>NW_026126418.1:60300000-61587500 GCF_943737965.1 Phodopus roborovskii
AGTACTTAGCCTTGGATCTCTGCTTCTGCTTCCATCAGTCTACTAGATGAAGGATCTATGAAGGCATTTAAAGAAGTCATCAATCTCACTATAGGTGAAGGGCATTTAAGATAGCCTTTCCACTTTTGCTTAGATCGATAGTTGAGGTCATCCTTGTGGGTCTCTGGACATTTCCCTAGTGCCATATTTCTCTTTAAACCTATAATGGCTCCCTGTATTATGGTGTCTCTTTTCTTGTTCTCCTCTATTCTTCCCTGGACTTAATCTTGCTCCCTCATATTCTCCTCTCCCCTCCTCTTTGTCCAAACTCTCTTTCCCCTTGCTCCCTGCTCCCAATTTGGTCAGGAGATCTTATTCCTTTGTCCTTTTGTATGTCTCTCTTAGGGTGTACTAAGGGCTTCTTCACAGAAACTCATTAGTCAAAATAGAAACATTCACATGAAATGAATATTCTATATGACTGTAACACTCTACTCACATTCTAACATGCTTATCAGCAGAGATTGCAGAAATTAAATGTTAAAAGTATTTATTTATTTATTTATTGTTAATTATGTGAATGTGAGTGCTGGCATACATATATTCATGCCACATGCATGAAGTACCCAGAAAGGGCAGAGGTGGATCCAGGAAGTGGAGTTCAATTTGTTTGTGAGCACTATGATGTGGATTCTGGAAATCAAATCAAGGTTTTCTGCAGGATCAGTAAGTAACTACATACTCAATCTTATTTTCAATTACCATAAGATTCTAAGCTGGGCTGTGGCGGTGCAAGTCTTTAATCCCAGTACTGGGGAGGCAGAAGGAGCTCAGATCTCAATTTCAAGGCCAGCCTAGTCAACAGAGTTCCAGGACAGACAGAGCTGTCTCAACCCCACCCCACCCCTCAAAATCAAAACAGAAAAACAAAACAAAAAAAAAAAAAAAAGAAAGAAAGAAAAAGAAAGGAAGAAAGAAAGAAAGATAGAAAGAAAGGAAGAAATAAAAGATTCCCAAGAATCCAAATAATCACTGTCCAGGTAAGTAAATGCCTTTAGAATAGAATTTAAAAATTTAGAATAGAACACCAGGGACAAGGAAGTATTTAAGCAAATATTGAAGGCCATTAAGTCATATGTTCAGTTCATATTTATTAAGTAATTTTATACTTTCTAAGCTATATCTAAGTAGGTATGGTCAGTATTGTCAGCCATAATCAATGAGGCTTCGTTTATGCTCTTGATAGTATTTTCAGACTTGTTTCTTTATTCTTTGTAATGGCTCATATACATTTAATATGTGACAGTAAATTTTAATTTTTTGACAGGAACAATGCCATGCAACTCATCACCAGTGATTGTTAAAGCACCTGTAATGAGGAAAACTGAAGGAGAAGTAAGCAAGGTGAAAGCAACTATAGTAGAAACAGTTTCACTGTGGTGTTTGACTGTGCCCTCTGTTACATGGGAGAATGTTGGGACACTTATGTTTGAATTGTAGCACTACTGCATCAATGATTTGAACAGAAGTTGTGTTTTTGGAGTATGATAAGATGTGGGGGAGGAGAAAAACCCTTCGGCACCTACTTCCTGCAGGAGTGATGTTTTATGACTGCTCGGCATTGCACATTTTTCTCCGTCAAGCCATGAAAAAGCATCTTGATAGAACATTTCTGTAAGTGGTTTCAGAGGGTTATTTATGGCTCTACAAGGATTCCAGATTGCCTCATTTTCAGACAATTAAAACAGGAATTTAAGCAGTCGTTGTTTGCATCTTTAGGAGAAAAATCCATTAACATGAGGCCAGGGGATCATTGGGTCCCAGAGAAGCTACCTTGAATAGTAATGCTGGCTAGTAAACTCCATCATGCAAAGCCAGCAAGGCCTGCTAAGCAGCTGCATATATGTGGCAGAGAAGCTGAAGCAGAAAGTCTTTCTAGGGTGATAACTAGTATATTTTTTTTTTATGAAGCACACCAAAATGAGAGTCCAGGGATGAATGTCAGAAAACACTGGTCAGAGAGAGCAAACCCAGTGATAAGACTGAAAAGTAGGCTGCACCATAGATCAAAAATCTACATATACATATACATATACATATACACATACACATACACATACACATACACATACACATACACATATATATATATATATATAGATATAGATGACTTGAATATGAAGCCAAAATAATTTAAGGGTCAAGTGTTGGAATCTATAGGAGGACTACATGGAGTCAAGAATGTGTATAAGCTATATCATGAACCAGACGTGTAAAATGACTGAATAGTAACCTCTTATGTCAAAAGAGCTTATTTGTAGAAAGATATGAATAAGCAAATACTTGTAAGGGGTGTTTGATACCTACAAAGTCTTTGAACTATTTTTACAATAAGGAAGAGACAGAAATATGATGTAGTATCTGTTTTCATTTTTAATACATAATACTCATAAGTAATCTGAGGGCTAGAAATTTCTTTCAATCCTAGAGGGTCAGAAGGGTAGTAAAACTGATCCAAAAGCCAGAGTCACTCAGAGTGCATTTGAGGGGAATGCAGGCAATCTGTTATTTTCATTTTATTTAGTCATTATGAAATATATGTCATTATAACTGGGATTTCTAATCGAGAATAACTTGCTGTAAGTAGTTCATTTCACGTTCTTGAACCTTCACCAGGTACTCTTCAAAATCAATACTTGGTAGGAGGAAGCTTGATGAGATCTATATTTGGAGTTGTTTATGATGTTATCCTGTGTGTGTGTGTGGGGGGGGGTAGGAGTGTGTGTAATTGGAGATTAAAACTCGGGTCTCACATAGGCCAACAGAAGCTGTAATACTGAGACATCTCTCCACATTTCATCTCACATTTACAAAGAGAGCTTCACTAAATTTCCCAGGTTTACCTTCAGCTTGTCATCCTCTTAGGTGGCTGGGAACACAGGTCAGTGTTTTCAAGAAAAATATTCAGTTATTTTGTATTCTATTTATATCTACATTACAAAAGAAAAATACCTGTAAGTCTGTATAATGAAACAATGTGATCCAATCTAGGATTTAGGTATGTGTGTGTTTGTGTGTGTGTGTGCGCGCACGCGCACACACACACACACACACACACATATATATGTATATATGTATATGAATGAAAGAAAACCAATTTGGAAAAATAAATGAAATTATTGCTTAATTTTATTCTTTAAGTTATTAGAAATACATAATTTTTATGTATGTTATTTGGCTCTTAGAAAACTAGAGATAAGTAATATGCAATCCTAAAACACATAATTTCATTCATAAACTCTGTAAGTAGTCTCCATTGAATTACTATAATTATAAAATGATAAATTAGTATATAACTTTAACCATATTTTGTTTCATTTGTTTTGAAGTAAGGTTGATGTGTGGTAATTAATATTCTGTTTGTGATTCTGATTAAAGTGTCTTCATTCCTGTTACTTCTCTCTGGAAAGCATGTTAAGAACTCATTTCAGCTGACTTCAGCTTGTTCCTCCAGCAGACACTGAAGTGATATCTTCTCCTAGAAACCTTGCTGTACTCTGTTTTCAATTTCCTCTGTTCATTGAGTTCAGGAAAGAAGAGGACTCTGTATGGTGGTTTTCTGAGATATAAAAACAAAGATGGCAAAGTACTGCTCCTTGCCATCCTGTGAAAGCCTGCCATTAAATAGCAAATCACACTGTTCATAAAACACAAACATCCCTTACTTCTGTCAGGAAAGCAGGCAGGACAGGCTAACTATACATGTTCACCCTCTCTGTTCCTCCAAGTCCAATCCACCCCCACCCCCATTTTCATCCCATATCTGCAGCATAACACCTCTGGCAGCCTCTTGCCATTCCATCGCTAGTGGATCCCACACATCTTCCTCTCCTAACCTCCTTCTATCAACTTATCACTGTTGATAACTCCATCAGGCACTCTCTGATAACTCACAGGCCACCCACTTCTGCTAGGGAAGCAGGTAGATAGTGTGGAAAAATAAGGATCAGGTAAAACAGAATAGATGTTTATTCAGGGAGATATAACTTACAACAAAGACCAACAGGTTCCAGTCCCAAGGATGCCTCCAGATGGATATCTCATTACAATTCCCCTTTTGTTCTAAAGAAAATATTTAGGCTTGATACAAGACTATATACAAAGACAGCAAATATCAAGTATGCTCTAAGAAAAAGAAAATCCAGAACATACATACTTAAGACCTACATATCTAGTCCTAGGTTGAAGGCATAACAGAGATTTACAATAGAGTTGTTCTAAGCTGGAAATCTTCTGTCTAGTACCTAATATTTCTATCTAGGAAGAGAAAATAATAATTGTGATAGTCTAGTCTTCAACCACATCAAAGACCTAAGAAGGAACATAACAGTAATATAGTAGGCAGGAAGTGCATATGGACAGCTTCCAAATGGTGCAGTGAGGAAAGAAACAGCAGTCTACCTGGACAGACACCCAAAGTCTCACAACAATGTTGGTGCAACCAGTTTTGGCTAAGGCCTACAGACTGCTACAGAAGCAGAGAGGTAGAAAGGCTGCCTTACCCTGACTTGGCAAGGTTCAGCAGTGTCCTATGTTTGTCTCCTGCAAGCACAATAGGACAGCATATCCAAGTCAGTGGTTGAGGTGGGAGCAGTTCATTACTTAAGAGGCCATTAGCCAAGGAGTGATGGACCCCAGAAAAAGCAACATCAGTGCCCAACATATTTTTGGGAAATGTTGGTGCCCTCAAGAGCTATAGTATCTCATGTCAATAGAGTACTAATATTAAAATATTTAAATGCCATGTTTTGCAGGTCTATGAAGTGTTTGAAGATTAAGCATCTATGTGTGACTAATCTCATAAGTATAAGAAACATGGGTAAAGATAATCTGTAATAATCAGGAGCCTAGCTATAAAAATGGTTGAAACTTTCCTGATTAAACCAGGGACAATTATGTATGTATGTATGTATGTATGTATACATATATATATATATATATATACATAAACATATATATATACATATATGTATATGTATATGTATAATGAAATATATACACGTATATACGTATATATATAAATATGTATACGTGTATATATATACACGTATATATATATATATATATTTCATTAGAGTTTAGGAAAGGAAGAGGACTCTGTAGTGTGGGAATAGGATATATATATATATATATATATATATATATATATATATATATATATATATAATCTTCTCAAAACTAGAAGCTTATACCTAGTCTAAAAATACAGTCCATAATCGTCAGAACAGTGTATGTCCACTAAAGGCCAGCAACCCATCCACAGAAGGCCCTGGATATTTCAAAGAGCTGAAGCTTGTTAAAGAATAAATGAATAAATCCCTTAAAGATATCCAGGAATACAGTAACAAACAATGGAAGAAAATGAATAAAATTGTTCAAGGCTTGAAATGGGAAATAGAATCAATAAAGAAAACCTAAAATGGAAATGAGAAAAACATGGGAATTTGATTAGGAACTGAAGAGTCAAACTTCAACAACAAAGTACAAGCGATGGAACAAATAATCACAGGAGCTGAAGATTTCATAGAAGAAATGGATACAGTGATCAATGAAAATATTAAAAGTAAAATAATGCTCATATAAAGCATTCATGAAATCTTGGACACTATGGACCAAGTCTAAGAATAATATGATTAGAAGAAGGAGAAGAAACACAGGTCAAAGGCACAGAAAATGTTTTCAACAAAATTACAGAAGAAAAATTTCCTATCCTAAGGAAGGAGATGACTATAAACTTGAAGAATTATACAGAACCTCAGTTAGTTGGACCAAAAGAGAAATTCTCCATGGCACACAATAATCAAAACAATAAACATACACAACAAAGAATGACTATTTAAGTGCAAAGAAAACAACAACAACAAAAAACAAGATCAACATAGGCAGGCCAGTTAGCATTTCACTTGGCTTCTCAGTGGAGACTCTAAAAGCTAGAATAGACTGATGAGATGATCTGCAGACTCTAAGAAACCACAGATGCCACCTCAGACTACTATACCCAACAGAATTTTCAGTCTTCATAGAAAGAGGTAATAAGACATTCCATGACAAAACCAAATTTAAGTAATATTAATCTGCAAAATCAACACTACAGAAAGTGTTAAAAGGAAAACTCCAAACTAGAGGTTAACTATTTATAAGAAAACACAGGGAATAAATAAAATCAGACCAAGAAAGTCAGAAGAAGTCTTCTCTCTCTCCCTCTCTCTCTCTTTCAAACACACACACACACACACACACACACACACACACACACACACACACACACACAGAAACAACAATAGCAAACTAACAGGAACCAATAGTTATTGTTCACTGATATCTCTCAACATCAGTTGTCTCAACTCCTCAAAGAAGACATAGAGTAGCAGAATGGATGAAAAAACAGGATCCAATTTTCTGTTACATACAAGAAACACATCTCAATATCAAGGATAGATGATGTCACCTCAGGACAAAGGATTGGAAAGTGGTATTCTAAGCAAATGAAACCAAGAAATAAGCTGTTGTAGCCATTTCAATATGTAACAGAATAAACCCCAAAACAAATCTAATCTAGGAAAAGATACAACATACTCTTCAAAGGAAATATCCATGGAATTGAAATTCAATTCTTAATATCTATGACCCAAATACTAGGACACCTATGACTGAAAAACAAAACAAACAAACAGCCAATAACCAAAATCACTATATATTAAGTCACATATTGGCTTTCATATACTGGAGGAATATGGACTTGGACTTTGGATTAGAAAGGCACTTGAATGCTTTAAGTGAGTCTTAATGGGCCATACTAATGAGAGCATGGAAGACAGTGTTGCTGAAGGTGATATGAACTGTGGGGACCAGACTAAAAATGTTACAGAGGGGGAATATTACTATATTGTCTAAAAAGAGATCTTGTGATACTTTGGTAAAGAATGACTGCTTGCCACCTTTTCCACAAAACTGCCGGAGGCTAAACTGAAGTGATCTATTAACAACTTTGGCAGTAAAAATTTCCACACAGCCTAGTATTGACTGTGTTGCTTGCTTATTAGTGGCCACATTGATGCAGATTTATAATGAAAAGGAGCAAGCTGAGCAAAGAAAAACATGTAAAATTTGAGGAGAAAGGGGCTACCAGGAATCTAAATGGATTAAAGAAAAGCCAGATGCTAAGTGGAATAAAGTGAATGATGACTTCAAAGCAAGGCACCATTGAGTTCAGCTTCCATTTTGTGAAGGGAATTAAAGAAAAGTAGAAAAGAATTAAAAAAAAAAGCTTCTGGCTAGTTGCTGGATACACACCTTTAATATTATCACTCGGAAGGCAGAGGCTGGCAGTTCTCTAAGTGAGTTCCCATATAGCTGTGCTAAGGCAATGAAGGAAACCATCCAAAAGAGAAAGTTGGTGAAAATGTAACTGAAAAAGGGGAGGAGCATGATTCAGCTCCAGAAAACAGCAGAACTTGGCAGCTTCAGACACATGATGGTTCTTGCTTTAGAGTCAATGATAGAAGAAAAGGGTTTCAAACGCTCAAGCCAGGCCCATTGTTATTCTGTCTTCCTGCTGCCTGTTGATGTGGATGTAGGACTCTAAGCTTCCTCTCCAGCACCATGTCTGGCTGCATGTCGCTGCTATGATGTTATTTGAATCTCTAAGCCCAAATAAGTGCTTTCCTTTTTAAAAGTTGCTATGTTCATGGTGTCCCTTCATGGCAATAAAAACTCTGAAAGTTAGAGACTACAATTCCCCAGTCTCACCAATAGACAGGTCAACAAGACAAACTCTAAATAAAAAACTGCTGAAGCTAAAAGCTACTTTAAACCAAATGGACCTAACAGATAATTAAAAATAGAATATTTCACCAAACACAAATTAATATACTTTCTTCTCTGAAATGCATGCACTTTCTCAAAATTTGCCTACATAATCAAATACAAAACAAGTATCAACAAACGTAAGAAAATTGACATAAAACCATGCATCCTATATGACCAACACAAATTAAAGCAGGATATAAACAACACCAGAAATAACAGACAGACTGTAAACTTATGAAAACGGAACAACTATCTACTGAACAAAATGTGTCAAGATAAAAACCAAGAAAAAAATCAAACATTTTCTAGAATAGAGTAAAATTAAATTTGTAACATATCCAAACCAATGGTTCATAAAGAAGGCTGTCTTAAGAGACAGGCTAATGCTTGATTTTGGCTTCCAAAATTTATCTGTATTATTGACTTAGTATATTAAAGAAAGGACTAGATTCTTCAAAGCATGTCACAAAATTCAGTCAAGTACAAGACCCGGTTAAGTAAAAAAATAATTTCTACACTATGATGTTGATTGGTGAGTTAGTTTTCTTGGAGAGAAGGTCTTAGACTCATGTTAACTGGTTGTATTAGCTGCCCTTTCTTTCTCATCACAGAGGAAGCCCACAGTACCATGAGTTTTGGTAAAACTGCAACATGAAGGTCTTACCTTCATTGATCTTGATTCAAGCTTTCAGATGTCAGAGACCTGTCCAATTCACTGAAATGTTTCTATGGCTTAAAGTATAATATGAAGTTTCAGCATTTTAATATCAAGATTCCATTGTATATGTTTGAGTTCCCTGGGGAAGCCATGGTCTGAAACAAGAAACCTAGTTATTTCATTCTCCTTTTTATTTTAAATCATTCAATCACTTTTTGGAATGCAGTTTCATCTTTTCTTTTATCTCATAACACACATCCCAAATTTCATTGAAGTGAATATAAAGCTGTAAGTATAAAGTGGAAAGAAGACCTATATTACCTAGTACTCAATATTCAGGGTCATTTTATACAAAGAAAACTAGACACATGTTTTCACAAAAAGATATCTTTGCTCCTGACCAATAACTACAAAAATTAAAAACTATATATTTCACCTTCTCAGTATACTTGGACAATATGACCATAATATTCTTAAATATCATATACCTTCACAAATGTTTAGAACTAATCCAAAGTTTTAGTCAATGTTAACTGTAATACATATCATTTTTATTCCAGGAATGTGTCTATTAAGTAAACAAAGAAAACATCTCAGACAGTAAAGACACAAAGTTTTATACACAGAATGTCTTTCCTTAATGTGATAACTACATGATATATGTTGTTTGTGTTGCTACAATGAACATGTTCAACAGAATAAGCAATGAGAAAAGCAAGTTTTGGCAAGATGGACTACAAATATAAATATTTTATAAAGTATGAGGGCCTGCAATTTTACCCTAGTGGATGACATAACAAACACTTGCACCTCTATATCCTCCTAGCACCTTGTCAATTTCTTAACTCAGTGACTTCCATAATCTAATTTCCCATTTCTAGTTTTAGTTGAATTCTGCTTGTTTTCTGAATGGTGGAAATCCAGTAGTAGGATATACATATCAACAGGGATTTTGTCAAATATCAAATGGTGAACACTTTTGTTTTTAAATCACTGGAACATCCCATTAGGTTGCTGTTTGTTCTGAACAAACCCAAAATATGTAGACTGTACATAGAGTACACACCAATGACACTGGCAGAATGTCTTGTCCCATGGGTCAGATAAGAGAGAGCCATAAATAAAGAGAACAAATAGCAATGAATTCACACCTGGAGAAGCATTTTATGAGGTTGGTCTGTCCAAAAAGCAAGACTCTGTCTATAAGATCCAAAAGATCTCTCACAAGGGCTCTTTATGTTGATGTCACATTCAATAGTAATGGAAGTAAAGGCCCTACCACTATTTTTCAGCTTATTATATTGATGCTAATTATGTATGAAAACTCACTTTTTTCAAATAGGAAAACATAAATCTAATCTCACAGGATTGTTGTAAACATCACTATATCAAAAGTTAAGCATGAAAAAATAGTTGAATGAGACAGAGATAGGGCACACATGAGACAAGACAAGATAATAGGGTCTTATACCCTTAATCCTGGTTTCCATAGTGTTTTTTTTTCCTTTGTTTATGTATGGATATGACATCTATTATTTATTTATCTGATCACAAAAGAAGAAAAACAAGTACTAGTAATAGAATTTTCCATGGCCTTTTCAAGGGTACTCTATCCACTGATTTGTTTTTTACATGAAAAACTCTCCTTAAACTATGAGGAAGACATTTCTAAAAGAACATCCTGTCCTAGTAATTAACAAGCGCCAACCCCCACCAAGAATTCAGTGGATGCCTATTGTTATTCCCAGGACTGGGTTGTAATTCCAGATACAGTAGCCTTTTCCTCAACCCTTCTGTCATTTGCTATTTCTTATCACCTATCAATCTCTACCACTCCATATCATTAATATATTCTTTATTTCCTTTTTTCTGATTCTTATATAACTCTGATTTATTCATCATCTATATAATTTATCATCCATGATCTGTCTGTTTGATTACCTTGGACATGAGTAAGAGAAACAGAAAATCAAGCACATGGAATCAAGTTCAGAAAGATACTATCAGGCCTGGACTAATGTTTGCTTTCAGAATGTAATTCCTTCATGTGAACCTTAAATTTTTAAAATTTCTTCGATGCAAGCAGAGAAGAGATAGCATTTTATGTTCAATATAAGTAAAACATGCGTGTATCTTTCATTCAGCAATTCAGCTTCTTTATTCAAGTCTTAATGCTTTAGATTTGATTCAGTCTTCTCTAGAACTGCTTCAACCTGACTTTCTCTATTGCAGGCAGGGCAAAGATAACTGTTTGATCATAATCCTAAGTAAATCACTGTGCATATGCATGATTCGTGTAATCACAGCAGTTGGTAATTAGTGTAAATAGAGATCATGTCCCTTCTAAAAAGCATAATTAAATCCAATAAAGAAGACTAGAAGAAAGTATTGTTTTGTTTGGTTGTGAGTTTTTGCTTTGCAAAATTGCATTATATAACTTACAAAATTATATTTAAAATGATTTTTACATGAAAATATCCTGTACCTTATCTCTAGGTTAAAATAAAATCCAATCTCCAGGTAAAATTATAAAACAGAGCAATGTTTCTTAGGAATGATTTGCATTGTGAGTTTTTATAATTTTAAATCAAGGAAAAAAATGCAAAAATATAAATATTTTCTCTTGATCCCCCCCCCCACTTTGTAGGTAGTTTGTCTCTTATGCAAAATGAAGACACAAGATGTATGAGAATGTCAGAGAGAGCTATGGCCAACATTGAAGGAGTTCATCTTCTTTTTATTAAATAGTTTCTTTCTTCCAAGTACCTTACTGGAATTGTTGTAAAGATTTTGTTCATTTTGTTTCATGTGTCTTTCTGTGTATATCTCTCTTTGTGTAGTTTGCTATTTTTAATATTTTAATGGAAGGCACATCTAAGCAACCAATAACCTATATGAAATAGAAAAGCTTTACATATTTTGTATTTGTCTTAGAGCCACATATGTGATGACCTCCTAATAATTTGTGGTTTCCTTGTCAATGCTGTGTAAAATGTTAGTGTAATATTCAAAATGGTAACATTAACTTTAATTTTTTTTAATGGATAATTTATATCAATGTATGAGATGCTGAATTTCAGAGTTTAGAAAATGTCCCCTTCACACTAGTTCCTTTGGTTTTTTAAAAAAAACCCATGAGTCAATTATTTCCTTAGATGAGGGCATCATTTCAAACCATAGGAAGCTAATTTATAGCAAAAGTGTGTTATTTGAAATTCAACTACTAGTGTCACAGATTAAACTCAGACTTCAGCTTTTGAATACCTAAATACCTGAATCAATTTAATGGGAAGGTGACCATATGTTCTCAAATGGCATAAAATTTCAGATATGCAAAAGCATTGAGCACAAAACTTATTTTTGTTTCCTTGGTTCCTTGAGAAAAATCTATGGAGCTTTGAGTGACCTTGGAACTCCTGATCTTCTCTTTTAACACCAGTTCCTGTAAGTATCTGAACAATCTTTTAGAATAACAGATATATAATTGAAAATATATGTAGTTAATTCTCTTTATTTATGCGATTTATGTAGTGTTAAATCATTGTATCCTGGATTAGCACATCCTGAATCTTTGCTCCAGAGGAATATAGCATGGTAGACTCCTGGAAGTCCTGGCTACAGCATTTTTATTAGCTGATCAATGTAAAACTTTGTCTATATGTTCTTTCTGTATAACAACATCCTGTTTGATGGATATTTTTAATTTATTAGTATTAATTTCTCAGCCATTAACACTACTGTAAGTCAAGCCTCAGCAAATGAGGTTTATTGACCACAAACCTAGCTCTATATGGCTTATGAGCTCTTCCTTGCACCAAAAGAAACTAGAAAAAACTTCAGTATTCTGCTTGGGTAACACTCTAAATAGAAATTTCACTAGCAAAACTAAATGATTTATGAAAACATAGCATTAAATGGGTGACAAAAGGGAAATACAACTCTGATTTGAAAGTTGCTATAAGGTTACCCAACTATGTGTTCAGTGTCAGCTTTGGCAGAATATATTTATATCACACATAACCCTGTACACGTGCCCATCTTCATATTTCCATACATCACTGTGTATACTGATTTAGGGGTTAGAAATAAATTATATTCAGGAAACAAATTCTCAAAAATAAAATTTATGACTAACAAATATTAGTTACATTACATCTTCAAACACAAAATAATGTGGTAAGTCTTAAAGATAAATACGGCATTACTTCTCACTTGATGAGTTCAAGTCTTTCTGAAGGAGAACATTCACAGATAAGCTGGCTCATCAAATTGAAAAAAGCTTTAATTATTTAGTTTCCTTGATTTACAATACTATACATAAAGAAGTCAAAGACAAACACCTTCTCCAATTCTTTTATTTTGCAGTTTACAAATTCCTTGGTGTAGCAAAAGGAATACAGATATATGTTGGTCTTGTTAGTGTTCTCCAATGAACATCAACATTATAGAACATATAGTGACAAACATGTAAAAGTAGAATATTTCTTCTATGTCTATATAATACCCACTGCTGTTATAAACTGGACTAGTAGAGTCAACCACCAATAGCTTTTCTGCAAAGAAAGCAACGAGTCATCACCACATCACCATTGCTTTATCCCTTCCATTGTTTCTGAAACATACATAGGTATTTTCTGTTGCACTAAAATATTTCATTCTCCATAAAATTCAACTCCCTACTTCCATCTAGAAATCTAAAATCCTAACAATTTCTCTAATTTTCTTAGTTGGTGCCACTCCCTAAAAGTTAAAGAAATCTATTTTCTGTAAAGATATTAATAACTCCCAGTTCTTCTTCTCTGAAATGAAAGAGTGATTACTGTTATTCTGCTTCTTTTTATGGACTGTCCTCCTATTAAAATATTACCTCCAACATCCCTATCCTTATTGAAGACTTTGTTCTTTTGAGGAAAACATGTCTCAATTATCCTGAGCAAACTGTGTTTTCAAACAACCATTGCATCATTTTGTTGTGCCCTCGTGTATAGGGACCAGATATAGTTTTAATTCATAGTGGACTTTAACTTTGTATGTGCTGATTAGTTTTTTAATGGTGTATACTTTCTAGAAATTAATTTAAAATTTGTCAATGAACTACAGACTCCCTTTCATCTCTTTAAATTATGTGTGTTGACTTTTCACTGTTTTTATGACATGCGGTCTTGACAAGGTTTTAATGTTTGGACTTGGTATATCTAGAAGAATGTGGGTGTTAGTTAGGAGGACTGGACAGTCTATGGGGCCTCTAGCAATGGATCAGTATATATCCCTAGTATATGGATGGACTTTTAAAGGTGCAGTTTATGGTTTGTTCTGATAAAATCTGCTGACTTTCTTGTCAATATTCTAGGAAGATGCACATTCCTTCCATAAGATGATATCTTTCAAATAATTGATGCTTTTGCAGACATGCACAACCTTATGGCCTAGGAGATTCCGTGGTTACTCTTACAATGAGTGAACTCAAAGATGTGAAATTTTAGTTCCATAACTTGGTGGGGATTTTTTGTTTGTTTGTTTGCTTGTCCTTTGTTTTCTTATTATTTTATTATTATTTATTTTAGAAGTCGATCCCAGTTCCCTCTCATTCCCTCCCTCCCTCCTCCCTTCTTACCCTGTCTCTCCCCCTCACATGCACCCTGACCACCCTCCCATCCCATCCCCCCACCCCAATTCCACATGTAAGGCAATGCCATCCACGTGGGGCCATGTAAATCTGTCAAGTAATTTGAAGTAGGGACTAGGACTTCTCTCTTGTCTCCAGGTTAAGGCAGTATCCCTTCATGGGGGGATGTGTCTGCAAGGCCCTTTTGTGCACAAGGAATACATCCTGGTTCCACTGTCTGAGGTCCCTTAGACTGCTCAGTTCTTCTAGCTGAGACTCATATTCAGTCAGTCCCATGCTGGATTCCCAGAGATCAGTCTGGGGGCACATTAGCTCCTCCTTGTTCAGGTCAGCTGTCTCTATGTGTTTAAACAACCTGGTCTTGTCCTCTCCCTCTGCATCTGGATTCTAGTTCGACTCAGTGTTTAATTATGGGTGTTTGCTTCTGTTTCCAACAGGTAATAAATGAGGGCTCCATGATGGTGTATAAGTTAGTTGTTGATCTCACTATCCAGTAAGGGCATTCAACAAATGGTTCTGGCACAATTGGATGATGGTGTGTAGAAGACTACAGATAGATATATGTCTATTGCCATGTACAAAACTCAAGCCCATTGGATAAAAGACCTCAATATAAATCCAGCCACACTGAAACTCTTAGAAGAGAAAGTAGGAGGTACCCTGGAACAAATTGGTATAGGAGACAACTTCCTGAACATAACTCCAGGAGCACAGACACTAAGAGAAACAATTAATAAATGGGACCTCATCAAACTTAAAAGCTTTTGTAAGGCAAAGGACTCAGTGGACAAGACCAAATGGCGGCCCACAAACTGGGAGAAGATTTTCACCAATCTTACATCTGAAAAAAGGGCTGATCTCCAAAATATAAAAAGAACTCAAGAAACTAGTCAACAAAACACCAAATAACCCTATTAAAAAAAAATGGGGTACAGTACTGAAGAAAGAATTCTCAATAGAGGAAATCAAAAAGGCTGAAAGACACTTAAGAAAGTGCTCCAAATCCTTAGCTATCAGGGAAATGCAAATCCAAACAACTTTGACATACCATCTTACTCCTGCCAGAATGGCTAAAATTAGAAACACCAATGATGACTCATTTTGGAGAGGATGTGGAGAAAGGGGAACACTCCTCCACTGCTGGTGGGAGTGCTAACTCATACAGCCATTTTGGAGATCAGTATGGCAGTTCCTCAGGAAAATGGGAATTAGTTTACCACAAGACCCGGCAATTCCCCTCTTAGGCATATTCCCAAAGGATTCTTACCCATGCAACAAAGACATGTGCTTATCTATGATTATAGCAGCATTATTTGTAATAGCAAGAACCTGGAAGCAACCTAGATGTCCCTCAATAGAAGAATGGATAAAGAAGATGTGGCACATCTATACAATGGAATACTACTACACAATGGAATACTACTCTGCAGAAAAAAATAATGGTATCTTGAAATTCACAGGCAAGTGGTTGCCACTTGAAGAAACCATCCTGAATGAGGTTACCCAGTCACAAAAAGAGGAACATAGTATGTACTCACTCATATATGGATTTTAGACTTAGAGCAAAGGATCACCAGCTTATAATTCTCACTACAAGAGGAACTAGGATACAAGGTGTATTCTAAGAGATTCATATAAAGTCCCTCACAGAACTTGGAAGGGACAAGTCCCCTAGAGCACATAGGAAGGGGGGCAGTGAATTAGAGGCAAGTAGGAGAAAGTGAAATGGTGGAGAGGAAAGCATGTGCGACTAGGGAGATTGAGCCAGGGTTAGAATAGAAGAGGAGAGAGAGAGATAGAGATAGAGATAGAGTTAGAGATAGAAAGAGAGAGAGAGAGAGAGAGAGAGAGAGAGAGAGAGAGAGAGAACAAACATAGAAGAGGGAGCCATTATTGGTTTGAAGAGAAAACTGAACCTAAAGAAAGGTCTAGAGGCCTAACAAGACCCCTGTCAACTAACAATTTGAGCAACTGTGGAAAGGCTACCATAGATTTTTTTTTGTTTTTTAAATAATGTAATATTATTAGTGAGTAGCTTTCATTTATTACACTTAGACCTCTCATATGAAGAACTGCCCTCCTTTAAATTTGCCTCAAATTACTATTGTGTGGATTTTCTGTCTTTAGCAAAATATATATCTTTTTACATTTTTGTTAAAAGTAACTCTTTTTTTAATATCCCAATACAAATTCCTAGGTTTTGTATCCTCTCCATGTAGAATTAATTTTAGCTGTTTTTTTTACAATGAGTTTGACATGTATATATCACACTTTTCCTAGAATATTGGTTCTAGAGGGGAACCTATTAACCTAGACCCAACTGTCAGTCATAACACATCAAATGCTCCTCTCCTCACCAACCTAAGAACACTATTCTTTCCATCCTCTTCTTGAAATGAGGATAACTTGGGTCAGAACCAAAGGGTTTACAATTTATATTTACATATATTTTTGATTCAGGGTGAACTCTCACAATCACCTTTGTAACTTAGAAAATGATGAGTCTTATAAAGTTTGCCTGTAAAATCCCACAGGTTATTTATTGGTAATCACTCATTTAGAACCTACAGATTGTTCTGGGATATGTAGGCTATAAAGTGTGTTAATATTTTATAGTTATGTCTCATTAGATGGAATAGAGGTCTTTGAAATATCATCTTGTTAATCAGTTGATCTTTCCCCTCAATAAATTATATCTTTCAATATACTACTAAAATTACTGGCAATGACATTTTCTGATGTTATAAAATAAAATTCACTTAATGAAAAAATGACATTTGAAAATAATAGAATTTTTTCAGTACTGATTTTAATTCTCTCTTCAATTTTTTTTTTTTTTTTTTTTTTTTGGTAGCTAATTCGTTGCTAGTACCATTTTGAGCTTCTAATTTTTAGTGTTGTAAAATTGAGATAATTAGAAAGTACAAGATAATGACTAATTAGAATATGAATAGTACTATGCCTAAAGCACAAATAATGAGTGGGAAATGTGTTTAATTTTTTCAACATTTGAAATTATATTGATATTTGAAAAATGCAATTATCATTTTCAATTGCAATTTTGGCCATATAAAGACATTTCAAAGCAGAATTATAACTTCCAACCTCTAAGTTTCTTGAAATCTGTAAAATATTCATTATGTCTTTTTAAATTTTTGTATATGTTGTAAATTTGGGGCTGAGACGTCCTTGTATAAAATAGAACATTTTCCGTTATATTAAAACATGCATCTCATCCACTTTCTGAAGTGTGTTAGGCAGCTGACTAGTTCACACTGGGCCAGTTGGCATTTCTGGAGCAACTGAGTGAGTCTTCTCAAAAATGTGTGCTAAATTTACTTTCTGACTTTTCATTTACCCTGTCACCAGATGAGTATGCCCTAAGTATTTGTTTATAGCAACCTATACATTTGGTCAAATTGCTATACTATATTTTGGTCAAATTGCTATACTACAATATGGACACAATTAAGTGTAATTAAATTCATTTTAATAAGGATAGCAGAAGAACAAAGGGCAAATTATTATTGCTTTCTATGCCTACACATTCATCTCAACACATTTTTTATTAGGCATCTTTTTCTGTGTAAAATGTTCTCCAAATCCCATGCTGGTTTGACCAGGGTCCTTAGTGCTGAAGCTGCCAGAAAACCATATATGTATCAGGCAGCTTGGCCAACTAGCTTTGAAAATTGACACCAAAACTTTGAGAGACTTAACACTATGTAATATTGATGGAGATGTCTTCTGCGCATATGTTTCTCTTGCTGGTTTATAAATAAAACACTGTGGCTAGTAGGGCAGCAAGATAGGCAGGTATAGGTGATGGGGACGATTCTTGGAGTTATAGGCAGAGAGCAGTCCTTATGCAATTCCCAGTAAGAGAGGTGAGTGAGTTGTTCTCTGGTAAGAGAAGACCATGTAGAAATACATAGATTAGTAATTATGGGTTAATATTTAAGACAGAGTTAGCCAATAAGAAGCCCTAGTCATCAGCCAACAACTTTATAACTAATATAGCATTTATGTGTTATTTTGGGGCTGACACGCCTGTGGGACCAGGCTAGTGGGAAGAATACTTGAAACATACTATTTAGTAACTTTTCAGCTTCCTGTGTGCTATCTGTTTTCCTTATATCAGTCAAATTATTATGCTTAATTGGAAATAGCTGTCCTCATGTGGGAACTTAGCCTCCACATGCCATTATACAGAAAACAGATATTATTTATGAAGCTCCATAGTTAGAATTTTATAACAATTCAAGATAACATTTATTAGTTTCATACATATGTTCTGGCATGAATCATGCTAAATATTATAATCAGTTTTACTATGGTCACTTCAGTTTCTTCTAACATAAGTATTGGGTTTCCCAGCAAGTTTCCTTCTGAGTCACAAGAAATTTGACATAATCATATTTAGTGTGAAAAGTTGAGAAAATCAAAATCTGTCTTGCCTGCTTTCACTGGACCACTTTTTCTCCCACATATAAGGTCCTAGCTGTAACTTATAAAACAACACTCTGAAGCTTAATATCAAATATAGTTTTGGCCAATGCCTTAGGCTATTTATAGGCTAAATATCTCTTATGAATTAACCCATTTCTATTAATCTGTTTGTTGCTATGAGGCTGGGGCTCACTGGTAATGTTCTGGCATATTACATGGCATCTCCCTGAGTCCACCTTTCTTCTCTCTGTGTGTTTGAATTTACCCCCAGTTATGTTTTACTTGGCCATTGGCTGGAATGGCTTTATTCATCAACCAATAAAAGCAATGCATATTTGCAGCATACATGCCACATCAGAACACCCTTTCCATTTCACGTTACTATTATGATAAACGAAGGCAATTAGGTTGATGACCTACAATCAGCACTTTTCTCTTGCCAAGAATAAAATCTAGAAATGATATAGCTAAAAAAGAGAACAGTGCTGAAAAAGATGACACGTAGCACCCCTACTAATAGGATTTCAGAATAAACAAAGTCTTCATGGAACAATGTAAATGCCCCATATCAAAGAAGAAAAATAATATTTGATTATAATAACCCCAGAAAATAGTTTAAATTGGCTTCAATTTTTATTATGAAATAAACATTAATCTCAAAAATTATCTGGTTGATAATTCAACAGCTTTGACAAAGAGGTAATGTTTATTTTCTGCGATAATTGAAAATAACAATCACAATGTTTATCGATATATTCTCACTAATTTTTAAATAAAAATCTCCCTTACTTTGCATTATATTCATTTATTAGTTTTAAAGGATGAAATGGTATTGCTATTTTATTTCAATTTTTATTTCCAAAATTACTGCTCAAATTGAGCAGTTTTCATGTCTATTGGTCATTCTTTTTGTAAACATTGGTAAAATTTGGAAGCACAGTATATATGATTTGAAGATCTATGCACTGATATTTGTTGAGAAGAAAAAATAATGAGAAGTACAAACCATTAAATACTATATTGTATATTTGTTAAGATCCTGGTAGTAACACAAAAGAAAGAAGATGTATTTGGGCTTACAGTTAGAGGTTGCAGTATTTTTCAGGCAGACCACGTTGCTTTCAGTCCTGTGTAGGGGAAAATGTGGGTAGTAGCTGGGACTGTGCAACAAAGAGTATCAGTTCAATTATGGCTGGGAAAACAAAAGAGAGTTGAGTAAAATGATCTAGCCTCTCCCCAAGAGCTTCAACATATACCTGCATAGTTTAAAACTCTCACTTGTCCTTGCTTCTTGAAAGGGTCTACCCACTCCAATATTACTACTCAGGGAAGAAGCATTCAAGACAAGGTCCTATAGCAAACTGTACCATCCATCATAATTACATCTCAGGTCAAAAATGCCAGTGTGAGCTCTAACTACAATGTATTAAATTAGTTATCTTTCCCTCAAATCCATTAAATCAGAAAATTTATCATCTCATCTGAGTTCCTGCGGGCAAGATCCTTGACCCCTAAATCTGGGTCTCTGCAAAAGAAACAGGCCTCAGCTGGAGAGTTCCAGTTTCCAGTGAGATCCCACTATCCTGCAAAAACTTCCCAAGTTCCAGCTCAGCCTTTGTCCTCTTCTGCCAGCTATTGGCTAGAGGTGAGTCTGGGCCCAATTGGGGCTGCCTATCCCCTACAACCCCCCCCGCCTGAACTCCCTGGGTAGGCCCCTGATCCTGCTGATCCTGTATCCTGTCCCCATCGAGAGAACCCTTGGAGCTCTGATACACCCCCACCCATCCCCACTGAGAGCCTACCTCCCCTACCATGTGCCCTACCCTACCAACGGTCCTGCCTCTGGTTAAGCACTAGGACAAAGGATGGAGCCAACAGTCCACTCTACTTCGGATACTTCTCGGAGCAACTCTGAACAAAGGAGACCTGACTATCCATGCAGGACCACCTGTGATTTCCACCTGCTTGGTCTCTGACCCTACCTCCAGGCCTTTGCTGGAGTCCAGGCACCTCCCAGAGATCCGCATATCTCTGCGGGAGCACTGTGAGTACCTGCTGGCATCTTCTACTGGATCCTCATCCTTGACCCCATCCCTGGGTCCCTGTCTACTGAGTAAACTCCTAGAGAGCTTGGACGACACAGAGCTACAGATATTGAATCTCAGACCCACATAAGCCCACCGGGGAAGTACCATAGAGAGAGGGGGAGACCCAACAACACCTACTAGAAGAAGCTATGGGAAGAAGGCAATACAAGAAAACACCTAACACCAGAAAGACAAGCATGACACCACCAGAATCTAGGGAATCTAAACCAACTAGAATGGAACACAAAAACAAAGCAGAGGAAGCAGAAGAGTACGACTTAAAAATTACCATCATAAAAATGATAGAGGCCCTCAAAGAAGATGTGAGAAAATCCCTTAAAGAAATGGAGGAAAAAAACAAACAAAAAAGTGGAAGAAATGAACAAATCCCTTAAGGAAAGTACAGAAAGCCAAGAAAAAACAATTAAGCAGGTGAAGGAAACAGGTCAAGACTTGAAAACTGAAATAAAGAAAATAAAGGCAACACAAATTGAAGGAATGCTACAAATAGAAAACCTGGACAAAATATCAGCAACTACAGACACAAGCATAACCAACAGAATTCAAGAGATGGAAGAGAGAATCTCAGGCACAGAAGATAAACTAGAAGAAATAGATTCATCGACCAAAGAAAATCATAAATCCAACAAATCCTTAACACAGAACATCCAGGAAATGTGTTTCACCATGAAAAGGCCAAACCTAAGGATAATAGGCATAGAGGAAGGCGAGGAAGCACAGCTCAAAGGTGCCGAACACATATTCAACAAAATCATCGAGGAAAACTTTCCAAATGTGAAGAAGGACATGCCCATGAAAGTACAAGAAGCATACCAAACCCCAAATAGGCTAGACCAAAGAAAAAAGACCCCTCAACATATAATAATCAAAACACCTAGCACACAGAATAAAGAAAGAGTATTAAGAGCAATGAAGGGAAAAGGACAGGTAACATATAAAGGCAGACCTATCAAAATTACACCTGACTTCTCCATGGAAACCCTCAAGGCAAGAAGGTCCTAGATAGATGTTCTAAAAGTATTAAGAGAACACGGATGCCAGCCTAGGCTACTATATCCAGCAAAACTCAGATTCACTATAGATGGAGAAAACAAGATATTTAATGACAAAACCAGATTTGCCCAATATGTATCTACAAATCCAGCACAACAGAAAGTATTGGAAGGAAAACTCCAACCCAAGGAAGGTAACTAGGCCCACAAAAATGTAGGCAACAGATAATCCAACTACACCAGAAACCAAGAGTAAACCAGAACTAATATATTCACAATACCACTGCCAAAAACAAATCTAAATCAAACATGCATTAACAATCAATGGTCCTTACTCACCCTCAACATTAATGGTCTTAATTCACCTATAAAAAGACACAGGCTAACAGAATGGATACGAAGACAGAATCCATCCTTCTGCTGCATATAAACACATCTAAGCTTCAAAGATAGACATTACCTCAGGTTAAAGGTTTGAGGAAAAGATTTTCCAATCAAAAGGAACCAAGAAGCAAGCAAGCGTGGCTATCCTATAACTAACAAGTTAGACTTCAAACTAAAATCAATCAAAAGAGATGGAGACAGTTATTTTGTATTCATTGCAGGAGAAATCCATCAACACAAAGTCTCAGTTCTGAACATCTATGCCCCCAATACAAAGGTACCCACATTTGTAAAAGAAACACTACTAAAACTCAAAGCTCATATAAAACCTCACACACTTATAGTGGGAGACTTCAATACACCAATCTCAACACTAGACAGGATCACAAATCAGAACTCAGCAAAGAAACAAAAGAACTAACAGAAGTTATGTCTCAACTGGGGTTAACAGACATCTATAGAATATTCCATCCAAAGCCAAGAGAATATATCTTCTTCTCTGTTCCATATAGAACCTTCTCTAAAATCGACCACATACTAGGTGGCATAACAAACCTAAACAGATACAAGAGAATAGGAATAGTCCCCTGTATCTTATCAGACCACCATGATTTAAATTGGATTTCAAGAACAACACAAATAACAGAAAACCTTCAAACACATGGAAACTGAACAATGTGCAATTGCACCATACCTGGGTCAAAGTAGAAATAAAGAAAGAAATTAAGGACTTTCTAATATTCAACAAAAAGAAGGACACAACTTACCCAAAGTTATGCGACACCTTGAAAGCAGTGCTACGAGGGAAGTTCATTGCACTAAAAACCCATATGAAGAAAAGAGAGGATAGTCACATAATAGAATTGACAGTATAAATGAAAGCCTGAGAACAGAGAGAAGTGAATTCAACCTGTAGGAGTAGATGCCAGGAAATAATCAACTTGAGGGCTGAAATAAACAAAACAGAAACCAGGAAAACAATACAAAAAATCAATCCAATGAAGAGTTGGTTTTTTGAGAAAATCAACAAGATAGACAAACCTTTATCCAAATTAACGAAAAAGCACAGAGAGAACTTGCAAATTAACAAAATCAGAAACAAAAAGGGGAACATAACAAGGGACACAGAGGAAATCCAGACAATTTTCAGGTCATACTTTGAAAATCTGTATTCCACACAACTTGAAAATTCAAAGGAAATGGACAAATTTCTGGATAACTATAGCTTACCAAAATTAAATCAAGAACAGACAAACAATTTAAATAGACCTATAACCCGCAATGAAATAGAAGCAGTCATCGAAACACTTCCAACCAAAAAAAGTGCAGGGCCAGATGGATTCAATGCAGATTCTACCAGACATTCAAGGAAGAACTGTTACCACTACTCCACAAACTGTTCCACAAAATAGAAACAGAAGGTTCATTGCCAAACTCTTTTTATGAGGCCACAATAACCTTGGTACACAAGCCTCATGAAGACACAACCAAGAAAATGAAAATTACAGACCAATATCCCTGATGAACATTGATACAAAAATACTCAATAAAATCCTGGCAAACCAAATTCAACAATACATCAGAGAAATCATCTACCATGACCAAGTAGGCTTCATCCATGGAATGCAGGGATGGTTTAACATACGAAAATCTAACAAGGTGATCCACCATATAAACAAACAGAAAAAGAAAAACCATATGATTATCTCCCTAGATGTGGAAAAAGCCTTTGACAAAATTCAACACCCTTTCATGATAAAGGTCTTGGAGAGATCAGGGATAACAGGAACATACAGCAATATACGGCAAACCAACTGCTAACATCAAACTGAATGGAGAGAAATTTAAGCCAATTACTCTAAAATCAGGAACAAGACAAGGCTGCCCTCTCTCTCCATACCTCTTTAATATCGTATTAGAAGTTCTAGCTAATGCTATAAGACAACAAAAGGAGATCAAGTGTATCCAAATTGGAAAGGAAGAAGTCAAACTGTCTCTATTTGCAGATGATATGATAGTTTACATAATCGACCCAATAAACTCTACCAGGGAACTCCTACAGCTGATAAGCACCTTCAGCAAACTAGCAGGATACAAGATAAACTCAAAAAATTCAGAAGCCCTACTTTTTTTCAGACGACAAAGAGACATAAAAAGAAATAAGGGAAACATCACCCTTTACAATAGCCACAAGCAACATAAAGTATCTTAGGGTAACACTTACCAAACAAGTAAAAGACCTATATAATAAGTACTTTGTGGTTGTAAAGAAAGAAATTAAAGAAGATATTATAAAATGGAAAGATCCCCCATTCTCTTGGATAGGTAAGATAAACATAGTAAAAATGGCAATCTTGCCAAAAGCAATCTACAGATTCAATGCAATCCCCATTAAAATCCCACCACAATTCTTCATCATCCTTGAAAGGAAAATTGTCAACTTTATATGAAAAAACAAAAGACCCAGGATAGCCAAAACCACCCTATACAATAAAAGAACTTCAGGAGGCATCAGAATTCCTGACTTTAAGATCTACTACAGAGCTATAGTTCTTAAAACAGCTTGGTATTGGCATAAAAATAGACAGGTAGACCAATGGAATTGAATTGAAAATCCTGACATTAACCCACATACCTATGAACACCTGATTTTCGACAAAACAGATAAAATTTTACAATGGGGCAAAGACAGCATCTTCAACAAATGGTGCTGGCACAATTGGATGAGGGTGTGTAGAAGACTGCAGATAGACCCATGTCTGTCGCCATGCACAAAACTCAAGTCCAAATGGATCAAAGACCTCAACATCAATCCAGCCACATTGAACCTCTTAGAAGAGAAGTAGGAGGTAACCTTGAACAAATTGGTATAGGAGACTGCTTCCTGAACATAACTCCAGGGGCACAGACACTGAGAAAAACAATTAATAAATGGGACCTCATCAAACTTAAAAGCTTCTGTAAGGCAAAGGACACAGACAAGACCATAAGGCAGCCCATTGACTGGGAAAATATTTTCACCAATCTTACATCTGAAAAAGGGCTGATCTCCAAAATATAAAAAGAACTCAAGAAACTAGTCAACAAAACACCAAATAACCCTATTAAAAAATGGGGTACAGTACTGAAGAAAGAATTGTCAATAGAGGAAATCAAAAAGGCTGAAAGACACTTAAGAAAGTGCTCCACATCCTTAGCTATCAGGGAAATGCAAATCAAAACAACTTTGACATACCATCTTACTCCTGCCAGAATGGCTAAAATTAGAAACACCAATGATGACTCATTTTGGAGAGGATGTGGAGAAAGGGGAACACTCCTCCACTGCTGGTGGGAGTGCTAACTCATACAGCCATTTTGGAGATCAGTATGGCAGTTGTTTTAGGAAAATGGGAATTAGTTTACCACAGGACCCAGCAATCCCCCTCTTAGGCATATACCCAAAGAATTCACATCCATGCAACAGACACATCTGTTCAACTATATTCATAGCAGCAATATTTGTAATAGCAAGAACCTGGATCCAACCTAGATGCCCCTCAATTGAAGAATGGTTAATGAAGATGTGGCACATCTATACAATGGAATACTACTCTGCAGAAAAAAAAATAATGGTATCTTGAAATTTGCAGGCAAGTGGATGGCACTTGAAAAAACCATCCTGAATGAGGTATCCCAGTCACAAAAAGAGGAGCACAGTATGTACTCACTCATATATGGATTTTAGACCTAGATCAAAGGATGACCAGCCTATAATTCTCACCACCAGAGGAACTTGGATACAACGTGTATTCTAAGAGATTCATATAAAGTCCCTCACAGAACTAGAAGGGAGAAGTCTTCCAGAGCTCAGGGGAAGTGGGGGGAGGAGCTACGAATGGAGAGAGAAGTAGGAGAAAAAGAGGGGGAGGAATGGAAAACATGTGCAGCCAGGAAGATTGAGCCTGCTCAGGAATAGAAGACAGGAAAGAGAGAGAGAGAGAGAGAGAGAGAGAGAGAGAGAGAGAGAGAGAGAGAGAGAGAGAGAACATAAAAGAGGGAGCCAATATTGGTTTGAAGATAAAATTGAACACAAAGAAAGGTCTAGAGAACTACAAGACTGCTCCCAACTAACAATTTGAGCTTCCGTGGAAAGGCTATCATAAATGGCCTTCCTGGAGATTGAGATCAACAACTAACTTATCCATGGAGTCCTCAACTAATGCCTGTTGGAAACAGGATCAAACACCCATACATAAACACTGAGTCCAACTAGAACCCAGATGCAGATGGAGAAGAGAAGACCATGTGGCAGAAACACATACCGATAGATTACCTGAACAAGGAGGAGCTAATGGCCCCCAGACTGATAGCTGGGAAGCCAGTAGGGACTGACCCAGGCACCCCCTGAATATGGGTCTCAGCCAGAAGGACCTCAGACAGTGGAGCCAGCTTGTATCCCTGGTGCACAAAAGGACTTGCCGATCATAACCCCTATGGAGGAATAACTGCCTTATTCTAGAGACAGGAGAGAAGCCCTAGTCCCTACTTCACATGACCTGTGAGATCTCCATTACCCCACCTTGATGGCATTCCCCTACATATGGAATTGGGGGTGGGGGATTGGAGGGGTGGGTGGTTAGAGTGCATGTGAGAGGGCAGAGAGGGTAAAAGGGAGGGAAGGAGGGAGGGAGGGAAGGAGGGTGGTTGGAAGGGAGGAATGGAGGAAGGGAGGGAGGGAGAGGGAACTGGGATTGACATGTAAAATAATAAATTAAATTAAAAAAAAATGCTTTGACTACAAAACTTAAGTTCAATTACATGTTACTGGGGAAAAGGATTTTTATTTTTGTTTCCACAGAAAATGAAAAGATGTGGATTCCTTCCAGACTAATGTGGTTTAATCAAGCCTGACTGCCTGAAACAGTATGAGGTGATCCGACATTCAAAACAGCTGGACAAAGCAGCCTTACAGACTACAGACAGGATTTCTCAATCTTCTTCGAATCCCCCATGACAGTGCCCCTTACCAGCCGGAAGTAGTTTGGAAAGTACAAAGCCCAAATTCCCAAATATTGTCTATAAATGTTTGTTTTCATTTAAATGGACTTTGTTATATAAAATAAATTTTAAAAAATCCATGAATAATATCAACCATAAAGGACAGTATAAATAACTGCTACAAATTATTTAATTTTGTTAAGGCTACAAAAAGAACCAATTAAACAAATTATAAGTAAATATGAAATGAAGTAACATTTTTCTCTTGCAAGATTATTTGGTCAGATATAGTACCAATGAGGGTACACACAGCTAGCTATTATGTAAGGTTATTGAAAATACCAAATATCACAACAGTTTGATAATGAAAATTGTAGAAACTACATAATTTCCTCTTCTTTCTTTAAATTTTTGAGCCTCTTGAATTCCTTTAAAATTTTCTGGTACTTTTTCCTCTGACCATAATGCAATTGTCTAACTTTCTGATGAGAAAGATGCAGGGTTTTAAAGGAGTTTGAGTGTGTCTAATGATCATTGATTCTGTATATGAGTCATTGGCCATAATCCAAAACAATCATGCCAATACTAACTGTTTTGTTCCCAAATTTTTACCTGGTTCCAAATTACAAGGGTCTTAGAATTTTTGCTACCAACCCATATTTACATACATGGCATCTCTCCAGAGTGTGCTATCACAGAATATTTCTAATTTAATCTAAGAAGTCAGACAATGATAATTTCATGACAATATACATTTGCTAAGTGCAAGCCCAACCAAGATAAAAGGCAGATATTGGATGTTATGGAGGTGGTACACAGAAGAGACCTTGAAATAAAATATAGTTGTAGCCAATAACTGGCATTCTACAGAGTAGATTCTGTCACACATTTCTGTAGCCTTCAGTACATTAACTCACAGGATCTTCACACCATGCCCAATAGGCAGCATTATTACTCCAGATATTTTACATATAATGACATCCTTATAATACTTGCTCAAGATTACATGCCTAATTAGTGGGAAAGGATATGTGGAGGCCAGAAATGCTGACCTTGATAAAATGTAGACCATTTTTTTTGTCTTTCCTGCTTTGGAAAATACAGCCTTTGTTTCTCCTGTTACCTCACCAGACTGAGTTCACACAAGTTCTGAAAACTTCCATGACATACTTTTAATCCTTCAAAACAACTAGTTTTTTGCCTCCTAAAGGTACTTTGTTATATCATAGTATGATATTTTCTAATATAACATATGTAGAAATACAATATTATATTTAGATCTATAGCACTACATATGCACTTATTTAATTATGCGATTATATATTACATATTGTACCTAAGTGTTATATTTATTATTGATAGATCATGTTCTGTTCATTGGATAGGTGTATATACATGATTAGGGAGCCTAGAAGCCAAAGGAAGCTGTCTAAGCACTTTATTTTTACTTATATTTTTCTCATAAACTATCATAAATGAGTACATTTTCTGCAGAACTTCACCCCTCTTTCCTCCCCTCCAACTCCTCATGTGCATCCCACTCACTCTCAGTTTCATGATTTCTTCTTTAATGATCCTAGAATGAATCTTAGTTTAAAACACTCATGCTTATACAGGAGCAGTATTGCACAACTTTATTATAGTACTATTCTTGAGAAGTAAACATATATTCTTGCCCTTTACTAAACAGTATCACGTAAAACTGACTGCTTCCATTAAGAATGTAAGACTTAAATAAAAAGAATATACGATTTGAGAACAAAGTATGATAGCTTACTTTAAAAGATTGATTTCTGATCAAACCTTTTCCCAGACTCTAATTTCTTTGTGAAAAACTTCATGAATGTTACACATTTCCACTCAGATCCTCACTGTGTGAGGCCTTTGAAAAATCACCCAGTATAAGCCAAAATGCTGTGAATATATTTTTTATACAATCCCCAAGACGTCATTAGCTTGTTATTATGCTACCCTAAGATGACACAATAACTTTGTACCTATTGTAAAATGTTTCTAATGAAGTAGGTCACTACTAAATTGCATGGATCTGGAGTCAGATTTCCTGAGGTGGATTCCTAAATTCATATCTCCAGAAGAAATCATTTCAGCATATTTTTGTCGTAACTGTGAAGTAGAGATAATAATATAACTTATTTAGAGAACACATCTGTGCAGATTTTTTTAATTCCATGAGTCTTGTTTTAACCCCTGCCTTAGACTGTTTATGATATCATAGGAAACTGAAGGCTAGATTATTTATAAAACAAAAGTGGATTTGTCATGGCTCTGAGGTGGAGAAGACTAAGGTGAAGGAGACAGGGCTGTGTCTTACTACAGCTGTTTACTGCCTACAGAAGATGCCCTGAAGGTACTTGCTTCAGAGGCTGGAGTGATATAATCTCACATAGTAAAATGAAAGAGTATAAATCTACTTTCTCATGACCTTTAACAGAACCTAATCGCAGTCACCTCCAAAGGCACTATGTGGATTATTAAAAGACACTCTTAACAGGAGGCAGCAGATAAGGCACGGGAATTTAGGACATAGAGTCCCATTGTGGAATTTAAATATTTAGAAAACATAAAATAAATTTAATTCATTTTGCCTCTGAGTTGGAAAGATAAAGCAGAAGGGCAGCTATTAGCAAATAAGAAAGAGCACCCTCCACAGACACAGACACAGGTTTCTCTTTTGTGGAGGTTACCTCATTTATAGTTCCATCTTGTTCTAGAAGCGTGTGTGCAGCATTCATACACAAAAAAGACAACCTTTTGTGTTTAGAAAATATGTGCTTATCTGTATTTATATGTACATATGTGCATATATGTATGTTTGTGTGTATATCACTCATGTTTTCTCTGCCAAAAAAAGAATGTTCAGCAGAAATTGGTTTTATTGCTTTAAACTGGACTATATATAAATAAACACAATGTCATCTGCAGGCATATTGGTCTAATGCTCTCTACCCTCCTGAGATGTAGGAAAGGAGAGGTTGTTCTTGAAAACTCAGATTCAATTGTGGAAATTTGTTATAGTGTGAGCTGACTAGTACTTTGTGAGAAGGTGCATAGTTAATTTGTTTAAGCCCTATTAAGTCAGAATAAGAGTGCAGAGTAGCATACTTTGAGCATTTTTATAAATACCTGTTGCATAACACTTCCTGAAAAGATGCATAGTAGTGACTCTTTACCTTAAAGAGGACAGTGAAGATAACAGACTCTTCTTTTTTTTTAAAGTAAAATAGCTATTTATTCAGCCTCTTCTTCATGCCATAATGTTCTGTGTATATTCCACTATAATTAGTACACCTTCTGAAATAGGCAAAATTGTGCATCATAATATTTCATATTTCCTGATTATATAAAAGTGTAAAATGAAAATGGCTCATCAATTTCTTTTAACATTCCTAATAACTCTGAGATATGAGGCACAAAATCTCAGTAACACATGACACAGCAGGAGTAGTATGCAGTTCTCACCTAACTTAACATCATAATCTGTTATTAACATACAAAGAGAACAAACTTTTAAAACATTTTGTTTACTAAGATTCTGCCATAGCTTTATGTAACAAGATACAGTATACCATGCCTGCCACTCAACTTATTTGTGGTAAGTCTCAGGTTCAATATAAACCTGCTAAAAACAAGAACCAAAAGTTCTCCTTTTTACATGCTAAATGTCCTGTAAGTGTGCCATTTATACAGCAATGACCTGAAGAGAGCAAGAGTAAGGAGTTAAAGATAAACATTGCAGCCTAAATAAAATCTACACAAAACATAAAGTAGTTATGACTGGCTACATAAAACCTCTCTGACTGGTTAAAACCGGTATAAAACATGCTCTTTACAATTGTTAGCTATCAGTTCAGAAAGTACCAGTGTCTACTAAACAATTCTTCTCCAATGCCAAAGTATAGGCAAAATTAATTCAAACAACCTAGCCCTAAAAAACATTCACTTGTTATTACTGAAGTAGAGGTAAATTCCAGAGCTTTCGGGGTGTTCTTATTCTGCAAAGGGCTGGGTATCTTTGGTTCATACGAAGCAGCATATAACAGTCTACAGATGCCCTCAGTCAAGGGCAGGACTGATGGTACCCAGCTCTGACCTCCCAGGAAACAGGGCAACTGTGTCCACAGAAGTAGTGTGAGATCAAAGGCATGCTGTTCTGGTAGCTAAAGAGATAGCAAACCACTATCTTCAAAAGCTCCTTCCCCAAGTAAATAAAAATATACACGAGGAAAATTTAATATACACTTATCTACGGAGTAACGATTTTGAAATTTTAAGGTAATTCCTACTTTGAAAATTTTTACTAGAGTCAGCTCATTATTTCTGGTTACATATTAAAGATGGATCCAGACTCAGTTTCTGATGATTTATTCTACGGACTTCTAGTAAAAAAGACTAGCTTTATTCCAAATGTCTTAACCACTAGTATGACTGCAAAGTACTATCTCCCAGAGTCACCAAGAACTGGAAGTGGAAAAGATGTTCAAGCACCAGGCAACAATCATGGCCCTTCACACAGCAGTATCCACGTGGCTGCTGACTAGTCCAGGACAAGTCTAAACACAAGAGACTTTATGCACCATGCTCCATATCGTATGCCATAATCTTCACAGCTGAGAGCCCCTTCAACATTGCCCTCTGTAAGCAACCCTGATCTTTCACATGGTACGCTGAGTCTGAACTTGAACCAGCAGCCTTTTTTTCTTCTTCTTACTGTGCTTCTTATGCTTCCTTTTTTTTTTTTTTTTTTTTTTTTTTTGACTTTGTCTGTTCTCTCGTGCTCTTCGCCACTTTTCTTCCCCTTTGCCTGCACCTCTTCATAATCTAATTCTGATGACGACTCAGAGGACAGCACTCTATCGTCATACAGCTTTCTTCTTTTTTTTGCTGAGTCCTTTAGTATCCTTTCCTTTCTCAGTCACATCCTTTGACTTCTTTTTCTTTTTTGAAATGTCCTTGCTACCCAAGTAGGAGTCTGACACTGAGCTCTCAGGAAACTTACGACAATGACTCTTCTTTTTCTTCTTTTTTGTTTGTCTTTTATCCTCATCCTCAGAATCTGAAGAACTGCTGGAAGAATGAGAGTTTGATGAAGAAGATGAATACATACCAGATTTCTTCTTTCTTTTTCTTTATCTTTTTTTTTGATCTCTCATTTCCACTTAATAACTTCTCTCTGTGTTTTTCTAGTTCTTTTTTTTTCCAATTCTCATTCATTTTTTCTTCAAATTCAGCCACAGCTTTGGAACCCTTCTTTTTCTTTCCTAGCTGCTCCTTACTTGCTCCCAGGTAGGCAGGCCTTGGTCGGTTCAGATAGTCCTATATTTTTGTCCATGAAGAGTGAATTGATCCCCTTGATCAAACCATCGCTATTGTATTTATATAGGCCACCTGATTGTCTTGCTTCTCCATGGTGGCCTGCTGAAGGCTCCAGAAGCTGTGGACTCCCGATGAGAAGCCGCCGCAAGTCCTCATACAGCCTCCCAACAGACTCTTCAATCCAAGTTCTGAATGGTGAGTCAAAGATGTGATTGGAAGGTCCTTACAGAATTTGGGGGACTTACACTCTAATACTACATTGCTTCAAAGTACCACCCTATCAGAGATGACTCAGATCACTGTTGAAGTCTGAGCACACATGCTAGGGAAGTTTGACATGCTGATGGAAGGGTGGATGAACTGCGTAGTTGGAATATCAGGCAATGGTCTAATAGCCCTGGATTTAAGACAGTCTTCTACAGTTAAATCAAATGCTCTGATTTTGAGAAGGCAACAACTTAATGACAGAATAACCTAGCTTTGATGAAGAAATAAATGAAGTATATCAAATGCCAGTATGTACTAATAAAAATAATAAATGACTCAGTATAAAGAGATAGAGTGGTAGTTACAGTGAACTGCAAAACAATATAAGTAAAAATGACAGCCCTACATCTTACATAAAATCTCCATGCAAAAACGTTTACTTTTGTTAACCTTGGGTCTTTTGATGTAGCTCAGGCTGAGCTTGAGCTTGTTTACCTCCTTCCCTCAGTGATTTGAGATTATATGTATGTTCCTTGGAATTCTCACAGAAGCAAAAGATAATTTTTTTAGGCAAATAATGATGTAGCAGACAGATGAAAGTAATTATAGAGACTACAGATTCACATGTTAATTGCATATATCATTTTATAAAGGACATAATTTCTTAGTATCCTCACCATTGGAATTGAATAAAATTTTGTACAATATGACACTTTAAACAAATATCTAAAATACCTTTTTATCAAAACTCTCAACAAATTTTAGCAATGGGGACTTACAGAGATTTCTTAGAGTTTAAGAAAACTTGCTGCTCCAGATCTGTTCCTACATGAATGGCAGGTCAGAACATTCTCTAATTCTAGTTCTGGGGATCTGATACCCTCCTCTGGCCTGGGACACCAGGTATGTTTGTGATCCATAAGCATACATGTAGCACACACACATACACATACAAATAAAAATGAATAAATCAGATTTAAAAAGGAATTTGAAAATTAATATGCAAAGCATATTAAAATCTTGCTGCATATATAGTTTTCAAATGCACACTTTGAGAAGAAGACCATACAGCTGTTTTTATTGAAGCACTAAGTAACTTAGTCACAATGTGAAAATGTCAAGAAGATTTAGATCTGCAAAACATCTTTCTGCCCGGTATTTACATTGCATGTTGCCTCATTTAAATTTTGGCAAGTAGATCCATATTGATGGAATAAATATATTTCTAGAAACCATAAGGTATTTTATTTTCAATTTGGAGGCAATAATTTTCTCAATAAAACTAAGTTGCATATATTTTCTGATTTTCACAAAGTACTAGGAGAACGGAAATCCAATCCATGGCCAAAGGATTAAAGGTTAACTTTCTTTATCATCTCTGTATATCTCAGAAATGTTATCTTATACCTTAATATGGATGAGATATTCTAAAGAAATTAATGGGTTTCTGGTCTTTTGGAGGGGGTGCTATGCTGTGTAAGCAATTGAAGGACTCATTTGTAGTAGGTAAACAGAATTCCCACTAAGCTATACATCAGGCCCACCCTTTTGTTACTTAGAGAAATGTAGCCTATTGGCTTCAATCTTACATTTCTTATCATTCATTACTTTATTTGAAATCATAGAACGTGAAGGCAAATCATGCTGTAGAACAAGATTACTGACTAGGAAACATTTTATATTATACTTTACATTTAATGTAGCTAAAAGCTAGGTCTACTGTGTCATTGTTCCTATGTATTTCAGTCTCCTTCATCTCTTGTTCTCTCTTGTTCTTTTCTACTCTCTTTTACTCTTGCCCTAGCATTGAATTCACAACCTTGAGTAGGCTACATACAATTTGCCTTGTTATACTGCTCAGCTAGGTTTCTCATCTTTATATAAACATTTTCCTTCTTGATTCAACTTCTGCAATTATATATACTTCAGTTTGTCACATATGGCTTGATTACCTTTAATCCAAAACTAGAAATCCCAAGTATTTGAAATCCTGAACATGTTTAAGTACTGATACACTGTCACAAATATAAAATTTTACTCTATTAAAATTTTTAGCCACAGACTTATAGAAAAATGTAACACAAAATTACTTTCAGTCAATTTGCAAAAAGTACATATGATTCACAAATAAATTGATATCTCAGTTTAAATATGCTAATGCTAAAGTGTTGGAAGTCAAAATATTTGTAGTCCAACATATTTTAGTGAGAGATATCCAACCTGTTTTCTACTACATTCTGAGAATGTGAACTTGTAAGGTATAACCTCTATCCTTAGATGAAATATTACTTAGTTGTACTGACAATTATTTCTTAATTATAATTACATACCATAAAAGATCTTTCCATAGATGTATGATTCAAATATAAAATCTTTAAGAAGGAAAATGTCTGTAATCAGGTAAACTTTCAAGTGGAATATTCAATTCACATGGATATGAATTATGACTAGAATAGGAATGTTAAAAAGCAAACAAAAACACTGCAGTCAAAGGAAAACAAAAGCAAATACATGAAGTTAGTAACAATATTAAGGGGTATGGGGAGATCTAAATGCAAACAACAGTATAGGAAGATGGTGTCAAAAATGATAGTTGGGGAAAATAGAGCTGGAACCATGGAGGTATTGTACATTTTCCAACTAGTTCCAATGTAGAGACAACTGGATCATGGCAAACCATTTGATGTTTTCTACTAACAAATACATCAGAAAATACAGATGAATTAAATTCATATCATGTGAGGAAAAATTGTAGAGAACCTGAGAAACATGGAGCATGTATTACAGATCAGAATTAGTAGTACATCTGGAATGTCAGCACAAACACAGTACAATATATGTGGGTTTCAGACACTTTCAAAATTTCAACAGGATTAAAGAAATAAAAGTGTTATGTTCATAACATCAATATCAACAATTAACATCTGTGATATAAATTTCTAGAGTACTTTTCTTATGAATCCTCAAATTTTAAATTAATATCATGGTATCTTTCTCAAATAGTCTATAAAGATTATTCCATTATGTCAAATATTAGCCAGACAAAATTTATGTAATATAGTATCAGTTGTTAACATTATTTGTCATTTAACAAATATTGTGATAAATATCTGTGCTCATGTGTTTATGTACAGTTTGACTTCTGTAAACACATTACTAGAGGTCAGCTGCTTGGTTCAAAGACAACAGATGGCATAAAAGCCTTTAACAAGGGTGTTCAGCATTGTTTTTTTCAGAAAGCTATTTACCTTCTTCCAGGAGCCTTTCCCTGTAGACTTTAAAACACAGAATGTTTTGTTTTGTTTTCTGACAAATATTCCTCACTGTTTAATTTGCATCCCTTTGATTACTTGCTTGAGTGTCTTTTCATGCATCCTTTACATTGTCTATTCAGTAAGTTTTTCTTTTGGAATGATTGTAGTTTTATGTTTGATTTTAAAATACTCCAGGGCTTTTCTGTGCAGGCAAAATACAAATAACCACTGAAATTAGTTGTCCACAATAGAACGCAATAATGGATACTTTGAAATTCTAACTGTATGAAGAAAAGGAACAAAAGGAGTGGTCAGGTCAAAAGAGAAATCTGTGCAAATGTTTGACGGACAAGTCAGAGCTGTGCAGACTTCTAACAGGCACATCATAATGAGGTTAAAATATGGAAATCTGGTGATTTCCAAGGCTCTAACTAAAAAAAATCCAAACCGAGGAACTTTGTAGGAAGCCAGAGAAATACCTTTAAATTCAGAAGTTATGTGAGAATAAATAATGCAGTGCAAGGCAACAATAATCATGTAAACTAGAAGAGAACAGCCTACTCATTTCAACACAGATAAAATAAAGCTATATCCATAAGAGCATGATTTCTGCAAAATGTAGCCACCAGTTTCCACAGAAGCGGGGGTGTCCTCCTAAAAAATCTGTGTGCTTTCTTAAAATGTAATTAAGGCAACACAATAAAACATAACATAGAGACTTGAACAAAGAATCCTCATAATGAAATAAATATATACATAAACAAGCATATATATTTATGGAACCCATTTTATTTTGTTTTAGATCATGATAAGTTAATTAGACTTTAAACAATCACAGAAATGGAATTATAAAGAATGCACTGCTATTTTAGTTTGACAGTATGTGTCTGGTTATTTTATATTCTCAATAACAAATTTTTTGAAACTATATGCATGTTGCCATATACACCATTAATATGGAAATTTAGCATTCTTTACATTTCCATAACATACTCTATAGTATTGGTATATAACAAGCTACTAATTAATCTATGGATATGGTATTTTTAATTTGATGCTATAATGAATGAAGTCACTAGGTACATCCATATATATACATCATTTTGTTGATGAATGGTTTTATTTGTACTGTAATATTTACCCTATGAATTGAGTGGCTGGATTATATCCTGGGCATAGGTTTACTGTTTTTTTAAACGGTCAACTTTATATGATGTTGCTTCACAAGAACTGTGTGAAAAATTGAGAGTTGTTATCACTTACTGACACTAGATGTGCCTGACATATTTTAGCTTAATCAGTCCAGTGGTTTTAGGCTATAGCTCCCTGACAATTTTGTTTAAAATTATTTCATTTCTCTTGTGATTATTTCTATATTTTCTTTGTCAATTTTTTTTCTGATGATTCCTGACACTTCTATTTTTTGAATTAATTATGTTTTTTCATTATTCTTTATGCCATACAAATGCAAGCTTTTTTGCCCAATATGTACATTGCAAATATCTTCTCCTAGTTTGTGACCTCTCTTTTCATTTATATAATGGAATTTGTAAAGCAGAAGTAAAGACACTTTCATAGTACCCTTTTATCATTCATTTAACTTTACTTTCCACAAGATTGAAAACAATTTTATTTATGTGACACCTTATAGTTTACATGCAGACATATAACCAGGTTAGGATTAACTTTAGGGCAATGTGAGATAAAAGTTCACATGTTTGTTATTTTCTTGCTGGCATGCATGCACATTTATTTTGAAGTAAAACAAGGCCTATTGTTGTCAAGGTCATTCTGAAATTTGATATGTAGCTATGTATCAAAGGATGACCTTGAACTATTCCATCTTCCTTTGCAGCTTCGGTGCCCTACAAGTAAGTTTTAGGCCTACCTGTTTTATTTATTTGTTTATTTATTTATTTATTTATTTGTGTTTTGAGACTGGGTTTCTCTGTGTATCTTTGGAGACTGTCCTTGAACTACCTCTTTAGACCAGACTAACTTCAAACTCACAGAGATATTCCTGTCTCTGCTGGAATTAATGGCAGATGCCACACCAAGTCTAGCCAGCTCTCATGTATAGTTACTAATTCACTGATAGTGTACCTCTTCAGCAGTTAGGAAAAAACATACAAGAGTTGAGTGAATAAGGAGGAATGTACTTGGGAAGTGTTGGGGAAGAGTGGATGTATTCTAAAATAATTTTAAATAAAAAGAAGTCTACTTCATATGGCATGCATTTGATGGTCATGTTAAAAAGCTATGCAAATAACAAAACTGAACTACACAAAAGATTCAAAGTGGCTAAGAAAATCTTCATTTATAGTACTTCATTAATGTGTTTGTGTAAAGAAATTCAGAAAAACAAAATAATGTATGATAAAGAAACAGAAACCTTTCCAGCTGTGAAGGACAAAGACTCTGAGTCATCTATATGTTCAGTTTGAATATCAACTGCAGACAATTGCTACTAGGTGTTCAAGATCCAGGCACACAACTAGGGACAATTTGAAGAGGGGAAAAGTTCTCCTGAGATGTACTAAATATACAGGTGAATTAGTGGAGCAGTTAAGAGGCCAAGAACAGAGGCTTGGAGCTGGAAGCTTGGCCATCATTATGTCTTCCTGGTTCATATACAGTGGGTTTGCTGAAAATGAGGATTTTTCAGAGTAATAACTTTTAAGGACAAAAGGTCAAAGCTGATGAGAAAATGCAAATGTTTCTAAAGGACATACTGAGTTGCCATTTTGTTATGTTTGAGCCGATAAATAATTACCATCTCTTTGAGAAAATACAGTTAAGGACTAATTAGTGATAATAAGGCTACAGTACCCTATCTGTATTTGGGATTACAACTCCTGATTTGAATGGGAAGGCTGAGAACAAAAGGGAAATTGATAGTGAAGCTAAGTCCTGTGCCTTATTTCACTTCTGGTATAAAATGGACTGAATGCACATTTGCAGGGAAATGCATTCCACATATGAAAACACAATAATGGAAAGGCAGGAAAATGGGACAGGCCAGTGGTACAAAAAACACAGGACTTTCATGTAAATATTTCTTTGAGCAAAATAAATGCTGACCTGTTTAACATAGATAAATATGTATTTATTTTAACTTAATGATTTCATCAAATATCTACTAATAATAAGATTACATTTTTTGTATGTATACTTTCAGAATGTTTGAGTTTATCAAAGAAAACGCATGATCTGAAATTTTACAGACAAAAGAAATATGATTTGTCAAATTAAAAGACAGAGGAGCAAGAATACTTTTCATGCATACTGACAAGTAAGGGATAATAACTAAATTTGAAAAAATAGAAAGAAAGGATGGCAAAGCATGCTGAACTTTTGGAACTGGAGTATTTCTGGTGTTTCAGTCTAGAAAAGTAAACCATGTGCATTGGTTGTGGGTAATGAATATCAGCCCTGCACAGGCTGGCTGACTGACTCTTCAGTGTGGAGCAACAAGATGTACTCAGCACAATATAGCTAGTGTGTCTAATACTGGAGGCTCTGGAAGTTAGTCAGGATCAATTCCAAATGTGTTATAGCTGAGTGGTTGGAATATGACAAAGACAGGTGGAAAATGTACCATGCTTCCTGTTCATGTCAAGCCATTTTTTAAGAAGAGTGCTATGAAGTAGAGAAAGTTTAAGATGCAAAGAAGTCAAGGTACAGATAGGGTCTTGTGCAATTTGAAAGTAGAATATCAAAAGAAAGTAGAGAGAATGTAGATTGAATTGGAACTGGGCAAAATGGTTTGAGGAAGTAGCACTTTAATGTATTGCAATGGTAGAAAATGTAAAACAACATGAGAAGAGAAAGCTCATGACTCTATGCTTTCACAAAGACTGGATTAGGTAAGAAGTTTCAGCTTGAAGCAATGCAGGACATGGTTAGGGAGGAGTAGGAGAAATTGGAATGCTCAATGTGATAACTCGTTATTTTTGACACAATTATTGGAGAACAATGACAGTATAGCTACAATGAAAAAAAAAACAATTCAAAGAACGAAGAAAGATATGTTATTTCTTATTTGAGAATAAGTATTCTTAGAAATCCTATGTGCTGAAAAAGAGGGAAAGACAATCCATATACACATAAATAAAACAGAGCAAAAGAATTTAAAAGGTAAAAGGAAATAAACTTTTGTACACAGCTATTTAATTTTTAGTAACTGATGTTCAATTTTGGTAGAAAGTTTGCCTTGTTGGTCTGACTCTTGGGAGGCGGATGGTAAATATGTATAATATGTAAATAATTTTTAATATACTTGAAGGATTTAAGCAGTTGGATAATAAATATGAATGTTCTCTACAGTGAATATCATTAACAGACACAGGAAATGTTGAAAGGAATACCCAAAGAGCATTTTTAATTCTTGTCTCATATCTACTTATATGTATTTAATTTCCCACATAGGGTTGCTTATGAAACATAAGCCCTTCCTTATTGAATTTGTTTTCTTTCAACTTATCTTCTTTTACAGCTTTAGCTCTCAGGATCCTGTTCAATAGGTTCATGTGTCTGCCTTTCTCTGTTTATGCTTATTGCTTGTGTCATCTGTTTTAGGCCCAAAGACTCTAAAAGGCAGGAAGCCTATCCACTTACCTTGGCTGCTCCGGAAAAGAAGATGTGATATGATAATGGCCATCAGAGATTAATTCACTAGACCACAGCTAAAATGGTTCCGTCTTAGAAAATAAATTCAATTCTGATGTTGTTTTATTTTCTAGTAAAATTTATCATGAAATTGGGCATCCTCTAAAATATAATTTCCCTTTGGACACCAGAGAAATCTTGCTTACACATACATACTTCTCTTTAAGAATGTCATATATCATTAAAGAATGTAAAGAATCATCGATGACTCACAATTACACCCAAAATGAGAATCCAAATTCTAAAGATCAAAAGTCTTATCAAGTGTCATCATGTTTGCCACAGAACTCTGTTCCAGTTTCATTTTGATTCAAGTATGCCAAACTATGAATCTAAATTGATCTTTAGTCTGTCACACACGGTAGAATTGTGAATGCTCATTTTTAATATTATGACCTGTTTGCTCCCATTAGAAGAGTGCTGGTAGTCATCTAAGTAACAACCATATTTGTTCCCTGAAAGGATAAGAACTTGAAGATCCAGGAAAGACAAAAGACTGAGCTTCATGGAAAATAAAAGTACCCATTTTGTTCCCTCGGGGTAGAGGGGTAACAGAGTTGGACGTCTGTTAAACAGACACTGACTTAGTTATTTTATAGGAAATATGGAGTCCCCCCCCGATATTCTCCATATAAGTGGTATAGATTTGTTCCATAAGACTTATCATCTATTGGTTAATATATTGGGAATAGAGATTGACAAAAAATAAAACAAAACAAACAAAATCAGAAAATATTTAGTCTTCAAACTTGATAAGACCATGGGAGTTTCACAATGAGTACCCATGACCCAATAGTATAAAGCCAATATAAATAACTGCCTTTACCTCTGTATAATATATGACAATCTCTGGCTAGTCATTGGGTGTCAAACTTAGAAGCCTGTGCCCACAATCAATTTGTGGATACAAACTGGAGACAGACAGCCTGACACATGCCCTTAATCCCAGCACTTGGAAGGTGGAAACAGGTGGATCTCTACGAGTTTGACACCAGCCTGATCTACAAGAGCTAGTTCCAGGATAGGCTCCAAAGCCACAAAGAACCCTGTCTTATAAAAGAATACAAAAAGAAAAACTTAATGCACAGTTTTTATTTAAGAGATGTTAAAAAGAAGCCCTGTGGATTTAGGTGGGTTTATATTCTTCCAACATCTCCTGTAAAGGAACATCCCTGGGGAAATTGGATCCATGCATCCTGAAAGAAATTAGCATTTACTCTTCTTTGAGGGTCTCATTCTTCTCAGAGTTTGAGGAGGCAGCTGAGTGGCAATGCCAGAGGAATCCTGGAAGCAACTTTTTCCATCTCTACAAGACAGAGAAGAAAAAGAGAAACTAGAGCGAAGTCTTGGTAGAGGGTTGTCATTCCCTTGTGTGCATCCAGATAGACATCTCTAGGTTGTCATAAAGAACAATTAGTACATTTTAGTATGTCCATAAGAAAGGTAGGAGAAACTAGTAGGATTTCCTCTTTTACAAAGACTCATTTCCCTACCATCTCCCGATTCCAGTTTTAGTCTTTCTTAGGGTTATATTTCATCTTGTTCTTACCACAGGGACTCAGGCCTGTGCCTCTTATATTTCCAGATGTTTGATGCTGCCAATTTTCAAAACAGTTGATTTATTGTAAAAACTACTTTCTTTAAAAAATAAAAAAAAGTAATCTTCTCTCATATACTCCAATCTGACTGCAATGTGCCCTCTATCCAGGCCTGAGAGTCCCTCTGCCAACCTCCTCTCTGCACCCAGATCTACTCCTCCTTTGTTTCCCTTTAGAAAAGAGGATGTATCCCAGGGATATCAACCGAACACATCATAACCAGTTACATAAGACTGGACTCAAACCCTCATATCAAGGCTGGACAGCTAACGCAGGAAGAGGAAAAGGATTCCAAGAGGAGGCAAAAGAGTCAGAGACACTGTCCCCTACTCTCACTGTTAGGCATCCCACAGGAACTCCAAGTTCCACAAACATAACTATGTACAAAAGACCTAGCTCAGATGCAAACAGGCTCTGTTAGTCTCTATTAATTTCTATGAGGCCAGTATATTTGATTTTGTGGGCTGCATTCTTGTGCCACTCTCAATGCTCTGGTTCCTACAATCCCTCTCCTCCATCTTGTGTGGCATTCTCTAAGCTCCAACTAATGTCTGGCTATAAGTCTATGCATCTGATCCTATCAATTCCTGAATGAAGCCTCTTTGAAGATGACAATTTATGAGTACAGCAGAATATCATTGGAGTCATTTCATTGACTCTTTTGTTTTGTTTATTTGTTTTTGGCCAGTCATGTTTATTTCCATCCTAGATTACTGGGATATTGAACACTCAGGGAGTGTCAGTCATGGGCTCAAAGTGAAACAAGTCATTGGTTGACCACTTCCAGAATTCTACACCACCATTGCCCCAGCATATTTGATAGGCAGGAAATATTATAGTTTTAATGTTTATGGCTGGGCTCATATCCCAGTTTCTCCACTGGAAGCCTTTGACTGGATACAGAATATGAGTTCAGGTTCCATATCCTCCCTCACTTGACAAGGGTCACCTGCATAAATTCAGATAGTTCCCATAATTTCCTTCATCTCTCTTGCACCCTACCCTCGCCTAACTGGACCCCTCTTTTTTGCATATCTACCCAACCCAGCACACTCATGAAATGTATTTCCTATTGCCAGGGAAATGCATGTGTGTAGTGAGGTAGTCCTTCTGTAGCACTGACCACGCCCATTGGGGGGTGGAGCGATGGGCGGAGGTGACCTGAGGAAGGAGGTCGGAGGGGGCGAGGAAGGCGCTCGCTCTTTCTGGCGTGACTCGGACAGGAGAGGATCGGGTTGAATTTCCTGGTGTTCATCTGTCTAGGTTGTAAGTTATTTCTCCCTGAATAAACATCTATTCGGCCTATTTGTTTATCCTGATCCTTATTTACCGCAATACATGTGTCCCTCCTTGAGCCCTCCAGAGAAGTCTCTATGGGTCTGTGGACTGTAGCAAGATTATCTTTTACTGTAGAGAAAATACACTTATATGTTTGTACATTTCATGTTTTTTTTTTTTTTTTCTGGATCTGGAAGGAAGCCACAGCTTTTCATTTTCTGTGGAAACAAAAATAGAAACCCTTTTCCCCAGTAACTTGTCCTTAATCTTAAATTTTGGAGTCAAAACATTTTTAAAATATAGAAATTGATTAATCCAGCAGTATTTCTTTTATCTATTTTTTTTTTTCTCTCAGCAGTCAAACAATTTAAAGACAAAAGAATAGCGTATAGTATCCACAGTTTTTCTTCCCATCTCTATGTGGCTTTTTTATTACTCTGTTTCTTTTATTTCTACTTTTTCATATTTTGAGACAGGGTTTCTCTGTGTAAATTTTATCCGTCCTGAAATTAACTCTGTATACCAGGTTTATTTTGAAATCACAGAGATCTGTAGTGAGATAATCCTTCTATGGCACTGACCACGCCCATTGGGGGTGGAGCCATGGGCAGAAGTGACCTGGGGAAGGAGGTCTGAGAGGAGGAGTCAGACAGCATGGAGAGACCTGGGAGACCAGACACCTGCCTCACTCCCTGGTAAGGAGACCACGTGGAAATACATAGAAATGGGTTAATACTTAAGACAGAGCTAGCCAATAAGAAACAAGTAACCAGGCGAACAGAATTATATCTAAATGCAGAATCTCAGTGCATTATTTGGGGCTGGTGCTGTGGCGGGACAAAACTAGGCAGCAGGTGGAAAAACCTGTACTCCTTACAAATGGTGCCCATGTGGCTAATAAGAACTTCCAGTTAAAATTTAACAAAAGCTTAAAAAAGGGTTTTAGAAACAAAAGAACAGAGACAAGCAAGGTTTCTTGGTAGCACCATTTTTCTCAGTTGGATTCTGTTTTGCGAGAGACACACAAAAGATTTCTGTAGCTCCTTTAAGGGAGGTTCCTGACTCAGCATAAACCGCAAAAAACCTCACAGTTTTTAAATAACTCTACTAACAATTTCTTGGTGTATATGAGAGCCGGTGGTGGCAGTGAACACATCTCCAGGCCTGCAGCATGCAGCTGGGTGGCAGCTTAGAACAAGGTGGTGAACACAGCTCTCACTGCTGGCAGTAAACCGTGGCTAACACCGCTATGATTTTCATTTTAGCAATGTTGTTGTTTACCTGATAAAAGACTCGTGGCCAGAAAAAGATAAAGATTTACAATAAAGACAGATTCATATGAAGAAAAACCTCTAAAGGTTTACAGTGTGTTTTAAAAACATACGTAGGCTTGGGGAAAAAAATGGTTTTAAAAAGACAGAGAACAGCTGGGTATAGCAGCACACGCCTTTAATCCCAGCACTTGGGAGACAGAGGCAAGCAGATTTCTGTGATTTGCAAAGTAAACCTGGTATGCAGAGTGAATTCCAGGACAGATAAGAGTTACACAGAGAAACACTGTCTCAAAAAATGAAAAAATAGAAGAGTAATAATAAAGTCACTTAAAGATGGAAAGCTCAGAGAGAATCTGGATACTCTATGTTATTACATTGTCTTTGTATTGTTTGGCTACTGAGGAAACAACAACTGTTAAAACAAATGCTGCTGGATTAATTCAATTTATATATTTTTAAAAATGCTTTGATTCAAAAATTTAAGTCTAAGGACAAGTTACTGGGGAAAAGGATTTCTATTTTTGTTTCCACAGAAAAGGAAAAACTGTGGATTCCTTCCAGACTAATGTGGTTTGATCAAGCCAGGCCCCCTGAAACAGAGTCGCTGGTGATCCTACATTCGAAACAGCTGAACAAAGCAGCCTTGCAGACTACAACCAGGATTTCTGCGTCTTCTTAGGATTCCCCCATGACAGCGCCCTTTACCAGCAGGAAGTAGTTTGGAAAGAACAACGCACAAATTCCCAAATATTGTTTATAAATGTTTGTTTTCATTTAAATGGGGTTGGTTATAAATGGTTAATGATCACAACCAATATTCTTTTTAAAGGTAAAAAGGGGATTATGATATAGATATGAATATTTTGTTTTGGAATGGATTTTCATTTATTGATACAATTTAAGGTCAAATTTGTGATGTGTATATTTCTCTTTTTGTTTAGGTATTGTGTTTATATAGTCCATTCAGAAATGTATAATGTAGTACAGATTATAGATAATTACCTATGATAGTCAAAGCTTAGAGTTAAGTTAGCTAGGTTTTCAAGATACACAGAAATGTATTTGAGATAGATAGGCATTCTTCAAACCTTTCAAAGACCTACAGAATATGGCATTTGAAATGGTTTAGGGAGTTTCTTAACAGTGAGACACAATTGCTCTTGGCAATACCACCTGCACTAGAAAGGAAGATGGACATTGAAGAAACTCGTATGGAGTTGGCTTCCAATATGGCAAGACTAGCCATTTGGACAAGATACTGCTCTTGTCTGGACTGTTTGACTATGTGATGTATAAACTGGACATGCAGGACCCACAGAAAAGTGACTGCTGATGCAAGGTGGACATTGCTACAGAGTTCCTGCTTCATGGAAGAATCTGCCAGACAGTGTGCAGGACACAGAGAAAAGTGACTGACAAACTGCCAATACAAGAAGACAGTTTATAGTTTCCTGCTTTGCTGAAGAGTCTGCCAGACACACTATGGCCTATGGGCTAAAGATGGAAGATTACAGAACTTCCAGTGACTTGCCAGTCAGTGAGTTGTCTCTGTCATTTCTAGAGTTTATATACTATCCTTCTGTGGTCTTTGAAGGAGTTGAAGACAGATAGTTATGGTTATAGTTTTCCTTAGTTAGGTTTAAAGATAAGTTACATATAGGACTTTAAACTCACAAAGATGGGATAGATGATAGAATAGTTTCTTTTAATCTTGCTAAATGTTAATGGACTAAATATTGTTAACTGTGATCTTATTTGATAACTGTTGTGTTATATAGTTTGCTATGTTAAGCTTAAAACCCTTCTTTTTATTTAGACAGAAAAGAGGAGATGATGGGAGATGTCATTCTGTATATGTTTCTCATACTGGTTAATGAATAAAGCACTGTTGGCCAATCGGAAAAGAAGATAGGAAGGACTAGGAGATAAGGAGGAAAGAGGAAGTAGTAAGGAGGATCCAAAATGGAAAGTCTGGAGAAAGCAGTATGCCGGCCAGCTCCCCGGTAGGAGAAATACATAGATCAGCAGAAATGGGTTAATACTCAAGACAGAGCTAGCCAATAAGAAGTAACGGGCCAACAGAATTACATCAAATACAGAGTCTCAGTGTGTTAATTAGGGCTGGCATGGCGGCTGGACCAGACCAACGGTGGGAGGAAAAACCATACTCGTTACAGAGATCTGCTTACCTCTGTCTCCTGAGTGCTGGAATTAAAGGCATGTGCCACCACACTCAGTTACTCTGTATTTTTAAATAGTTTTATTCTTTTTCTCTCCCAAGCCTATGTATATGTTAAAATACACTGTAAAGTTTAGAGGTTTTTCTTAATCTGAATCTTTCTTTACTGTAAATCTTTATCTTTTTCTGGCCACGAGTCTTTTATCTGGTAAGCAACAACATAGCTAAAATGAAAGCCACAGCTGTATTAGCCACAGTCTATCCAAGATGTTGTTGGGTATTTTACCACCAGAACTGAAAGGTGTACTCACTGCTTTGGTCTAGACTGCCATCCAGCAGCATGATGCTGGCTTGGAGATGTGATCATTACTATTGCCAGCTCTCGTACACACCATTAAGTTATTAGCAGAGCTCTTTAAAATCCATGGGGGGTTTTGCTGCTTATGGTGAGTCAGGAAATCTCTCTTAAAGGAGCTGCATAAATCTCTGTTTGTCTCTAGCAAAGCAGAGTCCAAAAAAAAAAAAAAATGCTGCTTCCAAGAATCCTTGCTTGTCTTTGTCTTTTGTTTCTAAAACCCTTTCTTAAGCTTTTGTTAAGTTTTAAGTGGAAGTCCTTCAGTCCATGTTGGATGCCATTATGTTATGAGTATGTTTTTCCCTGCTGATTTGGTCCCACCATCGTGCCAGCTCCAAATAACACACACTGTATTAGATATAATTCTGTTGGCTTGTTTCTATTTCTTATTGGATAGATCTGTTTGAATATTAACCCATTTCTATTCATCTAAGTATTTCCACGTGATATTATCTTACTGGAGAGAGGGGCTGGTGTTCTACCCTGTAGGTCCTCCATCTTGGACAGGAAAACAGAGAACACCTATCTTCAGACAGCCAAAAGACACTGAACATGTAGAAGAGAAGGCAGCTCTCCAGAAAGAATCACTTAATGAAGAGTAATCTGATATATGGTAAAAATATTTAATTCTGGTAAACTATTTCTATATAGAAATGTATTTCTCTTTACTATCTAGTATTCCTTTAGTCCCAGTTGATATAAATCAATGCTGGCTTTGGAGTTGGATTTGGCTTTCCTTCTCTAAATTCAAGCATGTTGTTAGGATTAAATTCACAATTTCTGCCTTATATCAAGAAGCTAATTGGTATAAGGCAGAGAAAACAAAATCTGGGGACTCATTTGCTTATATGCAATTTTCTCTCTGAAATCCTTATTTTCTCATATACATTTTAATGCTTATTGTTGCCTTTCCCTAATGCATACCTTAAAACTTGAAAATTTTACTTTAATATTGATGTTTAAGTTTTCCACAAGGAATAATAACAATTCCTAACAGCAACCTTAGAACTCTCAGGAAAGAAAATGGGACCCAAATTTTACATTACCACTTGACTTAACCTGATGCATCTGTACTACAAACATCGCCCTAAAACCGGTTTGAGACTGTTTTGCTCAAGACAACTCCTAACTAGCTAGCTGTAATGGTGCACCTTCTTATTATGCCCTGGCCCGAGTTTCAAATAGAACTCCAGTCAAGCATTTTCTGCCACACAGTAACTAGCTACATATGTCACAGCCAGTTCTGTTGAGAAATTTGGTTGTGAAAAATTTTCTTCCTACAGGATCCCATGGAGGAATCATCGTCCCATTTCAGCAGGAAGTAATTTTAAGATAACATCACCCTCTTTCCCACTCTTGAAATTTGGGGATAATATTCATCTTCTTAGGGTTGGTTTTAGTTATTTAGGGTAGGTTATGCAAGGTGATGCTTACACTTGGGTATCTCTTTTACACAGGAATAGGGTATGGTTGGGAAAGTTATGGTTTAGAATGTATATAGGTAGATTATGCTCTCTTCTTGTGAATTATTTAGTAAGAGTGAGATATTAGTATTATACAGCTTATAGTGTTATATATTCTTATTTGTTGTAACCTATGTAAAATTAAGTTTATATTCCCTTTCCAGAAGAATTATATATTATGTTTTGTCATATTGTGTAAAATCTTTTCATTTATGATATTTTATGCACATTATCCTTACCATATTTATGTATGTATACTTTTACTTATGTTCAAGACATTTTACATATTGATACAATTTAGGATATTTTTTATCATGCTGCCCTTTATAGTTCTACCTGTGGTCTAGACATTTCTACTAGACATTTCTACTTTACCTCTGTTTTAGGGATTTACATGTATATATAAGTACATAGTTATATTGCTTAGGTATTTGTTTCCGCTTTACTCAAGGAAGTTTTCATCAGTTTTTTAAGCTAAATTCCTGATTATCCTTACCCATGTTTCCTATACCTATGAGATTAGTCAGACATAGATGCTTAATCTTCAATCACTTCATAGACATGCAGAACATGGCATTTAAATGTTTTAATATTAATACTTCATTGACATGAGACACTGTTGCTCCTGATAGCACTGTGCACATTCCCAAAAATATGTTGAACACTGTTGTCACCACTTCTGGAGTCCATCCTCACTTTGGCTAATGCCCTCATGGGCAAAGAACTGCTCCCACCTTGACCACTGATTTGTACATGCAATCCTGTATGCTTGCAGGAGACAAATATAGAAGACTGCTGAACCTTGCCAAGTCAGGGTAAGACAGCCATTCTACCTCCCTGCTGTTGTTGTGGTCTGTCAAGTTCTCTTGGCCTTAGCCAAAACTGGGTGTACCAATGTTGCTGTGAGACCTTGGGTGACTGTTCAGCTAGCCTGCTGTTTCTGTCCTTGTTGTACCTTTTGGAAGTTGCCCATCCACATTTCCTATCTAACCTAGTATTGTTATTTTCCTTCTTGGGTCTTGATGAGGTTGAAGATTAAACTATCACAACTATTATTCTCTCTTCCTAGTTAGATATATTAGGTACTAGACTTACGTTTTCCAGCTTAGGACAACTCTATTGTAAACTCCATTATTCCTTCACTCTAGGGCTAGATATGTAGGTTGTTTTGTACTCAATTTTCCTTTTCTTAGAGCACACTTGTTATTTGCTGTTTTGTATATAGTTTTGTACCAAGTCTAAATATTTTCTTTAGACTAAAAGGGGAATTATAGTGAGATATTCACTTTATTTGCTTCTGTGGCACTGACCACGCCCATTGGGGGTGGAGCCAGGGGCAGAAGTGACCTGTGGAACTAGGTCTGAGGAAGAGTCCAGAAACGCTCTCTTGCTGGCAGTACACAGAGAGGAGAGCATCCTGTGGAACCTGCTGGTGTTCATCTGTCTAGGTTGTAAGTTATTTCTCCCTGAATAAACATCTCTTTGGCCTATCTGTTTCTCTGTATCCTTATTAAACTGTGATATCTGGTGTCTATAAGCAATCAGACACAATGAGAAGATGGACTTTTGAGGCCTAAACTACACTGCTGAACTTTTTAAAATTATTAGACTCAGGGAAAGGGGAAATCATGACACCATTAAGCTTCAGAGGAAAGTTCCACTGCAATTGTTGTATATCTGGATAAACTAAATGGGTCATAAAAAAAAAATACAAAGTCATGTACCTGAAATGGGGCCTCAAAGGGATGGGGTTTGGGGTCGTGGTGTAGTTGATAAGTATGGGAGGGAGATAAAAGAGGTTAAAAGAGGTGAATAATCAGAATGCACTGTAGCAAAATTTATCAGTAAAATAAAAATATAACCAATATAACGTTATTGTCTCCTAGCTATGGAGTGGAGAAGGCTGGATTTAGAACACTGAGGCAGTATCCCTTAAGCACTTTCTGGCATTCTGATGGCAATTTCTGAAATTCAGGATTTTTAGATCAATCACCTGCTTCCATCTACAGTTGATATTCCATCTGACAAAATTTTATATTTTACAAAGTCATTATTAGTCTTACTGAATTAGAGTTTACCCTAAGGACCTCATTTTAACTTGATTGCTTCTGGAAAGACCCTCCTGTGCAAATAAGGTCACATTCTCAATTACTGGGTGGAGGTTAGGGCAACAGCATTAACTTTGCAGGGACTGAAATCATCACAATAAATGTAATATGCTTTCCAGGAGTTCTACTAGATTATAGTTTTAATTTCAAAGCTCCTTTCTATTATTGTAGCTGTAATTTTAGACTGAAATTCTCTGCTTATATATTTATCTCCAGAGGTCTATGAGGAGTTAATGTGTGATTTTTAGGTTTGGGTACAATAGGTACAAAGAATGTTGACTTCATATTGAAGTACTCCTAGGTGTTCTAAATAAATTTAAATTTTAGCCTGGAAAAAGAACTCAGAATCTAAAGTAGTATTCTTTCAATATTAGTGCCAGCCATCCACCACCATTTGACCTTGGTTTTGGCATGTGGCATGTTTCTGATGAAATCCTTGAACATTTCTTGGATTCAGTTATTGCTCTGTGAAGTTGTTCCTAACTAAATTAGCCTTAATGAATTCTTAGGCTAAGGGTTTTCTATCCACATCCTGTTTTTTTTTTGGGGGGGGGTTGTTAATATATTATCCATGTCATTAAACCTTTTTTGACCTCTAAACAAAAAGGTAAAATGCTTATGCTTCCTTATATAATGAAGACATGTTCAGACCCTGTATTTATTTCTAACTTCTCTATAAATTCTATAAAATTTTAGCACATAACTCATCATTTAAACTCTGACATGTAAAAAACATATATACTAATAATCCTATAAATTTTCAGGTATTAAAGGTGCAGATCTAAGAAAAAAAAATTACAGATAACCTGGTGAGAATTTAATTTGAATTTTTCTTGCCGCTTCTAACATTGCTAAAAAAGGTTTGGAAAAAATTTTATTGAAAAAAAAAAAAACAGGTTGAATCTGCTGAAGAGCTAGATTTTTTCATGTATTTGCTTGTTGTGATAAACTGATCCATTTTGTATAATGTAATACAATTTTTAAAAATATATTTACATGATATTCTGAAGAATTATAGAGATTATTAAATTAGAGTATACTTAGGACAAGCAAGAATCCAATAGCTGGTAATCACAAATTTTTAGTCACTCTGTAACAAAATACATGGTAGCCAATGAATACTTGTTCCTAAAATATCTACATAGAATTCTACCAGGTGGCACCAGTTGATCACACCTTAACAGTTATACCACGAAGAACCTACCTACATTTCTCCTTATCTAGCTAGTTATTTTCCCATGAATAAGCAAGCATATCAACTCAGGAACTATATCTTCTCTTTGTACTTGCTCTTTGCCAGTTTTAGATTGTGGATATTAATAAAAAATATTCTCAATTAAGATTATTGGAAAACCTTAAAAGTTTCCTGGGTATACAAAATATTATATAAAATAATATTCCTCTAGCCTCAAACTCCCAATGATTTTGTCAGTCCCTGGTATTCCCTGCTTTGTGCCACCATTCCTTCCTATACATAGTGTCTTTGCCTTGTTACCACTCTTCCTTCTTGCTTTGACTTCAAATGCTGTACATATTATAATAAATTCTGCTCTGACTAATTCATATGACTGTTCTCAGTTCCTTGTTACCCAATAAATACCTAGCAAGGTAGTTGCTAAAAATTAATATTCCTTCTTAGCAATAGAAAGAGCAGGAAAAGACCCAGAATCTCAGTAATATCACAGTATTGAAATATTACTAGAATCATCAACAATTTTTCCCCTTAGGATTATAAACCTAAATTTTGTTTTGCTTATCCCAATGCCTATAGTTCTGCAAATTACAAAGTGGGTTAACAAGATTAATTCCCTCTTAAGTGCTCTTAATTTTGTCCAATTCTGTAACTTACCTCCTAAATCCCACCCAAATCTGTGCCTTGGTGTTATACTCAAGGAACAAAAGGTTCTGGCAGGCAGCAGATCAGATCTTGTCACCTAAAATCATAGCGGAAATTACAGGATTCACAGGGTGTTACAAACCAGAAATGGAAAAAAAAAAAAGAGAATTTATCAGAGAATATTGGTGAAAGTTATTTAATATAAATGATAAGAATGCAAAATAGAAGAGAAAGGAAAATGAGATATGGTATATCTGTGGATCTCAGTAGAGCATAAAGAAGAACAGTAGATGGGTAGAAGGCTCCATTCAATATAGGGTCTCAGTCTGTGTCTTCTATAGTATTCCTAATAATTGTACATCAAAATTTTTTATCAGTTTACATTTATTTACGTGTGTGTGTGTGTGTGTGTGTGTGTGTGTGTGTGTAGAAGCATTACACCACATACGTGCAGGTGTCTGAGGAGAGCAGAAGGTGTTGGATTCCCTGGAACTGGATAGAGTTAGGACTTTTGTAAACTATGGATATGGGAGCTGAGAACTAAATCTTAATCATTTTTTGAGAGCATTGCACACTCCTAAGTACTGAGCTCTTTCTCTCCAGACCTTCATTTTCATTCTTAATGTCAAATGCAAAGCTCACCATCCTAATACTGCAAAGTAAAATATAATAGAATGTGGTAGCCACTACCAGTTTGGTTAACAGTGAAGGTATAAATTTAACAGCCCTCAAACATTTAAGTTACATTTAAAAATACCCAAACTTATGGGACACTATGAAAGCAGTACTAAGAGGAAAATTTATTGCACTAAATGTCTACAAAAAGAAGTTGGATAAATCACACTTGACCAAATTAACAGAGCACTAGGAAGCTCTAGAAAAAGAAGAAAACTCACCAAGGAAGAGTAGCCAACATGAAATAATCAAATTGACAACTAAATTCAATGAAATAGAAACAAAGAGAACAATACAAAAAAGTAAATGAAACAAAGAGGTGGTTCTTTCAGAAAATCAACAAGATAGACAAGCCATTATCCAAACTAACCAAAAGGCAGAGAGAGAGAGAGAATATGAAAATTAACAAAATTAGAAGCAAAAAGGAAGATATAGCAACAGACACAGAGGAACTCCAGAGATTTATTAAGTAATATTTCAAAAACCTGTAGTCGACAAAATTGAAAAACTTAAAGGAGATGAAAATTTTTCTCAATAAGTTCCACCTGCCAAAATTAAATCAAAACAACACAAACAATATGAATAAATCTATAACCCCTAAGTAGTCATTAAATTGTCCAAAATAAATAAAACAAGGATGAGGTTTCTGAACTGAATTCTACCAGAATTTTAAAGAAGAGCTACTACTAACATTTCTCCAAGTATTTCACACACTAGAAACAGAAGGAGCAGTGCAAAGCTTTTTATAAGGCTAAAATTACCCCAAAGCCTAAACCATACATAGATGCACCAAAGAAAGAGAATGACAGACCAGTCTCCTTCATGGACATTCATGTAAAAAAAAATAATAAAATACTGGCAAACCAAACACAAGAACACAGAAAACAAGTCATCCACTATGACCAAGTAGGCTTCATCCCAGAGATCCAATGTTAGTTCAACACATGGAAATCTGTCAGTGTAATCATTGACACATTGTCAATTCATTAATTGATGAAAAGCCATTAGATGAAATCCAACACCCCTTCATGATAAAGCTCTTGGAGAGATCAGGGATACAAAGAACATATCTATACATAATAAAAGCAATGTACAGCAAGTCAACAAGTAACAGCAAGTTAAAGGGAGAGACACTCAAAGTGATTTTACTAATATCAAGAACAAGACAATGCTGTCCACTCTCTCCATATCTATTCAATATAGTACTCAAAGTTGTAGCTGGAGAAATAAGACAACAAAAGGAGACCAGAAGGCATATAAATTGAAAAGGAAATAGTCAAGTGATCACAATTTGCATATGATATGATAGTGCATATGAGTGACACCCAAAACTCTACCCAGGAACTCTTACAACTGATAAACTCCTTCAGTAATATGGAAGGATACAATGTTAAACAACAAACAAACAAAAAAAAACCCAAAAAACAAAAACCAAAAACAAAAACATTAGGCATACTATATACAAGTGATGAATGGGCCAGGAATGAAGTCAGAGAACATCACCCTTCACAATATCAGAAACATAAAATATGTTGGGATAACAACCAAAACATGTCAAAGATCTCTATGGCAAGAAATTTAAGTCTCCAAAGAAAGACTTTAAGATTGTATCAGAAAATGGAAAGCTATCCCATGCTCTTGAATAGGAAGGGTCAATATAATACAAATGGCAGTCTTACTAAAAGCAATCTATAAATTCAATGCAATCATCATCAAAGTCTCAACATGATACTTCACAGACCTTGAAAGAACAATAGTCAACTTTGTATGAAAAAAATAAATGAACAAACAAACAACCAGGATAGCTAAAACAATCCTATACAATAAAGGAACTCCCATGAACATCACCATCTCTGACTTCAAATTCTATTATACAGTTATATTAATGAAAAACCACTTGGTACTAGCATAAGAACAGATACATTGACTAATGGAATCAAATTGAAGACAGGGACATTAATCCACACACATATGAAAGCCAAAATGGTACAATGGAAAAAGGAAACCATCTTTAACAAACAATGTAGACATAACTGGTTGTCAACATGTAGAAGATTGCAAATAGATCCATATCTACTCCCATGAACAAAACTCAAGTCTGAATGGATCAAGAAACTTAACACAAATCCAGTTAACTTGCAATTGGCAGAAGAAAAAATAGGAAGTAGCTTTGAATGCATTTGCACAGGATACTACTTCATAAATATAACACCAGTAGCACAGACACTGAGAATAGCAATCAATAAATGTGACTTACTAAAACTGAAAGGCTTTGGTATGGCAAAGGACACTATAAATTAGACAAAACAATAGCCTACGGAATGGGAAAAAAATTTCACCAACCTCAAATCTGATGGAGGGCTGATCTCAAAATATATAAAGAATTCAAGAAGCTAGACATCAAAATAAAAAAAAAATAAACCAATAAAAAATGGGGTACAGAGCTAAGCAGAGAATTCTCACCAGAAGAATCTCAAATGGCCAAAAGATATTTAAGGAATTGCTCAACACCCTTGGTCATAAGGAAAATGCAAATCATAATGTCTCTGAGATACCATCTTACACCTGCCAGAATGCCTAAGGTCAAAACCACTGATGACAGCTGTTGTTGGAAAGGATGTGGAATCAGGGGAAAACTCTACCACAGCTGGTGGGAGGTAAACTTATACAGCTTTGGAAACTTTGGAAGTCAGTATGGCAGCTTCTAAGAAAAATGGGTAACAATCTACATGAAGACTCAGCTATACCACTCAGGGATATACCCAAAGGATGTTCAATCATACCCCCAAGACAATTGCTCAGCAATGTTCATCAGCATTATTCATAACATCCAGAAACTGCCACCAACTTAGCCCCTCAACTGAAGAATTAATAAAGAAAATGTGGTAATTTACATAATGGATTCTTAATCAGCTGTAAGAAACAATGGCCTCGTGAAATTTTCAGGCAAACGGATGGAACTAGAAAACAAAAAACAAAAACAAAACAAAAAAACAAACAAAAAAAACAAAAAACAATAAACAAACAAACAAAAAAAACAAAGAAACAAAAAACAAAAAAAACAAAAACCAAACAAAAGCAAAAACAAAAACATCTCCTGTGAGGTAACCCAAACTCAGAAAGACAAACCAGGTATATGTTCATTTATAAGTAGATATTAGATGTAAAGCTAAGGATAACCAGACTGCACTACAGTTCCAGAGAAGCTAGGTAAGATGGAGGACCTGATTGAGACATATGGAACACTCTGGGAAGGGAAATTACATGACATCTCTTGGGTAAATTTTGGGATGGAGTAGGCAGTAAGGAGAGGGGAACAGAGATGAGAACAGGAGGGAATGGGATGGTCCATGGGAGGGAAACAGAGTGGGAGAGCAATGAAAGAGATATCTTGATATAGAGAGTACTATGGAGTAAGGAGAAAGCTAGGAAAATTGTCAAGGATCCACAAGGATGACCCCATAGAAGAATCCCAGCAATAGTTGGGAAGGTGCCAAACTGCTCTTCCCATGAAATCAGATTGGTGAATACCCCAAATATCACCATCGAGTCCTTATCTAAAAATTGATGGAACCAGATGCAGAAATCAATAACCAAGAACCAGGCTAAGCTCCTGAATTCCTGTCAAAGAGAGGGATGAGGGAATATATGATAAAGGGAGGTCAAAATCATGATGAAGAAATCCATAAAGACAGCTGAACTAAGCTTGTGGAAACTCATGAACTCTAGACCAAGAACTGTAGAGCCTCCATGGGACCAAAGCAGGCCCTTTGCCTGTGGAAAATGTTGTGAAGCTTAGAATATCTGAGGAGCCTCATGCAGTAAGACGAAGTATGTCCCTGTTACATGAGTTAACTTGTTAGAGCCCATTCCTTATGGTGGGATGACATTCTCATACTTAATGAAGGGATCAGAGGCCTGACCATTTGCAGACTTTGTTGATTCTACATGGAAGCCTTTACCCATTTCAAGGAGTGAATGGGGGGATTGCTGAGAGAGGGGAGTGAGAGGGTGGGATGAGGGGTGGGAGGAAAAACTGTGTTTGAATGCAAAATGAAATTAAAGAATATATTAATTTAAAAAAAGAATAAAGGCTTGAACATTAAAAACTAAACCTGCCCATGAAAGAAGTTCTTAGAAAGGAGATATTAAATATGAACTAGGCTTCTTTCTGACTAGGTCTTATAACTTAAATTAACCCAAATTTTTTATTAATTTACATTCTACCATGTGGCTTTTCTCTCTATCCCATTTTGCATGTTCAACTCATTCCTTGTCTGGCTGTCTTCTGCTGACTCTAACCTACTTCATCCAAGCATCTGCTCTGCCTGAAAATCCTTCCTAGTTATTTTCCATTTAGCTTTTCATTAAATAAATCTGACTGAAAAATCTTCATAATATGTAAAAAGGTTATTCCAAATTCCCCCTTTGTCTATATAAAACTATAAGCAATAAGAATTATCTGGTAAAAATTACATTTAAAATGCCCAGTCTAACTGTATTCCATATATTTAGAGAAAATACTCCATCATTTATTTTAGGTTGATAAGTTCAAAGTTCTGTACCTAATTTACCATTTATCATAACTAAGGAAACCTGCAACTATAAATACTTGGTTCTCAACTTCATCAAAGACCCCAGACAGATACACTATTACCAGAGTACAAAGAAGTGTGAAACAAGTCACTTCCAAATCTAGGAAACAACAGAAGCTGCTGACTACATTGTCACACTGAAAAAAAACTCCACACAGAGTTTCTTTGATGCTCATCATCCTTTTATGAAGTAGATTGGTGTTGCCAGGCACAGACACTGTCATTAAAAGCTTTGTCATTAAAATTTTAAAAGACATATTTTATAGGTTTTTCTTTGAAATGCTTGAACATAACCTATATATCTAAAGTATATCTGTTTAAACTTTAAAACCTAACTAATAAGACTATAAGTTTGATTATTTATTATAAATGACTATTAACCTGTATTTCTGAATTCTAAATGACATTGTTAAATGAGTTGCATAAACACAATATCCCAGAAAAGAGTAGAAACATACATACAATATAATAAAAATAACTTTAAATTTGTATAAATATACCAATTTCCATACCAATGTAAAATATTTTAGAATAGAGGCTATTCAAGGAGTATATATATATATATATATATGTACATGTACATGTATATGCATATGTATATGTGTGTGCATGCATATGTATATATATCACCTGTAATATATAATACATAACATATGTGTTATATAACCATATAAATATATAAAACATACATGTATGTTTGCCACATTTTCCTTATCATCAGTTAAAGTAAATATAAATTGCTTCTATTTCATATATATTATGAATAGAGCAGCAATAAATGTATCTGAGCAAGTATGTCTGCAGAAGACTTTTAATCCTCTGAGTATGTGTAAAGAAGTGATATAGCTGGGTTATATGGTAAATCTACACTTAGTTCCTATTAATTCTCCACACTGATTTTCATAGTGACTGTACTATTTTCATCGACAGTGAATGAGAATCCCCCTCCTTTCCACATATCCTTGCTAGCATTTCTTGGCTGGATGGATAGCTCAGTGGTTACCTATACTGCCTGCAGTTCCAGATGATTTAAACTCAATTCAAGGCACCCAAATTATAGCTCTTCACCATTTGCAACTTCAGTTCCCTAGAATTCTGACATCTCTTCTCTTCGCCATAGGTGATAGGCACACAAACATACATGCATGCAAAACATTTAAATTCACATTTTAATGTATAAAAATAAAATGGTTTTTCATATATATTTTTACATGTTACATATATTTTATGTAAGTGTAAAATTAATCTACTTCCAGCATAACTTGTCATTGGTGTTTCTAATTTTAGCCATTCTGGCAGGAGTAAGTTGGTATCTCAAAGTTGTTTTGATTTGCATTTCCCTGATAGCTAAGGAAGTTGAACACTTTTTCAAGTGTCTTTCGGCCCTTTTGATTTCCTCTATTGAGAATTCTTTCTTCAGTTCTGTACCCCATTTTTAATAGGTTATTTGGTGTTCTTTAGTTCTTTGTATATTTTGAAGATCAGCCCTTTGTCAGATGTAGGATTGGTGAAAATCTTTACACAGTGTGTGGGCTGCCGTTTGGTCTTGTCCACTGTGTCCTTTGCCTTACAGTTTGAAGTGGTCCCATTTATTAATTGCACAGTGTCTGTGCTACTGGAGTTACGGCACTTGAAGAAACCATCCTGAATGAGGTAACCCAGTCACCAAAAGAAGAACATAGTATGTACTCCCTCATATATTAATTTTAGACATAGAGAAAAGGATCACCAACGTATAATTCACATCACCAGAGGTACTAGGTTACAAGGTGTATTCTAAGAGATTCATATAAAGTCCCTACTTCAAATTACTTTACAGATGTACATGACCCCACCTGGATGGCATTGCCCTACATGTGGAATTTGGGTGGGGGGATGTGAGGGGAGGGCGTTCAGGGTGCATTTGAAGGGGGAGAGAGGGTAAGAGGGAGCGAGGGATGGATGGAGGGAGAGGGAACTGGGATGGACATGTAAAATAACAATAAATAAATAAATAAAAATTATATATTTCCTTGTATATTTGCAGCATCTTACTCTTATCTCCACTTCCTCTATTATCACTGTCTGTTACTTCCAATTATTTTTCACTAGTTAGAGTTTCCTCCATGTTTCCTTATTATAATACCTGCATCCTACTGTCCTCTCTCTAGAATCTTTTTCCATCTTCCATATAATCCTTTTTTGATTTTTCTAGGTTGTGCAGTAATTCAGATTTTGGATGCACAAATAAGAGAATGTAAAACATTAGTCTTTCTGGGTCTGGGTTGCTTCATTCAGCATATGTTCAGATTCCACCTATTTTCCTGAAGACTTCAACATTTTATTTTTATTTACAGTTAAAAAGAATTTCATTGTGCACATCCATTCACTACATGAAGGAAATCTAGGTCGTTTCTGTCTTCTAGTTATTGCCTATAGAGCAGAAATGAAAGCTGTGTCTGAGCTTGTGTATCTGATGTAGAATATCTAGTCCTTTGAATATATGCAGAGAAGTGATATCATTGGATTATGTGGTGGATTTATTTTTAGCTTTCTGATAATTCACCATAATTATTTTCATATTGGATTTGCCAGTTTAATCCTACAAATATAGAATGAGTGGTCTCCTTTCCCTACAGCATTATCAGTACTTGGTCTCAGTTGTTGTTTTTTATTTTGTTTTGCTTTTCTTTATTTTAAATCGCAATCATCCTGGTAAAATTAAAATCTCAAAATAGTTTTGTTATTCCTCAAACTTCTAAGGATGTTTAACACTTTTGAAAATATTTCTTATCCAGTTTTATATCTTTGTTCTGATCCACAACAAATGTCTTGATTGGGTCATTTGTTTTCATAATTATTTGTTTTCTGTGTTCATTGCATATTCATTTTTCTTTTTCTGTACTACTTTGAACAATATTTTAAAGTAAAAGAAAAGACAGAAGTTGCCTGAATTAAGTTGGGCTTATGTGTGCAGCCCTGATACTCCAACACTTTGGGTGGCTAAGCCAGGAGCTGGCTTGACCAAGGCCAGATTATATCCAACAATCCACTGCCAACCTAGGAAAATTTAGTATGTTCCTTTATTTTTTTAAATAGTAGTAAGAATAAAAAGAAGACATTAGATGCAGCTCAGAATACTCCTTGTATGCACAATGCACTTCAATTCTTATCAGTGAAATACATGGGGATGAAAAAATACCCCAAGCATATGAGAATTATTACCTCGTTGTTTTATTCCACATATTATGATAGCAACCTTTTTCTTTGAACTTAACACACACACACACACACACACACACACACACACACACACACACACACACACATCTACCTTTATGGAAACTCAAAAACCTTAATCTGCTCTCTGGTTCAGATGACGCCTTCCAGCAACACTTCCATACAGCTACATTTGTTGCCAGCATAGCTTACACACTTTAGTCAAACTAACACTGAGGTTAAAGTTAGCATCCAAGTACAATGGCAGTAGTCTTGGCTGGTCATATATGACAAAGTAAAGCCAAAAAGTGATTTCTAAGGCTGGAAATGCAAAAGGTTTCAATTTAGGTACAAAAAAATTGAATGCAAAGATTACTGAGATTTTTCTTTAAGACCAAATCTTTCTCTGAATGTGCAATGGGAAAATGTGCTAGTTTTATTGTGTATCATCTGAAACCTGCTGGAGTTATGACTACATCTCATTACATTCTTAGTTAAGTTGGAAGAAGTATTACATTTGCGGATGGTAGTTGGGTACAGAAAATGTGCTTCAACTGATGACAATGTGTTAAAACAGAAAGTGCTGAGCCAATGTGAAGATGCCAGTGAAGGAATTCCCAAAACAGGTGACACTAGGTCATAAATGTCAGTGAGACATGTTGATAGAGAGTATGCTTAGACTGGAAAATGAAAACTTGAGAATTAGTTATTATTGCTCTTGTTTTATTTGACCTATTAATTAACTCTCAAGGCACAACTACATAGAGAAATAATGTACAAGTACATCCAGAGTATGCATTGCTTGTTTATCAACAAATTTACATATGTGATGTCCCTCTAGGTTGTTTAGGCCACAGTTTTCCAATATCAAGTGATTGACCTCTTATTCAGGTAAGGATGGAATTTTGCAGTGGATAGAGTACACTTACATGTCCTACTATCTGGGAGCTAATTTCATAATTAATGAGTGAAAAACAAAAGCAGCAGATGGGAGAGAGAAGTGATACAGTGTTTCCTGCTGCCCCACCTTGGACAGATAAAAGAACAGATTGTGGGGATTGGAGAACAGTCACCAATTCATCAATTCCATTGACAACCCATATTAGATTTGCATAGAATTCTGTGAATGGAATGCCAAGGCAACTTTATGTTCGTTTTATGGTAAAGGAAACCACATTTTATCCTCACTCTTGTCAATAAAATTTATAATTATTACTTAAAATGTCAACAAGTCATGTGTTTATAATTTGAAGAAAACAGCTTTGTTTGCATTATACATATTTTATCTAGAAATAAGTAGTCTTTGTTCCATTTTAGCATAACATGCAATACATAAATCATTGGGCAGAAAAAGAAAAAATAAGCTAAAAATTCCACTACAAAGCCTCAAAATAAAGGAATAAAAGGAAATGGAACATAGCCAATGACTTGATCTTAAGATTCATTTCTCATGTCCTTTAACCTACAATAGGAAGATCAGATTACAGAAACACATAGAGACAGTTGAGGTGAACAAGGAGGAGCTAATGGGCCCCCAGACTGATAGCTGGGAATCCAGCATGGTACTGACTCAGGCCCCCTTGAATATGAGTCTCAGCTAGAAGGACTGAGCAATCTATGGGACCTCAAACAGTGGAACCAGGATGTATTCCTGGTGCACAAAAGGACCTTTTGGACACATCCCCCATGGAGGGATACTGCCTTAACCTAGAGACAGGAGAGAAGTCCTAATTCCTACTTCAAATTACTTTACAGATGTACATGACCCCACCTGGATGGCATTGCCCTACATGTGGAATTGGGGTGGGGGGATGGGATGGGAGGGTGTTTAGGGTGCATGTGAGGGGGCAGAGAGGGTAAGAGGGAGGAGGGGATGGAGAGAGAGGGGGGGGGACTGGGATCAACATGTAAAATAAATAAATAAAGGAATATTTTCATGCATTAATTCAACAAATTTGTGTATAATTCTTAGAGCAAAATGATCAAGATTCCCTTCAAGATTCATAAATCTAATCCCCTGGTTCTCTTAATTAACACAGCAAAAACTACCAAACCCAAAATTATTTATCAGAAAGTTCTAGAAGTCAATGGCACATCTGTTGCAGAATTGACTAGGATCACAGAGACTAGGATTCTGGAGACTCCCAGAGGAAAGCTGATGTTGAAGAAGAATCATGGATTTTTAAAGAGGACCAGGCTAACCTGAGCAATGTGGGAGGGAAGGACAATAGCAAATCATTGGTGCCCACAGAGGAGTTAGGAATAAGAGTCATATTAGGATTGTAACTTTTCCACACATAAGCTGCAGCAGGAATAATTAAAACTCAAGTTGCCTTACACTGAATAGTTACTTAAAGTTTTATGATCAATTGTTAAATTGGTGTTTGTTTCCAATTTTCCAATTAAGAAAAGACACACAGTATGCCTAAAACTACAGAGCTAATAAACCTTAGAACTCAGGCCTAATACAGAGCAATCCCTTTGATAATTCTATAGAATTTCCTGCCTGCAAACATGAAGCTGCCAAATTAACATAGGCCCTTGATGAATACAAGTAGATGCAGAGAGACACCAGGGTGGTTAACAAATTTCAAAATGGAAGAAAGAGGACTGGAAATAAGACTTAAGCACAGGCTTATTTGTGACATTTCTGTTTACTGTTTTTTTTAATGTTAGTTTTACTTTATTTGACAAATAAAAATTTGACAAAAATAATTTGACAAATTATAGTGAGACCATAATTAACTATTTCAATATACAGTAACTATTCATGGTTCATCTGTATGTTACTTTTATTTTATCACTGTGTATATGTGTATGTGTGTACCTATGCATCTGTGTGTGCTTGTATTCATATGTGTAGATACATATATGCATATGAATTTGTGTTTGATATTTGAAATCCTCAATTTGATATATGCATATAATTGTTGACCATAGTCTGTTGCTGTGATGTGCAATTCTAGCAGAGATTTCTGATACGCAGTCATATAAGTATGGCACTAGTCTTCTGTATGTAGTTAATTTTACATACTGTCGTTCCATTCCATTTATATTTGTACAAGTGAAATAACTTTACTTTTATAACAGAATACTATTCCAGTATGCATTTTTATCCTTCCATTCATCAACATTCTAGTAGATTGATGCCATTGTTATAATAATCCTGCTGTGCAGATGTCTCTTTGGTGTACTGAATTCATTTCCTAAGTCTATACTCAGTAGTATGGTCACTGGATGATATGGTGGTTTAATTTCTAGCATTGTTGTCGACCACTTCTATTTTCTATGTAATGGTTATACCAACTAAAATATACTCCAATCAGCAGGGAGTTATCCAATACCCAACACTATGTTAACTGGAATTTCCTACTTTTTTACTTTTCTTTCTTTCTTTCTTTCTTTCTTTCTTTCTTTCTTTTTTTTTTTTTTTTTTTTTTTTTTTTTTGAGATCGATAACATTTCTCTGTTTCCCTTCTTTCCTCCAAACCATACCATACACCTGCCTTTCAAATTCATGAGCTCTTTTCTTTATTAATTGTTTCTACACACACACACACACACACACACACACACACACACACACACACACACACACACCCTACCCACAAAATGTTTTTTCATGGATAAGACTCTTTCTTCCACTTTCGGCATTTCTTAGTTGCCTGTAGTTCTTTGTGTAGGACTTTTCCCTGTCAACCTTGGAATGTCTATTGTTGTCCTTGTTCAACTTATGTTTAAGCAGTCATGCTGAAAGTCCAAAAAAATAATGTTAATGATGGACTACCTGGAAACCAATATCTGTTCCTTGGAATTTGTTAACTTCCTCTCACAAGGCCCTGAGATAACAAGAATTCACACTGCCCCTCCTTTCTGCCCCTCCTTTCCTGTGAGTCAACAGGTGGTAAAGAGGGTCCATAAGAAACAAAGAGATATCTGCAACTCTGGTGTGCCCAGAGAAAATTAATTAGCACACCCTGAGGCCCTAAGGTCTGTTGATCCTAATAGCAGACCATCTGGCCTCCAAAGGTCACATACTCAATGGACAGAGGGTCCCACCCCCTCCCTAAGCTTGTGGGTTTGCCTTTTAAAACACCTAGGCCCAGGGGAGGAGGCTTCTCTCTAACCTGCATGCTGGAGGAGCCCATTTGCGCAAACGTTTCCTGTTCATTAAAGCCTCTTGCATTTTCTAGCAACTGGACTGGACATTGAGTTCTTGGGGTACCGACTGAAACTGGAAGACTCCTCTTCTGAGGGTCTTACAATTCATGTGGCATTTCATGGATAAAACTTCTGAGGTTACAAGGAGACACAATTTCACTGAAAAATTTCTGATTCTCTAGCTCTTAATTTATTTTCTGTCCCCTCTTGTTCAATGTTTCCTGAGCTCTGTAAGTTGTTTCTATAGCATTTGTCTGCACACATATTCATGGGAACATTTTCTGATTTTTTAGTTGAACCTAAGATTGTTGTTACACACACACACATACACACACACACATACCCTACATACTCAAAACACACAAACAAAAGCAAACTTTGTTGAACGATGATGTTGATTACTTTATCTCTGTTATTATGCACATTTCCAGTAATCTACAGCCCTGAGCTTCTTTAATCATTAGTATTACCTGTAAGGAGTAAGGTTTTTCCGCCCGCCGCCGGTCTTGTCTCGCTGCCGTGCCAGCCACAAATAACACACAGAGACTCTGTATTTGATATAATGCTATTGGCCTGGTACTAGTTTCTTATCGACTAGCTCTGTATTAAGTATTAACCCATTTTCACGTAGTCTTACCAAGAGCAGAGGAATGGGGTTCTGTTCTCTCCACACTCTCCATCTTGACCCCTCCTTACTCCTTTCTCTTTCCTCCTCATCCTTAGTCCTGCATATCTAGCTTTCCAATTGGCCAACAGTGCTTTATTCATTAACCAGTATAAGAAACATATTTACAGAATGACATTTCCCATCATCTACTCGTTTCAGTGAAAAATAAAAATAAGGGTTTTAACCTTAACATAGCAAAATATATAACACAACAGTTATCAAGTAAGAATCACAGTTAACAATATTTAGTCCATTAACATTTAGCAAGATTAAAAGAAACTATTCTACATTTATCCTATATTTGTGAGTCTAAAGTCCTATATGTATCTTATCTTTAAGCCTAATTAAGGAAAACTATAACCATAACTATCTGTCTTCAACTCCTTCAACTCCTTCAAAGACCACAGAAGGACAATATATAAATTCTAGAAATGACAGAGACAACTCACTGACTGGCAAGTCACTGGAAGTTCTGTAATCTTCCATCTTCAGCCCATAGGCCATAGTGTGTCTGGCAGACTCTTCAGCAAAGCAGGAAACTTTAAACTGTCTTCTTGTATTGGCAGTTTGTCAGTCACTTTCCTCTGTGTCCTGCAGACTGTCTGGAAGACTCTTCCATGAAGCAGGAATGCTGAATCAGCAGTCACTTTTCAGTGGGTCTTGCATGTCCAGTTTATACAGCATAAAGTCAAACAGTCCAGTCAAGAGCTTGTCCAACTGGCTAGTCATGCCATACTGGAAGTAAACTCCATAATGTGTTTCTTCAATGTCCATCTTCTTTTTTGATGCAGGTGGTGTTGCCAGGAGCAATTTTGCCTCATTGTCAAGAAAAACCCTAAACCATTTTAAATGCCATATTCTGTAGGTCTTTGAAAGGTTTGAAGAATTCCTATCTATCTCAAATACATTTCTGTGTATCTTGAAAACCTAACTAACTTAACTCTAAGCTTTGACTATCATAGGTAATTATCTATAATCTGTAATACATTATACATTACATTTCTAAATGAGCTATATAAACACAATACCTAAACAAGAGGAGAAATTGTATCAATAAATGAAAATCCATTCCAAAAAAAAGTATTCATATCTATACCGTAATCCCCTTTTTACCTTTAAAAAGAATTAGCTGTGGTCATTACCCATTTATAACCATGTCCATTTAAATGAAATCAAACATTTATAAACAATATTTGGGAATTTGGGCGTCTTCTTTCTAAACTACTTTCTGCTGATAGGGGGTGCTGTCATGGGGGAATCCTAAGAAGATGAAGAAATCTTGGCTCTAGTCTGCAAGGTTGCTTTGTTCAAGCTGCTTTGAATGCTGGATCACCAGGAACTCTGTTTCAGGGGATCTGGCTTGATCAAATCATATTAGTCTGGAAGGAATCCACAGCTTTTCATTTTCTGCAGAAACAAAAATAGAAATCCTTTTCCCCAGTAACTTGTCCTTAGACTTAAATTTTGGAGTCAAAGCATTTTTAAAATATATAATTTGGATTGATCCAGCAGCATTTGTTTTAACAGTTGTTGTTACCTCAGCAGTCAAACAATACAAAGACAATATAATATCGTACAGTATACAAATTCTCTCCATCTGTGGCTTTTTTATTATTCTGTTTCTTTTCTATTTTTTTGAGACAGGGTTTCTCTGTGTATCTCTTATCTGTCCTGGAATTTACTCTGTATACCAGGTTTACTTTGAAATCACAAGATCTGCTTGCCTCTGTCTCTCAAATGCTGGGATTAAAGGCATGTGCCACAAAACCCAACTCCTCTTTGTCTTTTTAAAACCATTTTATTATTCTCTCCCAAGCCTATGTATTTTTTAAAACACACTGTGAACCTTTAGAGGTTTTTCTTAATATGAGTCTGTCTTTACTGTAAATGGTTATCTTTTTGTAGTCACGAGTCTTTTATCAGGTAAACAACAACATTGCTAAAATGAAAGTCTTTGTTGTTTTTGTTGCAGTTTATCAAAGATGGCTGGGTCTATTTTACCACCATCAGTGAGAGCTGTAGTGACTGCCTTGGTCTGTGCTGCCATCCAGCCGCATTTTGTTGGCTTGGAGATGTGGTCATTGCCATTGCCAGCTTTCCTGCAACCAATAAATTGTTAGCAGAGTTATTTAAAAGCCTTGTGGGTTTTTTGCCGATTATGCTGAGTCAGGAACCTTCCTTAAAGGAGCTGCACAATTATCTGCTTGTCTCTCCCAAAGCAAAGTCCAACTGAGAAAAATGCTGCTACCAAGAAACCTTGCTTGTCTCTGTTCTTTTGTTTTTAAATGCTTTTTAAAGCTTTTGTTAAATTTTAAGTGAAAGTTCTTATTAGCTACGAGCCATGTGGGTGCCATATGTAGGGAGTAGGGTTTTTCCGCCAGCAGCTGGTCTTGTCTTGCCACCTCACCAGCCACAAATAACACACAGAGACTCTGTATTTGATACAATGCTATTGGCCCGGTACTAGTTTCTTATTGGCTAGCTCTGTATTAAGTATTAACTCATTTCTGCTGATCTATGTATTTCCACTTGGTCTTACCGAGAGTGGAAGAATGGGGGTTCTGTTCTCTCCAGACTCTCCATCTTGACCCCTCCTTACTCCTTTCTCTTTCCTCCTTGTCTCCTAGTCCTGCCTTTCCTATTGGCCAACAGTGCTTTATTCATTAACCAGTATATGAAACATATTTACAGAATGACAAGACATTTTGTATATTGATACAATTTGGGAGATTTATCATGCTGCCCTTTATAGTTCTACCTCTTGTCTTGACATTTTACTTTACTTTTATTTTAGGGATTTATATGTATATATATGTACATAGTTATATTATTTAGGTATTTGTTCCTGGTTTACTCAGGGAAGTGTCAATCAGCTTTTTAGCTAAGTTCCTGAGTATTACAGATTATCTTTACTCATGTTACTGTACCTATGAGATTAGTCAGATATAGATGCTTAATCTTCAATGATTTCATAGACATACAGAACATGGCATTTAAATGTTTTAATATTAGTACTCCATTGACATGAGACACTGTTGCTCCTGACAGCACCGCGCACTTTCCCAAAAATATGTTGGACACTGTTGTTGCTCCTGCTGGAGCTCATTCTTGCCTCAGCTAATGGCCTGTTGGGCAATGAACTGCCCCCACCTTGACCACTGATTTGGACATGCAGTCCTAGGTGCTTGCAGGAGACAAATACAGAAGACTGCTGAACCTTGCCAAGTCAGGGTAAGACAGCCATTCTACCTCCCTGCTGTTGTTGTGGTCTGTCAAGTTCTCTTGGCCTTAGCCAAAACTGGGTGTACCAACGTTGCTCTGAGACCTAGGGTAACTGTCCAGGTGGCTTGCTGTTTCTGTCCTTGCTGCACCTTTTGGAAGTTGCCCATCCTCACTTCCTGTCTACCCTAGTATCATTATTTTCCTTCTCAGGTCTTGATGAGGTTGAAGATTAACCTATCACAACTATTATTCTCTCTTCCTAGTTAGATATATTAGGTACTATACTTATGTTTTCCAGCTTAGGACAACTCTATTGTAAACTCCGTTATGCCTTCACCCTAGGCCTAGATATGTAGGTCATTTTGTTCTGGATTTTCCTTTTCTTAGAGCACAGGTGTTATTCACTATTTTGTATATAGTTTTGTATCAAGCCCAAATCTTTTCTTTAGACGAAAAGGGGAATTGTAGTGAGATAGTTACTTTGTCTCCTTCTGTGGCACTGACCATGCCCATTGGGGGGTGGAGCCATGGGCAGAAGTGACCTGTGGAAGGAGGTGGGAGGAAGGGGGGCGATGCTCTCTTGCTGGCGGAACTTGGACAGGAGAGCATCCGGTGGAAATTGCTGGTTTTCATCTGTCTAGGCTGTAAGTTATTTTTCCCTGAATAAACGTCTAATCGTCCTATTTGTTTATCCTGATACTTATTTAACCGCAATAATTACCTATAATGCAAATCAAACAAAGCAAGTTACACAAGGTATACTGCATTGAGCATAAACAATGTTGATCTCTTTCAGAAAACTTAAAAGTATAATTAGATCTTTATATTTTTACAGCAAGTAATCTAGATGTTATATAATAAAATTGATGTTTTCCTTTTGAGAATTAAATTATTTTATTCAATTGTCCCATTTAAATGTCTAACAACTTCAAAAGAAACTCTTTGCAATGCACACAGAATGCATGGCCCCAAAGCATCTAATGAATAAGTCATCAGTGAATAAACATTATTTTAAAAAGGAATCATTTACTTTCTTATTCTCCTCAAATATATTTAAGATTATATATTCTTCCTTTTATTAATCGACTTCTATATTATAAATAATTATTCTTACTCAAAACCACGTTTTTAGCTTAAACAAATACAAAGGTGTATGGAATTAGAGTAGAGGAAATCTCCTGTTCTCTCACTGTAAATTAAGGCATAAGGGAACACAATAAAGGAACAGATCATTCCCTGTAATTTTTCTGCATCTATCAACATTACATGATGAATCTGACAGTAGTTCTCCTTAAACTTGATTATTGTAAGAATAGGAATATTCTAGCTAATGCAAAATAGGACAGGAATCAGAAAGGGGAAATAAAAGATAGCTATGTATTGATTTTTTATTACAAAAATAGCATGATATTTGAAACTGAAACATTTCTCAGAATTTTACCTTCAGATTGTCAGATCAAAAGAGTTAAAAATGTAATAAACTATAGTGATGGGAGATGCCATTATGTATATATGTTTCTCATACTGGTTAATAATAAAGCACTGTTGGCCAATAGGAAAGGAAGATAGGAGGGACTAGGAGACAAGGAGGAAATAGGAAGTAGTAAGGAGGAGTCAAGATGGAGAGTCTGAAGAAAGCAGTATGCTGCCAGCTCCCCGGTAAGAGAAATACATAGATCAGCAGAAATGGGTTAATAATTAAGGCAGAGCTAGCTGATAAGAAACAAGTAACCGGGCCAACAGAATTATATCAAATACAGAGTCTCTGTGTATCATTTGGGGCTGGCGCGGCTGCAGGACAATACCAGGCTGCAGGCGGAAAAAACGTACCCCTTACACTATAGTAAACTCCGAAGCCTACTTTAGAAATAGTAATGATTAAAAAACCTCTATAGTCTGGCATGGGTAGCACATGACTTTATTAACCACAATCACATCATTTGGGAGATAGACAGGTAGATAGATAATCAGGTAGACATCTATGAGGTTAAATCCAGCCTGGAATACATAATTGACCCCAAGACAGTCAATGCTACATAGTAAGATCCTGTCTGCAAAAAAATAAACCTACAAACTCTATTAATATTGAAGTTGGCAAAACATCAAAACTTTCACTTAGAGTATGGAGATATGTCTCATTGATTAAGAATACTTGATTTCTTGCAGAGAAATCATATTTGGGTCTTGGCCCCTGTCATTGGGCAGTGCCCCACCCATTTTTGATGGGAATGAAATCAGAACACCATTATAAAAACACTATGAAGGTTATTCAAACAATTGAAAATAGAGCCATTATATATTTAGCACTTCTAGTAATGGATGCATACTGAAGGAATTCTAATAAACATGTACTAGATACATTAATCCTTCCATGTTTGTTGAAGTATTGGGCTAGCTATATCTATATCAACTTGATACAACTAAGTCATTTTAGGGGTGAAAATATCTAGTTAGAACTTTTTCCCACCACATTGGCCTGCGAAGAAAACTGACCTTCATTTTCTTGATTGATGATTGGTAGAGGAGGATCCAATCACTCAATTTGTACTAATATTTTGATGGTGGTTCTGGATGCTACAAGAAAGCAAGCTGAGCAGGGTATGAAAATAAGCCAGTAAGCAGAATTCCTCAGTGGTGTTTGCATCAGGTTCTGCCTCCAGGTTCCTCTCCTGTTGAGTTTCTACCATGTCTTTCTTCAGTGATGTGCTATACTGTGAAATTCTAAGCAGAAACAAACCCTTTCCTCCACAAGTTGCTTTTGGTCATATTTTTACAGCAGTAGAAACCTGACTAGATATGTACTGTTCCTAATAGCACAAAAAAAGGAACAATTTAATCCTATCTGTTACTGACAATACGGAAAATTTCCTACATAGCACTAGAATACTATCCAGATCTGGACATGAAACCCTGGCATTTGCAACATTGTAAATAGAATTGGACACCATTATGTCAAACAACCAGGGCAAAGGGAGACAAATCCTACAATCTCCCTTATAAGAGTAGCCAAACAATTCAAATCTAATAGAAGTTAAGATCTGAATGTCAGGTACCAGAGGCTGTGGGAATAAACAGACGTGGAAGATTGGAGGAAGGGTGTGCAATCAGTGAGTTCTAATTTCAAACTCAACAGAAGCAACACATTGTGGAAGTTATCTTCTGTACGAATTGGTAATGAACATACACTGCATAATTTAGAAATCAAGGTGGGGATCTTGTCATTACCATACAGAAGTGAGAAATATTTGAGGTGACAGATTCAATTCCCATGCTTATGTCCTCACAGTACATATTGAAACATCACTGAATACCCTAGAAATAGGTGCTTCTTGTGTTTTATGTACCAATGAAAATCAAATTAAACTGAATAAATAATAAAAATTTAAAACATATTTCATAAGTCCAAACAACACAATAAATCTCATTATACGGGTGATTTAGATGATGGCAGGTAGGACCAGCGGTGAGTGAGTAAAGAAAAGTCAGCACTTGATTTTTTTGCTTTATTTGCAGAATGGAAAATCTCTGAGCATTCAAATTGTCTCTTCTTAGGACGCATTCACGGCCATTAGTCGTTAATAATGCTATATCACACTAGATTTGCTATAGGTGTTTGCTGCTCAGTAACTGCTGAGTAGGTGCATAGGTGGATTCTACTGGGAAGGCAACTCAGTACCAGAGAAGAGAGAACTCCAGAGGGGCAAGGGCAGTGTGAAAGCCATTCAGTGATGGAAAATTTTCAAAGCGGGCCCTCAAGTGTTGCATGAGAAAAAGCCATCTTTGTTATTTAATTCTAAACAGGTATATAACTGCATCTAGCAATAGTTTTTTGGATCATCAAAGGTGTTTTATGTTATAAGATATCTGTTAATATAGAGAGATTTATTTGGGGAATTAATATTAATAAAATTGTATAAGGCAGAATTGGCTTCATACAATGTCTAAACTGTGCCATTGAAGGCTCCATGAGTGTTTTCTATTCATAATTTTAGATTTTTGTATACTTGCATTTTGAGAGGTCATTTGTTTAAATTTTAACATCCATTAATATTATCCTTGAATATGAAATGTCACATTCTAAGTGATATACTTAGTAAATGAAATGTATTTATAAATTTCTTTAAAGATTCCCTGAAGAATGTTTACAAGTCTCCCTAAATTATCTTACATTATCTTCTTTTCTAAATATTAGCTGATTTGATTGTGCTGACATGACACCTGCAGGCTAAGAAGTATGGTTTCAAAGTGTACTGTTGTCTTATTACTTTTCATTATTTAATAATAGCAGAGTGATGGATGAGATATACATAGAAGATAGGAGCACAGGATATTTACTCTTAGAAAACCCTGAAATGACAAAGATAACAAGATGTGATAACACATGAATGTCAACAAATCGTGGGAGCACATGGTATCAAAGGGATCAGGGCAAGAAAATACCAGAAAGCAGAGTGGGTACCAGTGATTCTCTTGCCATGATATCAGCTCTTTCATTGTGGAAACCAAATTTTATATATAATTATTTTTTCTAGAAGCTTCCTTTCAAACTATGTTTCAACATTGTAAATAGTAAGCACTCCATTAAATAGATACAGGTATTGTTGTAGTAACCTGAAGTGGATATGCTTAAACTTAACTACATTACCAACAGCTCTGTTTCTAAAACTATGTAATCAACTTTTATAAGTGAAGCATCTTAAGAATTAGAATTACATTTATACTTCCAATTATTTACATGTTTACTAAGTCACTTGACTTTAAGGCCATATGATTTCTGTGACTTGTAATTTTATAATTTTTGAAAGTATAAATATATGCAAAACCGTGATTTTTGATTTTTTTTCTATTTTGACAGTGTCAGTCCCATTTCATTGCCATCCCGCTCACTCTTCCATCAACCCACTTCTTTCCCCCAACTTGTCCTTCTACTAACATCATAATTTTGGTTTTCCCTGGCTCTTGTTGGAAACCGTAGTGTATTTAATTGAAATGACTATGCTATGTCATCATCAGCGACAATGTCCCAACACTTTTCTTCCTATATGTTGGATCCTATAGTCTTTTTTCCCCTTCTGCATTGTTCTTTTGCCTCAGAAGAGTGATATAGATGTTTCATATGCTGCTTAGCACTCCATACTCAGTAATTCTTGGCATGATGATCACTCATAAGTTCCTACTTTGATTCCCCGCCATTGCCAAAAGAGGCTTCTTTGATTAAAGCTGAGAGATGTCTTAGTCTGCAGTATAAGCATAAGTGTTTGTAAGTCAGGTTACCTACTATCAGTATTTTCTTCCTTAGTAGGCCCTATGATCTCTCTAGCCATAAGTTTTTGGCCAGTTCTTAAGTACACTGCATGTTTTCCTAAAAAATCCAGTATGGACAATTTATACCACTGTTTCAGTAAATGGGCATGTCTTGACAAGCAGGTAAATACAGTAACATGCAGGATCTATAATTGTGTGAGATCACTGACAAAGTTTTCCCCTATCAGATTTCACAGACCCTTCAAATCTATTAATTCTAACACTAGGGAGAAAGATTCGGGAAATTGTTTCTTCATTTTTCATGTCTTGTATCCAAAGCTTGAGGTGTCTTTGATACCTAAGAGCAATGTAATATCATATATTATGGAACTCTTAGGGAAGTACCTTTCACTTAGTACTGGGATTTTTTTTCTTTTTCTTTTGAAAGCCTGTGATTTCTGGGAGTAGTGTTGAATATTCACTTCAATTACTTCCATTCTGGCTACTTCAATAAAACAAACAAAGAAAAAAAAAACAAGCAAAAACCAAATGTTTTAAAATTAGCTTATAAATTTGTGGAGTTTTGACATGATTTTTATTCATACACTCTTATTTTGCTGGGACAGCTCCCATCTCTACATTCCCCCTACCTTACTATCCACCCCTTTATACCTTTCACTGCCTGCTATTCTGCAATCTACTTTCAAATCAGATGGTTTTAATATCTCTCTTTCAGTTCTGCCTTCCTCCAGCATGCCACAGCTCATACATGTTTTCTTGCAACCTGCCATCTACTGAAATCTTAGTCCAATGTAAACACAACTATCTAAAAGTTTGAATTTGACATGCACATTTAACAAAAATATATATGTTGTTTTTATTTCTGGGCCTGGTCCCTGACTTAGAATCCTTTTCTTATTTTCTGTTTTTATTTTTGTCTTCACTTTCATCTATTTTCCTGCAAAATTCATTACATCAGTTGTCTTTACAGTTAAATGTAACACCATTGTTTACACATGAGATTTTCATTATCCATTTCTCACTTGATCAACTGGGAGAATTCCTAGCCATTGTGAATATAAGAATATTGATAGACAGGTGCAAGCATCTCCACTTAGACTCGAGAGTCCTTTGGGTATATGCCCAGGGGTGTTAGAACTATCATATGCACATCCATTTTTAGCTTTTAGGAATTCTCCACATTGGTATTCATAGTAACTGTATCAGTTTACAAATAGTGTAATAGGTTTCACTTTCTCCACAGCCTTTCCAGCATTTGTTGTCATTGCCTTTCTAAATAAAGGTCATTTTGACTAGGGTCTCAAAGTTATTTTAATTTATTTTTCTAACAGGGAATATTAAGACTATATAAAAAATTGTATTGATCATTCACATTGAGAGCTCTCTTTTCTCTTAGTCAGGAAAGTAAAAAAGTATTATGCCTAACCAAGAATGTGTCTGCAACCACACATACCAACTTTCAAAGGAAAAATAAGTTTTCTCCAGTGTTGATATACCCCTTGCTAAGTACATTAACAACACTTTAGGATGTGTTCCATGTCTCCAAATAGATGGCCAAAAAGAACAAACTTAGTAGTATTTTTGTTGCCTTTTTGTTTTATTTTATGTTGTCTGGTTGCATTTTGCTTATGTAGTAAATTTTCTGGTTTCATTTTTGTAGAGCATTGTGTGCCCTCTTTCATGAGGGTGTTATGTGTATGTGAATTTGAGTTTTCTATGCTTAGGTTTGTTTCTTTGTTTAGGAGGATCTGGGGGTATCAAAGTAGGGGACATACTATCAAAATACACTGAGCAAGGGTTCCCAATATTTGTAATCCCCAAGGAAGGCCTTAGACCCTTTGAAGAGTGGATGACGTTAGGAAAGTGGAGAGGCAGAGTGGGTCAGGAGGAGAGAAGAGAAGGAGACCTGGGGTTTGTATGTAAAATAATAAATAATTTTCAAAAAATTACATGCATTTTTTTCAATACAGTGAAAAAAACAATAATAATGTCGACATTAAAGAACTCTGTTTTCAATTGCATAGCTCTTCATTGGATATTTATTTTTGTTTTGTTTTTTTCTCATTCTGCTAGCGCGCCTCTTTGTTTGATTGCCCACTTCTTTTCCTGTATGAAAGCCTCTTAATTTTGTAAGGTCCTAGTGCCATCTGTCCTGTGAAATTGAGGTCCTATTCAGAAAATACTTGTGTTTATATCTCATAGTATGCACTCTACTCCCTTCTCTAGCAATTTCAGAGTTTCCAATTTAAATTGAGCTCCTTGATTTCTTATATAGGATGAGAAGTACATATCTAATTTAATTCTGATGCATGTAGATATCATTTTTTCTTGAGCCACTTGTTGACAATTCTGTCTTTTCTGTAATGTCTTCTTGGCAGTGTCAAAAAATAGTAGCTACAGCTACATAGGCTGTCTTCTGGATCTTCTGTGCTGACCTACAGCGTGATTTATGCCAATGCCATTCCTTTTATTCCCCCCCTCTTTGAATGTGTGTACATGTGTATATTTACACATGATTTTACATGTATGTGAGAATATATGGCTGTATGTGCACATTTATACACATGTATAAGGACCCTGTATTGATGTCAAAGATCATCTTTGAGGCCTCATCAAATTTTTGAGGAAGGGTTTCTTAAGCAAACCCATAGTTCTTTACATGACTAGTCCTGCACTGTAGCATGCATAATAAAAACCCAGAGACACATAGATATTGAGGTACAAACTGAAAATCAGAAAAGTAGCTAGCCTCTAGCTCTCAACTCTACTTCAGACTGAAAGGATGTTTCTGTAACCATGAATTCTCAGTGTGCCTAGAGATTGAATATTGAGACCCTGAATTCCTGTCTTATATATCTCTCTAGTGCTGGGATTAAAGGTGTGCACCATTACAGCCCAACCTCTGTGGCTAACTACTGTGGCTTCTGGGATTAAAATTGTGTACTACCACTGCCTGGCCTCTATTGTTGTAGTTAGCTTTGTATTCTGATCTTCAAGAAAGCTTTATTAGATCAAAAGCAGTATATTACATTGTTCTGGGGCTGGGATTATAGTCAGATCATCAGTCATGCCCACATGTCATTTATGTGTAATCTAGATATTTGAACTCCTATCTTCACAATTGTGAGTCCAGTACATTAGTTACTGAGCTATCTTCATAGGAACATGCCTGCTGTATTAACATGTTTTGGTTATCTAGTGTCTTTTGTGTTTCCATATGGATTTTAAGATTGTATTCTGTTCCTGTGCAGAATAGTATGGGGATTTTCATTATGATTTTATTGATTCTATAGATCACTTTTGGTAGTATAATCATTAATAAAATACTAATTCTTCCAATTTATTAGCATAAGAAAACTTCCTGTTTTCTAGTGTCTTCCTTCATTACTTTCTTCAGAGGATTTAAATTTACATTAAAGAGGTATTTTACTTCCTTGGTTAGATTATTCCTTTTGAGGCTATTATGAATAATATTGTTTTCTTGATTTTTTTCCTCTGAATAGATTGGCCAATGGTGTACAGAGAAAATATTGATTTTGTGTGTAAGTTTTCTGTCATGACAACTTGGTGAATGTGTTTATCAAAGCTGGAAATTTTTTGGCAAAATTTTAAGTTCTCTTAGGTTAAAATCATGAAAGTATGGATAACATAACTTGGGCTCCTACTTATATCTCTAGTTATTTCCTTCTCTGGTCTCAGTGTTCCTCACCTTTGAGCACTACACTCAGTGGGGATACAAAGAATGGACAACTCTGTGTTGTTCTTGATATTAATGGATAGGGTTCAAAGTTTTTCTGTCGAGCATATTGGCAATTGATCGTCATATGTAGCCTTTATTTATTGAGATATGGCCCCTGTAGCCCTGCCATAAGGATAACATTTGTCATGAATGGAGACTGGGTTTTGAGCAAGGCCTTTAATATACATATTGAGATATGATTTCTATTTGGAAGAATTAATATACTGTATTATTTACATAAAGATATTTTTGCACTTTTTAGGGTTGCATGTCTATCATCTCAAGACTCAGGAGGCTGTAACAAGAAAATTTCAAGTTTGAGACCAACTAGGTCTCTATTGCAGTGATTGTTTTACACCAGGTGATTTCAGGCTACTCTTTTATTCCTTTTACATTTAATGCTGCTGGCTATAATAAATTTACTTCAGCACATGGAAAGACATTTTCATTAAGAGCATCAGTTGCTATTTCAAGGCACCTCAGTTTGATGCTCACAATTTGCTTTGGTGGGGGGCTCACAAACACCTGTAACTCTACTTCCTAAAACCCAAAGTTGTCAAGACCAGGCTGGAGAAACCCATAACAACAGCTGACCTAAACAAACAGGAGCTCATGGATCCCAGTCTGTTAGCTGAGAAACCAGCATAGGACTGATGGAGAGCTATTGAATAGGGTGTCAGTTAGGAGGACTAGGCAGTTGATGGGGCCTCTGGTAGTGGATCAGTATTTATCCCTAGTATATGAATGGACTTTGGGAGCCCATTCCACATAGAGAAACACTCTCTTAGCCTAGACACACGGGGCCTAGGCCCTGTTCAAAATGGTATGACAGACTTTGCAAATACTCCATGGAAGATCTCACCCTCCCTGAAGAGCAGAAAAAGGGGGACAAGGATGGTAAGGGAACTGGGGTTGACATGTAAAACAAGCTTGTTTCAAATTTAAATAAAAACATTATCATAAAATTAAAAAAAATGACAAAACAATTTTTAACAACAACAGCAAAACAAGCCAGGACTCTGTAAGCATTTCCGTTCACTTAAATATACACAGACACTAACATAAACACAATTAAAAATAAAAATAAATGTTTAAAAATAAACTTTCTATTAAGCAAGAAAAGAGGTACCATGACAGAGGTAGTCATTATAGGTTTAAAGAGAAGTCTGGCACTAGGGAAATGTTCAGAGATCTACAAGAATGACCCCAACTAACAATCTTAGAAATAGTGGAGAGGCTATCTTAAATGCACTTCCCAGATAATGAGACTGATGACTACCTTGTATGTCATCCTAAAGTCTTTATCTACTAGCTGATGGAAGCAGAAGCAGACACCTATAGCTAAACTCTGAGCCAGACCCCTGGAATCCAGTTGCAGAGAGGGAGGAGTGATGAGTTAAATGGTCAAGACCAGGCTGGAGAAACCCACAGAAACTGCTGACCTGAACAAGGGGGAGCTCATGGACTCCAGTCTGATAGCTGGCAAACCAGCTTTCCCTGAATGTGGGTGTTAATTAGGAGTATTGGGCAGACTATGGGGCCCCTGGTAATGGATCAGTATTTATCCCTAGTATATAAATGGACTTTGGGAGCCCATTCCACATACAGGGATATTCCCTCAGCCAGGACACATGGGGGAGGGTCTTGGCCCTGCTTCAAAGGAATGACAGACTTTGGAGACTACACATGGTCAACCCCTTTACTTTTAATTTGATGTGTGGGCATAAAAGTAAAGACTGGCTTGTAAAAAAAAAAAAGACTACACACTACACATGGAAGTCTGCTCTCTGTGAAGCAGAAAAGGGATGGAATGGGGGTTGGTGGGAGGAACAAGGGTGAATAGAACGTTCTGGAACTGGGATTGACATGTAAAAATTATCACAAAAATAAATAAATTTGCTATAAATACTATAAATACATGCAATATTATTTCTATTGACTAATTTTTAAAACTAAATTTCTATATTACAGAAATAAAACTAAAGCATATTGATATTCTATATATAAATGCTTTATTTTTCATAGAGCCCATTTTATAACATATAGTCCTATATTCTATAAGCTTGTTTTTTTCTGAATTGCTTCATGAGCCACAGTGAATTTTAAGCAGTAACTCAACATTGACTTTGTCAGGTTGCATAATTGCTAAACTAGCTCAGAACCATGTTTTGTTCTCTTTTCTTTTCCTTCTTTTTAAACATGTCTTTGTTCTTTTCTAATAAGTGGCATAGTAGATGTTTTACAGCATCCTTTGGACTTGTAGATCCAGTCGTTGACATGTTTCCTAGCAACAGAGTTAATTCACTCAAAGAATGTTTTTGTGGGTAGGTAGGAGGGAGGAGTGTTTTGGAAAGCAATCAAATATGGAATGAACTTCTGGCTTCAGGTTTGTGTATGCCTATAACTTTCTACTTATATAAAAAAATGGGAATTTCAATTGAATTTGGTGTGTTTCCACCTCTTTATGGTTCTATGTGTCACAGTTTATGTAAAGCACTTCAAGAGACACAATACAAATTAAATCTTGATAATATTCATAAACAAGACATGATAGCTACAGATCTCTAGAGTAGAAATTATAACACAGAAAACACCCATTTAAATGTTATCTATTTGCACCAAATTTCCATTAAGTAAAGAGTGGTATTGAAAATATGCACAGAATATTATTTCATTTTCCCAAATCAGACATCAGCAAAACAAAAAATGATAGTGGCAAACACCACCTTTACAGAAAACCTTTAAAATACATATTTTGCAACTTAAATTACACTGTGCTTTTCAGAAGTATACATTTCTAGTTTGCCCTATTGAAGGAATATTAACACAAATCGTTTCTTTTGTCTTCAGCTTGATTTCTCAAAGAGTTATTTTGCTTGATTTCTCAGAGAGTTCTTTCACAGTAGAGTGTTGAAGGACCTTTGAAAGTTAAGAACAGAAGTACAAATATTTAAGACAAAGAAAAAATTTTCAGGTAATTGCAGACTCTATTAAAGCCTTAATTAAAGGGCAGTAGGAAAGCAAATTAGTGCTTCTGAGATTTTAATCAAACTGCTATTTCAACCAATTTATTAATTGACTCCAGGATTAAGTTATAATGTGCACTGTTAAGATGTACAAATGTGATCTGAAAATCCTAGGAGTGAATCAAACTCCTCTTATTATAGGAACAGCAAAGTTGAGATATGCATTTTAAAGTGGTCTTCTCATTTTGCTGGGGTAATTGGAAGATTGTATAATCAGAATGGACCATTAATGCTTATAAAGAGCCAAGCCTAAAATAATATAGGTAGAAATTCAACAGGTACTTGTTGAACAATCAAGCAGTTATGAACAGTTTCTAATTCTTATAAAGTCAGAGGTTCCTAACTGATGACAGTCCTAATGTGAAATGCACTGTTGTTTTAGAAGTAGTTACTAGAGAGTTACACACAAGATAGGTTTTTCAAACACATAGAGGCTATTTGTAGCAAATTCAGAAGGCACTATCAAAAATAAACAAGGCTTTTCTTGTGGTGTGAATTGTAGGCTGGTAATCGTTTGCTCTATGTCTAAAATCCATATATGGGTGAGTACATACCGTGTTTGTCTTTTTGTGATTGGGTTACCTCCCTCAGGATGATTTCTTCTAGTTCCATCGATATCCCTGCAAAATTCAGGATTCCATTGCTTTTTTCCTCTAAATGGTACTCCATTGTTTAAATGAACCACATTTTCTCCATCCATTCTTCAGTTGAAGGGCATCGAGGTTGCTTCCAGATTCTGGCTATTACAAATAATGCTGCTATGAACATCCTTGAACAGAAGTCCTTATGGTATCATGTGCCTCCTGAGAGTATATGCCTAAGAGTGGAATTGCTAAATCTTGAGGTATACTGATTCCCATTTTCCTGAGGAACCACGATACTGATTTACAAAGTGTCTGTATGTGTTTGCATTCCCACCATCAGTGGAGGAATGTTCCCCTTTCTCTTCATACTCTGCAGTATAAACTGTCATTGGGGTTTTTGATTTTAGCCATTCTAACAGGAGTAAAATATTATCTCAGAGTTGTTTTGATTTGCATTTCCCTGATGGCTAAAGGATGTTGCGCAATTTCTTAAGTGTCTTTTAACAATTTTAGATTCCTCCATTAAGAATTCTCTATTTAGTTCTGTACCTCACTTTTTAATGGGATTATTTGGTGTTTAGGTAACTAGCTTCTCTGAAACAAAGAGGACCCTAAGAGAGATATACATTGATCCCTGAAGAGGGGGGAAAGGGACAAGATCTCTGAGAAAATTAGGGGCATGGAAGAAGGGGAGAGGGATATAGGAGAAAGAAAGGGGAGAAGAGGATGGGAGAGGTAGGCATGAGGAAACAGGAAGATTGAGACAGGGAAAGAACAGAGGAGAACAAGAAAAGATATACCATCATAGAGAGAGTTTAAAGAGAAATCTGGCACTTGAGAAATGCCCAGATATCTACAAGGATGAAGCCACCAAACAATCTAAGCAATAGTGAAGAGGCTACCTTAAATGTCCTTCTACGATAATGAGATTGACCACTACTATATATGCCATCCTAGAGTCTGCATCTAGTAGCTGAAGAAAGCAGAAGCCAATAACCAAAACTAAAAATTAACTGAATTTCTGGAATACAATCACAGAAAGGGAAGAATGATGATCAAATGGGTCAAGACCAGGCTGGAGAAACTACAGAATCAGCTGACCTGAACAAAGTGGAGCTTATGTAGCCCAGTCTGATAGCTGGGAAACCAGCATAGGACTGACCCAGAACCCCTGAATGTGGGGGGTTAGTTAGGAAGTATGGGCTTCTAGTAATGGATCCGTATTTATTCCTAGTATATGAATGGACTTTGGGAACTCATCACACATAGAGGGATACTTTCTCAGCCGAGACACATGGAGGAGGGCCTTGGCCCTGCCCCAAATGACATGATAGTCTTTGAAGACTCCCTGTGCAAGGCTTCACCCTCAATAGGGAGCAGAAAGGGGATGGGCTTGGGTTTGCTGGGGGTGATAGGGGAGGATGAAAGGGTGAGGGAACAAGGATTGACATGTAAAACAACCTTGTTTCAAATTTAAATAAAAAAATTAAAAAAAAGAAAAGACCAAAGAAATATATTTTGCTATTCACTCCATGCCAAATTCTCAGATATATGTAATTTTCCTCAGGTTTAGTTGGTATTTTGGGGTGCTGACTATGTAGAGCGTGGAAGGTTAATAAAAGTGGCACTCCAGCTGTGCAGCTATAGGGAAGTTACCATCCATTGTGGTATAACACTTCTTCTCTGATGTAGATGTGTTGGGGTCATCCATACCCCTGTTAGTCACACCTTATCCATGCTGTAGTAAGTCCAATAAACTCGTGGTTAAAAAACAAAAACAAAAACAAAAAAAAACAAAAACAAAAACAAAAAAACAGAAAAATCCTCCTAAAGCCCAATCCAAGAATTCAGTAAGAGTTCTGGCCTAACACTTATCTTACCCAAAAAGTCTTGGTGTACAGTTATTCAATAAGCTACATCATGTTTTTGGAATATTAATCTGACACCATTCAGTGGGTGTGGTGTTCTCTCTGTCACTTTCTGTCTGTCTCTCGGTCTCTGTCTCCTCTTGATTTGAAATAAATTAGAAATGTCCTACCACTCCCCTCACCTGATTCTAGGATTTCATGCATGTGCCCTGATGCCAACCTCCAGAAAGGTAAATAGTTTCCCTTACTGAACTGTCTGTTTTGGAATGAAAAAGATATCTGTGTTTTTCAAATGTGTTACAAGTTACTTAGCTTGAAGTGGGGTGGGAGACTCTATTCGTTCTATCAGCCCTTTCTCTCGGCTGACTTAAAACAGGTAACATAATTAACTCATTAAATAAATAACAGAAAGAATACACCTCTACTTTAATTACAGTTTTATACAAATCTGTGGTGCTTTTAAAAGATCCTTGAAAACATACCAATAGTAATTATACATTTTTTCAGTAACTAGGCTCTCTGGCCTTAGCAACAGCAGCAGTGCTCTTTCAGGAGCTTTACTTGTTGGGAATTGCCACTCCGGCCTATTCCATGTATAGCTATGCATTTCTTTTTGTCCATTCAGCAGCGAGTTACCACAAACTTTTTGACATTGAAGAATGCCTTGACCGTGTTGTTTTAATTTATGTTTTTCTTATGCTTTGACATCTGGAGCATTATTGTTCCTTCCCAGACTACCCCTTCTCTTTAGGACTAGCCACTCCTGGAGATAATAAAGGTCTCAGCTGCATAAGCAATACTTATATCCTAGGAACAAGTCTACCACCCCTTCTGTAGCCAGTCTCCCTCATAGTGACCTTTTTTTTTTTTTTTTTTTTTTTTTTTTGCTCTGATCAGCTCAGGGTGAAGTGGAGTAGTTCATCATGATTCATGATGTCTAGGTCTCTAGGTCTGCATCTGCTTGCTTTGCTATGCCTACTCTTTTCCATGGCAACTTCTGTGAAGGCCTGACACAGGGTTTTCTTTGTGTCCTCTGCTTTTCAGTGATGGTTCCTCAAGTTGTGGCATGCCCCTCCTCTTGATAACCAAGTATACCACACTTACCCCTTTATTTCATTTGAAAATAAATTCCTGCATGTGTATGTGCACATGTAGGGGATGGGCAATGGATTGCCATGTCAGAGGACAACCTAAAATATTGGTACTTGTCTTTTACAATACTTGATATGGATCTCTTGTTTGCTGCTCTCCTGTACCAGGCTTTTAGTCCCACTAGATTTGAGGGATTTTCTTGAATATACCTTCCATATTTCCACCGGAGAGTTGAAATTATAGACATGATAGTGATGAATACTACATGAGTTCTGGTTATCTGAACTCACAACCTCAGACTTGAGTGGCAAGAACATTAGCTACTGTGCCATCCCCACATGTCCAAGATCTCTTAAACAGAAATAATTCTGTGAGACAATGGCTTTTAAAGTGACAAATGAAAAGGCAATGGTGCTGTTAGAAGAGAGAACTGTCTTACTATTAAAAGGTTTTATGTATCACTTCCCAGTCATACATAATTGCAACAGAAAACTTGCTGCTTTAAATAAAAGGTTCTTAATGGCACCACATTTTCTAACAAGCCCATGAAACATGTGAGATCCTATGACAAGTAGAATATATTCATATATATTATACATACATACATATTCAGCCTTTCACAGTGCAACCAGTTATAAGCAGCTTGGTGACTTTGATATCACACTACTGATCATATTTCACAAGAGATTGTCACATCTTCTGAAGTGGTATTCCATAGTTTCAGTAAGTTTCCATTTGTGTGTGGAGATTCTTTAACTTGCCATTCATACTGTAAAAATACTACATGTGAAAACAGTCTTCTTTGTCATTCAAAATAAACTTACTTTATTTCAGCTTTACTTTTATATTGTAAACTTCTCTCTTATTTCCTGTTCAAGTTGACTTTTTTTTAGGCTCTATTTGTTTTGATAATATTTGTCACGGATTAATAAGGATCGAGAAAAACAGGCTGAATAGATGTATATTCAGGGAGAAATAACTTTCAACAGAGACAGATGAACACAAGTGGTTCCTGGTCCCAAGGATGCCTCCTGATGCTCTCTGTTCCATTCAGCAAACAAGAGAGAGCTCAGGGGCCCCTTCCCCATACCTATTTACCTTCCCCCCCCCCGGTTCAGGTCATATATGTCCCTGTCCCCACCCCTCAATGGGCATGGTCAGTGCCACAGGTGCAGAGAGAGTGAATACCTCACTACAGATATTTGGTGTAGATTTTGAAGAGAAGGTAGGAACAAAAATGATTTTCTGTCCTCCGAGTAAGACTCTAGCTAGATTGTCAGGAGAAAATGGAAAATAAATAAAAATTCTGGGTTAGAATCTTTTAAGTACTTTCTCCTCACTAGGCTCAGGTGAAGATCTGTTTGACAGCAGACCATTGCCAGCTTTGACAGATATGCAAACTAGATATGAACTGTTTATGTGTTTTTATAGTATAATTTTAAACATTATTAACAACAACTTCTGCAAGCCATCACTTTCTACATGATCAGTGAAGACAAACTGCACAATTCAGAAAGATCAATATTATTGACATCAAGTAAGACTGCTATGTCTATAATGAATCCAGAATCGTTTCAAGACTTAAATGTTATGATAATTGGTCGTCATCAGTTGTTTGCTTAAACAGAACAAATCTTAACCACTGAAAGACAGTATCGAAAACTGTCTCAGTTTGAATGCCATCATTTAATAATGAGTAATCAATCTGTAGATTTTTCTTACTGAAAATCCTTTCTTTTTCTAATCTCACAATCTACAGAGTGAAAGCTGTAATCACTCTGAAGTTTATAGCTAGTCACTCTGTAGTAGATAGGCCCTCTGACTACTATTCACAGTGCTGCCAGATAAGCAAGACTGAAGGAAATGACAATAAAATTGTTCTCACCTAAAATGATCTTCAATGATTGCTTGTACTAAGAGGCTGTTTTGCCAACTTTCCAAAATGGCATAAACAGCTACTAATTTATTTATTCTATACACAAATTAATCAATGAGATCCAACAATGTTAGACTCCTGCAGTGCTCTCAAACAGGGCAGGCTCAACTATGTCTCCTTTGAATTCTTTTCAAGTGATTTGCTATATTTACTTGCATGAAATCATAGATGTCATTATGGTGTTTCATACACATTTAGACATTGATTTCATTATGACAGTTTTATTTGTAGATAGACAAACATTGATGAGTTACAATCTTTTATCCTTTTCCATGATCCACTTGCTTTTCCCAAATAGTTTTCTATTTTCAGATAATTTATTTTAAAAATCTATATTAAACATATGAGAAAAATTGGACACTTTCTAAATTTGGCTTATTTTAGTTAGTATACATTTTTCTGTGAACAACATTTCATTCTTATTTATGATAAAATATGATAGTGTATGTTTAACCCACTTTCCTTGTATATCACAGTGACAGGCACCAAGGCTGTGTATTGTATAATCCATGCATCTTGAATATGTCATTTAGCTTTCTAATTATTTTGTGCATTACAAATGTCTTTCTCAATAATGATCAACTCACATAACACAATATCCTTGAGTATTGGGGATGAATAATTTACTACATGTGTCTTAAATATGACACCATCCATGCAATGTGTTATGAGCTAGCTCAGTCAGTAGAACATAAGACTCTTAATTTCAGGGTCATGGGTTCATGCCCCATGTTGGGAGGGAGTCAATATGTTGAGTAGGTTTTTATCCCCAGCTGGTCTTGTCCCACCTCCACACCAGTCCCAAATAACACACAGAGACACTGTATTAGATATAATTCTGTTGACCAGTTACTAGTTTCTTATTGTCTAGCTCTGTCTTAAATATTAACCCATTTTTATTAATCTAAGTATTTCCACGTGGTCTCATCTTGGCGTTCTGCTTTCTGTTCTCCATCTTGGAACTCCTCCCTACTACTTCCTCTCTCCTCCTAGTCACCTATTCCCACCTATCTTGCTTTCCTATTGGCCAACAGTGCTTTATTCACTAACTAATAAGAGAAACATATTTATAGAATGACATCTCGCATCAGCAATGTGCTCTCAATTTATAAATTCATCTGCTTAAAGTAGTTGACTTGATGGTGGAAAACCGTGGCTCAGTTGTTGAGACTGAGTACATATTAACTTGTGGTATGACTCTAAGCCTCATAAACTCTTATCTCCATTTATCTATAAGCCATCATGGTTTCTTAACTTCTTAGTTAATGGAGAAACGATTCACTATCAGTAAACATCCCCAAAACATCATTGACAAGTAAAGCCAAGTTAGTCAGACTTAATGTAATCAACAAGAACACCCTATTGATAGTATTGTAGCATCTCTGAAGGTCATGGAAGCATTTAATGTTGCTTTAGGTTCTGGGTATGATGTCTCAGAAAGTGTCCAATGAAGTAGAGATTGACAGGAATTAGCAAACTTACAGCATAGCAGCTTCAGATTGGTGAGCAGAGATGAGTGAAGATCTTGGCCTGCTTGATGAGGAAATTGTTATTATGTAATCTTCCAAAGCACAAACTTCATGAAGCAACAGAATATATTTTTTAGTTGACAAAATTACTTAATATGTAACCAGAGACATATGGATAGCCCAAGTGTTGTTTAATATAACAAAAAAAATTAAATTGATTTGACTAAGAATGCCCTGGTATAATATATCTGCATATCCATTCCATCACCTGAAACAGAGAGAGAATATATTATTTTACATCCTTTAACCAGAATGTTTAAAGTATGAGGCATTCCCTTGATACAGGATACTCTATGAAGTTGGAATAGATACAGTATTAAAAATCAGATAGATCATGAATCACTCATGTCTCTCCCATTCTAGTTCCATTCTTTTCAAGTACTATTGTGTTCTCTAAGCAATGCACTGTAGCAACAATCAGGCAAGTTGTCTGTGTTCCATATTCTATTTTATAATGAAATGATACTCCCTTTGTATATTTTCTATACAAATTTAAAGAGAGTTGCATTGGAAATTCATGAAATTTAGAGAGATACTGTATAAAATGTCCAGAAATACAATTTTCATTATTTTCTAATGTCCTGTAATTGGGCTTTAAGGATATATTTAACCATGTCGGTGACTGCTAGGATCATTTGGAAGATTCCTGACAACATCATAAGATACTTTAATAAATTTGAAATTTTCTAGATTATTTAACCATTACATTATATACTGAATTTTCAAACTCCAAACAATGTAATTAAATCCAACAAAGAACTACAGTGCATCATTCATAGGAAAACAATCTTTTATATTCTGAACAGTTAATATAAATGAAATATTCCTTTCTTTTGAGCTTAATGAGGACATGCTGAGTCTTACCACCCAGCAGATAAGACATTTATTTATGTAATTAAAAGAAATAGAAAATAAATGAAATACATCTAAATTGCTGGAAAAGTAATGTATTGTCAGAGTTCACAGTAAGGAGTTTGGAGTTCTAAATGCAGTAAATTTCTTCATATTATTTGGAAAACTTTGTCAAATTCAATCATTTTCTTTTAGCTTTATATGCCTTAACAAAATCCTCCCTATGTACTTGTCTAAGCTAGGGTTTCTATTGCTGTAAGGACATGATGACCACAGCAACTTTTATTTATTTATTTATTTTTCATTTTTATTATTTTTTATTTTTATTTTACATATCAATCCCAGTTCCCTCTCCCTCCCTTCATTTCTGCCTCTTTCCTTTTCTCCCACTCTCCCATGTCCCCCAATCACCCTCCCTGCCCACTCCCCCCCACTCCACATGTAGGGGGACACAGCAACTTTTATAAAGTAAAACATTTAATTGGGGTGGCTTGCTTACTGTTTCAGAGGTACAGTCCATTATCCCCATAAAAAGGAGAACAATGGTCTGCAAGCTAATATGTTGCTAGTGAAGTAGCTGAGATTCCCACATCTTGCTGGTGACAGGAAGTAAACTGTGACAGTGGGAAATATCTTGATCATATATGAGACCTCAAAGCTCCTCCACAGTGACACACTTCCTTCAATAAGACTACACATACTCCACAAGTTCACAATTCCTAATAGGCCACTCCTTTTGGGGGGCATTTTCTTTCAAATTAACACAGAGCATACACAACTAGACACCGGTTCCTTTACTCATCTAGTTAATGAATTGTATTGCTTCCTTCTTTCTTTTACTAAGACTCTAGAACTAAAGAAAAATACTTAACTTTCCATTTTAAATGACACTTTTATAATTGATTTCAGAAGATATATATACCTAGTGATGGTAGTGGTGGTGGTGGGTGTGTGTGTGTGTGTGTGTGTGTGTGTGTGTGTGTATGTGTGTGTATATGTGTAACTGTCTGTATGGCCCTGTTTCTGTGTGGGTTTGGGTATATTCTGTGTTGGTGTGCATGTGTATGTTTGTATCTCTCTCTCTCTCTCTCTCTCTCTCTCTCTCTCTCTCTCTCTGTGTGTGTGTGTGTGTGTGTGTGTTTATGTATTTTATGCATGGGGGTATATATTGTACAATTGTGTGTGCACATATATAGTCAACATTGGATGTTTTCCTCTGTATTTCTCCATTTTATAATTTGAGGAAAGACCTTCCACAAAACCCATAGCTTGTCATTTCATGTATACATACTGGCAGGCCAGAAATGTCTTATTCTCTACTTGCCTCTAGTCTTCCCTGTTCTAGGACTACATGTCCACATGGAACTATAGGGATTCTAAGTAATGCTGGGGATTCAAACTTAGGTTCCTGAGCTTGGATCCTTATATTCGGGCAATAAGTGATAAGCTATCTAAACCATCTTCACAACCTCTAAAAGTGGAAGTTTTCATTTCCCATTTTTAATTATACTAAAATGGAGATAATCATGAGCCCTTTTATTTTTTCTCATTTGTATTAGTTCTTTGCGAATTTCTTACAATAAAATTTAATCATATTCAGCCTTTTCTCCCACTATTCTCAGATCCATTTCTCCCTTCCATATCCACTGAACTTTATATCTTCTTAATTTTTTAAACATAGTAGTACAGTTTGTGTTTTCTATATATGTGAAGTCAACCAATTAGGGGCCATACTCTTAAAAATATTAATTCTTCCTTTCCTGGTGTCTATCAATTTCCAAGAACCCCTTATCAAGTTTTGGAAATTCATAACCCACCATTCTTCTGCGTTTCATCTGTCATGAGCCTCTTTAGTTACAGTACATGCTGAGAAGGCTTGTAAAATTCTATCATTTTCTGGCCATATTGAAGAGTACAATTCAGTGGTGTTAGGTAATCAGAAGGAATCTCCAGCATATATTTCATTTTGTCAAAGTAAAAATTCCTACCCATTTAACCATGAATCCCTCATTTTCTCTTGTAGTCCCTGCCAATAACCATTTTATTGCCTCTCTTCTTGGTCTTGATTTTTCTAAGTTTCAAGGAATTGATTTCATACTATGTGACTTGCTGAAAGCATCACTCTTAGTGCTCTCTTGTGTTATCTCCTCACCGATGTCTAGCCCAATAGTGTTTTGACTTTAGTTTCATGTTCTCTTCCTCTATTTTCTTCTTCATTACTTCTATTTTCCATGTAGTGGTTGTGGGAGACTTTTTTTTTGTTAGAGCACCTGAAATTTAGACATGTCTCCTGTCAATCAAAGAACCAAGTGGATGTAAAATCTGGTGATTCCTAAGGCCAGATTAGAACAAACCCATGGCTGATTCTTTGTGGATATTAGCTATATCCATTCTGTGTGAAAACTGCAGTCATAAATTTCAGGATATCCAAGCTTAAATAACCCAGTACCAGTTATGAGAATAAGAACAAAGCCCACTGAAGCCTATAACCTCCATATTTCCAGCAAGATTTCTAAGCTGATTTTCTCTACATTAGATCAGACATAACACACAGTTGTCATGCCTGATCTGAGTTACTGAGTCTGAAACTTGTCTTTCTTTCTATTTATTTATTTATTTATTTATTTATTTATTCATTTATTATTTTTATGTAGACACATGGTTATTACAATTCCTCTTAGAACTTACTTTATTGTGAAACAGACATAGGCAGAAGATGATTATAAGAAAGTATTTTCTAGACATAGTAGAACTGATATACTGATCTCTTGCTGAGATGTCTATACCAGGCACAAGATTGGCATAACTTCCAGCCACTTAAAAATCTCAGCTCTAAAACCTCACATCCCAATCCCAGGCAATAAACTGTTGGCAAATAATAACTACAGGAGAAAGAAAATCTGTTTTATTTAATGGACTGACACTAGATATGTCAGCCAAATTCCAGGGCAGACCACTTGTTCAGAAGGAGTTGACCAATGCTTTATTCTCTCTCTCTCTCTCTCTCTCTCTCTCTCTCTCTCTCTCTCTCTGTGTGTGTGTGTGTGTGTGTGTGTGTGTGTGTATGTGTGTGTGCACATGAGTGAAGAGAAAAAAACACATAGGGAGAAGGGGAAGATCTGGTAGGAGCTGAAGGATGGGAAATAATGTGAACAAAATATTTTGTATGAAACTCTCGAAGAGTAAATAAAAACATGAAGAAAAACTAGAAGAGTGCACTAGTAAAATAAATTACTTTTCTCATACAGTAATTTGGAAATTATTCTAATCAAAAATAAAAAGTAAAAACAAAAACATAATTTGCAAGAGGAAGAGCTTATTTTTTGACTTGTTTGTAAGTTTGAGGAAGAAGAAGAAGGAGAAGAAGAAGAAGAAGAAGAAGAAGAAGAAGAAGAAGAAGAAGAAGAAGAAGAAGAAGAAGAAGACAACAACAATAAAAAAAGGTGGAAGAATAGACTGGGAAGAAAAAAATCATATACCTAGCTTATAGAGTCCATCACGAGGTATGAAAATGTGAGACGTGAAAGGTAAATCAGGACTCTGACCTCTGTGGCTCTCTGGATGGCTGGCAGAAGAGAGAAGGGCACACCTGAGAGCAGAGAGCCCATAGTGTCCCAAAAGCAAATACCTATCCCCTCACCACCCACCCTGGGCTTATACACCACAAGTACACCATTCAAGGTTTTTATCCCACAATGAAATATTCTTTGTGGCTATTTTGCAGGACTTCTTAATGTTCCCCTGCCTGTCTATGAGCATTTGTAACAAAGAAAGTATTTTAATATTTTTAAACTGTTATTCATAACTTTGCTGCATTTTCTGCTTTTAGTTATAGTTAACAACTTTAGATTCATCAGCGCTTTGCTCCTTCTTCATAGATAGAATGAACTAAGACTGTTGTTGGCTTTCAGAGATATTTTAGAAGTGCTGAAATCTTGCCACCAACCATCTGTTTAAGGGGTTACTTCTTTTCATAGAAAACTTAAGGTTTATCCTCAACTAAAACTCTCAGAATCTTACCAGAGGACATGGGCAGTATCCAGAAAGATTTTCTGGTTTCTCAGCAGATTGTCAAGGTCACTCAATAAAGTGCATTTATAAGTAGTTAAAATAGCCTTTAAGAATCAAATCAGGACGACTTACTCTATTTTATTGGATACATTTGGTTATACAAATGAATGATTACACTTTCTAATTCTTGGTCACAAGAATGTGGTTGTTGATTCTGTAATTACTATAGCATTACCACATGATAGCACACACACACACACACACACACACACATACACACACACACACAAAATGTAGATATCTAGCATAGTTCTTCAGTCAAGAAGTAAATATAGAAATAATAGATACTTGAGAGCATGACAGAGGATACTACATACATGCATAGATATGCTTATATACATCTTACCAAGACAATGCAAAACAATTGTCATTCTTCCTCTTTCTTTTTAAATCTTCCATAATCCCATAGCTGCTGGAGCACTTTGCTTGTACGTTTTCTTTTTTATTCAGTTCTTCTCAAATAATACAACTTTACTCTATAGAGTCAGCTGCTTTTATATACACTTTTAAATATAAAATTAATTGAGTATATCTTCTCCCTAGACTTTGCTTGTAATATTTTCCATTAGTTATTTTGCTAGTTTCAATCCTTACTCCAAACTTTTGTTGTTGTTATTTACAAATCCTTAAAATGTGAACAGAGTTCCATCCAGCAGGTAACACACAGAATGAGGCCTATTTCTCAGAGTGAACATGATTTATTGAATTAGTATCCTTATCAAACATTAAGAACAGGAAGTTATCTAAAAGCCTGTCTTGTCTCAGAGAAGCAGAGCCAGAAACAGTGACACAGCAATTTCCGAAGCTCATGACAGCTACTTCTTTAGTTAGGTGTCTATGGTCAGTACACAATGTCCAAGACACTTCGTTTGCAGTGTGGCTTGTTACTTTAGTATCCCTAACTAAGTATTTGACTCTGTCAATAGAACATCAAAGTCTGAGTTTCCAGCTGGCATTTGGATGCCTTCATTCCAAATATCTTGCATTTATCTTTATAGATAAAATGTGTCCAGGATCTTTCTCGTAAAATTTCGTATAAACAACAAAGCTAGAAGCTATGTGCCTCTTACCTTTCTTCTTAATTCATTCCTCTCCCAGTGGTATTGATTAGTATATCAGCTTTTATAATATATTCTGTCTTTCAACTTCTCATTTCATCTTCCCTAGACATTGGGACAATTCAAGTGACTGACCCTTAAAAGTTAACCCACACATTTCATTAGATTATTTTTCTAAATTTGTGACTTTCAATACAATACATTCCTAAAATGGATAAGTGTAAATTCTTTAACAATCTCGGCCTTGGAGAAATGGGAAAGCTGTGTTCTTTTGTAGTAGGGAATTTTAGTTCTGACCTGGTTTTTCTCCTGATTATCATAACTCATGTATGCTTGATGTGAAAAAGTTAAGACTCAAAGTCATAATGTATGGATAGTTGGAGATGCAAAGATACAAACTAACTCTGCATGAGATTCCAGGGTTAAGTCTATGCTCATCATCCTTAGTTAGTACTTCTATTCAAAGCTAGACTGGACTTTGTCATCCACAGATAACACTGCCCTTTACTCAGAATATGAGAAATCATTGTAATTTTGAAGTGTATATTGTGAAGTGTTAATTGTCAATCTGAAAGCCTCTAGAAATACCTGTCAATGGACCTCCAAACAAACTCTTATGGCATTAATTTGTTATATTAACTGAGACGAATGGTGATATCTTTCTTGTTACAAATAAAGCCTATCTTAAGGTCAGAGAATGGAAGTCTATGCAGACCATAAGAAGTGAGCTAGCTGGGAAGAACAGGATACAAGCAGGGAGAAATAGGTATTCTCTCTTGTCTGCTGGGATGCTAAGAAGGTAAGTTGCAGTGGTGGCTTGTTCTTCTCTCTGATATCTCATTACTTTTCTTTATATCTAACTCCAGGTTTTTATTACCTATACCAATTAAGAATTCCATTTACAGAGATGCAAAGACTTAACTTAATTGTGTGTTGATCATTCCATAGGCATGGGATCTTGGAACATACTAAAAGGAAAAAGTGAGCTGAGGAGTAGCACATATTTCTTTCTCGTTACTCTGACTACAGGAATAATGTATCTAGCAGCTTTAAGCCTCTGCTGCCTTTAATTACCCATTAGAACAGACTAAAGATTGAGCTGATGGCTAAAATAAACTCTTCCTTATCTTGTTTTTGTCAGACCACTTTCAAAACCAAAGAGCAAGTATCTAAGATAGATTTTGTTATCCAAAATTGGGACATTGCAGAAATAAATCTGACCAAGTTGTTCTTAAGCCTTTGAAACATTTGTTTTTTGGTCTGGGGTGTCAAAGTTTTCAAATTTGAGCTAGGAAATGCCTAGCAATGTCTTAAGAGACCATGTTTGTGTGAACTGGGGAGACAAGGATGCTAAGAGAAATAGGCAGTGAACAATAGGCTCATAAATTTTAGAGGGAAACAGGGACTCTGTTTTGTCTAGGCAAAAATCGGATTTCATTCTCCTCATGCCCAAAGAATTTCAGTTAAATTGAATTTAAAGAGAATGTACTAATTTCTTTGATTGGCAGAAGAAATTTCAAGACAGGAAAGCAGTATGGTGCTGAGAATGAAGCTATATATTTGTTTGTTTTGTTTATTTTTTATTTGTTCATTTGGAGGGATAATTTTTAAATTGAAATTTTTTTTCTCTCATAAAATACATGCTGACCACAGGTTACCCTCCCTCAACTCCTCCCTACTCTTCCTGTCATCTCCCTTCTACCCCTGTCCACTCACTATAGGTCTCTCATCTGACAATAGAAGTCCTTCAAGAAACAATAACCAAACATAATAATAGTAGTAGCAATAGTAATAGTAGTAGTACTAATAATACAATTAGACAAGGCAAAGTCATCACACAGTAGCTGGGCAACGCAACCCAACAAGAGAAAAAGAGTCCCACGAGAAAGCAAAATAATCAGAAACACACTGGCTCACAGAGTTAAAAATCACACAAAAACACTGAGCAAACATCCACAACATATATGCAGGGGATATGGTGTAGACTTATGCAGATCAGGTAGCCTCTGTGAGTCCATATGTGCCCTGCTTAGTTAATTGAGTGGGCCATGTTCTTCTGGTATCTCGCCATCCCTTCTGACTCCTTTAATATGTCCTTGTTCTCTTCTATGGATTCCCTGAGCTCCAAGGAGAGGGACTCTTTGTAGGTCTCCAGTTTAATATTTCTGTCTCTTTCCCTCTCTGAATAACACTGTGCATCTCTGTATCTGATCCTATCTGCTGCCTGAGGAAGCCTCTCTGACAATGACTTGGCAAGGCATCCATCTATGAGTATAGCCAGATAGCATTAGGAATCATTGCATTTGGTCATATCCTAGGTCTCTGAGCTATCCACTCTCCAATTCCTGGCCAACCAAACACTATCATGCATGGGGTGCCTCTCCTGTAGGGGGCTCAAGTTAAATCGGACATTGGCTGGCCAGTCCCACAAGTTCTGTTGCCCCAACAGAATAGGATGGTCAAAGGTGATGAGGTTAGGTTGGTGTCCACATTTCTCTTTGTGTAGGCTGAAGAGTACTTTTCTACAGCAAAGAGTCTAGAATGTAGTTGTGAAGGTTCCATGAAGGAATCAGCTCAACTTTTCCATGTTCAGTGAGCTCTGTGGATGTTATCCTCAGCAATTCAGCTCCATTGTCTGTTTGCAAGTAGTAACCCTCTGTCATAGCACCAGTCAGGTTTGTGTGGGAATCTACACACACATCCCTTAGTCAACAATTGCACCAAATACAACCCATTTCTTCCACTGGAGTCTTGCCTAGTTATGAAAGACCTAGTTATGAAAGACAGCCAATTAAAACTCCATATACCACATTACTAAGTGTCCTCATTAGGAGCACCCTCATAGATTCCAGGAAGTTCCAGCTCATTAGGTTTCCCCTCCCCAAATGCCTCTAATTCTAGCCATATCTCACTCCAACCCATCTCTCACCCGCAAATGATGCCTCCAACTCTTGTCTCCACATACCACAAAATATATTGTATATCCCCTTCCCAGGGAGATCCACGTGCCTTCCCTAAATCCCTCCTCTTTACCTAACTTCTCTGAATCTAGGAGTATAGCTTGGTTTTCATTTACTCCATCTCTTCAAAAGATAATCACAATTAAAGACAAAACCATGCTGCACTGGTACAATAGGAATAAGGTCTGGATGAAAAAACTCCACCCACTGTGGGCTTCATCAAATGAAGATTCAAGTTTCCATCAAGGAAGTAATTCCTAAGCTGAAGTAGTTCCCTGCTCCTCAAAAGCAACTGTCTAGCAAAGTGTTCTCCTATTATACCTTGAACCATTATCTAAAACACTTCCTTCTCCTAGCTCCTTTTGTATAAGCAGTAATAAAACTAAGACAATTGTAAACATTAATTTGGTAGTATTTTCACCGTTTTCTCTGTTATACTTCCTGCTTTTACCCTATCAACTCTTGTAGTCAGGTTTACACAAGTGACTGTATTATTCTAGAACCTAGTATACTGTGTTGGCCCTAATAGTTTAAGTTGCTATTGAAACCAACCTTGGAGACCTTTCTTTTTCCTAGGGTTGTGTCTATTAATAGATTATTTAAAAGAAGAAAAAAGAAACAAACAAACAAACAAACAAAAAAACACATTTTCTTCTCTTTAACCTAGAACATTTCTCTTCTAAGTGGCTTTTCATTTGCTGACTTCTTTTACATTTGGAAATGATGCAGGTCATGGTTTTGTTTACTTGTTTATTTCCATTAACATATAACTAATGACAATACCTCTTTTCCCCATTTCATTGGCATTTTGAAATACAGATTAGGCATAGAAAGTTTTAAGTTTAATCCCTGATTTCAATAGGTTTTGTAAAACTTCATCTAGAAATGAGACACATATTTTGATCAAGAATTGATCAGCCACACAGTCCCACATCTCTAAATGTCTAGTGAGTTTGAATTTAAAGAAAAATCTGTATTATTCCTCTGGCACTTGCTATTACACCCTACAAAATTAGCAATTTAATAGTTACTTAGCTTAATATCTATTCCTAAGTAATTGTAATTTCATCAAACTATTCATTCTAGCTATAGCCCCACGCTGTGTTGTGAAATTTAATCAAATATTAATTTGAATTCAGGTCGTAACATTTCCAGTTATCTCCTTATAATTAAAGTCTGGTTTCTAAAAGAATTGAAGAGAAAGAAGAATACATTCTGTCTAGAACTGACTGTCTACTACTTCTTTGTTACTTTTAAACACAAAATAATTAATGTTAAAGGCATTAATGATTTGTCCTGGACATCTTGTATTTTTGAGATAACAAAGTTGATATGAAATAATCTTCTAAGTCTGACACAAACTGTCACTATGTATTCATGTTTAAAGCCATATTCATCATATTTAAAATTACAATTATCTAATCCACTTATCCTTTTAACATTTAAAAGTATTTAACTATGTGAATATTTCAAACGAAGTTAAAAATTACCAAATATTTAAATGATAGATTATTTTCTAATTGAATCTCATAATATTTTCAGTTGACAGTCTTTGACTGGTCTTACACACACAGTGATTTATATCCTAGAAGCCAGCTCTTTACAAACAAATTAAGGATGGGAACTAAAATTTATAGCAATGAGCTCAGTGTCTTGAACCTAAGAGATCCTCATAAAATAATGTTCAAGTTATTAGGTCAGGATGTTGGTGGGACATGCCTTTACTCCCAGCACTTGTGAGGCAGAGGCAAGATGATTTCTGTGAGTTCGAGTCCAGCCTGGTCTGCAGAGCTGGTTCCAGGAGAGGCTCCAAAGGAGTACAGAGAAGGTCTGTCTTGAAAAACAAAAACAAAAATAAACAAAACAAAACAAACAAAAAAAACCCCAACAAATTAGAGTGATGTGGGGTTTAATATTTATTTATCTTGCTATGCATTTACTCTTATTATACTTTTATATGTATTATATACTTACAAGAATTATTTAGCAAGCACAATTAAATTTTATTTATGTATTTATTCTTTCAAATTTCATTTTACATTCCAAATACAGTTCTCCCTCCCACCACTCTTCCCACCCCCTCATGTCACCCCATTCCTCCCTATGGTAAGGAGTCATGAGGAGTCATCGAAGACTGACATTATAGGTTGGGGCAGTGTCAAGCCTCTCTCCCATGCATTGGGAGTAAGCATGGCATCCTACCATAGGAATTGGGCTCCAAAACTCCAATAAGCTAGGCCATGTACCAGGGTTGTGTCTGGGTCCTACTGCCATGGGCATTCAGATAGTTCAAGCTTCCCAACTTTTTTCCAGGTACAGAGTGCCTATTTCAGTCCCCTGGAGTCTCCACAGCTCTTGGTCTAGAGTTCATGAGTTTCCACAAGCTTGTTTCAGATGTCTCCATAGATTTTTTCCATCATGATCCCACCTCCCTTGCTCATATATTATCTCCTCCCTTACTTTGACTGGATTCCCAGGCCTCAGCCTTGTTCATGGTTGTGGATCTCTGCATCTAGTTCCATCAATTACTGGGTGAAGACTCTATGATATAGGTGGAGAATTCAGCAATCTTATTACAGGGGTAGGACAGATCGGGCATATTTTCTACTCTTGCTAGGAGTCTTAACTGGGATCATTCTTGTGGATTCCTTGGAACAATCTTAGTATCAGATTTCTCCCTAACCCCACAGTAGTTCTCTCTATTAAGATAGCCCTTTCATTACTCTTCTACTGCATCCCTCCCCCATTAATCCTCCTGTTCCCTCATATTCTCATCCCCCTTCCCTCCTCCTTACCACCCCCAAGTCCCCAGTTTAACCAGTAGATCTTATCTAATTTCCCTTCCCAGGGTGATCCAAGTAACCCTCTCTTTGTCTTCTTTTTTTATCTAGCTTCATTGAATCTGTGGATTATAGTCTGTTTATCCTTTGCTTTATATCTAATATCTACTTATAAATGAATATATACTTTGTCTTTCTGAACCTGGGTTACCTCACACAGGATATTTTGTTTTGTTTTCTTCTAGTTCCATCCATTTACTTTCAAATTTCATGAGGCCTCCATTCTTTACATCTGAGTGGTACTCCATTGTGTAAATGTACCATATTTTCCATATTCATTCTTCATTTGAGGGACATCTAGGTTTTCTCCAGGTTCTGGCTGTTATGAATAATGCTGCTATGAACATTGTTAGGAAAATGCCCTTGTGGTATGATTGAGCATCCTTTGGGTATATGCCTTAGAGTGGTATCACTGGGTCTTGAGATAGGTTGATTCTCAATTTTCTTAGAAACTACCATACTGATTTCCAAAAGGCTCTACAAGTTTGCACTCCCACCTACAGTGTATGAATTTTCTTCAGTATAGGCTGTTCACAGTATTTTTGATCTTAGCCATTCTGACAGGTGTGAGATGGTATCTCAGAGTCATTTTTATTTGCATTTCCCTAATGATTAAAGATGTTGAGCACTTTCTTAAATGTCTTTTGGCCATTTGAGATTCTTCTTGTGAGAGTTCCCTATTTAGCTCTATACCCCATTTTTCAATTGGGTTATTTGGTATTTTGATGTCTAGTTTCTTGAATTCTTTTTGTATTTTTATTTGAAAATCAGCCCTCTGTCAGATCTGGGGTTAGTGGAGATTTTTTCCCATCCTGTAAGCTCTTGCTTTGTCTTATTTACAGTGTCCTTTGTCTTACAGAAGCATCTCAGTTTCAGGAGATCCCATTTATTGATTGTTGATTTCAGTGTCTGTGCTACTGGTGTTATATTTAAGAAGTGGTATTCTGTGTCAACACATTCCAGGCAACTTAAGACTTTCTCTTCTATGAGGTTCAATATAGCTGGATTTACATTGAGGTCCTTGATCTACTGGGATTTGAGTTTTGCCCATGGGAATAGATATAGATCTATTTGCAATCTTCTACCTCTTGACATCCAGTTATGCAAGAACCATTTGTTAAAGATGTTTTCCTTTTTTCTAATGTACCATTTTGGCTTCTTTGTCAAAAATCAGGTGTTCCAAATCAGGTGTTCATAGGTGTGTGGTTTTATATCAGGGTCTTCAATTTGATTCCATTTACCTACTTGTTTATTTTTATGCCAGTACCAAGCAGTTTAAATTACTCAAAGTAGACTTTGAAGTCAATGATGGTGATGCCTCCAGAAGTTTCTTTATTGTACAAGATTATTTTAGCTATTCTAGTAAATATGAAAATGTAGTTCTTAGTAATATAGTATAATTAATAATATAGTATAAATTAATAAAACATAAATTGTCCTAGTGGTCTCTGTGGCTTTAGTTTAATAGATACCTATATAGCTCTTTAATGGAAATGCTGTGAGTATGTGTATGCCCAAGTGATTCAAAAACAAGGATGACATTGACTTTATAGGGAGTGAGTCAAGTACTAAATGAATATGTATTTTGAGATAGCCTTTTGAAGACTTGACTCAGATAAATTGACCATGGTAAATTGGGAAAAGTATTACCTATTGTAATAGACTAAACAGAAATGAGGGTTCATGAAATATTATTCAGTTGCTGAAAAGACTACCACAACTTTATCCCCTAGATTGTTTTCACATCCTGAAATGCTCACCTAAAGAGAACAGTAGCCAAAACACAACAGCTCCCTGCCCCCACTGCACACACAGCTACCTAACTGGCATTGAGGATTGTATCATGTAGAGAACCCCACCTGACCCCAGCTTCATTGTATATGGGTCTGTGTGTCTGCCTCTAGACAGGGTTCTGGGACCCAAGACATGGGGGATATAGCAGGTTTTAATCACTGGGACCTTGTGAGATATTAGAGGAAAAGAGAACAGCTGTGATACAAGGGTGGGGCAAAGAAAGTTATCATGAGAGTGCTGCACAGAGTGTGGACAAATAGGCCAAAGAAATGAGAGAAGGTCAAATTGAACACAGCATATTGCAGACATGTTTGGAAGCATTTCAACCATTCACAAGGTAGAGACTGTAGAAGTGTCACTGTTGGAACACAGAATATTAGACAAAAAAGTAGAGTGAGAAACAAAAGAATGTAAGGTTGGTCATGTCACTGAAAACAGTGAATATGATTGACTGCCTCTGACAGTATGTGTCAGCATAAACTATACCAAAATGAAATACTGCAGCATCATATGGACAATGTACATCTTTTACACATTTTTAATCTGAATTGTTAAAAGTATATTACAGAGTCAGGGATGAGGCACACTAGTTAAACAATACAACCATAGTCAGCTGTGAACAGCTAGAACTGAGTCTAGGGGAGATTTACAACTTTTGAAGTATCTAAATCTGATATTCTAAAATAGCAGCACAAGTAGGCAATGAAAACTATATAAATTCTCCTCGTATCTATAGTTTACATTTTACACATATATTTAAATCTTCCCCCATATAATCACTAATATTTCCGATATGTAGTACTCAACAATCACATGTAGTCAAGTAAATAGAGAATGTAAGTGATATGTGAATGAGCATTACAATGGGAGTTGCACACGTGTCTACCTCCATATGGGACACTGGTATTTATGCTTCTGAAAAATTGTAGACACACCTAAGGATTGTTACTCAGTCTACTACTGTATGCTGCACTGTCAGGATGTAATAGAACATCTATCTTTCTCTCAGTGGTTACAGTAAGTATAATCTCAGTACAGTCTAAGTTCTACAATACATAGGACCCATCATCATATACTGTTTATAGCTTCCAGAGGAACTAGAGCTCTACTGTGAGTCAGCAAAAACAAAAAAAAAAAAAAAAAAAAAAAAAAAAAAAAAAAACAAACTTGACCCTTTTTCTATTTTGATTCAATGAAGGTTCCATAAACCTGCTTATACAGAGTGGATACATGGAATTTCCTTCTTTTTCAACCAATTTAACTTTTAATGTTTCTTTGTGGATTTCACATCATGCATATCTATCCCAGTTATGCCCCCTACTCGTCCCTTTGCACCTGTCCTCTGCCCTTGCTACACCCCTTCCCCACGTTAAAACAAAACTAAGTTTAAAGAAAAGAAATTAAAAAAGAAACATTTCCTCCCAGAAGCTGTAGTAGGAACAATGGGTCACACGGTAAACTATTTAGTCCATACTTCTTTTCTTGCAAGGGTCCATTGCAAGGGGTCATTGGTCTGGTTCCAGACCTTCAGTTTCTGCTAAACTATCAATGCTGGGACCTCACCAGGACTCCTCTCGAACATTCTCTTATTGTTCTCTGTTATGGAGATTTTGAGGCTTTGGGTCTGCTGGTTTGAACTCTTCACTTGCAGATCACAGATGGTGTAGATGTTGGTTCTGGGCCTGTATGGTTGTGGGGTTGGTCAACCCAACACCTCTCCCCATCTTCACCACCAGGGTGAGTTCTCTAGCACCTCTTTGGCTAGCTTGCCCTATGCAGCAAGCAAGGGGAAGTGCTGGTTCTCTTGTGCTCAAGCCCTTGGGGCTTGCTCACTTGCACCCACACTACAGGGCCAACTTTAGTGTTTTGCCCAGGCAAGATGAGGTGTTGAGGTCACTCTCACAGTGCTGCAGCTGATGAGCAGGACCAGCTATCCCATCTGCCTTAGGCACCAAAGGGTGGGGATGTTGCAACCAGTGAGGTGCCAGGACCTCACCTCAGCCAGCTCCTAACTACCTTCATCTCTTCAAATCTGCCTCTCTCAAAAAGGACATGAACCATTGTGTCTCTCTCTCATACCCTACCATATATTTGCTCACTGTGTTAGTTTTCTATTGCTGTGAAGAGACACCATGGCCATGGAAACTATTATAAAGGAACATTTAATCGAGATGGCTCACTTACATTTTGGACATTCAGTCCATCATGGTAGTGGGATGATCCAGATGTGGTATTCACACCTTTAATCTCAGCACTCAGAAAGAAGAGGCAGGCAGATCTCTGTGAATTAGTGTTCAGTTTGGTTTAAAAATCAAGTTTCACAAAGACCAGAGGATGGGAGATGTCATTCTGTAAATATGTTTCTTTTATTTGTTAATGAATAAAGCACTGTTGGACAATAGGAAAAAAGATAGGCAGGACTAGGAGACAAGGAGGATTAGAGGAAGTAGGGAGGAGATTCAAGATGGAGGACTGAGAGAGAATGCCAGCCCCTCTCTCCGGAAAGATAAGACCCTGTGGAAATACTTAGATTAATAGTAATGGGTTAATATTTAAGGCAGATCTAGCTGATAAGAAATTAGTAACAGACCAACAGAATTATTTGTTATTTGGGGCTGGTGCAGCAGTAGGGCCAGACCAGCAGGGGAAAAACAACTCATAGCAACCAGTATTGCTACACAAAGAAATCCTGTCTTGGAAAACCAAAATAAATAAATGAATATTTAAGAAGTGGGGATGAATTGAACTTGATGTGAGAAAGAGAAAACATTATTTTAGGGCTTACAATTAGATGTTTCCATGATATAAGGGAATAAAATAGAAGCTTTCATCACTTAGTAAAATGAGTTTTAGTATCTCTCTCAGTTGAGTAGGTCTGATAGTTGCTGAGATTAAATGAATAAACAAAACTACTTTTTCCCCTCAAATAATATCATATTCAAGACCTGACCAAAATGAAAAAAGAAAATCAAATGATTAGCTCAATACATATTATGTAATTATCTTTAATATATTCCCTGACCAGACCACTTGGTCACTTAACTACCAAGGCATATTCTAAAATCCTGCATCCACAAGCTCAGAAGTCTTAACAGAAAGCCTAGCAGTATGTACCTAACAGTATGAAAAGTGCTCTGCAGTGCATCCACATGTAGGAAGCAAGGTGGTAAGTGAAATAATAACTTATATGTTGTGAACAATAATCTAGTAAAAAATTTTTCTTCCTGATGACTGATATGAATGTGGCTACATACAACCTCTACCACGGTGGAATATATCTTGGACCTTAGATAAAACTTGCTAAATGTTTATATCAAAAAGTGCAATGGCAATAACACCATCCTTTAAAATATTTCTTATGTTTTCTGAAATAAATTCTAATATTACTGTGATTTATGTATTTTATAATATGTTTATCACATATTAATTGTATATTTAGTAGTAGTTAGGTATACATTATCAGGTATAATGATACAAATATGTAACATAAATACAGGAATATTTATACATTTCATTTTATATTTCTCTACATATGTTCTATCAGAGAAAGTCTTAAATGTTTATTGTTCTTTTAATTGTGCATAGGACTAGATCATTAGCTTTATTTTCTAAAAAACTATCTGGGTCTGCACTATTAAAAAATAAACAATAAAAAATAAAATTACCTTACAGTGATCACTTGTAACATAAAAAACATAAAGCAATTAAACATTTCTTAAGCGTTGACTAATACAATTTAACACAGTTGTATTAGTTCTACAAACAAGTGACAATACTCAAGAAATAATTTTACCACCAAGAAGAATGGATGTTATGCATCTTTTTCTGGAATGGCACAGTCTCATCTCTGTCAGTGGAGATCCCTACCAGTATCCTGTTATCCTGGAGGAGCCATTTAAAACCTTACCTACAAAAAGAAAAATAATAAAAATAAATAAATAAATAAATAAAAAAGCACCATGACCAACAACAACAAAAAACATTTGGGCTTACTTGTGTTGCTTTAAGACAACTCAGTATCTGGAATTCAGTATGTTCCCACAATATTTAAAGTATTATTTTTAGTCAAGTTTAAGTTCAATTATTTAGGAAAATCTTAAAACCCTTCCACATTAGTAATATGTTAGTGATGAACCTTTCTTTCTCTCTCTCTCTTTCTTTCTTCATTCCTTACCTCCTTTTTTCATTCCATTCTTCCTTTATTTTTCTCTCTGTGTTTTTCTGTTGTTTCTCCTTTTTATAGTAATGAGAATTTAATATAGAACCTCATGAATGCAAGGCAAGTTGTGGTGATATAGATGCTAGGCAGTGGTAGTACACACTTTCCTTTAATCCCAAAATTGAGGATTAAGAGGTACCTCCTGAGCCTAAACCCTTTGTGGTCCAAATACCCTTGTCCTTTATATACACAAGGTGCTGCAAATGGAACTTGTGTAATGAGGATGGGCCGAACATTCCAAGGTTCAAAGAGCTTCCTGGAAAAGCTAGCAAGAGAAGAAACATATTACTGAGCTGTTCCTCACTGGTATCATGGTCCTTACTCCTATTCTCACAGAACTCAGCCTGCCTTAATCTGTAGATAGACCTGGAGCATGCCTTGTGGGATATGAATTCCCAGTACCCTGCAGGACCCTTCTAATAAATTTGTTTTCCTTGAAAAAAAGGTAACAGATGGATCTCTGTTAGTTCTGTTAGTTCAAGGCCACAATTACTACACAAATCTGATCCAGTCTTAAACGAAACAGCTCACACAAAGTTGATCTTAGCACATGGGATCACATGCCTTTAATACCAGCACTAGGGAGGTAGAGATAGGAGTGATATGGCTGGGTCAGGAAAGGAATATAAGGAGGAGGAGACAGGAATTTAGAGCCTTTTGCCTTTGAGGATTCATAGAGACAGGATTGCTATTTCAGCAATGGTGGATGAGTGGAGACATAGACTAGCTCTATAGATAGACTAGCTCTATAGATAGACTATGTGAAATGAAATATATCATCTAATGTCTGAGGTACACGACAACAATGAACTATCTTTTGTCTCAGTGACATCTACTTCTCCATGTGTGAAAAATATCTGAACAACTGAGATGCCTGGTGGATAATTTGGTTTTAGATGACAACCTAAACATGATTTTAAGGGAGAAGTTTATTTTTTTTCTATATTAATCCCCTAGCATTATCTACTCATTTTGTGTTGTACAGTCTACTATTCTATCTAATTATCTGGAGTATCTTTTTATAGCAATTTCTTGTGAACATAAACTGCATCTTTTGAAATATCTATATTGATTTTTTTCAGTGTATTGGCTTAGGGGGATGAAATATGATAACAGTACAACTGTAGCTCTTTGAGCACAGATTATTGTAATCCCTTTGAGGCAGTTCAAGGACCACTTTTTGAACTAGATACTAAGTTAGATTCTTTGTATTATCAAGATTTGATGAATGTCTCTGGATATATAGCAGACTTCTGATACACTCTGAGAATTTGTGGAGCACAGAGATATGTTGTGGTCCCAACCCAATCAGTATGGTTTACTCTTAAAATATTCCATGGTGGAAATAGACTTTGGGTTTTAATTTTGCTTACCTACCCATTTTTCATATGTAAAATGATTTTGAATGCAGTTTTACTTTCAATAAAACATAGGGATATATTATCAATACTATGATAAAGATATTATAATATAGTTTATGAATTAAATAAATGTTTATTATATGCCAAAATGAGATGGGCATATAGAAATAAGTAAAATATACAAAGCTTTGGTGTCTGTAGATGATATATAAAATAAATAAATGAAAAGGTAAAATGTTTGTAATTTCTTTAAAAACTATCAAAAAGTCTTTCCTAATCGAAAGGAAAATAATTACTAATTGTATTTCAAGTAGTATTGGAACTGTTAAAGGCAATTGAGGAACTCTTGCAATATGAGTAGGGTGGAACTGCTGTGGCTTGACTGGGAATTACTTCTCTAGTGTGAAGAACTATACAATTCTGCTAAATATATTGAGCTAAAGAAAAAAACACAACAGCAAGGAACAAAACAGCAGTTAGTATTACTTCTTCAGGGTGTAGATGAAGAGATAGAATGGCCATCTGGGAACAAAATCTCTGTAAAGGGACATTCATCAGCAGAACAGAAGGATTTTAGCTCTGCAGTCTGCTTTCTCTGTCTGTGGAAAAGCAACATTTAAAAATTTACACAGCTTTCTACTTTGTGAAACATATCTTTCTACAAGAGAAAAATAGAAATTTATCTAAGATATTTTTGTGCTTCACATTTTATGTTCATCCACACTATGAACTTGTTTGATTTGAAAGCAACAGATCAGTCATAGAAAAGGGAAAATGCAACAGGTGTAAAACATTTCAGCACAGTGTCGTCCCTCTGCTTGTCCATATTGCACATGCTGAAGGACACCTACCTCTTCTCACACCCCACACATTGAGAACTTGCCTTCTCTCCCCTCCTGTCCCACACCATATGGTGTGATCACTGTTTGCAGATTTGTTCAATACATTCTTACTCATCTTCTAAAGTAAAAAAACTGGCTTTGCTTGGTTAAGCTTGGTGTACATGCTAAACTTGAGAATTAATGTGGATATGAAGGAAATAACCAAAGAATGAGTTTCCATATAAGGTAAAATGAAGGAAGAACATAAATTTTGTGTAAATATTTGATCATTTAAAGAACAGAAATTCAGTTTTAATAATTGTGCATAAGATTTATATAAATTACATTAAAGAAAATGTGGAGATAGTAACAAGCAATGTCAAGATGTCACAGTAATTTCATGTTAACATAATATGCATTATGAGGCAATTAGATGCCATTGTGCATACATGAGAATTGAATCAACAAAAATTCAATGCAAACTGTGTATACTAAAACGTCTATGACAAAATGAGAAATTCTATTCTTTGTAGACAGCATTGATGATGGTTATAATCACAATTAAAACTTCATGACCACTAATGTTTTGTGAATGAGGAAGGTAAATAATATTAAAGTATTTCTGACATTACCATATGACATAAAATACAATTTTGTTCCTTTCAAATGGCACATTTTCCAATTTAAGAAGACATTATTATGCCTACAAAATATGTGTTTTGAACTATTGTTTACACAATCTCATGTATTTCTTTGGTAGTAAATTTAGTTTCTGTTTTTCTGACATTGTGTAGTTTATCTTTCAGTCTCTGAATTATAGTTTGAAGTTTCCCCTAATTTCTGGGTCTTTTATAAAATATAAAATTAACTAATTTCAGACAGTAGAAAATGTTGTAGAGTTTCTCCACAGTACTTGAAGTTCAGATATCAAATTAAATGCTCTGTTGATGATTTTCCAAGAATTACTTACAAGTCAATCTTTCCAAAGGAGAAATTGATGGAAAGAAAATGAACCATGCGAAATATAGGTATTAACTCATAAAGCAGATATCAGGTTACCAAGATAGCATGGATTTCTTCAGTTGTTGGTTAGAATCAATGGGACATTAAATCTGCAAAATCTATATCAAAGTGTTTATTCATAGTCTTCAAAACTTCTTTTCAATGTGCCAGTATGTTTTAAAGAACTTTTGGCATCTTACAGGTCCATTGTGCTTTCCTTCCCAGATCCCATGTTTTTCATAGAGATTAATGATATAGCATTCTAAAGACCCTGATAAATAGCTGCAGATTTTGCAAGGCCTTGTGAGTTTCTACTCAGGTCAATTCTTCTCATGCTTCCTAAATATAAGGATAACAGACATAAGTGGCTGTATATTTTTATGTATCAATTCATGTTAGTCCCTCAGTTATCTCCATCTGACCCAGGCTTTAGCTGTCTTAAAAATAATACTGACCTCAGACAAAAACTAGATTCTTAAGGTCAGTCACAATGGACTTATAATGAACAGAACAAAACTTTCATAAAAGTTAACAAACTGTAAAAATTAGAGAGGGTTAAAATTTTTCACTTAATTTCATTTTCATGGAAAATTTTAAATATGCAGTCTTATAAAAATGGAGATCATGAAATGTTTGAATGTTTTCTCCTTGTGTTTTAAGTCACCTATAAAGTGGAAATTTTAATTTATATGAAAATATTGCCAAAGTTGCTACTATAATTTAAAATTATCATGATAAAATTATGCATGCCAACTAGAAACAAAGAACTTTGAAAACTGTTAGTATGTGAATACATATAACAAAGTAGAATTTGTCCTGGAAAAGAAAAAGACTTGAAGTGAGAAGAAATCATAGAGACATGTTTACTTCTGAAAAGAAATTTTTCATTTTCAGATTGCTGAATATATATACCTTCTTTCTGGTTGTAGTAGAGAGAGTATCCAATAAAACATTAAATTATAATTAATTTAATGTGTAATCATGCATTGACTATTGAGGTAGTATAGATTTAGTGGGATGTCCTTTTATTAAGTATATTTATTAGCATAGTGTGTATTTTAAAAATTATGTTTCATTATATGTTATTATTAGTTAATTTTGTAAATGAATACAATATGCTTTAAATTATTTTATTTATAATTCATACATGTATATAATTTATTTTAGATTCAAATCCCTCCATTATCCCTTCCAATACCTACCTCTGCTATCCCTCCTTCTTTTTCTCCCATCTCCTTGTGCCTCCCAAGCATTTTGAGTTAATACATACAACTGTTTTGTCATCCTGCAAAACACTATCTCACTATAAGCATCTACTGCCTATGGATCTTAAATACATCCAGCATTCACTTCAAGATTACCTCTGAATCCTGGGGAGAGGAAATGTGACATAGATGTACTGTTTAGATCTAAGGATTCTATAGCCTCTTTTTTTCTCTGTAAATTGATGATTTTCTTTGTCTTTGGTTAATTGCTATCTTTTGTAAAATAAAGCTTAAGTGTTGAGAGGTGAGAAATGCAGTAATTTACTGGTATAAATAAAATAAGTTAGGTAGTACAAGAATTAATAGCAACAATCAACAAATGGGACATCACAAAATTCAAAAGTTTCTGCACAGGAAAGAACATCATCCAGTGGAAGTGGAAAAAAAATCTTCAGAAGCATCCAATGTGTAGGGACCTTAGATGTAGGAAGTGTGGTATAAATGCAGTAATTGCGATCTGGAAATACAATGGCCAACTATTTTTTTATGCATTTTTACCAGTTGTTGTATTGTGTATCGGTCTCAATCTGCTGCATAAGGAATCGTCTTTGAAAGGGGATTAGAACTACATTTACTTGATGGTATATAGACATTCTTTTAGAATGACATAGGGAAATGTATACTGCTTTATTATTGTATCAGTAATAGATTCTCCTGTAGGTTTGTTCATGGGTAATGGATTTCCAATACTTTGCATAATTTTCTCCTATTGAATGTAACTTAAGTGCAATTAGATGGTGTTGCTACCACATCCCTCCCATCCCTGGCTATGATATGGAACCTTTGTAGATATCTTGCTTCACTTTTCATTGTTATGGTTCTTGGTGTCACACTTGGATAGCACTATAGATTCCTTTTCCTCTTTGGCAAATTGCATAAAGTTTTCTGAAACTTTAAGTGCTATTTCTCAGGAAGGAGGTTTCCAGATCAGACCAGTTCAATTCCTCCCAGCCCTGTGTCAAAAGTAAGAGATGTCTTCAGCAATAGGGACTTACCTTTCATTCCAGTAGTGAAACAAGGCAACATCAATAGATGATTGTTTTGGGAGTTGTTTCGAATCACTTTACCAATGGCTCAAAGAAATATTCTCATATTTACTACTGGTTTTTGTTAGGTTGACTTGGGTTTTTGGAGAATGTTATCACTCCCTTGTTGTACTACTTAATTGAAATAATATGTATATATATTAAATCCAAATATATGAGTAATATATGTATATTTCAGACAAAGTAAAATAATGTGATTCCTTATGTCCTTTACAAACAAGAATATTGCTTTTAATTGTTAACTTATATAACTATTCAAAATTTTCAAAACAAGGAAATACATTTAGGTTAAATATTAGTTACTTAAAAACCAGATGGTATCATAATTTTACTGTTTATCCTAATACTATGTTTGTTTGGATTCACAATATTGTATAGCACATGAAAATTAATTGGTAGCATAGATTACAAAAAAATCACCAACCCAAGCCAGAAAATTAAACCTGTGTCCATATAAACAATGATGGTGTATACACTATTCAAAATCTATCCACAGTCCTAATTTTGAATAAAATCCATCTATATCCCATTAAAGTATTTTTATAATGCAAGGGAATATGTAAGAGGTTATATTTTGGATTAAAGATTTGTTTATTAAATGTGTACTTTCAAGTCTTATTTCTTTCAAATACATCAGTTTTTTGTTTGTCTTATTTCCAAATGGTATTATTGAACCATGCATATGTCATTATCTGTTGAACTATTAACTTGAGGAAAGACATTTGAGTATTTTGCAGTTCAGGGTTATTAGAACTAAAGTTATGCATATTTTTGTATAGTTCTTTTTGTCAAATTAGGTTTTCACCATTTAATGATAATTTATACAGATATAGTTGCTAGGCTACACAGTGTGATTGTATTTATATCTCTGTGAAAGTGTCAGTTTTCTAAAGTCATTGATTTTATGTGTGGATGAAATAATGCATCACCATATCCATTTTTACAGTGACAGACCTATAAAAGAAATTATAGTAACCATGTAATTTTATTTTATTTTGAAATGTGTTCATTCCTCTAGTTTTAAATTTGGTTGAATAATTTTGCTTGGCCTTAAGAAACATTGTGTGTCATATTTACTGTCACATCTGTCATGCCTTCTATCCTGTACAATTTAAAATTCTCTATCACTGGTACAAGTCTTTCATCTTTGAAGCATTTTATTTTAAAATATTTTCTCCTTTTTTGTTGCATTATTTTCATCCTCTTGGTAAGTCATTGGTTTTTTGTTTTTGGTAATTTTACATATTATTTTTATGTAGGTTTAAAATATCCTCTTATAAATTAAAATATCCTTATGAATAATTAATTTGATTGTATTTATTTTGTTTCTTATGAGATTTTTACCCACTATTTTAGCATTTCATTTCATTATATGAATTAAACTCATTCATTTTATTAGAATTTGCCAGTTTGTTTATTTTCAGTTAGCATGAACAGGGGCAAATTTTGTTGTGGCATTTTCCTACATATTTAGTTTATTCATCTTCCTTGTCTTCTAGCCTCTACATCCCCCCCCAGTCGAGTTTGTTCACGTTGTCCTCTGTTTTTGTTGTATTTCATGTCATGCTTTTTCTGATACCTTTCCCTATCTACTTTTCAAAAAGACCTATTTTCTCTCAGAGTCCCGTTTTTATAGTACCTATATCATAGGTGTGTGTAGGGGAGAGAGAGACAGAGAGAGAAAGAGAGATTCTGAAGTCCACAGTTAGCAGATGAAAAATTTTCATAATTTGTGGCTGAGTAAAGTTTCATTGTGAATATTTACTGCTTTTCCTGATGGCTGTACCTCTTTACCCTTCTAGAAGCAGGTTGTTTTCATTCACATTAACAGCATTTATTATCTTTTGTTTTATTGATGACAGATAGCTATTCTGTCTGAAGTGGTGCAGAATCACAGGATTATTTTAATTTGTATTTTCTCCTTGAATAAGGATTTTATACACTTCAAAATACTTCTTGACAATGTTTATCTTTTCTTTTGACACCTGTCATTTCAATGCATTAAACTACTTTTGTTGTCAGGGATTTCTTTGGGGGGGTGCCTGGAATTTACACTTTCTTTGTATTTCCTGGATATTGGCCAAAGATATGGCTAGAAAATATATTCTCCTACTATGTAAGCTACCTGTTAACTGTGTGGGTAGATTGAGGTTATTTGTTATTGCTTGGGATGATTTCTTGTCCTATTGGAGCATTGCTCAGAAAGTTAATGTCATTGCCTTTAAATTGAAGTATATTCTCCAAACTCTTTTCTCATTATTTATGTGTATGTGCCTGTGTATGTCTATGTGCACACTACAGGGCCACAGTTATCTGTAGAGGCTGGAAGATCCCCTGAACTCAGATTTATAGGTAATTGTGAGCCACCCCATATGGGTTGTAGAAACTGAATTCAGGTCCTCTTCAGGATCAGCAAATGAATTAACCATTAAACCATCTTTTTACTGCTAGCATTTCAGGTGTTAAATTAAGCTTTCTAATACCTTGTTAGATGACAAGATGAAAGGGGTATGGAAAGAGTAGGGTGAGAGAGCTATGAACAGAGTTTCATTCATTAGCAGGTGAAGTATTTTTTTTCATAAATGGTTTCAATTTCTTTCTCAGTATATTTAGTATTGGATATAAACAAAGTTAATGTTTCTTGCATGTTGATTTTGTACCCTGCAACTTTATTGAAGATAGTTATCAGTTATGAAAGTTTCCTCATGACAAACAAAACTTTTGTTAAGTATTCACTTGAAACATGAAAATATAAAAGACTGAGACACTGATATTAGGGTTTGACCTGAATATCAAGGAAGTAAAGCAACTGGCCACTATCTCTAACCTCAATCTCAGGCTGAAAGGGGTGATCCACTCAGGAGCTTTTCCCAAACCTTTCCTCGGCAATTCTGGAGAATGAATGCTCCTATTTCAGTGTAGCTGGATAATAAATGCCTTATACTCAGACACTGCTCCTGTCTTATATAGTTCCCTAATGTTGGGATTAAAAGTGTGAACAATATTTTCTTTTGGACTGATTGACTCTTGTGTATATCTGGGTGGCCTTGATCTCACAGAGATACTCTTCAACTCACAGAGATCTGTCTACCTTTTAATCTGCAGTCCTAGTATTGAAGGTGTGTACCACAACCTCCTAGATTCTGGCTGCTGGGATTGAACATGTGTGCCTGACTTTTATGGTTTGTTGCTGACTTTGCTTTCTGAATCTTCAGGGGAACCATACTATCTGCAAATAAGTGTATTTGATTTCTTCATTTTTTTATTTGTGTATTTGTGACATTTTTCCTCATGTTGATCTAGCTAAGAGTAAGCATTACATTAAGTAAGATTGAAGAGAGTCACAATTCTTATCTAATTCCAAATTTTGGGAGAATGCTCACTCTTTTTTTTGCATTTAACATTATATTGGTTATATATTAGTTATATGTACTCTTTGTACATTGAATGGTGTTCTATACATTTCTACAGCATTCAGGATATTTGTCATGAAAGCAGAATTGAACTTTGTCAAATAATATTTTTTGAATCTATTGAAGTGATCACATGATTTTTATCTTAGGACTGTTATGTAGTGCATTACATTTAGTGACATGTGTGTGGATCTAACATGGAATCTCCAGAGTGATAATAGTAATGATGTATCATCTTCATAATATGTTCTTAAGTTGGGGCTGTAGGTATAATTTAAGAACTTTTTTCATCTATATTCATGAAGGACATTGTTCAATTGCCTATTTTTCTTTCCTTTTTTATTATGTCTTCATCTATTTTTGGTATCAGAGTAAAACTATATTGAAAGTTTGAGCTTAGAGACATTTTTGTATAGTTGGAACAATTTGAGAAGTACTGCTATTAGATATTTTTCCTTTTTATTATTATTTTTTCTTATTTTACATATCAATCCCAGTTCCTTCTCCCTCCTTTCCTTCCTCCCTCCCTCCCTCCCATGCCCCCAGACTCCCCTGCCCATCCCATTTACCATCATTGCTATTAGATTTTTAAAACTTTTATACAATGCAGGATAGGACTTTTTTGGTTCTGGACTTTTGATTGTGGAGAAACTTCAGAATATTACTTCATTCTCATTACTTGTTATTGGTCTGAAAGAATACATTTTCTTAGGTCCTATGAGTATTGAAGTTCACCATATTTTTGAAAGATAGGTATTAAAATATTTCTTAATTTTTTTTGGATTTTATCAGATTTTATTGTAATAACTATTCATTTTTAGCTTTATTTTGATTTGTTTTGAGATATTTTTCTTAAGCAAGACATTGCTAATCTTGTCAATCTTCTCAAAGTAAAAATGAAATCTCTTCATTTTAGTTTTTTAAAAACCATCCTTTTGCTTTCCATTTTATTGGTTTCCACCCTAATCTATATTAATTCTTCCCACCTGTTCTGTTAGCATTTAGGCTTGGCCTATTCGTATTTTTTCTTGAGACTTGCACTGCATCATTAGGATATCCATTTAAGGAGCTCCTGGATTTCCTTAATGTGAGTATTCCATAAAATGCTCAGAGGGTGGTCACCTCCTGTTGTCCAAGGGTGTTATTATTTGGAATGTTCAATATCAAGGACATGGCCAGGGTATACAGACACCTCTTCAATGTCACCTAGTGCCCCCTTGCTTTTTTTGTTTGTTTTATTTTTTAGTTTAATAATATTTTTATTTAAATTTGAAACAAGCTTGTTTTACATGTCAATCAAAATTCCCACACACTATGGTCCTCTGGTCCTCCCTTGTTCCCCCACCAACCCTCATCCCATTCTCTTTCTGGTCCCTAGAGAGGGTGATGCCTTCCATGGGGATCTTCAAAGTCTGTCATGTCATTTGGAGCAGGGCCTAGTGCCTCCCCCCATATGTCTATGCCTCTTGCAATTCTTATATGACATGTTGTGCAATAGTATACATTTTTACTATTCCATCAATAGACGAGGATTTTTATGATATATGGTGCTTCTAGTTCAGAAAATAAAATTCAAATTATTGAAAAAGTTAAAAATGTGTGCTACCATTTCAGGGCTATATATGTTCCTTTCTTTCAATCTAATGCAGGTCCTCATATTTATACAACTAGGATATTATGGACAGAATCATCTCTTCAGACTCTCTTCCTGCTCTAAAATCTATTTTAATTGTTTGTGCTTCTGGAAAGAATATATTCTCCCATTCTTGTAGGTCATTCCATGTGGGAAGGCACAGGCCCAAGGTTGTGCCTGGCTCCATGCCAGGTAGTCAGAGCTTAGCTGTAAACAAGACTTATTTGGAAGTGTTTGATGGATCTGGTATGCTTCCTCCTTCTGTGGCCTATCTAGGATCGCCAGGTGGCATGGGCTGATTGGGCAGTGAGCACATATTTAAGGGCTTGCTGGGGCTGGGAGGAGCAGAAGCTGATATACAAGGTTCCTGAATAAACTGCTTGAAGAAGAGTCATGGTTGTATTTCCTTGCTGGTTGAGGTAGACAGGACAATTCCATCCTTATGTTCATATTATATCCCATATGTTCATATAAGTCAGGTTGAATATGTCTTGTTACTCCTTGTTGGATTCTACTCCCTTTCTAACAATGGTCCACAGAACTATTCTTTGTATATTATGCTCTATATAGTTTATCACAATCCGCACTTTTAAATGAATTTAACTATATATATATATATATATATATATATATATATATATATAAACCTATTTATTACATTTAATGTTTATTGTATGTACAAATGTTTCTATAAGACTATTTAGAATTGGATAACTATCAGAGATCTCTTTCCTGGAGAAGACTAGTTTTCCCTCTCAGTAACCATTAATTGTACATCTTCACTTAAGGCATAACCTTGTGAATTTTCCTTTCTGCTGTCTTGTTGCACAATCATGTTTTAGAGATTTCTGGGTACAGTTTCCCTACTCTGTCTATCTAGAAGTTCCTATCTCATGGTATTTTCCTGATCCTCTTAAAATATTTCTGCTCCCACTTCTGTGATATTTCATGGTCCTTTGATATAAGGTTCAAATAATCAGCAAGTGAATATTTCTTGTATCTATCCATGTGTAGGAAAATATGAATACAAATAGGATCCCCCTATATAATATGAATTTATAATATCTGTTGTGAAATATTATCTTAAGATGTGTTACATTTATTTATGCTCTGGAACACTTGTTTAATGCTACAAAGATGTGTTGCATTATTTCATTTGCATTTGATTATCTCTGTAAAGCTGTATTACTTCTTGGTCTAAAACACTTCATTGGTCTAACAAAGGGCTGAGTAGAGTGGCTAATAAGGCAGGATAAAGGATAGGCAGGGCTGGCAGGCAGAGAGAATGAACAGAACAAAATAAAGGATAAAAAGGAGGAGAGGAGGATGCTAGGTGCTAGCTATCCGGCCACATAGCCAGCCACAGAGTAAGAGAAAGTAAGATATACAGAAGGAAGAAAAGAAAAAAGCCTAGAGGCAAAAGGTAGATGGGATAATGCAAATTAAGAAAAGCTGACTAGAAACCAGCCAAGCCAAGGCTGGACATTCATAGACAGGAATAAAGCACCATGTGATTTCCTTGGGAGCTAGGTGTAAAAATAAAAATAAAAAATAAATAAATCCAAATACAATCATCCAAGGAAATAACTCCTGAAGAATGAGTGTTTAATGTGTCATCTGCAGTAGAAGATTTTCATGATGATACTAGTTATGTAAGGTTCTGATTTCCCCCTTTCCATACAATTGCTTGATAACTACTATGTTAGAGAGAAAAAAAAAATAACTTCTTTTTACTTAGTTTTTGTTTGTTTGTTTGTTTGTTTTGTTTTGTTTGCCATTGTTTTGAAGTACAGGAGATAAACCTAGCTTCTCAAACCCTGCATGTGAGTGCTGAATAAATCAGCCAAATCCTACACAACATGTACCTCACCCCTGTCCAATCATAACTAAAGCAATGGGAAGGACATGCTTGGAATCAGGTTCTAGCACTCTGCTCCTGGCTTTGCTTTGGAAAGATAACTCTCTTCAAAGTCAGGTAAGATTCTATTTTCTTAATTAACTAAGACTAAATAAAACACTGCACACTTCCTTTAGGACTCATGTAGAAAATCATCTAAGTCATCCATTCTTTCACTAAGTTTTTACAAATATCTGATCAACCCCTAATATAGGTTCAATAACATAATGACAAATCAATAAAATATTACTATGCCAAAATTTTTCAATGAGATGATAAATGAGCTTTCTCTTTCCCCATGTATGAGGTGTCTTCATTTTCTTTTAATAGTTTATTATGTGATTATTTGATTAATGTGTTTTCTGGATTTTGGTATTCCAATGCTTGTCATTGGCAATAGCAGTCAGTTTTTGGTGGAAGGTTTAAACAGATAAAATTGGTTCATACATCAATGTATTAAAACATATAGTACAACCCACATAGAGTGGAAGAGAACAAGACAGAAAACAAACATTCTATAGAGCAAAGAGCTCTAAAACTAATCTTATTTATTTACCATGTGTGTGTTTTGCCCTTCAAAAGTATTCTCCCATGGCAACAACTGAATGAGCATGCCATAGAACTGGAATGCTAAATCTTACAAAAAACAGCTATTCTAATGTACAATACAAGTTTTTGTAACCACATGAGGACAAAGCTACACATAAACATAAGATCAGAGTTAAAATTCCTAATTTTATTATAAAGAAATTTAATTGAATTTAATTTATATGTCTAATATCAGCTATTGGGTAGTGATAAATATAAGTGTAGATGGTAAGATTCTGCACTTCAAGTTTAAATATCCTTTAATTATCAAACAACTCCCCCTTACAAAATTTGAAAATAGATGTACAGGAGTTAGCTTTTTTAAAGATACATCAGGCATGGCAGTTATTCTATTGAGTTGTGCACTGATAGAGTTTACACACTTAGAAGATTTTTATTTAGGTTGGATTATGAAACCTGTTTTGCAATAATGTGCACTAATTGTAAAAAATTAGATAATTCAGAATGGGTTTTTTTTTTACAGATTCTGCTAGAAATAAGGATGATATGTATATAGTTTTTGGTTTCTTTTTTTTCATTGTTTTTCTTTTCTTTTCTTTTTTTTTTTTTTTTTTTTTTTTTTTTGCTGTTGTTTTGTTTTTGCCAAAGTAGATAAAATTAGTAATTTACTACTCTATCTCCTCCTTTTTCTAAATTATCAATTTTATTTACCATGTTTACATAAGTATGCATCAATCATCAATGCTCAACTAAATGTTTTGAATGGATCAATTTTTGAGATATTTCTCTGGGACTAATAATTTTGTAGATGCTCTGAGAATTGACAGCACTGGAGATGAGATGTTATTTTTTTTTAAAAAAAAAATTCTTGTTCCATCTATTACATCCCAATCACAGTTTCATCTCCATCCTCTACCCCTAGATTTTCTCCCCAATTTCACTCTCCCCCAAGTCTATTTCCCTCGTCCTTTCAGAAAAGATCAGGCCTTCCAAAGATATCAACCAAACACAGCATAACAAGCTACAAGACCAGGAGCATACCTTCACATAAAGGCTGCACTAAGCAACTTAGCATGAGGAAAAGGTTCCTACAAGCAGACAAAGGAATCAGAGGCTAATGATTTATAAGAGACGATCCAATTTACTTTGTGCAGGGCATTCCCTATGCAATTGGTCTCAGTTGGTATAAGAAAGCAGGCTGAGCAAGCTATGAATAGTAAGCCAGTAAGCAACATTCTTTCATGATCCCTGCTTCAGTTCCTGATTTTAGGTTCCTGCCTTGAGTTCCTGCCCTGACTTTCCTCATGAGGATTGTAAATTGCAAGATAAAATAAACCCTTATCACCCCAAATTACTTTTGATATGGCCTTTGTGACAGCAATAGAAAGCAAACTAGAACAGAAGTGTTATTTCTTTACTGGTTATTGAAAAGTCTGAGTGTGATGTCTGGCAGCTGAGACTTGTACATTATCACTCTTGTCCTATGAATCTCACCATCATGACATTGTGTCACAAAGGATGTAAAAAATAATCTGGGCTCTTAAGGAAGTGAGTGCTCTGACAAGATTTTTAGCCTGTATGTACCCTCTTTAATAAACTATTGTCTGTTATTAAACTCACATTTGTTATTAAACTCCATTTGGAAAAAAGGCAGGACAACTATCATGAACACTAGTGAACATGGAAACCAGCTAAAAATGGATCATATTAAGATTTAACTATCCCAAGAATTACTAATAAGAAACAAAACAGTGATTAATTCCTTCCTATACACATTCAGTATTAGTATCTGTAAATAGCTATCAGTTAGACATACATATGCATATCTTATACAGTATAAACAAACCACATTTTATATGCTACCTCAGCTACCATTCAAAGCACACTCAGTCTCCTATCTTCCCTTAGATGTAGTATTTGGCAGAACCTAGTGATTTCTTAGCAATCCCAAGTAGTTATGAACAATTCTTATCCAAGACTATCAACAGATGCATCTAGTATATCACATCTTAGTTGCACATTCTACACCTTACACATAATAAATCTTTAGCTCACTGCTGTGGAACTCTGGCTCCCACACTCAAGAAAACAGGAAGCAGATTTGAAAACTCCTTACTTCTGCCAATGTTCTTAAACCTTGGAAGGCAGACAAGATATTCTCACTCAGGTTTTGCTGGTTCCCCCCATCAAAGTTACATTCAATAGTTTTATTGTCCTTGGGAAGTTTGTCCTGGAATCTTCTTCAGAATACACTATCCAGTAATGCTTCAGTCTTTTGTATAAAACAGTGAAGTTTTGTTTCTATATAATTTTCTATATATATTAGGCTTTTATCTATTTTATCTTTTCATTACTTAAAACTAGTTTTAAATTTAAACATAATTTGATTATTTTTCCTCTCTCCCAAATCCTTCCAGATTCTCTCTCCCTACCTACCCACTCAACTTTAAGTTCTTTCTCAAAAAAGGAAACAAAGCAAACAAAAAACAAAAGAAAAAAGTACTAAGCAACCCTTGAGGATAAAAAAATCAAAACCCCATAGAACTCATAATATAAAAATCAAAAATGCCCAAACAAAACAACAACATACCCCACTAAACTATAACCAATTAAAAGTTTATGCACACAAACACGCACACGAACACACACACAAAAAAAAAAGAAAAACAAAACAAAACACTGTGGAGTTCATTATATGTTAGTCATGTTAGTCAACAGCTCCTGAATCTGAAGCCACCCTTAATTCAAATCAGTTCTATATTAGGTCCCAGAATCTTTATACCATGGTTTCCCCAGTATATCTTTCAAGCATCACACCATTGTAGATCAAAGGCATCATGGCTGTGTTGGAGTTTAAATTTCTCTTTTTCTAGCATGTAGAGTGCTTTCCTATACCAAATTCTAAAATGTAGGAGTGGAGGCTCTATGTTGATTACCAGCTCAACATCCCCATGTTTAATGAGTTGTATAGGGGTTGTCTTCAACAATGGGGACTTGCTGGCAGTTTGTAGGTAGCATTTTATTGCCTTAGCAATAGCCTGAGTTGTTTGAAGATCATCATGGAGACACATTTTGCCAAAAACTCAGTCAGATGAAAACCAGTCCTAGTACAGAAAGTTATATTTGGTTATCAGAGCTATCCAGGTGAGACTCTGTATCCTCCATTATTTGTCAATTTCACTTATATTGCCTTTAGATATGTATATATTTTAGAAAATTTCTACTTTTGTGGGTTTCCATACTACCCCTCAAATCCCCCTTAATTTTACCTGTCTTTTTCCTTATTTCCTCCCATAACCCCTTCTCTCTTTCCATCCTCACTTGATTCCCCTTGTTCAAGCCTTTCCTCTATCCATATTTATCTATTCTATTTTACTTTCCTAATCTTTTCTATGTGTTCTCTTTAGTTCCTTTCTCTATTCGTCAACTCTGTGATTCTATAAATTGTAGCTTGGTTATCATTGATTTAAGAGTCATTATCTACATATAATTAGATACATAACTTATTTGTCTATTTGATTGCTGATAACTCACTTAGGAGAATTTCTTTTCTAGTTCTATCCATTTGCCTGCAAATTTCATGATGTCATCTTTTTAACAGCTGAGTAATATTCTGTTGTGTAAATATATCACATTTCCTTTATCCATGCATCTGCTGAGTGACAACTACAAGTAAATCAGACATCTATTTTAAACTATTCCTAGTTTGTCATTCTTAATAAAATGTAAAATAAAACAAAATGACCTGCATTTATTAGTAAATTAGTAAAGATGCTAATTTTTCAGGTATTTCAATCTACAGTTGATCTAGAACAAGCATATAGGACCTGAGGATATGGGGAACTATATTCATAGGAAGGTCTATAAAGAATCTGTTAGGTTTTCAAGGTAAGAGGAAACTTCCTTTATAGGAAGATTTACTGAGGTACGATTCTCTACTCTGTGTTCTTGGGTAAAGAAATCTTATGCAATCTTCCCCCTAACATCAAGCAAGCTATGCATATAATTGTATACAGCCACTTACTTCACTAATGACTTAATCTTTTCTATAAATGTGCTGATAATTGGCACCCCATTGGATGAGTTTTGAGACAAATGTGATTAAGTCTCCAGTTAAAATATTGAGAACTCAAAAACAAATTCCATTATGATATTTCATTTCCCATATGGCATCTATATTAAATATTTAAATTCAGTCACATGACTGACAGCATATTTCCAGATGCTGAAGAGGTTTGTTTTAGAAAATAGAGGGACAAGGGAGTTTAATTATAGAAGAGAGAATTAGACACTTACAACATTCTTTGGTACAGAATAAAAAATAACTATTTGGTATCTCATTTGTGTCCTGTGAAAAACAAAAATAGTTAAAAAAAAAAAACATGATGATAAGTATGATTACCTTAGAAACCAAAATTACCAAGAAATTTATCAGCTCCTATATGATTTATAAACATCACATGGTTTTGTATCACTGAATCCATAGCCCCATTATCTTGATATGGAAGAATAAATTCATCATGTACATCCACTAATGACTCTTAGCTTAGGCACAATCCTTCCCTAAGTTTGAATATATATGAGAAGGGAATGTTGGCTCCTGTGTTCTAACAGACCATATGCAAGAACAAGTCAGCAGGATAAAGGCAGAAGGGAGCTTCCCTTGTCTTTTGGTGTACTGGAGAGTGGTGAAGGACAGATAATCATGTAATTAACATAGATGTTTTACCAAGTTCTTGGAACTCTTGGTCATTTTTATAGAGTTATTATCTAGGTAGGACTCTGCTATAGAAACTACCATACAGATCTAAATGGTCCGAATGGTGAAGAACAGTGTTTAATTAGATTTTAGAGCAGGACCTCAGCAGTGAAAACTTAGGCCTACTGTGTTTGGAGGAGAAACTTGGTTCAAGCAAGAACTTTTTTGTTAGTGACAGCAAAGAATGTCTTCAAAGAAAGCTTTAAGGCAAAGTCTTTATCCTCACCTCAACTTTCCTTACATGGATATCAAAGGGGACTTTCATTAACATGTCACTGTCACAAGAATAACCAGTGTTTTAAGACTGTATACTGAACTCCGCATACATTTGCCAAACATTTATTTCCTTCTCGAAGGAAATTGAGTTCCACCAATAAAACCTGAATAGCAGTAGCATGAATCCAGTTGAACAACTATTTTTTTTCCATCTCAGTCTCTTTGAGTTTGCAAATATTACTTCTGAAATGTAAATGAAGCATTTCTCTTCTCTTGATGTTGCACAGACTCTCAACTTTTACAGATATAAATTAAAATTAGCTTGCTACATTGCAAAGGTGTGGAATTTGAGATCTCATTAAGAAAGAATCCATTGTTAGCTAAAAATTTTGACACAAAAGTCTAGGAAGCATAAAGTGCTTTCCATCCTTATTTAATGTATATAATCCACGGATATTTTGACAGCTTTAATAGTAGTTTTAAGCATAACATCTTACATACATGCACAGATAGTACTATTCAATTCCAGCCTTTTATCATCATCCAGAATCTAGAAAATAGAGCTTCTTCAGCTATGTGGAATTTGCGGTGATTACACTTCTTATCGTTGAGGTGCTTAAGATAATTATCCTCACTTGCAGAGAAAGTAAAAGTACCTTTATCTTGCATATTGTCAGAAGATAAAGGAAACAGGTCCTTCATAGACATTGTGTTGTTGTGGATCTGGAAAGAGAATCCTTAAACCTCAGGGATTTGTTTAGTTAATGGTAATGCTTGGCAATATACCCACAGGTGTTGTAGTTTCATTTCTCTTGTTGTGAAAATAGATGAATAAACAAATAAATAAATCAGCATAAAATAAAAGGGTCTGTTTGGTTTGAAATTCTGTTACAGTATATATATATATTTTGGGTGGAGGATGTCAAGGTAGGGGCTTGAAGTCTAACATACACAACAGAGAAAGGAGAATAAATATATGAGTTGATGTTTGTTTGTTCTCAGCCTTTTTTCACCTTTCTTATACTATTGAGGAATACCTAACTAGGGGATGGTGCTTCCCACAATGATCCCAAGTTCCTACAATAATTTAGCAGTTAAGATCAGCTTACACAGACATGTTATAAGCTCTCCTAACTTAAATAATACCTAAAGACTCCAGGTTTTGTGAAATTGACAAAACTTAGTAGCAAGGCTAGGAAATGTATGTGGTTGATATGATCCTCTATGCAGTGGCCCAGTTTTTCTTGAAGGAGTCTTGCCTTTTCCCTTGCTTCTTACTTAAATGGAGGACAGGAGGATAATTGGCAATGAGTGAAACTCTTATTATTCTATAAATATTGCAGCTGAGCTGCAATGAAAGATTTAATAATAAAGTTTGGATGGAAAGAAAAATAAATGAGTTGCTTCATCCAGATACCCAAGTATGTTAAATAATCTTCAGAAAACAGAGATTTTGCTATAACTTAACTTTGTAGAGTAACATCCAAATACAGAGCAGCACTCAGGGATTTTGAGCAAAAAGGCACAAGACAGTCTTTCTTTTTCCAATGATGATTGATACACTCAAAGTTTTATAATTATAAGAACAGCAAGATTGGGTACTGTTACAAAATAGCATCAAGGGGTTACTATGCTTCAGACACTGGGAGGAATGTTTTACAAATATCTCATTTTCATGTAGGTCAATTTTAATGAAGTAGGTTCTTTTATTCCCAATGTTGTGATAAAGATTGTTCTATCATGTGACCAATAAGTATTAAGAAGGAAGTCCAATACCATTCTCTGAGATTCACAGTCTGAATGTTCCATTATAATTCATAACAAACCACTCTATATAATGTTATGAAAACTGCTTTCAGGGTTTGTATTCATTTTCATGCTTCTGATTTTCTATGCCTTTTGTTCTTCTATATGACTAGTCTGTAACTCAGGTTGGCAATTTCTCATTTCTAGGCCTGCCAATTGTCCAGTACTTTTTGGAGAGAAGTGAATCTTCATATTGAGACGAAGATTCCTCAGTCCATTTGCTCTTACAGTTCTGTGATAGCAGTCCTTAACAAGGTCAGAGACGACGAAACTTCCCTCTCTAAGCAACTTGGCCTGCCAGCAATCCATTTCAGGACACAGTATCAACTTCCTGTTATTGTTAAATAGCCAGCCTGTTTTTGTTTCTCAAATCGTCTCCTTTTCATGGCACAAAGTTTTTGGTTTTACAGTTTGAACTTTCTATTTTCACATTTTAACACGGACAAATACAAGAAAATTGTACTTTTTTTTTTTTTTTTTTTTTTTTTTTTTTTTTGCTGGGTGTGTTATCAGGATAGGAGTAAACTTTTTAGTTGGAAATTTTAATAATGTATATCTGATCTAAAATATGAGTGTACTTTAAAATAGTTGTTCACATAAGAGATAGCCTTATATTTTCTTTTTAAATTGTTTGGTTAAAGTTGTTTTAATTACTTCTGAAATAAAATAATATGTACCTAATTGATAATAGCAAATGTCTCTTCTGTAAGCACACCCTGCTTGCTGACAGGCATGGGAACATGTCTGCATCTCATATTTCTGGAGTGTGTCTTGATGATATAATTAAAAGAAATTGAAATCTTGGTTAAAGAAAAATATGAATGAAACAAATCAGAAGGAGGTGGAAAGATAGATATGATCAACAATGAGAAACGAACCTGCTACAGCTGCAATTAACCTTCCAGAAAACAATGTGATAAAGTGGTCATGATAACCTATGTTTTGAAACTAACTATGGAGAAAAAAAAACAATAATTGTCCCTGTACAGAGAGAATATTTTTCAATATGCTACAAGGTTCAGAGGTAGACAGTCTTTCAAATGACTACTATCCTGATATTCTAGCAAGCGAGCAAGCTTTAGATGCTGTGTGCTATTGTTGAGTATCTTGGATAGTTCTACCAAGATGAAGTATGCAGTGATGAATATCAAAGAGATGGACTGGCACAGCCACCCATTTTGGTTAGAATCATAAAGAGAAATATGTTTAAAATCTGTCCCAGTGTGACAAGTGTGAATGAAACTGGAATCAGGCTGACTGGAAGCTGAAAGTTTACTATTCACACTGAGGCACACACACACAGCTCTCTTAGTTATTGCTTATTCATCAACAAAACTTGAAAATTGAATAGCCATGTTTCTTTCATGTACTTAATATATGATGTAAGGGGATAATGAGTCACTCATGGTCATACAGCACTGGTGTTCAAATTCCTTTCTTTTATTTGTTAGTATTTTCTTTTTTTCCTTTGTGTGTGTGTGTGTGTGTGTGTGTGTGTGTGTGTGTGTGTTTAGATTCGATTACTTTTTCAGGGTGGATGGAGGGCAGGATATAATATTGAGGCCCATGCTGGCCTTGATAGATCTGAAGCTCATTCCAATCCCCCTGGCTCAACCTCTCCCTAAGTGCAAGGCAAAATTTGTATTTTGATGTATCAGATATTATTTATGTGTTCCTGTATGAAACCCTGGTGTGAAATTATAAAATCTTGATCAGTTGCTGTTGAAAATATATGTACTATTATGCTGGGTTCCAAGAAAATGTTTTCTTACAACTCAGGGAGATTAGAACTAACTAAATGTAAATATTATGAATATATGAAGAAATAAAACTAACATTTTATCCAGAAGATACTCATATTACAATAAATCAAAGTACTCATTTTAAATGAAATCAGCATATGTGGAGAAAAATTCCCACAAATAACCACAGTTGAAAGACAGTAAAATGTCAGCAATCTGACTAAGAGATGATGTGTGGGATTCTCAAATGCCGTGTTATGAAAAGTAGCAGTTTCATATTATACTTACAGTTTTAATAATAAATAACAAACTAACCACTATGTGCCAGCCAGGCCTATCTTAAATATATCAGATGAATTAACTCTTGTCATCCTAATCTCTTTCACTCAGGAGATTGCCCTATAAGTAGCAGCATTGCCATTAATGCAATGAGAAGGTATCACTATATAGAAACTTGAATTAAGGATCCAGAGACTGGAGAAGTGACTTGTCACTTAAAAGTTTTGTTGCTCTTGTGAACCTTCTGGATTGGTTTCCAGCACCCACATATTGGCTGACAACCATCTCTATTTACAGTTCCAAGTGATCATACACCCTTTTGTGCTCTCCAGAGACACCAGACAGCAAGCATGTTGCACACACATAAACAGATGCAGAACAATAGCCATAAGTTTAAAAAATAAAAAATGAAGAAATCTGTTAAAGAAACAGAGTTGAGAGGGATGTGTTCCTTGAAATATTAATTTAAGATAAGTGTAGAAAGATGATTATATACAACAACATTAAGAGCCATGGTGGAGTGGATTTCAAGCTTTACTTCTGTCATTAGCATATGAATTCCAAATGGTGTTACTATAGCAACTGTGTGTTTCTCTGCTTGTGTGGTTTTCTAGATTATTATTACCAGAGGATGTTCCTATTAATTTCTTTTCTGAGAGATATTTAATTAGGATTTGAATAGTTTTACTGCAACTGTTTAATTGATTATGAGGCTTTAATATTACTCTGTTATAAAAGATAGAACGGATCAATTTTCAAATGGATTTAACAATTGCATTTCTAGACAAAAATCTCACCAGGTTTTGATGTTTTATGGTTTTTGTTTTGTTTTTTAAATACACTTTTCATATATTTTTCTATAATTCTGAAGATCAAACCCAGGACCATGTTCTATATTAAATATTTTGTTGTCCAATTTTTCTATTAATTTATAATTAATGGATGTTGAAATCTCAATGATCTAGAAGTTGTTGTCTCAATAACTTTTCTATTCTCAATCACATATGTGAAGGTTTATTAGAAAAATTAATTTTCTGTTATGTATTCTATTGGGCTGACCACTTTCCTGAGACTCTGCAGTGTCTGTCTTGATAGTGCTTTTTGTTCAGGAATAGTATCTCATATTAGCACTGTCACCTGATGTGTCTGTTCTTTTAAAGATATGTACTTTTTCAAAGGAAAAGGATTTGCTCAGGACTCCCAGGCCAAGTTCTCATCACAAAAGTGATTTATTTGCTCCAGGGGAACAGAGATTAAGAGACAAAGACAAGAAATAGAGAACAAGGACGGGGAAGGAAACAAGGGGAAGGGGACAGAAAGACAAAGGACGTCCCCTAGATAGAGAGGAGGCTGATATGGCACACAGGGAAAAAATTATAAATATACAAGGGGAAACCCCATGTTAGAATGGGATGTTAAATTTTAATTGGTCATGATAATTAGTTGAGCAAAAGGAGCTTTTGACTGCTGCACTTCAATATTTTGATAACTGGAACTTGGGAGTTGGACATAGAGAAAATGCCTAAATAGGGAATAGACCTTAGTGGCTATCTTCAAGAAAGTAATCTAATAGAAGGTACAAGACCGATGGTCATCTAGTCCTCTGCTTTGGCAGCCATAACAGAATGCAGAAAAGACCAGCAAGATGTTCTCCTCTGACTCACCAACATATGCTGAGATTACAACCTTGCCCAGCCTTGCCCCAGTCACTAGGAAGCCAGATATTCCACCATGTGGCAAGGAACCAATCATAAGTTAGCTGGCGGGCTCTAAATGGGATGTGCTTTATAGTAATAGTGGAATGCAGAGCATAGCAACCTCCCAGGTAGGGCCTCTAGGCCATGGCAACCATTACTGCAGGTGCAATTGACCATTCAATACAAGACAAGTTGACCAATCTCAGAGGTGTACCAATCCTGAGACTATTGCTATGAAACTAGCAGATGTACAGACACCTTCCCTTGCTCTACCCCAATATATACCCTGCCCCATGGTCCCTCAAGCCCTTCTTGCTCCACCCACTGTGTCAGACGGATGGAGGACTTGAATTGATACAGTTAACTCATTAATTAATTAAAGACTCTTTGCTTTTGCATCAGATTGGTTTATTGGTGATTTGGGGGGGGGTGTGTCAGAGTTTGGAAACAATAAATAGATTTTAACCAGGCAGAAGGAGTGAGGGAGAATTTCAAGCCCTGCCAGACCCAAGCTCATTATGCTCCAGATGGTCAGAGTCCCTTCATTTCCACCTTTTTTGTTGTTGTTGTTGTTGTTTTGTTTTGTTTAATTATTTGGTCACTGGGTATGGAGTAATTGGGAATCAATCTCTTTGCCTGCTTCCTGTTGACATTGGGGCCCTCATTGTTAGAGGACCCAAGAATGCTAGGTTGGTGATCAAAGCCAGAAAGAACAGGCTCTGTCAGTTAGATGTTCAGGTTCTGTGGGATCACCTGAGGCTAGGGAAGGATAGTCTATGAAGCAACATTTTAGTTTTATATACATTTTCTCTCAAATTGTGGACATATATAAGTCAACTGTATCTTAGTAAAATTGATGTCCAAGGTAATAAACTTATAAAGAGGATACAGTTTTCATTTATTTATAGTTAGACAATTTTATGATGAGAAGGTACCATTGTTTGGGCATGGGGGTATATTTTTTTTTTTTTTTTTGCATATAGAGTATTTTTTATTTAATTTTATATAACAAAGTCCAATTAAATGAAAACAAACATTTATACACAATATTTGGGAATTTGGGCGTCGTTCTTTCCAAACTACTTCCTGCTGGTAAGGGGCGCTGTCTTGGGGGATTCGAAGAAGATTCAGATATCCTAGCTGTAGTCTGTAGGGCTGTTTTGTCCAGCTGTTTGGAATGTAGGATCAGCTTGTACTCTGTTTCAGGCGGTCTGGTGTGATCAAACCACATTAGTCTGGGTATATTAAATCATTTCATCACCTGCATCAAAAGGCCACTCACATTGTGGCTATACATGACAAAGAGAGAAAGAAAGGGCTGTTGATGGGGGATGTCCTTCTGCATATATGATTATCTTGTTGATAGATGAAAAAAAAACTCTGATTGGCCAATATCCAGGCAGAATATAGGCAGTACTACCAGACCAGGAGAAGGCTGGGAAGGGGGGTGCAGAGAGAGCCCAGGAAGAGATGCCATGTAGACACCAGGAAGATAAGATGCACAAAGCATTCCCTGGTAATACAAGGCCATATAGAGATATATAGAGTACTGGTTATGGGTTAAAATTAAGAAAGACCCAGCCAGTAAGAATCCCTAGACATTGGCCAACATTTAATGGCAAATATAAATCTTTGTGTGTTTATTTAGGGCAAGGTGACTGCAGCACAAGGATGGAATGAAACTCCAGCAACAGGCTATAGTCTCTGCGTTCCTTACTTGAGCACTTCTCTTCCACTAAAATTGTTTTTTCAAATCCTCCTATTGTCTTCAAATGTCCAAAACCTCTCAGTAATATTGTTCCATGAAAATGCATTCAATACATGGGACTGTGTATCAGGTCTATACTATACTACTGAGAATCCATATTCAAAGACTATTCCTTGGAGACAACATATAGGTAGGTTTTGTTCTTATAACTCAAACATCAGAGTAATTAGTGTCTTAATTGTGGTTAAGTCTAAATTCATATTTGTTTTTCACATTGTTTTAATTTTCCTTTTTTTCCCTGTTTTCCACTGAATGACTTAAGATTCAATATTAATTTTATTTATTTAATCATTTAGTTTTTCCATTTGATGTTGTTATTAGTTGTCATAAGGGTTAGATGTACATTCTAAATATTTTTCACAACCTATTTTAGAGTTATATTTATTACTTTATAAGAATGTGGAAACATTTTAACCTATACACTGAATAGTTTTGCCTTACTGCTTATAGTTTTTATCTATATCAATATAAATTATAAGTATACTGTTTTATTTTAAACAACTCTATGCAGTTTAAAGAAAATAGTGGCACTATACAGTCTACTTATATACTTACTGTTTATAACAGTTTTTCTTTATTCATGATTGTTAGGTTTTATTTATTGAGTGTCCCCCAAAGTTCTCAGCTAATTGTTTTATTAAGAAGTGATTAATACAGCAGTGGGTTAAAACACTAATTGGCTCATAGCTGAATGATTTCTTAATAAGTGGGACCTTGTTACAGAAAGGTGTGCTTGAGGCTCAAGTTTTGAAGACTGTATCTTCTCCTTGGCCTTTTCCTTCCCTTTATGCAAAATGAAGAGAGCCACTTCACTCACTATTCCATGTGCTTCCTGCCATGGAGTTTTGCCTTATCGGGGGTCCAAAAGCCCTGGAGTCAGCAAATCATGAACTGGAATCCCTGTAATAGTGAACTTTTTACTGTTGTGAGATTGAATTATGTGTCTTTCTTTCTATGTGTTGAAAAATGGCAAGAGCATCCTTGATATTTTTCATGTTTTGCAGTTCTATTATCTTAGTATTATCACAAAGACTACACACATTTTCTACAAGTTTTATTTTGGTTGGTTGTATATTCAGATTATTTTGATTATTATTATTATTATTATTTGTCGTTGTTGAGGGTAGATGAAGGGCAGGATCTAAAACTATAGTACATGCTGGTCTGCAATAGACCTTAAACTCATTGTAATCTTCCTGTCTCATCAATCTTTAAATAATGGTGAGTGGTTAGATAAATGATATTTAACTCACAATAAGATCAAAACCCAGGTACAGTGGCTCACACCTTTTATCTCAGCAGACAGAAGTTAGAGTCAGGTTTTCCTGTAAAATCCAGAATAGCTAGGATAACATGTGAGTCTTTGCAAGTTAGCAAGCAAACAAACAAACAGCAATTACAAAAAAGAAAGAAAGAAAAACAAAAAGATCAATGATAGAAACAGAATATAGTGAAAAAGAAAGAAATGTAAAAGATAAAGTAAAATTTAGAAATAAAATTCCACTACTGTCTAAAATGAAAATTTCACTAACTGGGCTATAAGCAGAGAAATAAAAATCTTTCCTCTGTCCAGTTGTTTATGTATTTATCATAGAAAGGAAGCCTGGCTAGAACAATGAGTAAGGACATTCTATGCAGCCATTTTTCTTTAGCCTAACAAACTTATTTATCATTTGTTTCTTCTCTATGGAACTATTAAAAACATTTAAAAATATGCTTTTATATAGTAAAAGAGTTATCTTTACTTTGGAAGGATTTTTTGTGTGAATATACAATCCTTGGCTCTTTGTCTTTTGCTTTGTTTTTGTTTTTATTTTTTAATTTTTTTCCCTCAGATATTTATTTTGACCATATTCTTTCATCTCGCTCAATTTGTCCCAGACCCTTCAAATTTCCCTTCCCACCCATCTTCATATTCTATTTCTATCTCTCTTTCTCTTTTCATTTTTGGTTTTCTGAGACAGGGTTTCTCTGTATTTCTTGGAGTATGTCCTGGAACTAGTATTATAGACAGGCTGGCCTCAGACTCACAAATTTTCCTGCCTCTGCCTCCTGAGTGCTGGGATTAAAGGTGTGTACCACCAAGGCTGGTTTCTATCTCTCTTTCAAAACAAAACAAAACAACAATGAAAATCATGACAAAAAAAGTAGGAAACAATAGCAAAACAAATAATCAAATAAATTCTACTCCCAAAATCATGTAGCACCTTTGGTTTGGCTAGCTACTCCTGTGCATGGATGAGGCCCTGAAGTATGATTCCTGTACTGAGTGACCCTCCCTTGGAAAAAATTGTTTTTACCTTTCCCAGTAGGAATCAATTGCAAGTACGTTCTTGGCAAACAGTGGAAATTTTTGTTCACCTTCCTTTCTAAGGGCTCAGACTTTAGCTTATTTGAGCCTTACATGTCCTGTGCATGTTTTTAGTCTCTGTGTATATGTTCATATATTCTGATTTCATATGTGTATCAAGTAGCTGCCTACAGAATGAGATTTTTTTTTCCCAATGATGCATCTAGTAGAAGATTAGAATAGAGAATATATAAGGAACTAGGAACAACAACCACAACACCTATACATCAAGAAAACAATGAGGTAGATGATAAAGCAGAGAGTTCTGAAAAGATGAAACAAAATGGCTAATGAATACTTTAAAAACCTTCAACCAACTTAGCTATCAGAAAAATGCAATTTAAAACTACTTTAAGATTTTATTTTTTCTCACCCAGTCCGAATATGAGACCATGATTTAGACAGACACTCTGGTAGGCAAATCAGAGATGGGGCATGGCTAGAAACTAAAAGCCACAAATTTCCAAGATGACCAGATTGTTTTCCCACCTTCCTGACTTGAGAAAAAACATGGCAGGTTAAACCAAAAGTTTTTTAGGCTTTTGTCTCCCACTAGCAGGCCCCTGCCAATATACTGACTCAACAAGTGCAGGCTGGATCAAGACATATTAACACAATAGCTGTGAGCCAATCAACCGTGCTCCTATTTTTTTTTTTTTTTCAAATTGATAAACCCTAAATGATGGGTGAGGGACATACCCTTCTGAGACCTTAGAACACCCAGCTTTCAAGAGAATGGATTTTCCAGCTCCTTTCAATGTCATTCTGCTAGGCAGAGGGTCTATTTCTCTGTGCATCTACTGTGTATAGTCCCCCCCCTACGCCCCCCCCCCCCGTTAAATGCCTTTCTTCAACTGCTCATACTGTCTTCTCCAGTCTGGGGTATTGGAGAGATTTTACTGCTATCTATTGGTTGAAGTGTTTTTTCCTGCTTTTTAATTCTTTAACCGCCAGGGAAAACAAATCAACCAAGACCACTAAATTATGGTGATAGCAGCCAAGATCAATAAAACTAATGACAGCATATGCTGTCAAGGATGCAGGAAAAGGGGAAACTTATTCATTGTTGATGGTATTGTTAACTGCTGCATACTATGAACATCAATATGGAGGTTTTTAAAAGCTTAAATCAATCTACTGTAAGACCTACCTATAGTACCCTTGGATATGTACCTAATGGACAGATTCTACATCCAACTAAAAAGGAAGCTCATCTACCTCATTCTTTATGCTGTATTCCTTTTTTCTTCTATTGTTTTTAAATCTTCATGTTTGTGGTTGAGAAGCCCGTTATAGTTTGTTTTATATGTATAATCTATAATTTTTCCCTTGAAAACTGTAAGATTTTTGTAAGCTATATTAGCTTTCCAGCTTTTCTTATTTGCTCAACTGTCAACTTTTTCAAATTTGTCCTTGTGTTGGTTTACTTTTTGTTATCATTGACATGTTATAAATATAACTTCATGTGCACCCTACTTTGGAGACTTCTCAGAGCAACTCTGAACAAAGGAGACCTGCCTATCCACGCGGGACCACCCATAATTTCCACCTGCTTGGTCTCTGACCCCACCTCGAGTCCTCTGCTGGAGACCCGGGCCACTCCCAGAGATCTGCCTATCTCTGCAGGTCCACTATGAGTTCCTGCCAGCAAGATCCATGACCCCCCAAAGCAGGGCCTCTGCTAAAGAAAGAGGCCTCAGCTGGAGAGTCCAAGTTTCCAGTTAGATCCGACTATCCTGCAAAAACTTCCCAAGTTTCAGCTCAGCATTTGTCCTCTTCCCCCAGCCATTGGCTAGAGGTTACTCTGGACCCAAGTGGGGCGGCCTCTCCCCTACAACCTCTCTGCTCCCCCCCAAACTCCCTGGGTTGGCCTCTTTTACCGCTGCTCCTGTGTCCTGTCCTCATCAAGAGCACCCTTGCAGCTCTAATACACCCCCACCCATCCCCACTGTGAACCTGCCCCTACTATCCTGTGCCCTACCCTGCCCACTGTGCTGCTGCTCTGATTGAGCATTGGGACAGAGGGTGGAGCCAACAGTCAACCCTACTTTGGAGACTTCTCAGAGCAACTCTGAACAATGGAGACCTGCCTATCCACATGGGACAACCTGTAATTTCCATCTGCTTGGTCTCTGACCCCACCTCCAGTCCTCTGCTGGAGAACTGGCCACTCCCAGAGATCTGCCTATCTCTGCAGGTCCTCTCTGAGTTCCTGCCAGCAAGATCCTTGACCCCTAAAGCAGGGCCTCTCCTAAAGAAAGAGGCCTCAGCGGGAGAGTGCCAGTTTCCAGTGAGATCAGACTATCCTGCAGAAACTTCCCAAGTTTCAGCTTAGACTTTGTTCTCTTCTGCCAGCCATTGGCTAGAGCCATTGGATAGTGGCATCTTCTACTGGATCCTCAGCCCTGACCCCATCCCTGGGTCCCTGCCTGTGAAGACACTTCCTATAGAGCTTGGACCACACAGAGCTACAGATATTGAATCTCTGACCCACATTAGCCCACCAGGGAAGTACCATAGAGAGAGGGGGAGACCCCACCAACACCTACTGGAAGAAGCTATGAGAAGACAGCAATACAAGAAAACACCTAACAACAGAAAGACAAGCATGACACCAACAGAACCTAGGGAATCTACACCAACTAGAACAGAACACAACAACAAAGCAGGGGAAGCAGAAGGGAATGACTTAAAAATTAATGTCATAAAAATGTTAGAGACCCTCAAAAAAGATGTGAGAAAATCCCTTAAAGAAATGGAGGAAAAAACAAACAAAAAAGTGGAAGAAATGAACAAATTCCTTAAGGAAAGCAAAGAAAGTACAGAAAGCCAAGAAAAAACAATTAAGCAGGTGAAGGAAATGGTTCAAGACTTGAAAACTGAAATAGAGAATATAAAGGCAACACAAACTGAAGGAATGCTGGAAATAGAAAAACTGGGCAAAAAAAAATCGGGAACTACAGATGCAAGCATAACAAATGGAATTCAAGAGATCGAAGAGAGAATCTCAGGCACAGAAGATAAACTAGAAGAAATAGATTCATCGAGAAAAGAAAATCATAAATCCAACAAATCTTTAACACAAAACATCCAGGAAATGTGGGACACCGTGAAAAGGCCAAACATAAGAATAATAGGCATAGACGAAGGTGAGGAAGCCCAGCTCAAAGGTACCGAAAACATATTCAACAAAATCATCAAGGAAATTTTCCAAATCTGAAGAAGGAAATTCCCATGAAAGTACAAGAGGCATACCGAACCCCAAATAGGCTGGACCAAAGAAAAAAGACCCCTCGACATATAATAATCAAAACACCTAGTATACAGAATAAAGAAAGAATAAGTGCAGCGAAGGAAAAAGGCAAGATAACATATAAAGGCAGACCTATCAAATTTACACCTAACTTCCCCATGGAAACCTTCAAGACCAGAAGGTCCTAGATAGATGTTCTACAAGTATTAAGAGAACACGAATGCCAGCCTAGGCTACTATATCCCACAAAACTCTCAATCACTATAGAAAGAGAAAACAAGTTATTTAATGACAAAAAAAAAAAAAATGATTGTCCCAATACGTATCTACAAATCCAGCCCTACAGAAAGTAATGGAAAGGAAAACTCCAAACCAAGGAATGTAACTATGCCCACAAAAATGTAGGCAACAGATAATCCAACTACACCAGAAATCAAGGGTAAAGCAAAACAAATATATTCACAATACCACTGCCAATAACAAACTTAAATCAAACAAGCATCAACAATCAATGGTCCTTACTCACCCTCAACATTAATGGTCTTAACTCACCTATAAGAACACACAGGCTAACAGAATGGATACGAAGACAGAATCCATCCTTCTGCTGCACACAAGAAACACATCTAAGCTTCAAAGATAGACATTACCTCAGTGTAAAGGGTTGGAAAAAGATTTTCCAATAAATGGGACCAAGAATATCAGGCTTGGCTATCCTAACATCTAACAAGTTAGACTTCAAACCAAAATTAATCAAAACAGATGAAGACCGTCATTTCATATTCATCGCAGGAGAAATACATCAACACATTCTCAGTTCTGAACATCTATGCCCCTAATACAAAGGCACCCACATTCGTAAAAGAAACGCTACTGAAACTCAAAGCTCATATATAACCTCACACACTTATAGTGGGAGACTTCAATACACCACTCTCAACACTAGACAGGACCACACATCAGAAACTCAACAAAGAAACAAAAGAACTAACAAAGAGTTACGTCTCAACTGTTGTTAACTGACATCTACAGACATCCAAAGACAAAAGAATGTACCTTCTTCTCTGTTCCACAAGGAACATTCTCTAAAATCAATCACATACTAGGTGGCATAACAAACCTCAACAGATACAAGAGAATAGGAATAGTTCCCTGTATCATATCAGACCACCATGCTTTAAAATTGGAGTTCAACAACAACACAAATAGCAGAAATCCTGCAAACTCATGGAAACTGAACAATACAAAAAATCAATGCAACGAAGAGCTGGTTATTTGAGAATATCAACAAGATAGACAGACCTCATCCAAATTAACGAAAAAGCAGAGAGAGAATATGCGAATTAAGAAAATCAGAAACAAAAAGGGGAACATCACAACAGACACAACAGAAATCCAGACAATTTTCAGGTCATACTTTGAAAATCTGCACTCCACAAAAATTGAAAATTCAAAGGAGATGGACAAATTTCTGGATAACTATCACTTACCAAAATTAAATCAAGAACAGACAAACAACTTAAATAGACCTATAACCCACAATGAAATGGAAGCAGTCATCGAAAGCCTTCCAACCAAAAAAACTCCATGGCCAGATGGATTCAATGCAGAACTGTACCAGACATTCAAGGAAGAACTAATACCAGTACTCCTAAAAATGTTCCTTCTACAAAATAGAAACAGAAGGTTAATTGCCAAATGCTTTTTATGAGGCCACAATAACCTTGGTACCTAAGCCTCACAAAGACACATCTAAGAAAGAAAACTACAAACCAATATCCCTGATGAATGTCGATGCAAAAATACTCAATAAAATACTGGCTAACCGAATTCAAGAATACATCAGAGAAATCATTCACCATGACCAAGTAGGCTTCATCCCTGGAATGAAGGGATGGTTTAACATATGAAAATCTATCAACGTGATCCACCATATAAACAAACTGAAAATGAAAAACCATATGATTATCTCCCTAGATGCTGAAAAAGCCTTCGACAAAATTCAACACCCTTTCATAATAAAGGACTTGGAGAGATCAGGGATAACAGGAATATGCTTAAACACAATAAGAGCAATATACAGCAAACCAATTGCCATCATTAAACTGAATGGAGAGAAACTTAAGCCAATTCCTCTAAAATCAGGACAAGGCTGCCCTCTCTCTCCATGTCTCTTCAATATCGTACTAGAAGTTCTAGTTAATGCTATAAGACAACAAAAGGAGATCAAGGGGATCAAATTTGGAAAGGAAGAATTCAAACTGTCTCTATTTGTAGATGATATGTCAGTATACATAAGAGAAGCAATAAACTCTACCAGGGAACTCCAACAGCTGATATAAAACCTTCAGAAAACTAGCAGGATGCAAGATAAACTGAAAAAAAAAAAAAAACAAAAACAAACAAAAAAATCAGTAGCACTACTTTCTTCAGATGACAAAGAGACAGAGAAAGAAATCAGGGAAACATCACCCTTTACAGTAGCACATAAGCAACATAAAGTATCTTGGTGTAATGCTTACCAAACAAGTAAAAGACCTATATAATAAGAACTTTGTGGCTCTAAAGAAAGAATTTAAGAAGATACCAGAAAATGGAAAGAGCTCCCATGCTCTTGGATAGGTAGGATAATCATAGTAAAACATAGTAAAAATGGCAATCTTTCCAAAATGAATCTACAGATTCAATGCAATCCCCATTAAAATCCCACCACAATTCTTCACCGACCTTGAAAGGATAATAATCAACTTTATATGGGAAAACAAAAGACCCAGGATAGCCAAAACTACCCTATACAATAAAAGAACTTAAGGAGGCATCACCATTCCTGACTTTAAGCTCTACTACAGAGCTATAGTTCTGAAAACAGTCTGGTATTGGCATGAAAATAGACAGGTAGACCAATGGAATCAAATTGAAAATCCTGATATAAACCCACACACCTATGAACACCTGATTTTCGACAAAACAGCTAAAATTATACAATGGGCGAAGACAGCATCTTCAACAAATGGTGCTGGCACAATTGGATGAGGGTGTGTAGAAGACTTCAGATAGACCCATTTCTGTTGCCATGCACAAAACTCAAGTCCAAATGGATCAAAGACCTCAACATCAATCCAGCCACATTGAACCTCTTAGAAGAGAAAGTATGAGGTACCCTTGAACAAATTGGTATAGGAGACTGCTTCTTGAACATAACTCCAGGGGCACAGATACTGAGAGAAACAATTAATAAATGAGACCTCTTCAAACTAAGAAGCTTCTGTAAGGCAAAGGACACAGTAGACAAGACCAAAGGGCAGTCCACAGACTGGGAAAAGATTTTCACCAATCCTATATCTGACAAAGGGCTGATCTCCAAAATATACAAAGAACTCAAGAAACTAGTCAACAAAACACCAAATAACCCTATTTAAAAAAGGGGTACAGAACTGAAGAAAGAATTCTCAATAGAGGAAATCAAAAAGGTTGAAAGACACTTAAGAAAATGTCAACATCCTTAGCTATCAGGGAACTGCAAATCAAAACAACTTTGAGATACCATTCCTGCCAGAATGGCTAAAATTAGAAACACCAATGATGACTCATGTTGGAGAGGATGTGGAGAAATGGGAACACTCCTCCACTGCTGGTGGGAATGCAAACTCATACAGCCATTTTGGAGATCAGTATGGCCGTTCCTCAGGAAAATGGGAATTATTGTATTACAAGACCTGGCAATACCCTCTTAGGCATGTACCCAAATGATCCACATCCATGCAACAAAGACATCAGTTAAAATATTTCATAGCAGCACTATTTATAATAGCAAGGAACTGGAAGCAACGTAGATGCCTCTCAATTGAAGAATGGATAATGAAGAAGTGGCAAATCTACACAATGGAATACTACTCTGCAGAAAAAAAAAATAATGGTATCTTGAAATTCGCACTCAAGTGGATGGCACTTGAAGAAACCATCCTGAATGAGGTAACCCAGTCACAAAAAGAGGAACATAGTATGTACTCACTCATATATGGATTTTAGACCTAGAGCAAAGCATCACCAGCCTATAATTCACACCACCAGAGGAACTGGGATATAAGGTGTATTCTAAGAGATTTATATAAAGTCCCTTACAGAACCTGGAAGGGAGAAGTGCCCCAGAGCACAGGGGAAGTGGGGGGGGCAGCGAATGGAGAGAGAAGTAGGAGAATACGAGGGGGGGGAATGAAAACAAGTGCAACCAGGAAGATTGAGCCTGGTTTGGAATAGAAGACAGGAGAGAGAGAGAGAGAGAGAGAGAGAGAGAGAGAGAGAGAGAGAGAGAGAAACATTAAAGCCGTAGCCAATATTGGCTTGAAAGAAAAATTGAAAACAAAGAAAGTTCTAGAGAAGTACAAGACTGCTGCCAACTAGCAATTTGAGCTTTCATGGAAAGGCTACCATAAATGCCCTTCTCAGATAGTGAGGTCAACATCTAACTTATTCAAGGATCCCTCATCTAATGCCTATTGGAAACAGGAGTAAACACCCATATATAAACAATGAGTCCAACTAGGATCCAGATGCAGATCGAGAGGACAAGACCAGGTGGCAGAAACACACAGACAGGTTACCTAAACAAGGAGGAGCTAATGGGCCACTAGACTGAGAGCTGGGAATCCAGCATGGGACTGACTCAGGCCCCCCTGAATATAGGTCTCAGCCATGAGGACTGAGAAGTCTAAGGGACCTCAGACAGTGGAGCCAGGATATGTCCTTTGTGAACAAAAGGACCTTGGAAACACATCCCCCATGGAGGGATAACTGCCTTAACCTAGAGACAGGAGAGAAGCCCTAGTCGTTACTTCACATGACATGTCAGATCTACAAGACCCCAACTGGATGGCATTTCCCTACACATGGAATTGGGGTGGGGCGATGGGAGGGGAGGGTGTTTAGGGCACATGTGAGAGGGCAGAGAGTGTAAAATGGAGAGAGGGATGGAGGGAGGGAGAGGGAACTATGATTGACATGTAAAATAATAAATTAAAAAAAATGCTTTGATTTTAACATTTAAGTTCAAGGACAAGTTACTGGGGAAAAGGATTTCTATTTTTGTTTCCACAGAAAATCAAAAGCAGTGGATTCCTTCCAGACTGATATGGTTTGAAACAGAGTACCAGGTGATTCTACATTCAAAACAGCTGGACAAATCAGTCTTAAATACTACAGCCCAGATTTCTTCATCTTCTTAGAATCCCCCATGACAGTGCCCCTTACCATCAGTACGTAGTTTGTATGGAACGATGCCCAAATTCCCAAATATTTTGTATACATATTTGTTTTCATTTAAATGGACTCGGTTATAGAAAATAAATAAAAAAAACATTAAAAATATATAACTTCATGCATATCTCCATGTTGGGATAGCTTCCTGTCACTGTTTCACCAAATCCTTTTTATCCAGATTTCCATTCATCTTTCCTTTTGATACAAGACTGGCTTATTGTTTACTTACAGGTCCTTGAATGTCAGTGTTGCAAGGCTGCATAGAATGAACAGTGATAGATGCAGTTGTGGATGAACTTTTTTGTTACATTTTATTTGATCCTATACCAGAAAGATAAATATTTATTTCTCCTCTCCTTAGGCTTCTCGGTTAAAATAGTGGGATTTCTTTGGCCTTGGATGAAAAAGGACATTTCGATCAACCTCAGAGATTAAAACATTGAAGACCATTGTCTCCTCCCTTCATAGTTAACCTTGTAAGGAGTATGGTTTTTCTGCCCTCAGCTGGTGTTGTTCAGTCGCTGCACCAGCCCCAATTAATGCACTGAGACTCTATATTTGATATAATGCTGTTGGCTAGGTACTAGTTTCTTATCGGCTAGCTCTGTCTTAATTATTAACCCATTTCTATGTGTTTCCTCATGGTCTTACCGGAGAGTGGGGGCCGGAGGTTCTGTTCTCTCCCTTCTCCATCTTGACTCCTCCTTACTACTTCCTCCAATCCTCTTTGTCCCGTAGTCCTGCCTATCTTGCTTTCCTATTGGCCAACAGTGTTTTATTCATTAACCAGTATGAGAAACATATTTACAGAATGACATCTCCCCTCATAACCTAGTTGATCTTATGTCTTGGTTAGCCTTAACTATCGATTTAGCACAACCTACAGCAAACATTTTCAACCTGGATGTCAAACAACCCATTCACAGATTTCATACATAACATATCCTACATTTCAGATGTAAGTAGGAAAACAGGAAATATAAAGTAGCAACAAAAATAATTAATTATGTGGTTGGGCATTACCACAACAAGAAATTTTAAATATTCCCTGCCTGCATTAGATAAGTTGAGAACCACTGGCCTAGAAACATGTAAGTGGAGTCTCATTTGAGGAATTGCACAGATGATATTAGTCTATGAGCATGTATATGGTGAATTGTCTTCATTGTTCATTAATACAGGAAAGCACAGCCTAGCAAGAGCAGTATCATCCATATGCAAACAGTTCTCTCTCTCTCTCTCTCTCTCTCTCTCTCTCTATATATATATATATATATATATATATATATAGTAGATTAATATAAGCTTTCCTGTGAACCAGCTGGCAAGCAGCTTTCTCTATGGTTCAACTTTCTTGTTTGTGAAGGAAGTTCCTTGAGCATTGGCGGTACTATGCAGAATAGCAAGCAGATTTGCCTTTACATTTCTGTCTTGAGTTCCTGCCTTGATTGTTTTTTTCCTCAGTGATGAAATACACCCTTCTGTTTTTAATTTGCTTCTGTTCAGGGTGTTTTGTCACAGCCACAGAAACAAAAGTAGAATAGCCTGTCACTCATCTGGACAGAAGTCCAGCCCGCAGGAAATCTCCCAAGAGGGAGAAACAACTTTCCCTATAATAAGAAAATATTCTTGTATCCTCAGAAACCCCTCTCCTGTGCATTTGCTTACTAGTTGCCTGTTATCTTAGAATTTCTTAATTTTTCCTTCATTCTCTTTTTCTATAGAAAACTGGCCAAACACCCAAGCATACTTGCTTTGATATTCTGGGATTGCTCATTCTTTCCTCAACCCCCCTTCTTATTTGCATATAAATTATATCTGGCTTCCACTGTGGAGCTTTACTTAAAGAAGATGGATTTCTCTTTCTCTTCTCCATTCCCTTCTTTCAGGCAGTTGCCAAGATTTACAGCTTGCCTGCCCTCTTGAATTTCTCCCTAATTCTCATAAAATTGTCCTTCATCTTACTTCCAAGTCCATTTTTAAATTATTTTATTAATGAGGCAATAACTCAAGGAATACTAAACATGTTGGTAAATCCACATACATTTTCAATCTTCAATTTTGTGTTATTTAATTGAACAACAGCAATATGTCTTCCTTCAACTTATTTATTAATTTTTTAAATTTTTTTGCTGTTAACCTAGTTAGTAAAGTTCTCATTTTAGGGAGTGGTGGAATTTTATTTCTAAATTATTCTCGTTCTTTTTCTTATATTCTGTTAGATTTATAACATTTTCTATCATTTGTCTTCTTTCTTTTGTAATTGTTGTTTGTGTGTATGCATGCTTGCTTGTAATTGACAAAGTCTCACATGTAACCCTGGCTAGCCTGGAATTTACAGAAAAACCTGTCTGTACATTCTGTCTGCTGAGATTAGATGTGTGAACTGCCATACATTGGTTTTTATCTCATTGTGAATAATTTTCCTTTATCTAATCACTCAGCAGAGAATTTATTTTGATATATTCCAATGTATTATTAAAATTTCTGTGTTTACTTTCTTCCATCTTAAGATTGAATTTGTGTCTTTAAATCTGTATGTTCAAAATGCTAAGAGCACCATTGATATTCTTCACGTTTTGTAGTTAGTTTTCTGAGTATTGTCCCAAAGAATATATAAATTTTCTATAAGTTTTTGTTTTAATCGGTTGTTTAAAATAGAGCATGCAGAGCTCTCTGTAAGGGATGAATCTCAATTCAGTATTTTAAGCCTTAACTGAAAGCTGCTTTGGTTCTTACAGCTGCTCTTTCTATTTCTGTTCTGTCATGTGCTTTCTTATCTGCTGTTATCTTCACAAATTCTGCTTGGTTGTTCCTGCTGATAGCCACAGGTTTTCATATAGATTAGTAGACAGGCTCATTTTGAAGATCCCACCTGTTCTCACAGGGCATCTCTGCTGCCAACGACACCCCCCCCCCCCAGGGAAACAGTCATTACTATGGTCAATCCATTTCATAACATTCTGTTATTAAGAGTTGTTACTGAATTTGAATATTAGTCCATTTGCATTTTTTTTTCAAAATAGTTTCAGTTGTTTAATGAGTTTTTCTCAGAAATGATAGTTATTTACATGAGATTTGGTCTTGAGTCAACAGTTTAAAACATGGAAGGAAACATTGCTCAGTCTCTCATAATGAAAGCATAACTCTCTTTTGTAATTTATTTTAAGATTTGCAGTTGGAGACAATAAAAATAGTGAAAAACCAATTTTTTTCTACTCATGTGGGCATCATGATTTAACAATAGAAACCAAGAGAAGAGTGTCAGTAATGAATGAGCAAGCAATTATTCTATCAATGCACCAAAAAAAAAACCATTTGATTCACATGTCAAAATATAATTTAATTGCAAAATATAGTTTGTTCATGCAAATGAAATAAACACCACCAACTGCATGATGTCCCATGGCCTTCCTATTCAAAATTGATTTTTAAGAAGAAACAAGAAATGATTCACAGCTTAGCTTTCAGATTCGAATTCTATTTTCATACTGCTAATGGAGGCATGAAACCAGCATTTTAAAAATCATAAAATTAAATAACTTACTTTGTTATTCACCAAGCTATGTCATTATTTGATATATTTATTCTATACCTACTTCAAAGGACTCTTCTTCCACCTTGACATGGATTACTTTAAACCATGAATCAATCATATCTGATGCATGTGTATATCCTCACCCTCTTCTATGTGCAGAGTGAATCACAGTGTCATTTTTACTAAGACATTTAAAAAACAACACACACACACACACACACACACACACACACAAGGCACTAATAATATACAATACTCCGTTAATAAGAGGATAATATCAACAATCATATTTACTTCTAGTTTTGACAAGTCATGGAAGCTACATTGTTTCCATTTTCTGACACCTGTCAATTTTATATGTTCTCTTATTACAGACGTATTGGAATAAAAATTGTGTTCTTTTTATGTGAATAAAATGAGGGTGGGAGAGGGAAAGAGTGAGAAAGGGAGGGAGAGGGAACAGTAATCAATATGTAAAATAAAAAAAATTAAATTAAATTAAACTAAAAAAAGTTTTTTTGTCAGATATTTTAGTTTAGTTTTCTCAGGGGGAAAATAAGTACAACTTGTTTTATAGAGAACTATATCCTCATATACTGTCATTGTGATATTTTTATAGCTTGCACCTCAACACTACATTGTGATTTCTTTATTTTCCTTTTATAAAACAGTACACTAATTCAAAATTATTATTATAAGTTAAATATTTAGAAATAGAACATAAAATCAGAGATTTGGCTTATTTTTTAAACAAAGATAAATTATCTTGAACTTACATTATACTTCTCTATGCTTCTCTTTATATTCTTATATAATATGTATTTTAATATAGAGAGATACTTTGATGTCTGTGAAAAAAAATCACTGAATAGGAAAAGTCTGTATTTTTCATTCCTGGATGTTTGTCTAATGGAAAGAATAGAAAAGGTAGATCTGGAGAGATGATTCAGTAAGTAAAGTGATTGCTATGCAATCATGAGGACTTGACTTCAAGTTGTGTCCCCAGAACCTACATAGGAGTTAGACACTGTAGTATAAATCTGAAATTCTAGCCCACTATCTGAATGAAACTAGTTTTTGCTTAAAGTATCATCTAACTGGCCCCTAGCTCAGTTCCTATTAAGTTTTTAATCCCCACTAAAACTGAAGCCAGGCCTTCATAGTGTATGTTTCTCTCAACATTGTCTTTCAAGCTCACACCAAAAGGCATATTATTATATGCTTCCAGCGTTCCAGAACTATTCAAGCCCCAAACACAAAAAGCTCCCTCCCAAAAAAACATCCCAGCAACAAAACATTTCCAAAAGTATAAGAACCACATGTTTGGAATTGCCATATGCAGAAAACTGACATGGGATTGAATTTGAAGATGATGAACTAATTACTATGGACAAGGAACTCAAGAGAGGATAGCTATCCTGAAGATTTTGAAGAAACAGCTGGGTTGTAATAAAACAAAACAAACAAACAAACAAGCAAACAATTAGTACCACTGAGGAGAAAACTCCTTCACTGAATTAGAAGAGCAAAGATGCCAGGAAGTCAAAACTCCATGTGCCAAGGGCTCCCACCTGTGAAAGCAAAGAGCCTGCTAAGAATGCAGCTCAGAAGATTTCCTGCTCCTCAGAGCAACTTTCTAGGAGACTGTTTTCTAGAAACCAGCATGCAGAACTTGGTAGAGCAGTGATAAATCTACATCTGACAGCAAAACTTAGCAAATCTGGCTTTAAATACATGGAAGATGACAGGTTATATTTTTTTCTGGTGTCTTCAACATGGTATGTTCCTAAGACCCATTCTGTTTTCTCTTACATGCCGTGTTTGTGCATGTGTGTGTTGTCTGAATGTGTACTTCCTTGAATGTCTGAATGAAAGAGATTGATTTTAGGGGACTTTTCCATCCCTCTCCACCTTATTTCTTTGAGACAGCATCTTACTGAACTTGGAGGTCAATTATCTAGAGTGGCTACTGGCATGCCCCAGAGTCTTATCTCTGTCACTTTAGAACTGGGATTACAGATATACCCTACCACACCAAGATTTTTACACTGATCCCGGGAATCCACAAAATCAGGTCCTCATCCTTGGGCAGCAAGCAGTTTGATGACATCTTTACAAACCCACTACTGTGTTTGTATGCACCCTGGGCACCTGTTTATGATGGGGGTCAGGGAGGAGAGTGATTCTAGATATCAATCGTTTCTAGTGTACTTTCCTTGCTTTTTATGAGTATGCATGTTTACATGATCATGTTTGAATATGCATGTATTTATATTTGTGTGTTGGTGAAAGCATGTGTATGTATGCATGAGCAAGAGGTCAAAGTGTTATTTTTCAGATTGATTTTCCCTTATATTTTTTGAGACAAGGTATCTTACTTTAACTGGATGCTTAAACATTGGGGCATGATGGTGGGCTGGCAAGCCCCAGAGGCTCTGCTATCTGCCTTTTCATTGCTGGGATACAGCAAGTACTGTCATGCTTAGTTTGTTTACAAAACATAGGGTGAGAGTCAGGTCCTCACATACTTGGTAGAAGGAGCTATCTAGCCATCTTCTGTTCCATTCTCTTCTTGGCTTATTCTGGGGTGTAAAACGCTTTCTGCCATAGGGAACACTTGCCCCTTAGCCATTCTATGCTATTCATTCTCTTTTAAGGTAGACCTTTCACTGAGATCCTCTCACAAGCCCAATAATTGTGGCATTAAGTTCTGATATGTCTCAGACAAAAGTATTTTTTGGTGTCTTCCCCTTGTGGTACTTAGTATTCCTGTGGAAGATATTGTCAGTTACATAGCACAAATTTTGATATAGCTGCTGATTGAGACAGTAAGTGTGTCCCCTAATACAGAAATCCAGTTGTCAGATTTCTTTCTGTTAATATTCATTTCAAATGACTAGAAATGAACACCATTTCTGTATATAATTTAGAACATTAAGAACTTTATCATGAGACATGGAAGAAATGAGAACCAATGATTGCTTTAAGCAGAGAATCTGCAAGGAAATGTTAATAAATCCATCCTCCACAAGATCTCTTTTTTCTAAGGAATTATGGTACCTGATGTTTTCTGAAAAGCACTTGTGATGAAATTTAAAAGGTTGATGGTGTTTGGGGAGGAAGGAGGGCCTGTGTTTTATCACGTACAAACAGAACATTGGATTTGATGGCATATTAAGACCCAAGGAAGGAATGAAGGAGAAGAAAATAGATATCGCAGATAGAAGGAGAGAAGAAAACCCATTTATCAGATGATGAGCAGGGAAAGTAATGGGAGGATTACAAATCTTCCAAGGGTTTATTGTTGATAGAAGTTTCTTTCCTGGCCAGTCCGGTAGATGGTGTTTCTGTTGTGCCTGTTCCCGCAGCTGTTTATTCCCAAATAAATACAAAAAACTTATATTAATTATAAAAGATTTGGCTGATAGCTCAGCCTTCTTATTTACTAGCTCTCTCTTAACTATTAATACATTTTTTAATCTAATTATTACCACATGGTCTTATCTTACTGGAGAATGCTCCATTATGTTACTCTTTCAGTGGCTACATGTCCTCTCCCTGGTGAATTCTCTCTGCCTTACTATCTTCAGAATTCTCCTCCTATTTCTGGCTATTTCTGGTTAAAAAAAAAATGGACACCCTAACCTGGTGCAATGTCATAGAAGACTCAGGGTGCAAGGGCTGTCCTATTGGACAATTAATGTCCATTTTTTAACATGCTTAGCCACACAGTGGGAGAGGAGCCTATCTCCATAGCAGCTAGGGCTTGAGCAATAACCACTTTGTCATGTGTCTGTTGAGTACGTAGCTTACACACCAACCAGAGCAGGAGCACCACCCCACCACATAACAGCAGGCCAAACCCCATTATACCTGCCCACTCCTTAAAGTGGGAAAAAGCGGTGGAGATCCAGGAGAACGATCTGATAGAGAGGTGTCCACACAGGTAGAATTCACATGGATGATGGCCATTTGGAGTTGGTCCATCAGGCTATCAAATTCTCCTGTCCATTCACCTAAAAGTTACTGAAAAAGTAGTTTAGAAAGGTTTGCAGCTCTTGTATAATTTTCATATTGTACACTGGTGACACATAAACTGGAATATATAAACTGGAATATTTCCATTGACAGCCCAGTTGGGCTAGCTGCCAGAGTGTGTCACTTTGGTCCTGCACCAACTCAATTCTCTGATTGACTACCATCAAATCTCCTTTTAATCGTGAATCAATGGAGGCCTGTGATTGGCTAAGATCATGCCATATGGCTTTCCATTCCAAATATTGCCCCATAGTGAGGCATGCTTTTGTGACAAACATCCGGTCTGCAGGGGTCATAGCCATAGCAGACAGTCTCTCTACTTGTGAGGAGGTGTAGTTAGCATTAATGCCATAAGCATGGACAGATTCAGCTAATTCCTTAACCTGCTTATGTTCCAAAGGTTGATGAGTACGATTTCCATCCTCCTCAAAAACAGGAAACATCTGAGTTAATTCCTGCCTGGTTTTGGGTGAGCAGAAAGAGTATTTACACTCCTTTTCTGCTTAGGGAGGAGGTACGGTAGGAGTGATGGGGCTTCGCTCCTTTGGTTTCGTTTTTGTAAGACTCGGACCTGGCCCATTTCGCTCCCTTTCGGACTTTGCCGCCTCCTCCTCTAAGTCCTCTTCCTCAGAGGATGATAATTCATCCTCAGACTCATTGCTGGATAACCCTAAAGCTTCCAGCTCCTCTAAGGGATAAAGATGTTTTCTTTTTTCTCCAAGAGATCAATCAGTCTCTCTGGCTCTTTCACTTTCTCTTTGCTAGCCTTTTTTTTTTTTTTTTTTTTTATTTTTTTGCGCGTGCACCCAACTTTTCATCACATTCTACTTCTGACATGCTTTCCTGATAGCATGTCTATCAGAAATTACCTTATTTTGTTACCTGTCTGCCACAGTTCTGAATCCTCTCCAGCTGACTGAAGGGTCAGTCCCCCTTGTGCCGCTGATGTCAGATTCCCGGGTTTCATGAAGAAGACAGTGTATGAAGTTCTTACAGAAGAATATGTTCATAAAGCTGTCTACCACAATATCATAGCAGGCTTTAAAATAAAAAAAATCTCAATATTCAGTGTTATTTTATTCTCTACTAAAAGGAAGATTTATTTTTTCCCTGTTCTTCTTGTTTTGTGTTTTGTACATTATGATTTTGTCTTGTTTTGGTTTCTTTTTTTTTGTTTTGTTTTTTTGTTTTGTTTTTCTGGGTTTATTTTGTTTGTTTGTTTTGTTTTGTTTTTGTCAGAGTTTCTGCATAGTCCTGGTCATACAGGAACTTAATCTCTAGATTAGGCTGATCTCTAAGAGGATGTTCAACCTCTGCCTCCCAATTGCTGCGACTAAAGGTGTGTACCACCAACACCAGCATCATATAACTTTCTGATTCTCATAGTCTTAAAAGCAAAAGTAGTAATATAACAGCTCAGGTACATAAAGCATATTCTGTCTTTAAAACATAGATCTAATGACATTATCATTAACAGGAACACTGAAATAGCAGGTCTGTATCTAAGCCAGAACTGTGACATTACTGGTGTTTAGGCACTTTTGGAGTGCCTTTTGCTTCCTGTGATTATATTCACTGGGTTGTCCTTCCCAGATGAAACTTACAATTAAGACAAAGGAAAAAGAGGACAAGGTTAATTAGTCTCTGAATCAGATTTCTTGTTCAAAGAAATACACACATTACACAAAGTTCAGTTTTCCTAGAGAAGCTGAAATGACTCTCTGGACTTGTTCTCCTGGTTTTATTTTCTGTACACTGACAGCCTACACCTGACAAGTGTCAGAAGGGGATAGTCCGTGTACTTACACTCCAAAGAGGATAAATGCCTACATGTCTATCAACTGATGAATGAATGGTGAAAATATGCTACACTAACAAAAGTGGACTATTAGCTGTTAGAAATATTACATTTGAGGATTTGCAGATAAATGGAGGGAGCTGGAAACAACTATCTGAATGAGTGAACTTACACAGTCATCAAAAGACAAATATTGCAAACTGGGAATAGTGGCTCACATCTTTAATTCCAGTACTGGTTAGGCAGAGGCAAGTGGAGCTCTGTGAGATTGAGTTCAAGTTTACATACTTAATTTTAAGACAGCAGGAAACCCCCCCCAAAAAAAGAAAAAGAAACACCTTTTCTCTTTTACTTGAATATTAGCTTTTAGCCTTTTAGTATGTGTATTTCAATATGAATAACCAAAGTTAAGGCAGCAGGCAAAGACAAGGTCTAAGAAGGAGAAAATCCAATGAAGGAGTAGAGGATAGTGTAACAGAGAGATAAAGGGGAAACTAGGATTACAAAGAATTAAATTGGAGTGGGCAGGCTAAAAGGGGAAATGTGAGGAGTGATAACTAACACTAAATGCCATTTAAGGCCATATGGAAACCTACTACAGAAGCTTCCTAAGATTTACACATACATGAAAAGAATTTAAATGAAGTAGCCAAATAATGGAGGAGAAAATGACCAAACTTGATATCGTATGCCATGTAAAACCTCCACTCTTTCTTAAAATTTCAAAATGTCTTATCTTAGTAGTCTGTTCTTCACAGAAATGCCTTAGGGAATATTTGCACTTTGCTGCCAGTATAATACACTACAAATTTCCCCTTACTACTAACTGTTAAGTGGTTTTATTTTCTTTTATGTTTGTCATGTAAAAAAGAAAAGTGACTCAACTGCTAAGATTATATAGTGTGTAATCATAAAAACTGATGTTTATATTCCAGCATCCTTATTTTTATGATTGCACCTGTTTCAAACTTGTAAGATCAGTTCCATGGAGAAACTTGCTAGGTTCCAGTCTGGCCAAGAAAATTGGAGCCCTGTACACATGCAGAGATGACCTTCAAGGAATAGGGAGTGAATGATGAAGAGGACAAAATGACCTTGCTGGCCTCTGCACATGTGTCCAGAGACAAGCATCTGCGCAGCATGTACACAAACATACATCCACAACTAATTCAATTTTTAAAATGTGTACTTAAGTGCATTGCTAAGTCAAGGTATATTGCGAAATTTTCCAAATTAATTAAAGTTGTTAAATTGATGATAGTGGTTAAGGTTTTATTTGATGACTCTCCATTATTAGGAAAGAATGTTCCATCACTTTTTATTTTTAAAAATGCTCCAGGCATAATTTTCCAGTTTTAAAAAAAAAGTATACCACCATGGAAAGTGTTTTTGGATGTATCAGGCTTCGGGTACTAGAATGTTCTGCTTATGTCTTGTAGAGTAATTGAAAATTACTTTAAAATTGTCTATTGTTACAAAATGTATATTGTTGGACTACTAAGAAGGAGAATCTAATACTCCCCAGTGACACCTAACCAACCAGACCCAAATATAAGATATTGACTTGTAGATTAATTTTATTGGACTTAGGGATGGGAGAAGCAGCAGATGGAAGAAGTATATTCTATGCTTCACTTTTCTTCCTGAAAACTCTAGATAGAAATATTCATGTGAAAGCTGGCCTCTCTGTACCCACAGAAAGCAATATTTCAGTAAGAAGTCCTTGCCAAGAAACTTCAGTATCAACAGATTTGTGAATTGTTTCTCTTCTTTGAGTCTCTTTCCAAAATATTTACTTTCCACCATTGCTTCTTTCTCTTCAACAAGACAATGACACTTAGATTTACTACTTTGTACATCTCAGGCTCTGCCAAAATCCATAAGAGTGGTGGTAAAACTGTGTGTGCCCTACACTAAACTCTACTGGGACCTTTATATCATGCCTATATGGAAGTGTATCAATTCAGACTCCTAGAGTACCTTTAACATCATCCACATTTGGACTCAACAGAGGGCAAGCAGAAGGTATCTTCATTCAGTATTTGATCTCTTGTTAAATTATTCCTCTAACACCATCATTTTTATGTGTTTCTCCAAAATAATAAACATTTTGTCATCTTTAACTTCACAATTGGTTCAATCAGTAAATTTAATGAGTTAAATTATCAACTTTCTCTTCATATATATATATATATCATAATTCCTTACTGATTCTTTGGGGGTATTTCACATCATGAAACTCAGTTTGGTTCACCTCCCAGTCCTTCATATCTGCCCCTCAATCCTGTAGTGCCCCCCTCAAAGAACACTCCCAAATTAATAAAAACAAAGTAATTCAAACAAAAACCCACCTCAGTCCTCTTCCTTTCCCACCTCTCCAACACCTCATCTGTCCTAGTGGCATTTGGAGCTGGGGTATGTCACATACTATACCATTTTTTTTTTTTTTACTGTAAGCTCAACCCACAAATGTTCATTGTAATGAGTCATTAGTCTGGTTCAAAGACCATCATCACTAGGCCCTCACTAAAACTCCTCTCAGATATTCTGCTAATTGCCAGAGTCATGGGGATAATGTGGTTATCTTTCCACAGTACCAGTTCCTTTATGCACTCTAGTAAGTCATAGAAGGGCTAGCATTAGTGTGGGCCAACCAAAGATTCAGATGTGGGTCTGGGTGGTAGCTGAGCAAAGCATGGCCTTTGGATTTCAACAGATATGGTCCCTATGTTCCCTTATGGTAACAAGAACCATGAACATCATGGGGTCAATATAGACCCCAAACTGTAACAGGACCATGGACCTAGACATGGTCCTTGGCAGCAGCCCAGACCCTGATATTACCATGGCCCCAGTGGCAGTGTAGCCACCTAGATCAGTAAGGCCCTTGTAACAACATGGTCCTCAGATACCAACATGGTCTCAAATGGCTGACTGGCATCACACAGCCCTCAGTGTAAGAGGAGCTGCAGACAACAACTCAGACCATAGCTTCTGCAGCTCCATGAACCCAGACATGGCACTCACCAACAGCCCAGGGCAGAAGTGACCACAGCCCCATGTGGTAGAGCAGGACACCCAGATTGGCATATTTCTGGTGGTTGAATAGCCATGGCCGTTGGCTGTGGGCAAAGAATATAGGCATCTGTGTGGCCTTTGGTAGCAACATGGGCCATGGACATCAGCACAGACACCAAATGTGAGAGACCATGGATTCAGACAGAGTCCTCCGCAGCAGCCTGGAGCTGGATATCGCTATGTCCCATGCATTGTCTGGATACCAACACACAGACCCTGACTGTGGTAGGACCACATATACAGACATGACCCTTTGCAGCACTCTGTGCCCTGGTGTCAAGTAGGCCATCCAACACCAACCTGTTCCTTACTGCCTTTTCTTCTTTGGTTCTGCCATTTTCCACAGCACAGGAAGCACTCTGCTTCTCTTCTTCTCTCATTTCTCCACCAGATAATTGCTCATAATAAAGGAACTTATGCACAGAGCACTGCAAGGCACCAGCTGGGCCTGCTGATGCCGTCAGTCAGCCCAGACTGTGAGGACTCAGGTTGTCCTTATCTTCCACCCTTTAAAAATATTTCCTTTCTTGCTTCTTCTAAGTTCACAGATTGTGGGAAAGAAGTGAGCCCTCTCTTCTTCCTCTTTGATGATCAACTCTGTCTCCATCTTCTTCTGTGTCTGAGAAAATGATGGAAAGAGGGAAAGAGGAGGCCCTCTGAGCAATGGAAGGATGAGGTGGCCCTTGGCACAGAATATACATACTTGTTGAGTATTGTTGTAATGTAGCATTTATCTCCATTAAATTTTTCTAATCTGGTTGCTTTCCTATAGCGATTGCTCTGCTCTTCTGGAATTTCATCTTTGAGACTGACTGCATTGCATTGCCATGCAGATTAAATGTATCTATTAGCCACTATGCATTTCTTGGTCAACTTCCATTAGGCATTTTAGTGAAACTTCAGTCATTGTTCATTGCTAGGATTTAAAATGGCACCAAGCTTACTTCTTATAGGTTATCACCACTGGTCCACTTAAAATTTCTCACAGGTTCTATCATCTTTAAGTTCAAAATTTACCAAAGCCTAATTTGATAATGCACCACAGACTGGTCAGTTACATTAGCAGTTTATCACCCCACAGTCTGGAAACCATATCTCTCAGGTCAAGTTGTTAGACATTAACTTTGTCCTGAATGTCTCTTCATGGCTTACCAACAGTGGTTGTTTTTCAGTACTTTATAAGAACCTTTATCATATTAAATTGATGCCTTATATAGCTGCCAGTTACCTTTTTGAAGAAACTCCAAATATAATTGTATTCTGAAGAACTGAGTAATAAAAGTTTAACATCTCATTAGGCTGTCATGTTGATTAGCTTTTATGGGCAAATGCCTGTCTAAACATGAACTGAACAAGGACAATAATAAATATGATAACATGTACAAGGAAAGCCCTGAAGACCGCAACTCCTTCATAAAGAACTACAGGAAACTAAGGAAGTCTGAGAACAGGACTAATAGTATTCCCTTGGGAAGAACACACCAATTGGCTATCCAACAACAAATGGTTCACCCTGAGAACATAAGTACAATAACATTATACAGACTCAGCGGGATGTACTTATGAATTTATATATATATATATATATATATATATATATGTATGTATGTATGTAATAACAGTAAAAAAAGAAGCCAAGAACTTTTAAAATGTCAAGAAGATGTATATGGGAGAGAATGAAGGAAGGAAAGGAGTAAATGATTAAATTATAATCTAATATATGAAAGGAATTTTGAAAAATGAAAATAATATGGTAAATATATTGAACGTATGTATTTGGGAATCAAAATTTTTCAGATAATAGTAGGGGAAATCCCTTTTCTCCTTGTATTCATGGCTGTCTATGGTTAGAAACATAGTTACAGCCTATGGATTTTATGTTAAAATCACTATAGAAATCAGGATTCTGGTTACTACAAATACACACACACACACACACACACACACACACACACATATATATATATATATATATATATATATATAATTCCTTAGCTATCCTTCTGTAGCATCTCCTGTTAAACTTAGAGAAAAAGGAAGATATTTCATAACACTACAACCTCTATCCAAAGAAATTTTCTTTTGTAACTTGTTTTTCTAACAGGCAGCCGTTATGCACACTTGATGTGAGTATGAAACACAAACTGTAAAACTTTTCTGAATCTCTCCATAGGAAGAAATTACATACCAATTATTTTTTTATCAGATGTTTGGAGACTTAACTACATTGAGATGCACCTAAGAGTTTTGTGAGCACATTTTCCCAGGTTTCCAGGTATTTAAGGAGTGTTTCACAAATCATCCAAATCCTCCTGATTCAGTTAATGTGTTTGAATAGAATGAGAAAGACTGAGTCATCTGCTCAATTTGCAGAGGCCTCAGATGCCTCAAATGCTTTTTTCTCCCACAGTGGAGTCTTAGAACTAATCATTAATATTCTAATTTTCTCAACCTTCATCAAAATGCCAGGAGTTAAAGATTTCCTTTCTAAACACACAAGAAATAGAAAATACAATAAATCCTTTAAGCTGACTATGTATTACTGCTATACATACTCTAAAAAATAACAAAGAAAATAAGTACAGGTTTGGTTAAGAAACATTGTCACCCACTACAACATTCATCCTCACCACACACACACACACACAGAGAGAGAGAGAGAGAGAGAGAGAGAGAGAGAGAGAGAGACATACCTCATGAAAACAAAACAAAGAAAAATATGGTATTCATAAAATATGGAGATTTGGACAGGAGAAAAATATATCATGAAGTAGAAATTTACATCAGTAATATTTTGGAAGAATCTTTTTGTATACTATGTATGAACACAATCTCAATATTAACAACCAAATTCTTATTCTATATGTTTTTAAAATTTAAATTTGAAACAGGCTTGTTTCACATGTAAATCCCAGTTCCCTCACCCTCTCTTCCTCCCCAGTCTCTCTTCCAACTCCGATCTTATCCACTTTCTTCTCCCCAGGGAGGGTGAAAACTTTCATGGGGAATTATCTTTTGTTTTTGTTTTTTTTTTTTTTTATTTTTAACTATTTTATTTTTTTATTTTATATAACCAAGTCCATTTAAATGAAAACAAACATTTATAGACAATATTTGGGAATTAGGGCGTCGTTCCTTCCAAACTACTTCCTGCTAGTAAGGGGTGCTGTCATGGGGGATTTGAAGAAGATTCAGAAATCCTGGCTGTAGTTTGTAAGGCTGCTTTGTCCCGCTATTTTGAATGTAGGATCACCTGGTACTCTGTTTCAGGCGATCTGGCTTGATCAAGCCAGATTATTCTGGAAGGAATCCACATCTTTTCATTTTCTGTGGAAACAAAAATAGAAATCCTTTTCCCCAGTAACTTGTCCTTCAACTTAAATTTTGGAGTCAAAGCATTTTTTTTTTAAATTTAATTTATTATTTTACATGTCGATCCCAGTTCCCTCCCTCCCTTTCTCCCGGCCTCCTTCCCTCCCTTTTACCCTCTATTCCCTCTCACATGCACTCTAACCAGTCTCCTCTCCCATCCCCGCACCCCAATTCCATATGTAGGGGAATGCCATCCACTTGGGGTCATGTAGATCTGACAGGTCATGTGAACAAGGGACTAGGGTTTCTCTCCTGTCTCTAAATTAAGGCAATTATACCTCCATGGGGGACGTGTTAGCAAAGTCATTTTGTGCATCAGGGATACATCCTGGCTCCACTGTTTGAGGTCCCTTAGACTGCTCAGTCCTTCTGGCTGGGGGCCTGAGTCAGTCCCATGCTGGTTTCACACTAACAGTCTGGTGGCCCATTAGCTCCTCCTTGTTCAGGTAAGCTGTTTGTATGTGTTTCTGCCGCCTGGTCTTGTCCTCTCCATCTGCGTCTGGGTTCTACTTTGAATCAGTGTTTATGTATGGGTGTTTGCTCCTGTTTCCAACAGGCATTAGTTGAGGGCTCCATGGAAAAGTTAGTTGTTGATCTTACTCTCTGGGAAGCTCAAATTGTTAGTTGGCAGCATTATTGTAGTTCTCTAGACCATTCTTTGTGTTCAATTTTATCTTCAAACCAATATTGGATCCCTCTTTTAGGTTCTCTCTCTGTCTCTGTCTCTGTCTCTCTCTCTGTCTCCCCCCCCTCTCTCTCTCTCCTTATCTATCTTTCCTGTATTCTATCCCTAACCAGGCTCAATCTTCCTGGTCGCACAGGTTTTCCTTTCCTCCTCCTTGTTTTCTCCTACTTCTTTCTCCATTCGCTGCCCACCCCCCACTTCCCCTGAGCCCTGGGGGACTTGTCCCTTCCCAGTTCTGTGAGGGACTTTACATGAATCTCTTAGAATACACCTTGTATCCTACTTCCTCTGGTGGTGTGAATTATAGGCTGGTGATCCTTTGATCTAGGTCTAATATCCATATATGAGTGAGTACATACTGTGTTCCTCTTTTTGTGACAGGGTTACCACATTCAGGAGAGTTTCTTCAAGTGGCATCCACTTGACTGCGACTTCCAAGATACCATTATTTTTTTTCTGCAGAGTAGTATTCCATTGTGTAGATTTGCCAGTCCTCCTAACTAAGACCCATATCAGGTGGTCTTGGTCAGTCCTATGCTGGTTTCCCAGCTAACATTTAAGTTAGCCTCTCCACTATTGCTTATGTTGTTAGTTGTAGTCATCCTTGTAGTTCTCTGGACACTTTCCTAGTGCCAAAGTTCTCTTTAAAACTATAATGGCTCCCTCTATTATAGTATCTTTTTTCTTGCTCTCCTCTATTCTCCCAAGACTCAATATTCCTGTAACCTCATGCCCTCCTCTCCCCTCCTACTTCTCCTAACTCCCTTTCCATCCCCCATGCTCACAATTTTCTCAGACGATCTTGTCTCCTCTTTCTCCACGGAAACATGTATGTGTTTCTTAGGATCCTCCTTCTTTCCCAGCTTTTATGGTGGTGTGGATTTTAGGCTGAGAACCAAATTCTTTACTTGGACTGTAAGTTCTAAGAACATTTTCCTAAAGTGTAAATATATTTCCAGAGTACTTTGTGTTATAGTGAGTAGATTAGTACATTGGCTGATTTGTAATGCATTTTTATTATTTACCTCAAGAAAGCTAGTATTTATGATATCCCACATATGAACTATGGTATATTTGAATTACTGCATTCAAGACTTGATGAGTTAGGGCCTAAGAGAAGTGCAGCCTGCAAATGCTTTGCCATTTAAACATGACAAGCTGAGTTGGGACATCTAGCATCTATGTAAAAATATGGGCATGGTGACACCTTTGAATAAAATCACAGTAGTGAGAAGGAGGATGCAGGATCACTAAAGCTCACTAATGAGAAGCATAAAATCTGTTTTTATTCACAGAACTTTGTTAAAATCCTTGACTTTCTTTGTTTCTTTTATTATTTATTTCTGCATATTAATAGTCCGCATGGTTAATATATCTCAAATCCTCTATTAATACTTATTAAATATGAGTTAAATAAATTTGCTTTACAACATTTATCCATTTCATATACTTTACATTTTGTATCTACACCTTTTATTCTTTAATATTACTATTTTACTGTTTTAAATTTTTGAGATTATAATATAACTACTTTTTTTTTACTCCATCAAAACCCTCCCTTATATCGTGGTGTGTGTGTGTGTGTGTGTGTGTGTTGCTTTGTTTGAATAATGTTACTAATATGTATGTCTTCATAGCTGACCATTTGGTATCAGATAATAATTGGCGTGCTCATCTCTATGGGAGACTATTTCTCCCACTCTTAGAATTCCTTAGTTGACTTTATTTCTCTGTGTAGGACTGAGGCTTTGCAAGATTCCCCCCTCCCCCCACTAGCATATCATTGGTGTTCTCGTTGTTCAGCTCATGTTTAGGAAATCATGTTGGGAAAACTTTGTGTGTGTAGTTACAGGTATTACTAGGAGATAATCTCACAGTGTATTAGTCATGACTCTCTAGAGTACCAGAACTTGTACTCTCTCTCTCTCTGTGTACACACACACACACACACACACACACACACACACACACACACTCTATTAGAATTACTTACAGACTTCACTCCAACAATGGCTAGTTATGAATAGATACTCCAAAAATCTAGTAGTTGCCCAGTGCTACATGGCTGATATATCAGCTGATCTTCTGGATATGCTGGAATCATGAAGAAGTAGGCTCCAATGTTAGTGAAGGAATGAATGTACAAGGAAGGCTGTACAGTAGACAAAGATAGACCTTCCTTATTTTTTTCCTTATATAGGCTTATTACAACAGATGTAGCCCAGATTAAGGTGTGCCTTCTCAACTCAACATTCAGATCAAATGCTCATGTCTTTCATAGTTAAGATCATGAGAAAATGCATATGTAGTTTCTCCTCAAAGGTGTGGATTAAAAGTAGACTCAACAACTTCAAACAAAGAAGAAAATCATTCACATGTGTGCTTTCCATTTATGGATCATAGTTCATTCCATATATTGTCAACTTGACAACCAAGGATATCTATTATATACAGAAAACTCCCCAATACTCTCACCTTTAAAAGCTTTCTAACAAATCTTCCTCAATTTTTTTCTGAGTCACAGGATTAAAGTGTTTGGTAGCTGTAACCACCATTACTAGGCTCCACAAGTATATATTTTGATTATATAAATTCTTTTTCTGTCATATCTGGGTGTTCTATGCATTGGTAGTTATGTAGCATATATTTTGTTAGAGTGGAAACTAAAGAGAAAGAAAAGAAAATATAGGCATTTCTTTTCACCTATTCTTAGCGAATGTCGGCAGCCATTTTTGAAACAATATTTAAAAACCATTTTTTAATAGCACTCAATTGTTTTATTTCTAATCATAGATAATAGGGCATGGTATCCTTATGGATTTATATAGAACATTCAGAGACTTCATAGACATGTTTTATAGTTCGTAGAATTCAATGATTTTCTGCCAAACACAGTACATTCAGTAGGTTAACTACTTAAACTTCCAAAGCCTTATCATTCACTTTCAGTGAAATAAGAAACATGACCAGGAAGTCTTACACATGGGAAATTATCAGAGAATTTTATGTTAAATCTAGTGTACTTATTTTCCCTGTAATGGAAAGTGAATTTTAAGTTCATTTATTACTTTTGTAGGGAATAATAAATGTGAAGTTATAGTTTAAAAGTTTCTTTTAAAAAACTAACAGTGATAGATTCTATTGTGAATCTCACCCATACAAAGTAATATTACACCATTGAATAGAATGATCTATAGAAATTGGGGCCATGAAGACAGATCTGGGGATAAATATTCCTGCTGCCAAGACTGATGATTTCAGTTGGAATCCACATAGTGGAATGACTCAATTCATGAAAATGTTCCTATGAATTCTTCATAATATCTTGGCTCATTTGTGCCCTTATGCATATACACACAGAAAATAAACAAATAAAATGCAATAAACCAAAACAAACAAACACAAATGTTCCTTGTAGAATTTTATGTCTGAGCATACATGGCACAGTAGGCCAGGTTTTGAATGCTGCTATTTAATTCATAGTCAAAAGAATTGATAACACTAAAACTGTACATAAATTTCAATTCATAAGTGTTCACCACACTTAACTGTAAAAAAACTCAATTTTCATGCTAATGAATAAAGGATGAGGTAATTAAGTGATATTGGCTGATTTTAGATCCAAACATTCCAGAAAAACTCCACACAGAGCCTTGTTTATTAGCCTCAAAGGCCTAAGCAGTTTGTCAGACAGACTAAAGAAAAGCGAGCAAGTATAGTTATTAAAAAAGAGATTGTTTGAATAGAGAACACACTAAGCAAATACCTTAGCCACTGGGCAAAGCCACATCCATTTCTGGTAGAAGTTATCAGTAGTAGAAGTGGACATTATACCTCTAAATAATCCTATCAGTTAGAGGAGGAACCTCCCTTCATTTTATCTCTTCCCTCTTGGTTACTTTCCTCATGTTTTAACTCCATTGTTTTGAATTATTATACCTCTGCTTTCTCTTGTAGAAGCTATTAGCAGATGACTCACTCATAATTGTAGTTGTGATGAAAACTCTTAGGTCTATGTCAAAGTTGTTTTGATTTGCATTTCCCTGATAGCTAAGGATGTTGACATTTTATTAAGTGTCTTTCAGCCTTTTTGATTTCCTCCATTGAGAATTCTTTCTTCAGTTCTGTACCCAATTTTTTGATAGGGTTATTTAGTGTTTTGTTGACTAGTTTCCCAAGTTCTTTGTGTATTTTGGAGATCAGCCCTTTGTTGGATATAGGATTAGTGAAAATCTTTTCCCAGTCTGTGGGCTGCCTTTTGGTCTTGTCAACTGTGTCCTTTGCCTTACAGAAGCTTCTAAGTTTGAAAAGGTCCCATTTATTAATTGTTTTTTTTTTCACTCTGTGCCTCTGGAGTTATGTTCAAGAAGCGGTCTCCTATACCAATTTGTTCAAGGGTACCTCCCACTTTCTCTTCTAAGAGGTTCAATGTGGCTGGATTGATGTTAAGGTCTTTGATCCAGTTGGACTTGAGTTTTGTGCATGGCGACAGACATGGGTCTATCTGCAGTCTTCTACACACCCTCATCCAATTGTGCCAGCACCATTTGTTGAAGATGCTGTCCTTGCCCCATTGTATAATTTTAGCTGTTTTGTCAAAAATCAGGTGTTCATAGGTGCATGGATTAATATCAGGATTTTCAATTTGATTCCATTGGTCTACCTGTCTATTTTTATGCCAATACCAGGCTGTTTTCAGAACTATAGCTCTGTAGTAGAGCTTAAAGTCAGGAATGGTGATGACTCCTGAAGTTCTTTTATTGTATAGGGTTGTTTTGGCCATCCTGGGTCTTTTGTTTTTCCATATAAAGTTGATTATTATCCTTTCAAGGTCAATGAAAAATTGTGGTGGGATTTTAATGGGGATTGCATTGAATCTGTAGATTGCTTTTGGTAAGATTGCAATTTTTACTATGTTTATCCTACCTATCCAAGAGCATGGGAGTTCTTTCCATTTTCTGGTATCATCTTTAATTTCTTTCTTTAGAGCCACAAAGTTCTTATTATATAGGTCTTTTACTTGTTTGTAAGCGTTACAAGATACTTTATGTTGCTAGTGGCTATTGTAAAGTGTGATGTTTCTCTGATTTCTTTCTCTGTCTCTTTGTTGTCTGAAAAAAATAGGGCTACTGATTTTTTTGAGTTTATCTTGTATCCTGCTAGTTTGCTGAAGGTGTTTATCAGCTGTAGGAGTTCCCTGGTAGAGTTTACTGGGTCACTTATATAAACTATCATATCATCTGCAAATAGAGACAGTTTGACTTCTTTCTTTCCAATTTGGATACACTTGATCTCCTTTTGTTGTCTTATAGCATTAGCTAGAACTTCTAGTACAATATTGAAGAGTTATGGAGAGAGAGGACAACCTTGTCTTGTCCTGATTTTAGAGGAATTGCCTTAAGTTTCTCTCCATTCAGTTTGATGTTGGCAGTTGGTTTGCTGTATATTGCTCTTATTATGTTTAGGTATGTTCCTGTTATCCCTGACCTTTCCAATACCTTTATCATGAAAGGGTATTGAATTTTGTCGAAGGCTTTTTCCACATCTAGGGAAATAATCATATGGTTTTTCTTTTCCTGTTTGTTTATGTGGTGGATCACGTTGATAGATTTTCATATGTTAAACCATCCCTGCATTCCAAGTATGAAGCCTACTTGGTCATGGTGGATGATTTCTCTGATGTATTCTTGAATTCGGCTTGCCAGTTTTTTTATTGAGTATTTTTGCATCGATGTTCATCAGGGATATTGGTCTGTAGTTTTCTTTCTTAGTTGTATCTTTGTGAGGTTTGGGTACCAAAGTTAGTTATTGTGGCCTCATAAAAAGAGTTTGGCACAGAACCTACTGTATCTATCTTGTGGAACAGTTTGAGGAGTAGTGGTATTAGTTCTTCCTTGAATGTCTGGTAGAATTCTGCACTGAATCCATCTGGCCCTGGACTTTTTTTGGTTGGAAGGCTTTCGATGACTGCTTCTATTTCATTGTGGCTTATAGGTTTATTTAAGTTGTTTGTCTGTTCTTGATTTAATTTTGGCAAGTGATAGTTATCCAGAAACTCGTCCATTTCCTTTGAATTTTCAATTTTTGTGGAATACAGATTTTCAAAGTATGACCTGAAAATTGTCTGGATTGCCTCAGTGTCTGTTGTTATGTTCCCCATTTTGTTTCAGATTTTGTTAATTTACATGTTCTGTCTCTGCTTTTTCGTTAATTTGGATAAAAGTTTGTCTATCTTGTTGATTTTCTCAAAAAACCTACTACTTGTTGCATTGATTTTTTGTATTGTTTTCCTGGTTTCTATTTTGTTGATTTCAGCCATCAAGTTGATTATTTCCTGGCATCTACTCCTGCGGGGTGAATTCACTTCTCTCTGTTCTAAGGTTTTCAATTGGGCTGTTAATTCTCTTATGTGACTATCCTCTGTTTTCTTAATATGGGCACTTAGTGCAATGAACTTCCCTCGTAGCACTGATTTCAAGGTGTCTCATGAGTTCGGGTATGTTGTATCCTCATTCTCATTGAATATTAGAAAGTCTTTAATTTCTTTCTTTATTCCTTCTTTGTCCCAGGAGTGGTGCAATTGCACATTGTTCAGTTTCCGTGAGTTTGCAGGTTTTCTGCTATTTGTGTTGTTGCTGAATTCCAATTTTAAAGCATGGTGGTCCGATAAGATACAGGGGACTATTCCTATTCTCTTGTATCTGTTGAGGTTTGTTATGTCACCTAGTATGTGTTCGATTTTAGAGAAGGTTCCATGTGGAGCAGAGAAGAAGGTATATTCTTTCGTCTTTGGATGGAATGTTCTATAGATGTCTGTTAACCCCAGTTGAGACATAACTTTTGTTAATTCTTTTGTTTCTTTGTTGAGTTTCTGATTTGTGGTCCTGTCTAGTATTGAGAGTGGTGTATTGAAGTCTCCCACTATAAGTGTGTGAGGTTTTATATGCGCTTTGCGTTTTAGTAGTGTTTCTTTTACGAATGTGGGTGACTTTGTATATGGGGCATAGATGTTCAGAATTGAGACTTTGTGTTGGTGGATTTCTCCTGAGATGAATATGAAATGACCGTCTTCATCTCTTTTGACTAATTTTGGTTTGAAGTCTAACTTGTTAGATATTAGGATAGCTACGCCTGCTTGCTTCTTATTTCCATTTGATTGGAAAATCTTTTTCCAACCCTTTACACTGAGGTAATGTCTATCTTTGAAGCTAAGATGTGTTTCTTGTATGCAGCAGAAGGATAGATTCTGTCTTCGTATCCATTCTGTTAGCCTGTGTCTTTTTATAGGTGAGTTAAGACAGAGGGAGAGAACATAAAAGAGGGAGCCAATATTGGTTTGAAGATAAAACTAGAACCCAGAAGCAGATGTATAGGACAAGACCATGTGGCAGAAGCACATAGAAACAGCTTACCTGAACAAGAAGTAGCTAAGGGCCACTAGACTGATAGCTGGAGAGACAGGAGAGAAGCCCTAGTCCCTACTTCACAGGACCTGTCAGATCTACATGACCCCAACTGGATGGCATTCCCCTACATATGGAATTGGGGTGGGGGATGGGAGGGTAGGGTGTTTAGAGTGCATGTGAGAGGGCAGAGAGTGTAAAAGGGAGGGAAGAAGGGAGGGAGGGAGAAGGAACTGGGATCGATATGTAAAATAATAAATTTAAAAAAATGCTTTGACTCTAAAATTTAAGTTCAAGGACAAGTTACTGGGGAAAAGGATTTCTATTTTTGTTTCCACAGAAAATGAAAAGATGTGGATTCCTTCCAGACTAATGTGGTTTGATCACGCCAGACCGCCTGAAAGAGAGTACAAGCTGATCCTACATTCAAAACAGCTGGACAAAACAGCCCTACAGACTACAGCTAGGATATCAGAATCTTCTTCGAATCCACCAAGACAGCGCCCCTTACCAGCAGGAAGTAGTTTGGAAAGAACGACGCCCAAATTCCCAAATATTGTGTATAAATATTTGTTTTCATTTAATTGGACTTTGTTATATAAAATTAAATAAAAAAAAAAGGAAAAAAAAAAAGAAAATTCTTAGGTCTATATTGACCCTCATATTCCCCAATGTACTGCTTCTATCATCCATGGAGAGATTCCAAGAATCATTTAGTTCAGAGTTTCATTTACACTTTGCTACCTGAATGGACCTTACAGACATTCTTATTGTGCTTACCTGCATGTTTCCATGGATCAATGTCTGCTCAGTTTCTGGCTGTGTCATTTCTTAACACAGAAATTCAACTCATCAATAGGTTGGGTTATACTCATCATTTTACTCTTAGCTCTAAATCGTTCATTATTTTATCTTTCTTAGTTAAAATTTATATCTAGGGTAATTTATGTAGATTTCACCTATACTGTGGAGAATGTATATCACTATCCAAACCACTAGTGGAATGATTAACTTCTACTTTCCAATTGGGGCTATTCTTTTATTTATTTATTTAGTTACTTACTTATTTACTTATTTTTTTACTTTACATGTCGATCCCAGTTCCCTCTCCCTTCCTTCATCCCTCCCTTCCTCTTACCATCTCTCCCCCCTTAGTTACAACCCACCCACCCTCCTATCCCTCCTCCATTCTACATGTAGGGTGATGCCATCCAGGAGGGGTCCTCTAAATCTGTCATGTCATTTGAAGTAGGGACTAGGACTTCTCTCCTGTCTCTAGGTTAAGGCAGTATCCCTCCATGGGGGAGGTGTCCAAAAGGTCCTTTTGTGCACCAGGAATACACACTGTCTGAGGTCCCTTAAACTGCTCAGTCCTTCTGGCTGAGACCCATATTCAGGGTGGCCTGATTCAGTCCCATGCTGGATTCCCAGCTATCAGTCTGGGGGCCGTTAGCTCCTCCTTGTTCAAGTCAGCTGTCTTTATGAGTTTCTGTAACCTGGTCTTGTCCTCTCCCTCTGCATCTGGATTCTAGTTCGACTCAGTGTTTAGGTATGAGTGTTTGTTTCTGTTTCCAACAGGTACTAGATGAGGGCTCCATGATGGTATATAAGTTAGTTGTTGATCTCACTATCCGGGAAGGACATTTATGGTAGCCTTTCCATGGTTGCTCAAATTGTTAGTTGTTAGTCTTGTAGGTCTCTAGACCATTCTTTAGGTTCTATTTTCTCTTCAAACCAATAATGGCTTCCTCTTTTATGTTCTCTCTCTCTCTCTCTCTCTCTCTCTCTCTCACTCTTCTGTCTTCTATTTGTACCCAGACTCAATCTTCCTAGTCGCATGAGCTTTCTTCTCCTCCCCTTCTCTTTCTCCTACTTCTCTCTCCATTTTCTGCCCCCACCAATTCCCATGTGCCCTGGGGGACTTGTCCTTTCCCTCTTCTGTGAGGGACTTTAAATGAATCTCTTAGAATACATCCTGCTTCCATCAGCTACTCGATGAAAGCTCTAGGATGGCATTAAGGTCATCCATCTCATTATAGGGGAAGGGCATTTAAGGTAGCCTCTCCACTATTTCTTAGATTCTTAGCTTATCCTTGTGGATCCCTAGACATTTACCTAGAGCTAGATTTCCCTTTAAACCTAAAATGGCTCCCTCTATTAAGTTATCTCTCCTCTAGCACTCCTTCTCTAATCCTCCCTGGACTTGATCTTCTTGATCCCTCATGTTCTCCTCTACCTTCTCCTTCCTCCTACCATCCTTGCCTTTCCCCCTTTTCTCCCAATTTGCTCACATTTAGTTCTTTTGCTTTACTCTGGGGGACAATATATGTTTCTCTTAGGATTTTCTTTGTTTCCTAGTGTCTCTGGAGTTGTGGATTATAGGATGGAAATCCCTTGCTCTATGTCTAATATCCACCAAAGATTGAATTCATACCATGTTTCTTTTTCTGTGTCTAGGTTACCTCATTCAGGATGTTTTCTTATAGTTACATTCATTTGCCCAAGAATGTCAAGATTTCAATTTTTTTGTCATTGTTGTTGTTTGTTTGATTGTTTTTTGGTTTTGTTTTGTTTTTCCACTGAGAAGTATTCCATTGTGTAAATGTACCACATTCTTCAGTTGAGAGGAATCTAGGTTGCTTCTAGGTTTTGGCTTTTATAAATAATATTGGAGGTATTGCCATTGACAAAACAAAAACACAGAGACCAATGAAATAAATTAGAAGGTCAAGCTTTAGTACTAGTAACTACTGTCACTTGGTATTTGATAAAGAGGCAAAAGAAAGAGAGTGAAAGAGTGAGAGATAGAAAAAAGAAAGGAAGGAATAAAGGAAGGAAGAAAGGAAGCAAACAAACAAGGAAGAAAGAAAGCAAGAAACATAAAGAAAGAAAATACCCTGGAAAACACATAGTATTTTCAGGAAATGGTGTTGGAGAAATTGGATACCCATATAACAAAGAAGAAAATTAAACCTGTTTCTCTCACCTGCATAAATTTTGCTCCAATATGAAAGCCATGAATTTAAAATCTAAAATGGTAATGAAGCTGGAGGAAATCATAGGCAGTATCCTATAATATATAGTTGTAAGAAAGGACTTTCTGAACAGGATTCTATTTGCTCAGGAATTATGGACAACAGTTGACAAGAGGGACATCATAAAACTAAATAGCTTCTGAAGAGCTGAGGAAACAATCAATTGAGTGAAGTATAAATCCATAGACTGGGAATGAATATTTGCCAGCTACACAGTTGGTAGAAGATTAATAAATAAAAATATACAAAAATTCAAAAGTAGAGTCAAGGGAACAGACACCTAAATTTAAAAACAGAGCTAAAATGCTTCAAGAAGCATTCATCATCCTTAGCTTAGAAAAGATAAAAGAAATGGAGATGGGACTAGGACACAGGCAGACTCCAGATCAAAAAGGTAGCAAACTTTTATTCCAATTAACCAAAAGGCACAGAGAGAACATACAAATTAATAAAATCAGAAATGTAAAGGGGAACATAACAGAAACTGAGGAAATCCAGAGATTCTACAGGGCATAATTTGAAAACCTGTACTCTACAAAATTTGGAATTTTAATGGAAATAGACGGCTATCTGGATAGATATTACTTACCAAAATTAAATCAAGAATAGACAAGAAATTTAATAGACCTAAAACCCCTTATGAAATAGAAGCAGGCATCAAAAGTCTCCAAAACAAATAAAAACAAGTTCAAGGCCAGATGATTTCAGTGCTGAATTCTACCATAAATTTAAAGAACAGCTAATACCAATACTCCTCGAAGTGATCTACACAATAGTAGTAGAAGGGTCTATGTCAAACTCTTTTTTTAAGAGGCTACAATTACCTTGGTACCCAAGCCACACAAAAACACAACTAAAAAAGAGAAATACAGACCAATATCTCTCATGAATATTTATGCTATCATACTCAATAAAACCTGGCAAATGAAATTGAAGAACACATCATAGAAATCATCCACCATGACCAAGTAGGCTTTATCCAAGGTATGCAGGGATAGTTCAACATATGAAAATCCATCAGTGTAATACACCATATAAACAAACTGAAAAAGAACGATAATATGATCATCCCAATAGATGCTGAAAAAGCATTTGACAAAATACAACACCCCTCCTTGATAAAGATCTTAGAGAGGACATGGATAAGAGGAATAGAACTAAACATAATAAAAGCAATATAGAGCAAAACCAACATCCAACATCAAGCTAAATAGAGAGAAACTCAATGCAATTCCTCTAAAATCAGGAATGAGACAAGAATGCCCACTCTCTCTGTAGCTCTTCCATTGTGTACTTGAAGATCTAGCTAGAGCAATAAGAAATCAAAAGGAGATCAAGGGGATATAAATTGGAAAGGAAGAGGTTAAACTTTCACTATTTGTACATGATATGACTCTAACAGGGAAAATCTATAGCTAATAAACACTTTGAGCAAAGTGGCAGGAGAAAAGATTAACTTTTAAAAAAAAGTAGCCCTAGTATATAAAGACAATAAAGAGGCTTAAAGGAAATCAGTGAAACATCACCCTTTACAATAACCACAAACAACATAAAATATCTTGGAGCAATGCTAACCAAACAAGTGAAAGACCTGCAATAGCAAGAACTTTGTATCTTTAAAGAATGAAATTAAAGAAGATACCAGAAAATAGAAAGGTCTACCATGCTCTTGGATAGGTAGGATCAACATAGTAAAAATCACAATCTTGCCAAAAGAAATCTACAGATATAAGGCAATCAGCATCAAAATCCTAGCACAATTCTGCACAAACCTTCAAAGAACAATACTCAAGTTTACGTGGAAAACAATAGGGCCAGGATAGCCCAAAAAAACCCTGTACAGTAAAGGAACTTCAGTGGCATCACCCTCCCTGACTTCAAGCTCTATCATAGAGCTATAGTCCTGAAAACATCTTGGTACTGGTGTAAAAATAGACAGGAAGATCAATGAAATTGAATTGCAAACCCTGATATTAACCCACACATCTACAAACACCTAATTTTTGACAAAGAAGCTAAAATTATAAAATGGAAAAAGGAAAACATCTTCAACAAATGGTGCTGGCATAACTGCTGACCTGTACATGGGGGAGCTCATGTATCCAGTGTGATAGCTGGGAAACCAGCATAGGATTGACCCAGAGCTTTGAATGTGGGTATTAGTTAGGAGGACTGGGCAGTCTATGGGCCCTCTGGTAGTGGATCAATATTTATCCCTAATATATGAATGGACTTTGGGAGCCCATTCCACATAGAGGGAAACTCTCTCAGCCTAGATACATGGGGGAGTGCCTGGGCCCTACTCCAAATGATATGACAAACATTGAAGACTCCTCATGGAAGGCCTCACCCTCCCTGAAGAGCAGATAAAGAATGGGATGGGAGTTGGAGGTAGACCAGGGAGGAGGAGAGGGTGAGAGAACTGGCATTGACAAGTAAACAAGCTTGTTTCAAATTTAAATTAAAAATATTACTATAAAAAAATGAAACAGAGAAAACAATAAACAAAAAGAAAAAAAATAATTTTGTAATTTCATCTCATGACAATCATAATGTCTAAGATCAACAAAACTGAGAACAGATGTTGATGAAGCTGTGAGAATAAGAAACTCTTATTTGCTGTTGAATATAGACTGATACAGCCACTCTAAAAGTTAGTAGGAGAATCCTCAAAAAAACTAAAAATAAATCTACCATACGACCCAGATACACCACTTTTTGGCATATGTCCAAAGGACTTGATATTTACTCATCAGACAATTGCTCAGTCATGTTCATCACAGAAGCAAGACTGAACCAATGACAGTATCCATAGACATACTAACATGGAAGTAAGGAAATCTCCCATTCTACACCTAGAGAAAAACAACAGGTGGCTAATGACTGAAGAAAGGTGGAGAATTAGCCTCTGGCAGGGATTAGCCCAGTCTCTAAATCTAAGGGTTACAGGAAGACATGGAAGGTGCTCTGTGGAGGGGTATTTGAAGGGCTGCAGAGAGGAAATGGAAGGAGAAAGTGATGTTATTATACTTTAATAAACATAAATAAAAATTAAAACATGAAGAAATAAAATAAGTGAAAAATAAAGTTGTGGCATCCTTCCATCACCACAGACCAGATGCATACCAGCTGGATCTGTTATAGATGCCAGTTTTTTTTTCTTCTTCTTCTTCTTCTTCTTCTTCTATTCACAAAGTGCTTCTATGATGAAATGCTCTGGCTTCAGTAGCAAGAACAATCTTAATTTAAATAAATGAAGGTTTTATTTATGAGTCAATTATGCAAAAAAAATGGATTGTAGTACTATGTGAGAACTTCGTATCAAATCCTGAATAATTTTATGGAAATGATTAGACATTCTTAACAATGTATATTGTTGTTTATAATACTTATGTCCTGAGCATTATCACTACAACGATTTTCAGAGATTAAAACCTTTTAGTAATGAGAGTCAAGCCCAAAAACTTTGCTGCTGTATTTTCTTCTCTGGAAAAGATATGAAGGATGAATTTAAAAATCACTAGTAGGCACTTTCAGTGCTTGCAGACTGTCCTGGGTAAGTGCAACTCCTCTGATGTCCTACAGAACTTCGTAAGACAGCACTGCAGAGGTTCTTGACTTTACTGATATTAGAACATCCAACTCATTATATTGCTTCACTTCTGCTAAATCCAACTCTCCATGGATTATATATATATGTGTGTGTGTGTGTGTGTGTGTGTGTGTTCCTAGAAAACATTTTTTAAAAATGTTTTCCTATATTAGTTTATTAGTAGAATTGAAAAATAAAAATTTCAATTGTGATAGTTTTGGAACCCCACAGTTCTGTTATCACAGGCATAAATGGTTAAAATTTGTTTACTGAGGTCCCATGGTCCACCCTTTAAAATTCCATTTTTATGTTTAAACAATTGATTACATCATTTAAATTGTAGTACATCCTTCACAGGATTAATATTTTATTACACATAAACCTGTGACATTTGCTATAAAGGGCTAAGTTATCTTATGCTGTTTGCTATTATCTGCCTTATCATTCCTGGGGATAGAAAGACAGCTCCACTGGTGACGGGCCTGTGAACACTTGAGTCTGGAGTCCTAGCTCTCCCCTAAAAACCAGCCATACCATATGCTAATTCCAGAGTTTCAAAGCAGAGACTGTAGGATTAATAGGCTCATGGCCAACCAACCTTGCCAAAGCAGCAAGGACCAGCTTCAGTGAGAGAACATACTCAAATAACACAGTAGAGAATATTTCATGAATCCATGAAGTACAAACCTCTGGCCTCTAAATGTTCATGCACACACATGTCCATGTGTAAGGAGTACGGATTTTCCGCCCGCTGCTGGTCTTGTCCCCCCGCCACGCCAGCCCCAAATAATACACTGAGACTCTGTATTTGATATAATGCTGTTGGCCAGGTACTTGTTTCTTATCAGCTAGCTCTGTCTTAATTATTAACCCATTTCTGTTAATCTAATATTTCCACGTGGTCTTCTTTCCGGGGAGTGGGGACAGTGTCTTGTCTTCCCAGTCTCTCCATCTTGACTCCTCCTTCCTACTTCCTCTTTCCTCCTTCTCTTCTAGTCCCTCCTCTCTTGATTTCCTATTGGCCAACAGTGCTTTATTCATTAACCAGTATGAGAAACATATTTACAGAATGACATCTCCCATCACCCATGCCCATACATGCTCCCATACATAGAAAGAAGGCTTCTATATCTTAGCTGCTGAACTTTGAGATATATTATGTTTAATATCTGAAAAGTTCACTCCTGAGTGTTACAATATAAATATTTCTAAAATCTTAATACTTATTGATGTCTGTAACAAAATCATTGTTTATAAAAATTAGAAGAGAATGCTTGTTCTACACTAATATGTTTTAGTAGTTGTTATATGATTTAGTAAACAAGAACTAAAAGAAATAACAGACCACCCCATTTATTCATGTCAAGGTCAATTATATCTATTATTGGTGAATTTCTATCTGAGTCACCATGGGGGTTGAAAAACAAATACAATCACCTTAAAAATGTAAACCAAAAACCTATCATGAGTATTATTTTTAATGGCATATACATGAGTTTTATTTTTTAGTATCTTGGGTGCATCCTCCAAACACTTAAGTTTCCTTGATCTTAGATAAGTTCATTTTGGGGAAAACACCACTGAGTATTACAAACTGTGATAATTGGAGAAACCTACATTATCAGATGTCATACTTTGATATGTAGTAATCCTGAAGATTGGTTATCATACCTGATGGTTGTGAAATTGATTATGTACATATCTGTTTTATTGTCTGTTCTTCCTATATTGAAAATAGATATGTTTACATATATTATGTTCTGGTTCTAGTAACTCCATCCTCCAACTTCTCCAAGATCCCTCCACCTCCCTTCGTCTATACCTACTCTAATTTTTAATCCTAAAAGGAAGTGTACTTTTTGAAATCTCCTATAGTAGAGATAAATACTGAACCACTACCAGAGTCCCCATAGATTGCCCAGTCCTCTTAACTAACACCATATTCAGGGTTTCTGGGTTCGTCCTATGCTGGTTTTTCAGCTATCAGACTTGGGTCTATAAGCTCCCCCTTGTTCATGTCAACAGTTTATGTCAGTTTCCCCAGCTTGGTCTTGCCCCCCCCCCCTTTGCTCATCACTCCTCCCTCTCTGCAACTGGATTTCAGGATTTCAGCTCAGTGTTTAGCTGTAGGTTTCTGCTTCTGTTTCCATCGGCTACTAGATGAAGGCTCTATGATGGCATTTAAGGTATTCATCATTCTGTTTATCAGGGAAGGGCATTTAAGGTAGCCTCTCCACTATAGCTTAGATTGGAATTTGGGGTCGTTCTTATAGATCTTTGAGGGAGAAGGAAGATTGAGTCTGGGAAAGAATAGAGGAGAGCAAGAAAAGAGATACCATAATAGAGGGAGCCATTATAGATTTAAAGAGAAATCTGGCACTTGGGAAATGTCCAGTAATCTATAAGGTAACTATACTTCTTAAAGAGTTTATGTAGTAGAGCTCCCACAGGGAAAAAGTGTGTACATTTGATATTGATGCAATTATTATATTCATATTTTGAGATTTTATAGAAGTAGTTTGTAGTGTATTTTAGTTTTTAAAATTTCTTACAATTATTTCTCTACAATTGTTATTTTGAAGCAGTTAAATCATCTTCAATCTGTTTCATGACATGATCTTCAATTTTACTATTATAAAACATAATAGTCTAATACAGACATATTAAAATACTTTGATTATATTAAGAAAATAACTGATTTTGGAGAATATAAAGTTTTATATTAAGGTATATCACTTTGTTCACCAGGAAGAAAACACTGAAAATATTCAATTTCTTTGGAAATAGAATAGTCCTTTTGTCCATTCTAAAATTTTCTGAGGCATCCTTAAGATATCCCCAGGCAAAGAGTAAATCATAACTGTTGCCTTTACTTTCATTTCCAGAATAGCATCACTTCTAAAGATTGAAATATATAATAAAAATTGGTAGCATTTTACCTTAATAACCTTAAGACATTCACTCAAACTGTCCTGGAAAACAATTTTCAGTTTCTGACCTTCTCTTTGTTCTTTTGAGAGTCAGTACATCAACTGTGTTGCACAGCATTAAGGTGATCTGCTTTCTGAATATGTGATCCATGGTGCCAGTTTTTATTCACCCCAAGGCAGGAAAAGGTAAAACATCATTTTCCTTCCAAATGGCATGCTAAGAGGAAAATGGATGTGTGACTCTTCATGACAGAACCATTAGGAGTATTTACTTCTTCATCCTAAGCAGATCAATTTGCTAAAATCTAAGTCTGAATTAAAAGTCATTCTATGAGGAAAAAATTTCTCTGTCTAGATGTGAGAAAATACATTCTGTGAGAATGAGTGATGTTAGCACCAACTTGGGCAGACATACTGTCTTAGGAAGTTTTTCTGTTGAGAATTTATTCATTTGTTTCTTTTCTTATTTGTTTGTTTATTTTTAAATGTATAATTGTTTGGAATAGAATGCTACTTTTTTTACTGTCTTTCCTCACTCCATCTCTCATATTCCCCACCTCTCATGTTGATAACCTATCTTTATTGTTACACAGGTCATAACATGTTGGTTATTATGGTGGTTCATAGTTGTAGCATTTGGGTATGAGGATTGTTAGATTATTTTCCTGCCTTGAGGAATTGTATAGTATTTTCTGGTACCAAGGAGAAAGCTACACCACTGGAAGGAGGCTTTTTGGTTTGTTAATTTTGATGTTAGGAGTTGATTTTGTTTATTTTTCTTAATGTTTTTGAGAGACAGAGAGTGAAAGAATATGGCATTGGGTTGTGGGCAAACTGACTGGGAGGTGTTAATCCCACCAGGAAGGAATAAAACCACTACCACAGCTTTAAGCTAAATTTGAAGGTTGCACCCAAGTGGTAGCCAACAACTACTCCCTAAATTGAATTAAAGAGAGCAGCCCTGAGTTCATTCCTGCCCCTGCTCCTTTATTTTTAACTTTTAGTGATACTTTGTAAATTTTATATTATGCATTCTGATCCTACATATTTCTCTGTCCCCTCAAATACATGGTCTGGCCTTACAACCTCCCTGCAAAATGACACTGAATTTAAAAGAAACACCAAATCCCCAAAACCAAACCAAGACAAAGTACAAAAGGAAGGATAAAATAAAAAAGAAAGAAAGGACGAAAGGAAGGAAGGAACGAAGAAAGAAAGAAAAAAAGGAAGGAAGAAAGAATAAAGGAGTCTTTCTGAGGAAACTGTAGTGTAGTGTAGAGTCAAACAGTTTACCCTTCAGTCCACATATCTTTACTTGTAAGTGTTCATTGCAGTGAATCATTTGTCTTGTTCATGGCCTCTGGTTTTCCTACACCACCATTAAGGGGCTCTCACTGGTGCTCCTCTTGGACATCCTATTGTCCTGTGTCATGAAGATCCATCCTGCTGTTTGGGATAGTTTCATCCCCTTCACTTTCTCCAATAGTTCATAGATAGGTAGATATTGGGGTGGGTCTTGTGCTCCTTTTAAGAAATAAATTCAGAAGTCATTGTAAAGCAGGTATGTAAAAGAGAGACAATGATGCAACAAATAAATATAAAAAATTCTCAAAAATGTCATGTGGTTACTACATGATTATGAATGATTAGTGGAGGGGGGATTAGGGTGTTCTCAGAAACAAGACAAGGTTAGGCTCCTGGAAACAAAACTCAAAACAGTGACTAAATTCTTTTAGTAAATGAAAACATTTTTTCTTATTTTATATATTGGTCCCAGTTCCCTCTCCCTCCCATGCCCCCAGACACCCTTCCAATCCCACCCACCTTCACTCTACAGGTCTACAGGAAGGGTGATGCCTTCCAGGAGGGATCATCAAAATCTGTCAAGTCATTTGGAGTACATACTAGTCCCTCCCTCCTGCCTCTAGGCTAAGGAAGTACCCCTCCTTGATGAATGTGCTCCCAAAATCCTTGCATGCATTAGGAATACATCCTGTTTCTACTGTCAGAGGTCCCTTAGAATGCCTAGGCCATCTGAGACCCATGTTCAGGGTGTCTGAGTCAGTCCAATGCTGGTTTCCCAGCTATCACTCTGAGGGTCCATGAGTTCTCCACTGTTCAGGTCAGCTATCTGTGGGTTTCTGTAGCCTGGTCTTGACCCCTTTTCTTATCACTCCTCCCTCTCTGCAACTGAATTCCAGGAGTTCAGCTAAGTGTTAGTTGTGAGTGTGTGCTTCTGTTTCTATATGAGGGCACTATGATGGCATATGCGTTAGTTATCAATCTCAATAACAAGGAAGGGATTTGAGGGAGCCTCTTCACTATTGTTCAGATTGTTAGTTGGAATCATCCTTGTAGATCTCTGGACATTTCTCTAGAGTCACTTTTCTCTTCAAACCTACAATGGCTCCCTATATTATGGTATCTCTCTATTTGCTCTCATCTATTTTTCCCCCAACTCAGTCTTCCTGATCCCACATGTTCTCCTCTCCTCTCTCTTCACACACTGCCCCCCCACACTCGCAATATGCTCAGGAGATCTAGTTTCTTTCCTAATCTATGAGGGACCTTGTATGACTCTCTTAGATTCCTCCTTGTATCCTAGTTTCTCTGGCAGTGTGAATTATACTGGTGATATTTTGTTCTATGTCTAAAACTCATATATGAGTGAGTACATACCATGCTCCTCTTTTTGTGACTGGGTTACCTAACTCATGATGGTTTCTTCAAGTTCCACCAATTTGCCTGTGACTTTCAAGATTCCTTTGTTCTCTCCCCCCATACCCTGCGAGGTAGTATTACATTGTGCAAATTTTCATTTTTTTGTTTGTTTGTTTTGTTTTTTATATTAATTTATTTTTTATTTTTATTTCATATCAATCCCAGTTCCCTGTCTCTCCCTCTCTCTCTTCCTCTCTCCCACCTTCACATGCACCCAGATCACCCTCCCTTCCCACCCACCTCAACTCCACATGTAGGGTGATGCCCTCCAGGAGGGGTCATCTAAATCTGTCAATTCATTTGAAGTAGGGACTAGGACTTCTCTCCTGTCTCTAGGTTAAGGCAGTATCCCTCCATGGATGTGTCTGCAAAGTCCTATTGTGCACAGGAATACATCCTGGTTCCACTGTTCAAGATCCCTTAGACTGCTCAGGCCTTCTAGCAGAGACCCATGTTCAGGGGATCTGAGTCAGTCTCATGATAGATTCCTAGCTATCAATCTGGGGGCCCATTAGCTCTTCCTTGTTCAGGTAAACTATCTCTATGTGTTTCTGCAGCCAGGTCTTGTCCTCCCTCTCTGCATCTGGATTCCAGATCAGCTCAGTGTTTAGTTGTAGGTGTTTGCTTCTGTTTCCATCAGCTATTAGATGAGGGCTCCATGATGGTGGATAAGTTAGTTGTTGATCTCATTATCAGGGAAGGGCATTTATGGTAGCCTTTCCACTGTTGCTCAAATTGTTAGTTGGAGTCAGTCTTGTGGGTCTCTGGACATTTCTTTAGGTTCAGTTTTCTCTTCAAACCTATAATGGTTCCCTCTTTTATGCTCTCTCTCTCTCTCTGTCTCTCTCTCTCTCTTTCTCTCTCTCTCTCTTTCAGTTAATGGGCATCTAGGTTGCTTCCAGGTTCTTGTTATTACAAATAATTCTGCTATGAACATAGTTGAACAGATGTCTTTGTTGCATGGATGTGGATAATTTGGGTCTATGCCTAAGATTGGAATTGCTGGGTCCTGTGGTAGACTGATTCCCATTTTCCTGAGGAACAGCCATACTAATCTCCAAACTAGCTGTACAAGTTTGTACTCCCAGCAGCAGTAGAGGAGTGTTCCCCTTTGTCCTCATCCTCTCCAGCAAAAGTTGTCATTGGTGTTCCTAATTTAACTCATTCTGACAGGATTAAGATAGTATCTCAGAGTTGTTTTGATTTGCATTTCCCTGATGGCTAAGGATGTTGATCAATTTCTTCAGTGTCTCTAAGCTCTTTTGGATTCCTCTATTGAGAATTCTCTATTCAGTCATTGAGGCTCCTCTTGGATATCCTATTTTCCTCTGTCATGATGATCCTGCTGTTTGGGATCTATAGGTTCATGTAACGAGTATGGTTTTTCCTCCCGCTGCCTAGTCTTGTCCCACCGCCGCGCCAGCCCCAAATAATGCACAGAGACTCTGTATTTGATATAATTCTGTTGGCCCGGTTACTTGTTTCTCATCTGCTAGCTCTGCCTTAATTATTAACCCATTTCTGCTGATCTATGTATGTCTCTTACCAGGGAGCCGGCCGGCATACTGCTTTCTCCCGATTCTCCATCTTGGCTCCTCACCACTTCCTCTTTCCCCCTTGTCTCCTAGTCCCACCTATCTTGCTTTCCTATTGGCCAACAGTGCTTTATTAATTAACCAGTATGAGAAACATATACAAAATGACATCTCCCATCAGGTTCATACCTTTCACATGCTCTAACAGTTTATAGATCACTGGATACTGGGGTTGATCTTGGGCTCAGTTTAAGAAGTAAAATCAGAAGTAGTTGTAAAGCAGGTTTATAAAAGAGAGACCATGAAGCAACAAATAAATGCAAAAAAAAATCTCAAAAATGTCATGTAGTTACCACATGATTATGAATGATTAGTGGAGGGTTGATTAAGGTGTTCTCAGAAATAAGTCAAGGTCAGGCTCCTGGAAACAGAACTCAAAACAACGACTCATCTCTTATAGTAAATGGAAACTTATTTCATGGAAACTTATTTTTAACAGTACAATATAATGGCGCCTGACTTCAAAATGAAGTTGGGAAGTTTCCTCAGAATATCTGAAAGGAGTTCACATAGCAGTGAGAATATAAACGAAGTATGCTATTCTAAAAATATTAAATACATTTAATTTTTAGAAAGATGCTTTTAGATCAGATACAGCTGGGATCATCCAAGTCTTGTGTATTTTTGTTTGTTTTGGCTTTTCCAGACAGGGTTTATCTGTGTTGCTCTGAGATTCCTGAAACTCATTTTGTAGACCACCCTGACCTCCAACTCACAGGGATCTATCGGTCTACCTCTGCAGGTATTAAAAGTCCTGTACCACCACCACAAGGTGCATCTTGTGTCCTAAGTGTGGTTTGTCCATTGAGTATTTATTTTGTGGTGCTAGCTGACAAAGAAAAGTATCTTTGGCTTTGGGATTTGCCCCTGTGGGGATAGAATGACATCAGTTCATAATCACCTCAAAAGACAGACTTATTATAGATAAATAGGATGTAGCAAAAATGGGATTAAAGCAAATGGAGAGGCAAAGAAACTCTTTTCTGAGTTCTCTCAGAGGAGTGTGAGAGTATAGCTGGGGTACAAAATGCACTTTGCAGAGATGTAAAGAGATTCCTGGAGAAAAATAAGCCTACTTTCTTATTCTTCTTTTACAAGGCAATAAAAAAAAGGCCATATCATGAAAAGTAGGCTCCAAAAGAGCAAGTGAATAGTTTAAAATAATGGATTAAAATGTGAGGGTTACAGAGAGATTTATTACATGCCTATGCAAGACAGAGATTTACCTTTTGGACATGTAATTGCACAGAACTTTATATGGGAACCTTCCCCGTGTGCTGCCCATCAATGCACCTGAAGAATGTAGTGAAGAGCCTGGCACAATAATGTGCTTTTAAATTAGTGAAAAAGTCTCCTACTGCATTTTATACAAAAGACCTTGGTAAGATCTAATAGATTACTTTTGTACCTTTGTCCAAACCCAACACTCTAAACATGGGAGAAAATGACCTGAATCTCCAGAATTCTGGAATAACTGAGCAGGTAATCTTCTTTTTCATAATGTGCCCTGCTACTGACCTGAAGATGATTCATATGAATAAAGACATGCCTTCCCCTTGGCTTGTGAGTTCATGAAAGTTCAACTTAATCCATTTTGCCATGATACCTCAAAGGATCAATGTATTTTAGTTAATACATAACCTCCTCTGCCAAGTTGAATTTATGGGTATCTCTCCTTAGCAAATGTTACTTTCCTACATACCTTCTCCTAATCAGTTTTCTTAGATTGTCCTTGTGCTTTGCTCTAGGGATGCCAGATCAGTGAAGTTGATACACACACAATATGTTCACTGAAGACAGGGCACTAGAGGATCATGCATGCACTGAAATATCAATGGTATTCATTAGCAAGACAAACAAAACTCACTATCCAAGAACAAGTGAATCTTCCTAAGGAGGTACCTCAGGAGGTTCACGAGTTGAAAGAGGTATTCCTGTGCATCTCACACCTGTGCAGTCAACAGTTTAATGAAAACTCTGGATCAGCCTGAAGCTATAGATCCTGAGTCAGCAGGTTTCCCAAGTGTGACTTTCTCCCACATGCCCTAGGTGTCTTGGAACCTAGGTCTGCTATAATTATGTATAGCAAACAGTGGGCTCAAACTTAAATAAACTTATTATCTCACAGTTCTGTAGTAGAAACCACACTTATCAATGCTACAATTTCTTTGGAATTTACCTGGAGACTCCTTCCCTGTCCCTTCCAGTCTTTAATGGGCTCTCACACTCCATGACTTCTTTCAATTCACTCTTCTCTGTTTCAGTCTCTCCAAGACCTTATGTTCTTTGCTTAGTCTTCTTTACATATACTTACCATTGGATTAAGACATGAAAATAATCCACTATGTCTTACTCCAAGATATTTGACTTAATTACATTTGTAAACATAATTTTATTTTCTGAAAAAAAAAGTTTACATTAACACATCTATTCCGAGGTGTCGGTTCAACACAGTATACCTATAGAGTGTTGAGTTAAAAACTTCAAAGTTTCTGTTCAGCTTCTGTCTCCCAGTTTCTGCTCACCTTACCAAATCTCTGCACTCTTTCCTTAAAAATAGCCATTTGCAGAGAAGTCTCAGTGGAGCATTAAATTTGGAGTTCAAATGATAAGCAATTGAAAACTAGACCCTTTGAGCTATAGAGGCCTTGAGCCTCATAAAATCAATTTGTTTAGTTTCCCTCTCTTGAGAGAAGGGCAGTGAAGTTTTAAATCAGTGTATGGATGAATAACTCCTTTCTCATAATGAAAAAGTCAAAGTAAGCTAAAATTGGTGATTTTTAACACATTCTTATATTTGTGTACATTGAACAACTATTGCCTACTAAATGTGCAATTAAAAACTAAGTATAAAATTCCTATTTTGTTTTATTTTACTGCATAAGCAGAATGCCTTTGTAATTTTAGTAATTACAAAAGAGATAAATAGAATGGTTACAATTTTGGAATTAATTGAATGTGACAGATGATTATTTTCTGAAACAAAGCACCTGTGGAGAGACTAATGGGGCTGCTACCTATGAAATGTAGTTTCTTAGAGTATGTGTTCCCTTAATATGCAGGAGCAGGAATAACATCCCAACATTTTCTCCACTCAAATGACTGTGGGAAGAGGGCATTTGGTCTTTGTTTCATGCAAACAATGTTTGCTGCTCTTTACAAGAACCAACACAGAACTCTTTATAACCACAAGCCAGCACAACAATAAACATTATGGTGATTAATCGGGCTTGACCATTTACTATCACTGTCACTGTTAGGCTTCTTAGCTGATATGAGCACAAGGTTGCTACAGGAATCCTTCAGACCATGGAGACTTTGTTTCCAGATTGGGACTGCTAAATTATTGACATTTAATCTCATAGACTGAGTGACTACTATATCTTCATCCTCTCTGGTGTGAGGCAGACATTATTGGACTACCCAAATCATATTGTGTAAGCCAATCTAATAAACCTATCCCCCCCACACACACACACAGAAAGAGAGAGAGAGAGAGAGAGAGAGAGAGAGAGAGAGAGAGAGAGAGAATGAGGGAGAGAGTGTGTGTGTGTGTCAGTTTTTTCAGTTCTCTTACTACGGAGAGTTCTTAAGTAAATGCATAAGGCTAATAATGTCTTCACTGACTAAGTAGATCATATAAATAATGCCTAAGACAAATCAAATTATACTTCTACCTTTAAGTATAAGTGGGTACTGTGTTACCACTGGTTTTTGGCATAAAAATAGGTTCTAGAAAGTTCAACATCTGGGACTCTAGCAAGTTGCTTTTGCATTTAAAAAACTACTTTTTGCTGAAAATTATGCACTGAACTTATTTTTCAGACTATAGAACCCCAAAGAAACTAGGGGGTTTTGTTGCTTGTTAAATTAAGAAGTTATATCACTCATTTTTTGCAGATAACTTTAAGACTGATACCAGCAAATAAAGAGGGAATTTTTGTAACTCTCAAGATCTCATTTTGGTTTTTTTGGAGTTTGGGGTCGAATTGCACTGAAACTCGACTGTCTAATTCAGTTTGTATCTATCAGGTCTATGTGAAGGAAGTGATACCATGTGAGCTATTCTAAGTCATAGTGAAATTTTCCATTTTTCAAAATATGGGGAGTGATTTCAAGTTAATCCAGTTCTTAACCCTCAGAAAGTACAGATGTTGTAAATAGAAAGAAATATAAGAGGTAGAATGTACAATTACTTTCTCACAAATAAAGTAGACAGAAATATTTTGTGCATGTGTTGTAGATAAGGAAGGGATGTTTGAGCCCCCTAAGGTAAAATATGATATATAATGAACTGTGTTCTCTCAAATTTTTATGCTAAATAAACTGCCTTTCCTTTGCCCCATCCATCTGTAAGACTACATTTGGAGACAGGGATTTTCACAAGGGTAATCAATGTTAAGTGAGGTCATGACAGTTGGGATCTAAACACATAGACCCAATCTCCTCTTAGAAAGAGGTGGCAACATCTGAGATGACTATCTCTGCAAACATGATGGGGACTCTGGGTAAGGTTGGACGGAGAAAGTGACAATTTACAGGAAAGAAAGAAATCGTCACCAGAAATCACATTTCCTCGAAGATTTATCATAGACTTTTAGTCTCTAAAACTTTGTAAGCCATCAGTTCTCTGCTATTTTGTCATTCCAAACTGATGAATACCCAGAACAGTTTTATTTTCCTGCTCTATTCCAGATAAGTTCTCTATTCTGCACTCAACTGTCTACCTAACATTTTAACTATAATGTCAGTATGAAAGAAGTGATTCCTGCTGACACTTTACTAAGACATAGTTGAAAACATTACATTTTGCAGAGTATGGGGAATGATTTTGAGTTAATACAGTTCTTAAAGGACAAAACTTGGCATCTCAAAACCTCCCATCACCATTGGCTCTAATTAGTCTTTTCTGACAAGCAAAGTAACATGACTACTGCTGAATATTAAACCAAGATGGAATAAATGACTCTCTCCCTTGGACCTTATCATTCTCACCATAGCTGGGATTCATTTCCTCAGAAATCACTGGAAATGTATTATAATTAAACCCGATGGTTTTGTAGCCAATTGAAGATTTTTTTTTTTCAAATATTCTATGCCACACCCACAAAGGCTGAGGAAAAAAAATAGAATGATTTTTGATTCCTGTATCAAAATATGTACAATTATAAGATATCTTGCAAATCAATCATAAAAACTTTAGTGCCAGAAATTATCCATATCTACTTTTCATGTCTCTGATCATGTTTTTAAAATGTAGCAACACAAGTTTGGTTCATTGCAACAGGCAGAACAATGTTGCTGAAATGTACAAGTCACTGAAAACTCAGGAAATCCTCATTGTTTTCTTCCCTTACATCTGAATTTGCTTTGCACTATGCATTTGCAAAGTGAGTCAGCCTTATTAGCTCACCCCTTTGACATGTGCATGAAGTAGACGAATTAGGAGCATTAGTATGATACATTAGGAGTCCTCTGAGGGACGTCATCACTCAAGCATAGGAGGCTTAATGATTGTTATCCAATTGCCTATCAGGTCTGAAGAACAGTCTTGTCTCAATTTCCTACCTGTTAAACTGTAGCAATATCAAGAGTAATATTATACTAAACATATGATCATTCATAGGAATCTAATGTGTGTCCTCCTTTAAAAATGAAGCTCTCAAATGTGTTTTCCTGGAGTACTGAAAAATCTATCCATTGAGCAAGCATATTAGATATAATATATATTTCTTTGTCACTTCTCCATTTAAGATGGGATCATCGTAAAAGGCTATGACATGAATTGTTGTGGAAGAGATCGATTAGTTTAAAAGCTTTTCCCTTTTAGCAGATCCTATAGTCATTATATTTTACCCTTTAGTGTGTGATTTTTCATAGAGCCATTTTAATCATTTATTCATTTGAAAAAGTTTCTCCCAAACTGGGAGGGTCTCTAAATCTAATTTTCATCTCTGGCCTTTCCTGCTGATCACTAGGTTTGAACTTCTGGGAACTGTAGATATCTGCCTCACTCTAGAAATCTCTGTCCTCAGAAATATACCTTTTTAAAAGGGCTTTTCAATTATCTTCCCAGGTCAAACTCAGTAATTCATATATAATTCCTTATTGTACTGTATTGTGCTCTGGTATTGCACCAGAGCATGTTCATGAACCCTCAAGGAAGCACATGCTTTGAACATGAAGGAATGGAAAAAGGTGTAGTCAGGCTACTGAGCAAAGCCTAAGCAGCACATATTTAGGATGAATGATTCTCTACTTCTCCTTGTATACTATGCCTTTTGTTATTTCATGATGTAACAATTTTTTTTTATTTAAAAAAAAGAAGATATGAAGATAGATCATATACATGGTAATAGGCACATTATCATTATCTTATTTTGTAATATACATGAAAAGCTGGAAGGGAATACAGTTAAAATTCTTTTTTATAAAAATAAATTCATGGATCTGAACATGAGACACATAACATATTAGAACAGCATTAACAATGAGATGTTTGCATAAGTGATTACATGTTTCAGAGTATTTCCATATTAAAAATTTGATTCACCCCTTTTACTAAGTTTGAAAAGCCAGTATTGTGAATTACCATTTCTATTTGACATATAAATCAAGGTGTAAAGTGGCTGGAACTTCTTGCAAAGATTTATTTAATACAAGTCCTAAATGGAGAACACTTGTTTTCACAGCCAGTCCTGAGAATTAACCTTAAATTTTTCCTTTTCTGTTCTACTTTCTCTTTCTGCTATTAAAGCACAGTTATGGGTATACCTTAGGGAATCTGCTTGGCCTCCTGTTTCTGAGAACTGAGAGAGTATCAGTGTCATCTTGACAAGCACTTCCCGGATAACTCATCAGGACCAAACAGAATATCTACATTTTAAACTCTGGTGGTAATTTTAACTCTTTGTGTATTAACTGAATTTATAGTTTTGCAATCAAAATGGAGCTAGAAGTATTTCCTGTAAATATTGTAAAAGAGGTAAAACTTACTTTCAACAGCACCCAAAAAAGGAAAAAAAAATATGAGTGGAAGTACCTGCCCATATGCCCAGGCACTTTAGATATGTGCCATTAGTGAGAGTTAATGCAGTGCTTGTGCACATATCTAGAAAATTTAGATATATGCCAATAATCACAGTTAATGTAGTATTTGTTCATATATACATGCACTTTAGATGCATGCCATTAATTAGAGTTAATGGGTTTCTGAAAGGACCTATCTCATGACAAATTTGTGAGCCTGAAATTACTGGTGGGTTACTTCCTATCTCTAACAAAATCCAGTCTTCTTCTTTTCTAATCTTCGGGAGACTCCACAGCTTCCTTCTCTTGCTTCCCTTCCCTACTCATTTACAAATTGTGAGGTTATGCTAACCTGATCTTCCCTTCTTCAGATATGCTTTGTGTTCTTTCTCTTGAACACATAAAGTGTTTGAACTTTCTGTGGTAGTTTGAATGTAATTGGCCCTTCCCCAAGCTCATAAGGAGTGGCACTATTAGGACATGTAGCTTTACTGCAGTGGGTATGGACTTGTTGGAGGTGTGTGCCACTACAGGGGTGGGCTTTGAGGTTTTCTATGCTCAGGATACTTCTAAGTGTCACAGTTGACTTCTTGATGCTTGAAAGATGTACCACTCCATGCTCTGCATTCTAGCATATTTCCCCTCATGAAACTATAATTGAGTCACCCAAATTAAATGTTTTCTTTATAAGTATTGCCATAGTCATGGTGTCTCTTCACAGCAATAAAAACCCTAACACACACCATCTATCACCTACCCATTTCCTATCTACTCCTCAACACATGGATGCAAAAACTTTACCTTTAGAAATTTACACATACACACTTGACTTAAATCGAAGCATAAAATGTATTGACACTCTTGTAACATAATTGTAAATCCATGTCATCTTTTCTTTTTTACTCTCTCCCTTTTTTGACCAAATTTAGTGCATACTAACAATCATTAAATGACAACATATGCCTTGTTTGTTACAGCACAGCAACTCAGGGGTTGCCATAATTGTTCTATTTAGTTATATTTAGACTATAGCTATTTACTTTTAAACAATACCAAGGTCTAGAAAGATAAGATTGCTGGACAGTTTTGAAATCAGCAGATGTCAGATATTAGTTGGCAATTTCTGGCTGGCTCTAGTTTCTTGTGTCTTAGAAAAAGTAACTATACATGAACATGTGGATAGTTGCAGAAGCAGGGCATTGTATTGAAAGAATTGCACTTAATGGGAGGAAACTGCCTGGGGCAGAGAAAACAAAAGGTAATAGCAACACTATTTGGCTAATGAGGCTTTCATGAAATATTATGAAGGCAATTGTGTCCTTTGTATATGGTGATCTTTGACATGACATGCAGCTTTGCATAACATTTCATGTTTCTATGTCTTATGAGGGGTAGTGTGCATGTTAGTATACCATGAGGCATAGGTCACACTGGGGCATTTCTTAGCCAGCTCCAAGCTTGCAGCCATAGTCTTCACTGATAGGGTTTTCTTGTTAATTTTACAGGCTTGTAAAAGGCTGCATGATCTCACACTCTGTTTTCAGACAAAGACAAAACGAAAATTGGAAACAAAGCATTATGAGAAGAGAGCCCAACTTTATATTAACACGTGGCCCAATGAAAAATTATAATTGACAATGGAAGGCACAAGTTAAAACTATCTGTATGCAAAAGGCAGATAGTGTATTTCAGACAGACTCCTAAGACAAACAGAAAGAAATGTGGAAGCCATGTAAAATTCAAATGAAATCTGTGGTTAATTTTCTAACTATTGACAAATGTATCATTGTTAGTGTTATAGGAAATGCCAGCCATGATGCACAACTCAGACATTCAAAAACTAAGTATCTATTGGAGAGTTGAAGAACTCATCATTATTACACCAAACCCTGAAAGCTAGTGCTCTGGAGAGAACTAGGACCTGACCTGGTCTATAGTTTTGAAAATTTGTGAGCTATACTACATCATTTTTAATTGTTTCTGTGTTTAGTAGATTAAGTTTGATGATGATCTATGAGTAGTTTGTTTACAGAAGCAGAAAGACTGAGCCAGGAGCGCTGTCTTGTAACTGTTTCTAACCAAGGCTAGGGGCAAATTCAACTGATGCATGAAGTTTATAGAAGGAAAACATCACCTATTTCTCAGAGCTACAAGTGTAGTAAGAAATGTTAACTCATTTAAATTCTCTTTATGATTATGAAAGATGTTGACATTAAGCTTGCAGTATAGTAAGCATCCTTTCTCATAAAGCTAATGTATTACAATGTTTCTGTAAGTTAGTTTTCTTCCTAATTGCATTCCTGTTATATTTTTCAGACACACACACACACACACACACACACACACACACACACACACACACATTTGATACAGGTTTTCTCTGTAGCTTTGGAACGTATCATGGAACTCACTCTATAAGACAGGCTGGCCTCGAACTCGCAGTGATCTGCCTGTCTCTGCCTTGGGAGTACTGGGATTAAAGGCTTGTGCCACCACTGCCATGCTTCAGCCACATATTTTAAAAGTAATATTTCATTATTTCTTTAAGAATTTTTTGTGATATGTCTTATGGATATTAAACTCCTCCAAAATTTATCCCTACTTCAAAACCATCCAAAGTTCAAATTAATTCGTTTTCTCACATTTTCTAAACCTACCAGATCTAATTCATACTGTCCAATTACTTTGGGGTGTAGAGCCCTCCTGAACAGTGGTAGACCTGCCAGGGGGTCACACCCATGAAAAAATATTGTCTCTCTCTCTCCTAGTGACTATCATTTTTTTTTGATAGCTCCTCAGCTAGAATTGGGACTTCCTGCCCACCTTCTCCCACCAATGCTTGGTATTTGCCTAGCTTGAGCTTGCATAGTTCTTACCCATGCGATTGCAATTACTATGAGTTCCAATGACGAACTATTTCGTTGAGTCCTGAAAACAATGTTTTCTTGTAGTCATCCACTGCCTCTGGCTCTTAATGTTTTTTCTGCCCCTTCTTGTATCATGATTCCTGAACCTTGGTGGGGGTGGATAGCAATGGTATGATACAGGGCTAAGCACTTCAGGGTCTCTTACTCTCTGCACATTGGCCAGCTATACTTCAGAAAAGGACATAATATTCACAATTTATGAAGAATTTCAGAAACAAAACTTCCAATTAATAAATGTGTTAAAGAACTGAACAGACACTTGTTTATAAGAGAAATATGAATAGATATCAACTATTTTTAAGTGTTCAGTATCCCTAAGCATCAGGTAAAAGCAATTAAAATTTCTGTTAGATTCCATCTTCCTCTAGATCTTCAGATTTATGGAAATTATAACAGAAACAATGAAAATAAACTCATGTTATTTTTATGAAAGCATTATAAACATATCAAATAAAACATATGTATAAAGGCATATGGCTACATTTCTTGTATAAATTTCTTGTCACCCCAAACTGCAGGCACAGGCCCCTGCATGCTCATCCAGAGGCAGCAGGTACAGGAAACAGCAAGGAAAGATGACAGACTCCTCTCTCTCTTATAAGGGTTCATTCCCTCGAGAGCTTGGAAGGTGGCTTTGAAAACCAAATCCTTGCATTCATGTGCCTGATCTTATCAGTAAAAGCATAAATTCAGGGTGGAAAATCTAGAATTCTTTGCCCTTGACATCTCAAAATTCTTGTGCAACTGCTGAGTTAATGAATGCCATCATCTGGGGCAGATTTTTTTTCACCGATGCCTTGAAAATGGGAATAGATGTGCAAATCTATACAAATGTGTTTTTGTTGCTATCTATCTTGTCAAACTGAAAATTGACATGGGAATTAAGTCAAATGTGCTTCAGCAGATTACAGACAAATAATGTATATTTTTCTCATCTTGAGTCACACAGAGAAACTATCACTTCCTGCTGTGCTAATTTCTCTCAGGTGAGTGGTTCTGAAGGTGAAACCTTGAAGGTCCTCTGCATGAGAAGCTAGCTTTGCCAAACTGATATATCTAGCCAAGGGACATTGTTCAGTCATGATAACAGATTATAGGCAGGAAATGTGCTGTCTTGTAAAGTTTGCTTTCTATTTTTTTCCCTATGGAATATACTGCTCTCTTTAATACTTATAAAGTAAACAGAGAAGCTAAAGCTAGAGAAATGGCCAAGTACATAAGAGTATTTACTATTCAAAGCAAGAAGACCTGATTCTATTCCCAAGCACTCATATAAAACATGAGTATAGCAATGTGTGCCTCAAACCTTAACACTGGGTGAATGAAGGCAGGTGGGTCCTAGGTCATTGGCTACCCTGCTTGACAGGACAAGATTCTGGTTTGTTGATATACTTTATTTCAAAACCATAAAGTGAAGAATGATAGAGGAAGATGCCTGATGTCCTCATGTGAGCCCAGAAACACACCACACAGAAAGACTTGGAGAAAAGGGAGAGAAGAGAGAGATTGTCAAGTCAAATATAGAGCTCTTCTAATAAAACTATCTGGAGACTTGGTTATTTGTTTCTAGCTAGCTGATTCTGTCATTTTATTCCTTAATCGGGCTTTGTGTGTGTGTGTGTGTGTGTGTGCGTGTGTGTGTGTGTGTGTGTGTGCGTGTGTGTGTGTGAGCACAAACACTTTTGACATCATAAAAAAAGAAAAAGAAAGAGGTGCTGATAGATAATGAATAATAGTGGGACAGTGTGGTTCATACATTTAATTACAGCACTCATGAGAGAAGCATGCATATCTCTGAATTCAAGGGCAGTCTGTTCTACAGAGTTCCAGGACAGTCAAGGATAAGCAGAAACATCTTGCAACATCCTGTCTCAGAAAACAAAAATAGAATGACAACGGAAAAAAAAAAAAACAATAAAAATAAAAAAAAAAAGAAAATAAAACCTTGAACCATTTAAGAAATGAACTTTGAATGATGTCAAAAACCAAGTGTGACTCCTGTCTGAACTGCTCTCAGCTCTCAACACACTGCCTACATGTTTGCTCTTTCTATAATCCTGTAATAGTCTCTATAGCACATGCTTACCACCAGGATAATTTTATTACCTTTATAAACATTTTATTCTATTTCAAGGAATTTGGATCATTTTTCTCAATTCTAACTTCAGATGTAGCTTTTTAGTTTAATAGAGAAAGTATTTATATAAGCAAAAGAAAGGGCAGGTAATTCTAAATCCTGCTTGCTTTAAGAGATCACGTTTTTAAATCAACAAAGGTGCCTTATACTGGAGATCCAAAAAAATTATAGTCTCCCTGCCTCTGCCCTTGGGATTTGCCAGCAAGTCAGGTTGTCTAGGAAAAAAATCTCATTACTGCAGTACAAACTATCCAAGCATCTATTAGCAGAGAGAAGGTAAGGAGAAAATAACCCAGGTAACACTGCAAATTGACACAGATTAACTGTCCTTTGTGGAGAACCTAGGAGTAATACCCAGGAATTGCAGAAAGCTGTTTCAGGCATGGTACTGAGAAGTAAGCAATAACACACACACATACTGGAATTATAGCAAGGACCACACAAGGTGACAAGTGTAAAAACTAAATTTGGTCATAGTCTAAATTCCAAGAATTGATTTCAATCGAGTTAGTTCTGTATTTCTGTGGAGCTGACAATTTATTTATTTAAGAAAACCATTAAACTACTTCATTGAAAAGAGCAAAACTATGAGATTGTGGAACCATCTTCATAACTATAGGTTTATCTTTTCTTGTATTCAGTTAAGGACACTAATTGAATTCTATTATGGACCTAGTTGGTTTCTTTCCAGGAATCAATTCCCTTTGGAAAGGAGGCCCAAAGTGCCTGGGATTTAGCCAGATATTTTTGAGAGCAGACCTATTAAAAAAGGTTGCTAGTTCCTTGCTGAATATGTTCCCCTCCACCCTGTATTAGGCTCCCAACTAGCCAATGTACAACATACTTCCTCATTCCATATACCCAAATAACTTATCTAAACACACCACCTTAGTTAGGGATATTTAATTGCTGGGAAGAGACACATGTGCATGGCAACTCATAAATAAAATTAATTTGGTGGCTTACACTTTCTGAGGTTCAGTCCATTATCAATATGACAAGGAGAATGGCAGCATGCAAACTAACATGGTGCTGTAGCTTAGAGACCTTACATGTTTATAGGTAGGCAACAGGAAGTTAACAGAGACACTGGGCAGTATCATAAGCATAGGAAAGCTCTAAGCCCATCCCCACAGTGACAAACTTCATTCAACTAGATTGTACCCACTCCAACAAAACCATAACTCCTAATAGTGCCACTCCCTTTTGGGGGGCATTTTCTTTCAAACCATCACATGCCATTCATTCCCTGATGTCCAACAGCTTGTAGACATATCATAATGCATTCAGTTCAACTTGAACAGTTCCCACAGCCTATAACAGTCTCAAACTTGTAACTCTTCTAAGACTCATGGCAATTTTAAACTATAATCTCAGGCAAAATTCAAAATTAAAATGCAGATCACATGCATCCAATGTATAATGGCACAGAATATCATTAGTATTCCAAAACATAGGGAAGGGAATATAGCAAGGAAATACTGGACCAAAGCAAGAAGACCAGCTGGGCAAATTCCAAACTTCGCATCTTCATGTCTGATGTCAAAACGCTCTTTAGCTTTGTTGATTGCAATTTACTTCTCTGTCTTGGGCTAGTTCCACTCCCTTTAAACGATTCTCTCTGGCAGGTGTCCCGTGACTCTGTCATCTCTAACATCTTGGGGTCTCCAAGGTAATTCAGGCTTCAACTTCACAGCTTCACACAATAACCTCTCTAGGCCTCCATTCAGCACAATAACCTCTCTATGCCTCCATTCAGAGTCACCCCTGACACAAGCCTGGCCTTAGTAGTTTTCTTTAAGCAAGGAGAAAAATTCCATAATCCATTTCTTCTATCCTTAACTCTAAAGCCAGAAGCACTTTGCTGAAGCTGCCAAGTTTTGCTGCTTGCTGGGGTTGGAAGATAGCCCCCTGGTTCAATTACATCTTCATCAGCTCTCAGTCTTTCACTGCCTAAGTTGGCTGTTCTAAAATTTACTCTGTAAAACAAGATGGCCTCAAAGTCAGAGATCTGAAAGCTCTGCCTTCCAAAGTGCTGGAATTAAAGGTATATCCTACCACACCTAGATCTAAGCTTTCCTTTAGTTTCTTTCTACAAGAAACTATGGAATCATAGCTGGGTGGGATCTTTCTCTGAGCTCACCACTTCCTTTATTCCATTTCTTAATTTGTTTATCTCTTTGATAACAGTATTTAACTCTCTTACACTTTCTGTTGCCATTTTCTCCTCAAAATTTTCATTTTGTAGTTTACCCTGGTCAGCTTGCTCTATTTTATTATAAAGCTTCGTCAGAATAACTAAAAAGCCACTCAACAGAGTCTACCCTAGGCTGTTTTGAGACTTCCCTTCCCAAAGGAAATATTCCAAAATTCTTCACTTTGGCCTCAGGCTGACTCTTCAGTCAAGGGCAAAGACAGCTACTTTCTTCACCAAACTATCACAAGAATAATCTCTATGTAACAGTATCGTGAGCATAGGAAACCACTAAGTCCCCACCACAGTGACATATTTCCTCCAACAAGCAAATACCCATTCTGACAAAGCCATACCTCCCAATAATGCCACTCCCTCTGAGGGCTATTTTCTTTCAAACTACCATATACAACACATGATTTTAAATCTTAGGATTTTAAAACAATTTAGAAAACCATAGTTATATTTATACATATAAGACTTATTGTCACTTAAATAACATTTAACAATGGAAAGATGAAGAGTAAATACTTCTGCAATGATGCCTTAATTAGCTAAGCTAAATTTAAGTATAATCATTGAGTCACTTTGCAATTTAAATGCATTTACTCACACTTGTATGTTTTATCTTCAATGATAGTTTAATGTACATATTTGTGATGCTACCTCAGAAGCTTTGTATGTTAGGAATGTTAAAAGTGAGTCAGTAATTTTCCTCTTGTGATTTCAGTCCTTTTGAAAAACTTGCACACATACCAACAGAAAAATGCAGATAGAATTTAGAAGTGATATCAGACATTATATTAGCCTATGATTTGACTGAAACTTGCTCTACAGTGTTAGTTTTCATAGCTTTAAAATATTTACAAAGAAATTTAGCCTTTTTTGTAGAAGAATTGTAAAATCCAGATATTAAAATACAGGCATATATAGAGACTTTTCCTGAAATTTATATTTATATTTCATTTGCTATTGAGAGTTCTGTCTTTAACTAGTATTCAATAAACCTATGCAGTCAACTTAGAACCTACAGTCAACTTAGGTGGCTGGGTTGCCCTTTCTGATTTCCCTCTATAGAAAAGTCTGCAGCAATTTTACTTCTTAAAATGCATACTGCTGAACAAGAGTTCCAGAAATAAAAATCAGTTCAAGTTAGAAATAGCATGCCTACCTTGGAATCAATAGTATATAACTGCCACATTCAAGATTAGGAAATACAAAACCAAATATATTCACTATGCTCAAAGAAACTTAGTATGGTAGTGAGAAAAGAAGTCCCTGAAGAAAGCTTGTAATCAAGTTCTAACACAAAACAGAATAACTGCATGGGCTTCCAGTGTGTTAGAGTTGCAAATTGTAATGTTTGCAAAAGAGACTTGTAAAAATTAGATAATCTGTCATGTGACACACTAAGTGTGCTTACAACTGAGGTAATTTTGAAGAAACCCATGTCTCAGTGCTAAACTGGTAAAAGGTCTAATACAAGGATCAGCTATCTCAGTACTGACCTAACTCTTATCAAAATATTTACTTTTGAGTCTTGTATATTGAAAAAGTTAGGATTGTGTGGAATATGACCTGGGCTATAGCTTTAATTTCTCCCATTTGCATAAAGTTTTGTATAACTCTGCTGTGCCTTGACACTACCAAAGAGGCCAGTCTTCTCTGAGAAAGCCATTTATCCCACTCTCAGCCTTCCCAGCTGTCTACAGTCCTTGTCTAGCGTTAACTCACCACAAGTGTTCACCTTGCCATGTTAATATTTCCATTGGTGTTATCCTTCTTTGGTTTATGTTTTAGCAACCATGTTGATGACACCAAATGGGTTTAGTTACTCTGACGTTTCTAGGAAATGCAAGCTCATAGAAAACTTCCTATTTATCCAGCTTATACCATCTTTCTGTCCCATTTTCTGAAATGGTCTCCAAGCCTTATGTATAGAAATTGTGCTGTGCTGTTTGGATTGGATACCACATTACCTTTGTAACCCCAGACAGTTGGCTAGGTATCTAACACAAAAATATGTTTTTCTTTTTGTTGTGCAGTTCTCAAGACCTATTAAAGAGCTATTGAGAAAGTGTACCATATAATCAGGGCTGAAATCATATACATACAAGTAGTATTATATCAAAATTTCATTTTATGCCATCCTTTTACATATTTTATTTAATGCCAACTTTTTATACCATTTTTTAAAAATTTGTATGTTTGTTTGCATATATGTGAGAGAGAGAGAGTGAGAAGAGAGAGTGTGTGTGTTTATGTGTGTATGTAAGAACAATTAAAAAAAATTGGAGGCCATGACTCCAATGCAGGGTGCCTAGAAGGTGTTGGAAGTAGAAATAGGAAAATGATGTGAATATATCATAATTTCATAAATAAAAAAAATAACTATAGAGTTGAGTATGCTGATTATGTGAGGACTCTGTGCTCATTCACTGTGAACTTATTACCTGAATTTGAAATTAACTTGTTTTGTGTTGGGTGATAGATAGATTTAGTCAACATAATCTAGAATCACCTGAATAGTAGAACATCTTCAACAGATTTTCCAGTAAGCAAGTCCACATGGCATTTTATTGAGTAAAGATTGGTGGGGGTGCTTATTCTATGGCACATGGTGCCACTACTGTACTGCTGATCATCCTGGGTTGTGTAGAAAAGCAGACTGAATAAGTCATAGGTACTAAACAATAAGTGGTATTTTTTATTGTTTCTGCTTCAATTCTTGCCTCTGGATCCCTGACCCTGGACAAAAGATTATAATCCATAGCATAAATAATCCTTTCTTTCTCCTAAGTTCATTCAGTCACATTTTATCATAACAACAGAAATCTGAGGCATGCTGTTTTTACTTCAATATATCAAAGACTTTAAGTTTTCTGAGCACAGCACATGGTGAAAAATAAATTTTATAGAGGCTGGAAAGATGGCCCAATGATTAAAAGTGCTAGCTGCTCTTACAAAGGAGACAGGTTCATTTCCTAGCACCCACAGAGTGGATCATAACTTTATACAACTCCAGTTTTTAAAGGACCTGATACATTTCCCTGGCCTTCTCATGTGTCTGTATATATGTAGTTCATATAAGTCCACACAGGCACTCACACAATACTCATAAAAATAAATATTTTTAAAAATAAATATTATTTATACTATTACTTAAACCATACATATCTTTTATGAAATTTATAAAACATTTTTATGCTCATAACCAACCTTTAGAATAGTATGTCTGGGGCATTTACTCACATTAAGTGTTAACATGATAGCCTTCTGATTCTGCTATATACCCCTGATACTCAGTACTCTTCCTATAGCCTAAGGATGAGGTTCACAAATGACTGTAAATATAAATAGCAAAGAATGTGTTAGACAGTAATATCATGGTACTTCATAGCCTCCCCTTTCTGAACTTAATTAGGGTCAAGGACTTTGAAACTTGTTTTTAACTAGTAATATAGACACAGGGATACCCCTGGACATGCTAAGAAGTACCCTTAGTATGATTTATTTAATATGTCAAAACTGTAGGGGAGAAATATAAAATAATTTTCCTATTGTTTGTCCAAATATCTTTAAATTTAATTACCCCCCCTTAATCCTGTCCTTTGTATTTGCCTCACTCCTCTCTCCCCAGTTTAAACTCTTACCCACATTTGTAAAAGGGAGGAAGGATTTGTACAATTATATTTTAGTTAAAGTTCATAAATTAAAAATATATGACATATCCTAGTGTATGGGTATCAGATTATTATGACATTATTGAAAGAAATGCAAAATTTGGAGCATTATTTTTTTTAAGTAATAAAGTCTCATATAACCCAGCCTAGCTGGAAACATCTAACTGTCCTGCCTCCACATCCCCAAATGCTGCGATTTCAAGCATGTATCATGACATTACTCATTTAGTGGTGTTGAGAATTGAAAGTGCACTGTACACAGTATCCCATCAACCAAACTAGATTCCCTACATTCCAGCCCAACATAATCATTCTTATTAGTTCAGACTAGAAATGAACTAGATTACAAAAGTATTAAGAATCATTAGAGACATGTGCAAAAAGTGAAACTTCGTGTTTTTCTAGCAGCAAAGCTCTATTTTAATGTATGGCAAGACACAGAGGGAAGTGACCTGAAAAATAGTGTTGTAGCAATTCAGGTAAGGGATGGTGAATTAGTACACCAATGAACAGGTCTAACAGCTAAGGTTAGTCCTAAAAGTACAACTAACAAGATGATGCATAATATCTCATGGTTCAATAAGGAAGACAGACAAGCAGATGGTACCCTGATGCACTGTGATAAACCTGTTTTAATAGTACTTATGAGATATTGGAAAAGATAGAGGTTCACACAGAAACACTATGGTCTACAGTGTCACTTTGTATTAGAGTGATAATTCCTGAGACTTCTAGTGAGTATTTGGCCTCCAAATCAAAGTGACCGAGGGGTCAGGTAAACTCGTCTCTTTTCTTGCTCTATCTTCCTTCTTTCCTTCCTCCCTCCCTCCCTCCTTTCCTTCCTTTTTTCCTTCCTTCTTTTCTTCATCCCTTCCTTCGTTTCTTCATTCCTTCCTTCGTCCCTTCCTTTCCTTCTTAATTACTTTGCATATTGTGTTTGGAGCTTTGAACCTAGAGACTCATTCCTATTATACAAACACCTTATCATTGAACTGTTTACCCAACACTACATGTGAGATCTTGAAATTCATTTAGACACTGGAGAATGTCATGTCACTTAATATTACAATATATTAGAAACAATGAAAGCAAGAGTTGCAGGATCTAACTGTTGATTTTAAAAAGCAATGAACTACAACATTTTCTCTCAATTTGATATAATCCTACATAGTCTCTGTGTAACAGAATCACTTTCAGAAAATTCTGAGGACCTTCTCTAAGGCAATGTGGAGACTGATGACTCTCCTCTTTCTGACATTGCTATTCAAATAGACAGAGGTCACAGAGACATCTGCTCTGCATTTCAGCAATGAGAATTAAAAACTTCAATGGATTGAAATTCCATAATTTTAGATCTTGGCACATGCAATGAAAATTCTCCTTTCTCATATTACTTCCTCCAGCAGCTTCATTTTAGTTTCTCTGTGAATTTCTCTCTTATTATTTATTGCTTCGTTTTGTCCCTCTTAACAGCCTTCCCTTTATCCCTGTTTACTCTTTTAATATACAGTATGACTCAGGATCAAATGCAGTGGAGGTTCCCATTAAATTCTGGACAACCAGTTTTAGAAACTCTACCTTCACACAAGTTACACAAGAGAAATACATAACACAAGTTTTATGGTTGACTGCTTTGGGATAATTTAGCACACCAGAAGCATAATTCATTCAAGAAAAGAAATCTCTTTAGCTGAGTTATTACCTGAGTGAAGCACTGCTTCTGGAAATAAAGTTTGAAAGTGTCTGCATACATCGGAGTACAAATGGATTTGGGTCATCAATAAACGTGACTAAGTTCAGAATCAGAGTGTTAAGGGATTTCCCTGTAGTAAGTAATAACAGTTGTCATTGTGCCCGTGCCTCAAATGTGACAGGCTCCTTGCCCTACACTTTACATAGGCTACTTTGTTATACCCCTGGCAGCCAGAGCATGTGAATATTATCATTCCCATTTAGAAATGAGAAAAAAAAGGATCAAGGATTTAAAGAACAGTCATGAGGTCACATTGCTAATAAAGCGTGAAACCAGGTCTGTTAAATGCCATAGTCAAGGGTTGCCCTTTTGCTTATTGTGAAATTTTGACTTCTTATCCCACAGGATTTATTCACCATTGAGTGTCCGAAAATCATATTGATGTTGTTCTGCACCTTCTTTATCAGTGCAAGCAGAATACTAAAAGGACTGTAAGAGGTCATGAGAACTGAAACAAAGCAAACCTAAGGTCCCAGTCTCAGAAATACCCCACAGTGAGCATTTTAATAGAGCAGTGCAGATGGGGAAAGTAGGAGCCAGAGATGACTCAACTGCCAAGACCCAAACGCATGAAGACCTGGTACTTGCCAAATTATGTGTTTGCACTATCTAACTGTATTACAATACTGAGTGTAAAATGTTAAGTGAAACACTTGTTTACTTGTTCATATATATATACACATTCCTAGATCTCTCTCTCTCACACACACACACCTCATAGTTTTAAAGGCTGAATCAAAATGCAGTAGTGCTGTGTATGAATTTATGGTGAATTTTGTGTATGTAATAAATATGTGTTTGAATGTACATAGAGATGGGAAGTGAACATTGAATGTCTCCTTCCATTCACTCTATCTTATGTATTTAGACAAACAACTCTCCTGAAACAGAGCCTTTGAATCAGCTATTCTGTAGGGACAGTGAGGTCCAGGAAATTGCCTGTCTGATACACCCTGTTACCATCTGCTGCCCTGAAGCCCTGTTGCCCTGCACACTATCATTACACATACAAAAGACCATATCTGTCTTTTAAACGTAGGTTCTGGTTATCAAAACTCAGGGTCTCCTGATTGTACGACAGACTCTATCCTGAACAAGCCATCTCCCAGCCCATGTAGCGCCATTTTAAAGGAAGTTACCTGAAGGCAAATGAGAAGTCCAAAAACTATGCATAGGATATGCACTGCTCTTTTTAGTAATTGGCTTCAGGACTATTGAATTCCTCCTATTTTCTAGTATAACTTCCTGAGAATAGAAGCAGCATTCAAACTTCTATGTAGGAAAACTGCAAACTTCTGCATAGAAATACACAGTTTGCCAAAATGGATTGTGTAGTCATTTTCTTCATACTAATTTCTCATAGACAGAGAACTAACTTTGGGAGTATTTTTCTCCTTCCACCACATTGGTGTTACGTGTAGTACTTAGAACTTTAAGCTTAGAGGCAGGTGTCTTTAGCTGCTGTGTCAATGGCTCTTGGATTTAGATGGGACTTTTGTGCCTGAGTTCTCAGTCTGGGCAGCAATCCCCTGGAACACTCCTGATGGTGAAGATCACCTCTTCTGTTCTCTCCACATTCTTCGTCTCCCTGAAGAGGAAACTGTTTCAGAGTATTAGGTATGTGGCTTCTCTTCTCCCAAGTTCAAATTCCTATTATGCAAGCATACAGAGAGAGAGAGAAAGAGAGAGAGAGAGAAAGAGTCTTGTGTTAGTTGCTTTTGCTTGCTCCCATACCACCCAGCACACCATTAATTACCTGGCATTATAATTATTTCCATTCTTTATTACCTAGCTATTTTCACATAACAAAAATATACACACCAAAGGCAAGATTCTGAATTTTTTCTTTTCTATTCTTTTAATTTTTTATTTAATTTAAAATAAAAATTTAATGCCTAGTACATGTACTTATTTTTTCTAAATCAGTCAAGTGACAACACAACTAATATCCAAGGAGTATTGGGTATTGACTGTGTCAAGAGGTACCCTGAGAGGATTGGGGAGAAACTAATTATTAGTTATGATTGAATGAGGATTGTCAGGATGAAAATGACAGGAGTGGAAATGGAATAATACATGGATCATTAAAGTTTTCACAGTTGGTACCTGAGAGGAATAAAAAGCATCTGCATTTTAAATACATTATTCCTTGGGACCTTTTTGTCAATCCTTAATGTCCTCTAGTCACTTCAGAGAGGGCTGAAATATCTAGGGAATTCTTAACATTAGTTCTAAAACATAATATAAGTAATGAAGTAATCCAAGAACAAACACTGCATGGTTTTTTATTTAAGAAAAAAAAAAAGAGCTTTATCTTAGGTTTCAGGCTAATAAAGAATATAAATATTTCCCTAGAAGGATAGTTTATAAAATGTTGATCTTGAATAAAATGTCTTACTACAAATGTGCTAAGAAACAAATCAAAACATGAATATGTTGAAGACATATTTACTTAATATATAAAGCTACCCATGCATAAAGAATACTTGCTAAATGAGATTCACTGTGGAGATATTTTTATCATGATGTATACAATACTGTAAAAATATTTATGTATTTCTGTCTTTTCAATTCAGGTGTGGACACAGGGTGGAGAAAGATGCATATGTCTAAATTTACAGGCATTGAAAAATCCAGTGTTCTGGTTACATGTGGTCAGTGTTAACAAAAGTGATTATAATGTGGCACATGGGATTTGTAAGGCATGCTGTTCAAGGGCAATACATTTAAGAAGAAGAAGCTAATCTATTTATTAGAGAAAAGAAATAATTCCAACCTGAAAGAATGAATAAGCTTGTAAGCTAACAGATATTCAAATGAATAATTAAATTGGCTTCTAGATGCTCTTTAGATGCTTTTACAGGTCACAAGTCTTTCAGAGGTCAATAATCTCCATTTCCTACCAGAAAGATTCAATAGCAAAACACCAACACTACACACACACCTACACACACACACACACACACACACACACACACAAACACACACACACAAACACACACACAGCCAAACTATCTCATCAGACAAAATGGTGAGATGATGAGTTATTTTCCAAAGAGCTTCCATTTTCCTCTTGACTGTCTACAAGATATCCTTATTTTTCCAGGTTTTAGCTGCCTTCCAGCCACCTTAACTTCAGGATGGAGTTCAGGATTTGATAATTTATCCTGAAAATACACTCATCTACTCATAAAGGACAAATCTATAACAGTGCTATTTCTCTGCAGGGGAATATCTACCAAAGAATTCTATTTCTTTTACATACTTGCCCTTCAACTTCTACATCATATCCTTTATAATACATTTCACAAGTAATTTCTAGAAAGACTGAATGTGGTGAGTCAAGAAACATACTTGTCAAAAGCAAACTTAGAGGTCAGTTGCAACTCTTGCATGTCTCGTGTACAATTTATTTTTGTTTTTGTTTTTTGTAGTGATAAGGGAAGAACATGGCAATACATTCCCAAAGACATAATGATCGTATTTAAATATTGAGACAAACAAATGTCTAATTGAGTTTAAGAGTCACTCAATAGGTTGAAATTCATGCCTGGTACTATAAACTTGTGGCAGGCAAAGCCATTGATCATAGAAGAGAACTTGTTTCTATCATTTTTACTGAAGTATGATTTCTAACTTCATTCTGAATACATATCATTATACTCACAGATAACTGAAACTCTCACCTCATATCAAAGAAGTTTCTTTTTTAAGGTGAACTGACATCCATAGGATAAAGAAACGTTCTACATTTAAGTGTAATAGCTTGAAACACATTTAGTGAAACACCCACAGTAATACTGAAAAATATAAGCCCTAGGCTAACATCTAAATGCTATGAGAGTAATATGCAGAAAAGCATTACTTTAGTAAGTAAACTGGAATTAGAGCTTTCTCCTCCTTGTCCTCACCCCAAATAGTGTTTGTTGTTCAAGCATACTCTGTGGGAACTTGAAGTTAGAAGTCTTTAGGTTCTATGAGAAGTAGATTTCCTCAGAAACAAAAGGTCACATTGGCAGTCTTGGGATTACTGTAGAGATGACCTGATGATTAAAGGTCAAATTCTTAATGGACTTCAAGGATATGAGGATATGCTCTTACCACAGCTTCCTGTAACCTATGGGAATGCACCATAGTTTAGACACAAAAGTCAACTTAGTGTTTCTGGTTTACTTCTAGAAAAATTTCAGGGTATCATCTGGTAATTAGGCTCATAAGATAAAAGCACTTGATATGTACATTGGTTTAAATGAGAATGGTACCTATAGGTTCACATATTTGAATGCTGAGAAACAAGGGTGTGGTGATACCTTGTTTTTAAAAGAAAACAACAACAACAACAACAACAAAAATACATGTCTAAAAAGCAGAGGGTGGAGCTTGACATTAGCTAAGTGATATACAGGAAGTGCAAATGCTGAATGGAGACAGGAAGTTAGATAAATGGGCAGAGAAATGATTATAGGCAGGAGGAAACAGGAACTTGCTGTTTTTTCAGCTGGGAAGTGGGCAAGGTAAGGTGTGGCTGTGGCTTCCTCCTTCCTCTAACATTTCAGTTTTGGCCCTGTATCTGATTCTGGGTTTTTATTACTGAGACCTATTAGAACTCACAGTACACCAGGGAATGTAATTGTTCGAAAAGGATTAGGGGATATGGCTTTGGGAGTGAGCCTTAAGGTTTCCATAGCTGATTCTAGGGCCAGTTTTACTTTGACTCTGCCCCATGCATTCTCCCTGCTGTGCTGGTACCCTCTCTGATAATTTAAGCAAGCACCAAGTTGAATGCTTTAGTTTTTCATTTCTTTTTCTTTAAATTATTATTTAAATTAAAAATAATCTTGTTTTACATAACATCTTAGTCCCTCTCTCACCTGTTCTCCCATGCCCAATCCCCTACCCCACCCCACAACAGCCCCATTCACACTTCAAAGAATATTAGGCCTGCCCAGGGGATCATCAAAGTCTGTCACATAATTTGGGGCAAGGCCTAGGCCACACACACACACACACACACACACAAACACGTTTCTAGGCTGAGAGAATATCAGTCCATAGGATACTGGTTCTATTGCCAGAAGCCCCATAGACTGCCCTGGCTGCCTAACTGACACCCACTTTCAGGGAGCCTGGTTCATTTCTATGCTGGATCCCCAGCTGTCAGACTTGCTCGGGTCAGCTGTATTTGTGGGTTATTCCAGCATGGTCTTGGCCCCTTTGTTTGTCACTCCTCCCTTTCTATGACTAGATTCCAGGAGTTCGGCTCACTGCTTAGCTTTGAACCTCTGCTTCTGCTTCTATAAGTTACTGGATGAAGGGTCTATGATGGCATTTAAAGTAGTCATCAGTCTCATTATAAGGGAAAGTCATTTAAGTTACCCTCTCCACTATTGCTTAGATTCTTAGTTGGGGTAATCCTTGTGAATCTCTGAACTTTTCCCTAATGCCAGGTTATTCATTAAGCCCATACTTTCTCCCTATATTAAGGTATTTCTTTCCTTGCTTCCATGTGTTCCTCCCCTAACTAGACATTCTATACCATCCATGTCCTCTTCCCTTTCTTACCTCCTCTTTCTCTTATCTCCCTCCCACATCCCACCTTGCTCCTAATTTACTCAAGAGATATTGTCCCTTTCCCCTTCTTGAAGGGTTCATGCATGTCTCTCTTAGGTTCCACCTTGTTTTCTAGTATCTCTGTGGTTGTGGATTTCAGGCTACTTATCCTTTGCTCTTTGTCTAATATCCACTTATGAATTAGTACATACCATGTATAGATAATTCTCAACAGAGGAATTTTAGATGGCTGAAATGCACTTAAGAAATTACTCAACATTCTTAGTCAACATGGAAATGTAAATCAAAACAACTCTGATACAACACTTATACCTGTCAGACTGGCTAAAATTAAACACCAATGAGAGTTTATGCCAAAGAGGATATGGAGAAAGATGAACACTCCTCCATTGCTGGTGGGAATATAAGCTTGTATGCCAGTTTGGAAATCACTATGGTAGCTTCTCAGGTAAATGGAAATCAGTCTACCACAAGATCCAGCAATTCCACTCTTAGGTATGTACCCAAAGGAGGCACATTCTTACCACAATAACTTCTGTTCAACTATATTCATAGCAGCATTATTTTTAATAGCCAGACTGGAAGCAACCTAAATACCCCTTAACTGAAGAATAGATATAGAAAATGTGATACATTTACACAATAGTGTACTCTTCAGTAGAAAAAAAAAGCAATGACATCTTGAAATTTGCAGACAAATGGATGGAACTAAAAGAAACCATCCTGAGTGAGGTAACCTAGACACAGAAAGAGAAACATGGTATGTACTCACACATAAGTGGATGTTTTATATTTTAAGAATTACACTTGTCATAATGTCTCCTCACAGCAATATAATATTAAGATTATACAACCAGACAATCTGAGTTCAGTCCCTAGAACCCAACAGGTAAAGAAACAACTTGTGAAAGTTGTCGTCTGACCTCCACACATGCCCTATGGCATATTCATACTCACACGCTAGCATACCTACACATACTCAGAGAAAGGTTTGAGGCAGAAAGAGGTACATAAACAATAAGAAAATTAAATTAAGAAGTCACCATTTGGGGAAAAGTTGTGTAATGGCAACAAGCATCTCCTGTGTATGAGGGAATCTGAACAAGTATTGAAAAATTGGGTAGGAACAAGTAGGCTCTTTCTTCCTGAAAAGGCTAGAGGCATGGAAGATTGAGTATAGATTAAAAAAAGATGCTCAAATCTGCTATGAAAGATTAGAGCATTTAAGTATGAGAGAAGAATGGCAGAGTAGAGGCTGAGTACCCTATTGCCTGGGTTAAGCTCCAGTATAGTCTCAGATCATATATGAGATTGTCGAGGACATAAACCAGCACCTTAACTCCTGACCCCGAATATCTAAATAGGGTATTCTATAGAAGTATGCTCAGAATTTGCAAGATAGGATTCCATTGCTAAGACCTTGAGGAATAGAAAAAGAAAGACAGAAGAGAATAATAGATTTATTTAGATCCATTTCCATAATATGAAGAACAATTGCTATTATGAGAAAGATGAAAAAAATTCCTTCTTACAATGAAGCATAATATCATCTATAAAATCAGAATATTTGAGGACTTTTAGAGAAATCTCCTGTTCAACATGTGAAGAGAAAAAAGGACGTGTTCATTTATAAGTCAATGGGTGCCATATATATTTGTTAATGTTTGTCTTAGGTATCAAGAACAGAGTTCATAGTTCCAGAGACATTAAAAACTTCTCTCTGAAGCAAATATGTGACAGATGCCAAATAATTCTGTAGCTGAGATACCGATTGGACTTAGTCACTTCAGCCTGCTTTTACCTGGAGGAACCTAATGTCAGAAGAAGGGAATGTTGATAGCAACAGAGAAAATTGGAAATATAAATAATTCCTTGTCTGGATATAAATGTAAAAAGCCATGGATTTCAGAGTTATAGACAGATTTGTGGCCATGATTTTTGAAACAGCAAATTCAAATAAAATTTGGTTTGCAGACATTCTTATTTTGTATCTTAAATGTTCTCTTGATTAGTATCAAGAACTTCTGAGATCCAATGTGTTATTTAAAAAAAACAGACATATATGCAATAAAATGAATGCCAGTATTTTGGATATAGACAGAGAGAAAGATGTAGAATTATTAAGTCATGAGCTAAGAAACTAGCAAGATGAATCTAATTTAGAGAGCTGGCCTAATTAATGTGAATTTTATTGTTACTTTTGTTTCATTTTGTTTTTTAATTGTATACTCAGTAGGTCACCACTAAAAGGATCTTAAGTAACGGATCTAATCTAAACATGCAAGGACAATTTGGCAGCCTGCCTGGCTGTCTGGAGAATGATTGTAAGAGGTGTAAAATCAGAAGTAAGAGCAGCTCACAGACAATTACACTGATTCAAGTATAAGATGGTAATAGTCTGAATCAGAAAGAACGGGTGGCAGAAGACTGAAGAAATGCATTTATAGTTTTAGAAAAAGTTTAATTATTTTGGAGGATTGGACAGAGCATGTTATGAAGGCAGAGACTATTCAGAAGCTACTACTTGTGCCTGTTACCTGTGACACATGAAACAAGTCTCTGTATACTTAATAGACTTGTCTATAGATGGGAAGCAGTTTAGCTCTTTCTAAATGCATATATGAATATTATATGGTAATCAACTCCTGACATATAACAGACCAATAGAAAGCAATGTTTTTGTATATACAATATTTAAACTAATAGAGTTGTTAATATATGGAGACCATCACCATGGCAGAGTCCTAGAATTTTCTAAGAACAGAAATAACTGTCAAAGATAATTTAATTAGGATCTGAAGTAAATGGGTTTCAATGATGTGTCATATAAAGTTGTAAACTAGGCTATATTGCTTACAATATGACAGCTTTGGAATGATAACTCTATCAATGTAAAAGGATAACCTGAAGAAAAGTGTATCCTGGTAACAAGTAGGTCATATTTTAAAAAATATTTTATTTTTTTCCTTTGCTTTTGAGATTATAACATGGTTACATCATTTCTGCCTTCCCTTTCCTCCCTCTAATTCCTATCATAACCCTCCATATTCTCTTTCAAATGCATGGTGCCTTTTTATCATTATTGTTATTTGCATATATGCATATGCATGTATATTCACAAATATAACCAGTTGAGTTCATATGTTGCTTGTATGCTGTTTGTTATTAGATAACCATTGGTATGCACTTCCATGGGAAAGACTATTTCCCAGCTCTCAGCATCCCTCAGTTCCCTGTAGAATTGTGTATTCTTTGATGATTTATGGTCTTTCTCCTGCCAACTTTGGCTGTATTATTTACCTTGTACATCTCATATTTAGGGAGTCATACAGGATTGGTAAGACTTTATGGATATAGGTTCTGATCTTACATGTAGGCATAGTCTCACAACAAACTCCCTGATCTTTTAACTGCTACAATCCTCTCACACACTATTTTGTAATATGCCCTTAACATTAGGTATGAGATGTATCATAGATATATACACAAGGACTTGAACTCCACAACTTAGTACTTTGAATAGTTTTTTTAAGTTCTCTGTATGTTGCAAATAGAAGTTTCCTTAATGAGGGATAAGTACTACAATTATCTGTGGTTATAAATACAAGGGTTTAGGATGTAGTTACATTTATGTTGATTTAGTGAAGTGGCAGAAGTATGTTCTCCAAGTCCCATGACTTCACTAGCACTGGGTATTTGATAAGCACTTCAGAGACAGGACCCTGAGATATATAGAACTAATATGAAGACCTCTTCCCCAAGGACTTGCTTTCATGGTACCTGAACGTACCATAAAACCTTCCAAAACAGGGAATCAACTAACCAATAACTGAAGGAACAGGAACACAACTATAACCAGGATGGAAAAAAGACCCCAAGGATGAAATAATGTCATGTTCACCTTGGTGGCAACAGAAATTCTCTATTTGACCTTAAGACCCATTCATCAAGGGGAAATCCATGCCTGGTACTGGAAACCTAGCCAAATAGCTCAGTTAGTGATATCTGGTATTGGTTGATACTGGATAGGAAATGTACCCATTCTATGGGAATGTTCCCAAAGCATGAGCATAGTAGTGTTTCCAAACTCTTTAAACTTTTAATATTCAGAATTTGAAAATGAAGAGGTTACTGAAAACAATGTCAGACTATCTTTGCAACTATTGATAAATAATCATGAGATTTTGTAACAGCAAGTGTTATCATACCTTTAATTTGGATATGAGACTATGTTATTTCATGTTACATTGTGTGGTCTCTTTGACTACCATGATCAGCTGAATAATGATCCATGGGAATCATAAACAAAGTTTAGTTTAATGTGACTCAGTAGCCAGTGTTGGTTCATACTTTGAGAGAAATAGTTTATTTTAGGCATATTTAAGCATGGAACAATTTGATGAAAAGTATTCATGGTGGTTAACAATTCAATTCCCTGTGCACAACAAACATTTAAGATGTAACTACATCAAAATTCTTTGTAAAATACATGTGACATTTCCATAAAGATGAGCTCTACAGAGTTATAAGCTCATGATTAGGGTCTTGGGAAGGAGCTGGTGTGGTCACACAGATAACACAAAGGTCACCAGGTTATTAAACACATCTGTTCCCAGCCTTCTGGGCAGAAAACATTATACATCTTTGCTGCGGAATAGACAAACCTGTGTGCTTAACAATTCTGGATTCCTAGTGCTTATCTGTAAGCACACACTCTTCAGTGCCACCCACTTGGTTTGCTGTAGAAATGAATATTGCTTTTGTCCCTTGGGATTTGAATGTTTTGAATTTGTATTAAAGTACTTTCTGACAAATATGAACATCTGCTTCTCTTTGCATATATTGTGAAGACTTTTGCAAACAACAATAGGCTAATACAAGCATTGAAACATAGAATATCACCTTTAAATACTATTGAGTTGTATTATAATATCCTAATATTCATTTCTATTAGCAAAAATAACAGTACCCATACTCTTAATTTAAAACTACCAGTGTAAGGACATAGTCTGCTGGAATACTTGTTATCTTGAGTATCATTGATGGGATTTGTATAAGATACACTATCACTATAGACTTCATAATATTTATATTATCAGAGCTAAGAATTCACCATTATTAACAAACCAGGTCTTGAAGACTCACTTAAAACAAAGCCACTGTTATAAGCTATGAATAATTTGGTTTATCCTTATACCTCGTTAGTGCAACCAACCTTTGTCTCTGACTGCTTTTAACTATTCTATTGCTATTTAAATTTTACTTCTGAAGAAGAATCATAAATGTACAACAGTTGAACTGATTTTTAACCAATTTTTCTTTGAATAATTGGGAGCTTATTAAACATCCATAGAAACATCAAATTTCTATGGACATGCCACAAAGAACATGGATGTTAGCTCCCTTTGTTTTTTGTTCATTAAAAGATGATTGTCAGCAAGCATTTAAAAGAGCTCCTGGCACATACTAAGTAATAAATAATAGCAGTAACTCATCAGGTTGGAATCTTTTACATGTGCTAACATGCTTGTCTTGTTCAGCATAGCTCTAGGGACAGATCTGATTTGGATACCAAGAAAAAGAAGAAAAGACAAACACAGTCACATAGAAAAGCTGGGATTATATGAACTGGACATTGTAGGAAAGCACTCCAAAAGTTAGTATATTTATTACATTTGGTTGAACAGCAGGCACAGTTATTGTACATAGCCGAATCAAGTAGACAGAGTTAATTATATATTGCTGAACAAGGAGATAAGCTTAATTAATGTAGGTAGAAATAGTCTCTAGGGGAACAGCCTTCATGCAGTAAATATCTGGAAAAAGGGAAAAAGCAATGGTGTATATTTACTTTCTTTCTTTCTTTCTTTCTTTTCCTTTTTTTTTTTTTTTTTTTTTTTTGAAACACCATCAACATTAGCATTGGAAAAGCTTTAGCTGGCATTTTCTCAGGACTTGACTCACTCAAAAATTCTTCCTCACCCCAGTTGTTCCTGCCCTTTCTCTTCAGTCTGATCACTTACTCAAAGATCTGGTTAGGAAATAGAGGAGTGAGTTTAATAGTTCACTTTGGGGAAAACAATATAAAATCAGGGAATACTCAGGTACAAAATGAAGGGCTGCTTGTTCCTGAAGTCTGGAGTTAATGCAAGGCTGACTAGAGGTACAGATCTCACTGGTAAGACATTATTACAATCCACAAATGAGAAAAAGGCTATATCAGAGTATGCTAAGACAAGAAACTGATAGCAGGCTTGGGTTCTGACAGACCGGGACACCTACTCATCTTTAACCTGAATGGTCACACAATTTTTCATCTTAGTGTAAATGGGTCCATGCTAAGTTTAACAGACTAAGTTCTGAACCAAATTCTGGCTGTTTGGCCTCCCCTATATGCATATATATGCAATGACTATGATCTTTGCCTAACCATTGTTACATCATGCTTTAGTGTCCTGGAAATTTAATTTGCTGTAATTTTCTCCTTTATTCTTAAATTGGGATCTTAGATTATTTTTCTTTGTTGTTTTCAAATGTTAACCACTCAGTAGTATATATTTCTCACTAATGTTTGCTTTCACAGAATCCCATAAAATTCTGGAATTTGTGATTGCACTATCATTTAGTTCAAAATAAATTTTATTATTTCTCTTAAAACTTTCAATGTGAACCACAAGTTATTTAGATGTGTGTTGTCCAATGTATATGAATTCTTCTCTTTCAATTTCTACTTCATTCCAATACAGTCTTTAGTGTGCCCTCTAGCCTTCCAAGTTTGTTGAAGTGTTTTCTATGGCCTTGGAAAAGTTGTCTGTCTTGGTGAAGAGATAATGTGCCATTATGGAGAATGTTTCTGTTCTTGTTACTAAATGGAATGTCTACAGAAATCAAATATTGTTCAATTGATGTTCACTTACAGCACCTATTTGTTGTCTTTCTTATTCATTCTGACTTGTAAGTTCTGCATCTTCCTGCCTTTCATGGTTTTCATTGAACATTGCATTGGATTCCACATTTTCCTTAATATAGGAAACTTTTACTTTTGGGATTTAGTCTTGAATTTTGCTTCACCATGAAACACTACCACACCACTTTGTGAGAACTAGAGCTGCCTATAACAACAAAGCATTTCCACATCCTTCTCCCAGCCTCTGAATGGCTGGTGCCATTGACTTGTCTATATGCACATATTATCTACATCCATATACACACATACACACATATTCATACATAAGGAGGTATATAGCTAATAATTTTGAAATAATTCCTTTGTTCAAAGTATTGCGTGCTACATCAATTATGGAACTGGCTTTATCTCACCTTCCCTTATTATGTAATCTTCATTTCTGAATAGAGATTTATGGTGGACATTTGTTGATTTTCCTTTTTTTTTTTAATGAGCTTCTGTGTGATAAAATTACTAATGTATCTGAAGTTTTTCGCATATAAACTGAAATCCAGGAATGAGAAACTTTTAGAGAGAAACTATTGCATCACCAATGAAAGCATAAGTGTGGCTAACAATGTTGCATATTGAATATTTGCTCTACCTTAATGTTCTAGTAAATGCAGAAACATCACAGGATGGATTTGAGGTCTTTACTATAGCTCAGTTAATGAGTAGTTCACTATGACTTTATCGTGTCTTTTAACATGTCATAATATCCATATATTTTGGGTCTAAAAATTTAAATTTGTTACAATCTCAGGTGGCTTCAGTTACCTAGCAGAACAGAACAGAAGTGAAATATGAATGAACTTTATGAAATAATGTTAATAAGTCAAACCCAAGGAGTGAGAATCTTCAGGCAGCAGCTCACTAACTGTTGATGACTTTTAGATGATTAGAATAGGAAATTTTGTTTAAAGTGACATTTCCTAATCTGATTTTCAAACCATCATCATCATGCTGAATTTAGTCAATTATTTAAAGAAAGAGTAGAAAAGTGTTTTTGAAGCTAATCTTTGAATACTATTGCATTGGCATGGGCAAGTAAGTTTATTTTCATTTTCAAGTCTCGAAAGTTTTCTTCATTAGAATAAAATTGTGAACCTCTGGTTAGAATGTCTAAGTGTTTTGTGCTATGTAAGATAATGAAAGTTCACCACAACACAGTGCCCAGTGACACCCTGCAGAAAGCACTGTATTAGAATCTGCCTATACTCAAGATTAGGATGACAAAGTTTTTTCAGGATTTTATAATTTTATAATGAAATCATTGGTAATAGCAATGAAAACAATGAGCTCCTGGACACTGATTTCTGAAACACAATTCTATAACTAAAAGAATGAGAGTTCTTGAGGACTCACTGATTCCACATATAGGGGAAAGATGCAGGAGGAATGAAGGAAGGGGCTAGAGGAAGAGGAATAGAAGAAGCCTGAAACATCTTACAGTGACAGGTGAAGACATTGAAAACAAAATAAAATGAAATATAGGTACAGAACAAAAGACCTCAATGAACAATAATGAATGAACAAATTGGTAAAGAAGATTTAATAATTAATGATTAGGAATATAATAACTTAATTGAACCAAGAAACATCCATTTTCCTGAAGTTTATTTATGAAAATGCATAGGTGAAAAAATGGGACTATAAGAGAACCATTAGTAATCATAATTATATTTACATCAAACAAATTTACCAGTTGCTCATTAAAATTAGTGTGTTAAGGCTTATGCAGAAATGGGATGTCCCCATAGCTTCAAGTAGAAAAAGAAAAAACAGTAGGTTCCTCTGGGAATATCTGGTTTCTGACAGGAGGATGCTCTTGTCTATGCTTTGTTCCGGTGAACTTAGTTTAATATGATCATCAAGGGCAGAAAGGAAAAAGAAACTAGGAAGAGCTAGCTGCATTGTGGAGGACATGACAGAGTCAGCCCTGCTTGATGGATGGTACTATTAGGACCAGTTTTTAGTATCCAGGATGAACATGATTGTCCTACAAACACACTTTTGACTCGTGGACAGCTTTGGTTGGTGTAGTTCTTTCCGACCCACTGAGAGATTTGGAAAAAAGGAAGTGGGACTTGACTCAGGACCCTCACTTATGATATACTAGAAACAACCTTGGGAGAAATAATTTTACATATGACTTGGGATGTTATCTGAAGACAGCAGAAAACTTTCAAGTGTGCTGGCATTCTTTGAAGGAATATAGCAGCTCATTTTCACAGCCATCTCCCCAGAACTCTTGCCTGAACTATGCATTGTTCAACTTAATTAAAGAATTCCTGCTTCCTTCTGGATATATAAGCAAGCCTTTGATTTTGCAATTGACACAATGTTCCTTAATAGAATCATCTGAAATCCAAGAATATTCATGTTCCTAATTTACAATGATATAAGGATTGTGTGGTGAGATACAGTGGTGGCAGCATATGGTGGGTGAGGTATGCCAGGTAATTTATGTTCTCATCTAAAGTTAACTTGTCAATGTGAATGTATGATGGGAAGTGGGCCTAGCAAATAAACAATATAGAAATAACCAAAATTTCTTTGTGACTTCTCAAATGCTATTCAAACAAGTTTAAATAAATGTGCATATACTATTTCACTTTCCTACCTACCATTGGAACATTTGAGCCCAGTTTCCAGCACTTCCAAGGACACCCTGTACACAGTATCATTTTTCTAATTCCTGTTAGTAAGCACAGGGAAAGAAACATGTGCTAATTGCCTCAGGGGAGTGAAGTAATTCAGTCTCTTCTTCCTATTTCCAAATGCTTTTCAACTCTCTACTCCTGTAATTACTGTGGGTAGCTTTCAGGCTTGATGTAATTGCTTAAGATAACAAGGTCTTCAGCTGGAGCACAGTATTGTGTAGGTGGAGTTATTTGTCAGGACCACTGATTTCCCTATAAATGATACAGAGACTTATTATTAATTATAAAAATTCTCAGCCTATAACTTAGACTTGTTACTAACTAGTTCTTAACTTGACCCATATTTATTAATTTACCTGTTGCCACATAGCTCATGGCTTGTTACCTCATTTCCTACCTGTCCTGTTTCCTCTGCATACCCTTCCCTTCTTTCCGCATTCTCTCAGTCCAACTGTCCTGAATAACCTCTTCCTGCCTAGCTACTGAACAGTTAGTTCTTTATTAAACTAATGAGAATAGAACATCCTCACAGTGTACAAAAGGATTATTCCACAGCAGTGACCTATCTCACTTGTGTGGATTTTGGAGCCAGGCTTGTGAGGAACTGGTTTGTGTTTTAAAAGTGCCTACATGTGGAGTAGGGAGTGGATGGGATAGGAGAGTGGTCAGGAGGCATGGGATAGTGGAAGAGAGGGAGGGAGAGGGAACTGGGATCAATATGTAAAATAAGAAAAATAAATTAAAAATGGTGAGAAATAAAAGATAAAGATATTAGAAAAAAAGTGCCTAGCCTGAGACCGGCTTGGATACTACCTGCATCTCTGTCCCTCTTTTCTTCATCAGCCACATAAGGCCTGTGCTTGCTGCAGTCTTCTGCTGTTCTGCTGTTCTGTCATTTGTCCTAGAAGCGCCATCAGCCTTTTCTTGCCTTGTTAAATATTTTTGTAGTTTTAGAAAGATAGAAGTGGCTTTTTGACTCTAACTTGTACCTCAGGTTGGTTGGTTGAAAAATATACGGTTTTGTTTTTGTTTTTGTTGTTGTTCTCCTTCTCCTTTTCCCCACAATAATAGAAAAATAAAGAACAAACAATCAAAAAAGTAACTGAAGAGAATGACTGTTATAAAGTATAAAATATTTTGGGCTGTGAGATTTTTCTTTTACTAGATTGTTTTTCTACTCAAATACTAATCTCAGCCATTGTCCTTAATGACCAACATAAAATTAGATTGATATTTTGAATTACTATTGATACTCATCAATAACTAAGAAACTACAGAGTTTATTTTCTAGTAGCTGAAAACATGTTTAGATTCACATTCTAGAATAATAATAAGACAACACTAGTAAACAAATATTGACAATTACCTACGTGGATATATAAGTTATTGGCTTTACTTCTACTTTGGTGGAAGCTTCTTTTCAGGTAAATGTGGCAATGAACACTTCCCTAATGTCTCACCTAGTCATTCCTCCCAAATATCTACCACTAACATTGGATTTACATGGTCTCACCTATGCCTTCTCACGTGAAAAAGCAAGCTGACCCTCATATTTGACTCTGAAGGAAATTTTACACGGAACCCTGATCTATACTCAGAACACTGGGTTACAACCCACTACCATCCACGTGACTCATTTCTGTACCATGAATATTTTTACTTTTAAACTTCAACATTATTTTCTGTTTTGGATGTACTGGAATTTGTCTCATGATCTCACAATTGCTGTGTAACGTGTACGGGTTTTTCCGCCCGCCGCCTGGTCTTGTCCCGCCGCCAAGCCAGCCCCAAATAACACACAGAGTCTCTGTATTTGATATTATACTGTTGGCCAGGTGCTAGTTTCTAATCGGCTAGCTCTGTCTTAATTATTAACCCATTTCTGGTGATCTATGTATTTTCACATGGCCTTCTCTTACCTGGGAGGCGGCTGGCATCCAGCTCTCTCCAGACCCTCCATCTTGGCTCCTCCTTACTATTTCCTCTTTCCTCCTTGTCTCCTAGTCCCTCCTATCTTCCTTTCCTATTGGCCAACAGTGCTTTACTATTAACCAGTATGAGAAACATATATACATAATGGCATCTCCCATCATCGCTGTGCTATGTGACATAGTTACATCCTAATCCCCTAAATACTCTTTAAAGGATGTTGCCTCTGATTGCTACAAAGTGCTACAGTGAGTCAATGGAGCAATTATGTCCAAAACAATTATAAATGTCTGTGTACAAACAAAATGGAAAAATAAGCCTGCAATTGGGGTATATTGGACACATGAGGAACCATTGCCATTCACTGTCTTCCTAGTTTTCTTCCCTATCCCATAGTAACCCACAGCCAGATGGTATGAACTTGTGTATTTATTTCTCTTAGTCCTTACTCCTTCTAAGGCAGTAGTTCTCAACCTATGTTTCATAACCATTTTAGGAATCAAATGACCCTTTCTTGTGGGTAGCCTAATATCATTTGAAAACCCAATATTTTTTTTAACATTATAAGTAACAACAGTAACAAAATGGCAGTTTCGAAGTATCAATAATTTTATGGTTGGGGTCACCACCACATGAACAACTGTACTAAAGGGTCACAGCATTAGGAATGTAGAGACCCACTCCTCTAAAGCCTAGCATTTTCTACTTTTAAGTACTTATTACTCCTTCAGCCTGATCTATATTGACTCCTGATTCCTTTAGCAAGTCACACTGAGTATGTAGGAGCTATTGTAAAATCTCTGCTAGATGATTCTCAATGGTAAGAGAAGTTTGACATTGGCCCAGTCTGTTAACAATATCATCTGGTGTTGTGTGTATACTGGTTTAGATGGTGGTTCTCTCTGTGGATCTGTGTCTTGTGGAGGTGGTACATTTGTGGCTCTTTGGGTGGTGAACAAATGTGAAGGTCCTTAGGTAAATTGGAGGCCCAACCTCAGACTTGATCAGGGTATTTGGACAAACTCCAGCTACGTGTGTGTGTGTGTGTGTGTGTGTGTGTGTGTGTGTGTGTGTGTGTGTGTGTGTGTTTGATTGCTGCTGAATATTTTCCTCCCATTGTCATTTTGAATGAGTTGAGAGAGTCAGCAAAGACACTTCATAGCTGAACCAGGGCTGGTAGCAAGCTCTTGAGAACCTCAAACACTGTATAAACATGTGTCTTTACTTCATAGTAGATTGCCTCTGATACTGTTACAGTGGTGGATAATTTTATTATACACTGACTAATAATGTAGATAAAGATGTGTTAAATAAAATCACCAGTTTCCCAGGTAACAGGGTAGGTATTACAGTTTGGTCCATAACATTTGGAGATAGATATCTATATATCATTGCACTGAAAGTGGCAAATTTATATGTCTGTTATATTGGCTTTGTAGATAGCTATTTTGCTTCACCATAAAAGTGAAAAAGTACCTCAAAATATTTATACTCACCAAGTTTTCACTAACCATATTTTCTTTCCTACCACTGATAACTTCTTGTAAAGTGAATTTACTTTCTAAACATTAATAACTATTTATTAGGCCAAGGTCATATCCAAGATTATTTTTATGAGCTAATAATATGAAACAATTTTTTCTAATAAATTTACAGTCAGTTATATGTGTTATTCTAAAATTCTTTATTCTGAAGCTTCAATGAGAAAAAAAATACCTGGCAGATCAACAACACATTGGTCCTCCTGCCCAAATGTTGTCACTGTGCATTTATACGCAGGTTCAAAGAAACTGTGTGACTAGCAAGTACCAAGGTAAGGCTGATACTGTTGATTCTGACCTCACAATTTAAGAGTCATACCTAATTTATCCTTCTTTTAATACATTGTATATTAACTAAGCAAAGGTCTTAACTTTGCCATGAGAAATCCATCCATCAATAACAACTTACTGTGTTCTCCAGCCTACCTTATGTTCCTACATTCTGAAACCTTTGGATCATTAAAATGGAAAGTAGTTTGAGAGTTTCAAATCCTGTTTCTTAAACATTCTCATTACATGCTATTCAGCTCAGCCTCTTCCTAGATATAGTCTTCAATACCATGTCTTCAGTGCACTTATCTTCCTTACATAAAAAGTTTTATTCCATCCACAGTGAAAGAAAACCATTTGCCTCAAGTAGAAGGAAACTGTAAAATTAAATTAAGATGTTTGTCTTCAAAAGAAATGAATATAAATGATAACAGAAAAGATATTTATAAAAGCATATATAAAGGTAGCTTATTTCACAAGAAAAATGTTTGCTTATGATTCATTCTTAACAAAGGGGAATTCTTTCAATGTCATTTTACTTAATATGGAAAAGATAGTCAACAGTAAGTTAATTCCATTCTTTTTGTTACAAAATCTGCTTTCCCTGATGTTAAGGATACAAATGCAGTCAGATAGACAGGTAATCATAGATGTTTCCTTGGGAAGATTGCCTATCAACTTTTATTTTTTAGACTGTAGTATAAAGTGGACAACTCTCTGGTATATTTGACAGACACCTCCACAATAGTCACAGTCTTCTCTTCCAGACTGCTATTCTTTATAAAGGAAAATCATATTATTTATGTTTTTGTGATGTGTGGTGTGGAAATGCTTTCCTTGGTGTACTGGGCAACATTTAGACTTTTCTTAGATACAAAGATTCAGTGTAATTGAAAAAGTGAATAAAGTTCATATAACTTTTCTCAAATCTCTACAGATCCCACAACATTAGTCACAAATATCTACTAGGTTCTGAGTAGAATGAATATATAAAAGATATTTGAAATCTCTGTAATTTATATGAGTGCATGATGGTTATTTCAATTTTACAATTTGGAAGCAGAAATTCAGAGATTGAATGACATGTCAAGCACAAATATCAAGCACTGCTTGAGTTAAGACTGATCCACTTGGCACATCCTGAATCTTCTGTCTCAGACCATCAGATGGGAACTGGAAATCAATGGAGAATTCTGCTTCCTATGCGTGATCCTTCATCTCCAAACAGTCTAGCTCCACACAGGCACTACCCAAAAGACTGCTTTTCTGAAAATTTTCTACCTAGCAGGTAGCAGTCTAGAGACTGTTAAGAGGTCCAGTGTCTGTTCTCTTCACCCAGGCTTTGTTGTGCACTGACCTCTCCCTAGGTATTACTTAAAAGACACATTTTCTGAAAACTTTCCACCTGCCTATCTAGAAAAAGGTCAGGAGTCTCAGTGCCTGCTGCAGTCAGTGCCTGTGCTCTAAGGGTGGCAGTAACTGTCTTGATTATTGCCAACTGGGGATCCTGCCTATAATTATAGACAGTAGTACATCCCGCTGTGCCCCTTTCCTTCCCTATCCCAGCCACCTTTTTATACACTAATATATGTTTTTGTACTTTGAGAAATACTAAGTAAATTTGTATGTGAAAAAAGCATCTCTCTTCTCACTGATAAAACCACATTCTATATAAGTAAAGACACAACCAAAAAGTATCATTAATAAATAGAATAACTAATTTAATATTCAAAATTAGCATATACATCACAATCACACTTGTTTATGGAGAAATCCCCATGAAAATATTATTATGTGTGTGTGTGTTTTTGTGTGAGCCAAAATGGACACACAGACATGTTTGTGTTTAGATGACAGGAACTCTGAGGTATAATATGTCTAAGATTTTTAATCTAAGCCTCTCATAATTCCTGAATATTCTCAGTAACAATCAGTTCTGTGGGGTTTAATAGACTGTAACCATTTGATGTGGATCCTTTGACATGAGGGGAGTTTCTGGTCTACTACACTCTTTCTCAATATTATTAATCACCATAATGCTGTTACCTGCTTCTATTATACAAGTGTGAAACAGCCAGGTCCATGGGATGCATATTTAGACTGCAGTGACATTCCCTGGTAGCTGAAGAATGGACACAGCCCAACAACATTCAGATAGCCTTCTCTGAGTCAGCCAAGGCCTGAGATGGACCCTGTGAGAAGCACCACTTGAAGGAAAGAATTTCGAGTCTGTACTAGTGAGGTATGTGTTGGTAGTTCAAATGTGTGAAGAAAGTTTCAAAGTCTAAGCTTTAGAAGGCTCCCTGGGCCAAGACATTTAGCAGCATCAAAGTTTCTCTGGTAAGTTGATACATTAATACTATTGTATTAGTCTGATACCCGGAATTCCTTCTACAAAGTGGTGCCGCCAAATGACCCAGCTCCCTGCCAAGCAACTGGAAGAACATAAGAATCACAGTCCTACAGTAAGTGGGCAATGACTATCTTCCTCAGATGTAAGGATTTTTTCAGGATTATGTTGTAACACAAAGTGTTGAGACAATCGATAAGGTTTATGCCTGAACATTGTTTTACCTGTAATGTACTAAGAACTTTGAAATAATAATAAAAAAAACCTCTTAAATTTCTTTCATTATTTTTCATTCTCTTAATATTACGAAGTGTTATTCTTTTCCCTTTTTTAGGATTCAAGTATTAGTAAGTGAAGTTCAACATGGTTAAATTTGACATGACTCTGAGGCACTTTCATTTGCTAAAGCACAATGTGGTAAGGGCCTTCACAATGTCAAATGCAGAGCCTGATGTGCATAAAGATGACAGGGTGGCCTCAGTTGCAGTTCTCAGGAGAATATGTATATCACCAGTTAAAGAAAAAATGGTGTGACATGACATTAACAGATGGTTTGAAAAGTACTGTAAAGAGCCCACAGGTGGGGAAGGGTGGTAACAAAAGTCTTCATCCAGAGCAAACTTTTTAGAAAGTTGACATTCCTGGAAACAGAGGGAATGCTAGCAAGCCTTGGATGACAAAATAGAGTGCAGGACCATCACATTTCCACAAGTTGGTGACTACTAGGCCAGAGTTATCAGTCTGACAGGGGATTTTTCCAGACAGACAGCTGGAAACTTTAGAGAGCTTCCCGAAGGAGTCAACTGTGTGAGCACGAGGGCAGGGAATAAAGTTTGTTAGAAAAGGCAGGAGAGACAGAACCAGGTCTGAAGATGCTGGAGCACAGAGAGCAGTAGCCACACACCCTTTCCACGCCACAGGCATAGACAGATTATAATGCCGCTGCCCACTCACCAGACTTCAATAGAGGATTTCAGTGTTTGGTCAGAGCTCTACCAATGTATTAAACAAGGCAAAAATAAATAAATAAATAAATAAATAAATAAATAAATAAATAAATAAATAAATGGGAAAAGAACAAAACACTAAATCGCATCTCCTTCAGTTCATTGTCAGGGACCACACATTGACTGTGAGAATCAGACATTTACAATTTGCCTTTAATTTCATTCACCCTGTGTGGTTTTCTTCACTCAATTCCAGCCATAATAACTGTCATTTTAAAAAAAATTCATAAAGGTGCACAAAGATGGTGTGATTCCTGTCCTGTAGTGAAATCGGCAATGTGTTCCTGTGAAATTTTTTCTACAAGTGGATGTCACACTAGTCCGGATATGATCTGAATGATCATTGAATTTGTTTGACACTGCTCCTTCCTTAACTCACCTGAGTCCACAGGGTTTCTAGTCCAGTGGACCTTCATAAATAATTTTGAAACTTTCATGGGCAAAATCATTCTGAGGGAGATACTGGAACAGAGCATAAAAATTACAATAGACAGTGAAAGAAGAGCTTATCACATCTTCCTGCAGGACTGGGCTGTGTCAGAGAACCAAGTGGTTAGTATATTCAGCCCTTGTGCTTTGAGTAGGGCAGTGTTGCCATAGTTCCGTATCTCCCTAGTTACATGTCTGCTTGAACTAAAAAGAAAACTTACTGAAAGCAAAGCTGAGGGAATAGGAAAACTTGATCAGACAATAGGCATCAGGGACTGTGAATGCCCCTCTGTGCCTCATTCTACAACTAACTTTGTCTCCCAAAACCAGATTTCATCTAACCAATTTCAAGGGTCCATAATCTTTAAAAGAAAAATTAAAGAGAAACAGATTGTTCTAAAATGGGAAGTAATATAGCCTTACAATACATGTTTCATTTATTTTTATAGCTGGAGAGAAATAAATAAGCTTTGAAGGAAACAGCATTAATGATTTACATAAAGTGGAGTCAATATTGATGGACCTATTGACTCTGATGACTACCTCTGTGATGGCATAATGACTTGACTTTGGTCACTTCAACTGTATGAATAATAGCCTTGCAGGACAATTATAAGTATGACTTAAAAATAACTAAAGAAATGGTGTAACCTTTTCCAGCAGTCTGCATAGAATCTGCATGCACTTTGAAAGTTAGTCAGAATACAGGAAACTTGCCAATGGATCTGAGACTGAAGTTTTAAATGTCTATTAGTCAAAGTGTATGCTGTTGTCTCCAGGAATAGGATCTTAGATGAAGTTATGAAAGGTAAGTATGAGCAATTAGAATACTTTAAATTCTTCAGTTCAGTCAGGAATGATGAAGTGTTTATTACATGTGCTTCTGTTTTTCTGTTTACAATAAGCCATTTTAGATACTATGGCTTTTTAAGAAAAATAAAAAGTGAAGTATTGGTTCTATAGTGAAGTCATTCTTAGTGCATTTTATTGTTCTGTTACCTGGCCTATAATAGTATTTAGAATTTCATTGACCCTCCGGGAATTATTAAAAGCATCAGACAGCTTCCACTGTCAAAGCAAAGGTAGTATTTCAGGGGAAATTGTAAAGGGTCAAGTAGACTTCCAGGATATTTGAACTGGAATATGATTTTATACCTGGAATATGATTTTGTACCAGTAATCATGGAAGAGAAATAAAAGTAATTCAGATGATCTTTTCTAGAAGTTGTTTTACTGTCAGTTCTTTTGATTTGTATACTCCTACAATGTGTGAAAATGCATAATTGATTCTTTGACTTAAATTTAGAAATAAATTCCTTAAAATGGCAACACACTCAAGGGAGAGTTTTCTTCTTAAAATCATTAGGCTTTCAGGGTCAATACCTGAAAACTGCTCCCTGAAGGGTCCCACATTCTGTGAGAGAATCACTGGAGAAAAACAGTACAGTAAGAAGCAAGAGATGTGATATCATTTTTACTTTGGACAATAATTAGTTGTGTGATCCTAAGCTGATGGTTCCAACTCTCTGTGTTTTCATTTTATTGTTGTTTGTTTGTTTGTTTTAATTTGTTAAAGGATAAAGATGGACAAGGAAGTTGCATTCCTATGATCCATAAAATGCAAGAGATGAAGCAGGCCATCTCCCTCAGGGGAAGGAATTTCTTCACAAATAGGAAAACAGTGTCCAGAGGGATTTAGCCCAAAGTTTAAATGTGTTATGGACAAAGTGGAAAATAATACTTAATAATCTAGAATTTAATTCAGTGCTTGCTTCTGTATAGTGAATGTTTGAGCTATTGATTTAAATGTTTGAGTTATTTCTCAAAAAAGAACAAGTTATTTTAAGAGTTAAGGATTGAATAGACATAAAACTATACTAATATGTCCACCATATATTTATTACAGTAAAAGAAAATGATGTTACATATTATATGAAAAGTTTTATTTTTAAATATTAATTAAATATAACAGTACTGCCCAGATCACTAGCATAGACATATTAATATGTAACATTTCAGAGAAGATTTTTAATTTCTCAGAAGTTTGATCTTACAAAATGCAAATATCCAGTAGGCAATATTTGTTCATGATTGCTTGACAAGAAATATCAGACATTGAACACAGTGCCAGTATTGCTTGAAAATAAAATATCTTTGAAAAAGTCTATTCTCCTCAAGGAGATGGTTCCAGTAGGTACAGAAAGTATAACCTGTAAAAAAAATATAAACAGTATGTAAAGATGACTCATAGCTGAATTCTTAAGCCCCCAGGAGATTTTATTAAATTGGGGAATTCACCTACCTTTAGAAAAAGTGATATGTCAAACTCTTGTAATACCCATGTCACCAAGAAACTGTGAGAACATTGTCATATTAAAAGATCTTATAGGAAAAGGTATATGAAACCCCAAAGTTTTATCAATTTTAACTAACACATAATTTCTGAGGAGACTGAAGAGTTTAGTCTTTGGCCAGCTCATTCTATGTGTTTGTAAGATATCGGTATAGTCAGTTTTTTACCTGAACTTTGCTTTCACAAATGCAAAGTCAGTTCTAGGATAAATAACAATACAGTGTATGCTTATCAATGTCTTCTGAAGCACCAAGTAATCTCTCCAACACCCCAGTCTCTGCTAAAAGTATATAATGCCTGTTCACCAATGAATGTAATCTCTGACATGTTGCTCTTTATAAATATCATACATTATCAGCTAAAATAAATTTGCACTAGAAATGTACATAAGACATCTAGCAAAAACAAGGAGCCAGAATACAATATTTCAAATTCCTACACTGATAAATAATGTTGCCCTGCTGTTACTCTTAAAGTGCTGACAGAGTTGTGAAATCCTTAAGTGCACCAGTGGGATGAGGTACTCTATGGGATAACAACTACCAAGCAATATGGACACATATCAGTATTTACGCCAGGATGGAACAAACTGACTCACTATCTCCTAAGAAATTCTGGAGGCTTTGGAAATATAATTTTCTTCTACTCATTCATAGTTTATAATTTAGTGTAGTCTTAGTGTCCAAGTACATAGCTGTTGCCTAAGCTTATAATAATGATCCATCAGAATTTCCGAAGTGCAAAAAGTAACCACACAAAATAACACAAAGTCATACCAGATTTCTGTGAAATGGGGTATTCTTAAAACTGCTTTGGTAATTTATTTTTCTGTTTCTTCCTTTCAGGACTGTCATGTCTCATTTTTGTCCTTGCAGTTTCCTCTAGCAACAACCTGCTGATGTCTCACAGACTGAGCTTAATTTAAATTTACTCAGAGAAGGAAAACTTAGCCAATTTGCAGACAGACATACAAAATAATGATGAATAAATTCCAAATCATGGACTCGCAGCTATTTTATGGATAAAGGGACATAAACTTCCAGCATGTATCTCATGAGTGATGTATTTCTCTGTTCTGCACATATTTGAGTTATGGAATTGTATTTTTAACTATAAAGCATGTTCTAATATAGTAATAGTCATCACTCTGTACATGCTAAATTTTGCTTCATGGTTTTGAGAAGGTTGCACTTGCTTGATTGCAAATCCTCATCACTCAGAAGTTGTCTTTAGAAGGGACAGAAACATCAGTTTATAGCAAAATTTTGGAAATCTTCGTAAGTAGTTGTGATGTTTAATCTTGATTTCCTACTTGGCAGGCTTTAGAATAACCATGGGGAAAAATCTCTGGGTACAACTGTGAGAGAAAACCCATTCTAAATGTTGGCAACACCTTTGTTGATATTTCAAGCAAAATGAGAAGGGGAAAGCCCAGAAATAGGTGTTCATTGGTCTCTATTTCCTGACTGCATGCCGTGTGACCAGCTCACTGATGTGAGCAAGGCTTCCCACCACCTAAAGCATTAAGACCTCATACTGGCAGTGAAAGGAAACAGGAAACTCTTCCTTCTTTCCTTAACTTTTTTTTTTTTTTTAACCAAGTTCTTTGACATAATACCAACTCAAGTAATGGAATAATAGTATACTTAACATTTAAAAGCCAGCAATTTCAAACATGAAGTCAAATGCCTAGGTTTACTTGAAAATAAACAGTCTGTCATCACTAGAGCAATGCACATTTAAACTATAGCTTGAGCCATAGGAGCAACACATGACAAATAAACAGAAGCTTATAGCAGATTTTGGGTTCTGAGTCAACTGCTCTCTCTATTGCTATGCTGCAGTACCAGCTCTCGTTTTTTAAGCCTGTGACCACACATGCAAATGAACTAACTGCAGATGTAATTAATTACAATAAAGTCACACATCAATGAGGAGGAGTCCCTTATCTAGTGTCATTGCTTCTCTAAGGAATTTTATATGGAAAGATACAGAGGGGCAGAGAAGTCTGTTATCTAAAAATGGAGACAGAAATTAGAGGAAACAACCACAAACAGAATAATTCCTGGGCCAAGCGAGTTGGAGGGAAGAAAGTCTCTTAATTTGAAAGGAGGAGGAAGAGGTCTTGGAGGGCTTTGATGGAGGAGAGCAAGGAAGGCACTTCTACGGTCTGTTAACGCTATATCTGAAGTGCAAAGTGTCTTCAGCAATATAGACTTACCATCTACATCTTGGGAATAACCCAAGAGAGCAATAGATTGGATGTTTTGGGAGTCTCTTAGGCATCCCTGGTCAATAACTCAAAAGAGTTCTCTTCCTGTCTGGTATTAAGGTTTGTCTTAGGTGGCCTTTAGCTCTTGGTGATAATACCATTAGCTCAGATAAGTTCACTAAAACCATATATGTTCATTTGTACACTGAGATGTATGTAGTATGGATTTTTAGTTATGTAGCTTAGCATCATCCTTTGTGTTTTTTTTCACCATCTATTTTGTTATTTTACCTACATTCCCCCTCTCTATTTACCTCATTCCCATTTCCCTATGGACTCCCTTTTCCATGTCCAGTTGTATTTCATTAAAATCTTTTTTTTAAAAGGACACTGGAAGGAACATGGCTCCATTAATAGGTTTATCCTGTACTTTTATTCTTCTAAAAACATGTTTTAAAAAGTACAATTTGTAGTACTTTATTATAACTTCTATATGAAACACTTCAATAAAGATGATGCTATTATCAATTTCCACAAAATAATTTAATGTTTACATATCTAAAAGCATATTTTTGTATAGCTCCATAGCTAGAGGGAATGAAGATCAGAAATTAGGCTTTAAATATGTAGGAGTTACAAAATAAGCAAGCAAAAAATACTATTATTTAAGGGTCCTTCCTTACCAGTGAGCATAAAATAGAATCAGCCTTCCCATTGTCAAAAGTCTACACAGAGATGAACCAACCTACACCTAAGAACTGAGAACAGAAAAGAAGAACAGAACTCTCAGAACTCTGTCCTGACATTTTCCAATGATAGTCATGAGTTTAGACTTACAATTAAAATTCTAGTAATTGGCTGGCAAGCTAGGAGACCAACAAAACAAAAGCTTGCATGCTGTTTGCATTCTTGGGCCAACAGAAAAGCTCCTCTCTTAGAAAATTTCTGCAAGCAAATATAGACCTAAGATACACACACACACACACACACACACACACACACACACACACACACACACACACACATAATCTGACACAAAAACAAAAAACTTTGGCCTTATTAAATATAGGACTTTTCAAATTTAAGTATCATCTGCAGCTATGTGACCAAAATTCCACTATACATAGTTAGCATCCACCAAAAATAAATAGTTTAAAAATGAGCACTGAACCTTAAAGAATTATATATAATTACCAGACTATACAGTAATATATACTCTAAAGAATGAAAAAAATTAAGGAAGAAGTATATACTTTCAACAACATATATTAATTTCATGTAAACATTAACTTAGAACCAACTTTTTTTTTTTTTAATTTGGTTGCTTAGGTTACAAAAACTAACAATGTCCCTTTTGCTGGGATTTATATTCTAGTTGTAAGTGACAGATGTACAAAAAAACAAGCAAAATATGTTCTATGGCAAAATGAGTTAGGAATAAAAGTAGAAAAGCAAAGAGAGAGGGTGTGAAATCATCAGTACATTGGGAATCACAAAAAGAGACTTAAAGAAAAAAGAAGTAAGTCCAATACATACCTAGAGGAAGAAAGTGACAAAAAAGAAAATAAAATTGCAATAGCTCTAAAGTGGTTTATGTTGATCTATAAAGAATCCTTAGGAAGAGTTTCTTCCAATGGTAACTCATTAGTAGATAATGGAGACTTTCATGTTGGGAAAAGAGTTTAGGTTATCAACAACATGCCCTTGAAAGGTATGTCAGGGTCCAATTTCTCCCTGTTCTCTTTCTTTGCTACTTGTTCATAACTCTATCTGGGTTACTTCAACATGTGTTCCTGCCATGATAAGGTCCTTTAATACTGTGGACTAGTAACACAAAGAGGCACCAGACATGAAGCAGAAACTCTGAGACTACTAGACCAAATAAACATTTTCTCCTTACTCTATTAGGCATTTGTCAACATAGTGACAGACAAGAGAAGAAGCAAGGGTAGGAGGATCAGTTGTGGAATAAAGCAAGGATAGCAAGGAGGTCATGCCAGGATAGCAGAGCAGAAAACAACAAAATACTGAGAAGAAAACACAAAGAAGCTTATTAGAATTTCTAAACAAAGCATGTTATTGCTAAGGCATGCATATTGAGCAGGCTGCCAATGAGACAGAGCTGAAAGGGAAAATAAAAAGTGCATTGAAACAAACCAGAAAGCAGAGGTTAAAAATGAAAAAAAAAAGAAAGAAAGAAAGAAAGAAAGAAAGAAAGAAAAAACAATAGATCAAAATTGTGCAAACCAACCTAATATGCTTTAAAAATATGATAAAGAAGTCCCAAGTAATTCTGGTTGTATTCAGAAGTAGAGAATAAGACTGGAGAGAGAGGCAGTATTTGAAATGACACTAAATTAGAATTTTTTAGAACTTCAAAAATGCATGATACTTCTGATTCTCATTGGATTCTGAGAAAAATAAACAGAAGTAAATATATATCCTCCCATATTAGAGGTAAATTTCAGAACATCAAACCTCAGAAGACTTTAAAATGCCCATGGAGTGGGAGGCAGTGGTGTAGCTCTGTGGGATAGTGTGTGCTTAGCATAAAGGAGCACTGGGGTGTTTTTAAATGTAAAACTTACTTGGCAAAGGAAAAGAAAGAACAGAGAAGTGCAAGTCCTTCCTATCAGAGCCTCCCCTGTTTTATCTGTTTAATTCACTGTTGCATAAGAAAGCATGAGGCACTCTCAAAGTCCTAATCAGCATGTTTAAAAGCTTCACCTTAAAAGTCAGGTTTATCTTGCTAAAAGTCTGAAAGCAAAGTGTGACATTTCTTCTTTGTTAACTCAGTTGTTTTATTCTAAACTTTTCGGTGCTGAGAAGAGAAGGACAGCAAGAGGAGAAAGCAGTCCTAGTTGTTTCTTGATGCTTACAAAGAGATGGCTGATGATCTGTTTGTGAGACCCTTGGCAGTGGCTTTTTGAAGCCAGTTACCTGTGGTGGAATGCTATTCTCAGCCTTGAAGCTAGTCAGGGAACTTGGTCCTGCCTTAACTGAATGCCAGGCTTCATTGAATCCCCATGGGAGGCTTTACTCATTCTGAGGAGTAGATGGGAATGGGTTAAAAGCAGGTTGGGGGGACAGTAAGGGAGGAAGGAGGAACTGTGCTTGGTATATCAATGAATGAAAAATATAATAATAATAATAATATTTATAATACACAAAATTTTAAAAAAAACAACAACAAGGAAATGGCTCAATTTCCAGGTGTGAGGTATCTAAAATTAATCATTATTTTTATTTGAATATTTTAGCTATATTCATATACAGTTGTTCATTGTGACATATTTGGAGGGTTTATATGGAGATTTTTATCTATTTGTGTTTGCGTAATTGGGTATAAATTTTTTTAATCTACATAAGAAAATTACCTTCCACAATATGTCATCATCCTGCACTTCCCTTGATAATATATTCCCATATAAGCTCATATACATTAGTAACTTTTCTTGTGGTTTTGATAAAAAGACCTTACAAAGGCAATTTAAGGGATATGGTACTTGTTTTGCTTTACAGTTTGAGGAGCTGTTCATTATGATAGCAAGTTTATAAGGAAGCATGCCATAGAACATCCAATCAGGTAGATGAGAATAAAGAATGTTATGCTTGGCTAACTTACTCCTTTGTATAAATTGTAGGAGAATCATCCTACTCAAAGAATGGTGCCACCATCATTTATGATAAGTCTTCCCACATCAAGTCACAGAATCTACATCACTCAATAGCCTGCTCAGTGGCTTGGTTTTAAATCCTTTCAAATCTGTAGTCTTTATTAGATATCTCACGAGTATATGACTATTTTAAACATTGAAAATGCTCATTATTTTAAACAGTGGCTCCTTTAAGGCCCAACTTGATACATATTTCAAAACTATCATAATAAATGACATCTCCTTCATTGTTCAGACTGCCTACAGTCAAGTCACACCAATGTGAAGTGAATGCTCTCTGTAGGAAAAATAATGGACATATTGGATCATTACATGTGCCAGGCTGGCACAGGAAGCTGAGACCTGGGATCAGGGTGGTGAAGAGATAGTGGGATGCTGGGTCTACTGCAAACTGAAGCTGAAACACAGGCAGCTTCACTCTCTACTTTTCTGACTAATAAAATCAGTTTTAAAATGAAATCAGTAAACACGTCAAGATATGACTTGAAAACACGAAAGCCTAAGCACAAGTCCCCATTTTCACATGAAGCCTTGAGCTATTGGACTAGCCACAAGCCCCTGAAGCTAGTTTTAGTTATGAGCATGTGATAACAGAGCATAGTTTCCACAGGGCCATTCCTCCCAAGAAGATTGGAAATGATGACTTAAAACAGAACACCTAATCACATCTTGTGTGACAGCTATGACCTAGCTGTGCTGCAAGGGCAGCTCACTCATAACCCATCAATAATAACAGCTCCTTTAGACTGGCAACAGAGCCAGAGAAAAAATTAGTATGAGTCTAATTCTCATTATCATTTACATACAGGGATAGAAGCTGTTGTTTTAGATGTAGTACATTTGGGTCCAAACTTTAGCCTTTCCTTTACATTCCTTTCTAATTTTCTAAGTCTATGAATAAATATATTGTGTTTATTTTTATTCACCAAATCCAAAGTGAAGCACATATTTCTATATACAAGAGATTAGACAATGTATGCATTCTTCAATATTCTGGCTTATTGGCATTACCTCTTCTTATCAGAACTAATGTGAACACTCTCAATTAATAATATTTAGCATTCCAAGATTATCATGCCACATATTTACCTCATAACAATCACTCCCACTACACAATTTAAGAAGCATACCTGAGTACCACAGTGTTGGACCCTAAGGCCCATAACAAATTTTGAAGTGAATATTCTTTTTGACTACTGCTGCCAAAAATTCTACCCATCACTGAAACACTAAAACTACCCCACTACAGGCAGGAGCACTAAACCCACATTGGCAATCTATCAAACAGAGATCTAGAATCACTTTGCCAACTGCACCAGCATCTGTTGCCAGAGCAAATTTCCTCAGCACTTCCTCTGAAATCCTGCAATTTGGCTCTGAAAATATTCTTACTCTACAGAAAGCTTATTCCTGTACAGAAATCCCATTTATCTTAAGCTGGACTAGGACAAATCTGATGCCCCTTTATAATATCAATACTGATTTACTCAAAGACAGAACCTGAAGCCTTATACAGCTTGACTAACATATGGCCAGATAACAGCTTCAAAGACATTCAACAAAAGAGTGACATGATTTCTACAACTAGAAATATAACCTTATTCCAGATACCTAGGTCCCACTGAAAATATACAATTATGAATAACCACAATAATGAATCCTTAACAAAAATTAGTGCTCCCTTAGTAATATTTCACAATACTTATATAAAATTCAAGTCAATGTTTTTAAAACAGCAGTGAAAAATCTGATCAGGGAACTTAGAGGGTAATTTAATAGAGAATATTGAAAACTGAAAATACAAATATTTGGATCAAATACTAAAACCCATTCAAGGTTTGAAAATAGAAGATAATGAGTAATATGATCTCTAAAGAAAAGAAAAATTAAATAAGATTTAAAATGAGACATTTAGCAATTTATACAGCAAATTTATAAGAAAACCTCACCTTGAGAGTAGATCAAGAGGAAGAAAGAATATCACGTTTTGAAGACAAGGTAGAGGAATTTGATCACTCAAAATGTCAAATACAAAACACATCCAAGAATACAGCATGCAGTAACTCTGAAACACCAAAAATCATAGGTAAATGTCAAAGGCACAGAAAATATTTTTGAACAATATCATAGGGATAAATCCCAAAATTCAAGGAAAAAGAAGCCTATTAAGTCTCAAGAGTTATACAGAACAGGAAGATTCAGGATGAAGACACTCTTCACATGCTGAAATATTCATAACAATAAATGTACACAATAAAAGGATATTGAAATCTTCAAGAGAGAAATATCATGTAAAGGCAGATAAATGAAAAGAAAAGAACATTTTTCACTGATGCATATAAAAACCAACAGGGAAAAGATCAAGGTTCTACAAATATTAAAAGACAGAAGGTAACAGGCCAAAATACTATACCTGGCAAAAATATTCATTGTAATTGAAGAAGAGATAGGAAACTAAGCATAATAACAGAATTAGGTAATTTATTATTATAAGGATAGCTCCTCAGATGACACTGGAAAGAATATTCATACCTGAAGGGACAGTTAAACATGCCCAGAATCAAAAGGCACAACTAAAATATTCCATAATACTAAATGGAAAGAGGTCTAATAAAATACCACAAAGGAAGCAAAACAATGGGATTACTAGATACTTTTCAGAGGTAACTCAATAATATTCTAAAATCCCTATAGACTAAGAGATAGGATCAGAACACAGGGTCCATCTTTTTGCTACCTACAGTAACACACCTAAATTGTTGATGTAAATATCTATAATGTAATATTATTTATGGAAAATGATAATTCTAGTGAATGGATCTATGAAAGAAATAGTTACCGTTATTGTAATATCTGATAAAGTAGCTTTCAAGACCAAAAATAGCCAAAGGAGATAAGGAAGGACATTTCATACTCATTAAAGGAAAAGTCCACTAAAAAAAGAGATACATTTCTAAACATTTAGGCACCAACTACAAAATGTACAGTTCACAAAAGAAATACTACCAGATCCTAAAATAAAAATCGACCCGAAGACAATGCTAGTGAGCAACTTTAATTCTCTACTTTCTCCAATGAACATATTGTCCTAATAAAAATTAACTAGAGAAATCCTGTAGTTAAATAGATATAACAGACATTTATTAAAAACTATATGCAAATCCAAATTAATATTTTTTCTTATTGTACAATGGAATTTGCTCAAAAATTAACTTCATATTATAATGCAAAGCAAGAATCAACAAATGTAAGAAACATAAAGTAACACTGTTCATTCAATATGTTCATTCTATATGACCACAAGTGAACATAGCTGCCTATTATCAACTACAGAAACTACACATAGTAGACACACTCACTGAAACTAAACAGCATACTAATGAATGGAAATTGGATCAAAGCAAGAAATCAAAAAGTAAAATTAAAAATTTCTAGAACTTATTAAAATTAAAACAGGAAATGCTAAAAATATGGGATACAATAAAGTCAATCCTACAAAGAAAGTTAGTAGTGCCTACATTAAAAAAAAAAAATCTTGAGAGCTCTCACATAAAAAAAAAACCTGAATAATATATCTAAAGTCATTAAAAAATAAGAAAACCTCAAAATAATGGAGAGTCAGGCAAAAATAAAATCAAGAAATAAATAAGAAGAAAAATCTCCACAAAGAATTAACAACACAAGGGTAATTATGAAAACATTCACAAAATTTTAGCCAAATAAAACAACCAAAAGAAAGAGAAAATAAAACCAGAGATAAAGGGAAAAATATTACAATAGGTACAGAAGACATTCAGACAATTATAAGTATACATTTTAAAAATATCTATAGTTCCCTGGAAACACACAGGCTATTCCAGTCAATAAAACAGATAGGGTAAATAGAGATCTGCCCCTATCCTCCACATCCAATCTCCCAATATCATCCCTAGCTCTGTGACAGATCACCTTCTGAAGCCTATATCACCACTCTGCTCCTTCTTTAGTAACACATATGTTCTATGTCTAAATTCTATCTAAACTCATTGCTTTCCTAGTCCCCTAAAGATACTCCCTGAGATCCATACGCCACTCTGATCTGGTAAACAAGTAGGCTAACAGGAGATATTCATAGCTGCCTCAACTCTTTTTTTTATTATTATTATTTATTTTTTTTTATTTAATTTTATATAACAAAGTCCAATTAAATGAAAACAAACATTTATACACAATATTTGGGAATTTGGGCGTCGTTCTTTCCAAACTACTTCCTGCTGATAAGGGGCGCTGTCTTGGGGGATTCGAAGAAGATTCAGATATCCTAGCTGTAGTCTGTAGGGCTGTTTTGTCCAGCTGTTTGGAATGTAGGATCAGCTTGTACTCTGTTTCAGGTGGTCTGGTGTGATCAAACCACATTAGTCTGGAAGGAATCCACATCTTTTCATTTTCTGTGGAAACAAAAATAGAAATACTTTTCCCCAGTAACTTGTTCTTCAACTTAAATTTTGGAGTCAAAGCGTTTTTTTTTTTTTTTTTTTTTTTTTTAATTTATTATTTTACATGTCGATCCCAGTTCCCTCTCCCTCCCTCCCTCCCTCCCCTCAGCCCTCTCTCCCTCCTTCCCTCCCTTTTGCCCTCTCTACCCTCTCCCATGCACTCTAAACACCCTCCCCTCCCAACCCCCCACCACAATACCATATGTAGGGGAATGCCATCCAGTTGGGGTCATGTAGATCTGACAGGTCCTGTGAAGTAGGGACTAGGGCTTCTCTCCTATCTCTAGAATAAGGCAGTTATCCCTCCATGGGGCATATGTTTGCAAAGTCCTTTTGTGCACCAGGGATACATCCTGGCTCCACTGTCTGAGGTCTCTTAGACTGCTCAGACCTTCTGGCTGAGACCCATATTCAGGGGGGTCCGAGTCAGTCCCCTGTTGGCTTCCCAGCTATCAGTCTAGTGGCCCTTAGCTCCTCCTTGTTCAGGTAAGCTGTCTCTATGTACTTCTACCGCATGGTCTTGTCCTCTCCATCTGCTTCTGGGTTCTAGTTTGACTCAGTGTTTATGTATGGGTGTTTGCTCCTGTTTTCAACAGGCATTAGTTGAGGACTCCATGGAGAAGTTAGTTGTTGATCTCACTCTCCGGGAAGGGCATTTATGATAGCCTTTCCACGGAAGCTGAGATTGTTAGTTGGGAGCAGTCTTGTAGTTCCCTCGACCTTTCTTTGTGTTCAACTTTATCTTCAAACCAATATTGGCTCCCTCTTTTATGTTCTATCTCTCTGTCTCTGTCTCTTTCTCTCTCTCTTTCCTATTTTCCATTCCTAACCAGTCTCAATCCTCCTGGTCGCACATGCCTTCCTCTCCTCCCTCTCATTTTCTCCTACTTCTCTCTCCATTAGCTGTCCTCCCCCACTTTACCTGAGGTCTGGGGGACTTGTCCCTTCCCAGTTCTGTGAGGGACTTTATATGAATCTCTTAGAATACAACTTGCCTCAACTCTTCCAAAGCAATCCTTCCGTCTTATCCCTAACACTGTAACAGACCAGCAGTCTCCTAATTCACTGCTCCTGAGTGGATCACTGAGATCTTGTTTGACAAAATTTTTTGCCACACTCATTGCCTTATGCCAGTTCCAAACTCAAATGCACATTTCCTCCATCCATCAAAGCACATACGCCAGCTATAGTTCTACACATTTCATGGCATTCTTCCAAATCAAATTCCCTAGTCTCATCTCCAGCACTAGCTGTGCTCCCTCCTCCTACTCTGCTTTCATTACCAGAGCATGAAGCAGATCCTATTGTAACACCTTTTTTCTTCCCTTCTGAGGACCCACTCAGCCCCTTCCACTTCTAGTTTAATCCCATTTTTAAATGTCAGCTCCCAATACACAGAATCACATTTTGCCTGCAACCCCCAGTGGCTACACCTAGCACAATCCCAGAAGAATTTTCCTAATAGGCAACGTATATCCAGTACACTCTCCTAAAAACCAGACAAGGCAAAACAAGTCAGTAAGCAAAAGCCATACAAAAAAAAAAAAAAAAAAAAAAAAAAAAAAACAGCACCAGATATCACCACCTAGAATTTAATCTTTCCAATCCCAGATGCATACATTCCAGCATAAGATCATAATCAATACCACCCAATACAATATATCTACTTTGCAGCCCAGAAACCCTACCAGAGCATCCCCAGAATACAGAAATATAGCTGAGGAAAATAAAAGAATCAAAATCAGCTTTTATGAATATGTTAGAGGTACTTAAAGATGAAATTAATAAACCCCCTTAAAGAAATTATGAAGACACAAAGAGTAGAAAAAAATAAATAACAAAGTTAAAGAACTGAATGTGGAAATCGAATCAATAAGAGAGAAATCTGAAAATGAATAATTCAGGAACTCAAAAAGTAACTGTAGAGTCAAGCATCACAAAAAGAACAGGAGAGACAAATAAAGCAATCTCTTGCATTGAAGACATAATAGAAGAAATGGATACCTCTTTCAAAGAAAATGTTAAATATAAAAATGTTATGGAACAAAACATCCAGGAAATCTGGGACACTTAAAAAGGCCAAATATAAGAATAAAAAAAATGGAGGAATTAAAAGATTCCATGTAAAACCATAGAAAAATATTTTCAACAAAATAACAGAAGAAAACTTCCTTCGCACAAAGACAGAACTGTCTATAAAGTTACAAGAAACCTACAAAACACCAAATTGAACAGTAAAAAAAAAGAAATTCCCTTTGGCACATAATAATTTCAATACTAAATGTATAGAAAAAGGAAAGAATATTAAAGCTGTAAGGGGGAAAGAGCATACAACATATAAAGACAGAGCTTTATATGTTGGAGTCTCTTACAGACAGAAGGGCCTAGAGAGATGCTATGCAGTCTCTAAGAAACTAAAAATGTCAGGTCAGATTATTACATGCAGGAAAATTTTAAATTAAGATATATGGAGAAAATAAGATATTCAGTGATAAAAAACCAATTTAAGCAATATCTATCTATGAATATGCCCTAAAGAAGACACTACAAGGAAAATTCCAACATAAACAGGTTAAGGACGTCAAAGAAAACACAAGAAATAAATAATCCCTGAATGGCATCTCAAAACAGAAAACACAGATACACTCTCACATAACACACATGCACACCCCAAAATAATAGAAATCAAAAAATGTTGTTCATTTATACTGCTCAATATCAATGATCTCAATTCCCCAATAAAAAGAAACAAACACAATGTACTTGAATATAGGATCCTTTTCCCACCATATCCAAGAAACATGCCTTAACTTAAAACAGATGGATACAAAATTAACTCACTTTGTGAGTATTCATTCTGTATACAAATGACAATCAGATAAAAAATGAAGAATTATCACTCTCACACAATAACTTCAAATAATATAAAATGTTATTGGGGCTAACTCTAACAATGCAAACGAAAATTTGAATGATATAAACTTCAAGACAATGAAGAAAAATTTAAGATTTCAAGAGATGGGAAGAAGATCTCCCATGCTCATGGATCAATAAGATTATTATAGTAAAATTTACTGTACTACCAAAAGCAATATATAGATTCTGTGAAATCCCATCAAAATTCTAATACAATTCTTCACAGATGTTGAAAGGACAATTATCAGCTTCATATAGAAACAAAAAAAGAAAACAACAACAACAAAAAAGAAAACAAACAAACAAACAGGATAGCTAAGGAATATTTAATCACAAAAGAAATTCTGTTGATATCACCATTCATAATTTCAAGTAGTGCTACAAAGCTATAGTGTTAAAAAAATGCATGATATTTTCAAAAAATAGAAACATTTATGAATAGAACTGAATTAAAGTACTAGACTTAAATTCTTACAGCTAAGCACACCTGACTTTTGTAACAAGGACAGAAATACACAATAAAATTTCAGCATTTTCATCAAATGGTGCTAGTCAAAATCAATGGTTGCATTTAGAAGAACTAAAATAGATCTGTACTTATCACCCTGTGTAAAACTCAAATAAAGATAGATCAAACACCTCCTAATGAAACTATATACACTGAATCTGATAGAAGAGAAAGTAGGGAATAATACTGAATTTATTAACACTTTAAAAGACTCTCAGAACAGAGCACCATTACCATAGGTACTGAGGTCAACAATTAAGAAATGGGACCGTATGAAACAGAAAAATTTTACATTGCAAAATACACCAATATTTGGACAAAGTGGAAGCCTACAGTATGGAAAAGGATTTTTACGAACTATACATGTGATATAGGGAAAATATCCAAAATATATCTAACTCAAAATACAGATGTCAAGAAAACAAATAACCCAATTAAAAAGGAGGTACAGATCCAAACGTAGATTTCTCAAAGGATGAAACTTAAGTGGTTAAGAACACTTGAAGAAATGTGCAACATTCATAGCCATGAGGGAAATGCAAATCGAATTTTGAAATTCCAATTTACACCTGTCAGAACAAGTGGCAGCTCATGCTGGAGATGGCCTGCAATAAGTGGAGCACTCATCTATTGCTGAGTGTGCAAACTTGGACAGCCACTTTGGAAATCACTGTGGCAGTTCTTTAGTAAAAACTGGAATTGGTCTACCTCAAGATTCAGCATTATCACTCCTGGGACGATACCCAAAAGATGTTTCATGGTATCACATAGATAGTTACTTAGTCATGTTTATTGCTGTTCTATTCATAAGAGCCCAAATTTGGAAACAATCTAGAAGTCTGTCAGTGGGTGAATAGACAAAGAAAATGTGGTTTATTTATACAATGAGATATCATTAAGGCATGAAAAATAAAATTATGAAATTAGCAGGTAAATGGATGGGATAGAAAAATTATCCTGAGTGAGATATCTCAGTCCCAGAAAGACATCTCTAGTATGTATTAACTTATATGTGGGTATTAACTATTGTGATAATGTTAACCAAACTATATCCATAGATCCACTGAGGCTAGATATAGTGCAAGGGAATAGGGAATAAAGGGCAGACAGATTTCCTTCAAAAGGGCAATGGAATAGATAGTTATGGATGAGGGTTCGATTGGGATGATCACATTGGAACGGGTGGGAGAGAGGGGAATGAGGGAGGAAATATGGGGAAAGGCAGCCAAAATTATGGTAGCATAGAAACCTAATAAAGTAGAATTTCTCCAAAATATATACATATATGAAGGTGATCTAAATGAAATTGTTAAATTATTGGGGAAGACAGAGTCTTGGTTGACCATCTCCTCTCACCCTAATGAAGCTTCCGGTACTGTGATTGGGTTATATAAAAGAGAGTTGTTGGCTAAAGGGATCTCATGGGAATCCTCAAGCAACCCAGGCTATTGCCAGATAAAGTTCCTCCCCACAAACTGACAGCAGGACCCCATTACTATAGGCATTAGCTATACAACACATTGAATATGGATAATGCAAGCTGGAGCCAACATAATGACTTTACCCCAAAATTCTGGCATGTGTGGAACTTATTGGTCCTCAGGATACTACCAAAAGAAACTTAAATACCAGCTCCAGTCTCTGATCTACAATTATATCATGGCTACAAGCCATGTTAATGTAATGGTTACACAAAGTTTAGGGAATTAACCAACTAATATTTCATTTGACTTAAGGCCTCCTGCATATAATGGAACCCATATATGACACTTCTTTGGTGGTGAACTTGAACCTGAGACTAGACAGCCCAAGATCCCCAAACCAAATACTATTGGTATGAAAAACAATGGCAATAAAATAATTCCTGACAATATTGTATAATACTCGTACATCAGTGCTTTACATAGCCATCACCAGTGAAGCATCCTTCTGATGTAGATTGGATGAAACACAGAGACCCACAGTCAGACAATATGCAGATAGTGAGAAACCATGGGATAGTTAGTCCTAAAAATGATGTCTTCATCAAATTCCTCCCTTCTAGGTTTGGGGAAGCAAGTAGAAAGTTTTAAGAGCCACAGGAGTAGAAGATACCAAGAAATAACTAAATAAACATGAATAAAGCTCATATGAACTCAAAGAGTGGGGTATAATACTCAGAGCTATACTGGTCTATACAAAGTCATTTGGATATCTAATTATGACATCCTGTTTAGGTTTCTGTTGTGGAATTCCTGAGGTTATGAATAAGTGGGTCTCTGTTTCTTTTCATTTTTCCTGGTGTCTTTGCTTTGTTTTTGTTTTTGTTTAATTCTGATATTTAATTTTTTTATATTTCCTTACTATACTTCATTTAATTATGTTTTTTTTTTGTATTTTATGTATCATTTTATTTTGCTATTGTCCTTTAAAATCCTGCTTGTTTTCTCATGAAAAATAGAAAAGGAGTTTATCTAGACAGTAGGGGAGGTGGGAAGAAACTGGGAGGTCCAGAGTGAGGGGGAAATTTAATCATGTCATACCATGTGAGAAAAGAATCTATTTTCAATAAAAGAAAGAAATGTTAAAAATAATAATTCATTTGGGATACTGCCAAATATCCAAAACAACAGCCAAGTGGAAGAATTCAGCATGGTGTAATTTTTTAAGCAACTGAGGGTAAGGAGAATAGATTTAAAGATTTTGGATGAACTCCTAAATTCAATGCACACTCACTTTTGAAACTCATTCAAAGAAGGGCAAAAACTCAGTGTTGTGCTTCAGTATTTGTGCACTTGGGGCACCAGCATATGAAGTCAATGTACAAAACTAGTTGTGCTTTGTGAGGTGAAAAAACCTACTGAGTTGAGGGAAGCACATTGGTCCTCTTCAAAATCATGGTGTAGAAAGTTTCTTCCTAACATATATAGGAAGATCTACTCCAGTTATGCAAAACAAAAGATGCTTTTGCACTTAGTATAGAACCATCTCCTAGCTTGGAAATATTTGATTTGAAGGGCTGGTTATCCACAGTAGGGCCCTACCAGTAGGAAGCTTACATAGAATTATTTTAAATTTCTCCTCCAGAGTAAAAACCTGTGCAAATACATTAAAAGCTAATTTTGTGTCAGTAGCCCAAAGTTTTCCTGACCACTTTCTATAGCTTTTCCTGGGGAAGAAAGTGGGTCTAGTTCGTTCAAGAAACATTTTGTGAACCCTGCTTGATGCCTGAGTGCATGGATGGCTACATTTTGGTAAAACCTAAGGTCACTAAATGTTATATTTACTTTGAATAGGAATAAAAATTTACACAAATTGTATCACATGTTGACAGTGAAAATAAGCTAATATAAATGCCCCTTGTTTACAGCAGTATGACTGCTAAAGGAACACAAAACAGCCACACATTTATTTAATTGTTACTTGTGTTATTAAACTTTCCACTGGTGTATTGAATCACACAATTCTGCTTTTATGTAGAAATCTACCAACATCTTCAGGTGATGTCAGTGTTTATATATTCTTCAACTAATCTTTGTTTTAAAAGAATGAGGCAAAAACTATACTTTGGAGATATTTTACAGACTTATTGTTCTCAGCATAGCTTAAATAAACTCTCCAATGTTTATCTTAGAAATCATATCTAACTATTGAACACTTGTGTATATTTTTAAAATAAAAGGTTTTAAGACCAAAGAGGATCTAAAAATGGAAAAAGTACAAAAACCTGAAGAATAAAAAGTAATGGATGTATTTCTAAATATATACAATCTATGAGGAAAGTAATTTTAATTGACCGATATGAATAGTGAATTAAAAATGATTATTTAAAGTCTCCCAACTAACCAATGCCTAGGCCAGTTGGATTTAGTAAAGAATTCTACTAGACCTCCAAAAGGAAACAAGAGCTGTTTTTAAAGTTCTCCACTAAAGAGAAAAGGAATATTTCCAAATTCTGTATATAAATTCAGTACTAGCCTGATAACAAACTAGAAAAAGACCAAATGTCAACAAAAAGGGAAATTGTAGTCCAATATATTTGATTGACATAGATTCACATTTCTCAATAACATACTTTCAGACAAAATTTAAATAACACAGTAAAATTATCCACTGAGGTCAAGTCAACTTCAGCAGAGAGACACAGAGATAATTCCACATAAATACAGCAATAAAAAATATCAGTCACAATAGTCTCAAACACATCTTAGAAGATCTTTAACAAAGGAAAAGACTTCAACTATAAAAATTGAAAAAAACTGAAGGAAGATATTGAAGAAGGGACTAGAAGAAGAAAAGACATCCTATGTTAATGGATTTGTGGGATTAATATCTTCAAATGACCATCCTCCTGAAAACAATGTATAGATTCAATACAATCACGATCATAATTTCAGTGCCATTTTCATAGAAATTTTAAAAAACACTTCAAGTTAGTATGGAAATATAGAAATAAGATCATCAGAACAGTCCTAAGCAGCAGAAAAAGCTGCTACAATTATCACAGTGAGAGTGCCTTAGTAACAAAACAACATGGTGTTAACAAAAAAAAGCAGACTCATTGATAGATGGAATATAATAATAATCAATATTCAATACATAACTAAGGTTTAACAAAAAGACCAACAACCTACACTGGAGATAAGAGAGTATCTTCAACAAATTGCATTGGTCTAACTGAACTTCTGTTCTGCATTGAAAATATTTATACTTGCACAATGGACTATTACTAGGGTTTTATGGAAACAATTATAGTAGTCATTATCAAATAATGTAATTTGAAACAATCTTTCCAAGACAGGCAACCAATACCCATAATCACATTTTCTATTATTTGTGGATGTGTTGGATAGGAAGTACATATAGAAGCCAAGTAATCATAAATTAGCTGGGAAGAGGTGATTTCAAAGAAGGTAAGGTGGAACAAAGAGAAGACTGAAAGGAATAAGGGATGGAGAAGATTTAAATGTGTCAGGGGCAGTGTGGAGGAGGAAATATAGGGAAGGCACGTGACAGACACTAAAGAACACTTGAAAAAGAATCACATAACCTTGTTGACTTACACTGTTTCTATATAATTCTTGATATGATGGAGAATAGTGCCTACTCTTGCCCTAGTTAATGAGGTTTCAATTTCTATCTCCACCTCTCAGTGAACAATCAGTATGAAGATTCTCCTTGTGTGAATTCTCCACCTTAGTAACACACTTTAATCATTATGAGCTTATTACAAGGACTTTCCTTATATTGTCCTTTAATAAAACATATTACCTGAGTTATTTTAACATCAATTTTAGTAACCAACATGATTTTAAAGAAAGGGTTTTTTCTCAATGCATGCACAAAAAAATAACATAATTAAATACTCCAAAGACATACTGAATGTATTTATAACATATACAGAAAGATAAGAAAACTGATGGCAGAGAGTTGGTTTCTAATTAAAATAGATACCTGGATTCCAAACAAATGAGTGTTGTCTTATTTTTATAACCAATGGAACATCGTATTTTAAATAATATATGTGGTTATGCAGGGGGATTATGGGAAGTTATTTATTTGAACACAGGTTCAAATTCCTTCAAATTCCCCCAAGTTATGGAATAATTATTCATTTTGCTGAATAGCATTTTATTGATTAAGGATATTATATTAATCAGAAGATATTATATTAATCAGAAGAGTAATTAGAAAGATGAATTGTTTCCATGTTGTGTTTGCAGAGTGCTATTAGATAAGAATTGTAGTCCCTTTCACTCAAATAGTATACTCAAATTCTGGATGATATTTCCTTATTCTTTTTCAGTATTGAAGATTGAACCCTGGGCTATGTGAATGATAGGAAAGGACTGTAACACCAGTCTACATTTTCAGCTCAAACTATAATTTATATGGTGTGTGTGTGTGTGTGTGTGTGTGTGTGTGTGTGAGTCTCTATGTGTACATGGACACAATGTGGGGGTTTGTAGGCATACTATGCATTTTTCTATCTCTACCCTTCTCCTTCCCTTTGCTGTTGAGTTGCTAATTGAACCTAGTCATTTCTGTTTCAGCCAGGCTGACTGGCTAGCAAGCTCCTGGTATCTGCTACCTCTGGCCTATAACATTGGGGCCTCAGACAGACGTGGGTGTTTCATGTTTTTTCACATAAATTTCACATGAATTTCACAGCAAGTACTCATACTCCTTCAGTCATTTTCTCAATACAATGTATACATTTTTCAATTATTTATCATAGCCCACTTACATTTATACTATCACTGTAGTTTTATTTCTTGTCAATATGCAAAAGACAATGGAACCTCTGTGTAAGGAGTATGGTTTTTCCACCTGCGGCTGGTCTGGTCCCGCTGCTGCGCCTGCCCAAATTAACACACTGAGACTCTGTATTTTATATAATGCTGTTGGCTAGTACTAGTTTCTTATCGGCTAGCTCTGTCTTAATTATTAACCCATTTCTGTTAATCTAATATTTTCATGTGCTCTTACTGGAGAGCCAGCTGGTGTCCTACCAGACTCTCCATCTTGACTCACCCTCCCTACTTCCAATTTCCTCCTTGTCTCCTAGTCCCGCCTATCTTGCTTTCCTATTGGCCAACAGTGCTTTATTCATGAAACCAGTATGAGAAACATATATACAGAATGACATCTCCCATCACCTCTGGATATGTGATACCATATGTCTAGAGGTAAAAATTTTAATTAATGAAGCTGTCATTAAGCTCCTCTCTCTCTCTCTCTCTCTCTCTCTCTCTCTCTCTCTCTGGTCAGAAATTTTTATTACACCTGAATCTAGGTTTAGAATGTATCAACCAACCTTGTTGAGGCATGTTTAGAAGTACATCATTTCACTTTTCATTCTAAATGCCACATCTTCCTGATTCTGACTTCATTGTTGGGTTTTTTTATGATTTTTTTTAATTAAATTTGCAACAAACTTGTTTTACATGTCAATCTCAGTTCCCCCTCCTCCCCTGTACCCTTACAAACCCCCATCACATCCCCTTTCTACTTCCCAGGGAGGGTGAGGCCTTCCATGGGGGATCTTCGAAGTCTGTTGTATCATTTGGAGCAGGACCTAGGCCCTTGTTGAGGCTGAGAGAGTATCCATACATGGATACTATATATATATATATATATATATATATATATATATATATATATATATTTGATATATATATCAAAGACCATTAGTATACTAGGGGTAAATACTGATCCACTAGCAGAGGCCCCATAAACTGCCCAGCCTGTCTAACTACCACCCTCGTTTAGGGGCTCTGGGTCAATCCTATGCTGGTTTCCCAGCTATCAATCTAGGGTCCATGAGCTCCCACTTGTTCAGGTAGCTGTTTCTGTAGGTTTCTTAAGCCTGGTCTTGAACCTTTTGTTTTTCACTCCTCCCTCTCTTCAACTGGAGTCCAGGAGTTTGGCTCAGTGTTTACCTTTGCGCGTCTGCTTCTGCTTCCATCAGCTACTGGATAAAGGCTCTAGGATAGCATAAAAAGGTACTCATTAATCTCATTATCAGTGAAGGATATTTAAGGTAGCTTCTCCCCTATTGTTTATATTTTTAGTTGGGGTCAATCTTGTAGATGTCTGGCCTTTTTTTTTTTTTTTAGTGCCAAATTTCTCTTTATACCTTTAATGGCTCCCTCTATTATGGTATCTCTTTTTTTGTTCTCCTCAATTCTTTCCCTAACTCAATTTTCCTGCTCCCTTATGCCCTCCTCTCCCCTCCTCTTCTCCCCTTCTCTTTCTCCTATCTCCCTCTTCCCTCCCCCCCATGCTCCTAATTTGCTCAGGAGATTTTGTCTTTTTCCCCTTCTCCAGGGGTCATGTATGTCATAGGGTCCTAATTGATTCCTAGCTTTTCTGGAGGTGTGGATTGCAGGCAAATGATCCTTTGCTTTATGTCTAATATCTATATGTGAGTAAATATGTACTATGTTTGACTTCTCGTGACTTGTTTACCTCACTCACCATGGTTTCTTCTAGTTCGGTCCATTTACCTATGAATTTCAAGATCCAAATGTTTATATTTTTTGTTTGTTTTTCCAATTAATAGTACTACATTACATAAATGCACCACATTTTCTCCATCCACTCTTCATTTGAGGGGCATTTAAGTTGCTTTCAGGTTCTTGCTATTATAAATATTGGTGCTATGAACATAGTTGAACAGATGTCTTTGTTGTATGAATGTGCGTCTTTTCGGTATATGCCTAAGAATAGAATAGCTCAATTTTGTGGCAAACTGATTCCCATTGTCCTGTAGCACCACCATACTGATTTCCATAGTGGCTGTACAAGTTTGCACTCCCACCAGCAGTGGAGTGCTGCTCTGCAGCATAAACTGTCTTTGCTCTTTTTGATTTTAGCCATTCTGACAGAAGTAAGTTGGTATCTCAGCATTGTTTGGATTTGCATTTCCCTGGACATCAAGCTCTTTTCAAAAGTTTGCTTTTGACTTGCTTGTCATTGACCCACTCATGTTTGCAAATGATGCTGGCTTAAATTTGTTTACATTTAAAAGTGCATGATCATGAATCCCATAGCATACACCACAGGTACACACAAGCTATAAAAGCAACACATAAGAAATGGCATTTAGCAATGCCAGAAGTGAAGGGTCAGTCAGTGTTGCTTGATATAACAAATATATTGAACATATACAATCACCTCTTTCTTTTTAGTTCATATCTAAGGGAAACTGTTTCCTGGTAACATAATACCATTTAAAGATTTTTACGGGGACTCGGAGGCATGGTAGGATGGGAGGGAAAGGGAACTGGGATCAATATGTAACAAGAAAAAAAATAATAAAATTTCTGTATATAAATTATACAATGGAGAGAAATAAGAGGAAAAAAATACACCATAGTTAGTATTGAAGACATATTGAAATAGAGAAAGTGCTTAAAACTAACTACCATCATTTTCTGCTATTAAACATTTATCAAATATAATCAGTATTATCTATCAAGATACCATATTAAACCATAAAAATGAATGCTGACAAATATTGTAATTAAGTACTATTTTAATTTTTTTACAAAATAATTAAAATTCAAGACAGTGATACTAACAGTACAGCACTAATCATCTGTCCAATGACAATACTGTCATCAGCTTTCAAAAGTGTGTTCACTAGATGCAAGATATAAATTGAGACTAACCAGTTAAAAGCTATAAGAATACAATCTACTTCAAAACAACTTAGATATCATGAGAATTAAATGCAAAAATTTGAAACTAACTAATAGAGCTTAACAGCACTTATACACATCTCCTTATTTGAGTTTCTTGATGAATAAGCATAGATGAATTTGTAATATCAATTTCTGAAACTCCAAATAATATGAAAGTTGATATCAATTTATTTGATGCTGGCTGTTTATTTTATTTTTCTTCGTGTTCCTACTAATATGCAACAGATATGTTCAACAAAGTTGAAAGTGAAACATTATGGAAAATGTGGCCAATTGATTTAGGAAGGTTAGGGTATGTCTGCTTTGTGTTACCTTGCCTGCTTCCAGCTTTAGGAGCTCCAGTTCACATAGAAGCAGCAACTTTTTCCTTTTCTGCTGCTCCTAGCTTACTGACTCTGATGAGTTTATATGCACAGCCACATATTAGATGAAGCACATTTATGTTCTTTGACCCAAGGAGAGCAAATTTTGTGGGTTTGGTTTTTCATGTGTAGATTTACAACAATCAGTTTTTGCCAAGGAGTCTATAAAGTAACATTATCGAAGCTGTCAGCCTCTCTAACAAGATAACATGAAGGTAGAATTATGTGAACTGGAGAGGTTTTTAACTCACCTCTGCAGCAGTGCATTTTATAAATAGTAGTTTAATCTCCAGGACAGTACCTCAGTAACAAGGGGAAGTTGAATCAGATTTTGGAGGAAGAGTATCCTAGTGCTGTCTGTTTCTAATTTTTCTTTTACTGTTAATAAGTTTTGAACATTCTGAGCTACAATCCAAGATTCCAATTTTCACACCTTTAAGAATCATGGGGTTTCTTGAGCATAATTAGGATTATGTTGTCAGATCAAAGTTTTTGTGAATATTTGGTACTAATGTTGAACATAAGATCAAAGCAGGTTTCATTTTTTAAGAAGAGGACCACACAAAAGTAATACCAGGTTATTATGGACTTTACTTCTTAAGCCAATCAATCTCCCCAAAAGTGTTTGAAAAATTAATTGTAAATATATTGTGATTATTGATATACAAGATATGTATCTGAATTTGACACAATAATTATACCTAAATAATCTTGCGAACACATCCCCCATGGAGGGATAACTGTCTTAACCTAGAGACAGGAGAGAAGCCCTAGTCCCTACTTCACATGACCTGTCAGATCTATATGACACCAACTGGATGGCATTTCCCCACATATGGAATTGGGGTGGGGGATGGGAGGGGATGGTGGTTAGGGTGTATGTGAGAGGACAGAGAGGGTAAAATGGAGGGAGGGAGGGAGAGGGAACTGTGATCGACATGTAAAATAATAAATTAAATAAACATTATAAAATTTAAAAAATAATTATACCTAAATAGCTTTTAGTGCTGACATGGGCTGTATATAAAATAGCTTTTAATATAGTTCAGAGGCTCTGAAATTAAACAAATATGTTCATATATCCTACTTTGCAGAATAATAAACCTAACTCTGGTTAATTTGTTTGTTTTATCACATACAGTATTCCCTCACATTGAAAATAAAATAACAATTGGATAGTTTGGTTATTGTTAATGGGAAAATAAATTTGTTACTAAGAAGAAAGAGGAATAGTGTTGATTCTAATTATAGTTTTACTGGCATATTAGATTATCTGAAGAAATTTGAGAAGACAATGGCCATAGAAATGATTTTGAGACAGCAAGAAGGGACTATATCCCTCATGGTGAGGACATAGGTGAGAAAATGAGCTGATACTCTTGCTTAATATTATGATATCTGAGTTAGGAGAGAGGATTACCAAAGTGACACAATCTGAAAGAACCATGAGAGATGAGACTGGATCAGAGGAGGGCAATGATTAAACAAAAGACCCAGGATAGACAAAACAACCCTGTACAATAAAAGAACTTCAGGAGGCATCACCAAACCCAACTTTAAGCTCTAGTATAGAGGTATAGTCCTAAAAACAGCCTGGTATTGGCACAAAAATAGACAAGTAGACCAATGGAATCGAATAAAAAATCCTGACATTAATCCACATAACTACGAACACCTGATTTTTGACAAAATAGCTAAAAGTATACAATGGGGGGAAGAAAGCAAATGGTGCTGGCACAACTGGATGACAGTGTGTAGAAGACTGCAGGTAGACCCATGTCTATGGCCATGCACAAAACTCAAGTCCAAATGGATCAAAGACCTCAATATAAATCCAGGCACACTGATCCTCTTAGAAGAGAAAGTGGGAGGTACCCTAGAACAAATTGGTACAGGAGACTGATTCCAGAACATAACCCCAATATATATATATATATCAACAATTAATAATTGGGACCTCCTCAATCTGAGAAGCTTCTGTAAGGCAAAGGACACAGTTGACAACACCCAATGGCAGCCCACAGATCTTCTCTAAACCTAAACTCATGATTGATTTCAATGACATTGTAGGTGAAAGAAACTCATTTCCAGAAAGTAATTCCAGGTAGCTGTGATGACAGGGAATTTGGCTGTTTTCTGCCCACATTACAGTAAGGTCTGGTTACCTTTGTCTTTCAATAGAATTTTGCATCATTTTAATGCATTACATATGTCAAGCTTTAAGGACTAGCAAAGTAGGTCTAATAAATAGCAACAGAAGAGAATCATGGGTAAGCAGTAAACAAATCAGCAAATCAGCTGAGTTTGGAGCAACTATTATAATATTTGAAATGAGAAAATTCAGTAGGGTATGCCAGTGATGAGCCAGGCATGCACTAATTCACCATCCAACACTCCTTAGCATTATTGGGAATTTTTTCATCCACAGCATAAGCAAGTCATGAGTGACTGAGTAAAGATATTAGAGAAAAGGGTGTTTGTAGAAGCATGTCAGATTTGTGACAGCTAGGAAATTCCTGTAATAATTACACAAAATAACTACATGATATGACATGGCTCTGGGGAATTAAGAAATATTATAACAGAAATTAAGAAGCTACACCACAAGTATAATATTCTCACTGCCTCTGTTTCTGGGCTTCATAGTGAAATGATTGCTCCCTAAAACAATCCAATGTTTTCAGAAGCAAAATTAGAAACTATGTCTCCACTGTCTTCTTCTTTGTAATACTAAGGGTTTCCCCCCAAACACTCTCCAAATGAACTTATTATCCCACTTTAAATTATATGTTTCAACTGCAGTCAGGGAAGCAGATAGCCTAACTTCAGTCCTTTACCTCTCTCTTCCCTTTTCCAAATCCATCTCCCAGTCTCACCCTCAGCTCTGTAACAGATTACCTTCTAAAGCCCCCCTCCACTCTGCCCGCATCTCCAATGGATCATGTAGACATTCTTCTCTAATTCCTCCTATAGCATTATCTCAACCTTCAAACACCAGCAGGTATTTCTTGGAAATCCATAGATCACTCCAGAAATGGAAACAGGTATGCTTCCTACAAATCTTCACCTTTCCTTCTGAGCCTCCAAATACAATCCCAAAGTCTCATCCTAACTCTGCAGCAGACCATCTGTTGTAGCCTCCCCTTCCTTATTGCCCCATCTCTGGTTACTCACCAGACTTTCTCCTTCACCCTCTTCTAATTCATCCTATTAACATAGTCACCAACACAAGCAGGCATTCCTTATGAAGATGTTGGCCACCAAGGTTGGGGAAATTGATGGCTAAATGCAGATCTTCACCTCTCTCTCCTTCCCTAAAAATCCAATCTCCCTGTCTCAACTTCACCTGCTTCAACTTTTCCTATTTCCCTGCCCTCTCCTCCAGTAGTCTACACAGATAATCAATTCTATGCTCCTTGTACCATTGTTTTATGCCAGCCACTACCTCCAGTGGGCATTCTCTGAAAACCTGACAGCCAAGTCTGCAGGGACACAAGTCAGTCAACAAAACACATAGGTAAGCTTCAGATCTTCTTTCTACCTCCTCTGTTCCATAACCAACCCTTCAATCTCATCTCCAGCTCAGTATCAGACTACCCTGTGTATCTTGTTCTCTTTCTGAATCCATTCTGAGGGACAAATAGATCCTAGTAGAATACATGCTTTTACCCTCCTGTGGACACCATCAGTTCACCATTCCCTCCTGGCTGATCCCCATTCCTAAATGACAGTTCCCAAAATACAGAAACTTATTTAACCTGGGACCTAGGGGTCATATCTATCAACATCCAAGACAAATTGTCTATAATGCAATATACACCCACCACATTCTCCTCAGAAACAGGCAGGGCAACCAAAATCAAGGAAGAAAACATCCACCCAAGAAGGACATGACAGATATCAGCATTTATAATTACAATCTTCCTGAAGGCAGATGCCTATGTGCTAGCATGAAAACACAAATAATAATAGCCACCTCATTAAGTCTGCATTAGAGCCAACAATCTTACCACAGTAAATCCTAATGTTGTAACAAAGTTAAAGCTCATGACCTTAAAACACCCTTTATGAATATAATAGAGATTCTTAAAAAGGAAAGAAAGAAATGTTGAAAGTGCAAACAAAGTGTGGAAGGAAATTAATAAGAGTCCAAGACCAGAAAATGCAATAGGAATTTTAAAATGGAGAGAAATATGTCAATGAACACAGAGGAACTTGAACAGGAAACTCAGAGGCAAGAGGGAAGATAACACGAGAGGGAAGAAAGAATATCAGGCACTGAGGATATAATAGAAGAGATGTTTACCTCACTCACAGAAAACGTTTTCTCTTAAAGTCATGGCATAAAACATCTAGGAAATCTGGGACACTATGAATAGGACAAATCATAAGACTAACTGGTATATAGGAAGGAGAACAAATGCAGTCCAGAAGCAAGGGGAATATTTTCAACAAAGTCATAGAAGAAAATTTTCCTAATGTAAAGAAGGAGATACCCTTCATGGTACAAGAAACATACAGAATACCAAATAAACTGAACCAGAAAAGAAAGTAACCTCAGTACATAATTAAAATATTTAATTTTCAGAACAGATAAATAATATTAAAATCTGCAAGGGAAAAAAGTCCAAGTAATACAAAAGATAGCCGTAATAAAATTACACCTGACTTTTCAGAGGAAATCCTAAATATCAGAGAGCCTTTACAAACTCTAATAAGAGACCACAGATGGCAACCCAGAGTAACATACCTAGAAATCTTTCAATCACAATAGTCACAAAATATAAAAAATATAAATAGGACATTTCATAGTTAAACTAAATTTTAACAATATGTTTCTACAAAATAGCCCTACAGAAGTCACTAGACGGAAACCCCTAACATAAAAAGGTAAATCACATCCAAGGAAACACACTTAATAAATGAAAGACCAGAAACTGTGGAGGAGAAACACACACGCACACACACACACACACACACACACACACACGCACGCACGCATGCACGCATGCTCACACACTCACACACACACACACCACACGATCCAAAACAAACAATAAAATTAACAATCATTGCCATTGATATCTCTCAGTATCTTAACATCAATATCTCAACTACCCAATAAAAAGTTGTAGACTAACAGAAATGATGCAAAATACAAAATCCATTTTCTGATACAACCAAGAAACAAACTTTAATACTAAATGTATTATCACCTCATTGTTCCATGCAACTGGCCTAAGAAGCAAGCTGATATTAGCATTTTAATACCTAACTAAATACACTTCAAACCAAAACATAAAAGAAGACATATTTAGGGACACTAAACACTCATCAAGGAAAAGTTCAACAAAAGAATATTGCAAATCATAATATCTATACATGAAAAAAAGGACACTCAAGTTAATAAAAGAAACTCTACTACAGGTTAAATCAAATATTAGCTATAAAACACTGATAATGGGTCCTTTCATATACAACTCTTGTCATTAGATTAGTTATTCAGAGAAAAATTCACTAGGAAATCCAGGAGCTAACTGAAGTTATAAAACAAAAGACCCAGGATAGCCAAAACAACCCTGTAAAATAAAAGAACTTCAGGAGGCATCACCATCCCGTACTTTAAGTATTACAACAGAGCTATAGTCCTGAAAGAAGCCTGGTATTGGCAGAAAAATAGACAAATAGACCAATGAAATCAAATTGAAAATCCTGATATTAACCCACACGCCTACAAACACCTGATTTTCGACAAAACAGCTAAAAGTATAAAATGGGGGAAGGAAAGCATCTCCAACAAATGGTGCTGGCACAATTGCCTGATGGTGTGTAGAAGACTGCAGATAGAACCATGTCTATAGCCACTCACAAAACTCAAGTCCATATTGATCAAAGACCTCAACATCAATATCGCCACACTAAAACTCTTAGAAGAGAAAGTGGGAGGTATCCTTGAACAAATTGGTATAGGAGACCACTTCCTGAACATGACTCCAGTAGCACAGACTCTGAGATTGATAATTTATAAAGGAACCTCCTCAAACTTAGAAGGTTGTGTAAGGCCAAGGACACAGTTGACAAGACCAAACGGCAGCCCACAGACTGGGAAAAGATTTTCTCCAATCCTACATCTCGAAAATACACAAAGAACTCAAGAAACTAGTCAACAAAACATCAAATACCCTATTAAAAAATGGTGGACAGAACTATAGAAGAAAATAAAAAGGCTTAAAGAAATTGAAGAAAGTGCTCAACATCCTTATCTATCAGGGAAATGAAAATCAAAACAGCTTTGAGATATGATCTTTACTCCAGCCAGAATAGCTAAAATTAGAAACAACAGTGACAGCTTATGTTGGAGAGGATGTGGAGAAAGGGTAAAACTCTTCCATTGCTGGTGGGAGTGCAAACTTGTACAGCCATTTTGGAGATCAGTATGGCAGTTCCTCAGGAAAAATGTGGCACATCTACACAATAGAATACTACTCTGCAGAAAAAAAAATAATGGAATCTGGAAATTTGCAAGCAAGTGGATGGCACATGAAGGAACCATCCTGAATAAGGTAACCCAGTCACAAAAAGAGGAACACAGTATGTACCAGAGGAACTAGGACACAAGGTGTATTTTAGAGATTTATATAAAGTCTCTCAGAGAAGGGGAAGGGACAAGTCCCCCAGAGCACATGGGAAGGGGGGGCAGCGAATGGAGCGAGAAGTAGGAGAAAGAGAAGGGGAGAAGAGGAAAGCACATGCGACTAGGAAGACTGAGTCAGGGTAGGAATAGAAGACTGAAGAGGGAGAGGGAGAGGGAGAGGGAGAGGGAGAGAGAGAGAGAGAGAGAGAGAGAGAGAGAGAGAGAGAGAGAGAGAGACATAAAAGAGGGGGCCATTATTGGTTTGAAGAGAAAACTGAACCTAATTTCTAGAGACATATAAGACTGCTGCCAACTAACAATGTGAACAATAGTGGAAAGGCTACCATAAATGCCCTTCCCTGATAATGAGATCAAGGACTAACTTATCAACCATCATGGAGCCCTCATCTAGTACCTGTTGGGAACAAAAGCAATCACCCCCAACTAAACACTGAGCCTAACTAGAATCCAGAGGCAGAGAGGGAGGACAAGACCATGCTTCAGAAACACATAGAGAAAGCAGGCCTGAAAAAGGAGGAGCTAACAGTCCCCCAAACTGATAGCTGGGAATCCAGCATGGGACAGACACAGGCTCCTTGATCATGGGTCTTGTCTAGAAGACCTGAGCAATCTAAGGGTCCTCTGACAATATAACCAGGATGTATTCCTGGTGCACAAAAAGACCTTGCAGGCATATCCCCCATGGAGGGATACTGCCTTAACCTAGAGACAGGAGAGAAGTTCTAGTCCCTACTTCAAATGACTTGATAGACTTAGATGACCCCTCCTTTAAGGCATCACCCTATATCTGGGTTGGAGGAGTTGGGATGGAAGGGAAGAGTATTTGGGATACATGTGAGAGGGGAAGAGAGGGGAAGAGGGAGGGAGGAAGGGAGGAAGGAAGAGGGAACTGGGATCTATAGGTAAAATTTAAATAAAAAAATTGAAAAAAAAGAAAAATAGATAAAAAAAATTCAGAAAGAAATCAAAGACTTTCTAGAAAGAAAAATGAATATATAGCAAACCCAAACATGTTAGAAAAAATGAATACATTTCTAAAAGGAAGTTCATGGAACAGAGTGATCACATGAACAAACTTAAGTGAGTTCTCATATTAGCAATGTGAAAGCATATCTAAAAGATATAGAACAATAAAAATTCCTAAGTAGAAGACAGCAATACAGAGCTGAAATTAATAGAATAGAAACAGCAGCAGCAAAAGGAAACTAATGAAACAGAGTTGGTTCTTTTGTTGTTGTTCTTGATACTTTTTAATGTTTTATTTATTTATGTTTGTTATTTTGCTTATTGGTCCCAGTTCCCCCTCCCTCCCTTCCTCTCTCTCTCTCCCCTATGCACCCCTACCACCCTCCTATACCATTTCCCCACACACACTCCACAGGGAGATTGGTGGCCTTCCAGGAAGGGTCAACAAAATCTGTCACATCATTTGGAATAGGGACTAGGCCCTCTCTCCTGCCTCTAGGTTAAGGGAGCATCCCCCAATGGGGAATGTGCTCCCCAATTCCTTTGTGTACCAAGGATACATCCTGGTTCCACTATCATAGGTCCCTTAGACTGTCCAGGCCTCCTGACTGAGACCCATATTCAGGGGGTCTAAGTTTGTCCAATGCTGGTTTCCCAGCTATCAGTCTGGGGACCCATTAGCTCCCTCTTGTACAGGTCAGCTGTCTCTGTGAGTTTCTGTAGCCTGGTCTTGTCCTCCCTCTCTGCATCTGGATTTCAGTTTGGCTCAGTGTTTAGCTGTGGGTGTCTGCTTTTGTTTATTTAAGAAAAAAACAAGGGAGTCTCCTGAGGACTGGGGACTTTACACAGGAAAGCCCATCCTGGCAGACCAGCCCATCCAGAGTCTTCCAGAGTCCTGTTCTTGCTTCTGTCCATAGGAGGAATCTGCCTTCTGGTGCCCTGCTCAGAAACTCCTGAGGATTGGGGACTGTGCGTTATGTAACCTGTCCCAGTGGGTCAGCCCATGCAGAGTCTGCCTGAACCCCAGTCCCACCACGACTCACTGGAAGATGAACGCCATCAGAATATTTGACACAACAGAAAAGAAATTTGGTTCCCATACCCTTGAGGAGAGTGAGAGACCTGATCAGTATGCATTGAAAAAGGAATGGAGCAATGGAGATAGTAAAAGAACACAGTCAACAACATAAAGAGCATTAGGATGCCACCATAGTCTAGAGATTCCACACCAGCAAGATCTGAATTCCAAAACAGATGAAGTAGAAAAGAAAGACCCTAAAACAACTTTATGATGATGATAGAGACCCTCAAGGGGGTAATGAGAATATCCTTTAAAGAAATGGGGAAAAAAATTCAAGACATGGAGGAAAAGACAAACTAAATATTGCAAGAAACCATTCTAACAATAAAATGTTTGAAAGCTGAAATAGAGACAAAACAAACAAAGAAACAAACAAAACCGTCTGTGGAAATGTGGGAATACTGGAAATAGAAAAGCTGGGCAAAATTCAGGAACTACCAATGCCAGCAAAACTAACTCATTAGAAGGCAATACAAGAGATGGAAGAGAGAATCACAGGCATTGAAGATACACTAGGAGAATTGGATTCATCGGTCAAAGAAAATCTTAAGTACAACATATCCCAAACACAAAATATCCAGGAAATATGGGACACCATCAAAAGGTCAAACCTAAAAATAATATGTATAGAAGAAAGTGAAGAAATTCAACTCAATGGTGCAGAAAATATATTCAACAAAATCAGAGCAGAAAACTTTCCCAACCAAAAGAAAGATATGCCAATGACAGTACAAGAGGCTTACAGACACTAAGTAGAGTGCACACAAAAAGTAAGGTTGTGTTGCCCCATAATAATCAAAAAAACCTAACAACGGAATAAAGAAAGAATATAAAGAACAGCAAAGGAAAAAAGGCAAACCTACCAGAATTACACCTGACTTCTCCATGGAAACTCTGAAGCTTCTCTAAGTTGACCACATACTTGGCAACAGAGCAAACCACAATAGGTACAAAAGATTGGAATAAACCCCTGTATCTTATCGACAAACATGCTTTAAAGTTAGAATTCAACAATACAAATTGCAGAAACCATACAAACTCATGGAAACTGAGCAATGAAAAATTGCACCATTCCTGGGACAACGGAGAAAAATAGAAAAATAAAAAAACTTGACAGAATTCAGTGAGAATGAAGACAAAACATCCCCAAACTTATAGGACATTTTGAAAGCAATGCTAAGAGGAAAGTTCACAGCACCATGGGTACACAAGATAAATTGGAGAATAGTCACACTAGAGAACTAACAGCACAACTGAAACTCTAAAACAAAAAGAAGCAAACTACACTGGAGGAGTAGACACCAGAAAATAACTAATTAAGAGCTGAAATCAATAAGGTAGAAACAAAGAAAGCAATACAAATAATCAAAATAACAAAGGGTGGGTTCTTGGAGAAAATCAATAAGATAGATAACCCTTTATCCAAAGTGACCAAGAGACAGAGAGAAAATGTGCAAATGAACAAAATCAGGAATGAAAAAGAGGACATAAAAATAGACATTGAGGAAATCCAGAAAATCTTCAAGTCATACTCTGAAAACCTGTACTCTAAAAATTCAAAAAATTAATGAAAATGGACACATTTCTGGAAAGATATTACCAAATTTAAAACAAGAAAAGAATTTTTGAACACTTTTTAAATAATGATTTTTCCTTATTTTACATATAGATCCCAGTTCCCTCTCTCTTCCTTGATACCATGTCCCCTACACCCCCCCATATCATCCACCGCACACTCCACTGGGAGGGTGATGCCTTCCAAGGAGAGATCATCAAAATCTGTCAAGTCATTTGGAGTAGGGTCTAGACCCTTCATCCTGCCTCTAGGCTAAGGGAGTGTTCCTCCTGGGGTATTTGCTCCCAAAATCCATTCAAGGATCAGTGATATATCCTAGTTCCACTGTCAGAGGTTCCTTAGAATGCCCAGGCTTTCTAATAGAGACCCACTTTCAGGGGAATTGAGTCCATATAATGCCGGATTCCCAGCTATCAGTCTGGGGGTACATGAGCTCCCACTTATTAAGATCAGCTGTCCCTGTTGGTTTCAGTAGCCTGGTCTTGACACCTTTTCTTTATTTATTTTTTATTTTACATGTCTATCCCAGTTCCCTCACCCTGCCTCCCTCCATCCCTTCCTCATTTTTACACTCTCTGCCCCCTCACATGCACCCTAACCACCCTTCCCTCTCATTCCCCCAACCCAATTCCACATGTAGGGCAATGCCATACAGGTGGGGTCATGTAAATCTGTCAAGTCTTTTGAAGTAGGGATTAGGACTTCTATCCTGTCTCTAGGTTAAGGCAGAATCCCTTCATGGGGGAATGTGTCCTCGAAGTCCTTTTATGCACCAGGAATACATCCTGGTTCCACTGTCTGAGGTCCCTTAGACTGTTCAGTCCTTCTGGCTGAGACCCATATTCAGTGAGGCCTGAGTCAGTCCCATGCTGGATTCCCAGCTATCAGTCTGGGGGCCCGTTAGCTCCTCCTTTTCAGGTCAGCTGTCTTTATGTGTTTCTGCAACCTGGTCTTGTCCTTTCCCTCAGCATCTGGATTCTAGTTCGACTCAGTGTTTAGGTACAGGTGTTTGCTTCTGTTTCCAACAGGTACTAGATGAGGGCTCCATGATGGTGAATAAGTTAGTTGTTGATCTCACTATATGGGAAGGATATCTAACTTAGCCTTTCCACTATTGTTCAAATTGTTAGGTGGCACCAGTCTTATAGGTCTCTAGACATTTCTTTAGGTTCAGTTTTCTATTCAAACCAATAATGGCTCCCTCTTTTATGTTCTCCCTTCCTCCCTCCCTCCCTCCCTCCCTCTCTCTCTCTCTCTCTCTCTCTCTCTCTCTCTCTCTCTCTCTTCATCTTCAGTCTTCTATTCCTACCCTGACTCAATCTTCCTAGTCACATGTGCTTTCCTCTCCTCCCCATCTCTTTCTCCTACTTCTCTCTCCATCCATTGCCCCCCTTTCCATGTACTGTGGAGGACTTGTCCCTTCCCCCTTCTCTTAGAATCTCTTAGAATACACCTTGTATCCTAGTTCCTCTAGTGGTGTGAATTATAGGCTGCTGATCCTTTGATCTAGGTCTAAAATCCATATATGAGTGAGTACATACGGTGTTCCTCTTTTTTGTGACTGGGTTACCTCATTCAGGATGGTTTCTTCAAGTGCCATCCACTTGTCTGCAAATTTCCAGATTCCATTATTTTTTTCTGCAGAGTAGTATTCCATTGTGTAGATATGCCACACCTTCTTTATCCATTCTTCAGTTGAGGGGCATCTAGGTTGCTTCCAGTTTCTTGCTATTACAAATAATGCTGCTATGAACATACTTGAACATGTCTTTGTTACATGGATGTGGATCATTTGGGTATAAGCCTAAGAGGGGGATTGCCAGGTCCTGTGGTAGACTAATTCCCATTTTCCTGAGGAACTGCCATACTGATCTCCAAAATGGCTGTACAAGTTTGCACTCCAATCCATTGTGTAGATGTGCCACATCTTCTTTATCCATTCTTCATTTGAGGGGCATTTAGCTTGCACAGACACTGAGGTCAACAATTAATAAATGGGACCTCTTCAAACTTAGAAGCTTTTGTAAGTAAAGGACATAGTGGACAAGACCAAATGGCAGCCCACAGACTGGGAGAAGATTTTCACCAATCCTACATTTCCAAACTATACAAAGAATTCAAGAAACTAGTCAACAAAACACCAAATAACTCTATTAAAAATGTGGTACAGAACTGAAGAAAGAATTTTCAAGAGAAGAAATCAAAAAAGCTGAAAGACTCTTAAGAAAGTGCTCACCATCCTTAGCTATCAGGGAAATGCAAATCAAAACAAGTTTAAGATAACCATCTTACTCCTGCCAGAATGGGTAAAATTAGAAACACTAATGACAAATTTTGCTGGAGAGGATGTGGAGAAAGGGGAATACTCTTCCACTGCTGCTGGGAGTGCAAACTCGTACAGCCATTTTGGAGACCAGTATGGTGGTTCCTCTGGAAAATGGGACTTAGTTTACCACAGGACCTGGAAATCCCCCTTTTAGGCATATACCCAAATGATCTACTTCCATGCAACAAAGACATGTGCTCAACTATGTTCATAGCAGCATTATTTGATACCTTTTCTAATGACTCCTCCCTTTCTATAACTTGAATCCAGGATTTCAACTAATAGTTGAGCTGTGAGAGTTTGCTTCTGTTTCCATCAAATAATGAATGAGGGCTCTATGATGGCATATTAAATTAGTTATCAATCTCATTATTAGGGAAGGGCATATAATGTGCCCTTTCTACTGTTGCTCAGATTGTTAGTTGGGATCATCCTTGTAGTTTTCTGGATATTTCTCTAGAGACTGTTTTCTCTCCAAACCTATAATGGCTCCCTCTTTTATGGTCTATTACCCCCAACTCAATCTTCCTGGTCCAGCATGTTCTCCTCTCTTCCCCTTCTCTTTCTCCTAACTAACACTAAACTCACTGCCCCCCCACTTCCAATATGCTGAGGAGCTCTTCTTCATTTCCCCTTTTATGAGGGACCTTGTATGAATCTCTTAGGTTCCTCCTGTGTATCCTAGTTTCTCTGGTTGTGTAAAATATAGGCAAGAGTTACTTTGCTATATGTCTAATAGCATAGTATATCATAATTTTTCCCCTGAGTAGTATTCCATTGTGTGAATGTGCCACATCTTCTTTATCCATTCTTCAGTTGAGAGTCTTCTAGGTTGGTTCCTGGTTCTTGCTATTACAAATAACGCTGCTATGAACATAGTTCAGCACATGTCTTTGTTGCATGGAAGTGGATCATTTGGGTATATGCTTAAGAGGGGGATTGCTGGGTCTTGTGGTAGACTGATTCCCATTTTCCTGAGAAACTGCCATAATGATCTCCAAAATGACTGTACAAGTTTGCACTCCCACAAGCAGTAGAAGAGCATTCCCCTTTCTCCACATCCTCTGCACTATAAGCTTTCCTTGGTGTTTTTGATTTTAGCCAATCTGACAGGAGGAAGATGTATCTCAGAGTTGTTTTGCTTTTCATTTCCCTGATGGCTAAGGATGTTGAGCCCTTTTTGAATTTCTTTCAGCCATTTTGGTTTCTTCTATTGATAATTCTCTATTTAGTTCTGTACCTCACTAATTTCAAGTTCTTTGTATATTTTGGAGATCAGACCTCTGTCAGATATGGGTTGTTCAAGGTCTTTTTCCAGTCTATGGGCTGCCATTTGGTCTTATCAACTGTGTCCTTTGCCTTACAGAAGCTTCTAAGTTTGAGGAGGTCCCATTTATTAATTATCGATCTCAGTTCCTGTGCTACTGGTGTTATGTCAGGAAGTGGTCTCCTATACCAATTTGTTCAAGGGTACCTCCCACTTTTTCTTCTAAGAGGTTCAATGTGGCAGGATTTATGTTGAGGTTTTTGATCCATTTGTACTTGAATTTTGTGCGTGGCAATATACATGGGTCTATCTGCAGTCTTCTATACACCAATATCCAGTTGTGCCAGCACCATTTGTTGAAGATGCTTTCCTCCTCCCATTGTGTAATTTTAGCTATTTGTTGAAAATCAGGTGTTCGTAGGTATGTGGGTTAATATTAGGATTTTTGATTTGATGTCATTGGTATACCTGTCTATTTTTGTGCGAATATCAAGCTGTTTTCAGGAATGTACTTACCTGTATAGTAGAGCTTGAAGTCAGGAATGGTGATCCCTCCTGAAGTTCATTTATTGTACAGGGTTGTTTCAGCTATGCTGGATCTTTTGTTTTTCCATATAATGTTGTGAAAGCAATCTATATTCCCCTAACTAAAGAGTGGATAAACATGTGGTACATTTACACAATGGAGTACTACTCAGTGGAAAACAAAATAATCAAACAAAAAAACAAAAAACACAATGGAATCTTGAAATTCGCTGGTAAATGGATAGAACTAGAAGAAACTATACTTAGTGAGGTAAACCAGTCACAAAACAAAACATGGTAAATCCTTGCTCATATATGGACTTTAGACATAGATTGCCAGCCTACAAGCCAAAGCACCAGAAATATGAAATAAGGCAGAACTTAAAAGAGGCATACATGGTCCCCTGGAGAAAATGAAAGGGCAAAAATTGGGAGCATGTGGTTAGAGGAGAAGAAGTTAGCAGAAAGAAAAGAGAGAAGAGGAGGGAAGAAGAGGACATGAGGGAGCAGAAAAATTGAGTCAGGAGAAAAAAAGAGGACAGCGACAACAAGAAAAGAGATACCATAATAGGGGTAGCTATTATAGGTTTAAAGAGAAATCTGGTACTATGGAAATGTCCAGAGATGTACAAGAATGACCCCTACTAACAATCTAAGCAATAGTGGAGAAGCTACCTTAAATACCCTTCTCTTGTAATGAGATTGATGACTACCTTATAGGCACTCCTAGAGCCTTTATCCAGTAGCTGATGGAAGCAGAAGCAGATGCCCGCAGATAAACACTGAACAACAAAAGCACATGATCATCTTATTAGATGAAAAATAAAAATGGCATTTGATAAAACCAGCACCTTTTCATGACAAAAGTCCTAGATAGATTAGTGCTACTAGGGACATACCTCAACATAATAAATGTAGTTTACAGCATGCCCATTGCCAGCATAAACCAAGATGCAGAGAAACTCAAAGCACTAAAACCAGGAATAGGACAAGGTTGTCAATCTCTTCATAGCCATTCAGTGTAGTACTTCAAGTGTTAACTAAAGCAGTAAGACAGGTGAAAGGGATATCAAGGGGATATAAATTGGAAACAAAGAAATCACAATAAATTCGTTTGTACATTATATCACACCAGGAGTAATTTACCATAAAATTTCCATTGAGAAACTACTATAGCAGATAAATAATTTCAACAAGGTAGCTGTGTTCAAAATTACCTCACAAGATTCAGTAGTCCTCTTTATACAAATGACAACCTGAGGAAGAAATCAGGGAAACTATTATTTTTTATTATTATTATTTTATTTAATTTTATATAACAAAGTCCAATTAAATGAAAACAAACATTTATACAGTATATTTGGGAATTTGGGCGTCGTTCTTTCCAAACTACTTCCTGCTGGTAAGGGGCACTGTCATGGTGGATTCGAAGAAGATTCAGATATCCTGGCTGTAGTCTGTAAGGCTGCTTTGTACAGCTGTTTTGAATGTAGGATCACCTGGTACTCTGTTTCAGGCGGTCTGGCGTGATCAAACCACATTAGTCTGGAAGGAATCCACATCTTTTCATTTTCTGTGGAAACAAAAATAGAAATCCTTTTCCCCAGTAACTTGTCCTTCAACTTAAATTTTGGAGTCAAATAATTTTTTTTAATTTAATTTATTATTTTACATGTTGATCCCAGTTCCCTGTCCCTCCCTCCCCCCATCCATCCATCCCTCCTTCCCTCCCTTTTACCCTCTCTGCCCTCTCACATGCACTCTAAACACCCTCCCCTCCCATCCCCCCACTCCAATTCCATATGTAGGGTAATGCCATCTAGTTGGGGTCATGTAGATCTGATAGGTCCTGTGAAGTAGGGACTAGGGCTTCTCTCCTGTCTCTAGATTAAGGCAGTTATCCCTCCATGGGGGATATGTTCGCAAAGTCCTTTTGTGCACCAGGGATACATCCTGGCTCAGGGAAACTATTCTTTTCACAGTAGCTTAAAAATAATATAAAATGCCTTTGAGTAATTCTAACCAAGCAAAGGAAACACTTGTATGATTAAAAACTATAATACAGTGATGAAAGAAACTGCAGAATATATCAGAAAATGAAAGATATCCCATGCCCATGGATCTATATGATTAATATAGTAAAAAAAGGCTATCTTAAAAAGCAATTAATTTATAGATCTCATGCAATCCCCATCAAAATCTTAACACAGTTCTTCACAGACATTAAAAAGAAAATTTTCGGCTTCACGTGGAATCACATAAAACCAAATATAACTAAAATAAACCTAGGTAATATAGAACCGCTAAAGGTATCTGCTTCCTTGATTTCAAGTTATACTATGGAGGTGTAGTGATAAACATAGCATGACACTGGCATGAAAATAGACATATCAATAAATGAAATAAAATTAAAATCCTAGACTTAAATCCACAAAACTATAAGCACCTAATTTTTTATAAAGAAGCCAGAAATAAACACTGGACAAAAGAAAACATCTTCAACAAACTGGAAAGCTACATGTGGAAGACTTAAAATAGTGCCAAGCTTATCACACTTTACAAATCCCAACTCCAAATAGATCAAATGCTTCAATATGAAATGAGATACACTGAACCTGACAGAAGAAAACATAAATGGGAATTAGTACTGAACTCATCGTCACAAGAATATACTTTCTGTATAGAACAACAGTAGCACAAGCACTTAGATCAATTGGGTCTATACATCAAAGAACATCATTCGGACAAAGCAGTAGACTACAGGATGGGAAAAGATTTTTACCAACTTCCTATTGAATAGACAGCCAATATCAAAAATAGAAAAAGAGCTCAATAGTCTAAATTTCAAGAAAACTACTAACTCAAATAAAAAATTGGTATATAGATCTAAATAATATTTTCAAAAGAGGAAACTCAAGTGATTTAAAACACTATAAAGAATGTTCAATGTCCTTAGTCATAATGAAATGCTAATCAAAATAATTTGAGATTCACCTTATACCTGCCAGATGGCATAGAATAATAAAGCAAGGGAAAGTCCATTCTGGAAAGAATGTGGAGTTAGAGGAACACTTATCCATTGCTAGTGGGAGTGTAGTTTTGCAAAACCAATATAAGTCTATGTAGTGGTTCCTTAGGAAGATGGGTATTGGTCTACATCAATGTCCAACTATGTTACTCTTGGGGCTATGCCCAAAAGAGGCTTCATCATATCATAGAAGCAATTGCTCAAACTTATTCATTGCTATTCTATTCCTAACAGATAGAAACTTGAAACAACCTAGATGCCCCACAACAGATGAATGGATAAACAAAATGGATTAACCTAAAAAAAATTGAAATCATGAAATTAGCAGGTAAACATGTGAACTAGGAACAATCATCCAGAGTGAAGTTACCAAGACACAGAAAGACAGATATGATATGTATTGTTTAAACTAGGGCAATGATGGGACAAAACCTCAAAAACTCATCAGAGTAACCGACAAATAATCTGATTTGACCTAAATCCTGCTCCACTAGATTGAAACCATACCCAATACTACTTGGATAACCAAGAATCTCAAACAAGATTGCCCAGGGACCTAAGGAAAAACCAAATACTATTCCTCTAAATAATAAAAACAGAAATAAAGTGACTCCTGTTGATATTCTGCTTCACATACAGATCAGAGCCTTGTACAAGCATCATCTGAGAAGCTTCTTTTTGTAACAAAGGTACAAATACAGAGACCTACATCCAGGCATTATGTAGAGAAAGGAGACCATGCAAAACTCAGCCATAAAAAGGAAGCCTCCATAAGAACTGTCCCCTCAGAATTTAAGGAGCTCTTCTGAAGAGGTGAGTAAAATTCAGAGGGTATGGAGGGCACCAACATAATAATACCATTAAAGCAAATATGAACTCATGTAGAGACAGAATCCAGAGGGCCTGCACAGATCTGTACCAGAAGGGGTCCTAGACTTGAAAGGAGAAATGAACACAAATCCCTATCCTTAACCCAGAATGGGTCTCCAATTTATAACTGCTTTCCAATGAAAATATAGTTTTCTCCAAGGGAGTTTCACTGAAGAACCTCTTAAGGGTAGGATGCATCCCCAGAAGTAAAAGATCAACAGGAAACAAACTCCATGGCATCTTTGGAAGTTTCTTGTGTTCTATGTCATAGATTTTCTTTTCTTCTCTTTTTAATTATCTCACATTTTAAAAATTTTAGTCTGATTTGGTTTATATTTTTTCTTCTCTCTTTTTACACTATAGGATAGACTTCCTATGGCTTCCTGCTCATTGTTTTGTTTTTGTGGGGTTCCTGAGTGTTGTAGCATGCCAGGAATTACTTACAATTAGCCAATGAATTAAAATAAAAATTCCATGGAAGTTTTAATAAAAATGTTTTATTGATTTCTATTGCTATATTAGCAACAAACTAAAAAAAAGTATAAAAGTTTCCAAAGGTTGTATTGGCAGTGTTTGATAAGCAGAGCACCAATGGAGAGTACGTTGCATTAATCATAATGGTGTTCAGGAGGCTAATCTAACCCTTTTGCAGTGTTCACTGCACCACAGCAGCACGTCAAGCATGACTCAAAAGCAAGTCAAGCCTGACTCAAAAATTTTTTTAAAGTTGTTTGGTAGAAAAATTTATGCATGAAATTGTATTTTAGATATGTTCTCCAGTAAATTCTTAGAAAATTTACATTCATGCAAGTGAATAAACTTAATCTACAAGAACACAATATTCTGTTTTTAAGTTGCTCTAAAGAGATCCTTGTTAGTAAAGTGATGTAATGATTTATTAAGAAAATTGATTTTGGAAACATATGTGCAGTATTTAAAATGTATCTTTAGGTTTCTCATATATAAGATAATTTCCCGTCTTCAGGGTGTTCATTTTTTTTCTTCCCATTGTTGTTTCTGTTGGGGCTGTATTTCTCTACCCTTGACATTCTTGCTTCTTCTGACAGAGATCATTAATAATATTGCAGTCCTAGACATCTCTGTCTTGCTTCCAATGGCTCTTTTTAAAATGCTAACTCAAAAAATGTATTTTTGTTAATTGTATTCTTTTTTTAATTTTCTTTTTCTGATGCAGATCAAAGCAAGTATTATGTACATGAGAGAAACATGCTATGCCACTGAGATATAACCTAGCCTTGTATTTTATTTCTTAAGCAGAAATGGCTTAAATTGTCTTCCTTTGAAGAGAGGAACAGTAACTGGCAATTTATTAATTTTACAGTAACTCAAACTGAACACTAATTGCATTTATTGTGCACCTCAAAGCCTATCATTAATACTAACATATGCTCTTTTTCTAAGGGATGAAGTGGAGATGAAAGACATGAATGTTTCACCTCAGAAAGTCATGCATGGGTCCCAAGAATAACTAATACACTTAGTAATTAAATACAATGCTGTGAGAAATCAGGGCTAGCTTCTACAGACCTGAGTTTAAGGTCATGACCTACTTCTTTTATATCACCTTGGACATTGAGACAGTCTACTTGTGCAGATATTTGGGATAGGTTTTGGAGAGACATGAATGGTTTCAGAAAATATTTTCACATCAAAGTATAGTTATCTGATTAAATTTACTTCAAATACAGGACAAAAATGGATATGGCAAACATGGAGTGGGGATAATTGCATTACAGCATCTGATATATCCAAGGCTTAGTATCTTCTCAATTTATTACTATTGGCATCTTCAGAGATTTCTCTTCAAATCTGCCATTATCTGTCTGAAACTGATAGAACATTGTAACGAGTACGGTTTTTCCTCCCACCACCTGGTATTGTCCTGCCGCTGCGCCAGCCCCAAATAACACATAGAGACTCTGTATTTGATATTATCCTGTTGGCCAGTTACTAGTTTCTTATTGGCTAGCTCTATCTTAATTATTAACCCATTTCTGCTGATCTATGTATTTCTCTTACCGGGGAGCCGGCGGCATACTGCTTTCTTCAGACTCTCCATCTTCACTCCTCCTTACTACTTCCTATTTCCTCCTTGTCTCCTAGTCCCTCCTATCTTCCTCTCCTATTGGCCAACAGTGCTTTATTATTAACCAGTATGAGAAACATATATACATAATGGCATCTCCCATTTTTAACCTTTTGTTAAATTTTAAGTGGAAGTTCTTACTAGCCACGTGGGCGCCATCTGTAAGGCGTACAGCTTTTTCCGCCTGCCACAGCCTGGTCTTGTCCTGATACCACGCCAGCCCCAAATAATACACAGAGACTCTGTATTTGATATTATACTGTTGGCCAGGTACTAGTTTCTTATTGGCTAGCTTTGTCTTAAGTATTAACCCATTTCTGCTGATCTATGTATTTTCACATGGCCTTCTCTTACTGGGGAGGCGGCTGGCGTCCAGATCTCTCCAGACTCTCCATCTTGACTCCTCCTTACTACTTCCTATTTCCTCCTTGTCTCCTAGTCCCTCCTATCTTCCTCTCCTATTGGCCAACAGTGCTTTATTATTAACCAGTATGAGAAACATATATACATAATGGCATCTCCCATCAGAACATTTCCATTTTATAAGGGTGGAAGTTTTCATTTCTTAAGCCTGATGTATTCATAGGTAGTCAGATGTAAGGTCCTCCTACAGTGTTCAAACCCATTGGTCTGGTTGGCTCAGCTCAGTTCTTTTATAGCTTATTGAATTGTGGTCTCTAAAAGAACTGGAAACATGGTGGCTGTGAAGATGAGGAAAGCAGAAAGAAAAAAAAAAAAAAAAAAAACAACTGAAGTCCCAACTGTCTCATGTCTGAATTTTACCTTTTATTTCCATTGAGTGGAAATATCCTAGTAAGAAATAAATATAAGGGTAGAACTGATTGGACTTGGATGAAGGCTCACAGGTAATTATGTTGGTCTGGGTATTTTTCATGAAAGCTATGAAATAGTAAAGGTGGTCAATGGAGTTTAACAGTTATGTGACAATTTTTTCCTAGATAATACTAAGTTATATTCAGTTTTAATTAGAATAATTGGGGACAGGAAATTGCAGATAATTTGTAGTCATTTTGAAGCTATTGAGTATGTGTTCTTTCAGCTCATTACTTGGCTTGACAATTAAAAGGGACAGTTTTATCATATCATGCAGTAATTTATTTGTTCTGTTTCTGTTTTGTGTGTATGTGTGTGTGTGTGTTTTGAGACAGGCTTTCTTTGTGGAACACACTTTGTAGACCAGGCTGACCGCAAACTCAGACACCCACCTACCAGTGGCTCCAGAGTGCTAGGATTAAAGGCATACACCACAACTGCTGTGCTCCTCTTCTTTTTATGGAAGTAAATTTCATGCTTTTTTGTATTCAGTAAAGCTTAGAAATTAGTTCATGTGAACATACTCATGCTCAGCTGACCAGTGAGCTGTGTATCCCTGTACTACAGCTTCTGCCTTTCATAAGATGTTTTACTCCAGCATATGTAAAATTTTTGTATGACCCTTCACTGTGATGTGGAATTCACTGGTGTCTAAATTCTTTGCTACAAAGTAGTGATCTCCTTCAAATTCCCTAAAGGAGAATAATGCTTTTGCAGTGATTAAATGTGTCAAATATTAAAATAAATCAAACTTGCTTTCCTCTCAGGTAATTGATGAGATATTCACCATGGAGACACAATCCGAATGATGCTTACATAGACGATTTCTACCCCAACCGAGCAATACTCAGGGAATCTGACTCATAAATACTACAAATTTGTACAGTCAGAATTTCATTTTAACTTTGTTCTGATTTAATCTCCTCAATTACTTTAAGGATTACATTGTACATATTTTGGAACATGAAAAGTGAATATGATCTGACCTGATAATCACTGTTATTAAGCCATTGCCAATATAGAGATAAATTAATAGTTTGTTGTTTGCTGCCCACCTGCTGTGAAATTCTTTAACAAAAGTCTTATACTTATAATCTAATTAGGCCATAATATCAAAGGAATTTCAAATCACGCCTTAGTTTCATTTATATGATAGCTAAAATGCTAAGGTTTTTAAAATATAGAACAAGTGTCCTGAATTTAGCACCAAGAAAGTACTGTTTATCTTTTTTAAAAATGCATGCCTGTTATTGGGACCAGCTATGTTCTGCTGATGTCAGCATTTAGAATTTTTTTTTTAGAAAAGTCTTACTTATTGCTACTTAATTTTCTAGATTTGATATTAACACCATGTGTACCTCCAAAATTAAATTAAATATATGAGCACAGATGAGCTAAGTATTGCACTGTAAACATCATGTTTGTTTCAAGCTATTGAATTCAAATTCAGTAAAGTTAAAAACTGTATTATCTGTGGGCATCTCTAACAAATCCAAAAATACAAATGACACAAGAGAAAGCTGTAAAAAGAAACTAGTAATTTATTTAGTGCTTAGTTTAATTACATTATTAAAAATCTCCTGAAATAAATTTTATAGGGCAATCTCATGACTCAGTGAGCAAATAAAAGCCATGAAATTTTGCATCCTATAAGAGAAGTTAATTTGTATCTAGGTATGATTTCACTGTTAAAAAATACATATAAGTGAATTTCATAAAACTTAAATTCTATTTTATAGATATTAAACTATGTGAGTTTACTATTTTATAGAAATAATGTATTACTTTCTAGACAATTTTCCAGGAACATACCTTTCAATACAAGAGGATAATAAGACTTTTAAACTTTACATGTAAATTAACCATAGTATATGAAATTTCTGGTGCTTACTTGATGAAGGAATGTTTGTGACTTGACCGTTGTCTTGCTCATTTTACTGCTTTACTTACATAACTACTAGACAGGACTCTTCAACAATTTGCTGCCCAGTTTTCTATTTGTGCTTATTTGGTCATTTCCAATTTTAACTGCTAGGACTGAAAATACAAGTCCCCCTCTCTATTCCATAGGTGATTTGATTGAGAAAGGCTTTGGTTGATGACTTTTCTCCCATTTGTTACTGCACTTTCTTTTTTCTTTCTTTTCTTTATTATGCCTTATTCTTTTTCTACTTTATTTTGTTTTAACATTTTGTTTATTCTTTTTTCTATCTTCTTTTAGAATCTATATCATATTTTTAAAACAGCTATCTGATTATTCTTGCTATTGTTTGTGTAATATAATTTTTATGAATTTACATCAAATAATAAAAATACATTATTTTGCTACATTTACTATGCCCCTAGAACTCTTTTTTAAAATTTAAAATCCATTTTGACATATTTAATATTATTCCTTTCAAAATTTATTTTGCTATTTCTTGCAAGACATCCACTGAGAAAATCCCTTAATTTTCCTTATCAAAATGAATCGGGTTTCTTCTATTGGCATAATGAAACACCATGACTAAACGCAAGTTGTGAAGGAAAAGGTTTATTTCATTCCTACTTCCACATTGCAGTCCATAATTGAAGGAAACCAGGTCAGGAACTCAAACAGAGCAGGAACCTGGAGGCAGAAACTGACTGAGAAGTGGTGAAGGGGTGCTGCCTACTGGCTTTCTCATCACTGCTTAGTTCATCCTGCTTTCTTACAGAACCTGGTCTCAACTGTCGAGGATGGCACCTCCCAACATGGGTCAGGTCCTCCCCCATTGATTACTAATTCAGAAATTATCTTCCGTTATTAGACCTCATGAGGATAGTCTTCATATATTTTAAGAAGTTCAACTGCATTAGATTTCTATATCTTACTTGAAGTGCTTCTCATAAGTATCTTCCTCCCCTCAAGTTGCTTTCTTCAACCCTATCTACTCTCTTACTCTGTCCCATTCCTGTCCCTGCAGGTCCCCAATCCACCCATAATGTCTGTTGTTTTGTAACCACAGCTGTGAGGAATGAGTCATGGAGTACAACAAACCCATGTGGGAGTTTATGGGGAAAGAGGGCAGGGGTAAAGAGAGTTTGTGACGATTCACTGAGAAAAGAAATGATGAGGGAGTGAGGCAAGCAGAGCTTGCTTAAAAGGGAAAATTTGCACATGTATTGCAGGTAAATAAGGATCAGGATAAACAAATAGGATGATTAGATGTTTATTCAGGGAAAAATAACTTACAGCCTAGACAGATGAAAACCAGCAATTTCCACCGGATGCTCTCCTGTCCAAGTTCCGAAGCATGAGAGCTTTTCCCAGATCTTCCTCAGACCTCCTTCCACAGGTCACTTCTGCCCATGGCTCCACCCACCAATGGGCATGGTCAGTGCCACAGAAGGACTATCTCACTACAATTCCCCTTTTAGTCTAAAGAAAAGATTTAGCTTAATACAAAACTATATACAAAACAGTGAATAACAAGTGTGCTCTAAGAAAAGGAAAATCGAGAACAAAATGACCTACATATCTAGTCCTAGGGTGAAGGCATAATGGAGTTTACAATAGAATTGTCCTAAGCTGGAAAATGTAAGTCTAGTACCTAATATAACTAACTAAGAAGAGAGAATAATAGTTGTGATAGTTTAATCTTCAACCTCATCAAGACCTGAGAAGGAAAATAATGATACTAGAGTAGACAGGAAGTGCAGATGGACAACTTCCAAATAGTGCAGCAAGGACAGAAACAGCAAGCCACCTGGACAGTCACCCTAGGTCTCACAACAATGTTGGTACACCCAGTTTTGGCTAAGGCCTAGAGAACTTGACAGACCACAACAACAGCAGGGAGGTAGAATGGCTGTCTTACCCTGACTTGGCAAGGTCCAGCAATCTTCTGTATTTGTCTCCTGCAAGCACCTAGGACTGCATGTCCAAATCAGTGGTCAAGGTGGGGGCAGTTCATTGCCCAACAGGCCATTAGCTGAGGCGAGAATGAACTCCAGCAGAAGCAACAACAGTGTCCAACATATTTTCGGGAAAGTGCACAGTGCTGTCAGGAGCAACAGTGTCTCATGTCAATGGAGTACTAATATTAAAACATTTAAATGCCATGTTCTGCATGTCTATGAAGTGATTGAAGATTAAGCATCTATATCTGACTAATCATATAGGTACAGGAAACATGAGTGAAGATAATCTGGAATACTCAGGAACTTAGCTAAAAAACTGATTAAAACTTCCCTGAGTAAAGCAGGAACAAATACTTAAACAATATAACTATATACATATACATACATATAAATCCCTAAAATAGAGGTCGAGTAGAAATGTCAAGACAAGAGGTAGAACTATAAAGGGCAGCATGATAAATATCCCAAATTGTATCAATATGCAAAATGTCTTGAATACAAGAAAATACATAGAATATGGTAAAATTATTGTGCATAAAATATCGTAAGTGGAAAGATTTCACACAATATAACAAAATATAAACTTAATTTTACATAGTTTACCACATATAAGAATTTGTAACAATGTAAGCTGTAAAATACTATCTCATTCTTACTCAAATTCAGAAGAAAATAGGCTAATCTACCTATATCCCATCTAAACCATACCTTTCCCAACCATTCCCTATTACTGTCTAAAAGATAAACCTGAGTGTAAGCATCACCTTCCATACCCAACCCTAAATAACTAAAACCAACCCAAAGACAATGACTAATATCCCAATATTCCAAAGGTAGGGAAAGGGGGCGTTGTTATCTTAAGGTTACTTCCTGCTGAAATGGGACGATGATTGCTCCAATGGATCATGTAGGAAGAAAAATTTTAGCAACCAAATTTCTCAACAGAACTGGCTGTGACATATGTAGCTAGTCACTGTGTGGCAGAAAATTCTTGACTGTAGTTCTATTTGAAACTCTGGCCAGGGTGTAATTAAAAAGGTGCACCATTACAGCTAGCTAGTCATGACTTGTCTCAAGCAAAACAGTCTCAAACCGGTTTTAGGGAGATGTTTGTAGTTCAGATGCATCAGGTTGAGTCAAGTGGAAATAATGAAGTTGGTCCCCATCTTCTTTCTGGAGAGTTCAAAGAGTACTGTTAGGAATTGTTATTATTCCTTGAAGAAAAGTTACACATAAATATTAAAGTAAAATTTTCAAGTTTTAAGGTATGCATTAGGGAAAGACAACAATAAGCATTAAAACGTATGTGAGAAAATTAGGATTTCAGAGAGAAAATTGTGTAAGGAATGAGTCCCCAGATTTTGTTTTCTCCTGACTTACACCAATTGGCTTCTTGATTTAAGGCAGAAACCATGAATTTAATCTTAACAACATGCTTGAATTTAGAGAAGGAAAGCCAAATCCTACTCCAAAGCCAGCATTGGTTTACATGAATTGGGACTTCAGGAATACTAGATAGTAGAGAGAAATAGATTTCTGTATAGAAATAGTTTACTACAATTAAATATTTTTACCATATATCAGATTCTTCTTCATTAACTGATTGTTTCTGAAGAGCTGTCTTCTCTTCTGTAGGTACCTACATGTTCAGTGTCTTTTGGCTGTTTGATGATAAATTTTCCTGTTTTTCTTCCCCTACCTTTGAGAGGTCTCCGCACACCTCATGGGACCTAATTTGTTGGATGACTTGTCATTTCTCTTCATTAAGATGTTTCTCTTGTTCAACTCAGATCTTGATTAACTTAGATGGTATCCATAGTTTTTCTTCTTCTGTAGATACAAATGCAAAACCCTTACCCCAACGTAACACATATCCTGCTTTCTATTCTGAGGTCAGTACATCCTTGAAGTACACTGGCTGATTTAGTTCAGAAATTTTTTCTATTGTCCAGTGTCTTTCTGCAGCTGTTTTTCCTTTTTCATCAGCATTAAGAAAGTTTATGTTAATAAAGCATTATGTAATCTGTGTTTGGGTGTCTTAGTTCCTCCTGCCTGTTTATGGAGAATTTCTTTTAAAGTACAATTGGATCTCTCAACCACTGCTTGTCCTGTAGGATTGTGTGGTATATCAGTTATGTGCTTTATGTTATAATACTCAAAAAACTGTTTCAATTTGCTGGAGACATATGCTGGAGCATTGTCAGTTTTTATTTTTGCAGGTATGCCCATAATGACCCATTACCTCTAATAGGTGTGTGATAACAGAATCAGCCTTTTCAGAGCTCAGAGCAGTAGCCCATTGAAAGCCTGAAAATGTATCTATAGTGTGATGTACATATTTTAATTTTCCAAATTCTGCAAAATGAAACACATCCATTTGCCATATTTCATTCCTATTTATACCTTTAGGGTTACTGCCTGGTGGTAAAGAGTTTGGTTATAGAATGAGCAAGTAGGACATTTCCTTACTATTTCCTTGACTAATTCCCAAGTGATAGAAAAATCCTTTTTTAACATTTGCTGTTCACGTGGTGTTTCTTATGGAACTCTAAGGCTTCTAGCACACTTCCTATAAATAAACGATCAATTTCATCATTGCCTTGTGCTAGAGGACCTGGCAGACCCTTATGGGATCTGATGTGTGTTATATATATAGGATGAGTCTTCTTTCTGATAGTTAATTCTGTGTTGTCAGGAATAAATTCTGCAGTCTCAATGTGTAAAACGACTCTCTCTGAGTATTGAGAGTCAGTAACTATATTGAGGGGTTCTTTAAAATCCATAAGTACCATGAGAACGGCATACAATTCTACCTTTTGTACAGAATTGTAAGGGCTTTGAACCAGTTTGCTAATTTTTCCTGATTTATATCCTGCCTTACCTGATTTGTTTGCATCAGTATAGAATGTATGAACTCCAGAAATAGGTGTTTTTCTTACAATGCATGGAAGTATCCAAATCGTTTTCTTTAAGAATTTGATTCTCTCAGTTTTGGGATAGTTGTTGCTAATTGTTCCCAAAAAGTTACTGCAAGCTCTCTGTCAATATTTGTTATCTTTCCCTAAGGAGGAAATTTCCTCATTAGTTAAAGGTACTGTAATTTCTTCTGGGTCCCTTCCTATTAGCAGACGGTCTTAATTTACCTTTTATAATCAAATCAGAGATCTTTTCTATATATGTTTTTAGTTTTTTATTCTGTTTATGTGGTAGGAATATTCATTCTAATATGATATCTTCTCTCTGCATCAAAATCCCTGAAGGATATTCTCTAGATGGTAATATAAACAGAATACATTCTAGGTTTGGATCCACACGGTCCACATGTGCTTCTAGTATCCTGTTTTCTACCCATTCTAATTCCTTCTCAGCTTCAGCTGATAGTTTTTGTGGACTATTCAAGTCCTTATCTCCTTTTAGGGCCATTTTCAGGTTTTTCAAATCATTCCCTTCTACTCCAATTATGGTTTGCAGTTGAGAAATCTCTCCTAGTAATTTTTGAAGATCATTAAGAGTCTGGTAGCGATCGGTTCTGATCTGTACTTTTTGTGGACTAATTTTCTGTAGACCTATTTTATATCCTAAGTAGTTGACAGACTCTCCTTTTTGTATTTATTTCAGGTGCAATTTGTAATCCCCAGCAAGGTAAAACTTCCTTTACTTTCTCAAACATTTTTTCTAATATTTCTCCTTTAGAGTCAGCTAGCAATATATCATCCATGTAATGATAGATTATGGATTGTTGAAACTGTTTACAAATTATTTCTAGTGGTTTTTGTATAAAATTTTGGCACAGGGTGGGGATATTTAGCATTCCCTGTGGCAAAACCTTCCATTGATATCTCTTCACCGGTTGAAAATTATTGTAATTAGGTACCATGAAGGCAAATTTCTCTTCTTCTTGTTCTTGTAAAGGTATAGTGAAGAAGCAATCCTTTAAATCAATAACTATAATAGGCCATTCTTTGGGTATCAAAGAAGGCAAGGGCATTCCAGGCTGTAGAGAGCCCATTGGCTGGATAACTTTATTGATGGCTCTCAGGTCTGTAAGCATTCTCCATTTACCAGATTTCTTTTTGGTCACAAATACAGGAGAATTCCAATGGCTGGTTGATTCCTCGATATGTCTAGCATTTAGCTGTTCTTGAACCAGGCTTTCTAAAGCATCTAACTTCTCAGAGGTCATAGGCCATTGTCCTACCCAGAGAGTTTCCTCTGTTAGCCATTTTAAAGGTAGGGCTTTTGGTTCCTCTGTTTGTTCAGTACTTGTATTCTGTTTTTGTACAGCCTGGATATTTGGTATCTGTCTTGTATCGTACTTTATAATATTTTTTTCCACAATCAGGAGATCGTTTATGGTTCCTATCTAATACTGGAGGAATGTTAATCTGTGTATTCCATTGCTGTAATAGATCACGACCACATAAATTTATCACTACAACAGCCACATATGGTCTCATCCTTCCTCTCTGTCCTTCTGGTCCTATACATTCAATCCATCTCGTGCTTTGTTTTACCTGAGACAGGGTTCCAATCCCTAAGAACTGACATTTACCTCATGCAGGGGCCATCTTTGAGGCCAATATTTATTAGATATGATAGTTACATCCGCCCCTGTGTCCAGTAAATTGTCAGTCTATTATTCATCTTAATTATCAATCTAGGCCTATGACTATTTATAACAGTTTGCCAAAATATACGTTTTTTTATTTCCTTCTGTCGTGTTTGATTCAACTTCCATCACTAGTTTGTCATCCAGAGCAGTATGAGTTTTTATAATAGGCACAGAATTTTCTAATTGTCCTGTGGGAAATTATCTTCCACTGTGACTGGGAATGTTCAGACCACCTGTGACTTGGGGGGCCTTCGAGAGCCCCCCTCAAGGAGTTTCCCGATGGTAAAGGGTTTCCTTGCTTGTCTCTGGTCGATCTACACTCATTTGTCCATTGTCTGCCTTTGCCACACCTTCTATATAACCCAGGAGGCTGAGGCCTTCTGTTTGATTCATTCCTGGAAGTGTTATTTCTAGGGAATCTTTGCCTACAATTTCTTTTTAGATGTTCTATCTTACAGTTATAACATCTGACATGTTGATATCTCTTCAAACCTTTGGAGATGGCTTCTCCTACCCAAGCTTCTAAGTCACCATAGTAAGGAACTCTGTTATCTTGATGTCTTCTCTGACCTTTACATATGGCTTCTCCTATCCATGCTTCAGTCTTATTGTCATTATGCTCAATGTTGCCTGTATATAGGACCCATTCATCCAAAGGTGCTGATCACATTTTTAAAGGCCAAAGCACCTGTTTGCATTTAGGATTCGCATTCTCATAAGCTAAAGATTCTATGAGTATTCGCCTAGCATCTATGTCTGCTACCTCTAATTGTACTGCCCTAGATAATCTTTCTATAAAGACACTGAAGCGTTCTCTAGGTCCTTGCCTTATCTTGGTATAGGGTTCTATCCTCTCTCCTAATTCATGAACCTTATCCCAAGCATTCAAAGCTGCTGTATTGCATAGAGACAAGATATGTACATCATAGGCAGCTTGGGTTTCTGGGTCAGCATAAAGACCTTCACCAAGAATTTCATCTTGGGGAGCTTTATAACCTTTCTTTAAGACCTGAAGTTCAAGAGCTTTTGCTTCCTCTCTCCATGAAGCCCTCCATTCTAATTGAGAGGAGTTTTCAAGGACAGCTGATATTAATTGATCCCAATCCTTAGGGGTTGCCTTGTTATTTCTTGCCGATGATTCTACTAATTGCTTCACATAAGGTGAGTGCATGCCATAAGAGACTACTGCTTCCTTTATACCTTTTAAATCTTTCATATGTATTGATTCCCATTGATATGCAACGACACCTTTTGGGTGTTTTTTTTTTTTTTTTTTTTTTTTTTTTTTTGTTGCTGGTTTTTCATTAATAAATACAGGGAAAGCTCCCCTGACCCTAATTGGTGTGGAAAATTTTAAGTCTTTTTCATGCCCTGTTACCTGTAGTTCTTCTTCTGATGTATCAGACTGGAGGTCTTCTAAAGCCTGAAATCTATTCACCATTGTTTCTTTGAGTGTCTGAACTTCTTGAATCAAATATCTTTCTAGGGACTTCATTGCATCAGTCAGTTTCTTACTTTCTCTAACTACAAATGATTCCATGTTTTTAATATTCTCATCCTTAGAAATTATCTGAATGACATGTAAACTGCCTTCCAGAAACAATGTTCTATCTGCTAGCTTGCCATTATCCTCAGACATGGAAGAGATTCTATCATCTAGTCTTTCTATCTGATGTTCCAGTTTGTTAAACTTATTAGTAGCTTCCTCTGACCAGGAACAAGCTGTTTCTGCTAGCATGTTAATGCATTGCATTGTTTCTGTTCTGGTTATTGAGGTATCTGACATGAAACAAATTCTGTTTTTTACTTGGTCATTTTCAGGTTCCACGGTTTGAATTCTACCTGTCAGCTCTCCAACACCATCTTCAATATTCTGAACCTTTCTTTCTATACTTTCTGTGCTTTGAATTCTATCATTTGCAATGTTTCGAATCCTTGTTACCAAGTCTCCTAAGGTTTGTACAAATTCCTTATTGTTTGCTGTAATCTCAAACCATTTCTTTAAGAATATCATGTTAATGATGAAACCCATTGCTATTACAAAATAAAAGTACATATTGGTCCAGTCATGTTTCTTCTGCTAAAATCCCTCCTATATATGAAGTAAAATAATTCCTAAAGTCCTGCATTGTAAAATTATCTGCTATAGTTATGGAACAATTGATCTCAGATATTATATCTGCTTAAATTGCAAAGGATGTTACAATTACCTTAGGTGTAATTCTGCTGTCCTGGAACTTTGATGCTTTTAGTTGTAGATCTCAGCTTGTGGTAGTTATGCCTGGAGGTGTACTACCAAATAGCACCTAGCCGCTGAGGCCCGTCTGATCCCAGTTCTGCCTGGAAGTGTACTGCCAAATATTGTCCGGCAGCAGATGATATCAAGTGAAATTTTGTAAAGGAGACTTGTGGAATTGCTCTGACCGCGGGACTAGTGCGGGAAAAATGCACAAGGAGGGCAGGTGATGAGAGGCTCTGTGCGAATGCAAAATGCAGTGCGGAAATGGGCAAAAAATGAGAAGTGGTGAGTGCCTTCTCAGGTCTGCTTTGGCAGCAAAGATCTCCTTTGCTGTAAGGAAGAGGCAAATGTCCCAAAGCTGTGGTGAGTCCACCTGGTTAGGCAAGGGACCCTGCCCATTGGGGAAGGTGGGGGAGGGGAGCAGAGTCTGCCACCTGGGTGAAACCCAGGTCCCCTAAAAAATCCTAATCCCACTTCTGACACCAGATATTGTGGTTAAATAAGGATCAGGATAAACAAGTAGGCCGAATAGATGTTTATTCAGGGAGAAATAACTTACAACCTAGACAGATGAACACCAGGAAATTCCACTCGATGCTCTCCTGTCTGAGTGGTGCCAGCAAGAGAGCTTTTCCCGGCTCTTCCTCCCACCTCCTTCCACAGGTCACTTCTGCCCATGGCTCCACCCCAAATGGGCGTGGTCAGTGCCACAGAAGGACTATCTCACTACACACATGTGTACAGAGCCTTCATAGTTTTACAATGCATGATGTAGCCCAGCAACTCATGACATGGTGATTCATGGCTGTAGGGCACTAGGCTGACAAAATACTTCCCTGAATGACAGTGGGTACATCCTGCCAACTGACAAAAGTGGGCAATTATCATGCCTGAGTTTTAACAATATCTCTTCTATTTTCCCCATACAGGGAGAGCCATGTGTCATCCCCCACACCCAATCACTTCTTCTATATATAACCTCTATTGATTTATGATCATTAGTTTGGTTGCCATGTACTTAATGGTTAATATCTACATATAAGTGAGTACATACTAGATAAATTTTCTGATTCTTAATAACTATCCTCAGTAAGAACATTTCTAGTTCAATACTTTTTCCTGCAAATATCATCATGTCATTGTTTGTCAGCTAAGTGATTCTAATTGTGTAAAGGTATCACATCTTTTATTTATTCTTCTGTTAAGGGAACTCATGGGTATTTCCAGATTCTTCTATTATGAAGAGGATAGCAAAGAACATAGCTGATCAAGTGTTATTGTGGTATGATGAAACATCCTTTGGGTGTTTGCCCTGGAAGGCTGTATCTTGAGGTATATTAGATCCTAACTTTCTAAGGAATGGCCATATTGATTTCCATAGTGGCTGAACAAGTGGATGAGTCTTCCCTTTGTTCCATATCCTCACCAGCATAAGCTGTCCTTTATGTTATTGATCTTAGTCATTTGACAGGAAAATGTTAAAATTTTAAAGTAGTTTTTATTTTCATTTCCCTGATATTGCTGAAGATATTAAATATCTCTTTGTGTGATTCTGAAACATTTGAGTTTCTTCTATTGATATTTACTAGTTTAGATATGTACCCCATTTTCAAATTGGATTATCTGGGTTCCTTGTTCATTATATATTTTAGATATTGATGTGGTGTTGGTAAAAAAAGCTTTCCCGATCCTGTAGCCTGATTCTTTGTCTAAATGACAGTGTCCTATGCCTTACATAATCTTATTGGTTCTTGAGGTCCCATTTATCTGTTTTTTTATATTAGTGCCTGTATTATTTGTACTGTTCTAGGAGTTCCTGTGCCCATGAATTCAAAAATTATTCCCTACTTTCTCTTCTTCTAGGTTCCATGTATCACTTATATGTTGAAGTCTTTGATCTATTTGGACTTGAAACTTGTTCAGAGTTATTAATAAGAACTTATTTTCATTTTCTATATGCAGCCATATAATTTTAAATAATTGTTGAAGATCCAGTCTTTTTCCAGTGCATGACACCATCAGGTGTCCATAGCTGTATGGATTTATGACTGGGTCTTCAATTAAATTCCGTTGAATAATGTGCTTGACTATTTTTTTTCCTCAAAGGCATACTTATATTATTATTACAGATTTGAACTACAGATTTGTAGTTCAACTTGAAATCATTGGTAGTGATTCTTCTGAAAGTTCTTTTACTCTTTAGGATTTTTCAGCTATCCTGTGTTTTTGATGTTTCTATATGAAGTTGAAAATTATCCTTTCAAGGTCTGTGGAGAACTCTGTTGGATTATGATGAGGATTTCATTGAATCTTTAGTTTGCATTTTATTTGACAGGATGGCTAGTTTACCAATCCATGAACTGGAAGATATTAATATTTTCTGATATCTATCTTGGTTCCTTTCTTCAATGACTTGATATTCTTTTTATTTTTATTGGATCAAAGTTCTTTAATGTTAGCTGTTAATTATTTTGTAAATTATTTTTTAAGATTTCAAGTTTCAGCACCCTTCATGATATCTATTCTGATTATCAGCTTCTCTGTCTTATTTACAGTATTACCTGGACAGACAGTTTTTATGTTTCATGTTTATCTGTTACACTCTGCAGCTTTAATAAAAAAAAAAAAAAACACTAGTATATTATCCTGGCATCTAGAATTCTCTATAGCACATGAAATTAACATCTGTAACCCACACTGTACTATAAACCCATGGAAAGCAAGAATGTTTCATCTGTCTCATAAAATCCTATGGCATTATGATATGTTTGGGACATGCAACCATAGCTATTAAGAAAATAAGGTAAAATTGAGACCATATTTATTAATAACCACAAACATGTTTGATATGTTTCTTTTGATACTTTCTCTTCTAAGAGGTTCAATGTGGCTGGATTGATGTTGAGGCCTTTGATCCATTTGGATTTGAGTTTTGTGCATGGCAACAGTCATGGGTCTATCTATAGTCTTCTATACACCATCATCCAATTGTGCCAGCACCATTTGTTCAAGATGCTGTCTTCACCCCATTTTAAATTTTAGCTGTTTTGTCGAAAATCAGGTGTTCATAGGTGTGTGGGTTAATATCAGGATTTTCAATTCGATTCCATTGGTCTACCTGTCTATTTTTATGCCAATACCAGGCTGTTTTCGGAATTATAGCTCTGTAGTAGAGCTTATCGTCTGGAATGGCAATGCCTCTTGAAGTTCTTTTATTGTATAGGGTTGTTTTGGCTATCCTGGGTCTTTTGTTTTTCCATATAAAGTTGATTATTATCCTTTCAAGGTCGGTGAAGAATTGTGGTGGGATTTTAATCCAGATTGCATCTGTAGATTGCTTTTGGCAAGATTGCCATAATTACCATGTTTATCCTACCTATCCAAGAGCATGGGAGATCTTTCCATTTCCTGGTATCTTCTTTAATTACTTTCTTTAGAGCCACAAAGTAGGAGAAAATGAGAGGGAGGAAAGGAAAACGTGCGACCAGGAAGATTGAGCCTGGTTAGGAATAGAAGATAGGAAAGAGAGAGAGAGAGAGAGAGAGAGACAGAGACACAGACAGAGACACAGACAGAGACACAGAGAGAGAACATAAAAGAGGGAGCCAATATTGGTTTGAAGATAAAACTGAACACAAAGAAAGGTCTAGAGAACTGCAAGACTGCTCCCAACTAGAACCCAGATGCAGATGGAGTGGACAAGACCATGTGGCAGAAACATATACAGACAGCTTACCTGAACAAGGAGGAGCTAAGGGCCACTAGACTGACAGCTGGGAATCCAGCATGGGACTGACTCAGGCCCCCCTGAATATGGGTCTCAGCCAGAAGGACTGAGCAGTCTAAGGGATCAGATAGTGGAACCAGGATGTATCCCTGGTGCACAAAAGGACTTTGCGAACACATCCCCCATGGAGGGATAACTGCCTTAATCTAGACACAGGAGAGGAGCCCTAGTCCCTACTTCACATGACCTATTAGATCTACATGACCCCAACTGGATGGCATTCCCCTACATATGGAATTGGGGTGGGGGATGGGAGGGGAGGGTGGTTAGAGTGCATGTGAGAGGGCAGAGAGGGTAAAAGAGAGGGAATAAGGGAGGGAGGGAAGATGGGAGGGAGGGAGGGAGAGGGAATTGGGATTGACATGTAAAATAACAAATTAAATTAAAAAAAAAATGCTTTGACTCCAAAATTTAAGTTGAAGGACAAGTTACTGGGGAAAAGGATTTCTATTTTTATTTCCACAGAAAATAAAAAGATGTGGATTCCTTCCAGACTAATGTGGTTTGATCACGCCAGACTGCCTGAAACAGAGTATCAGGTGATCCTACATTCAAAATAGCTGGACAAAGCAGCCTTACAGACTACAGCCAGGATTTCTGAATCTTCTTCGAATCCCCCATGACAGTGCCCCTTACCAGCAGGAAGTAGTTTGGAAAGAACAACGCCCAAATTCCCAAATATTGTGTATAAATGTTTGTTTTCATTTAATTGGACTTGGTTATGTAAAATAAATTTAAAAAATAAAATAATGAAACAAAAAAGGGAAAAAAGAATATAAAATATATATAATATATAAATTTTGTCAGATGAACACTTAAATATCCATATTTATTAATGTATGAATATTTTGGATTTTGTGACTATATATGTGTGTGTATAGGAGTCCTTTTCAAACATGTTTAATGTCATTTATCCCACACCTTATCTGCTACAGAGATTGTAGCCATTGACCCATCATACCACTCCTAACAACTAAATTTTGGTTGTGATTTGATTTTTTCCTTTCATTAAAACTAAAATCAGTTCTTAATCTGCTTTATAGAGTTCTTCATCTATAGTTACTGGCTTTGTGCAGTGTTAGAAGCATGCTTTCTTATACAGGGATTCCAGATCTATTGCCAAGGTGCCAACTTATCAGAAGCAAAGAGCACACAGTGGAGGGTTCGACCTGAAGACTGGCATCACTTAGGTGTTATTTAACTTGACTCTTAAATTCCTGGTTCAGAAAGAGCAGTTGGTGTTGTACAGAGAAAAATCTCCTGCTCTGTTTTCTGAAGTATAATTCCACTTGGAATTCTAGATTGTTGAAAACTCTACATTAGCAAAATTTACCTTTTAGTTAAAATAATTAAGGCTGGAAAGACTGAGGTTCATTCAGAGTCAAACTAAAAAACAAGTTGTGATAACCAAGCCAATATTTTTTTTTTATTTTTATGTGACACCTTCCTAAATATTTATAATTTTTCCACTACTAATGTCCACCTTCTTGTATCTTCCAGAGTTTTTTCAGTTATTTTTATCAAACAACAACTCAATGTCATCCATTAAAACCTTGTATTTTTTCTTATGCAATACAGTTTATATTATATATGTTATAACTCTTTCAAATTCATCATCAGAATGTATTTATTAGTGACTTCACATCCAGAATTCCTGCTTTAAGCCTTTGCCTAATCATGCTTTTTCTTATTGTGTTCTTTGGATGATTTGCTTCTCTACAGGTGACTGGAGACAGCTCTGTTCTAGATACTAGCCCTTCATCTACTTGAGTTCTTGATAGACTTGACATGATCCACTTGCCTAGAGGGCACTTGTCATTTGTTAAATTTTCAGAAGTAAAATCAAGAGATTTTGGAAATTGCTAGGCTGTGTTATGGATTATGTACAAATACAAGAGTTGCCAATCAAAATATAGAATGCCAAGTTGAAATTTTCATTTCAGACAAACATACTTATAAGAAAATTATTCATTGTTTATCTGAAATTCAAATTTGCTTGGACACCTGTAACGAGTACGGTTTTTCTGCCTGTCGCCGCTGGTCTTGACCCGCCACCACGCCGCCAGCCCCAAATAATGCACAGAGACTCTGTATTTGATACAATACTGTTGGCCCGGTTACTTGTTTCTTATCGGCTAGCTCTGCCTTAATTATTAACCCATTTCTGCTGATCTATGTATTTCTCTTACCGGGGAGCCGGCGGCATACTGCTTTCTCCAGACTCTCCATCTTGGCTCCTCCTTCTACTTCCTATATCCTCCTTGTCTCCTAGTCCCTCCTATCTTCCTTTCCTATTGGCCAACAGTGCTTTATTATTAACCAGTATGAGAAACATATACAGAATGACATCTCCCATCATCTCCTCTTTTCTGTTTAAATAAAAAGAAGGGTTTTAACCTTAACATAGCAAAATATATCACATAACAGTTATCAAATAAGAATCACAGTTAACACTATTTAGTCCATTAACATTTAGCAAGATTTGAAGAAAATATTCCATCATCTATCATATCTTTGTGTGTCTAAAGTCTAAGTAACTTATCTTTAATACTAAGGGAAACTGTAACCATAACTCTCTGTCTTCAAGTCCCTCAAAGACCACAGAAGGATAGTATAAACTCTAGAAATGACAGAGACAACTCACTGCCTGGTCACCCGAAGTTCTTTTGTAATCTTCCATCTTCAGCCCATAGGCCATAATGTGTCTAGCTGACTCTTCAGCAAAGCAGGAAACTTTAAACTGTCTTTTTGTATTGGCAGTTTGACAGTCACTTTTCTCTGTGTCCTGCATACTGTCTTGCAGACTCTTCCATGAAGCAGGAACTCTGTAGCAATGTCCATCTTGAATCAGCAGTCACTTTTCTGTGGGTCCTGCATGTCCAGTTTATACAGCATAAAGTCAAACAGTCCAGACTAGAGCAGTATCTTGTCCAAATGGCTAGTCTTGCCGTATTGGAAGTAAACTCCATAACGTGTTTCTTTAATGTCCATCTTCCTTTTTGACGCAGGTGGTGTTACCAGGAGCAATTATGTCTCATTGTCAAGTAAAACCCTAAACCATTTTAAATGCCATATTCTGTAGGTCTTTGAAAGGTTTGAAGAATTCCTATCTATCTTAAATACATCTCTGTGTATCTTGAAAACCCTAACTAAACTCTAAGCTTTGACTATCTTAGGTAATTATCTATAATCTGTACTACATTATATATTACATTTCTAAATGAGCTATACAAACAAGAGGAGAAATATACATATGACAAAATTGACCTTAAAATGTAACAATAAATGAAAATCCATTCCAAAACAAAGTATTCATATCTATACTATAATTCCCTTTTTACCTTTAAAGGGATATTTGTTGTGATCATTAACCATTTATAACCAAGTCCATTTAAATGAAACCAAACATTTATAAACAATATTTGGGAATTTGGGCGTCGTTCTTTCCAAACTACTTCCTGCTGATAGGGGGCGCTGTCATGGGGATCCTAAGAAGTTGCAGAAATCTTGGCTTTAGTCTTCGAGGCTGCTTTGTCCAAGCTGTTTTGAATGTTGGATCACCAGCGACTCTGTTTCAGGGGGCCTGGCTTGATCAAACCACATTAGTCTGGAAGGAATCCACAGCTTTTTATTTCCTGTGGAAACAAAAATAGAAATCCTTTTCCCCAGTAACTTGTCCTTGAACTTAAATTTTTGAGTCAAAGCATTTTTAAAATATATAAATTTAATTAATCCAGCAGCATTTCCTTTATCAGTTGTTATTTTTTCAGCAGTCAAACAATGTAGAGACAACACAATAGCATACAGTAACCAGATTCTCTCTGAGCTTTTCATCTTTACGTGCCTTTATTACTCTGTTTATTTTACTTTTATTTTTTTATTTTTTGACATAGGGTTTCACTGTGTAACTCTTATCTGTCCTGGAATTTACTCTGCATACCAGGTTTACTTTGCAAATCACAGAGATCTGCTTGCCTCTGTCTCCTGAGTGCTGGGATTAAAGGCGTGTGCTACAACACCCAGTTCCTCTTTGTCTATTTAAAACCATTTTATTTTTCTCTCCCAAGCCTATGTATTTTTTTTTTTAACACACTGTAAACTTTTAGCACCTTTTCTTAATGTGAATCTGTCTCTACTGTAAATCTATATCTTTTTCTGGCCATGAGTCTTTATCTGTTAAACAACAACATTGTTAAAATGAAAGTCTTTGTTTCTGCCGCAGTTTACCAAAGATGGTGGCGGGTACTTTTACCGCCAGCACTGAAAGCTGTGCTCACCACCTTGGTCTGCGCTGCCACCCAGAAAGCATGCTGCCGGCTTGGAGATGTGGTCACTGACATTGCCATCTCTCATACACACCAATAAATTGTTAGCAGAGTTATTTAAAAGCTGTGCGGTTTTTCGCCGTTTATGCTGAGTCAGGAACCTTCCCTTAAAGGAGCCGCGCGAATATCTGCTTGTCTCTAGCAAGTCAGAGTCCAACCGAGAAAAATGCTGTTACCAAGAAACCTTGCTTGTCTCTGTTCTTTTGTTTGTAAAACCCTTTTTTAAGCTTTTGTTAAATTTTAAGTGGAAGTTCTTATTAGCCACGTTGGGCGCCATTTGTAATGTATTTATTAGTGACTTCACATCCAGAATTCCTGCTTTAAGCCTTTGCCTAATCATGCTTTTTCTTATTGTGTTCTTTGGATGATTTGCTTCTCTACAGGTGACTGGAGACAGCTCTGTTCTAGATACTAGCCCTTCATCTACTTGAGTTCTTGATAGACTTGACATGATCCACTTGCCTAGAGGGCACTTGTCATTTGTTAAATTTTCAGAAGTAAAATCAAGAGATTTTGGAAATTGCTAGGCTGTGTTATGGATTATGTACAAATACAAGAGTTGCCAATCAAAATATAGAATGCCAAGTTGAAATTTTCATTTCAGACAAACATACTTATAAGAAAATTATTCATTGTTTATCTGAAATTCAAATTTGCTTGGACACCCTTTGTTTTTGTTTACTAAATATGGCTGTTTTCTACAGAGAGCACAAGATTATTTATTAAGATTTTCTTTATATGCACAAATTTTATTGCAAATAAAAAACAAAATGTATAGAACACATTCAATTCTTTGTTACAAATTTATATGTACATATATTTTTTTTTCTTATTTTATATATCAATCCCAGTTCCACCTCCCCACCTCCCATGTCCAGTGAACCCACTTGCAACCCTTTCTCCACCCCTTCCACAGAGAGGGTGATGTCTTCCAGGAGGGATCATCAAAATCTGTCAAGTCATTTGGAATAGGGCCTAGGTCCTCCCTCCTGACTCTAGGATAAGGGAGTATCCCTCGATGGGGAATGTACTCCCAAAGTCCTTTCCTGCACCAAGGTTACATCCTGTTTCCAATGTTGAGGTCCCTTAGACTGTCCAGGCCTTCTAACTGAGACCCATGTTCAAGGAGTGTTATTCAGTACAATGCTGGTTTTCCAGCTATCAGTCTTGGGGGTCCATGAGCTTTACATTAATCAGGTCAGCTCTCTCTGCAGGTTTCTGTAGCCTGGTCTTGACCCCTTTTCTTAACACTCCTCCCTCTCTGCAACTGGATTCCAGGAGTTCGGCTCAGTGTTTAGCAGTGGGTGTCTACTTTTGTTTCCATCAGCTACTAGATGAGGGCTCTAGGATGCCATATAAGTTAGTTATCTATGTCATTATCAGTGAAGGGCATTTGAGGTAGCCCCTCTACTGTTGCTCAGATGTTAGTTGGGGTCATCTTTGTATGTCTCTGAAAATTTTTCTAGAGTCAGTTTTCTCTTCAAACCTATAATGGCTCCCTCTATTATAGTATCTCTCTCTTTTTTTCTCTCTTTCATCTATTTGTCCCCTGAATCAGTCTTTCTGGTCCCACATGTTCTCCTCTCTTCCCATTCTCTTTCTCCTAACTCCCTCTCCACTCGCTGCCTTCCCCCACCCCCAAATTCCCAATATGCTGTGGAGATCTTCCTCCTGTCCTCTTCTGTGAGGGACCTTGTATGAATCTCTTATATTCCTACTTATATTCTAGTTTCTCTGGTGGTATGAATTATAGGCTGGTGAATCTTTACTCTATGTCTAGAATCATATATGAGTGAGTACATACTGTGTTCCTCTTTTTGTGACTAGATTACCTTACTCAGGATGGGTTCTTCTAGTTCCATCCATTTGTCTGTGAATTTCGAGATTCCATTTTTTTTTCTGCTGAGTAGTATTCCATTGTGTAAATGTGCCACATCTTCTTTATCCATTCTTCATTTGAGGGGCATGTAGGTTGTTTGGATGTGAATCATTTGGGTATATGACTAAGAGGGGGATTGCCGGGTCCTGTGGTAAACTGATTCCCATTTTCCTGAGGAACCAGCAAACTGATTTCCAAACTAGCTGTACAAGTTTATATTCCCACAAACAGTGGAGCAGTGTTCCCCCTTTTTTCCAATTCTCTCCACCATAAGCTGTCATTGGTGTTTCTCTGCCTTGGGGTCATAATTTTTGTTAATTGTCCTATATTCTTTCCTTTAAAAAGGATTCTATTTTATTTAATTCTGGTAAGTCGTCTACATACCATTTTTGTGATCACTGTTTCACAAACACACAAAGCTTTACTACTGAATTCTTAGTAAACTTCCATTGACAGTATGGTTATCTCATTAGTTAACTAACCCATTGCCCTTTGCTTTATTTCTTGGGGTTATAATATATAAAAATAGTTAAAGAGAATTTTAATAGGAAAAGGTTTCTACATAACTGTGCACAGGGCCAAGAGCCCCATGGGTCATTAGTAATTACATCTTTCAGCACCCTGACTCCTAGCTCGTTGGAGTTTCCAAAGAGTTTCATACTGGAGTTTCATACTGGAACAGTCTACTGTTCCTATGGTGGTCCCACAGCTAGAACAAGGAAGGATGATCCCTTTTCCTCACCAGATTATAGAACAATGGAATGACAAACTCCACCAGGCTTTCTAAAGAGAGGGAAGTACAGATGAGGAAACACCCAAGATTTGCAGACAATAAGCACAATTAATGCAAAGGATAAATGAATCCAAATTGTAAAGGAGAGACATTTTTAAAAAGTAAAACCATCCCCAAAATGTGATCTGCCTCTTGTTAGGTCAGAAAACTGAAGACCATTCTACATTTCTAGAATTATTTTTTTTTCTCTTTTTATTTAAATTTGCGACAATGTTGTTTTACATCAATCCCATTTCCCTCACCCTCCAATCTTCCACTATCACCCCCCCCGAAACAACAGCCCATTCCTTTTTACTCCCCAGTGAGGGTGAGGCTTTCTATGGGGAGTCTTCAAAGTGTGTCATATCATTTGGGGCAGTCTAGAATTATTTTAATGGTTGTTTAGAATTATTTAATGGTCTAAATTAAATATAGAAATGATAAACACCTGATGTCATTGCTAGAAGTGTAATACCATAACTTCATATATTTTAAGCCTGAATTCTGTAAGTTAATTGGTAGGTATGTAGTCTAATGAAACCACCACCCAAATGCATATGGACATATAAATATTGAGGTAAGTGTAGATGAGAATGTCCAGCTATAATTAAATATTTGGAAGCAATGTAAGCATGATACTAGATTATTATCATACATAAAGAATATAACTACTCCCAAATACTCTGTCCAGGTCTTCATTAAAAATGGTTGCTTATCTTCCATACATTATGGAAAACAATATGAAGCAGTTTATAATCCTAAAATCACCACAATAAGGAAATTTTTGATAGCTAATATTTCTGAGTGATGAAGTAATAGGTAATTTTCACTTTCTTCTTTGTATAATGCCTTTAAAAATCCAGGTTGTATTATAATGTTCATGTATATATTTTTCTTTACACAAAGGAGAGAACAAGTTCAGACAACTTTCTATGATGTGCTGTGTGTTTCTACCACCTCAGCAAAGGAGGCCATCATCCCATCTCCTAATAAGGCTGTCATGTTTCTTTCATACCAACCATTGGCCCAATCCCACCCATGGAACCTAATGATGTGAGAGAGTTCTGTCCCTAGATTTTGCTTTTTTATGGGTGGCATATAAATGGAATCACAGAGTCCATAATTTAACTTTTTAAAATTTTCACTTAATTGTTTTAATATTTACTTCAATTAAGAACAATCTTATTTTACATAGCAATCCCAATTCCCTCTCCCTCAAATTCGCCCATGCCCCTATCCACCCCCCCCCCAGGGAGGGTGAGGCTTTCCATCAGTGATCAACAAGGTCTGTTACATCATTTGGGGCAGGGCCTAGGCCTTTGTATCTAGGCTGTGAGAGTATCCCTCCATGAGGAATGAGCTCCCAAAGCCCATTCGTGCACTAGGGATAAGCACTCATTTCATTCACAGAGGCTGCATAGACTGCCCTGGCCTCCTAAATATACCCAATCTGTAAGTCTGTAAAATTTCTAAAGTTCCTGGATCACTTGCAAATTAGTCATACTGTTTTGGAATCCCAGAATATATTTAAGCAATAAAACATTTCTTCTGAAAAAAAAAAAAAAAACTTTAGTGCCTTTGCTTGATAGTATGGGTACACATCAATACTACAGTATCTATAGTGTATGTAGATGATTCAGTTACAAAAGACAGGAGGGTACTTTAATATCTTAGTAATGATTACAGATCTATTGACTTAGTTTCAGCCAATCAATCTCTATGGTAAAGATACTTAAAAATATATCTTATGAAAGATAATATGACTGGCAAGGAGTGTTTCCATCAGGATGTCATGATTGCAGGACTCCACAAATGGGAATTCTGTTTCTGAGTTTTTTCTTTTGACATTAGCAAGTACAGACAATGCTTGGAAATGCCCTCATTTAACCAGTTCTTTCCAAAATCCATAAGTTTTTGTTATAAAAATTTTTATATTACTCTTGCTATCTACTGTGGGTCCACTTTTGGTTACAAATTCTCATTTGTCCTGTTAATCAAGCTTCACAAAAATAATTCAAAATTCTCATTCTGAAACAGTAGTTCTCAACCTGTGGGTTGCAATCCTGTTGAGTTTTCATATCACATATCCTGCCTATTAGATATTTACATTATGATTCATGGAAGTAGAAAAATTACAGTTTTGAAGTAGCAAGAAAATAACTTTATTGTTGGGGGTCATCACAACATGAAGAAATTTATTAAAGGGTCACAGTATTTTCAAAGTTGAGAACCACCAGTTGAAAACATTGCTATATGGATGTAACTTGTAGTTAGTTACCCTACTTGCCATGATAATACCACTTTCAAAGGGGAAATAAATGATTAAATAAATAAAATAATGCAAATATATTCAGTTCCATTCTCACTATCTTATTTATTTGATAATTTTTTTTTCTGTGTATAATGCTATCACTAAATTAACTCTTGATCTCTTTCCATTACATTTCATGAACACAGGATCAGAGTCAATACAGGGAGTACTTCCTCTATCAAATCCATGATCTACTGTATCACTAACTAAATGTTGCTTTAAAATTGCTCACAGTCCTCTCAAGAAGGTCACACATTTCAAGGTCACATTTCCCATGTCTCTGCCTCTGATCAGATTATCAGTCCTAATTATTTGAGGTTATGGAGTAAAAATGAATTTTAGAAACAAATAAAACTACTGCAGGTAACTGAAAGTTGCCCTCAAATCATCAGCTAAGATGGTGTTGTATAAATTACTTTTACTGAGCTCAGTATTCGTTTTATTAGCACCGCTCCCCTTCTGTTGGATAGAACCCATGTTGCTACCCTATTAAATAAAATCGCTTATAGATGTAGATTTTTTATGCCTTTTAAAATGCTAATGTATGGCTTGTTAAATGTTAAAGTGGTAAATAGCTTCTAGGAGCTCATATGTACTAAATTTCATTTTGTAACCCTCAGCATTTATGGAAAGAATTCATAAGATATTTATCAAGTTGGAACCTTCAGAAGCTTGGTGCTCTCAATATATTATTTTACAAAAGAAATTAAGGCAATTAGATGATAATGTCAGTGTCACATTAAACTGCCACAGTTAGAGAACAGCAAGCATTCTCTTGTTAGGGGATTATGCAGCATACTGTTATAAAATATAAGAACTGAGAGTTTAAGCTGCAGCTACAAACTGAGCATAACTTTCTGGGTCATTCCAACTTTTCTATGCTCATCTCCACCAGATTGTTTATAACACTTTTTACATTAAATATTTATTATAGGTAAGTGCAATGTTTATCTCCTGAGCCATTCTTGCTATTACAGTACTTATGCCATCCATATCAGAGCAGTGTAATCACACAGTGAATGAAATTAGACCTGAGACTATTTTATAATATTGCATTTCCTCATTACCTTTGAAATGTTGGCTTTAGATTTTATAGTCTTAACCTGTGCAGATAGTTCCAATCACTTGTTCACATTGCTGAGAGAAGTATCCCAACTATGTACTTTTAAAAAAATGATCTAGACATTCCTAATATGTCTTCTATATTGTGACCCATGAGACAGAATACCAATGCCTTGAATTTGAAATGCCTTATCCACATAGAAGAAAGAGGAAAATGTAAAGATACAATAAAATGTGTTGGATTCCTATTTACCTGAGAAGTAAGGGGTAAGCAGACCTACCTGGTCATTCCAGGTAGAGAAATCAGAAGACAGACAAGCAAAACAGCAATGACTTACTATTCCATGGCTTTAATCACTTGCCTTACACAATGGAAATTATTGACTCACAGTTATAGAAGCCAGAAGTCTTGTTTTCTTCTAGCCAGTGGGAGAGACAATCTGCCTCCTACCTTAAGCAGCCCATCTTAGTTTACTGGTGATCTTGGGTGTTCTTTGACACGAGGACCTGTTTTCTACCTTCATGTCCACCTGCTGATTTCTCCTATGTATGTCTGCTTCTGTGTCTATATTTTTCTTTTTTAGGAGCATGAGTCATATTTCATATTGTGTATTGTGGGGCTAACCCTAATAACCTCACTTCAGATTTCATTTCCTGTAATCATCATGTGTGATTATGGGGTTGATGTTCCAATATAGTTTTGCTGGAACACAAAACACTCCACACTTATTTGCATGCTGCCTAATCCAGATTATGTTTTCCAAACAGATTCACCTTTTCAGTGATTTCTTGTTGCATACCTTAAGAATGCTGCCCTCTCTCTCCAGCATAATGTATCTTCAAAGAATGGTGAGTTTGATCTTCAGAGCACAACTCTTTTTGATAGTATTATTGCTGGTTTTTTGTTACTATATGTATCACTGGGACTTTAACAGTGGGATTTTTATAATGTTACCCTAAGGTTCATGAAAAATTGTGGAATGCACAAAGATTAAAAAATAACTATTATAGTTAAGCAATTAACATGTTACTGTTCCAGTTATCAGTCCTCTGTGTTTCCAAAGCAGCGAATATTTAATGGCACTTTTTTTTGTTATGATCTTTACATTGTACCTAAAATCCAGAGTTATTCCATACACCTGTTAATTTGTTTTCCCAGACCTACAACTCTACAGTTCCTTTCCCATTCTTCTCCAAGTAAAGCTATTCATATATCTATGTATTCTTGTATTTTTGCAAAATTTTATATCTCAGAAGATAATATAAGTCTTCTTTCAGTTAGCATAATATCTAGGCTCATTTATGTGTGGCATATGGCAGAAGCTTGTTCTTTTAGGATCAAATAATATTCTAGTGTATCACAGTTGATTTGTATTCTTCTCTCTCAACAGATACAATGTATGAGAATCTTGGCTACTATAAAAGATCATTCAGAGGACACAAGATTACACACATAGCTGTACAAGGTAGTGATTCCATTTCTTTAAAGTTTCTGACCCAAAGAGGTATTACTAAGTCACAATTTTCATCTTATATTAATTTCTTTAGAAACCCCATACTGTTTTCTAGAATAGTGGTATCAACTCACATTTCTGCCAAAATCCTTTACCAACATCTGCTACCTTTTAAAATTATCACTTAACAAAACAATAACATTAGCATAAAGTAAATATCTAATTACAAGGGTACTGAGAAGTCTAACATGAAAAGGCCTATCAAACATTATTTTCATGAAATGTAGTGAGATTTTCCTCCTCTTACTGGTATGTTGTTTTCTAATGAACTTGTTGATTAGTGTTTTTCAGAATCCTTTGTTTTCTTCAAAAGGTAACTTATTAAGCTTAAGCCATGTCTGTAATTAGAACCTGTGACGTTTTGCTATACAGTCAATGTGCTTTCTTAATATTTCAGTTCTGCCTAGATACGATTCTGTTATTTTTCTAATCTTGTTGTAAGATTTTCTGCTGTTTTGGAAACATCTCTATTCTCAGAATTGATTTCCTTGGTACCAGGAGTTCAAATCAGGAAAATAAAAATTTCAAAGTCAGTCTGGACAAAATAGGGAATCTTGGTCTCAAATTTTATTTCCTTCATTTGTATTTTACCCAAATGCTAAGGACTTGATAAAGATACCACAGAAGACTGGCCCCTACATTTTACTCGGGTTTTTATTATTATTATTATTATTATTATTATTATTATTATTATTGGTTTCATTATGGCATACTCATGTATTTATAGCACCTAATTTGATTTTATCCACACATATTTTTTAACCTCTTTTGAACCTCATCCCATGTTCCTTCATCAAAAAAATTCACACATTCATCACAAGTCTTCTTATTAAATTTTAAGCCTAGCATGCTTATGAAAGAAAAGCTGTTATTTGTCTTCCTGGACCTGGCATCTTCCATTTAGCATGATGATTTCCAGTTCCATCCATTTTCTCCTCCTGAAGCTACAGTTCATTCTTCTTAACAATGGAATAGTATGGAACTATGCATACACACAATGTTTTCTTATTCTCTGATCTAATGGTGAGCATCTAGACCAGTCCCATAAGTCATCTACTATTAAAAAGTGCTGCACTTGAGCCAGGATGTATCCCTGGTGCACAAAACACCCTTGCAAACACATCCCCAATGTAGGGATAACTGCCTTAACCTAGAGACAGGAGAGAAGCCCCAGTCTCTACTTCACATGACCTGTCAGATCTCCATGAACCCAACTGGGTGGCATTCCCCTACATATGGAATTGGGGTGGGAGATGGGAGGGGAGGGTGGTTAGGGTGCATGTGAGAGGGCAGAGAGGGTAAAAGTGAGGGAGGAAGGTAGGTAGGGAGGGAGGGGGAACTGGGATCGACATGTAAAATAATAAATTAAAAAAAAAAAAATGCTTTGACTCCAAAATTTAAGTTGAAGGACAAGTTACTGGGGAAAAGGATTTCTATTTTTGTTTCCACAGAAAATGAAAAGATGTGGATTCCTTCCAGACTAATGTGGTTGTGGTTTGATCAAGCCAGACCACTTGAAACAGAGTACCAGGTGATCCTACATTCAAAACGGCTGGACAAAGCAGCCTTGCTGACTACAGCCAGGATTTCTGCATCTTCTTCGAATCCCCCATGACAGTGCCCCTTACCAGCAGGAAGTAGTTTGGAAAGAATGATGCCCAAATTTCCAAATATTGTCTATAAATGTTTGCTTTCATTTAAATGGACTTAGTTATAAAAAAAAAATTGCTGCACTTACCATGAACATTCAAGAAGCCCTGCACTGTGCTGAATGGAAGTCCTGTATGCAATTTCCCAGAAAGGTGCAGCACCATCATATGGTGGCTCTGTCTTTATAATCTAAGGAACCTTCCTACTAATTCTCATAGTGGTTTCACTGATTTACATTTCCCTTCATGATTGTAATTTTGTTTCTTTTTGACAGCAAATAAAGTAAGAGTAAATTTCAGCATAGCTTTTCTTTGTGTTTCACAGATGGAAAATTGTCACCATTTTTTTTTTCTATATGAATTTCTTGTTTTAAGAACTGTCTTGATAACTCATCTCTATGTTCTTACTGATTAGGTGATGTGAGGTCCTTAATGATTTGATTTCCTTCTATAGTGTGTATTAGTCTCAGAGATAATGGGTAGATAACAAAGACTTTCTTCATCTTTAACATTGTTACCCTCACTGTTGAGTTTTTTTGTTTGTTTGTTTGTTTTTCGTTTTTTATCTTAGACAATCCTAGTAATCAATTTTTGTTATTATTTCCTGGGGCTTGGGTTATGTCACCAGGATTATTTGAAGCCTTACTCTGTGATAAAATGCCATGTCACTTAATATTCCACCAGTATCAAATGCCATATTCTAAGCTTTGAAAGACAATGTGGATAATAACAGAAAAATAAATTAAAATAACTTAAATATAATGAATTTATTATTGCACAAATCAGACACTCAAACTAGCATATATTTAAAGAAAATAGATTCTGTAATTCAGTGTTTATAGTGCTGCGATTATTTCAATCTGCATTTCTAAGGCTTGCTTCATCTCTGGACATGCAGTAAAACAATTGCACTAATTCAGAACCTTAGAGAAGCAAAGAGATCTTAAGAATCAGAAATAAATCATCTACTTATATTTGCATTGTTTCAAAGTCATAAAACTCTTATTTAGACCCAAACCTATGACCCTAATAAAATGATTAAATTGATCACCACCAAGGAAACTAATACCAATTTATTACCTTAAGACTGACCTGTGTTTGCAAAGAAGATATTGTGTCATTTTCAGGCAAGGGGGACTACATAAATGTTTAAATTCAAGAACTGTTAAAATGAGAGAGAGGCTACAAATTTGGGATATGTTGATAAAATTCTATGCTAACCCTTCAACATGGAGGAATATACACTTAGGACTTCTACAACAATTTATGTGAGAGAAGTGTGAAAAGATGGAGAATGGCCTAATAGTTTAGAAACCCTAGGTTCAACCCCTCCTCTTTCCAAATGCATTTAACTTCATCCTGCATTTTTTCCCTAGAAATTTTCATGCTGTATTGAATTTTAGAAGCTTAGAAATGCTTTGTTTTTATTTTGCTTAAAATTAAATTTCAGTATATTACTCTTTTAACCCTTTAACACAATGATATTATACTTCTCAATTTTTTATGACTAAATATCTTCCTGATCTTTTAGAGAAATATAACTTCATATATGCAAATAGTTTTATTATAATGAAAGAACTGCTGAAATACATATGTTTTCTAATCCTTATTATCAGACTATTTATGAGAGTTTTCTATTTTTACTCTCAAACTAACATGTGAATTTATTAGCATTTATAAATATGATAATTATATCAGTTTTGGGATTCATTTTATGGTGTTTATGAATTTATAAATCTGCTAGTAATTAATTTTAAAATTACCGTCTTTGACATAAAGTTTGGCTCAAATAATTATACCTGCCATTTAATTTGCCTTCATTTTTCACTGACCATATAAAATGTACATATTTACACTTTTAACATAACTTCTTTAGCAATAATATATATCTACTTTTTCCTCTGAAAAATTAATATGGATATTAAATTGTAGGTACTCAGCTGCATCCCTCTGGTTTTCCTTCTCACCATAAATCTTTAGTCATTTCTTTGGTACTTTAGTGAAATCAATTTTGTGATTTTTGTTAAGGAGTATAACCACTTTCTTTTATTCATAAATCAGTCTGAACTGCAGCATGTTTTATAAGGCACAAAAATTAAAGAGAGCAATCATTTGCACATATGCCAATGTTGGTGATCATTGTTTGATTGATTTGACTTCTGATTGTACCCTACATTGTTTTTAAAGAAGATCATAGCAAAAGCAAACTGACCTCCAAGGCCTATGGCTGTACTTCCCCTAAGTTCTCAGGGGATGCTACATATGTTTATTCTGAACACTGTCAAAAGACACTTAGCAGATTACTTAGGTTGCAAGACTTAGGCTTGGAGTTTTGAATTGGAGATGGCAACTTAAATGTTGTTACATTTAAACCAAAGAAGAGGTATATGGTGGGCTAAGAAGATTTAATAGTTTTTTTTTTTTTTTTTTTTTTTTTTTTTTTTGCATATAGAGTATTTTTTATTTAACTTTATATAACAAAGTCCAATTAAATGAAAACAAACATTTATACACAATATTTGGGAATTTGGGCGTCGTTCTTTCCAAACTACTTCCTGCTGGTAAGGGGCGCTGTCTTGGGGGATTCGAAGAAGATTCAGATATCCTAGCTGTAGTCTGTAGGGCTGTTTTGTCCAGCTGTTTGGAATGTAGGATCAGCTTGTACTCTGTTTCAGGCGGTCTGGTGTGATCAAACCACATTAGTCTGGAAGGAATCCACATCTTTTCATTTTCTGTGGAAACAAAAATAGAAATCCTTTTCCCCAGTAACTTGTTCTTCAACTTAAATTTTGGAGTCAAAGCATTTTTTTTTTAATTTATTATTTTACAGGTCGATCCCAGTTCCCTCTCCCTCCCTCCCTCCCTCCCCCCAAGCCCTCCCTCCCTCCTTCCCTCCCTTTTGCCCTCTCTACCCTCTCCCATGCACTCTAAACACCCTCCCCTCCCAACCCCCCACCACAATACAATATGTAGGGGAATGCCATCCAGTTGGGGTCATGTAGATCTGACAGGTCCTGCGAAGTAGGGACTAGGGCTTCTCTCCTATCTCCAGAACAAGGCAGTTATCCCTCCATGGGGGATATGCTTGCAAAGTCCTCTTGTGCACCAGGGATACATCCTGGCTCCACTGTCTGAGGTCCCCTAGGCCGCCCAGACCTTCTGGCTGAGACCCATATTAAGGGGGTCCGAGTCAGACCCCTGTTGGCTTCCCAGCTATCAGTCTAGTGGCCCTTAGCTCCTCCTTGTTCAGGTAAGCTGTCTCTATGTACTTCTACCGCATGGTCTTGTAGTTTTAAGAATTGTGCATTCAAGGAATTCAAGTTGATTGATTTGGGTTATTAAAATTTTTCTTAGAAAAGCTTAAAAGATGAAACAGTACTTGGAAGCTGAGTGAACAACATCTCTTTCCAGTAAATAGTTTATTATTTATTAGGGTAATATGTAAAAGAAACAAACTAGTAGTCACGGCACAAAGGAATTAAAGACACACGAGGCCATGGAATAAGCATTTTCTGGACCATCGTTTCATGCTCCACTCACAGCCAAATATGATAAATGCCAAGATTTATAAAGGAGATTGTACTAATATAGTTTGTTCACTTCTTATCTATTATTTAATAACTTCTTCACATCAGGTACAACCTTGTTATAGTCAGAAAATATCAGAGGATAGCACTTATCTATAGAAGTATGTGGGTGTGTTGATGTAATGGAGGCAGGAATCAACATCTAACATCATAAGAAAATACTTGGTGCTGGTTCTGCAGTTCAGAAAGATTAATAGAATTGCCTGTGTGAGCCTTTTGGCATTTTTCTCTGAAGCTCCAATATATCTTTTTTTTTTTTTATCAGAATACCAAGGTTAAGGAAGTTGAAGCTGTAAACGAATGCCTTATATAGCCTTCAGAGAACCCAATGGGAATGTTTTCCAGGACACAATTGGAACGACGTATTAAATTCTGAAGAGACTGGGATTGATATCTTTAGTGGCATCCCTGAAACTATGAGATTACTATTTCATGTTAGATAATGTGTGAGCAAAGAGAAGTCTGAAGATTGAGAGAGAAATGGGCCAGCAGAAATTCTTCACTGGGATGAGGCCGAATATAGAACCTTTTTCATGCTGAGAAAGTTTTGTGGGCTAAGCATTTCAGGGTCACCACTAAGTGGCACACAAGGAGCTGCCAGGGAATGTAGAATGATATTAAGAGGAATACAGGTAAGAGACAAGAGGATTGGATGTCAAACTCTTCAAATACAAAGGAGAAGTAAGAGGCCTGTCTTGTTATTGCAGAGAAAAGTCTTAATGAAAGGATAGAACTCACTGGGAGAGTTGGCACTCCCTTTCATTGTATTGTAATCACTTCTTCTTGTGTGAGTTGAAGACAACAAAATCTATAGTTTGAATGTGTTAACAAAAGGGATTTTTTTGAAAAGAAGGTTTTCAGCTCCACAAAGGTCAAAATTCAACTCAAACACTTCATTCTTTTCCTTGTAAAGAGGCATTCTCAACTCCTGGTGTGAAGATCTGAGTGAGAATCTCCCATCAGCAGAAGTTAAATGCACAAAACTCTCCCAAGCTTGAACTTCAGAAGACTGCATGGTACAATTGCCCAAGGATCACATTTTAAAGGGGACAAAATGGTCTTTTTATTTCAGAGCCACATTTCTTCAGAAATTTCCAAACAATAGTGACAGCCACCAATTGCCTTCTCCAACAATAAGCTGGCCCATTTAGACTATAGTCATTATATTAGCTCACATAAAGAGAAAATATGTTCATGTAAACACAAATGGACTAGAGAAACACAATTATTTTTCTTTTGAAAACGAACCAGGTTGGCAGTCTCACTAATAAACAAGGCTGGATGGTATCTTAGTTGTATGTTTGAGGTTTGGAAAACTGGATCTTGTAATAATTGCATATTACATCTGCATACTTCAAATGAGGTTGTAATGGCTATTATCATCAGAATGAATAGGAAAACAATTAACCATGATTAGCCTTTTTATGTGAAGAGTTACCTCCTTATTTTGTCATTCAGTTTGTAATCATTTTGAAATTAGCAAAGAGTTTGAATAATTTTATTTATTTTTGTGTTTCAATAGCACAAGAACAAATGAGTTTCTTAACCTAATGCATTTCCATAAAAAAAGTAGAAAATGTGGCAGTATTTATTAATGTACAAATCTTTCTCTTTTAACTACAGAGCAAAGAACCAAAAGAACTCTTTCTGATGTTTATTCAGCTTAAGTTTGAAACAGAGCCAACTTGAAATATCTACTATTAGATCCATTATTGCACTTTATATTCTACCTAAGAATGACTAATTTTCAATATTACAGGTCACTGTCAAAGGTGAATTGTTCCCAATAAAAGAACAACACAAATTGGCAAACATGCATTTGATGCTGCTGCTTTGATTTCCAAATATCCATCCTTTTGAAATTCTGAAAAACTTTTTCAAGCTTGCCTTGGACTCTACATTTAGCATGCAGGCCATTTGATCACAGGTTCTCACATTCTATGGCTTAGTAAAATGATGCTTTAACTAACGCCCTGTAATTTAAGGTCCCAGCCTCTTTGGGTTACTGAGTTGCAAAGCCTTAATGTTTGCCTTGCAGTATTGTGCTAGGGTCCTGCAAGGACTGAATAGAAATGAAATCCCATGGACTTCAGTGACACAGTCTTGTCTTTCAGATGATGGCAACCAGCACATTCAAATCTGAAGAAGCTTCAGCTCCTTATAGAGGTTGCCTTGAACACTGTTCTTACTTATAAGGCTTGAGTGGTGCCTAGGAGCTGCAAATACAGCATCCATCAAGCAGAGGGGATTGCAGCTTTGACTTCTTCCAGATGGTTGCAGATTACATGGGGTTTCTCTGTAGATCTAAGCTATATTAGAAACACAATAGCAACTTTTGTTTCCCCAAAGAAGAGAAAGAAATATAGCATAGAAGTTGAACTTAAAAAAAATAATTTATGGTAGAAGAAAGGTCAACTGAGACTTGTAATAGATGGTGCTAAATGCAGTAAACTGTGTGAATAAAACATTCCCCTCTACTGCATTCAAATTGTTGGGTCTGTCACCATTTCCATAGTTGCCCATTTGCCTGCTCATTATTATTCCATATTGAAGAACTTCAGGAGCAGATTTCTCACAATGTTTTTTACCATAAATATTCAAAGACTGAATGTCACTGTCATTATTTTCTGGAAGTCGAAGTCCTCCACATAATGTATTCTCAGCAACCTTTTTTGACTTTGTTAAATGATATATTTGTCAAAAGTAGAGCAAGATAGTCCATTATAGTTCAACAGCAGCAAAAATCCTCATTTTAGAATTGTAAAATAAATATATAGATTTATTTAAAAGTCAGCCTTATTTTGCAATTTATACAACAAGTAAAATCTATACCTTTTGATGTATTTAACTTCAGTCTGATTTTTTTTCAGATCTTTTACAAATATTTCCCCTAAAGAGAAGGCCATGTTATGTTCAGAATCTGAAGTATCCCTCCAAGTCCTATGTTTCAAAGGCTGAGTCCCTAACTGGGGCTGCTATTTCAAAGGCTATGGATCAATGCTAGCGTAAGTAGGCCATGAGGGGTAGGAAGTTGGAGACTACACCAATTCCTGGTTCTACCCTGCTTTATTATTCTTTCTATACTACAGCTATAGAAACATTACCACTACCTTCTCAGTCCCCAAATGAGTCAATCCCATGACCATGCCTTCCCTCTATTAGTAGTCAATACATACCTCAAACTAGAGTCAAGAACATTTTCCTTCTTCAGTTGTATCTGGCAAGTATTTTGTCACAGCAACAAAGAATTCAGGCCTGTTTTGATTCTTTAAGACAAATGACTGTCCCCATCTGATGTGTAGCTATAGTTTTAAAATAACATATTGAGGCATCATTTATAAATTATGAATAACATAGATTATAAGCATAAATTAAATGATTTAGTAAATTACTAGAATTTTCTAACACCATAGTAGTCTGAGTTTAAAATCCACCTGTAACTCCCCAGAGTGATTTTTGTTTGTTTGTTTTCTTCTTAAGTTAATCATTTGTGATTAACTTAAGCTAAAAATATAGAAGACTTTGGCATGTTTTCTGCTCTACAAATAATTCCCTTCATGCATATTAGTGTGAATGGAAAAACACAATAATTTTCTTTTCCATACAGACTTCCTTCCATTAACAGGATACTCTTTAGGTACTGTAATAAGTACCATGTGAGAGACAAAGCAAGTGCTTCCTAAAGATACTATATACCCTACTCATCAGAGCCTAAACAAGTTACCTTACAGTGAAAAGAACAAACAAGAGAGTAAATGGCACTGGATCTATTTTATAACTATTAATAAATTAAGAGGATGTGTTTTACATCAACTTGATGAACCCTAGAATTATCAGATAGGAGGGAACCTCAACTTAGAAAATGCCTCCATAAGATTGGGTTTAGACAAGCCAGTAGGGCATTTTCTTGATTAGTGATTAATGGGGAGGTCCCGGTACATTGTGAGGGATACCACCCCCAGACATCTTGTCCTGAGTTTTATTACAAAGCAGGATGTGCAAGTCAAGAGTAGCAAGCCAATAAGTAGCACCCCTCCATGGACTTTGCATCTTTTTAATAATGTCTTTTTAAATTATTCTCTTTGTCACTTTCGGTCTTAATCTTCTGTAATACATTACATCGGGATTGCAGTTACCCCTCCCTCCATACCTCTCAGTCCTTCCCACATTTCCTTTCCCCCAGATCTACTTCTTCTCCATTTTCCTTCAGAAAAGAGCAGACCTCCCAGGGATAACAACAAGTTACAATAAGAGTAGGCACAAACCCTCATATCAAGGTTCGATGAGGCAAACTAGTATGAGGAAAAGTGCCCCAAGAGTGGGCAAAAGAGTCAGAAACACCCCTGACTCCCACTGTTAGGAGTTCCACAAAAAACACTATGCTCTACAACCATAACATACACACAGAGGATCCAACCCAAAAAGGATCCCTGATTGTCGTTTTAGTCTTTGTGAGCCTCTGTGTGCTATGCATAACAGAGTCTGTAGACTGTGCTCTCCTGGTGTCCTTGACCTGTCCAGCATCTACAATCCTTACTTCTCCTGTTTTGCTGGGTTCCTCAGTGTCCACCTCATGTTTGGCTATGGGTCTCTGCATCTGTTCCCACCACTTTTTGGATAAAGCCTCTCTACTGACAATTGAACTAGGCATTGACCTATGATTATTGCCGAATACCATTAGGAATTATTTCATTGACTTTTTTGTTTATGATATAATAAGTTGAATAGAATCTGGATATGGTGCTCTTTTACCTATCAACACCTTTGTGACTTAATCATAACCACATGTGACAAGCATGACCCAAAGTTGTTATTTGAAAAACTCCTGAAAATATTCTACTACTCTTTGGAGTAGTTTACTTTCCTTCCTGGTTAAATGTTTAATCTGTTGCTGCTATCTAAAAATCACCATTGTGTTAGCTGTTCTAATTATAAACTATCTTCCACATTTTTCAGCACTCAATGCTACTTTGTTTGACCAATTAAAAATTTGAATTTCTCGGCAGCAGACTGCTTATGAGGATGATTGTTCAATTGTCCTGTCATCTTATTTTATAAAGCAACTTTTTAATTTGAGGCTCTCAGATACAGTAACTGAGAATGGGAACATATGAATAGTCTAATCAGCCTTCATTATGCCATTAGGTATACAAAAGAAATCAAGAAATTATATAATTTACTCAGAATTCTATCATTACTTGTCACAAGTTCTTTTTAATGGCTTTTGTGAAGTATTGCTTCAATTCTAGTTCCAAAAACCAGAAAGCAGAAGTTGTTTTTACAAAGTACATACAAAGTGATTCACTAGTGCTGGGTATTTTCCAAGTGTGGTGCAGTATTTCGAGTCTCTACCATATGTAGTAATGGCATTGGTGTTTAAGTAAGCATTGCACTAGATGAAGGAATTTCAGTTCTAAATCAAAGGCTGAGATCAGTAAACAGTCAAATGCTCAGATAGTATTAGAAATTTAATATCCTGTTTAAAAACAACCACTGCTCAGGAGGTTGTTTTTATTTCAAATGCAAGGATGACTTAAGTATTGTTTTCTTAAAATAGTATTAGTAAAAATAATGCATTATAATGGAACTTTTAGTTATCTATAAGGGAAAATCATCATAAGCCCTATTTATGCTTCATATTTTCATTCAACCACATTTGCCCTCATCAAAACTTCAAGAATCCATGCCAATAAGATGTCTCAGTTCACAAAATTGTTTGCTGCTAAACTTGACAACCTGGTGTATTTGTGATCCATCCTGTAGAAACAGAAAACTAAATACTTTCATCTGTGTTCTGACCTCTCAGATGATCAACACCCATGAAATGCACACCCATGAAAACAATCACAATGAAATGTTTAACAATTGAGTACATTTCAGAACATCTTTCAGCATTTATTGATGTTTCTAAAGCAGACAAAGTGAATGAATGACCCTTTTTCTGTAATCATTTTCTGCTCCTGTTCTCTAACATAAGTGTAATCTGCACTCCTTTTAACAAAAGGAAGCATATATTAAAATAACTAATTGAAACTACAATTATCTTGCTACTAGCTCATAACAAAGTAGTTCATTGTCCTTTAACATCTCATAATCATTTATCAGTTGAGAGACAGATATTGAGCTACACAATAGTTCTACCTCTGATCTACACCTGAGCTTAGAAATTGTTTGTAAATATCTGCCATTCATAATTGCACAGCACAAGATGACCTTAGTGGCCATTTACTTCTGGATCTCCTTTTCTATTGAGCTTGAAACTTAGTTAAAAAATCCTGAACAAAACAGTACTATGTTCCAATGCCTGGTATACTAGTTATGATGTTAGGTTGGGAACATACATTTTGACATACAATTACCTAAATTTAGTAGATAATCAAAAAGTAAATTCAAGAGTAAGATACCTTATTAATATAAAGATATAAATTTTTGTCCATATTTTTAGACTTAGTGACATTTTAGAATTTTATTTATATTTTATGGTCTATATAATATTTTTTCTTAAACATAACAGGTTAATAGGTGCCTTAGGACAGAGGTACAGGTCAGTGGTAAAGTTTGTTTACCACATTCAAGCCCATAGGTTCAGTCCCCAAAACAAAACAATACAAAAAACCTGACTGAATACTACATATCATTAGTGCCACAAACATTGGAACTAAGTTCAAATTCAGAATGAAAGGTGATCGGTGATTAAATGACACCACTGCTAATACAGAAAGCTATAGAATAATGACTGTGGGGCATTTGGAAACAATGAACAGGCTGGGGTTTGGTTAAATGCTAAGGCAATTGATTAGTATACAGAAACTGTTTACTCTTCAACACTGAGTTCAGAATGGCTTTGCCATCACTTAAGGGGATCATAGGCAATTTTGACTGTTGTTTACCATATTTTGCGATGTTGTGACTTGCTCATCAGATTATTTTATCATTAATTTTTGGTATTGCCTCTTACCATAATCTAGTCCAGGAGCCCTGACAAGTGTTCTGTATGGTTTTCATTTTGTTCTAATATAATTTCCAATAAAACCTCCTTGGCTGGTATCACTTGCCTCTTCTGATTTCTATGACAAATGAGATAAAGATAATTCATGCATGTGCATATGTCTGTGTGCATATGTGAAAAAATACCCGCATAGGTTGTCCAATCCCAAGTGGTCAGTTCTGGAAATATGTAAACAAGAAGAATATCTAAATAGACTCAAAACATCACACACACACACACACACACACACACACACACACACACATGCAAATATGAATGTATGCATAGGAAAATAGGAGAGGACATGAATTTGGGAAGGAGTGGGAGGGGACCTGAGAAAAGTTAGAGGAGTTAGGGAGAGGTAAGAGTCATTTAGATATTTGTATACATAGTTATCCAAAAATAATTTTTTAAAAAATATATTTTCTTGTGGGTTAGAACTTTAAAACAATGTGCTGAAACTACTAAAAGGTAATGTAACTACTCAAAACTCCTTTACTTTCTTGACTGGAATTCACTATCCACTAATCAGCACTGAAGATTTTTATGAGTTGTTTTCCTCCACCGGTCAAGTCCCACAGCCACACCAGCCCCAAAATAACACACAGAGACACTGTATTAGATATAATACTGTTGGTCAGTTACTAGTGTTTCTTATTGGCTAGTTCTGTCTTAATTATTGACCCATTTCTATTAATCTAGGTATTTCCACGTGGTCTAATCTTACTGGAGAGAGGGGCTGGCATTCTGCTCTCTCAGTCTTCCATCTTGACTTTCTTCTACTACTTCCTCTCTCCTCCTAGTCTCCTACTCACACCTATCTTGCTTCCTATTGGCCAACAGTGCTTTATTTGTTAACCAATAAAAGAAACATATTTACACAATGACATCTCCCATCCTTTCCTCTCTTCTGTATAAAATAAAAAGAAGAGGTTTAAAATTAACATAGTAAAATATAAACAAAACAGTTATCAAATAAGAAGCACAGTTAACAATATTTAGTCCAATAACATTTAGCAAGATTTAAAGAAAATATTTCATCTATCCCATCTTTGTGAATCTAAAGTCTTATGTATAACTGATCTTTAATCCTAACTAAGAGAAATTATAACAATAACTATCTGTCTTCAACTCCTTCAAAGACCACAGACCTCTAGAAATGACAAAGACATCTTGCCTGGTCAGTCACCCGAAATTCTTCTGTAATCTTCCATCTTCAGCCTAAAGGTCATATTGTGTCTGTCAGACTCATCAGCAAAGCGGGAAACTTTAAACTATCCACCTACATTGGCAATTTGTCAGTCACTTTTTTCTGTGTCCTGCAGACTATCTGGCAGACCCTTTCATGAAGCAGGAACCTTGTAGCAATGTCCATCTTGTATCAGCAATCCTGTGGTTCCTGCATGCCCAGTTAATAAAGCGTAAAGATAAACACTTGGGACAAGAGCAGTATCTTGCTCAAATGGCTAGTCTTGCCATATTGAAAGCAAACTCCATAAAGTGTTTTTTCAAGGTCCATCTTCCTTTCGGACACAGGTGGTATTGCCAGGAACAATTGTGCCTCACTGTTAAGGAAAACTCTAAAGCATTTTAAATGCCATATTCTGTAGGTCTTTGAAAGGTCTGAAGAAAGCCTATTAATCTCAAGTACATCTCTATATATTCTTAAGAAGATGCAGAAATCATGGCTGTAATCTGGAAGGCTGCCTTGTCCCAGCTGTTTTGAATGTTGGATCATCTGGGACACTGATTCAGGAGGTCTTGCTTGATCAAACCATGTTAGTCTGGCCAAACCATATTAGTCTGCAAGGAATCCATAACTTTTCATTTTCTGTGGAAACAAAAATAGAAATCCTTTCCCTCAGTAACTGGTCCTTAGACTTAAATTTTGGAGTCAAAGCATTTAATATATATATATATATATATATATATATATATATATATGTATATATATATACATATATATATATATATATATTGAATTAACCCAGTACCATTTTTTAATAGTTATTTCCACAGCCATCAAATGATACAAAGACAATATAATACCGTACAGTACCCAGAATCTGTCTGTGCTTTCCATCTTTATGTGGTTTTTTTATTACTCTATTTCTTCTACTTCTATTTTTTCATGTTTTGAGATAGGGTTTCTCTATGTAACTTTTATCTGCCCTGGAATTTATTCCATACATCAGGTTTGGGAAGGAGTGGGAGGGGACATGAGAAGAGTTGGAGTAGTGAGGGAGAGGTAAGAGTCATTTAAATGTTTGTATACATAGCTACCCCAAAAAAATTTTTTAAATGTATTTTCTCGTGAGTTAGAGCTTTAAAGCAATGTTCTGAAAGTACTAAACTGTACTTTAACTACTCAAAACTCCTTTACCTTCTCGACTGGAATTCACTATCCACTAATCAGCACTAAAGATTACAGGCCATGTTTTTGTAGGATATGCAGAAATGATTCCAAACTGGAGAAGTTATTGTACTTAGAAGGGGAATTGTTGCTCTGAAGAATGTATAAACTCGGTTTAAGGTTATGAAATACTATGAACAAATATCAACAACATAAGGGCTAAGTATCATTACTCTAGGAAGTGGGGAGTCTCAAGGCCCTTGGGTGTATCTTGATGAGAACTGTAGGAAAGAAAAGAGACAAGGGCAGGATCTCCAGATGATAGTTCTCTAATTCTGCCATGCTTGATTCACTTTGTTAAAGTGCACTGTTCTTTTCCATTCATGTCTTTTCTGTTTCTTTGAGACAGATTCCAGACAGGAAGGATATTACTGATCAAAATATTATAATTAGAGATGAATACCACAAAGAGCCCACAAAAACTGTGTTTCACATTTGAGAATGGATGAGGGAATTTCTGGTTTGTGTGGAAGAATCTTTGCTTACAGTTTGGGAAATCTGTCCAGATATATTTTCTAATATCATGCTAGTAGCCTGAAGCAAATGTGGATGCAAAAGTTTTATTTTTTAATATTATAAATATTATTATAAAAATAATATCCATGTGGAGTAATCCATTCAATATCGATAAGCTTCATAACTGCAATGTGTAGCTGAGAGGTTTTGACTGAGAATGCATGACAAATTATACTTGATGTTACACAGATGTCAGTGAATATGCAATAACCAGGCTAAACTGCTATATAAAAACATTTATAGTAAACATTTAAAAATGTTTTAATGCCACTTTAAATTTAATGAAAAGCAAATCACATTTACTTGAGGAAGTGTTTATAATTTATAGATATTTATAATATCTGTTCATAAGGACAAAAATATTACATGTTTCAAATACATATTTATACAAAGTGTTATTTGAGGATCTATAGCATAAATGTGTGTAGATTAAATTATAAAGCATGTATGCTATAGATGCAGTACATACAGATGTGATATTTCTGGTAAATATTAGTTCCCAAGGTACATTCAATGACTAGGAATGACCTTTTACTTGTATAGGAATAATTTCATTTTCAAAGAAGGATTGATCTTTAATACACAGAAAGGTTTCTGTTATCAATCTATGTTTTCTCCAAACCTCAGATTTTGTGCACTTGGCCTTCATTTCTTTTATAGCATCAGTCTCCTGAGACCCTCCAGGAGAGGAAGGTAAAGCACCAGTCAATATTTAGACTTGGATATTCCTCTGTTTAATGGAATATCCAGGGAATGGTCTCCAAAGCCACCTGGAACAATGCCACTTGTTTCTTCAGCTCCACAATCGAAATCTTCATAAGTAACTGAGACTCCAAGTACAGAAGTGTTTAGGACACTAACTCATTAGCTCTAATATTAACTTAAGTGACTTGTTAGCATTATGTACTTTATACTCATTTCCAATGGTTTTATTTATGAATTTAGATATTTCCAGTTGGTAGCACAGGAACTGTTGGTATTCAAATATTACTATTGTTTGGGGAAAATAATATTAGTTTAACCTATATTGTCTAAACACCATTGTAATTACTTAAAGACATATCAAGCTGATACTCCTCTAGAAACAGATTATAACTTACATAGACATGGAACATTTTTTTTCCTGAGATAAATAATAATATGATTCATCAATTGGAGGTAAGCCAGGAGTGATAAAAATTTCTAGTAGAAATTAAGCTTATAATAAAATGATGCATTTAAGATGAACAGGTATACTTCCTAAACTTATTTATTTAGGTATATACTGATCCAAGAGTAATGTAAATATTATCAACTGCTCAGGATAACTTAACGATAGCACCTCCATCCTTCTAAAGTTTATATTCACTGTGTAAAGCTATAGTATCAATATTGTCAGTTATTAAAATGTTAACAATTTTACTTCTATGTCAAAGTGAAGTCCAGTTTCCTCAAAGTCAGTGGTAATTTGAGTGTGAAATATCACTCACAAAGTCAAGCATTTGAACTCATGATCCAACTGGAGATGTTTGAGAAGATTTTGGTGGCACAGCTTTCCTAGAATAAATGTGTCATTGTGGGCAGGCTGTAGGATTTCATAGCCTCTTCTGGCTTGCAGTTTCTCATCTCTGCTTTATACTTTCAATTAAGGATATGAGATACTAGCTTCTCTACCTTATGGTTATAAATGCTGTTTGCTGATCTGTTTCCCCGCCATAGTGGACAATTAACTTGTCAAAACCATAAGTAGAAATAAACATTTATTCAAGTTGATTTGGTTATTGTGTTTTATTTATCACAGCAACAGAAAAATAATTAGTATCAAGTGTAACCTTACTTCTTGGGGACTGGGGATCTTTGTTTAACTAATACATATTTGATAACAATTAATGAAAAAGAGGCCATGAATCTGAAAGAGAGCAGGGGATTGGAAAGGAAATATGGAAAGGCAGTGAAACTCTAATTCTATTATTACCTGCCCCAAAATATCATTTGGTTTTGAGCCTAGCCTTTAACAACTGAGCCATCTTTCCAGCCCCCAAAATATTTTTAAAGGTTAGAAATACTGTGATGCTGGAATTCAAAATGTGCAGTTTCATTTGTTTTCTTTCCTTTGTTTTAATTAGTCAGAGGTACACACACACACACACACACACACACACACTCACACCCTCTCCACACACTGACTGTTAAGAGTCTTTTCCTTTATTTTGTAAATATTGTTGTGTGTTATTGATTCACATTCTATAATCTAGAGAATACAGAGCACAGAAATAGAATAACATATAAAAGACCTTGAAAAGAAGTAGCATCTCAGTGTTTATGTATGGGTGTTTGCTCCTGTTTTCAACGGGCATTAGTAAACACTGAGTCGAACTAGAAACCAGAAGCAGATGGAGAGGACAAGACCATGCGGTAGAAGTACATAGAGACAGCTTACCTGAACAAGGAGGAGCTAAGGGCCACTAGACTGATAGCTGGGAAGCCAACAGGGGACTGACTCGGACCCCCCTGAATATGGGTCTCAGCCAGAAGGTCTGAGCAGTCTAAGAGACCTCAGACAGTGGAGCCAGGATGTATCCCTGGTGCACAAAAGGACTTTGCAAACATATCCCCCATGGAGGGATAACTGCCTTATTCTAGAGATAGGAGAGAAGCCCTAGTCCCTACTTCACAGGACCTGTCAGATCTACATGACCCCAACTGGATGGCATTCCCCTACATATGGTATTGTGGTGGGGGGTTGGGAGGGGAGGGTGTTTAGAGTGCATGGGAGAGGGTAGAGAGGGCAAAAGGGAGGGAAGGAGGGAGGGAGGGCTGAAGGGGAGGGAGGGAGGGAGGGAGAGGGAACTGGGATCGACATGTAAAATAATAAATTAAAAAAAAAAAAAAAAAAAAAAACGCTTTGACTCCAAAATTTAAGTTGAAGAACAAGTTACTGGGGAAAAGGATTTCTATTTTTGTTTCCACAGAAAATGAAAAGATGTGGATTCCTTCCAGACTAATGTGGTTTGATCACACCAGACCGCCTGAAACAGAGTACAAGCTGATCCTACATTCCAAACAGCTGGACAAAACAGCCCTACAGACTACAGCTAGGATATCTGAATCTTCTTCGAATCCCCCAAGACAGCGCCCCTTACCAGCAGGAAGTAGTTTGGAAAGAACGACGCCCAAATTCCCAAATATTGTGTATAAATGTTTGTTTTCATTTAATTGGACTTTGTTATATAAAATTAAATAAAAGAAAAAAGAAAAGAACTAGCATCTGCTTATTCTTTTTTCCTTACTCTGTCTATGTCACAGCAACTAGAAAGCAAGGGTATTCATGACTTGATGGGGTACAAACAGAAGTATTCAAGAATGAAGCAAAAATAAAAAAAGAAAAAAAAGAAAAAAAGAAAGAAAAAGAAAAACCTTAAGCAAGGAAATAATTTTCTACTTAAATTAGAAACAAACAAGCTTGGAGATGCTTGGATAAAAGAGCTGGCTCCAAATCACAGCAGAACACACATCACTGGCTTCCCAAGGGAGCAGGCTTATTCCTCTTTGCCTCCAGCTATTGCAGCTGCCCCCAGTAGCATCTAGTTTAGTATGTCAATTTGTTATTCAGGTCCTGGTTGGGATCTGTGCTTTCTTTCCAAAGTTTTTTATGGGCAACTACAAATTTGCATGAGCTTTTCAGATCTAGCTATCCTAAAATGATAGTTCCCTTTGGTAGTTGTATAGACACATGGCTAGAAAACTTTAAGTCTTCTCTTTAAACCAGTAGATACATCATACAAAACATTTATTAAGGTAAAAAAATCACTATGGAGATCTTGTATTAACTTCTTCATTTAATTTATTCAAAAAGGAATTGAACTTATTACCTGGCAGTGTGGTAGAATCTCCTCTATGTCTCCAGTTTCCGTGATTCCAATAGCCATCCAATACCCTGCAAATAAATAGAGACAAAGATTGAAGCATGTGGAATAGTAAATTCTAGGGGTGCGATAATCCCTTAAGGTCTCAAATGCACTGTGACATTTAGGGATGCCATGTGGTTACTTTAAAAAAGATTATGTTAAAGCCATATCCCTTCACCATTTTAATATTGTCACAAGCCAAGGTGATTTTCAAGAAGCCACCTAGTTGATGATGTCACTAGCTAAAATATGAAGAGACCACATTTTTTGTTGTTGTTTGTTTTTTTGTTTGATTGTGGGTTTTTATTGTTGTTGTTCCTGGCATGATTCAGTATAAAAATAAGCCCATCCTCCATTAAGGCACAAGTCCCTGTGGGGTCCATGTATCTTATAGATTAAATGTGAATAGCCACTTCGTTTATTTTTTTTCCAGCAAACATCAGAGTTATATTAGCATGGATACTGTAGAAGTAAGTATCCTTAGGTATGTAGTAAAATAGCAATGTAAATAAATACAGGAAGAAATATCCATGGTTTCAACACAAAAAAATGAAGTTCACACATCTTACCCCTAATTATAAATGTGTACACCAAGCTACATCATTTGGATTTGGTTTTGATCTGATCCGTGTACTTGACTTCTAGGTGCTAATTCTTGCTTCAGAAGGAGCCCTCAAAGGAAGCAGAAGTTATGGGGAGTGTACTTATAACTGAAAAATGATTCATTATTAGAACTTGGTATACTTAGAAAGAAGATAATGTCAGTTCCATTGTATCTGACTCTAGCATTAGGAGATAAGAATAAACTACAGAACTCATCAATGGGCCAGCCTTATTTAAAACTGTACTAACCTTGTATGGCCCTTCTACTGACTTAGAAAATAACTGTCTGGAAATTTTATGGTCTGAGGTAATGTTCGACCTAACCACACTAAGGGACTCTCAACACTTCTCCCTTCTCCCAAATTTAATCCAAAGTCTCATGGTTTATCTGAGAAAAAGAAGAGGCAGTTGAAGAAACAGAAAGCCTGTGCTCAGAGAGAAGATAGGGAGTTAAACTTCAGTTTGTGGGTCTCTCAATGCTGTCTCACTTATTAGGAGTAGAGAAGGGGACATTGAATATGATGGAGAAATTGCTACGCTACATAGGTGAGTTGGTTTTCTCCCTGTCTGCATGAGTTTGTTTATGTTTCATGGAGTTTAGTTTAGTCTGATTATTTACCAGTTTAGTCCTTAAATTGAGAGGCCCTTAGAGACAATTCCCATCCCTAAGGGGATAAATTCTTGCCTTCCATATCATTCTTTTACTCTCAATTTCCAGAATGTTACAACCATCACTGAGTATTTTTCTATTTTTCATTGCACTTGTCATTGGGGTTTATGCACAGAGATATCTGGTAGCCTTGATATCTGCCTAAGCCCATCCTTGTATTGCTAAGAAACTTTCAGTCTTGAGAGTGTTATTTATATTAGTCTCATTCATGCAAAAGTGTGTATCCTACTGCATGATATGGGATAGCTCCCTCCATTCACACCCCACCCACCCTCTGCCACTATGTGAGGGGATCTTAACACAATACTGGATGGGATGAAATCCAAAATTTTGGAAAATAATATTCTCTGTACCACACAAAGGCATTCACAAACAAAGCAAAGTAACCCAGAAAAGCAATTTCATTTAAAGAAAAATATAAGCTATGATCCAAAATGGGTCACCAAATAAACCAGGGTTGGAAAGTACAGTTAGTTCTTATTTTAATTCAGGTAGTGAATGTGTATCATCTTATTCATGTGAGCTAATCCTCATTGTCTGATATGATTGGCTAATTCAAAACCAACATGAAGGGAAGGGTATTATAAAGTCCAGTCTCCAGAAAGTACAAGGCTAGGGGAAATATACACAAGAATTTAATGAGATTTGGCTTTTATCAGACTATGGCAAGATGAAGTTTCTCATATACTGGCCTTGGAATGTGGGTAGGGCTAACTAAAAATGAATTGGGCATTATTTCAGAAGGAAACAATTTCTTCAAGTATCTCAAGCACTATTTGTGCTCAAGGATATACTCAAAAATATTCATATTCCTGAAGTATTATCTTAAATCATATAATCCTGTACACAATCACCTGATTTCACAATGGTGATTCTTTATTGAAATGCTATCCAACATGAAAGAGATACTACCTCTTTAAGTGTTGTTAGCACATTGTGTTATCAATGCTAACTCAAAAGAACAGAGCTTATTCAACTGTTCAAAGCTGCTCCACCTGTGCAAGTGTATCAAGAGGAGACAATTTTGATGAAAGTTCTTATGAGTCTCATTTACTCCTCATATATGAATAGGAATGCACACTATCAACTCCACCTTTGAACTGGTAAAGGAAATATTTAATGTAGCCAATGCAGAAGTTAAATCTAGACCTATATGAGAGGAAAGTATCCTGCCAATGAAAATTTGTTCCCCTCAGAGTTAGATCAGGCAGAGATCATAATAGTTTATTCTAAAGGAAAGGAATATAGGAAATAACTGGAAAGTGTTGATCTCTAAATCTTTTATAAATATTTTAATTTTATACTATAATTACAATCTTTTTCAATTTTTCTTTCCTCCCTCTAAACCAGCTCTTATGCCCAGCATATTTTAACACATTCTTTTTACATGTTCTTTTTATACAACATTCTACCTTAGATAAATAAATTATTATTTTGTTGTTAATATAAATGTATAGGTCCTTACATATCACCACCCATTTGAAATATTTTCCAGCATATTATTTTTCTTTAAGAATATTTGAGAATTCCCAAACTATGGGAACTACTTCTTTGACCAAACTGATATCTGAATATAAATTTAATTTACAGGAAGTTTGCATCTTTGAGGCTATTGCTATCTAAATATCTAGTATAATTTATTCCTACTAGATGAAAAATATCTCATTCTGGATTACTTCGTCAGAATTTGTTCATCTGTAAGAAGAAATATTTGTATCTCATATCCATAATATAGTGGTTCTTAGTTAACTCAGAAACCACAATTACACATTGTCAAGAAATACCATTATTCCTCACTGGAGACAAAGACTGTGCATAATGATAAAGGGAGAAGCTACAGTTATTTTCCTTTTGCAGTACTTCCTGTGTTCCTTTGCTTTCTTATTTTTAGCTTTATTGTCTATTTTCATTTTTCTACAATTATTTGCAAGGAAGTTACTTTCAGATTCTATGAAGACTCTAAACAGTCATTCCTTTGATACTCGCAGGTTATGGTACATTATTTTTTCGTGTAGAAAAAGGATAACTTGTCTAGGACTTAGAAAGAAATTTTGATTTATAAGAATCCATTAAAATAAATGAAATATCCCTTATCAGACATCAAAGTATTAAACTGAGTGAATTTTTTCTTACCTTGGGTCCCTGTTTAGACATAAATAAATCTCCCATTATGGAATTGATGTTACTGGTGTTCACATAAAGATAATTATATACTACCATCTAACATCTGAGGTCCATTCTCTGCGACCCTTGGTGATGTGCAATATACCAATTATCCTGTCACCACAAACTTTATTTTTCATTCTACTATTCATATTGCCATTTCATCCTAAACCATTAAGTAAGGTGGTGAGAAAATACAGCTCTTTTGAGTACCTATAGGTATCTGTGAATTGTTTTCATTTTATTTGGGAATCTTAACTTGTGACTGGTACCCCCTTTTAGTCAGCTACTCTTCTCTCCAGCAGATGAATGTCACAGTAATCCTGCAGAATTCTCAGCTCTAAATAGGACATATATACTGGACCATCTACTTCCAAGGCTCAAAGATATTTTTGGAAAATGGGAATGTAAGACAAAAAGAGGCAGGAGTTATGAGAAAGTTGTCTTCCCAACACAATAAGGCAGCTGTATATGTAAAATCACCACAGTTGTAACAACACACACAAGCCCCATGCAAGTTCAAACCAGACCAAATACCTGCAAGGAGAGGGAAGGTGAACATGTAGTCTCACCACTAGCTAAGAATCAACTGCTAGCCTCTAAGAATTGGAGAGTCAATTTTCTTTAAGAATATTGTCCCTGGTAGGTCAAGCAGCTCCAGTGGAAGGCCAAATCTACAGAAATATAAAGGCTGCACAAAGTGGATTGATGAATCAAAATAAAAAAGAGGGCGTAATTTCAGTATGTAGGGAAGGTAGGGGTGTATCTAAGAAGAATTGGGCAAGAGGGTTAATTATGTTCAAAACTCATTGTAGGAATTTCTCAAAAAAAAACCACTAATAATAGTAAAAAAAATACTATACAGATTCCATGTCAGCCTAATCACAAAAGCTATTATCAAGAAAAAAATATAATAAATAGAAAGGATGCTGGGGAAAAGAATACTGAAAGTTGGTGAATAAATTCGTTTAGCAACTATGGAAAACAATATGGAGCTTCTCACAAAATGAAATATCAATAACAACAAGATATTACTATACCACAGTTAAGTGTAAAGCTAAGAGAAACAGAATCACCACACAGTATAGATGCCCACACATTCACATTTATCACAGCAATGCTCATAAGAGCCAAAAATCGGACAAGGCGTCCATCATGGGTGAATGTGTAGTGAAGAATATTGCTTATCTCCACAGTGGAGATTATTCCATCCTAAGTAAGATAAAAACATATTATTTTTAGGAAAATGAATGGACCTGAAAGTTAAATTGACAAATTAACCAGCCACATACAAATAAGTAGTGAATGAATTCTTCCAAAAAGAGAATTTATGTTTTTCATAAAGTACATGACAGTAAAAATGAAACTGAGATTATTTAGAAAGAAATTGGAACAGGTGAGAAGGAGGGAAAGGAGCAGTGATAATGGATTAAAGTATATTTGTGTGCATATATGCAGTGTTACAATGAAACTATTGTTTCATATAATTATATACCAATGGAAAGATACACCGGATAAAATATAGTTAAATATGAGCAGATGAATATTGTGAATCATTAATTTTGTCTTTTATAGCAAATATTTTATGCCCAATGTTCTCTAGGTCTACCAGTACACCAAGTGATTTATATGAATTTATATACTAGATAATGCAAAATTCTCCATAATTCGGAGGATTGTAGTTCATAATAATGTCTCATCTTTGAAACCTTTTTTTAAATGTGTGGGTCATTGCTCCTTTTAACATGGTTTAATTGGTAATTGTGAAATGAGGGAGACAATATTTTGTTTTAATATGTCATCGTTTTACTACACATGTAGATGCATCATAAAACACTGTTCTTGATTTAAACATACCATAAAATGTTTTAAAGTTTAAATTAATTTCATGATGTTTTCTCCTAATATGAGTGGCTATGTTAAAATAGCAGTATATATGTATAGAGATCTAGAAGGACTTTTAATTTTAAGCCTCTGACTGATGTACTATGGCTCTATAGCCATAAAAAAATACACCACATATAAAAGAACAGTCCAGAAATTCCCTCAATCACCTTCTCAGTCAAACTCCTTCCTAGTAACAAGTAAGCTATTACTTTAAAATTAAGCTAGCAAAATTTAGTATTTTCATGTTAGCTGTTTGCTCATAGAGACAACAGAGGTTATTTCATTGGAAATTCCCCAGTCTGGCTTTCTGTAATGACCAAACTGGGTACACAATTATCACCAACATAAGATTATTTTCTGTCGTTGTGTGTGGATCAGAAATAAAAACCCTTATTTAGTGGGAACTCTCCAAAAGCATTACTTAAGGGTCATGATCAACTTCTAATTATTATGTGGTGTGTACTGAATCTAAAATAAAGTTAGTCTTTGAAGGCAAATAAAGCCTACATTTTATGCCCCAGAGTTAATGAAGATTAAAATTCAAGGTTTGTACATTGATGGTGAGTACAAAGACATTGTTAAAACAATAGCCTCAATCTTCTGAGACAACAGCGAAGCTTCTGTTGTTTTTCACATGAATTCTGAAGATTGAACAAAATTGATAAATAGTGACATTCTGTTAATGGTGCAAAATAGCAAAACTATTTATGTCATTCTAGTGTAGCTTGTCATATTTTCCAGGCCAAAAATAAAGGAAAAAAAGAAGGAAAAAAAAAAAAACAGAAACATAGTCTGTATATGTATCTGTATTCATATATCTTAGAAAACACACTCATAAATGATGCTTTGTACTTAAAGGAAGAAAGTCCTAAAATTCTTACCAGTGGAGAGTATTCAATTGAGCATCCTTCAAGACTGGGGAATTAAAAAACAGTAAAGCCGAATGAAGTTATTGGGCACTAGTGAATTGTGTGTAAATTATGGATTAGCTTTTAAGAATTTGTAGTAGGAAAACTGAATGGGATATTTTGTGATTCAAAGGGTATTTAGAGCATCCATGAGGAAGGACTGTGCTGTATGTACTCTAAAACAAAATCTTTAGAATTACTACAGTAGCTATGATTCAATCTATCAGAAAAAGCAAGAAATAGGTAAGGGTGCAATCAGTGGTTTACCATACATAAATGACCAAAGAATACAATTTCTAATTGCAAAAATCAAAAACAAAATACAGCCAGGTGGTGGTGGCATACACCTTTAATCCCAGCAATCTGGAGGCAGAGGCAGGAGGATCTCTGAGAATCCAAGGCCAGCCTGGTCTACAGAGAGAGTGGCAGAATAGACTCCGAAGCTACACAGAGAAACCCTGTCTCAAAAACAAAAAGAAAAACAAAAACAAAAAGAAAAACAAAAAACACCTTAATGTAGACCTTAAAAATAAAGTAAGGATCCAGAAGCTATCTCCTATTGATAATTTGGTTTTCTACAATGGAATCTGACTGGAGATACACACCACTCTTAATGACAGACCATATATCCAATGTTAGCGAGCCAATGAAAAACAAATTCAATGTTATCTATGTTATCTTTAAAGGTACTTTGTCTCATACTGTTTTGTCAAATATTTTTCTTTCACTATTGGTCCTCTTTGTGTATGTATTATGACAATTTTTATATCCATGTAATTCCTATGTTTGTGAATGTGTATGTTGTCCATATATGAGTAATGTGCTTTTTTTCTTATTGTTATGTCTTTATTTTGATTTGTCTATGTTTTATCTTATTTTATATTTTTTTTCTTCAGACAGGTAAGTTTTCTATCACTTGGAGGGACAGAAAAAGAGTGACTGTGGATTGGAGGGGGTTGAGGTGGTCGCACAGGAGTTGGGGGAGGGGAAAGATTAATCAGAATATTTTGTATGAAAAAAAAACTATTTTCAGTAAAAGAAGAAAAATAATGGAAGATTAGAATAACAAAGAATGTTCTGCCAGCAGGCAACTAGAAATATCCTAATTGTCTAACTCTCAGTGTTACCATCATTAAAATCATGTTGTCAACGTATGCATCACAAGCCCCATATCATAATTCAAGATCTTAAGTACTACACATACATCAGTACATGGCTTTTCTACTTACCCTGTAATTTTTTCATCTTTTTTCTTAATTCATCAAAGCTTTAACTCTGAATTTATTGTCTCCCAGAAGGCATTTACTGATGATGTGTAACTGTTCTTTTAACTCTTCTTCTATCAACTTATACCTCAGCGTTTAATCATGACTTTCACTACACTGTGTCCTCTTGTTAGAATTGCTTTTATCTTCTGAAAAAAAGGGGATCACACAAAGGTGATGTTGTTTTCAGTCTAATAATCATTAGTATCTAGTATTGCATTTAGTGTATCAGCAAAGAGCTTTATGCAAAGACAAATATTTCTGAGTGAGACAGTTCACCACAGTGAAAAACAATGATTCTTTTAAATAAGTAATTATGAACACACCTTGAATATTTGTTTAGTGAAGGACAACAGGAAACAATAAGGTTTTTATTATCACATAATAAAAGAGTTGATTTTCACAGAACACAGTCAAATATGGTCAGTGAAGGAAGGTGAAAACTAAAAAAGATTGTTGAATCCTGGCTTTGAGAAACGACTATGATAAAAGTAACTACAATGTATTATAAGGGAATATGTGGAAATACAACTAAAATTTACAAACACACAGGTCTTGAATGCTGCTTTTGATTCTGAAGAAGATAAAGAATCCAACTGTGAACACCCAAAGGCAGGTAGAAATCAAGTGTTTGCTTAATTTCTCTCTCTCTGTCTCCATCTCTCTCTCTCTCTCTCTCCCTCTCTCTCTCTCTGTGAGTATCGTGTGTGTGTCTTTGCATAATGTGATTTTGCTGCAATATTTATAGTTTTATTCATAAGATACACCAAAAAGTTTACACTATAATTTTGGCTTTTAATTTGTCTTGAAAACGTCATTCTTCAAATAACATTGAGCTCTATTTAGGCAATTTTTTGTTACATACACAATAATTTAATTTTTTTATTTCCTTTTTTCCTATGCATATTATTTTCACCCCTTGGCTCACAATCTTTAGCTTGGGGATGCAGTTCAATTAGTAAAGTGCTTGCATGCTTGTATACCTTGCACTAAATTCACCATCTCATATATTACGCATGTGAATCATACCTTTTAGCTACATGGAAATTTTTAGGTCAGTGTGAAATAATGGCTCAAAATCCACAGCTCGCACCACTAAAGACAATAATATCACATAGTAAAGAGAAGTATAATAATATCACACAATGTTCCCAATTGAAATTCACAAAGGAAACAAACTACTGATTGGCTTGGAAATTTATTGATTATTGCATGGGACATGAAAATATGAACTTTAGACTAAATGGAGCCTGCCATTTGTTTTTGTCAATAAAATTGTATTAGTACACAGTGCACCAATTTGTCTAGGTGTCATCAATGGCTACTTTCACATATACAGTGCAGTTGCATAATATTATTGGGAATCATGGTGTACCTCATATGACAGGAACATTTATTACACATTTCAGAAGAAAACATTGCAGTTACTTTACAACTTTACATCTCAACAGTCCCCATAAATTTTACCCATTAAATTATGTTTTAAATATCTGTCTCTTAGTTACTTTTCTGTTACTGTCCTAAGACTCATGAGAAAGGAAACTAATAGTAGAAAGAATTTAATTGGTACTTAAAGTTTCAGAGGGTAAGTCCATGACCATCATATTAGGGGACTTGGCTAGAATCAGGCAAACAAGGTGCTGGGGTAGTGACCAAGAGATTACATCTTTATTCAAAAATAGAAGGCAGAGAGAGCTAGCTGGGAGTATCATAGGGTTTTGAAACCTCAAATCCCACTTCCAGTGACATACATCCCCCAAGGCCACATCTCCTAAGCCTTCAAAAACAAATCCACCCTCTGTGGAAGAAGCACAAAAAAATATGCGCCTTGGGGGCTCATTCCCATTTAAACTATCGAAGGCACCAAACCCTCTCCCAGCCCATGCTTTAACAGCCATGAAAGACTGCAGTAAAGACCCAGAAAGACAAAGGCCCCTGACTCAACAATATGTGCTTGCCTGACCTTGCCAGACCTCCTAGTCACTAGAAAACCAGATAAGTCCACATGGCAAGGAACCAGTGAGAAATTAGCTGATGGACTCTGGATGTGCTTTACAGAAACAGTTCTGTGCAAACCATAGAAATTTCCCTGGAAGGGCCTAGAGGTCATAGCAACTAGTTGACCAATCAACACAGGACAGGTCAACTAAGGCTTAACCATAGAGAAATATTCCATGACTCTGAAGACAAAACAACAGGACAGGTGCTGCCTGCTTGGTATAGAATATATTCTCTTCCTTGAATTACATTTGCATAGGCTTTGCTTTGTTGTTTTTAGGAACACAAAATATGTGGCCTTTTCCATTTACAACGGACAACATTCCCTTTATTCCATTATGCTTAGGGCTTCTCCTTACCTGTTTTTAGAACAAACCTTGTTTCCAGTGTTAAATTTCCTGATTCTCTCTTCCTTTTCAAACTCGACCTCTTATACTTCTTTGTTTCTCATTTGTTCTCTTTCATTGTAAAAGTTATAACTAATAACTGTACAACAGAGTCAATATTAGGGTGTCTTAAAATCTCCTCAACAAAGGAAATTAGTCCCAAACTCTTCAATTTAGTCTCAGCTAGATTCTTAGGACTGATATATTTGTAGTAACTATAGAAGTACAATTCTTACCCCTCATCAAAGTAGCTTCTTTTTGTAGTGGTAGAGACTACTAGAGAGGTCCATAACTGTCCAAAATGCAGAGGGTAACTGACAATAAGGTTCCCAACCCCACCCCAATTGGTCCATCTGCAAGACAAACCCTATATATATTTCTCAGTTAAATATTGCATAAGAAAATCAAGATTTAAAGAACCAGAGAACTAGAACCTACTATGGCACCGTGACACAGTGTGTTTTATACATGACAGGAAAGCTGTCCCCATAATATTTATCAACATGGATGCCACCTGAAAAGACCTTCAAAATGACAAAACCAGTACACGTGACAACATATATATGAGAAATTAGAGATGGCCATGTATAAACATGGTCACATTTGCAAAATGATAAAAAAGAGTGATTGGGAACATTCCTCTGTTTATATGTTTGTCTTATTTGTTAATGAATAAAACACTGATTGGCCAGGCAGGAAGTGATGTAGCATGACAGATACTGCCACTGCCATAGAAGTTAGCTCATGTTTTCAACTGATAATGGGGAGGGATATGGATAGGAAGTGTTAGACGGAGGAGAGGGATGGAAATATTGTAAATGATGTATTCATACATGAAATTATCAAAACATAAAAAAGCCAAAACCCAGGAAAAGTAAGATGACTTAACATGCCCATGTTTATATTTATGAGTAAGTAATAACATATGACCATAGCTCTATACTGAAACAATATAAAGATTAATGAAACTAATCATTTAATTCAAGAATACCTACTCTCTTCAAAAATAGAGTTTAGATATATATCCCTTAAAAAACAAGCCATGTCTTCAAATTTTGACTTTAATTTTTTTTTCCTGTTTTCTGCCACATGTTAGAATATGTGGTCCAGAGAAAACGTACTCTAGAAAAATGTCTCAAGACCTACAAGGGTGACCCAACTAACAATCTGAGCAACAGTGGAAAGGGTACCTTATATACATGTCCCTGATAATGAGATTGAAAACTAACTTATATAACATCCTAGAGCCCTCATCTAGTAGCTGATGGAAACAGAATCAGATACCCACACTGTAGTGAGATAGTCCTTCTGTGGCACTGACCACGCCCATTGGGGGGTGGAGCCATGGGCAGAAGTGACCTGTGGAAGGGGGTCAGAGGAAGAGCTGGGAAAAGGTCTCTTGCTGGCAGGACTCGGACAGGAGAACATCGGGTGGAATTTCCTGGTATTCATCTGTCTAGGTTGTAAGTTATTTCTCCCTGAATAAACATCTATTTGGCCTATTTGTTTATCCTGATCCTTATTTAACCGCGATACCACACCTAAACACTGAGCCTGGAATGAATGCAGTTGCAGAGATGGAGGAGTGATAAGACAAGAGGTTAAGATCAGGCTACAGAGACCTACACAGACAGCTGACCTGAACAAGGGGAAGCTCATAGACCCCACAGACTGATCTCTGGGAAACCAGCATTATATCCACTCAGTTAGAAGCCTGGGAAGCATGGGACTCAGAAGGCCTGGGCAGACTAAGGGACCTCTGACAGTGGAACCAGGATGTTGTATCCCTGTGGCACAAAAGGACGTTGGAAGCACATTCCCTTAGCCTAGAGGCAGGGGGGAGGGCCTAGTCCCTACTCCAAATGACTTGTCAGATTTTGATGATCCCTCCTGAAAGCCATCACTTCCCTGTGAAGTGGGAGTGGGTGAATGAGAGGGGGTGTCAGGAGGCATGGGAGGGAGGGAGAGGGAATTGGGATCAATATGTAAAATAAAAAAAAAAAAACATTTAAAAAAAGAGTATGTGATACAAAATACATAATGTAATCTGAATAACTATTGTTTTTTTCCAGAAGAATAATCTAGGAAAAAAATTCTTTTTTTCTTTTTTTTTTTTTTATTTATTTTATATAACCAAGTCCATTTAACTGAAAACAAACATTTATAGACAATATTTGGGAATTTGGGTGTTGTGTCATGGGGGATTCGAAGTAGATGCAGAAATCCTGGCTGTATTCTGTAAGGCTGCTTTGTCCAGCTGTTTTTAATGTAGGATCACCTGGTACTCTGTTTCAGGTGGTCTGGCTTGATCAAACCACATTAGTCTGGAAGTAATCTACATCTTTTCATTTAGAATTATATATGATGTTTAAGTGCAGTATTTTTAACAAGTTTAGTTTCTGTATGCAATACAATCCTTTCTCCTTTTAATTTTGTACAAATCTTTCTGAGAAGAAAAGTAATGATTCTCTAAAAAAAACATGCTAATTAAAGGGCAACTATTGACACATCTTATAATACTCATGTTTTCCCAGTCAATAGTAAAATGTGACTTAGAAGTTTTCAGAGATGTAAAGAATGTTTCATTAACATATAAATGAATATCTTTGGTATTGTATTAGTTTTCAGAACACATTTACCACTATTGTAAATTTCCTACATTCCTGTATTTTTTCATAAAGATATTTCTACAGAAATGTTTCTGCTGTGGGAGGGGAACTAAGGGTGTCTGCATAAAATCACTGTATTACACCATATGCTTGTTCTGATCCTAACAAATGGAACTCTTGACTATTGCTTATTATTTCCTGTTTTTTATATTTAAAAACTTTAAAAATGTTTAACTGCTTCTAGGCCCTTGAGGGTGCCATTAAGTATAACCGAAAAGCAATTCAAAAATTCTATAAAGTTCAAAGGAAAAAAAAAGCCATGCCTGTGGTTGGTGTAATTTACATTTCTTAGATGAATAATACAACTCAATTCAATAATATATAACTTTTTCAAATATTTAAGTGTTTATTCAGTACTCCAAGCAATAAAAAAAAAAATGAGTCTGCCCTTGGACCTAATAACATGACATGAAGATATTCAACATAATGAGTAACAAGATGGTTTCTCCCACTAAATTACCACAAATATGCTGCAATATCAAGGCTGTACTTTCTGTCTTCAATGAGGTATCTGTTTATAATATCCCTAAAGCTGTCTGAGGCTTTGCAAGAGTGTAACCAGGAGGGGAAATAATGAGACAGCAAATTGATAAGCTTTAAAAACAGGTCTTGTCTGTTAGGAAGATTTTATATACATGATTCACATATAAAAGTAAGTTAAAGAGGTGTGTTTGTGCTCATACTTCTAATGGTCTTTTGGGGGAGGGGAGTAGCACTTTTGCTTAAAATTCAAACAACCTTCAGCACAAATAAAATATTATAAAATACAAATATTCGGGCAATTGTGATTAGACAAGCTGAATGTTTAAAATTAAAGAGGCCAAATGCTGCTATTTTAGGGAAGAAATATTAGTTTGGGGATGCAGACAGGCATAATCTTTTTTTTTTTTTTTTTTTAAGTTCAAGTGCTAGCATGATTCAAAGGACTGTGTAGATGGAATGAAAGCTGTTCACCTGAACTCTTACTTTCAAAGTCATAGGAATGTTGTATTGTCAGGACAGCAGGTTTGGCTGTTACTGTGGCAATGCTCAAGTACCTGTACTAGACACTTGGCACGCTGCAGAGCTGTGTCAAAAACTAGTCCATGAGATCCTGGCTTAACTTTCAATGTTACCATTTTTTTTAATAAACCAGACAAACTTAAAAAAAAAAAAGATGAACTCTCAAATTTATAATGTTCTGGACATTTAGTTCATTGTGGAGATTATAATTTGGAGTAAACTTGTGATGGCAATGATACCCTAGCCTTGTAGAATCACATAACCATTCTCTTCCATGAGTAGTTGATTTGACATTGTAAAAAAAGTGGGTAGTTGATTATTCAGAATATGGAAGAGTTATCCCCAGTAGGATCAGCCAACTAATTCTACTTTATGTAAGTTTATGTTGGCTCAAGAAATGACCTCTAATATACTCAATCTCAGTTAAACTTAGAAGTTAATTTTTATTCATGGTAAACTTCTTGTAATTATAATTGTGTTCTAATAAAATAACAGTTTCTGGCTTACTCTTAGACTTAGACCAAGAAAGTCAGCAGAATTTCTTGGTTCATTTCAAACTTTGTCATTGTGTTGGTGCTTTTATATTTCTTAATAGCAGCTTTTAAATATTTTCTTTGTATCAATGCAGGGTACATACATAATCATAAATGAAAAGTTTTTCCATGTTTACTCTTATTTGTTTACTTTTATAGAATGCAAAACAAAACTCTCACAGGAATTTTAAATTGTTAACAATTTTGACATTACAAAACTTTTTAAATTCTTATTTCATGAAATAAATAATAATTATTGTTAACACATAAATGATGATACAAATTTGGAGTTATAGAATATTAATTTAAGAATGGATACATATGAGTGTGTATGTATATATATGTATGTATACTCCTCAGGGCGGTGAACCATGGGGGAATCATCAAAGTCTTTTACATCATTTGAGGTAGAACCATGTATCTATGCTGATATAGTATCCCTACATAGGGAGTGGGCTCCAAAAATCCAGTTCATGCACTAGGGATGTGTTAGGAGTAAGGTTTTACCTGCCGGCCTGGTCACACTGTGGCAGCACCCCAATTAACACAGAGAGACACTGTATTAGATACAATTCTGTTGGCCAGTTACTTGTTTATTATCAGCTATCTCTGTCTTAATTATTAATCCATTTCTATTAATCTAAGTGTTTCCATGTGGTCTCATCTTACTGGAGAGTGGGCCTGGACCTCTGTTGTCTCCAGTCCCATGTTGACTCCTCCCTACTATTCCTCGAATCCTCCTTGTCTCCTAGTCCCACCTATCTTGCTTTCCTATTGGCCAACAGTGCTCTATTCATTAACCAGTATGATGAATACTGGTTCCACTGCCAGCAGCCCCATAGACTGCCCAAGCCCTGCAACTGACACCCATGTTCTAGGTCAGTCTTATACAGGTTCTCCAGCTATCAGTATGAAGTTCCCACTTGCTCAAATCAGCTGTTTCTGTGGGTTTCTCCAACATGGTCTTGACCCTTTTGCTCATCACTACTCTGTCTATAACTGGACTGCAGGAATTTGGCTCAGTGCTTAACTGTGAATATCTGTTTCTGCTTCTGCTTCTAACAGCTACAAGACGAAGACTCTATGATGGCATTTAAGATAATCATCAATCTTACAAGGGAAGAACATCAATGAAATCTTGAAATTCACAGGCAAATGGATGGAACTAGAAGAAACCATCCTGAGTGAGGTAACCCAGACACAGAAGACAAACATGGTATGTACTCACTGATCAGTAGATATTAGACATCAATCAAGCAAAGGATAACCAGCCTACAATCCACAACCCCAGAGAAGCTCGGAAGCAAGGAGAATGCTAAGAGAGATTTACGTGGACTCCCAAGAAGGGGAAAGTGACAAGATATCCTTAGCAAATTGAGAACATGGGAGGAACGGATAGGGGAGAGAAGAGGGGAGAAAGCAATGAGGGAAGAAAATATGAGGGACCAGGGAGGTAGAGCTTGTGGAAGAACAAAGAAAAAGAGCAAGGAAGGAGATACCTTGTTAGAGGGAGCTGTTATGGGCTTAACAAGGAAGCTGGCATTAGGTCCATAAGGATGACCCCAACTAAAAATCTGACCAATAGTGGAGAGGCTATCTTAAATGCCATCTGGCTTTTTAAAATTCTAATAAAAAGTATATTATATAACTGATTAAAAGATACAAAAATAATGATTAACAGAAAGTCAAATTCAGAGACCTCAAGCATTACCAAGTTAATATTAATTCCTAGTGTGTTCAGGAGCCATGTAATTCCCTTCTGCCTCCCTTGGAAATACTATTAGAACTACAGTAGATAGAATAATTCCACAGGCTTTTACTTTTGAACCCTTATAAAAAAGCAGTCTCTAGATTTAGTTGCTCATTCTCATTGAACTGGGTATGACAAACTCAGCATCATACAAAGGATGTGACTAAACAGTAACTATTTCCTCTAACTGCTGGGAACCCCTGCTGGTGTCTGGCATTCAAGCACATTTTGAATGGATAATACATGGGTAGTCTCCTAATAGACTCCTGAAGGTCTATAATTTCAAGCTTGAAAGGGCATTAAAGTTCATCATCCACTCCCTAAGTACAGATAAGGAAACTGAAGTGTGGAGTTCTGTGTGACCTTCCACAAACTCCAGGTGGGCTAGTAGTACCACATGTTTCAACCCTGAGATTCTGGTTCCCTGAGTGGGTTGCTCCTATCCTGAGAGTTCTCTGTCTACAGACAGGGATATATGGCTCATTCATTTTAGGGCAGGCAAATTTTAGCAGGCTAAATACCTATTCAGACCCTCCTTTAAGGCAGAGTATTAATGAATTCATTAGACCCAAGATAAATGAAACATGGATGTTTATTGGGGAACAACTTGTATAGATAATAAAAATGAGCCACCGTGGCCTTCATGCTCCAGAAGATTCAGTCTCTGGCCTTCTGACACAATCTGTGAACCCGCGCGCGCGCGCGCGCGCGCGAGAGAGAGAGAGAGAGAGAGAGAGAGAGAGAGAGAGAGAGAGAGAGAGAGAGAGAGAGAGAGAGAGAGGAGGGAGCCCATCCCAGGCTTCTTCACCTTCTGATCACACACATACCTGAAGCCATGCGCAAAGGGTTATAGCCACTAACACAAATTCACTGGCAAGGTGAGATGACACTATACCTCCTCCCACAAACCAACTATTGTTTTTAGCAATCATGGTAATTAAAAGAGAGACTGAAGCAATTGAGGCAGTACTGTCTCTTCCAAACACATAACTTCAAAATAACCTATTAAGCACTGGAATAACTATAATGCAGTTTTCAAAAGGCAGTGATAATGTAGGACTTGTTGCTGATGGAGGTATGATGTATTGCCACATAGTGCTGCATATCTTGTAGAGCCTGGCCAAGTCACAACCTGATTTTGTGAGAAACTCTGAGACTGTGTTAACAAAATTAACCTTGGATCTTGGGTAGATCCGAGTACAAGTTGACAAGAGTTAGCCACACAGAGTGTGGAGGACACAGGGACATGGATAGAGAGGCACAGGAAGGAGTAGGAAGCTTAGAGATGTGTGGTCCTTTTTTAGTCTGGCATGTGTAGAGCCATTCTGAGTCACCTGTCACAACAGAAAGATCACATGATCATGCTCCACTTTTTTGACCTATCAGGTTTTTGCCCCAATATCAGAATTCCAAGTCTTTTTTGGTAATTGATCAACATAGATAAAAGCAACATCCTGAGGTCTGAATCAAGTTGTGGTTTTACACAACTAGTTATTTAACCATAAAGGACATTTTGGAGTGTATTTTATTTTCTGAACTGAATGAGGAACTTTAGCTGGAAGGTGTTTGTGATCCTCTTAGAATGTGTAGAACCCGTCACAAAGAAAGCCTACAATGTGCTTCACACAGCATTTTATTATGAGATTATTAAAAAGATGAAAAATGGTTTGTAATCTTTCAGTTTTGACCATAACATTATTTTTACTTAACCTTTTTTTTTGTGGTGGAAAAATACACTGAGTTTTCTAAGCAAAAATAAAACTACTACATGCCAACATGATGTAATACCTTGTTGTCTCTGGAAGTTGTTAAAAATATCTTGCTATAATTTTTAAAATGTTAGTTGATTGTGAGAATGGCTTTCTTATCATGAGTGTCAACTTCTGCACATCATGTTAGTTTCTGCATACTTATTTCATTCTTCTAATTCTGTATGAGAAAACATATGACCCTTCTAATCTATACAAATTCTCCTCAGACTTCCTATTAAAACACACATTTTCTATAGTATTTCTTTGGCTTGTTGTTCCTGATAATTATATAGCTTCTTCAAATTATATATTTAAGCATATAATATCATCCATAAATTTTATGTCTGCCTAATACACAGGGTATGAAATATACTATTCCCATCAAGTCATGGAAGCCAAATTTAGTCATTTACTGCTGGCCTGGGTCAAAATACCCTACCTGAGCATCTGAATGAAACATAATTGTGAGTACCTGTCTTAAAACAACCTTGGAACTTTACAGAAAATGAAATTAATTCTGAAAATGAAAAGTTCACTTCATTAAGTTTTAAAATTCAAGGGAAATTTCAGGAAACAATTGTAACTATATCAAGAAATGTATATATATGTTCCCAAAACCTGAAATCACTCCTTTTTGTTTTAGTTATCTTTTCATTGCTGTGGCAAAACCTCATGACCAAAGGAAATTAGAGAAGACAGATTTATTTGGGTTTGTAGTTCTAGGTCAAACTGCATTATGGCTAAGCCAAAGAAGTAGGCAACTGACATGGAAATTGAGCAGGATCCGAGAACTCACATCTTAAACCACAAACAGGAATCAGAGCTGGTGCAATGAAAACTGTAAAAGCCTTTAAAATCTCTGAGCCTACTGTAAGTAACACTCTTTTTTCTAGTCCACATCTTTTGGGCATCTCCAAACAGTGCCACCAACTAGGGAAACAGCATTTCAAGTATCCGTTTTGTTTTGTTTTTCAAGACAGGGTCTTATGCAATCCAAGTAAACCTATGTAGCAGAAGAATTATTGACCCTCTTGAATCCCTTTTCTAAATTTTGAAATTACATATTTGCCTCCTAAATGTTATTCTGAAATTATTACTTTAAGAAAATTAATTAATTTTACACTTAATAGATGCCAGGGTTATGGGAGAATTTCAACCCAGAGACTGTGGCAAGCACACTTCATGTAATAGTAATTTGTTCATCATAAAGCCCCAGCAATCAAGGAAGAATAATTTGAAGGGATAGGAATCTATTTATGGTAATTTACTTGAATGATAGATTTAGGAACTGTCTGAGTCAGTGTTCTATTGTTGTGAAGTGACACCATGACCATATTAACTCTTATAAAAGAAAACGCTTAATTGAGGCTGGCTGAGAATTTCAACAATTATTCAATTTCAACATTATTACCACAGCAGAAATTATGATACCACAGATAGACATGGTGCTGGAGAGGTAGTTGAGAATTCTATATTAGGATAGGCAGACAACAGGAAGAGAGCAAGCCACTTGGTTTGGCTTCAGCTTTTGAAACCCAAAAGCCCATCCCCAGTACCATACTTCCTCCAACAAGGTCACACAATAAAATCCCTGTTAGCTCCACTGCTGCATGACTAAATATTAAAATATATGAGCCTATGGAGACCATTCCTATTCAAACATGGCAGAAATGTTATATCAAAACTTTTAATAATTCTACTAGTATGAACACATGTGTGTTCATTAAAAAATTTTTTTCATTTAAATTTTCTCGTTTTCAAGGTTCTAAACAGGATGCTGAAACCCATCAGGCAGTTTTGGGACAGGAAGGGACCATTGAGTGTTGCCCAGAAGCCAGAAATACCTGTTTGCAGCTTGGCCAGGACTCAGAAATGCCACAAGGGAGCTCTGGACCCTGTTCTGACTTTTGTTATCTTTCTTTCCCACTTATTCAACCTTTGTGAGCTCCACTGATTCAAAGTTACCTGAAGACATGATCAAAACTGACAGGTACTTGGACTGGATGACTGGAATGACTGGTCCTTGCTCCAGCTGCACTCTAGTTTGCCTTAAATCCTATAGAAGCTCTCAAACTGCAGATTGATTTTAGCCTATTTCCCAGGATCTGCCCCTGCTGCGCAGAACATCTGCGTTATTCAAGTTCCTACAACGTTTAGTACATCTTTACATTGAGGATTTTTGCAAAAGTACATATAGCTTCATCAGTAAGGTGTTTTCTTGTTGACTTAGAAACAATGCTCAAGATTAGGGTCTATGGAGAATGACTTAATGCTTGTGGGAGTCAGGATTGTCTTGCCCCTAAGTCACCTCGACTACTGTAAAGCAAAAGTGACATCATTTATAAGAATGGGTTTTATGACTGAAAAGCAATGCTGAATATTTAGGAAGAAAGGGTCTGAAGTAAGTAAATTCTGGGAGATAAGGACAGAGTCTGTCTCCAGACAAGAAAGGATCACCAGGCTGAAAAGTTTCAGCTTTCCTGGCTATTGTCAGGCACACCTGGCCTGGCCCCCTGGGGACCTGGCTGCTGAGGGCTCCCCACTGATTCTGCAAGTAGGTGCAAAAGGTTTCTTTAAGAGACAAGCTCTCCCCATTCCCACTCTATTTCCCACTGTCCCTCTGAAGATGTAGGCAGCTCTCCTTTTCCTTCTCTTTCACCAATAAAGTTTCCTTCCCATGTGGGTTCTGCCTACATGGCATGTTTGAATATAGCAAGGGGTTGCTGTCACATTGCATATCCTAACACTGGCATTCCAGGAAGAAAAGCCAGCACATCATTCCACTTAAGAGGTAAGCTGTGTGTTGAACACTCCTGCCTTCTCCAGTACTTACCTTTCTGCACAAGGCTTTTTTACCCTCTACAGTTAACAATTCTACCAAAGGAACCATATAATGTTTCACTTATCATTACTTATCAAAAACAAACATTTTTATGTGTCCATAATCACTATAAGTATTATTGATCAATTACTTAAGTCCAACTCCAATCATATCCAAGATAAGTATTATTTTCTTTCATGATATGTCATTAACTCTTATTTGGTAACAGAAACTGGTTATGATCAATAGTTATTGGGATTTCCATTCCTTAAGTATACCATTTACAAGTATTTACCTGTAGCCTGATTTTTATGTAGTGGGAAGAGACGTTGTCATTCATATAATTTTCTTTCCAGTGGAAACTAATTACTGATCACTGTTACAGAAATAATGTTTTATCAGGAAGCAATGTCAGCCTATTAATCATGAAGGTGGACTCAACTGATATGTGTTCAAGGTCTATTACTTCAAGGTAGAAGCATGGACCAGAATTATAATGATAGTTATCACTCTGGATGCTTTTAAATTATACTATGGAAAAATGTCTCAAATACTACATTGGCTACTTCAGTTTTCTTATCCAGACTCTTATAATATGTGAGCATTTAGTACTTTAATTCTTTTCCATTTGTTTGCTCGTGCATATGCTTTGTTAACTATAGTATGGATGTATAATGTCACTAGAACATTATTCTGTGGAAAAACCTGTGTAAGAATATATGATTCTAAAACAATTGCCTTTCTACTTTCCATCTTCTTATGTGCTTGAATGTTTATAAATTTACAACTTGTGTATATTTCCTTATCTATTCAGAAAGAGTGATAAAAATCTATTAGTGATATTTCCCTCTATCACATGAGTAATCAAGCATTGTGTCATTAATAATAAGACTGTTCCCTTTGTCTATAATTAATAGTGGGGACAAGCCGCTCTGTGGCTAAAACAACCTGGTAAGCTCTGACACTATTGTTTCCTTTGCCATGTCACCATGTTAACTGGAGGTCATTATTTCTCAATATTTCTGTCTTTTTTTCTAAATTACTCACTTACAAAAGATGTCCTAAACCCATTCTCCCTGTGACCTAGGAGGACATCATCTCATCTATATTTTTTTCTGAATTCCAAACTACACACTTTATGTTAATGTCATTTCATACATTTTCGATAATGCATTATACCAATTATAGCCACTGAAGGTTAACCTGACAATTTGCTCTTGTTATAGCTGGTCTTACCTGAAATATGATGGATTGAATGCTTCACTTGATTCAATCAGACATTGAAATTTCAAAAAGGATAAGACCATTTACTTTCCATAAAATTGCACTGTTTTTTAAGCCTTTAAAATTGACACACCTTGAAAAGTGCCCTACATTATAGATTTTCTTTTGTACAGGTGCCAATGGTAACTTGGTAAGCTAAATTCTGAGAGGGGAAATGTAGGAGGTGAAAAAGGCTAGCATACATTTGGAAATCATGTTGAGTGATTTTGTAGTTCATTAAGCCTTAGAATTTAAGCTGTTCTAAATAAGACAAATGTGTTTCTTTTCAATATTTTAAGTATAATTAATTCAAATTACTTACTTGGCTATTTCATATATATTTTAAGATGATAAAGGATAAATGAGTTAAGATCTATGAATTTCAATCATTAACTTACTATTTCATCACTTTTCTGGCACAGAGGCAGTGGGATACACATGTGTATGTATGAATGTCCCCACAGAGAAAATGTATTCTTCCTACACTCCTTCAAAACATAACTGAGTCAATTCAGAAAATACTGTTCTGGGAGTTTCTTTTCTAATCAATGTATTCCACTTAAGAGCTAAACATCTTCAGAGGTACAACTATTCCTACCAATAAATACAAATATTAAATATAGATGTATTAGAGGGAATTCTTACTGCAAATATTTGTGGGTCATGGGAGGCAATCCAAAATAATATCTTCAAATTTTAACTGGTATATCTGTAGACATTGTGAAGGTTTTTTTTTTTTTTTTTCTTTTTTTCTTTTAAACTCAACTTGAGGCCCCAGTGATAGGCCTCTAAATAATAATCTTTGAAATTCCTCTCCCTGGAAATACTCTACTGCAATTAGTCACAAGCTTCATTGTTTCACCTCTTGGTATCTCTGTCCACTGACATCTTTTCTACTGACGTTCCCATTCTGGAGCCCGTCTCTGCTTCATCTTTCCACACATCAGTCACTGATGTCTTCATACTGTCTTGAGTTCTTCAGCTAAGTGCCTATATTTGACCAATTCTATTATGCTGAAGATTCCTTGAGGACAGGGAGCTCTGTATGGTTTGTTTCCCTGTTGTCTTTACTGCCTGAATTAGGGAAAGTCACATGGGAAGTTCTTGGAAATTATCTTTCAGTGCCCCTGAAAGGGAGTCTATCATCATTCCTCTTCTTATACATTACACTACTTCAAATTAACATATTTTTCTTTTATTTAAAAGCTTAATTTATAAATATGTTTTTATCATAGTATTCCCTTCACTCAAGACCTTTTATTTCCTTCTCATATCCCTACCTACCCAAATTAATGCTTTTTCACAGGTCATGGTTAACTCTTACATTTATTTACCCAAAGATTTTGTTTTGTTCTGTTTTTCTTCAGGGACAGTCTCTCTTGTAAAAAAGAGGCTAGCCCCTGTGTCCAACAAATTTATGTATTATATTGTTGAAGAAAATTCATTAAAAATGATTGAAACTTAGCAGTATATACACAATTTTAAGTACTAAAAGACTAAGGCCTCTACCAATTATACCCATCTTTCAAATTTCTTATGGACAGCTTTTAAGTAGTGCCTTAAAAGTTCATTGTTTTTTGTTTTGTTTTGTTTTTGTTTTTTTGTTTGTTTGTTTGTTTTTATGGAGCACACATAATTGCATGTTCTTAAATGTAATATAAAATCAGAACAAGGATTTTTAAGCCTAGTCCACCTACTTCAATGACCTTGCCACAAGTGAACTTTTTTTCCTTGGAAAAACTTTTAATCTTTTTTTTTTTTTTTTCTCCTCTAAGAATTTGTTCAGAGTCTGTAGTCCTTTTAAGATTTGAGAATAGACTTTATTTTCTACAGATCTATTTAAAATGTGTGAGCAGAATAAAATAACCAAAAATGAACATGAGCTTCTTCCGGTGTTGTGTAGCAAGTCCCAGACAGTGATTGTTACAGAATGCTGATGCTCCGTTCTCAGGCCCTTTCCAGTGAGCATGTGGGTTTCTGAAGCACAGAGCTTTCTATGTGCTATTTCTATTACCAGTTCACAATTTGCAAACATACAGAAGCTCTCAAGGGTGGGGATTTTTTAAAGTGCTTTTATGAAGAATAAATCATTTCAGATGAATCTAATCCCCTCTGAGACCAAGTGACAGATCCTGTGGTTAAGAGGAAAGCAATAGATATAAGATCTTTATTTCAGTCAGGCTTTTAATTTAGTCTCATACGACATTAATTATGGAGGAGGAAGGCAAAACTGAGATCCTATTATTACAGCATGGGTGTGAACTGCTTGGAAGGTCACACTCTTAGAGTGGTTATTAATCGGCCCTAGCTGCTCTGAGGGATGGGGATGGATACTGAAGGAATGTTTTAGAATCTGTTCTAGGCCCATTACTATCTTTATCAGTGACTAGGATGATTAAGTATATCTCTTATTCCTTACAGTCATGGATAACATCAAATAGGGAGGGGTAACTGTCCTTGCAGAATAAATTTGAAATTTAAATAACCTTCCTAAGATGAGGAAGTGGCTCTGGGAAATAGAACTAAGGAGAGAGGATTATTATATCAGAGAGAACATATCTCACAGGACAAGCAAACAAGCAGGGAACTGATCTCAATCAACTTGGAGGAAGCAGCTTTGGGAATCTATTTTTAGGAATACACAAGGTAATACAGTGAATTTATTACAGAAAAAATCATTTGAAATATGCAAAACACTCTCAACTGAGTTAATGAAAAATAAAAAGGTAAAAGATCCTGCTTTTGAGAGGAATTTGACCCTGTCTATTTCTCATCAGTTAAAGCACTATTCTCTGATCAAATGTTATTGGAGGGTCTTAGCTAACACACCCTCAGATTCATTTTGGTTTCCTAGAAAAGGCCTGTGCAGAGTGCCATGATGTCACCTGTAATCTCAGCTGCTTTGAAGCTAAGGCCAGAGAATAGCTTTAACCCAGATGAAAAGAAAAAAAAAAAAAAAAAAAAAAAGACTTCCTGGGGGACAAAAAAGATTTAGTCACTTCCTGACATCCTCAATATATTCAGTCACTTCCTGACATCCTCAATATGCAATTGGTCTACAGTGATATAGCATCCCTCATCAGCCACTTTAGCTCTACTGTGCTAAGCTTCCTGTCTTGGGTTGTGTCATCTTGCTCTCATCAGTTTTGGCCCAAATGCCTTAATTATGCATTTATTTACATTCCAAGATTCAGGGAATATGGTCAGTAAATGGTTTCTTTTTTTTGGGGGGGGGAGGGTGGGGTCATGGGTCCTCTGGGCCACATGCTAAGACTGATTATGACAACACATATTAGACAATGACTTGTTGATTTGTCAAGATTATACTTAGCATGTAACCCTGATTTCTTTGTTTCAATTTTCAAACTCCAAACTCAGACATCCCATTGAATAATACAATTAAGTAACATGGACAAATTTTGGGTGAACACTATGACATTTTTCTATTTAAATATTTAAAGTATATTTTTCACAAGATAATGGATTTCATTCAAAAAATGTTTCAAAATGAATTCATTGCAACTGAAATTCTACAAAAGCTTTTTCAGATGTATGAAAATTCCTTGTATTTCCCATGGTTAGCATATTTAGATTCTTATAACATATATCACTTATAAACTTTTTCAAGTATTATTACCTAAATAGTTTCTTGCAAGACTAAATGCTCAATATGATGAGATTAGAATATTATATATTTAATCCCATGTATTTATTGTTTTGAAGAGGGGATTCATATATGGGTACTGTACTTACACTTTTTCCCCTGATCCTATTTCTTCCAACCCTTCTGTAATCCCCACAGCTCTCCAAATTCATGACCTTTAATTTTTTAATTTAATTCTTTAAATTAATTCTTTAATTTCTACTGCTAAACATAAATATATATGTATATATTTAAATGTTGAAGTTTAATGTTTCATAATTATACAAGTATATAAATATACATGAAAATTCCTAAATACAATGCTGCTCATATATATATATCCCCACTTGAAATTAAATAACCTATCAGTATGATTGTCCTTGGAGAAGACTGGTTCTCCCTCTCTCAGAAACAACTAGTTTCTTGTGAATCTTCATCTTGGAATGGGATCTTGTGGGATTTCCCCATCTATGTTGGTGTTGTAGATATGTTAACTGGGCTTGAGCAACCCAGAGTCTTAGATCTCGGCAATTTTACTGATTGTGGATTTCTGTAATGCTCCTCATCTTCTGCAAAAGAAGTGTCTTTGGTGAGGAGTGAGGGCTACAGTTGGCTATGGATTTAATAAAAAATGTATTCATTGTTATTAGAAATCACATTTTTTTTAAGGAAGGGGCAATCGTAGGCTATCTTCTAGGGTTCATAGCCACACTAGCCATGAGTAGTTGGCTAGTTTACAGGAGCAGGCTTGATTTCTCTACTATTGCATCCTATCTATATAAGAACGCTATTGATGTGAAGGTGACACTAGTGTTTCATTGGGGATATTGTTGTTCATAGGCTTTATAGCTGAGTATAATTAACTATTAATTGCCCTTTTTCATTGGTAGCTTGAATAGCATTATGATAGTTAAGGCTCAAGGAAGGGACTTCTAGGAATGTTTCAGTTTCATTCCTCCAAGACCCATGCTTTGATGTGTCTAATATCATCAGCAATAAGGTTCTACCACAAGTACTATGAGGCAACCAAGGATTATGGAAATAGTCTATTTTGTTTTAGGAATCACTTGGATTCCTGTGATTAACAACTTTAAGGAAGTTTTATATCAACCTGATAAAGGCTAGTCTTTCTTATTTGGGAAGAAAGTACCTCAACTGAGAAAATGGCCCCATCAGATAGGCCTAGAGCAAACCTATGGTGCATTATTTGATTAATGACTGACATGGAAGAGAATACACCACTATAGATGCTACCACTCCGGAGTCTGTAGTTCTAAATGGTGTATAAAAGCATGCTGAGAAAGACATGAGAGTATCTCAAGTTTTATAACTTCATTAAAATTGTGTGTGTGTGTGTGTGTGCATGTATTTACGCACATACATTTATGTTTGTAATTTTAAGTAATCATAAATAATTCCCGATGGCTTTTGAAAATATCCTTAGTGCTTTACATCTTCTGGCTTTTGTGCCTCTATTCCTTCCCTTCCTTCTCCTCAGCAAAGGCCCTGCTCATCTTTTTTTCCTTTCCCTTCTCTATGACTTCTCCCATCCCATGGTCCCTTTTCCTTTCCTGGGATCTGTGGGTGCCCTGAGTGATATTCACATCTACTCACATATAAGACTAGGATCTGAGATTCACGAATAAGAGAGATAATTCAGCATCTTTCTTTTGGAATCTGTATTACCACACTCAGTTATCATTTTTTCCTTTCATCTATTTATGCACTAATTTTCATCATTTTATTTTTCTTTATAACTGAATTATACACATAGTATATGTATATGTATACATATGTATACCACACTTTCATTATCCATTATTATCAGTTGGATTAGATTTAGTTTATTTCCACTTCATACCTATTGTGAATATAGTGGTAGTGAATATGTTTGAATAAATATCTGTAGATTATGATGTCCTGTCTAAAGGAAACATATTATATTGAGGAGTGGGTTGTAGGGGTATCATATCTGTGAACCTGTAACAATGGTCATGTCTTTTGAGCATGGTTACAGACACTGACATTACCTGGCTAAGGTAGAGGATCATGGAACAGAAGCCCCCTTGGGTCACAGAGAGCATCAAGGAAGCAGGGTCTGCATCCTTGGAGCAGAAACACCACGGCATTTACTTATTGCTGTCCAGTTAAATTCATCCCTAATAAACACCTATTTATCATTCATCTTCAATTTGGTGAACTGATTTTAATTCCATACCTTCATTGGGTTAGCTGTATATTATGGTAGATCTAATGATCACATTTCGAGAATTCTCCACATTGATTTCCATAGATGCTATACAAGTTTGAAATCCTACCGAAGTGAATGAGTGTTCCTCACCAGTATTTGTTTTCAGTTGTCTTTTTGTTCAAGACCATTCTTGTAAGGAGTAGGTTTTTCCTCCTGCTTCTGGTCTTGTCCCACCACGGTGCCACCACCAAATAAAGCACAGAGACTCTGTATTTGATATAATGCTGTTGGCCAGGTACTAGTTTCGTATTGGCTAACTCTGTCTTAATTATTAACCCATTTCTAATACTCTCCACGTGGTCTTATCTTACCGGAGAGAGAGCCCACCAGAGTTCTGCTCACTCCATCTTCCATCTTGACCACTCCTTACTAATTCCTCGAATCCTCCTTGCCTCCTAGTCCCACCTATCTTGCTTTCCTATTGGCCAACAGTGCTTTATTCATTAACCAGTATGGGAAACATATTTACAAAATGACATCTCCATCATCTCCTCTTTTCTGTCTGAAATAAAAAGAATGGTTTTAACCTTAGTATAGCAAAATACAACATTTAGCAAGATTTGAAGAAAATATTTCATCATCTACTCTATCTTTGTGAGTCTTAAGTCCTATATGAAACTTATCTTTAATCCTAACTAAGGAAAACTATAACCATAACTATCTGTCTACAACTCCCTCAAAGACTACAGAAGAATTATATATAAACTCAAAAAAAAAAAACAACCCAGAGACAACTCACTGCCTGGTCAGTCACCTGAAGTTCTTCCGTAATCTTCCATCTTCAGCCCATAGGCCATAGTGTGTCTGGCAGACTCTTCAGTGAAGTAGGAAACTTTAAACTGCCTTCTTGTATTGGCAGTTTGTCAGTCACTTTTCTCTGTGTCATGCAGACTGTCTGGCAGACTCTTTCATGAAGCAGGAACTTTGTAGCAATGTCCATCTTGAATCAGCAGTCACTTTTCTGTGGGTCCTGCATGTCCAGTTTATACAAGATAAAGTCAAACAGTCCAGAAAAGAGCAGTATCTTGTCCAAATGGCTAGTCTTGCCATATTGTAAGTAAACTCCATAATGAGTTTCTTTAATGTCCATCTTCCTTTTTGACGCAGGTGGTGTTGCCAGAAACATTTATGTCTCACTGTCAAGAAAAATCCTAAACCATTTTAAATGCCACATTCTGTAGATCTTTGAAAGGTTTGAAGAATGTATATCTATCTCAAATACATGTCTGTATATCTAGAAATCTTAGCTAACTTAACTATAAGATATGACTATCATAGGTACTATCTATAATTTGTATTGAATGAGCTATATAAACATAATACCTAAACAAAAGGAGAAATATACACCCCTCAAGATTGACCTTAAATTTGTATCAATAAATGAAAATCCATTCCAAAACAAAGTATTCATATCTATATCATAATCCCCTTTTACCTTTAAAAAGAGATTGGTTGTGGTCATTAACCATTTATAACCAAGCCCACTTAAATGAAAAAAAATATTTCTAAACAATATTTGGGAATTTGTGCGTTGTTCTTTCCAAACTACTTCCTGCTGGTAAAGGGCGCTGTCAAGGGGAATCCTAATAAGATGCAGAAATCCTGGCTATAGTCTGTAAGGCTGCTTTGTCCAGCTGTTTTGAATGTAGGATCACCTGGGACTCTGTTTCAGGGGGTCTGGCTTGCTCAAACCACATTAGTCTGGAAAGAATCCACAGCTTTTTATTTTCTGTGGAAACAAAAATAGAAATCCTTTTCTCTAGTAAATTGTCCTTGAACTTAAATTTTGGCATCAAAGCATTTTTAAAATATATAAATTGAATTAATCCGGCAGCATCTCCTTTAACAGTTGTTGTTTCCTCAGCAGCAAACAATACAAAGATAATATAATACTGTACAGTGTCCAGATTTTTTCCATTTGTGGCTTTTTTATTATTCTGTTTCTTTTCTATTTTTTGAGACAGGGTTTGTCTGTGTAACTCTTGTTCTTTTGTTTATAAAACCCTTTTTTAAATCTTTTGCTAAATTTTAAGTGGAAGTTCTTATTAGCCACATGGTTGCAATATGTAAGAAGTAGGTTTTTCCTCCAGCCACTAGTTTTGTCTCACTGCTGCTGGCATGTACAGCAGGGGGAATATGTAAGGAGTAAGTTTTTTTCACCCTGTAGCTGTTCTTGTCCTGCCACCATGCCAGCCCCAAATAACTCACAGAGACTCTGTATTTGATATAATGCTGTTGGCCACATTCTGACTGGAGTAAGATGGAATCTACTTTTATTTTAGTGAATCCTTCTGGTTCTTTTATTATAAAGGAGCTGTAACTATTTACATATTTCTAGAATGAAATAAATGGAGTATTAAATGTTTTAAATTGGAATAACTCCAAGTAATATCTTCTGCCTTCAAAAGTTCAATGTTCAACAGATACCAGTAAGTTAAAATATGAACTGCCCACTTGAAATACTAAAGCAAATAACAAAAAAATAACCTGTGAAATTGAAACAAAAAAAAAAACAATTTTTAAATATGTATGAATAGTGAAAGACAACAGAACCATTTATTTCTGAGGTTAATTTTTGTGTTTAACCTTGTAAGTAAAAAAGAGTAAATCTTTATGCTTCTACCATTTTAGAGGAATTCACATATTTACCTTAACTGACTCAACTTTAGAACATATATATGAGCTTATAACTTTGAAAACATTGAAATCACAAACAAAACAGACTTACACCACAAATGCAATCTACTTCCTTTATTGGTGAGTAAAGATTTTTTTTGATGACCTTAGAAGCCAAACATTCTCTTTTAGCATATCAAAAGCATGAACTAAATTTTTATGCCAATGTCTAAAATATAAGAATTTTTCAACAAAGCATAAACTTTTATAAACAAATCTCTCTATTTCTTTTTTTCTATCTTTGTCTCTCTCTCTCTCTCTCTCTTTCTCTTGTGTGTGTGTGTGTGTGTGTGTGTGTGTGTGGTAAAATTTTTTTTTATAAAGCTTTAGATTTTTAAGTTAAATAGGGATGTTTATCTCAAGAAAATAAGAAAATATAAGACTGAAAGTTTAAAAAGGGCTTAGATTTTTATTAGGTTTCTCCCAGAAGAACCATTCTGAATAAGGTAGTTGATGTAATCAGTATTCTGGAGAAAAGTAAAAGATGATACATGCTAAAATATACTGAAGAATTTTACTTGTATTTCAGACAGTGACAGACAGAAGACCAAAACTAATAAAAGATTAAAAACGCAAGGTTCTTGGCAGAAAAAGAACTGAAAGGAAATAGGCAATCACAGGAAAAAGGGATAAGAAATTATTTTCAAAATTATAGCATGTATTATTAATCACTGAGCAGCAGGTCTCTTCATGTTGACATTTTGACATGGTAACCCTGAACTTTGTCACATGCCATATCATGTAGACACAACAAAAAAATGCTGACAGTCTGCCATAAACATCACTGAGGTCACAGGTGAATACTAAAAAGTAAAGATGCATATAATACTAAGATACACTGAGATCAACTTAATCTTATGTTGCCTGGTTTAAATTTTTACTAATGTGTCAATAGTAAACAAAGATTAAAATCTCATTATATTAGAAAATCTGACATTTACTTTGGCAGACACCTCATCAAAGGGATATTGAACTCTCTAATTTGATGTATATGAATGTAACATTGTCTATGCAATGTATATACTAATAGAAAGTTCTTTAGCATAATTTTTTAAGGAAGCAGTCACAAAATCTTATGGCTAAACTACTTAAGAATTGTCAAGGAAAAGATCTGATAACTGCAGAATTAAGTGTCTTTTCTACTGGGAAGATTTTTTTTTTGACTCTTTCCCAATCACCTAGCTAGTAACAATTTTCAAAATGCTATTAGATTTATTTATGTTATTATTTAATGAGCATGAGTGTTTTGATCACATGTGTATATGCCTGGTGTCCACGGACAGCAGTAGAAGGTATTAGATCACATGGGACTTAAATTATATGTGGTTGTAAGCTACCATGTGGATGCTGAGAATCAAACCTGAGTCCTCTACAGAAGCAATAAGTACTCCTAACTGCTGAATCCTTATCTATTCCCAATAATTTTTAAATATTAAGAAGTCCTGTAAACATGTATGGGTCTTCATAATACTTTGTTATTCTTATTTTTGCATATATAACTCCTTTTTACAAAGAAGGCATCATTTCTTATTTGATTATACATGATGCATTTGACAATGTTCGATATCTCTCATAACTGCTGAGGGAAAATTGCTGATTATTTGGTAATATATTAAGCATCCTGAATTAAACAAAATATACACGTCAGAATAATTATCACTAAGTCATATGACTAAAAACCAACTATTAAGTGTCCACTGAACATAAAGCAAGGATTGCTTTGATTTACCATGGGAGAATGCACAAACAATGAAAATTATAGTGTTTTCTTGCCCTAAAGTGCCCTATTTTGACTTACTGAATCTAAGTATGTATGTATAAGTGTATATAAGCATAAATAGTAGATAAATAGATAATACATATAAGATATCGAATTCACAAATGATACTAATCGACTTGTGCATTGTATTTCCTGATATAATTGGGAAAATAAGAAAAGAGAGAAGTAAATTAAATGTAAAATTAAAAAATTAAAAAAAAAAGAACTCTATAGAATGATATATGCAAAATTTACCCTAAGTACTGGCAATTTATTCTATTATTCTATACTATTATATGCCTGCAATGAAAACCTAGCTAAATGGTAACTAATATGTACCAATATATATATAACTAAGCATGGGACTTAATGAATTGACTATTTTATTGCTAAATATTCTTTTTGAGGAACACAATGAGTTGACTTACAGACTGATTCAGATTCTGGATAATTTATTGACTGGCATTAGAAACAGCACTGCATCATGAAACTAATCTAGTTAAATCATATACAGATGAATCTATGATCCATGAGAATGTACATTGCTACCTTCCTAATGTTGAATGTTCAGTGAACTACAAAGGACATGATTCACCAACCTGTACTACACCATTAATATACCTACCATAACAAAATAAACTTAATGTATGGTACCAGAATAATAGAAAAACAAGTAAGAACAATAGAAAAATAGCAGGAAAAAAAAACTATTAGAAATCAATGGTCATTGACATGGTAGTGGTTTTAACATACTCATAAGGAGATCAATTTTTTATTAAAGTGCTAGTAGATACCATTTCTCTTCATGTGAATCTTGTGGTGATATATTATTAATGATTTATTTAAGCTTACCTGAATATTCAGAAAACAAAGTCAGCCTTAAGCTATTGAGATCAGGCCATCATGGTACACACCTGTAATCTCAAAACTCAGGAATAAGAGGTAAACAGATCTCTGTTTTGTCAAGGACACCATGGCCTAAACTAAGGAAAGAATAACAGAGCTCATGCCTTTAATCCCAGCACCTGGAATCGCATACCTTTAATTACAGCATTATGGAAGTATTTAAGACAGGAGCAAGGTCTCAGAGCTGGTTTTCATTATCCAGCCACATTGAGGATAGATAGGCAATGGATTCTCCAGCCATGCTGAGAAGAGGCAGCCATCTGAGGCTTGGTGAAAACTTGTGGAGACAGAACCATCCCTTTTAGCCTGAGGTACAGATAAGAACTAGTGGCCAACTGTTTTGCTTTCCTGATCTTCAGCTTGAAACCTGAACCCCAATATCTGTCTCTGGGTCTTTTTATAAATCATGCTACAGAATCTCAAAAATTTAAATATGTATAATATTTATTGTTTACCATAATGCAGATCTCAAAGAATACAGACCTGTCAGAGCCCAAGAGGGCAAATATATGCAGTTTGCTTCTTGACATGTTTCAAAATTATCAATTGTCATCATACTAGCCTTTGAATTACTTTCCTGTCAATAACTTTGAGTGCCCCTTATTTTCTTTCTGAAAGCTGCTCATTTTAAACCATGCTGTAGCCTGCTTTGTGTCATTATTTTTAAATTGCATTCTATGTCTAGCCTTCCTCATTTTCCCAAATAGATTATAAAGTTCTTGAGAGCAGAAACTATATCTTAATATATATTTTATACTCTTGTGTCATTTGTCCCCTCAGAATCCAGCAAAGTGCTTCTTATATAGTGTGTGGTTAAATTCATTTTCATAAATGACAATGAAGGATAATGATACACTATCTGGTAAGGAATAATACAATGTTTATATTATCATTGTGTTCAAAGGTCTAAGTTATTTGGATGCTCTACAAATAAGGACCATTGATCCACTTCATGGTTTAGTTTATTCATAGATTTTAAGAAGGCTAAGAAACTACATCCCATGTGTATACATCTTAGAATGGGAGAGGAATGGCATAGGAGAAAAAAGTGCGATCACACATGTAAAGATATAATAGCAGTAAGAATTCCTAGGTTATGGAGGTAAAGGGGTGGGATGTTTGGAAGGAGGAAAAGGACCAGGGAAGGCAGGGTATATGTATATGGAGGTGGTAAATGGTGAACAAAAACATAGTTTTATGGCTTTAAGTGTGAAATCCTTATATGGGAACCCAAATTTAAAAAATAAAGAATATATAAGGAAAACATTATGTTAAATGGAAAATCACAGATTAATTATTTAACCAATGATAAAAGTAAGTCATAAGAAGTACAAGGTTGCTGTGATGGTTTGTTTTAATTGTTAAATGAATGGGAGTCTTAATGAGATATTGTCTAGGTAGATTAGCCTATTATTGAATTAGCTGAGGTTGGAGACCTACCCACTGTGGGGGTTAACTTTCCCTATATAGGAAATCATGATTGTCACAGTCTTTCCTCACTCTTTGTTTTTTGACACAGTGTCACTAGCTGTCAGAAGCTATTGCTGCTATGAAATCCCCTACTTAGGTGGACAGTAATCTGAGACTAGGAACTTAAATAGTTACCTCACCTAAATCTCATTCGTTAGATGATTTTACCACAACAACAGGCTTAAACCCATGTCTGAAAATATCTTATTTAACAAACAATATTTAAAAAAAATCAATCAAACAAAGAAGAATCTATTACTATTTCAACAAAGTAATATTATATATAAGATATATTGCCATTAATTTGGTTTCAATGCAAAATTCTACCAGAAATTAAAAGATGAGCTAATATCACTACTCCTCAAAGTGTTCCACACAGTAAAAGCAGAAGGTTCATTGCCAAACTCTTTTTATGAAGCTACAATTACTTTGGTACACAAGCCACACAAAGATACAATAAAGAAAAAAAAAAACTACAGACTAATATCTCTCATGAACATTGATGCAAAAATACTCAATAAAATACTGGCAAATCGAATCCCAAAACACATCAGAGAAATCATCCACCATGACCAAGTAGGTTTCATCCCAGGGATGCAGGGATGGTTCAACATACAAAAACCTATCAAGTTACTGGGGAAAAGGACTTCTATTTTTGTTTCCACAGAAAATGAAAAGATATGGATTCCTTCCAGACTAATGTGGTTTGATCACGCCAGACCGCCTGAAACAGAGTACAAGGTGATTCTACATTCAAAACAGCTAGACAAAGCAGCCTTACAGACTATAGCCAGGATTTCTGAATCTTCAAATCCCCCATGACAGTGCCCCTTACCAGCAGGAAGTAGTTTGGAAAGAACGACGCCCAAATTCCCAAATATTGTATATAAATGTTTGTTTTCATTTAATTGGACTTTGTTATATAAAATAAAATAAAATAATAAAATAAAAAACCTATCAATGTAATTCCCAATATAAACAAATGGAAAAAGAAAAAACACATGATCACCTTATAAGATGGGGAAAAAGCCTTTGATAAAATTCAACACCCATTCATAATAAAGGTCTTGGAGAGGTCAGGATAAACAGGAACATAAATAAACATAACAAAAGCAATATACGCAAACCAATAGCCAACATCAAACTTAATGGAGAGAAACCCAAAGCATGCAATTCCTCTAAAATCAGGGACAAGACATGGCTGCCCACTTTCCATATCTCTTCAATATTTCACTTGAAGTTCTAGCTAGAGCAATAAAAAACAAACAAACAAACAAACAAAAAATAAAAAACAAAAGAAGATCAAGCAGATACAAATTGGAATGGAAGAAGTCAAATTTCTCTATTTGCCAATAATATGATGGTTTGTTGACATAAATGGCCAGAAAAACTCTACCAGGGAACTCCTACAGCTGATAAACACCTTCAGCAAAGTGACAGGATTCAAGATTATCTCAAAAAATAAATAAATAAATAAATAAATAAATAAATAAATAAATAAATAAAACACAGTTCTGTGAATATATACAGAGAGTAGAGGGCTGAGAAGGAAATCAGAGAAACATTACAATAGCCACAAACAACATAAAATATCTTGGGGTAATGCTAACCAAACAAGTAAAAAACCTGAATAGCAAGAACTTTGAGACTTTCATGAAATAAATTTAAAGATGATACTAGAAAATAGAATGAACTCCCATGGTCTTGGATAGGTAGAATCAACGTAATAAAAATGGAAATTTTGCCAAAAGCAAGCTATACATTCAATGCATTCCCCATCAAAACATTAACATAATTCTTCACAAATCTTGACAGAATAATACTCAACTTTATATGGAAAAACAAATCACCCAGGATAGCCAAAACATCCCTGTACATAAAGGAACTTCTGGAGGTATCACCATCCCAGACTTCAAGTTCTATTATAGAACTATAGTCCCGAAAACAGCAAGGTATTAGCACAAAAATAGACAGGTAGAATGATGGATTAAATTGAAAACCCTGATACTAACCCACACACCTGAGAACACCTTACTTTTGACAAAGAAGCTAAAATTTTACAAGGGGAAAAAGAAAGCATAACTGGATGCTAGAATATAGAAAAGTTCAGATAGATCCATTTCTATCAACACACAGAGAACTTAAGTCCAACTGGATCAAAGATTTCAACATAAATCTAGCCACACTGAACCTCTTAGAAGAGAAAATGGGAGATACTCTTGAACAAATTGTACAGGAAACAGTTTTCTGAACATAACACCAATCACACAGACACTGAGATCAACAATTAATAAATGGGACCTCCTCAAACTGAAAAGCTTCTGTAAGGCAAAGGACACAGTAAGCAAGACAAAATTGAAGCCCACAGAATGGGAAAACATATTCACCAACCCCACATCTGGCAGAGGGCTGATTTTCAAATATGCAAAGAACTTTAGAACCTAGTCACTAAAACACCAAATAATTCAATTAAAGAGTTGGGTTCAGAACAAAATACACAATTCTCAATGCTTGAAAGATAAGAAAGTGTTCAACATTCTTAACCATCAAGGAAATTCAAATCAAAACAACTCTGAGATACCATCTTACTCCTGTCAGAATGGCTAAAATAAAAAACACCAATGGCAGTATATGCTTGAGAGGATGTGGGGAAAGGGGAACACTCCTCCACTGCTGTTGGGATTGTAAACAAAAAGCAGCCGCTTTGGAAATCAGGGTGGTGGTTCTAAGGGAAAATGTGAATCAGTACGCCTCAAGATCCAGAAATGCTGCTCTTAGGCATATACCCAAAAGATGCACATTCATAAAATAAGGACATCTATTCAACTACATTCTTAGCAGCATTATTTGTAATAGCCAGAACCTGGAAGAGACCTAGATGCTCATTAACTGAAGAATGAATAAAGAAAATATGGTGCATCGACACTACTCAGCAGAAAAAACAAACAAACAAACAAACAAAATATTGAATATTGAAAAGTGCAGGCAAATGGATAGAACTAGAATAAACCATCCTGAGTAAGGCAATACAGTCACAAAAATTCAAATATAGTATGTGCTTACTCATATATGGATTTTAGACATATAGCAAAGGATTACCAGCCTGCAACCTACATTGTCAGAGAAACTAGGAAACAAGAAGGACCCTAAGAGAAATATACATGGTCCTCTGAGAAGGAGAAAGTGAAAAGATCTCCTGAACACATTGGAAACATGGGAGCAGATAAGATGGAGTTAGGTGGAAGAGAAGGGGAGAAGGGAAAAGAGATTGTGAGGAAGCAGAAAGACTGAGTTAGGGGAAGAATAGAGGAGAACAATAAAAGAGATACCATAATAGAGGGAGCCATTATAGGTTTAAAGAGAAATGTAGCACAAGGTAATTAGCAAGAGATCAACAAGTATGACACCAATTATCAATCTAAGCAATAGGAGAGAGGCTACCTTAAAACCCTTCCCTGAAAATGAGTTTGATGACTATCTCATAGGCTATCCTAGAGCCATCATTCAGTAGCAGATAGAAGCAGAAGCAGAAACCCACAGGTAAACACTAAACTGATATTCTAGAATCCAGTTACAGAGAGGCAGGAATGATGAGTAAAGAGGTCAAGACCAGGCTGGAGAAACCCACAGAAACAGCTGACCTGAACAAGGGGGAGTTCATGAACTCCCAGAATGAAAGCTGGCAAACCAGCAGAGGACCAACTCAGACCTCCTGAACATGGGTGTCAGTTAGGAGGCCTGGGCATTCAATGGTGCCTCTGATTGTTGAGCAATATTTTTCCCTACTATACAAATGGTTATTGGGAGTCTGTTCCACATAGAGAGATACTCTTTTGGCCTAGAACATGGAGGAGGGATTAAGCTTTACTCCAAATGATATGACAGACTTTGAAGACACCCATTGTAAAAAAACTTTACCCCTTACACCCCAGGGAAGGCCACACTCTCCCTGGGGAGCAGAAAGGGAATGGAATGGGAGCTTGTGGGGGGCAAAACAAGAGCAGAGGGAAGGGAAATGGGATAGACATGTAAAATAAGCTTCATTTTAATTTAAATAAAATAAAATTATAAAACTAAAAAAAGTTGGCATTTAAAAACAAAATAAAACTTAAAGGAGACAACTGCCCCATCAGAAAATTAAAATTTGATTTTTGAAAACTATACAAGCTGAAAACAATTGACTAACATGCTTCTTTCCAGGTCAGAATTAGTGTCAATCTAAAGTGACTATGGCAGCCTTCTGATACAACCCATGAGGTTGACTGAAATACATTCCCACTGTTATAGGTATCCTGACTATGCTATCATTGTTACCCATTGGATGTTATATTCTGTTAAGTGTCTGAAGTAAGATTAAATTGATATTAAATGGCTATAGGTATATTGTGACTTTTATTAAAGAAATATTCTTTAGAGACATCCTGGAGTCAGCATTTAGTTACTATGTTAGTTTCTTTTTCTTTTGTTACAGGTTTCAGTGTAGATCTTTGTGGCTTGATAAAGTAAATCCTATAGAAAAAAAAAATATTCTGTTGATTCTTTAAGAAAGAAGGCACTATTGAAATTTGAGACAAAAAAAAAATCTTCTGTATGAGTTCCTACTTGTTCTCAAGAATGTTTAAAGATAAAAAACCTCACAAAGTAAATTTAATATAAAGAAAATGTTAAAATGATAGACATACCTCAAAATTCATAGAAAGTAACCATTGACCCCTCGCTCTGTTTAAATTAAAGAAATTAATAGCACTCATAAAAATAAATAAATAAAATATTGTGACAAAAGGAACATTGAGGTCAAATTATTTTAGATTACAGTCCATAATAGGAGACATGAAATCATATCAATAAGAACCTGGGGGAGATGGTCACATTGTGTCTAGTGGAAGAAGCCAATGGTGAATGCTGATGCTCAGCTTGCTTTCTCATTTTCAGGATCCCATCCCAGGAAGTGGGGCTACCAGGGTGGTAGCTCTTTCCAAATTTCCAAATCCATTAAACTAACATGGATAATCATATATATGTATATGGGCCCAACTCTCAAGTGACTCAACATCACATGAAACTGAAATTTGAGAGAAAATCACAAATTTTCTCATTATAAACATGCCATTTGTTACAGAACTTTAAAGGGATTTCCTTCCATTCTTTTTCATCGATGATGGCCTGATAGAATACAGGAAGTTATTTCACATTTTTTTTTTGTGTTTGTAGAGACTTGCATTGTGACTAATTTGATCAATTTTGGAGAAGGTCCTATGAGGTGCTGAGAAGAATGCATATTCTTTTGTGGTTGGGTGAAATGTGTAGATATCTGTTAGGTGCTTTTAAATCATAACAGATAGTTCCATTATTTCTCTGTTAGTTTATGTACAGATGACCAGTCCATCGGTGAGAGCAGGTGTTGAACTCTACCCATATTAGGGGAATATGTGTATAGAATTGAGACATCATCTTGGTAGAATTTTTTCTTTGGTGAATATTAAATGCCCTATTAGATTTGATCATTTTGATTAATTTCAGTTTAAACTCTGATTTTTTTTTAGATGTTAGGATAGTTACACTCTCTTGCTACTTAGGTACATTTAATGAGAAAAATCTTTTTTTCAATCTTTTACTCTGATGTAATTCCTCTTTGTTTATACTGAGGTATGCTTCTGCTATGAAACAACAGGATGAATCCTGCTTTTGTATCCATTCTGTTAGTGTCTATTGTTTTTTTTTTTTTTTCTTGACAAATTGAGTCTGTTAATATGAGGAATATTAATGACCAGTGATTATTTTTGCTACTTTGTTGTTGTTGTTAGTAGTAGTATTAGTAGTATTAGTAGTGTGTATGTGTGTATGATTCCCTTCTTTGGGTTTTGCTGCCATGAGATTATTCATTTTCTATGTTATTATATAGTTAACATTCTTGAATTGGAGATTTCCTCTAGTACCTTCTGTAGGGCTGTATTTGTGGACAGACACTGTTCAAATTTGACTTTCTTCATGATATACCTTGTTTTATCCATCTATTGTGATTGTAAGTTTTGCTTGACATAGTATTCTCATATATCACTAGTGGACACTTAAAGTCTTCAAGAAATCATTCCAGGCTACTCTAGATTTTGCTTTCTACATTTAGAGTAGCATGTGCAACAAGTAGGTTTCCCTTTATATGTTATTTGGCCCTTTTCACCATGCAGCATTTATTATTTTTTCTTTGTTCTGTCTGATTATTGTTTTAATTATTATATGGTACAGGGATCTTATTTTCTGGTCCAATTTATTTGGTGTTCTGTATGCTTCTTGCACCTCTATAAGAATGTCCTCTTTAGGTTAGGAAATTTTCTTCTATGATTTTCTTAAATATAATCTCTGGGTTTTGAGATAAAATTTTTCTCCTTCTAATCTGAATAATGTTAGGTTTAGTCTTTTCATAGTGTCTCAGATTTCCTGTATGTTTTGCATGTGTAGTTTATTTAGATGTAACATTTTCTTTTACCATGGAATCATTTTCTTTTATAATATCTTCAACATCTGAGATTCTCTCTTCCATCTCTTGTATTCCATTGGTTATGCCTGCATCTGTAGTTTCTGTTCCTTACCCAGATTTTCCATTTCCAGAAGTGCCCGAATTTCTGCTTTATTTGTTGCTTCTATTTTGATTTTTAAGTCTTGAATAGTTTCTTTTACGTTTGTTTTTTCTTTGTTTTCTTGGCATCCTTAAGAAATTTATTTATTTTCTCCATTGTTTTGGTTTTCTTTTCCTCCTTTTTGTTTTGTTTTTGGTTTTTCAAGACAGGTTTTCTCCATCTTGCTTTGTAGACCAGACTTGATCTTGGATTCACAGAGATCTGCCTGCCTCTGCCTCCTGAGAGCTGGGATAAAAGGTATGTGCCACCACTGTCCCACTAAAATATGTAGCCTAGGATGTCCTCAAACTCATGATCCTCATGCCTCCAACTCCTTCAGCAATCCTACTGGTGTGAGCCACCACATTGGCTTTTTCCCTCAATTTCTTTAAGAGGGTTTTTATTTACTCTTTAAGAACACATATATTCTTCATAAAGTTTTGTTTTAAGGCCACTTTCTTGGATTTCAGATGCTTTGGGATATTCAGGTCTTGCTATCATAGGGTAGCTGGGGTCTGGATTTCTAGTGGCTGTCATTCTCTGTACAAGTTGGGAGATAGCCTTCTGGTGGTTAGATTGCCCTTTGGTGTTTCAGTGGTCTCTGTTCTTCTGATCAGTTTTCTTTACTGCTGTGTTCTTTCTACTGCTGAGGTTTGCTATTGATGTGATCTATACCCCAGTAGTGTGATTCTGAAGAACAGGATCCACAAGTGGTGCTGATGATGAGATGTGAATGGGAGGGCCGCAGGAAGAGTTCTAGGGAAGAGAATCTGGGAAATAGTGCTGTTTGGCTGGCAGGCAAGTCATCACTTGTTCTTCTCACAGATGTGGACTGTCCCTAAGTCTATGAACTCTGCCAGAGTTGGGGGAAGGACTCCCTGAAAGAAGGATGATGTGGTGGGTAGGCTTGGGTAGCCCAATGGATCTTTGGGAAATAGAATGCAGGGAGTGGGGCAAGCTAGCTAGCAGGCCAATCATCAGTTCTTCCAGCTGGTGTGGCTTGCACCAGAGAAGCAGAATATACCAGAATATAGCAGAATATATCAGGGCTCAGCAGCAGTGCTGGTCATGGATTGAAGGGGGCAGGTTGTTCTCAGTGTTTTAAAGATTCATATTGAAAAGTCAATGGGCTAGCAGGTAAAGACAGTTGCCACCAAGTCTCTCAATCTCTTTTAGATTTCTGGCACCCAAATGTTAAAGGAAAGACAATACTTCCATAAGTAGTGAAATCTAGTGAAATCTATGTGTGTGCATACACACATACACACTAAATGAATGAATGCCTAAATAAATAATAAAAGTTCTGAGTCCTCATCTCATCTGTGATTCATGGCAATTTCTTAACAATGAGCCCTTTAAAAAAATCTAGTGATATGCTTCTAACATATAATGCTCAGATTAAATATTCTCATTTTAAAATTGAAAAATTTCTACACAGCCAGGAATGGCTGGAGAAAGTGACAGCTGAAATAAAGAAGACCAAAACTGAATCCTAAATTCAACTTTTGGCATCTTGTGCTTATGATGAATTTGGCTGAAGCCAAAAGAAGATTGATAATACCACCCCCTTTCTGTGCCATCTCTAATACACATAGTCAATGGTACACAGCTTTCCTCAGTAGATGTTCTGTTTCTGGCATCTCTGATATCCTGCTATTCCACTGAAACACAAACTCCACATTCACAGCTTCCCTCAAGAGCTTCTCAAATCTGTCTTGTAGAGAATCTGACAATTCCACACTATTCTTTTCCTCAGCTGCTTTCTGACACCCTGAACCATTTCTTGAGTACCAAAACCATTGAGTTTTTTTATGCTTTCAAAATTAGTATCTTATTATACCAAGTTCTATGTCTGTTTTATGGTAGACACTACCCTCCTCCCTGTATCATTGCTGTATAAGCTTAAATATGCAAACATAGGGCAAACATTATCCTAGAGTTTGGTGTCTGGAGACTAGGGAACCTTCTCTGCTGCATTGTTAGGCAAGATTTTTCCTTTCACATCAATTTGCATCTTTACATATTGGAGTCTTTGATGAGTAGATTCACACTCTCAAGTCACATTTCCTGTTGAACTGGTGCATAATGCAAAGTCTCTCTCTCTCTCCCTTTTTTCATAACAACATTATTTGTTCTTTTTTGTTGTTTTATTTATTTATTTATTTTATTTTACATATTGATCCCAGTTCCCTCTCTCTTGCTCTCACCCTCCCTTTTATGTCCCCCAACCACCGTTCCATCCCATCCACTCCAGTCCACAGGGAGGGTGATGCCTTTCAGGAGGGATCAATAAAATCTGTCAAGTCACTTGGAATAAGGACTACACCCTCCCTCCTGCCTCTAGGTTAAGGGAATATCCCTCAATGGGAAATGTGCTCCCAAAATCTTTTGTGCACCAGGGATAAATCCTGGTTCTACTGTCAGAGGTCCCTTAGACTATCCAGGCCTTCTCTAACTGAGACCCATGTTCAGGGGGTTTGAGTTGCTCTGATGCTGGATTCCAGCTATCAGTCTGAGGGGTCCATTAGCTCCCCCTTGTTCAGGCTCTGTGGGTTTCTGTATCCTGGTCTTGTTATCTCATCAATCTCATTATCAGGGAAGCCTTTCCATTATTACTCAAATTGTTAGTTGGGATCAGATTCACACAAGGGGTAGGCCTTGTATGGATCTCTTAGGTTCCTCTTTGTATCTGAGTTTCTCTGGCGTTATTATTTAAAGGCAGGTGATCATTTGCTCTATGTCTAAAATCCATATATGAGTGAGTAAATACCATGCTCCTCTTTTTGTGACTGAGTTGCCTCATTCAGGATGGTTTCATCAAGTGCCATCCACTTGCCTGCAAATTTCAAAATTCCATTGTGTTTTAGATTTTTTTTTCCTGCTGAGTAGTATTCCATTGTGTAAATGTGCCACATCTTCTTTTTCCATTCTTCAGTTGAGGGGCAACTAGGTTGCTTCCAGGTTCTTGCTATTACAAATAATGCTTCCATGATCATAGTTGAACAGATGTCTTTGTTGCATGGATGTGGATAATTTGGGTATATGCCAGGAAATAGGACTGCTGGAACCTGTGGTATAATGATCTCCAATAGAGGAAATCAAAAAGACTGAATGACACTTAAGAAAGTGGTCAATATCCTTAGCTATCAGGGAAATGCAAATCAAAACAACTTTGAGATACCATCTTACTCCTGCCAGAATGTCTAAAATTAGAAACACCAAGACAACTTATGCAGGAGAGGATGTGGAGAAAGGGGAACACCCCTCCACTGCTGATGGGAGTGTAAACATAACTCCAGTTATGTGGGAGTGTGAACCTAACTCCAGGGGCACAGACACTGAGAGAAACAATTAATAAATGGGACCTCTTCAAACTTAGAAGCTTCTGTAAGGCAAAGGACTCAGTGGACAAGACCAAATGGCAGCCCACAGACTGAGAAAAGATTTTCACCAATCCTATATCTGACAAAGGGCTAAGCTCCAAAATATACAAAGAACTCAAGAGACTAGTCAAAAAAAAAAAAAAAAAAAAAAAAACCAAATAACCCTATGAAAAAATGGGGTACAGAACTGAAGAAAGAATTCTTAATAGAGGAAATCAAAAAGGCTGAAAGACACTTAAGAAAATGCTCCACATGCTTAGCTATTAGGGAAATGCAAATCAAAACAACTTTGAGATACCATCTTACTCCTGCCAGGATGGCTAAAATTAGAAACACCAATGATGACTCATGTTGGAGAGGATGTGGAGAAATGGGAACACTCCTCCACTGCTGGTGGGAGTGCAAAATCATACAGCCATTTTGGAGATCAGCATGGCAGTTCCTCAGGAAAATGTGAATTAGTTTATCACAGGACCCGGCAATCCCCCTCTTAGGCATATACCCAAAGGATTCACATCCATGCAACAAAGACATCTGTTCAACTATGTTCATAGCAGCATTATTTGTAATAGCAAGAACCTGGAAGCAACCTAGATGCCCCTCAATTGAAGAATGGTTAATGAAGATGTGGCACATCTACACAATGGAATACAACTCTGCAGAAAAAATAATGGTATCTTGAAATTCGCAGGCAAGTGGATGGCACTTGAAGTAACCATCCTGAATGAGGCAACCCAGTCACAAAGAGAGGAACACAGTATGTACTCACTCATATATGGATTTTAGACCTAGATCAAAGGATCACCAGCCTATAATTCACACCACCAGAGGAACTAGGATACAAGGTGTATTCTAAGAGATTCACATAAAGTCCCTCACAGAACTGGTAAGGGACAAGTCCCCCAGAGCTCAGGGAAAGTGGGGGGGGGTGGTAGTGAATGTAGAGAGATGTAGGAGAAATTGAGGGGGGGGAAAGGAAAACATGTAGGATCAGGAATAGTGAGCCTGGTTAGGAATAGAAAACAGAAAACAAAGAGAGAGAGAGAGAGAGAGAGAGAGAGAGAGAGGGAGAGCGAGGGAGAGAGAACATAAAGAGGGAGCCAATATTGGTTTGAAGATACGATTGAACATAAAGAAAGGTCTAGAGAAGTATAAGACTGCTGCCAACTAACAATTTGAGCTTCCATGGAAATCTACCATAAATGCCCTTCCTGGAGAGTGAGATCAACAACTATATTATCCATGGAGCCCTCAACTAATGCCTGTTGGAAATAGGAGCAAACGCCCATACATAAACACTGAGTGGAATTAGAACCTAGAGGCACATGGAGAGGACAAGACCAGGCAGCAGAAACACATAGTGTCAGCTTACCTGAAGAAGGAGGAGCTAACGGGCCACCAGACTGATAGCTGGGAAGCCAGCATGGGACTGACTCAGCCAGAAGGACTGAGAAGTCTAAGGGACCTCAGACAGTGGAGCCAAGATGTATCCCTGGTGCACAAAAGGGCTTTGGGAACACATCCCCCATGGAGTGATAACTGCCTTAATCTAGAGACAGGAGAGAAGCCCTATTCTCTACTTCCATGACTTGTCAGATCTACATGACCCCAACTGGATGACATTCCCCTACATATGGAATTGGAGTGGGGGATGGGAGGGGAAGGTGATTAGAGTGCATGTAAGAGGGCAGAGAGGGTAAAAGGGAGGAAAAGAGGGAGGGAAGAAGGCAGGGAGGGAGGGAAGGAGGGACGGAGGGAGGGAGGGAGGGAGAGGGAACTGGGATCGACATGTAAAATAATAAATTAAAAAAATGCTTTGGCTCCAAAATTTAAGTTCAAGGACAAGTTACTCGGGAAAAGGATTTCTATTTTTGTTTCCACAGAAAAAGAAAAACTGTGGATTCCTTCCAGATTAATGTGGATTTATCAAGCCAGACAGCCTGAAACAGAGTACCAGGTGATCCCTCATTCAAAACAGCTGGACAAAGCAGCCTTACAGTCTACAGCCAGGATTTCTGTATCGTCTTCGAATCCCCCATGACAGTGCCCCTTACCAGCAGGAAGTAGTTTGGAAAGAATGATGCCCAAATTCCCAAATATTGTTTATAAATGTTTGTTTTCATTTAAATCAACTTGGTTATATAAAATAATAAAATAAATAAAAAATAAATAAATAAATTCCTACCTTTACTTCCCATAGTGATGTACTGACACCTGCAAGAATAAGCTGACAAAGCATCTCCTTCCCGGTGTTTCTTTTTATCAAGGTATTTGTCACAGCAAAGACACTGAAACACACTAGGGTTTTCATAGCAAAAGCATTAAAATGGTACACATTCCATGTAAAAAAACAGTTTTAGTACCTAAGAGCTGGATGGCCAGTTCTATTATTGCAAAAGGCTACTACTTCTTGATATCAACTTTTGTCTCTGTTTCTTTTCCTGCTGGAGTGATAAAAATTCTCTAACCAAAGCAACTTATAGAATAAAGTGTATGTTGTGACTCACAGTTAAGTTTCCAGTACGTCCTCATGAGGAAGCCACAGAGAAGGAGCTTCGGGGAAGTGCTCATAGCTTATCCCCAACTGGGAAGCAGAAAAGAATGACTGCTTGAATGGGCTCACATTTACCCTTTTAAAGTGTTCAGAGTCCAGTGGGTGGCCTTCTCACCCAATTAATCCAATCAATGTAACTCCTAAGAAGTAGGCCCAGAATCCCATTTCTTAGGTGATTCTAAGTCTTATCAAAATCAGAACTGAGTATACCACCTTAACCATATTCAACTGTAGTATTCCACCATTATCTTTGCTGCTTTGTAAGACTGGCTCAAAAGTAAGCTCTTAAAACTCCTGGTTTCAAGAGACATGTTCAATTATATAAAAGTTAAAGAGAAACTAATGACAACAAATTAGAACCAGGTTAGTAGGAAACCCATGTAATCTTAACACTCAGGATGCTCCTACAAGAGGAATATTGCAAGTTGAAGGACAGACAGCATAGGCTCTAAAGTGAGAAACTACCAAAACAGGAAAAAAAATCCCAACAAATACTGTTATTTTCTGAACATATTCTTAAATAAATAATTTGAATTTCTAAAACTACAATTTTGTGAAAGTTTTAAATGCTTAAATATATCTCCCATTTTAAAAATTATGTATAAAATATGTATGAGTTAGTGTGCAGGAAAAAAATAGAAACCATTTACATGCATTTATTCCTTAACATCTTTTTTTTTTTTTTTTTTTTTTTTTTTTGCTGTGACTACTGTGACTACTTTGCTGTGATCTACAGAAAAAATAAGACGAGACAGTAGGAGAGGGATTAGTTGAGAAGAAGGAAGAAGGAAGTATGAAGCAGTAGGTAATCAAGAGAAGATAATATAGTGGATGTGTGTACAATAACTTACTTATGCATATACATTAAGATTAAGAAAAATAATAAAGTAAAATAGTCTCACAATAATAGGTAATTTTTATACTTTTGTAAAATAAGCCAGAATTGCCATACATACTATGCAATGGTTAGTTTCTCTTTATTTTGATTTAAACTTAATTGGATAATTTGTTCAAGATCACATTTCTGTGTGTGTATGATACAAAAGTATATACAAATGAAGATGGGGTGAAACCAGATAATTAGCTGTGATTCTGACATTGAATCTGCCAATGTTTTGTTGTGTAGCTTCATAGCCTTCACTTTGTCAAACTATGGAGTTATTTTAAGCAAAGCATATTTCTTTTATTATGTTACATCAGGGAATTAGCATTTTAAAGTCTTTAAGAGTATATGTGACATACTAATCTAGGGCAGACATTCATAGATAATAAATAGTCCATGGCTGTGATATTTATAAATAAAAAATAAGCCTTTGACAATATGAGCTAACCACTGTCTGAAACTTTCATTTCACAAATGACCTAGTGTTCTGATATTCTGTTTTCCAGTTTGTGATAAATGTGCCCTTGACAAGATACTTCTAGTTACTCTGAAGTACGTGTGCTAAGTATGTTTCTGGATTTGGATTAAAAATAATTGTCTTATATGCATGCAATGCTTTCTCCCCTCAACAACCAAGTGATACAAAGTAATCAGCCCCCTATTTATTGCATTTGATATTCCCATAATATGGGCTTAGAATATGAACCAACACATGGTCATAAGGGTACTTCTTTCTTTAAAACATTGTGTGTCATGGCTGGATCACAGATTATTGTGGATGTAACCATAGCTGCTTTGGACACTCAAAGGCATCTTCACTATGGTTCTCTTATGATGTGACTATTGCTGATGTAACAAATAAAGCCTTTTAACAACCTTTTCTTTTTAAAATAAAATCATTGCAGTGTCTTACACATTTGGATGGTCTTAAAAACTTTTTAAAATTACTTCAAATTGTATGGCTTATAAGACACATTGACTCTGTAAGGCAAAGTAGGATATTTTTAAAATATTTTTAAGTTCTAAAAATGTTGTGTATTTACACTTTCAAATACATTTCCATGTTCAAATTTCTTAGAAATGTGGGGATAATAAGTCTATAATCCTACTGTCCAAGCTAATTACTTAAGTGTGCTTTCTGTTAACACATTCCACAGAATAGAATACAATAGATGTCATTGAATTGCCATTTTGTGTTTCTAAATTCCACATAATTTTAAAAATTCTTTTTAGATAGTTGAAAGAGCAAATTTTATGCAAATAATTATGTAGTTTAGATAATTAAATTTAAGTTTACGTTTTGTATTTAACTTGCAAGGAAATTAGTGATTTTCAAGTGTTTATAATTGAATCTCTAGTATCCTAAGAAACAAAAAATTTTATTAAATTTTTGTTGTCTTTAGAAGTCTACTCTTTACAATATGTTTGAAGATATCGACAGAGGGCATGTTAACTTTTCAAAAAGAGGAGTATTTAGGACAGAGGTGTAATGACCTTGATAACACAGCACCAAATCAGGGAGTATAATATGATTGCATCATTGTGAGCTAGGGATCTAGGGTCTTATGATTACTGACTTTTGTTTCTAGAGATTTGCATATTGATTATGATCTTAGAATATTTATCCTACAGCTAAGTATTTTCTAAGAAAAATGTAAGTATAGTATTTTTAAAATATATATTCATAAATATTATGGAACATTCCATAGTTAAAATTTTGATATACTAAAATATTCTATTTTATTCATAGAGTAAATTAAGTTTTCTAATACTCCGTTTCTAGCATGTTCAATTTCAAAACATAAGCTAACACTTGCCATATGCATAATGTTGGCATGGTAATTTCACTTCATGCTTCAGTGTCACCATCTGGAAAACAAAGATAAAAGTAGTATCTGCTTCTAATGGTTCAAAAGAAAAAGTTAAATAATTCAAAGAATATGGAAGAATATCTAGCTTTAAGTACTTACTAAAGTCTATCATTTTCACTGTGATTTTTATATGGACCTATTTTTTCTTCTATTTTTCTTTTATGTATGATTACTTTTTTCTTATAGTATTTTTTGATTCTGGTTTCATCCTTCCCAACCGACTCCTCTGAGATCCAACCCTCTTCTCATACACACTATTTCTGAATCTCCTTAGAAAACAGGAATCTAAAGACTAATAATAAAATGAAACAACAAAACAGCCAAACTAGAATAGGACAAAACAAACAAACAAAAGGAAAAAGATCCAAAAAAAAAAAAAAACACCTCAAGAAATACATATAGACATAGAGACATAGAAGTTCATACACACTGGAATCTCAGAGAAACACAAAGGACCTGTAATGTGGGGGTTGGGGGGGGGAGGGAATAGAAGCCCTGGCAAAGTATTATAAGACAAAGAACCACCAAAAATGCCATTGAGTTCTTTGTGTGTTGTTCATCTCCTGCTGCTCATCAGGTCTTCCCTAAGAATTGCTTATATTTCCCAGGGAGAATCTATTGAAGAAAACTGATTTTTCACCTCAGCAGTTATTAATCGGAGATAGTTTCTGGATTGGGAATGGGAGCTTGTCTCAATTTCTCCTCTCAGGGCTGGGATGCCATCTGTTACAGAGCCATGCAGGCCTTGTGCCTGTTGCAAAGGGCTCTGTGTATTCACATGAGCCTTAGACTTGCTGTGTTTTGAAGGCCTATTTCCTTGATATCTCTATCTTGACTCACTCTTGCAATCTTTCTGCTCCTTCTTCTGCATAGTTCCTTGAGTCCTGAGAGAAAAGATTTGATGAAGACATTCCATTTAGGACTGACTCTTCTGTGGCCTTTCACTCTCTATACATTGTCTAGCTATGGGTCTCTGTATTTGTTACATCTACTTCAGAAGGAAGATTCTCTGAAGATGGCTAGCCTGGCACTGATCTATAAATACATCAGAATGTCATTGTGAGTTATTATAGTGCTATATTTCTTTAGCAGAACAGTAGTATTTCATTTCCCCCCCACATCCTTGGCTTATCTAGTCTAGAGTTCTTGGCTACCTTGGCAGGATCTGGGATGGTTTACATCTCATAAGTCTGAAATTCAGTCTGTTAGTGGTTGGTTACTCTTACAACCTTTGTGGCACAATAGCAATAATGCATCTTGCAGGCAGGCCATCATTTAGGTCAAAGGGTTTGTAGATGTATTGATGTTTGATTATCTCCTTTGCTAATAGGCAGAGTAGCCTGTAGGATGTGTGCAATATACCCTGTAGCAACATGAACATTAATAGGTAGACCTGTTTATAGAAAATATGATGCTTCGATACCCATTATGTTAGTCATTTTTCTGTCACTGTGGCAAACATGCCAGGTACAAACAACTTCTAATGCTGAAACTTATATTTTGGTTTACAAATACATAGCATTCTATGGTTCTTTGGTTAGGAGCCTGTGGTGATGCAGATATAATGGCGGGAGTGTGAAGTAAAAAAGCAAGATGCACATCTTTCTGAGTTCAGAAACAAAGCTATGGGGTTGAGGAACAAGGATCTTAATATGCATTTTAAAAGATTGCCCTCAATGTTGTAAAACCTTCTACTAGGCCACAGTCCTTAAAGGTTCTGTAAGCTCCCCACACTTACAGCAAGTGGACACCAAAACTTATGTAAGAGCATTTGGGGGACAATTAAGAGTCAAGTATAATATCCATATTCACTGGAAAATTATTGCTTCACATTAGCAAATTCTATCAAATAGCTACATTTCTGTCAATGTGGGAAAGCCATCTCAAATGTGTTCAATTAGAAAATGCTCAATATATATTTGACTTCTTGTTATAACTTCCATGGGTAGATTTACTCTTACTAAGAAACTGTCACTTTTTACTCTTAATCTTCCTGCTTTCTTGAACTTCTTACTTCCCTCCTTGTAACCATCTTTTGCTCTCTTCTTCTTATATTCAACATTTGTTTTAATTCAGTTCATTACTTTTTATTTATTTTTAATTTACTATATATTTTTTGTGTGCAAATCTGTTCTTTCTATGTCTGCCCCTTTTCACTTAACTTCTTCAGGCTTAACTTTATCTCAAAAGACAAGATGTACATGTATCTCACTGTGTGTGCCATGTGGCCATACCATCTACATTCCCACTAATACTATTCAACACAGCCTCACCAATACTTATTACCTTTATATTTCTTAACAGCAATTCTGAAAGTGAAGTGAATGTGATTATGATTTTAACTTTTATGATGATCAGTGATACTGATATTATTAGTTAAGAATATATTACTGTTTAATCTCTTATTTTTTCAAAAATAAAAATATCTAATCCATTTGGTGTCACAATCTGTAATTGCAGATTAGAAAAAACAAAAACAAACATGATAAAAATACAATCAGAGGAGGGAAAAAATTGAGAGTTGGCTGAAACACAGTTCCAAAACTAGAAGAGGAAAGTGTAGCTGTCAGGCAGTGGAGATACAGAAAACTTGGTGAGAAATGTGGAAAAGTTACAAAGATTTAGATATCTAATATACCTAAAGACAGTTAATAGAAAGAGAACAGCACTACTTCACACATTCCAATGTAAAAAACTGCTAATATAGTACAATACCTGTTTATTGTTGATGTATTGATTTAATAAAGACAACTTAAATTATTTTAAATACATTATGATAAAGGATACCAACATATCTGTTAAATATTTTGTACTTTTTGAGGGAAAATATAACTGATAATTGAAGAGAATTACCTACTCAGACACATTTTATTAAATATCGCATGTTGTATTTTGTACTTAAATGGCCAACATCATTGTGGAATTGAACTTCTGAAACATTCAGCTCCCACACATGTATGAGTTCCCTTGAAGTTATGTCTAGGCTATCATATTGAGCTCTCTCCTGAGCTCATTGCTTACATTGTTTACATCCACTCTCAAGGCTTCTTCTTTCTTATCTCTTCTATTTCAAAACAAATTAAAGCAAAGACCTCTGCTATCTATAGGCTGTGCACCAGTACTAGCCCCCTAGAAACCACTAGAGCACTTTCCCAGGAAGAGAAGACCACTCTTCCTCCATCTTGTTCAGAATTGTTACAGCTACACAGAAATACCACTCTCAGAGGCCACATGTGCTGAAGTCACTTTGTGCCTATTTGCCTTCATATTTAATTTCATGAGGACCTATTATGTACTATCCATACTGTAGGCATAAAAACTATGAATATTAAATAGAGCTGATTCTTGTCTCAGAGAATCTTAAAGATTCTAGTGGAAAAAGAATAGAAATGAATTAGCCATTACAGTCTTACAAAGTGCTTATAGCTGCTGAATTGGTCTCAGATATTATACACAATATCCTCTGTGTCTTCTTTCTCCTCCTCAGTACTGGGTTATTAACATCCACTGACATGGAGGGCAGTTTAATTTTCCCACTCACAAATGTGGCAATGCAATGTGATATTGCAAAACTACAAAAATCTTGAAACTTGTTCCTAGATTGAAATTTATATACATTTCAGTTTTGTTAAAATGATTCCCATTTTCCCAAATTGGTTTTACCAGCAGTATGTAGCAATTCACCATACTTTACTCCTCCAATATCATTTGATAGTACTGGTTTTCTTCCTTAGAAGCCAACAGTCTGTTACAAAAGCATGCTGTTAAAATTTAGTATATGGGCTGGAGAGATGGCTCAATGATTAAGAACTGATGGCCCAGTGGTTTTTATTCCTGAGAACCTGAGTTCAATCTCCAACATCAGAATGGCAGCTCACAACAATAAACTCCAGGTTTTGTAGATCAGATGCCTTCTTCTGGCCTATGTGGGTACTAGGTAAGTGTTTATATATATAATTTTTAGTCTCTGTACATATACAGAGATTAAAATAACACTATTGTTATAGGTTTATATAAACATAGTTATATGTTTATTTAGATCAGTATGTAGCTTTATATGCCCATATGTTGTTAGGAGAATGTTTTCCCTGCAGGCCTAGACCCACAGCTGCACCAGCCCCAAATAATACACAAAGACACTGTATTTGATATAAAGCTGTAGGCCAGTTACTAGTTTCTTATTGACTAGCTCTGTCTTAAATATTAACTCATGTCTATTAATCTAAGTACTTCCATGTGGTCTCATCTTACCAGAGAGAGGGGCTGGTGTTCTGCTCTCTCCAATCACTCCATCTTTGACTCCTCCCTACTACTTCCTCAAATCCTCCTAGTCTCCTAGTTCCACCTATCTTGCTTTCCTATTGGCCAACAGTGCTTTATTCACTAACCAAATACAAGAAACATATTTACACAATGACATCTCCCATCAATATGTCAAGATTTACAGGCTATTCCATAATACGCAAATGTATAATCAGGCAAATTATTATAAGGCAAATATCAAGATGTAATTTAGAACCTCTGTTCAGATTTAAAATCTTTCTGGCACCCCAAAGCCTTGTTTCTGCTCCTTTGCAAGGCAAATCTGTTCTCTCTTGAGCACAGGAAATTCTGTGTCGTGAAATAAGAATCATTGTGCTGACTTTCTGTCTTCCCCATGGGTCCTTCTCTCCAGCTTTCGAACTCACCCAATTATTCCAAGTCCTGAGGTTGTTATACCTAATAACAAGTCTCTGCATTTCCCACAGGCTCTCTATTAAGGAATTAAGCTGTGGTCTGTTTCTCTTTCTTTTTTCTTCTTTGTTGTTTCAGTTTCACTTGTAGATGTATGTTAACTGAGTTGTTTCTAAATATTTTCTTGAAATTTGTTCACTCAAATACCTTGCTGGAGTGATTTCAAACCAATTCTATTCCCTAAAAATAGTCAAGCTGAGCATTTTTCTTTCACTGAAATCTTGTTTTTAAAGCCCTCCACTTCACGGATCCTATATAGATGATGAGCACTTAAAAGAGTTTTTCCATTTTCACAGCTGTATTTGACATACACAGACAGGTCAGGCACTATATTAAGATAATAAAAATACAGAGGCTTACTATGAAGAATCTATTATTAATTGTTTTTAAGAGACTCTGCTTTTAGTAATAGAAATACCTTGCTTCCTGTAGGATTTCCTATAGTAGTGTTTCTGGATAATCATTATCCAATCATTATCCAATCCCTCAGGATTTATTGAGATGAGTTGGTTTCCAACCCACCTTGACATTCATACTTGACTTCTCCTTGTCAGGCTATATCCAATGACAACAATGTCAATTGTAGACATCTGATTATTTTTGTATAAACAGGCATTTAGTTTTACATTATAATTTGAAATATTGATTAAACACTATAGTAGATATTATAGAAAACTAAAAATGGATAATTTATAATGACCAATATTCATTTATTCTATTTGTTTACATTTTCATACATAAATATTATAAAGTTAAGATTTTTCTGTTCCCTACAACCTGTTCCCATGTAGTAACTGCTAAAACAGGCTCAGTGGATTTGCCCATAGTCATTTACAAACACCATTACATAATTGTGTTATGTCTTATTTTTGATATTCTATATATATCTGAATCCAGTCATATGGTCAGTAGTATGTGTTTCTCCAGAGAGATATGTATTTTTTTAAACTGACCATCCTATCCAAATATTAAATTGAATTATTATTACAGTAACATCACACTTTATGTATTCCTCATCCCACCATAATTAGTCCCCCACACCATATAATTGTTTGAATAGGAATGGTCGCCATAGGCTCACATGTTGAATACTTGGTCATTAGGATGCAGTGCTACTTAAGAAATATTTGGACTTGTGCATTGGTGTTTAATAAAGATCAGGAGAAACAAATAGGCTAAATAGATATTTATTCAGGGAGAAATAACTTACAACACACACAGATGAACACCAGCAGGTTCCTGGACCCAAGGATGCCTCCGGATCTTCTGTCCCCATGCTGCAAGCAAGAGATCTCTCTGAGCCTCCTCCTCAGACTTAGTTCTCCCAGTAATGTCTGTCCATGTCTCCACCCACAATGGGCGTGGTCTGTGCCACAGGTGCAGACAAAGTGACTATCTCACTACACCTGTGTTCTTGTTGGTGGGGTGTGGCCTTGTTGGAGGAAGTATGCCACTGAGGGTAAGTTTTGGGGTTTCAGAAGCCCAAATCAGGTCTAGTGGCCTTCTGCCTCCTTTCTTCTGCCTTCTGGTCTTGCTTTGGTCCAATATTTTCTCATTATGTTCCCTTTCCTCCCTTTTATATTGGCAATGTATATTCTGTGCCATTGCATGTTGGAAGTATATGATCTTCTTTTACAGTTTGATTTTACATGGGGTTACAGTTAAGAAATTGCCATGGGTCTCAAAAGAGACTTTGAAGTATAAACAGGGTTGAGACTGTGGTTGACTATGGGAACTTCTGAAATAGGACTGACTGTATTTTCTGTTATGATATGGCTATAAGCCTAAAGAGGCCAGGACTAAAATGTGATGGTTTGAGTAAAAAAGGCCCCTAAGGGTTCAAATATTTGAGTGCGTTGTCATTAGGAAGTAGTGTTTTTTAAAAGACATTATGAAGTGAGGTCTTTTTGGAGTGTATGTTGTCTTGTTGGAGGAAGTGTGTGATTGGGGGTGGGCTTGGGGTTTCAGAAACCCAATGACTCTTTCTACTTTCTACTGCCTACAGATCCAGAAGTAGAAATACTAGCTACTCTAATATCATGTCTGCCTGCATTCTGCCATGTTCACTGCCACCACAATAATGGGATAAACCTCTGAAACTGTAAGCAAGCCCTAGTTAAATGTTTTCTTTAATAAGAATTGCCCTTGTTATGGCTCTTACAACATCATAGGGAGTGGCACTATTAGGAGGTGTGGCCTAGTTTGAGTGAATATGGTCTCAGAGGGAGCTGGAGGATACCTGCTTTTACCCAGACTATGAGGCTGCAGGGTACACCTTTAATCTGGGGCACACTCTCTGTTGAAAATATGTCACTGTGGGGACAGGTTTTGAGGTCTTTTTCTTAATTCTTTCAGTGTGACAGTCAGTTGACTTTCTGTTTCCTTGGAGACAAGATGTAAGATGCTCATCTCCTGCATCACATCTTCCTCCATGCCTCCAAACTCCCCATCATGAGGATGATAAACTGCAACTCTAAAACTGTAAGCCAACACCTCAATTAAATGATTTTTTCATAAGAGCTGCAGTGGTCACTGTATATCTTTACAGCAATAAAATCCCCAACTAAGACAGACTAATATAGTAAAAGTGGCCATTCTACTAAAAACAATGCAATCCTTATCAAAGTGACAATACAATTCTTCAAAGATCTCAAAAGGAAATATCCAGTTTCATATGGAAATACAAAAAAAAAAAAACAACCAAAACATTACTGAACAATTAAAGAATTGCTGGAAGTATCAGCATCCCTTATTTTAGGGTTATAGTAGTAAAATAGCATGGTATTTGTAAGGAGTAAGGTTTTTCCTCCCACCACTGGTCTTGTCCCACCTCTGCGCCAGCCCCAATTAACAAACTGACACTCTGTATTTGATATAATGCTGTTGGGCTAGCTCTGTCTTAAGTATTAACCCATTTCTGTTAATTTAACTAAGTATTTCCACGTGGGTTCCTCTTACCGGAAAGCCCACTAGGGTCTTGCTCTCTCCAATCTCTTCATGTTGACTCCTCCTTATTACTTCCTCTTTCCTCCTTGTCTCCTAGTCCCTCCTATCTTCCTTTCCTATTGGCCAAAAGTGCTTTATTCATTAACAAGTATGAGAAACATATATACAGAATGACATCTCCCATCATCTCCTCTTTTCTGTCTAAATAAAAAGAAGGATTTTAACCTTAACAGCAAAATATATAACACAACAGTTATCAAGTAAGAATCACAGTTAATAATATTTAGTCCATTAACATTTACCAAGATTAAAAGAAACTATAGATATCACAAAATTGACCTTAAAGTGTATCAATAAATGAAAATCCACTCCAAAACAAAGTAATCAATAAATGAAAATCCCCTTTTTACCTTTAAAAACCCCCTTTTTACCTTTAAAAAGAGATTGGTTGTGGTCATTAAACATTTATAACCAAGCCCACTTAAATGAAAACAAAAATTTATAAACAATATTTGGGAATTTGGGCGTCATTCTTTCCAAATTATTTCCTGCTGGTAAAGGGTGCTGTCATGGGGGATCCTAAGAAGATGTAGAAATCCTGGCTGTAGTCTGCAAGGCTGCTTTGTCCAGCTGTTTTGAATGTAGGATCACCTGGTACTCTCTATCAGGGGGTCTGGCTTGCTCAAACCACGTTAGTCTGGAAAGAATCCACAGCTTTTTATTTTCTGTGGAAACAAAAATAGAAATCCTTTTCCCCAGTAACTTGTTGTTAGACTTAAATTTTGGAGTCAAAGCATTTTTAAAATATATAAATTGAATTAATCCAGCAGCATCTCCTTTAACAATTGTTTCCTCGGCAGTCAAACAATACAAAAACAATATATATATAATACTGAACAGTGTCCAGATTTTTTCCATTTGTGGCTTTTTTTATTATTCTGTTTCTTTTCTATTTTTTGAGACAGGGTTTTTCTGTGTAACTCTTATCTGTCTTGGAATTTACTCTGCATACTATGTTAACTTTGAAATAACAGAGATTTGCTTGCCTCTGTCTCCTGAGTGCTGTGATTAAAGGCGTGTGCCACCAGACCCAGCTGTTCTCTTTTTATTATTTTTAAACCATTTTATCTTTTTCTTCTTCTCTTCCAAGCCTACATATATTTTAGAACACAGTGTAAACCTTTAGAGTTTTTCTTAATGTGAATCTATCTTTCCTGTAAATCTTTATCTTTTTGCAGCCACAAGTCTTTTATCTGGTAAACAACAACATTGCTAAAATGAAAATCATAGTTGTTTCTGCTGCGGTTTATCAAAGATGGCGGTGGCTATTTCACCGCCAGCACTGAGAGCTATGGTCACTGTCTTTGTCTACGCTGCCATCCATCTGCATGTTGACAGCTTGGAGATGTGGTCATTGCCATTGCCAGCTCTCGTACACACCAATAAATTTTTAGCAGTGCTTTTTGAAAGCCGTGTGGTTTTTTGCTGCTTATGCAGAGTCAGGAAACCTCCCTTAAAGAAGCTGCGGAAATCTTTGCTTATCTCATGCAAAACAGAGTCCAACCCAGAAAAATCAGTTAGTAAGAAGCCTTGCTTGTCTGTGTTCTTTTGTCTCTAAAACCCTTTCTTAAGCATTTGTTAAATTTTTAGTGGAAGTTATTAGCCTCGTGGGTGCCATATGTAAGGAGTAAGGTTTTTCCTCATGCTGGTGGTCTTGTCCCACCACTGCACAAGCCCCAATTAACACACTAAGACTCTGTATTTGCTATAATGCTGTTGGCCGGTTACTTGTTTCTTATCGGCTAGCTCTGTCTTGAGTATTAATCCATTTCTGTTAATCTACATATTTCCACATGCTTTCATCTTACTGGGGAATGGGGCCTGCATCTCATCTCCCCAGTCTCTCAATGCTTTCTCCTCCTTACTACTTCCTCTTCCCTCCTTTTCTCCTAGTCCCTCCTCTCTTGCTTTCCTATTGGTCAACAGTGCTTTATTCATTAACCAGTATGAGAAACATGTTTACAGAATGACATCTCCCATCAGGTATTGGCACATGAAATAGATACATTGATCAATGTGATCTGCTTAAAGTTCAAGAAACAAATGCTCACCTTTAAGAATACCTGATTTTGGATAAAGAAAGCATAATTACACCCTTAAAGTGGATATCAAGTTTGGGAAAAGGTGCTAGTCAAACTAGACTGATGAACTAAGAAGAATACAAATAGATCCATATCTATCACCCTGAACAAAATTCAACTCCAAAAGGATGAAAGAACTCAGCATAAGGTCAGATACACTGAATCTGATAGAAGATAAAACAGGGAATTGTCTTTGAATTTATTGGCACAGGTAAAGGCTTTCTAAACAGACTAATGTTAACATAGGCACTAAGATAAAATAAAATCAATAATCAGGATCTCATGAAACTGAAAAGCTTCCTAACATCAATGTCTTACAATTTTTATTACTGTCACAAAATATCATGACCAAAAAGCAAATTGGAGAGCCAAAGATTAATTCAGCTTACAGTTCCCATTGCTGTTATTCTTCAAAGGAAGTCAGGATAAGAACTCAAACAAGGCAGGTACCTGGAAGCAGGAACTGATGCAGAGACCACAGAGGGCTGCTGCTTATTGGCTTGCTTCATATGACTTGCTCAGTCTGCTTTCTTATGAAACCAGGAGCACCAGCCAGGGATAGCAACCACCCTCCCTCATTGATCACTAACTAAGAAAATGCCTTACAGATAGAGCTCATGGAGGTATTTCCTCAACTAAAGCACAGTCCTCTCTAAAGACCCCAGCTTGTGTCAAGTAACATGCAAAACCAGCCAAGGCAGTCAAAGGAAACTGTAACTCAGACAAAGCAACAGACTACAGAATGGGAAGAGATTTTTAACAACTCCACATTTGATAGAAGGTTAATATACTAAACAAGTAAGGAACTAAAAACTTGACTTCAAGAACACAAATAACATACCTTAAAATGGAATACAGTTATATCCAGAGAACTCTCAAAAGAGAAAACACCACTGGATGAAAAATAAAACTTAAATGGTATAGATTGTTATATATCAAGGGAATGCAAATCAAAATACATTGAGATTTCATTTTATATTATCCAGAATGGCAAAATCAATAAAACAAATGACAGCTTAACTGGAGATGACATGGATTAAAGGGACATCTACCAATAGTGGGAATGCAAAAATATATGGCCATTATGGAAATCAGTGTGGTGGTTCCTGAAGAAGCTGGTAATAGATCCACCTCAAGATCTGGCTATACCATTCTTGAGTATATACCCAAAGGATATTTCATCCTACTACAGAGACACTTACTAAACCTTATTATTCTTGTATATTCATAATACCAAGACATTTAAAACAACTTAGATGTCCATGGATATATGAATGGAAAATGGAACTGTGTTATGTTTATGCAATGAAACCTTACTCATACTTAAAAATCATGAAATTTGCAAGTAAATGGCAAATATGGTATGTATTCACTTATATGTAATTAATACGTTAGCTGCAATTTATAAATTAGCTACCACAGAGGTTAAGTAGAGATTAAAAGACTTACAGAAGGGATGTACCTTCCTAGGAAGGGGAAATAGAATAGATAGTTATGGATACATGGGCATAAGTGTAATGGATAAGAAGAATCAAATAGGAAGGATGAGTAAAGAAGGAGACAAGAAGGAATTTGGGGATGGGGAGATAAATCTAAGAGCCATTTGAGGGAGTCATATGGAAACCCATTACAGCAGAAACTTCCTATGATATATACATATATGAAGGTGATCTAAATGCAATTTCCACATAATGTAGGAGACAGAGCCCCACCTGGACATTGCTTTTCAGCAAATGAATCATCCAGCAATGGGAATGAGTTACATATAATCAAGTTTTTGGCCAAAGAGACCCCTAGGGGGCTCTCAAACAAATGAGGGCAAGGCTATTGGTTGTTCAACACAAACGTGGCAAAACCTATTATTGAAAGCAAAACCTACACAACTTACTGAACATGGAGAAACTGAGTTGGTGTCTATCTAGAATAGTGGTTCTCAACTTTCCCAAAGTTAACCCTTTAATATAACTCCTCATAGTGTAGTGACCCCAAATCTTAAAATAATTTTCATGGCTACTTCATAACTATAATTTTACTACTACTGTGGATTGTAATATAGACATCTGAGTTTCCTGATCATCTTAGGTGACTCCTAAGAAAGGGTTGTTTAAGTCCCAAAGGGCTTGTGACCAACAGGTTAAGAACTGTTGACCTAGACTAGAACCTTTATCCTATTGAGTATTTTAATAGTACTAAAAGAATCTATGCTATCAAAGGAGAAAAGTTAATATCACCCATCTACAAACCCTTGGATCAAACATAATAACTTGATTGCAATATATGTTGTCAAAATAGTGATACAAAGCTTGAGTGAGTATTCAACCACTATCTGATTTGATTTAAAGTCCATTCCATGATATGGAACCTGTACTTGATACCTCCTGGGTAGCCAAGGACCTGAATCTAGACAAGCCAAACCTAGAGATAAACCAAATACTACTGCTCTGCTAAAGGAAGTTCCCTAAAGGCATTCTGGTATGCTTATAGGTGAGTGCTTTGTTCAGCCATCTTTAGAGAAGCTTCTTCCTGCAGGAATTGGGAACAAATACAAAGAACCACAGATAGACAACTTGCAGAGAGCAAGAGACCTTAAAACAGTCAGTCTTAAATGGCATGTTTCCATAAAATCCTTCTCCTGGGGCTCACGGAACTCTATAGAAAAGGAGTGAGAATGCTTGTAAGGGCCACATGAGATGATCGACACAAAATAAATTCAGTACCACCTTTTGAAACTCTTAGTCTCATAATGTTGTGTAAATGCCTTTTTAAAAAAATGTAGTCCCTTTGTTCATAAATTATGGCTTCCTATTTTGTGTTTTTTGGGATTCCTATGTATTTTGAACTTGTATGTCTAACTCTGTATGTGATTCTTACACTTTTTCTTTGGTCCCCTTTTTCTTCTGTCTGTTTTGCCCTATTCTGATTTATTTGTTTAGTTTTATTTTATTTTATCTCATTATTATTTAGATGACTGTTTGCAATTAGGAGACAGGAAGGGTATGAACTCAGATGGCAGGGGAGGTGGGGCAGAACTGGGAGGATATGTGGTGGGGGAGAAGAAACTTCTCAGAAGAGATTGTATAAAGACATCTGTTTTCCATAAAAGAGAAAATATGAAATTAGTCAACTTTCATTGAGAAACTGGTCTATACATTAAAAAATTGAACTAAAATGAATTGAGATAAGCTCAAACAATACATTTAATAAAACTGAAAAGTAAAACATAACTTGAAATCAGCCAAAGATTTTCTTCATTATTTATAACAAAGCTTCAAGAAATTAACTATTTTTTATTTTTACTTTTAATATTTTATTAACATTTTAATAATTTCATACAGTGGACTGGACCACATTGACTTGAAATGCTTTCCTCTACTGCCTTCCTCTTCCATTCTCACCTTCCTATTTTCCGAGCTGCTTTTTGTAAGGAGTATGGTTTTTCCTCCCGCCGCTGGTCTTGTCCCACCTCCGTGCCAGCCCCAATTAACACACAGAGACTCTGTATTAGATATAATTCTGTTGGCCAGGTACTAGTTTCTTATCGGCTAGCTCTGTATTAATTATCAACCCATTTCTGTTGATCTATGTATTTTCACGTGGTCTCCTTACCAGGGAGTGAGGCAGGCGTCTGGTCTCCCCAGTCTCTCTATCTTGACACCTCCTTTCTCCTTCCTCTTTCCTCCTTGTTTCCTAGTCCCGCCTATCTTGCTTTCCTATTGGCCAACAGTGTTTTATTCATAGCCAGTATGAGAAACATATACAGAATGACATCTCCCATCAGCTTTTTGAACAATAACCCATTGACCTCAGTTCATGCTGCTCATATAGTACTGTATGTGGGACCATCCCATGGAGCATGGTCAACCTACCTGTGGTCACCTCATATACACTAATGAATGACAACATCCTCAGAAGTTCTATTGAAATTGTAAACATGGACATTATAGATAAATTAGGATGTCTATGATGTCTCTTTGTTACCAGCATCTTCAAGAATAGTGGAAACTTTAGCTACCTTAACTAAGAATAGTTAAAAGCAAAGAGAAACTCTAATAAAGCAACAGGCAAACTAAAAGTAAAAAAGACGCAGACCAATGTCTTTAACCTCTTAAAGAGCATGAGGAAATGATGCTACTCTTTTTTAGAAAGATTCTTGAATATGTTTATGACCTGTAATAACATAAAAACTACTTTTCAAATATATGAAAATTGAAACAGAAACTTAGTTACATTATGTTTCCTATATGTCATATTCCACATTCCTACTTGATTGCTATTTAAATATACATCACAGTCTAACTGACTATGTGCATTACCTTAAGTATTCAGTACTTCTCATTTATTATTTAGAGTAAGTTTGTATTTGTGTTTCTAAGAAATTATCACGATGTTCAAAATGTTTTAATGAATTAATCTGGCATATTTTATTTAATCATGTCTTTTTTGTTTAAATTGTTTAATATTCTAAGTTTTAAGTTTTATATTACTACACATTTGTACATGCATAATTAAGTTATTTTAATAAATTCCCTTTAAAAGTTATCTTCTTTCCAATAAAAATAATAAGAAACACTTAAGAGGAAGTTAACTCAATATAGTTAAGAAACTGAAATGTTTTGAAATCCTGTTCCTGCATTTATTATGAGCCCCAATGAAAGCTACTTGATATGATTTAGAATTTTTCCTAAGCTTGTAAAATGGAGAAATGCATACTGACTATATTAAAGGTCCCATCTCTAAGCCAGAGGTAATTGCATTTATAATCCTATCCATCAGGAACTAGACAGGAAGATTGTGAGTTGTCGGTCACTTGCCCAGTGTGAAAGGCACTTGGTTTGATCTCCAGCACCACATATACACACATAAAAAGAAAAGAAAACAAACACACAAACAAAAACAAACAAAAATACAAGAAAGATTATTTATCTTAATGCTAAGGCCCCAGCTCAATATTCATGAGCTACATAATAAGTGTGAATAGTAGATATGATGATTACAATAGTGAATGTGATGATGAGGTTGAGGGTGATGGGACCATGGTAAATCTAGTCTAAAACTCAATTCTATTGGAATATGCAAAGTATTCTGATAATTTTGACTACAAGTTGCATAATACAAAGTTCATGTGTGCTGGGAGGAAGGCCAGCTCAACATCAAGAACTACAAGCACCTAAGAAAGTACATTTAGCAAAAGTCCAGGCAGAATGCTACAATGAATTTTCTCTGCAATGTGCTCTATTTTCCTGTTTGTGGCAAAGAAGATTTATTTCTATATACAGATTATCCACAATAGATAAAATATATAAATTCTGAATGCTTTCTGTTGTCAAATGACTTGGTGCCTCTTAACCCAGTACAGCCAGTGACAGAGCCACATGTCATTCCATATTCTCCCTGAATGCCTGAGGCATTTTCCACTCATTACTCTGAAGCACTTAGCTGGCATCTGCTTCTACCAATACTGCTGGGATAAAGCTACAGTTAACCTTCTGCAGAACATACACACTACTACACATAACAAGACCACAGTTAATGTCTAAAAGGAAGTTGGCAGCTTAATGTGGTTAGTTCAAATAAGTTTCTTATATGGATAACGTTCAATAATCAATATATGGTGTTTGATTGTGGGAGGTTAAGAGGGTCTTCAAAACAGTGTTACCCATGTGATACAATGCAGTCATCAGCACTTTATGTATCTTGGAGGTTTGTTAAAGCACCTCTGGACTAAGATGCAAGAGGTTTTTAAATTATTTCTATCTTCCCACTAAATCATTCTATAACCACTGGAAAGTACAGTTTGTACTTTATTTTTCTGTTTATTCATTTGCTTAGACTTCAGACAAGGTCTCATTGTAGCCCAGGCTGTTCTTGACCATGTTGTGATCCTCTACCATGCTGCCTCAGCTCCCAGGATCTTGGGATTGCAGGAGTGAGCATTCACATCCAACTTTACTTATTGATGAATGACTTCTAGTTTCATTCTGATTATAGAAATTAAGTAATACATTTATCAATAATTCTGATGACACTACCTTGATTTTATAGACACTAATTTATGTTTTAGAAAAGCACAGCAATTCAATAGCATGTGGCCATTTCAGGTAACATAGAGGATTAATTATCACAATGAAATTTGAATTTGACTTCCTCACTAAATGGTCTGAAAAGAATGAATCATTACAGTGGTAGCAAATTTTAAGATCAATTATAAAGAAAAAGATTAAAAATAAATGTCTTAGTTTGCAAATTAAATGTTCACCACCTTTAGGTAAATATTTACAATAGGTGGTAATGGCATTGTGGAAGGCAAAAGACACATACAAAATTACTTTACTGACTCAATGAACAAGCTGCATGCTCATTTGATCCCTTGGACAAAAAAAAAATGAAAAATTAGGAGAAATATAAGATGGTTCTCCCTCTGTTGCGAAGACTGAAAGTTTTCTGTACCCAGATATTAAGCCTTTCCACTGACTTAGTAATCTAAATTACACCAAAATAAAATTAAAAGTCCAGGATTAATGAGTCAAAGTTTCCTGCATGATTATTCAGTCCCCAAAAGGGCATTAGTAAAAGAGACCTGAAAACCACACACCCAGTCTCTGATCTCTAGTGGGCAGCTTAAACACCCTGTAGGTGTGGTCTTGATCATCTCTAGTTGAGGTGCCACTGTTCTGCAGGCTTTCTGAGGTGGGACAGGGTTTGGAGAGAGAGGAGGGTAGGAGAGACTGAGGTAGAGCTTCCACTTGAACAGAAACTACATCAGTGGCAGGTTTGGAAATAAAGAATGTGCCTAGCAGATACAATATAATGGAAGAAACTAATTAGTTTGGGAATGTGAGCCAAAAAATGTAAAAGGAAGAAAGAGAGAAGTTGGAGCAAGAAGATTCAGACAACATGAAAAATTCACAGATATTCCAGTTCATAATGTCAAAGTGATAGAGAGCCCAAGAATATAACTGCAACAGTCAGTGAACAGCCATGAAGAAATAGTGAAAGATGAAAATACTCTTTGGAGGAGTTGCTATTAGAAAAGTAAGAAAATAAAGATGAAAACCAGTTTTATTTCAAAGACAAAGAATGCTACACAGAAATTGAATGGAGTGTTCTGTTTGGATTTGAAAACTAGAGGAACACTGGTGTCTTCGATGACAAGAATTTTTGTGGATATTAGGCATAAAAGTCAAAAAGAAACAAAAATAAAAAAGGAAAAAGTCAGCAGCAGACACAGAAACATGGACAGTAGTAATGTGTGATAAATTCATGAGCTTGCCAGGACTAGGACAGTGACCTTCCACTGACATTAGAGTTGAAATACCAATCACAATCATAATGTTGTCTCTGCCATAAGCTTTCTGAAGTAGTGTTGACTCCAGCCAATATTTGTGAAACATTTTATTCACCATAAATTTAATATTGTAGCTTCCAGATAAGAAAAAACTGTTTTAGCAGTTGGTACAAATACTGGACCAAGTGTCCTAACCAATATCAGTAATAAATCAATAGATGCAATGCACTAGTATACCAGAGGAAAATTTCCCACTGCAAATCAAGTTTGAGTTGATCATTCAGTTCATTGGTGTTACTGAAAACATTAGGAATTGATTCTTGTGTAGAATAGAATGCCTCATTAGCCACTGACACATCATAATTGCCATATACTCTATTTAAATCTAGTGCTAGTTAAGGATGTCTCAGTGATGTAATAACCCTGTCAGTCAAGCTGCCACAATTTCTTATGTGTGGGATGTTCTCTTGAAAATGTTAAGCAATTACTGAATGCAAGTGTTCGGACACCATGCTTACTGGAAAGCTAAATGCTTAATAGGAAAAGACATTCTGCTTAATAACTCTTTCTCATGTCCATTATCAGCAAGAAACTAATGTGGTGCAAAAGTGCTGGTTTTGAATATTAGTAGGGCATCTAGTATAGAGAATCATTTTTACTGATTGGCTTTACAAAGTCAGATAGTTCCTATAAAATGTATATTTATATTTCTTATTGGTGAAACAAGTAGCTTCAAAAACCCGAGAAACTCTCCCATTCTGGTATGCTTTGACATCTCTCAGTGCATTCTCTTCTTCATGCTTCTAAACCTACACTAGAAACTCAGATGTTACCTACACTAGGACTCTCAACCCCAACAAAGTTATCTGTCCTGTCTTATCTTCAAAAATTGACCTGATACTCCCATTCACAGCATCTCTTAGACTGAATATGTTTAAAGATAAGTGAAAATTGAGCAATTTCTCTAACAGCTTTTGTATGTGAAACTGTGAGCAAAATGTACAAAACAGAATGTGTCAAGGGAACGCTTGAGTATAACTTCAAATAAGGTGGCACAGCTGTCAGCAAGCTGGCAAATGCACCTGCAGATATTCTAGCTTGAAAGATTGTGTGTGTGTGGGGGGTGAGGTGGGGGAGACTTCTGTTCAAAAGTTGTAGCTTACTGGGATTCCTAGAGGCAGAAGCACCTCTCTTTAGGTTTTGCACATGGGAACAGCATTGCCAAGCCAGGGGAAATTTCCTCAAGAAAAAGATGATTTAAACAAAGGACAATAAGCTAAGTAGCATCTCTTCCAAACCATCCAGGGCATTTCATTTAAACCCTGGAACTTCACTAAGTGAAACCCATTTCAGTTCTCCTAGAAAGTGTCTTTGGGGGGGGGGGATATTAAAGTAAGATATACTAACTAGATACTTTTTCATTTACCTCAACTTGAGAGAATACATGTAGGGTTGTTTTACATCTCTCAAAGACATTGACACTGTATCAGCTTTTGCAGTGTTTCATGAGGTAAGTGTCTTGCCTTCTAACAGAACCTGTAATGGTGGCCACACCCCATGGGCATGGTTTCAGTGTGAGACATGGTCTTTTTCTTGCAGGATCTTTCTCTTGGGTCAAGGGATCCCATCAGAGGGGCTGAGAAATACACCCATGGATATTTGTTATTATCTATGAAGTATTCCCCAATTTATAATTTATCTTGGGTCTAGGGAAATCATTACATCACACCTTTAGTAAGACTTTCCTAAGTTGGCACACTTAATAAAATGATACCTGTTGTCAGTCATAGTCTCAGCCCCCATCCTTTTCCCCTATAGAAGATAGGAAACAAGGACATTAAGAGATACATCTGAGAAGATGAAAGTTATAAGATGTCCTAAGTAAATTGGGAGCATCAGGTGAGGGGAAGGTAGGGAGGAGAAAGAGGAGTAGAAAAAGCAGGAGGAAGTAGAACATGAGGGATCAGGAAGCTCAAATTGGGGGAAGAACAGAGAAGAATAGCAAGGAAAGATAAACCTTAGAGAGGGAGCCATTATGGGTTTAAGGAGACGCCTGACACTATGGAAATGTTCTGAGAGCCACAAAGATCACTCATTCTCTTTTCCACTGGGAAACTAGTGAGGTGAAGATAGCATTGGCTTGCGCCTTTTTCTCTCTGATATCTCAGCATTTTCCTAAATATCTGACACTGAGTTTTTATTGTTCAACCAATTAAGAACTCCATTTAAGCTATTGCCTGGGCAGTTATAGTCTCTTTGCATCAAAACACATTAAAGACCACTGAAGGAAGAAATGGAAAGGGGGAATTTCTGTAAATTTGTGCTTGATGTATATTTATTCTTCCAACTACTAAAAACAAGCAGTGGGTGGCATTTTTACACAAAAGTTATGTTCTTTGTTTCTGGTTATTCCTTGCCTCTATTCTGTAAATATTGCAACTGAAAACAACAAATATATACATATATATTTGAAAACAATATATTCAATTATATATATATATATATATATTATTTTCAAATACATACTCTGTATATTTCTACAGTAAAGTTGAAGTACCTGAGATTTTTTTGTCTTTGAACACCATAACTAATTAAAAGTACAGGTTTCATGTTTATCCAACCATTGGCATATACGATTGCTTCCTAATAATGACTTAGACAAAAACATTTATTCAGTCTTGCTACCAACTACTTCCCACCACTTAATGCAACTTTTGGAGAATGGCCATATATGATCCTAATGATTATCCAATTTGCTTTCTGCTTTAATATATTTAAAAACTTCTAAACTTGGCTTTGGAATTTCATGGCAAGGCACTCAACAGGCCTTTTTTTTTTTTTTTTTTTTTTTTTTTTTTTTTTTTGCAGTGTTTTCTACCTGAATCTGTGGGCTTTGCTAATACCTTTGGATAAAAGCATTTTTTTTAATTTTTATTTTACATATCGATCCCAGTACCCTCTTCCTCCCTTCCTGCCTTCCTTTTTCCCTCTCTCCCACCCTTCCATGCCGCCTGACTACCCTCCCCTCCTTTCGCCCCCACACTCTACATGCCTTCAAGGAGGGGTCATCTAAATCTGTCAAGTCATTTGGAGTAGGGACTAGGCCTTCTCTCCTGCCTCTAGGTTAAGGGAGTATCCCTCCATGGGGAATTTGCTCCCAAAGTCCTTTTGAGTACCAGGGATACATCATGGTTTCACTGTCTGAGGTCCCTTAGACTGCCCAGGCCTTCTAGCTGAGGCCCATGTTCAAGGGGCCTGAGTCAGTGCCATGCTGGATTCCCAGCTATTAGTCTGGGGGCCCATTAGCTCCTCCACGTTCAGATCAGCTGTCTCTATGTGTTTCTGTAAACTGGTCTCGTCCTCCCTCTCTGCATTTGGATAAAGGCAATTTTAAAAATCATTTTTTAAAGCTGCGCCACTTATGATGGAACCCACACTTGATGCAGCACTTCTTGGATTACCAAAAACCAGAGATTAGATAGTCCAGAGATCTAGGATAAAACCAAATTCTGTTGGTCAAACAAAACAAAACAACAAAATGGCTCCTAATGATATTCTGCTATACTCATAGATCAAAGACTAATTCAGACACCCTTATTCAGATATAAGAGGGATTTCTCCTGTATCAGATGAGAACAAATAGAGACCCATAGTCAGACTTTGTACAGACCATGAGGCCTCTAAATGAAAGAAAAAGATGTCCACATCAATCATTCCCTTGGATCTCAAGGAATCCTGTGGAAGAGGAGGCAGATGGAGTATGGATGACAGCAGAAAGGGCAGAGGATATCTAGAGATCCTAGTCAATTAAAACAAGAGAACATAGCTGATATGATTTCACAGATACTGAAGCAGTATGCTTAGGAACTGCACAGGTCTACACCAGGTCCTCTGCATATATGCTACAGTTTCCAGTTAGAACTTATGAGACTCCTGATTTAGTAGGTCTCTGTTTCTTGTGCTTTCGCTCAGGGCTCCTTTACTTTTCTGTTGGCTCATCTTGTCCAACTTCAATATGATGGCTTTTGTTTTATCTGATTATATGTTATTTTGTTATACAACACCAGCTATAAAGAATGGATGATTCACTGGTGTCTGAATGAATATGCAGATAGACACAGATGGAATATATTGATATTTATGTGACAAATTTTAACATAATAAGATTTCCATTTAACTTGCATAAAGTACTAACATTCTTTTGCTGCTGCACTGTGTGTTTTAAAGTAAAGTAGCTTCCAAAATTACACTTTTGTTTTCCTGTTCACAGCTGCATCCTATGTCATATGACACCTGTTTTCAATGTTTGCTGCTTGTATCTCTCTTGTTGCTTTCTGAAGCAGTCTCTATCCTGTCCTTCTTTCTTCTTCATAGAAGTTGTCCTAGCAACTAACACATATTTGTTTTCAGTTTAAAATTATATTTTCAGTCTCATCAAGAAATTATCATGAAACTTGCTTTAAAATTAATTTTAGAAAAATTTTTCAGAAAAAAAATGATATTTTTATTTCTAGTCATATAGTAAGACTTCCTTTCCTTGAATTTAAAACAATTTTGCCCACATGACACAAATTTAAACCCTACAAGTACACACGACATGAATTCACAGTACAGAAATTTTGAGAAGTATAGCATCAGTTAACTTTCAGAAAAAGCATAACTTTAGTTGTGACTGTTTAGAAAATGTGTATCCTAATGAATTTCTCTGACATTCTCACATGTGCATTTGATACTCAGAACTCCTTCACTTTTCTTCCCTCTCACCTAGTACTTGCCTGTGTTTCCCCAGTGAGATGAGAGACTATAGAACACTGCCCATATCCAAGACATCTCTCAGAGAACAGGACAAAAATTAAGGATACTCTACCCTAATCAGACTTGGGTAGCTACTCAGCTCCATGGAGACAAAGATCAAGTGGTGACAAAGTCAGTCAAGCTTCTATCATGTTCACCATGCCCTGCCCCCCAAACTGGTTTCTCAGAAACCATGTGACCAGCAGTCTGCTAATCTGATTGAGAACACTTGTTCTTCTATAGCACTTCATCCCTTGACCTCTTTAGTTCCCTTCCCCTTAAATCCAGCTTTATAAGTTAGCATTGTCAGTTTAATAAAAGAGATGACCTCTGAAACAGTCTCCCAGGTTGTTCATACCTGCCATAGTAAGTGCAGATACTGATCACCAGCTCTGTGCATCCTGGGAATACCAGTGCTGAAAGCTAATCATGGTCAAAGGGATCCACACTTGCCCCTTTCCTTACCTGACATCCACTGCATTACTTCAGAGATTTTTTGTTTTTGATTTTTGTTTGCTTGTTTTTTTTTTTTTTTTTTTTTTTTTATTCTGGTCTCTTGTTTTAAGACAGAGCATGTAGTACATTTATTTTTGATTCTGGCTTCTTTACCTTAACATAATAATGTCCAGACCATTCATTTTATGCAAATGGCATGAGTTCTTTTTCCCGATTGAGAAAGTGTGTGTGTATGTGTGTGCATTTGTAATATATGTGTATGAGTGTGAGAGAGAGAGAGACAGAGAGTAAGAGAAAAAGAGAGTGGTATGCTTTATTTATCCATTGATTCATGGATTGATATTTAGGCTGATTCCATGGATGGCTTGGATATAATGAGCATTACCATGGGCATGACAATATGTATCTAATATTCATGTATTTTTATATGTAGCAGAAATGTTACAGATATTTGAATCTTGTAGTAGTTATACTTTTATTGAGAAACTTCAATATTTATTTGTGTTCTGAAAAAAAATTAGACTCCTAGCAATGGAATCAGCATTCCCTTTATCATGCTACCAGCAACAATAGAGCAGGAGTCAATTTATATCTTTCAACATCAGTATTATCAATTCTCTAATAAAAAGACACAGACTAACATAACAGATACAAATCCACCCTTCTGATGCAGTCAAGAAACACACAACAAAGATATACATCTCAGAGAAAGTGTTAGGAAAAAATAATATTTGAAGAAAATGGACCTAAGAAGCAATATCTGAAAAAATAAACTTCAAACCAAAACAAGTCAGAAGAGGCAGGAAAAGACACTACATACTTATCAAAGGAAAATCCATAAAAAGTACATTTCAATTCTTAACTTCTATGCCCTAAACACAAGGTCACCAAACTTTTCAAAAGTAACACTCTTATGGCTTAAATCGCACATTGGCCTTCACATACTGTTGATGGGAGACTTTAGTACCCCATTCTAGCTAATAGATAGTCCATCAAGACAACAACTAAACAGAGAAATGGAGGAACTGAGTGCAGTAATAAACAAAATGACTTAAGAGATATTTGTACATTTCATTGAAACACAAATGAATACACCTTTTCTTTGTAGCTCATGGAACATTCTCCAAAATTCTGAACACACATTCAGACACAAAGCAAGTCAATAAAGATAAAAGAAAATCAAAATAATCCCCTATATCCTATCAAAAAACCATTGATTAAAGATGGATATCAACAGCAACAAATAGCTTATAAATTCTTGGATACCAAGCAAATCTCTACTGAAAGAAAAGTATGTCAAAACATAAAATAAGAAAGAAATAAAAGGCTTTCCTGCATTTAATTATGATGAAAATAGAACATTCTCCAACCTATGGGACATAGTGAAGGCTGCTATAAAAGTTCATAACAAAAAGTGCCTATATAAAAGAAGATAATTGGAGAGATCTCATACTCGCAATTTAACAGCACATGTGACAACTCTAGAATAAAAAGAAATCGCATCCAAAAGAAATAGGAAGCAAGAAATAATCAACAAAGGGATGACATTAGTAAAATTGAAAGGAAAAACCAAAAATCAATACAGAAGGTCAATAAAACAAAGAGTTACTTCTTTGAGAAAATCAATAAGATTGACAAACCTTTATCCAAATTAACAAAACACAAGGATACAGAGAACAATAGGAACAGAATATCTATGTTAAGAAAATTAGAAATTAAAATGGGGACATCACAAAGGAAATGAGTAAATACAGAAAAAAGGGGGTCAAATTGTAAATTCCTGTACTCCACAGAACTTGAAAAAAATCTAAATATATACTAATATATACTACTTACAAGTGTTAAGTCAAGATCACATAAGCGGTCTAAACTGATATATAATGCCTAATGAAATAGAATCAGTTATTAAAAATCTCTCATACATAAATTCCCAGGACCAAATTGTTTTATTATGGAATTCTATCAGATTGTCAAAAAGAGATTACAAAAATACTCAAAATTTTCCACCAAATAAGAACAGAAGAAATATAGCCCAAATGGCTTTACAACTCCATAGTCCTGATGATAATCAAACCACATAAAGACCCAATAAAGAAAGGGAATTACTGGCTATTTTTCCTTATGAACAAAGACACAAAGATCCTCAATAAAATATTTGCAAACTGAACTCAAGAACACATCACAATGATCATCTACCATGATCAAGTAGGCTGTATCCTAATGAAGCAGGGATGGTTCAAAATACATACATAAATACAATCCAACATGTAAGCAAACTGAAAGGCAATAACAACAAAACAAACAAAGGAACAAAACAAACAATAAAAAACCACATCCTGCCAAAAGCATTTCAGAGATTAAATGCCCTCTCCATCAAAATTCTAATGCAATTCTTTACATATCTCAAAAGGACAATATTCAGATATATGTATGTATGTATACACACAAACACACACACACACACACACACACACACACACACACACACACACACACACCTGGCTAAATTCTAAAAAATTAAAGAACTGCTGAGGGTATCACCATCCCCTAGTTTAAATTGTGCTATAAAGATATAGTAATAAAAACAGTATAGTATTGTCAAAAAAGCAAAAACAAAACAAACAAATACAGACTCATTGATCAACGGAATAGAATTGAAGACCCAGACATAAATCCATACAGCTATGAACAACCCCCTTTTTTTTTTTTTTTTGTTTTCATTTTTGTTTTTAAATTAAGGAGCCAGATACACACATTGGGAAAAGGACAGCCCCTTTAACAAATGATATCTTCATTAGAATAAGGTAAATAGAATTCTACTTACCACCTTGAGCAAAACTGAATCCCTAATTGATCAGAAACCTCAACCTAAAACTAGATACTGTGAATCTGATAGAAGAGAAAGAGGGGGGGGCAGCCTTGAACTAATTTGATCAGGAAAAGACTTTCCAAATACCAATAACTCACCTACTAAGAGCAACAGTTAATAAATGGGACCCCATGAAAGGGAGATGATTTTACACAGCAAAGGGTAATGTCATTTAGACAATTCAACAGCTTGCAGAAAAGGAAAAAGATTTTTGAAAACTACATATCCTATAAAGGACTAATATCCAAAATTTAAAATTAACTTCAGAAACTAGACATGAGAAAACAAATTACATAATTTAAAAATGTGGTATAGGTCTCAATAGACAAAATTTAAATGCCTGGGAAACACTTAAATTATCATTCCAAATCCTTGGCTATCAGGGAAATGCAAATCAAATATCTTTGGGATTTCATCTTTTACCTCTTGGAATAGATAAGATCTGCAGAACAAGTGACAGCTCATGCTAGTAAGGATATGGAATGAGAGGAGCAGTCAGGCATTACTTGTGGGAGTGAAAACTTGCACAGTCACAATACAAATCAGCATGGTGGATCCCCAGAAGGATGGCAATCTACATCAAGGTCCAGTTTTACCACTTTTGGACATATATCCAAAAGATGTTTCTTCCTGTCATAGAGACAACTGCTCAGCCATGTTCATTGCTGCTCTCTTTGTAATAGCCAGAATTTGGAAATAATCTAGGTGTCCCCTCAACAGAAGAATGCATAAAGAAAATATGGTACTTTTACAAATAGAGGATTACTCAGTTAAAAAGAAATCATGGAACTTTCAGGAAAATGGATAGAACTAGAAAAAAATTGTCATAAGTGAGATATACTAGACCCAGAAATACAACATGGGTATATATTCATTTAAGTGTTGATATTAGCTGTTAAGTCAATTATTAACAAGGAACAATCCAGAGAACTATAGAGGGTAGATATAAATAAGGGACTACAGGGAAAAGAAAAATTTCATTAGGAAAGGGAAATAGAAAAGATATTATACGGATGGATGGGAGAAGTCAGCAATATGACCACAAAATAGGGATAGTGGGAGAGAATATAGGGAGGCACACAGCTAAAATAAGGGGTATTTGAAGAGTATAGAAACCTAATATAGTAGAAATATCCTGAAATATGTACATAAATGAAGTCAGTCTGAATGTAATCATCAAGTAACAGGGAGACAGAGACCCAACTGGCCAGTTCTTGTTACTAAACAAACCTTCTTATTCCAGGTTTTGATTTGATCTAATTGTGTTGTTGGCCAATGTGGACCCACAGAAATGTACCCCTGAAACTCAGGCTATTGCCAAAGCTATAGGGCCTAGGGCAAAACCAAATAATAGTGATCTAAAAAGAAAAAAAGAAAATGTAGTGATAAAAAGCCTCCTAATAATATTATGCTATACTCATAGATCAGTGCCTTGGGCAGCCATCACCTGAGATATTTTCTCCTCTACTATATAATAAAAAATATAGAGATCCACAGCGAGCAAGACATTGCACAGAATGTGAGAAATTGGAACATGCAGACCTAAAGGGTATGTTTGTGGTGAGATATTCACCCTGCCTGCACCTGTTGCACTGACCACGCCCTTGGGGCATGGACACACGTGCAGATATGATCTATGGGAGGCTAGGTCTGTGGTCCTAGCTCTCTTGGTTCCAGTCGGGTCATCGTGAGAAGCCTGGGTGTAGCTCCTTGGAACAGGAACTTGCCGGTCATTGGTTTCTCGTGTAAGTGACTTCCCCCAGGATAATATATATAACCTATATTTTATACTGGTCCCGTGTATCTTAATCTGTGCATGATTAGATGTCCTCATCACATCCCTCCCCACAAAGCTCTGTGAAGCCCTGAGGAAGAGAAGGCACCAAGAAAATAAGGCCATCTAAATCCACATGAGACAATCTCATAAGAACTCAGACTGAAGCAGCATGCTTCCGTTAAGGCTTCCAGTTTAGTATTCTTACTGGACTTCTGAGCATGCAAATGAGCAAGGCTCTCTTTCCTTTTCTAGGTTTCCTTTCCTTATGTCTGTTTGTCTTGTCTGTCTTCGATGTGGTACTTTTATTTTTTATTGTATTTCATTTTGTTATATTAAAAAAATGAATGAATGTAAACTTACCCACTAGGGTAAGGATTAACAATGGAACTCTCCTTTATGCCTGCTACTAAATGGAAAATGATTTTTTGCTAGCAGAATGACACTTTGTATATCAACCACTACAGGAGATCAAACAGCAACAGACTCCAGTTTTGTTAAGGTCATTTTTATCTTTGTAGAATTTGGTGTTCGCTTCACCCCTAATTTTTTCCTCTCTTTTCTAAGTTTTTGGTTTCTAGTCGTATTTAAATTTTTGGGTTTTTTTTTTTGTTTTTTTTTTTTTGAGAAAGAAATTAAATTTGGGTGCTTAAGGAGTCTGGACTAACTGACAATAAAAAAATTAAATAAACATACATTTAAATTTTTAAATTTACAACATAATAAAAATGATTTTAAAAGGAGTGCTTAAAAATACTTTTAATAAGCTCCACCACTGACAACAAATGTGCTAGTAAAAGTGTTTTTAAGATATTTTAAACAACTTAAAATTTAAGTTCTAAATATTTCATAGTAATAGCAAAGTATTCCTTTTGCAATGCATTTTACAGAATTTATAAATTGTATTGCCTATATCAAGAAAATAAGTATCCGTGATTAAGCAGATTCAAAATTGACAATAATTGTTACTGACTTTGACAGTTACATGGATTAATATCAGGGTCTTCAATTCAATTCCATTGGTCTACCTATCTGTTTTTAACAAAGAAAGCATCTTCAACAAATGGTGCTGGCAAACTGGATGCTGACATGTAGAAGATTTCAGACAGAACCATGTGTATCACCATGCACAAAACTTAAATACAAATGGATCAAAGACTTCAACATAAATTCAGCCACACTGAACCTCTTAGAAAAGAAAGTGGGAGGTACTATTGAGGAAATTGGTACAGGAGACCACTTCCTGAACATAACATCAGTAGCACAGAAATCACCAACTAATAAATGAGACCATCTGAAATTGAAAAGCTTCTGTAAGGCAAAGGACGTAGTCAGCAAGACTAAATGGCAGCCCACAGAATGGGAAAAGATCTTCACCAACCCCACATCTGACAAAGGACTGATCTCAAAATACACACACACACACACACACACACACACACACACACACACACACACAATCCTCAATAAGCTATTCACAAAAACACCAAATAATCCAATTAAAAATTGGAATGCAGGTCTAATTAGAGAATTCTCGATAGAGGAATCTCAAATGTCCAAAAGACACGTAAAAAGTTGCTCAACATGCTTAGCCATCAGGGAAATGCAAATCAAAACAACTCTGAGATACCATCTTACACCTATCAGAATGGCTAAGGTTATAAGCACCAATGACAGTTTATACTAGACAGGACTGAAGAAAGGGGAAAACTCTTTGATTGCTTGTGGAAATATCACTTATATAGACACTTTGGAAATCAGTATGGTGGTTTCTCGGAAAAATGGGAATCATTCTATCTCAAGATCCAGTAATTCCATGCTTAAGGACATACCCAAAGGATGCATATTCATGTAAGTACTTTGGTTCAACTATGTTCATAGCAGCATTATTTGTAATAGGCAAAACCTGGAAGCAACCTAGATGTCCCTCTACCAAAGAGCAGATAAAGAAAATGTGGTACATTTACACAGTGCAGTACTACTCAGAGGGAAAACAAAATAATGAAATCTTGAAATCTGCAGGCAAATGTATGGAACTAGAAGAAACCATTTTGCGTGAGGTAACACAGACACAGAAAGACAAACATGGTATTTACTCTCTCATGAGTAGATATTAGATATAGAGCAAAGGATAACCAACCTGCAATCCACAACCAAGGAGAAGCTAGGAAACAATGAGGAAACAAGAGAAAGACATGCATGGGCCCAGTAAAAGGGGGAAAGTACAGTCTCCTGAGTATATTTGGAGCATGGGGGAGGTGGGTGGGAGAAAAAGAAAGGGAGCAGTGGAGAAGGGGATGGGGGAGGAGAACATGAGGGATCAGGAAGGTTCAGTTGAGGGAAGAACAGAGAAATACAGCAAGGAAAGAGATAACTTAATAGATGGAGCCATTATGGGCTTAACAAAACTTGTGGCACTAGGGAAATGTACAGGTACCCACTAGGATGAACCCAACAAGAATCTAAGAAACAGTGGAGAGGCTACTTTAAACATCCTTTCCCTATAATGAGATTAAGGACTACCTTAAATACCATCTACAGCCTTCACCCAGTAGCTGATAGAAGCAGAATCAGAGATTTACACCTAAGAACTGAGTCAAACCCTTGGAATCCAGTTGTAGAGGGGTAGAAGTGATGAGCAAAGGGGTCAAGACCAGGCTAGACAAAACCACAGAAACAGCTGACCTGAGCAAGTGGGAGCTCACGGACACCAGGCTCACAGCTGAGGAGCCAATATAAGACCAAAGCCAGGCCCCCTGATCATGGGTGCCATTCGGGGGGCTTGGAATGTCTATGAGGCCTCTGGCACTGAAAACTGTATTCATCTCGAGTGCATGAAAGGGCTTTGGAAGCTCATTACCTATGAAGAGATATTCTTTCAGACAGGATACATGGAAGAAGCCCTAGATCCTGACCCAAATGATGTGGCAGACTTTGATGATCTCCCATGGGAGGCCTCACCCTCCCTGAGGAGTGGATGGGGTGTTTAATGGGGAGAAGGTGGGGAAATGGGAGGATGGTAGGGAGAGGGAAATGAGATTGGTATGACGAATAAGATTGTTTTTAATTTAAATAAAATTAATAAAAATATACTTTCCAAAAGTGAAAACACAAATTAGAAAGAGAAAAGATGTAACAACTAGAAGTAAAAGAAAGACAGAGATGGAAGAATGACAAAGATGGTCAATGCAGACAGGAATTGGCTTTATGAAAAAATAAAAACATCCTTAGTCAAATTCAAAGTCAAAATACCAAAAATTACCAGAACTAAATTCACACATGAAAAGCAAATGCTACTGCTGCTCAGGTGTCTCCTGTGGGGAGCTTTGACAACACTATGTATTACTTACTCTCTGAGCATGTCAGTGGAATCGCTTGCTTTGTAAACTGAATTAGAAGACACTTGAGGCAGTGATGAGCTTACATAATATTGATAATATGTAGTCCTTTCTTTTCCAGAACTAACCAGACAAATCAGCTGCTCTGATAACAAGCAACATAACTTGATCTACTGGACTGTGCTTCCTTCTCCCTCCTTAGGGAGAGGAAGGAAATAACCACAGGCTTCTCTCAAACCATGTTGTCCATGTATATGCGATAGTCTTAATACATACTGTAATCCAGTAGTAGTCAACAGTATACAAATTCCCTTTAAGCTTGATCTGAGAATTGGTATGTTCTGTTTATAATGTTTATAGCCTACATGTCATCATCCCCTGACCCCATGGATGTCTTTGTCTTCATTCCAGACACCTTCCTTTTAAAACATATTCCTCTGCTCTCATCATTCCATCATAGTATAGTAAAATCCAGCCTTGTGTTTTTTTCCAGATTTAAAATTTTATAAATTCAGCATGTTGTTATTTGTACTTTTTTCATTATAAAATTAAGATAGCACAATCTATTAGCTATGTACTTTTCTAGTTTTTACTTTTCTAAAAATATTTGTTATCTTAGGTTAATCATTTCAGACACAGTTTGGCTTTGGTGGCTCATACCTGTGATTTCAGCACTTAGGAGGCCATGATAGAACAAGTTTAATGCTATATGGTATGTGCTATATGGTAAAATCCAGAACAATGACTGTTTTTTTCCTAATACAATACAATCATTTTCATCCCTAGTGTAAAACCACATAAACATATAAACATTTTTATTTTTATTCTCTCTGTCTGACTGCTCCCTGACTGCAACTGCAGTGTGTGTGTGTGTGTGTGTGTGTGTGCGTGTGTGTATGCTGGGTTCTTCAATGAATCTGCAGCTTACATATTCAGTAGGTTGGTCTGACTAGTGAACACACGGGGTTCTTTCTCCACTTCTCTAGTGAGATTACAGGTGTACCCTGCAACATACTGCTCTAGTGCTCAAGGCATAACTGAGACATTTCCCCTGGCTCCTCAGGCATACCTAGTTTTCATTTTGCAAGCATGAAGAACCTGTATTCTCTCTGTGTTGATTAAAACAAAACAGAGATGAGGAGAGCCCTAAAATCTTGATTCTGGCAATTCCCTTCACAATAGTAGGTATTGCTCCCCCTTCAATACACTTTACTTTAGTTTTTTCACTTTGTATATCAGCTTTTGTGATTCTTCCTGCTGTGTTTACTCACTCCTTTTAAAGCATGCCTGCATCTTATCTGCCCTGTGAGATCAATCTGTCCCTGTGGCAGTAGTAGCAGGGAGATCTATAGGACATGGCTTTGTGGATGGTACATCTAGTTAGAGTTGTGGCATTACTAAATCACTAAATAAATCATTGTGGATGCTGCAAATGACACGGGAAATTCCCATGTGTGGACTGGACGTCCTGGGGAGGCTAGGAGACAGAAGACATGAGTAAGACCCAGTAATTATTACAAGGGAAGGCTTGGAATTAAAACGTTTTTTCAAACAGGATAAATGATTTAATAATTTAAGAAATTTTTAGAAAATAATTTTGACTTTAAGTGACAGAAACAAGATATGATCCAGAAACTGGGTAGAAGCAGTTGGAAAGACTTAGTAGCTAGACCAATTCACCCAGTGGTCTAGAATTCTTTAAATTACTGTCTAATAGAAAAAGGTTCATTTTCACAGGCCAAGAAATTTATCTGCTTCCTCCATGGAGAATGGTTAAATGAAAGGTAAGATCCAAAAGCTTTATGCATAAGTATTAATGTGATGGGTTTTGAAGTGATTTGATTGCATTTTGATAATATTTGTATTATTCTGGCTATTTTTGAAATGCTCAAATAATATATTTTCCTTGCCTTCATAGAAAGTGAAATTTTGCAGTACATGCTGAAAAGTGCTACCTCAAGATACAACTTTGATTTCAGGGTTTAATGCAATCACTTCTTCTTCTATTATCCGCAAGGTCTGCTTTAACATCCTGTTAGCTCTGATGAAATGATGGAAGCTTGCAAAAGATTCAAAGTCATATGGAGCGTCCCCTACTTGACTAATGGGTTTTGCTTCACAGTGACCGAAATGAGTGCTTTGAAGCCACTGCCTTGCCTTATGCATACCTTTACTTACATCACTTAGCAGGACACCTTTTAATAACCTCTTCAGACCCCTTTTCTCATTAGATTTAAAGTCCTTGCAAAAGGGCCATGACTTTCTGTGGCGTGAGTAATCCTAATGCCAAGCACTGAAGTTTTCAAATAAGCAAATGAGAATTGAAAGAAGAAATGCAAGAATGGAAATTGAGGACCACTATTGACTGCTATGATATCAAAGAGTAAACCAATCTAAAGCTAAAAAGCTTCCAACCCAAACTTATATGTGTAAATGTGTACTTCCCCCCTACATCAAGGACAGAAGTAACAGTATCTTTTTTTAAAAAATTCAAATACATTGGACCTGAAACAAATCTAGTATTCTATTTATTTTTAAAGATTGAATAATAACCTACCACCTAAGTGGGCCACTTTGAATAAACAAAGTTTCTACTCTGTCATGTATTGTAGTATATTTTTTAGCCATATAAAAACAAATTTTATATGACATAAATGGCTTTTTTAAACAATACATGAGTGTTCTCTCTTCTTTGCTAGCATTCTGAACTCCAGGCTCTACTACAAATAAAGAAAACTTGAAAAAGATTAGGTGCATTCTGGTGATATGGCAACTAATCTCTGCTGGAGAAATGAGAACTAGCCTCTTCAGGGATGAGCCATTATTGACTATCCAGTGCACACCGTTAACCAAATGAACTCAGCAGACTATCTTTATATACATTGGTATATGTACATATATTTATAAACATGTGCCTACACTTTGGTATAATAACAGTCGTTTTTGTTTTGTTTTGTTTTGATTTTTGGAGTCTATCCTGTTGAAGTAGGCATTGGACTAGCTGGAGAGAGTGAAAGGGGGATGTAATTCCAATTCAATTATGACATTTTAATGTAAAGGAAAAACTTGGAAACCCAAAATACTCAGACATGACACCAGATAGCAGAAATTTATAACTGTATGCTTCCCTTCTGTATGTAGGTAATGTCATTCTTAGTTATTTATCAGGAATTTCAAGTACGTCATATAATATATTTTAAATTTTTATTATCGAAACTTAGAGACACTTAGTTACCCAATATGATTGCAACACAAAATATTAATTCATAGCTTTAAAAAGGTAGCTGTTCCCATTAATACATTTACACCACAGTCAACCTTGGTGAATATTTTACAAAAGCAAAGAAACAACTAAGCAACCAGTTTTGGTATCTTATAGGCTTATTATGTAAGGGACATAATACAGATAGAATTATCATCTATATTATATATAATGCGTTTTCCACTTGACTTTAGTTTGTGAAAACTCGAATTATGTTTCAAAAGCTTCATAATATAAGCATAAAAATATCACAGTATCCGATAGGGGGCAGTGAAGTACTATGAACGGAAGCGACTGAATTCATCCAGAGTCAGATTGTTTAGAAGGATAAGGGGAAACACTGAGCACATTTTCGTATTATCTTTTGTAGAGAGAGCGAAACTGAGCAAAACAAATGAAAATACTCTTTGTCACATTTAAGTTCCCAAATGAAAGTCAATAGGACGTTAAAGAGTATGATTAAGTGCCATTCTGAGCCTTTTCATCCTAAAAGCACACAGGTATGAGACTGTAGACAACTAAGTTGTTCTGCTTTCTCCAAACTCTAAAGAAGGTTCTTCTCGATCTTGTAGTTCGGTGCTTCAGAGATGGATATTTTCTTTGGAAATAACTGAATAAAAACTGTAAAGAGTCTCAGCACCCTCCTCACCCCAAGCTTCAAAGCATAGTAAGAGTGATTTTAAAATGTTACTGTTGAGTAATATCTTAATGCTCTGTCATTCTTTTCAGTCTTACAGAGAAGGTGAAACAAGTACTAGTTCTTTTGTTTTCGAAGACAGAAGTTAGGAGTTGCACGGGTTGAGGTTACACCCCAATGCAGGGGTGCACCACGGGCTTGCTTGTGCATGTGAACGATAGGTCTATACATTGAAAGTCTCATCAAAAGCCAAATGAAAATGTGAGACAGCACCCAAAGGAATAAAACCATTTTTTATGAAGTGAGGAAAAAGCTTATTTAGGCTTTGAAACTGTGGTTTAAAACAGGTTGCTTTTTTATTTTAATATGGCCCTTATCCTGACAGCTTAGAATCAGACCTCTACATGCCCTCGGGCTAGCTTTATAAATCCTATTAAGCACATTACATGCTAATCTCCCACTGCATATCCCACAGAGAGTTTTCCATTGAAGCATTTCACAGTACCCATCATGCAGAACACATGTGCTTGATTTCTGCTGCTACCTCATAAGGGAACTTAATTTGTTTTTGATCTGGAAATAGCCACCTGAGCGCTCAACTCAGCACCTCATTCACTTACTTGTTCAGCTGTTTCTCTTATAAATCATGAAGTCACTTTCTGAACCATTTAGCAGTGCTTAGCTTGAGGCACCTTAGCACAACCATCATTGCCTTTAACAGCTATTGGAGGTAAGCTGAGGCCATGATTGTAAATACCTGCACATGGACTGCACTCAAAACTGAGAAATACATCAGCAATTGCTAACAGCAATTTGAGAAATAACTGAGCATCTTGATTACTTTACTTTCAGGATTAAAAGATAAATAATTTTAGCTAACTTTTCTTGGCACCAACATAGATTATAGAGCTACAGGGACATTTCTAGAATATTCTTCACAGTAATAGTTCTCTTGTTGTACTTCTTAAGAAGTTCATTCTAGATTTGATTTGGAATTCACTACTGTTACAATGTGTGTGGAGGTGGGGTATCAGCCTCTAAGTTATATAGAAGTCAGTTGTCTGCAGTTATAACATCTCTAAGGCCATATTGTATATTTCTTGAAACATGGATAGTCCTAGGAAATTTCTAGCTGACTTCAGGTCCGGAGATGAGATATGCTTTAGTTCATTTTATTCTGTGTGAACAACAGGACATGTTTCTTGTTAGAGCTGTTTTACCTGTGGTTTTATGTTTCTATGTGGAAATAAACAATTGACTAATGTGATCAGTCTTTGGTGAAAATGAAAACTGATGTATTCCTTTGACAATTTTATATACCTTTGAGTGTATGGTTCATATTTGGTGTTATCCATATACATTCATCTTTATTATTGCTGTTATAAATTACAATATAGTCTTCAGACAGAATCAAGTAAGAAACATGGGGGCCACTTCTTGCATTTCTGTTCACCATTCACTTTTGTTTGAAAGGAACAATGAGAGAAATTGAGCAATTTTGATATCTATCTTAAAGCACATAACTGATGCTTCATTTGCAGTTTGTAGATGCTCCCACAAGAGACAAGGAACCAGAAGATCTCAGTGTGGGCTTGCTCTTTTACCCAGCTAAGCATCTGCCTATGGACTCTGTGTTTGCTTCTGTCTCTGTTGGAATAACATTATACTGTGTCATTTTTGTGGTGCTACTCTAGTAGAATGTGCAGAATGCTATGAATGATATCCTTAGCCAACTCTATTTACAATGCAGACTTTAGCAATGGAAAGTCATAAAAGCATTTAATGGTCTTTCAACTATAATTTAACTTTGCCAGGATTCATGCATAAAATCACACATTTTTACAAGTCTTGATAAATATGTCTAGGTCCAAATGTCACTATTTTTCTTCTTATAAAGAAAGACTTGACATAAAATTAGGGCATTCTGTTCTGGGCTAAAAAGCTCCTTTACATTTGGTTTTTATGGTGATTAAAAAGTATAATTTTCATAGTAGAAAAATACTCTTAGAGGGCAAGAGACATTTTCTATTTGAGAGAATGGATTTTCTTTTACTTAAAAGAGGATGTTTGGGGGGGGAAGTGTAAGTTTTTCTTTAAATGAAACTGTTAAAATGTGACTCTAGCAATTTCCCTTAACACACACTTATGTAGTACTTAGTCCTGACAAGCAATGTGTCCAAATGAAGATGTGACAGCCTCCCACTACCAGCTCCCAGTTTAATTAAGCCAGGTGTGCTTCTAAGAAATGTCTGAGTATTTTCGTTTTTGTTCCTTCCCTTTCTTTCCTTTTGATCTTTACTTCTGTTTATTGTTTCTTGGTTTAATTTGCTGTAGAAGGACAATTTCTGATAAAACAACTAAAAACAATTACTCTGCTCAGAAATCTCAAAACAACAAAGCAACCCCATTTGAAAGTAGAAACAGAAACCCTACTGAAACAGAAAACCCTACTGAAACTTCACCAAGATGCAGCCTGCAAGTCATCAACACCTGCTATTAAAGTTGAGGAACATTTTACCAGCAACTGTTCTGATGCTTAGGTCTGACCTCTGTCTTTGTCATTGCATTATCCTGTTTATCTCAGATGCAAGGATGTGTTCCATGACAGAAGGACCAGGGAATAGCAGATACAGGAAAGATTAACAGGTTCAGTGGAAGCGGTGAAAAGTCATTAATCAGCAGCATGGTGTCTCTAGGCACCTCTTACACAAGAAATCCACACAGAAAGGTTTTTAAAAAGCATTTGGTTGGAAATTATAGAACACAAAAGAAATGAAGAAATATATGACTATGCACATAATTTTTAAAATTTTTTAAATATAAAGTGACTAAGGTTTGGAAAGGCTTTCCACTAAGTTTCTAATAAAACAAACTATACTGAACATAAATGCATCTAAGATGTAAAAGGCTCCCCCTAGTTCTATTTTTGTCAGGAGATGCTGTGATACTCCCCAACAGAAGGTAGTCCCCAGGTACTGATGAATCTGTAGTTCTTTCACAGAATCTCTGGGTATGTCCTGCACACTGCTTAACGTAGAGAAAACAATCTGCTTTTTGATCATAGTGGCCTGTGCTCACCTACAAAACAACTTTTCCTAGCACAAAAGGCAATTACATGTATTGTCTGAAATCTCAGACAATGTGCAGTGACAATGGGAGACCCAACTTAGTCAAAGTTTGTCAACACAGTTCCCAGAGAAGATATGCTACAGATTTTATGGGATTTCCTTTTCAATGACCGCCCCCACCCCCTGTTTTAGGTCAGCTCTTCAATGGATGTTAGGAAGCATGGTTCTTACAGGATCCTGAAAAGTGAGCTACTTATCACATAAAAGGCATTTTATTTGGCATTTTATTTTATGTCTAGCATATATGTAGCTCTACTAAGTGAATAAATTAAAACCCTCCAAGATACCACCCCTTTAAGGAGAAAACTCTAAGAGAATATGAGCAAAAGTGATTATATTATTATGTAATCTAGTAATTATGAATATTATGAATAGTATTTTATGGCAAATTCTGCCATTAGTAATATATGTGATCTCAAACTGCTCACCTCTCCTGTCTATAAGTTTCATTAGATAAATGTGGTGAATTGCAATCTATGACTTGCATGTTCACTTCACTTCTACCACCTTAAAAATTTTTAATTATAATTAAGTAGGAGAATGATGATGACAAAAAGAACAGAGATCAATATTACTGGGCAGAACATTGTCATAGGGCCATATTCCAAGTGTATCCTGCCCTGGATCACTGGCAAACCTTCCTCCAGATAACTCCGTTAGTTCTTTCCATCATGGGAGAGAGAAGGCACTATTAGCAATACCATAAGCATGTCAGTCGGTGTCCAAAAGTATCCATAGAGCATGAATACCTGACCTGACAAAAATATCAGCAAAGAGAAACAGATGCATGAAGGAAAGGCAATATAGAGAGATTTTGGTCACATTTTTTTTTTCTCCTCAAGGTAACTCTGAATGGTTGCAATTAAGATACATCAAAATTTATCTCATTTAAATCCCCAAATCCGAGTTGAACAAGCATACTACCTAAAGGAAAACATGTTTTATGGGAAGCACTAACATATGTGCTAAGTGTAAAAAGTGCCATTATTTTTAAACCATCATGAATCTCAGCTTTTAACTGATAGTTTTCCATTTTAAAAAATTGATTATATAATAATGGATTATTTTCTTAAATTCTCCATCTCCATCTCCTCCTCTTCCTCCTCCTGTATTGCTCCCTGGAAACTTGTCAACTTTTCTTTCTGGAGAGGCAAAGTGAGAGAATACCATTGTGCTGGGACAGTGGTTATGTAAATCCTAAGCCCCTTAGCAAGCCAGACTTTGGACAAATTCTCCTGCATCTTCTTCTTCAGTGAGAAGTGAGTGAGAAGTGATGAGACTCTGTGTTGTTTACCCACAGCTCCTCTACTTCACTCACAACTGAGAAGGGTAGTGTACAAAATGATACCAGGGGACTTAAAAATCCCCAAGAGCACCAATGATAAACAGCAGGAATGAAATGTAGTGTTTCATCACATACAGGCAGAGCATCTGGAAGGCAAAGTGTAAGATTACCACTAACTGATAGCCAATAGTTACTGACTGTCAAAAACCAAAAAGAAGGAATGATTGGTTTTATTCTAATTTGTATCAATGAAAAAGTACATTATATCTTATAGCTTGAGAAATATCTGTTTGACTCTAGTCAGTGTTCATAACTGATTACAATGAAATTATAATGGGTCATAAGAACAAAATAGTAACTAGCTATTTCTCTCTTTTATCAATAACATATTTTATTAATTTTCTTTTTCTTAAGAGCATATATTATGGAGAAATAAAAGTATTTATAGAAGATTGTGCTATGTTACTTTTTTACTTAGATTCTATTAAATTAGAATAATTCTTAAAACCTATGAATTCATTATTTAATTTAAGCTAATTTTTTTTTCCTAGATATCTGTGAATTGCAGCAGAGCTCATAATAACCATCTCTCATGATAAATTGGTTGTTTTGAATAAATGTTGGAAAAAAATCACTTTATGCAGCTGATCTGATGTGAGGTAGGCAATTTCCTCCCATGTCCTTTCAAAACCTGCTTTATTTAATGTTCTGATGCAATGAGATTCCACTGTTTCCATTTAGGTTTTTTTATTATGCATCTGGATGAACTGGTCATATGCATTAACTGGGCCACAACTCTTAAATCCTTTTTCTAAAATATCCACTGCAAGCAAGCATTTCAGTGCAGGTGTCAGTTCACTTAGAGGAAACTGTTCAATTTTTCTATGCTCCTGCCAAACTGCTGGAGAAGTTTTTCTTATACTAGCGCTTGTAGGAATCATATCTACTTACTGTCTTACATCAAAATGTCTCCAATTGTATTTCACATTAATGCTTAGTGGAAACACAATCATGGTGGAAATCATGTACATCCAGTTACCCTGCACAAACAAGAACACTGTCCTGTACACCTGAACTTCTGCAGCATTAATTTGAGTCATGTGTTATTCACAATTGATGTTTTGATTTTATTTTATTGCTTTAAAGATTGTTGTCTTGCTTTCCGATTCTATAGTTGGGTATTACAGTTTCAATTTCTTTCATTTAGGGAAGAAATAAAGTAGGTCAAATGGTCTGAAACAGACCATGTTGTTGCTTTCACTCTGCCCCTGCATTTTAAGGTTTATTCTCCTGGATTACTGCCTGCACAGAGTGGAGCACCCAGAAAGTTCAGCATCTTCTGGGCTTTCATTGCACTGACTGACTTTCCCAGATTTCCCTTTTCAAGCCTCCAAGGTTTCTACTGAGACTCAAAATCTGTTGCCTAAAAGGAGTCTGTGACTCCTCTGTCACTTTGTGTACAAGAAGGGTAAATGCATAGAGCAGTGTGGAAGACAAATAATCTGATGTCCTTGGAATAGATCTTGGGAATCTCTCACTCACTTTTGTAGAGAAATGGGAATGGGGTGGAAATTTCACAGTAGCTTATATCATAGTTGCTAATGGGATTATGTAGGAAAGATATATACAGTCTATTCCAGGGTGGTTCCGTAGACTGCAGATGTTACATGGACCCTTGAGAAACATTACTATACATTCACAATTACCACTCTTTGAACTTTATAATTTATTTGTGAAGTTTTTATAGTAAATCTTCCTATTTGCTGCATAGAATTATGAAGCTAAATGAAAATCTAATGGATAGTGAGTATAACAACTTGCAATCATTAAATGTAATTTGTCTTTAATAACTATGTCACAAAGCAAAGTAAAAGTGAAGCTTTTCAATATGAAAAATGTGCCAAAAAAGGTACACATGTGATCAGAGTATGTATGAAAAGACCCATCTTCCAGATATTTGGCATTTTATTCCAAAGTTCCCTTTATGGGCTTTGGTTCACTAGAATCTTAATGGCTTCTAGTCTGGACCTCTCAAAGATAGCTCTCAAGACTTTTATGGTCATTTCTAGGACATATTTCTTCTATTCATATGTAAGTTTCAAGCCTGGTAGTGCAGGAATCCTTTAAAATACAGCTCCTCCTCTAATTGTCTTTTGACTTGTTTTTGTTCTGCCAGTTTCCTATGTATTTGTTTACTTAAGACAGGGTTTCTCTGTGCAGCCCTGGCTGTCTTAGAACTCTGTCAGAGAGCCACCAACTTTGGCCTCTGTTGTTGGGATTGAGAGCATGGGCCACCACACCTGGCATCTGGTTTTAAAATATTAAAGTCTAAGTTATTTTTCATAGGAAAACAGTGACTATATTACTATGAACAAAGTCAGCTTTCAGCTCTTAGGATACTGAGGTTTTTGTTCCACAGTCACTTCTGAACATCAAATTAAATCTAAATACAGAAATTAGCACTGTGATTCTTAAATGATCTCAAAATCAGCATAAACTTTGTATGTGCACTAACACACCTATGTACTTAAATGTCCCACAGACTCATTTTGATACACCCCATGGTTTCAGAAATCTCCCATATTGTTTGTGAAATATAGGAAATAAAAACCACAAAAGCTTCAATGACTCGAGGTACCCTGTTAAACAGAAATTTCAGGGAAAAACCCATTGGCAATCCCTGATTTAATATGATTGTGCTTGGGGACCTGGATGGCTGTTTGCACTTGCTCTCTCTCTCTCTCTCTCTCTCTCTCTCTCTCTCTCTCTCTCTCTCTCTCTCTCTCTCTCTCTGTGTGTGTGTGTGTGTGTGTGTGTGTGTGTGTGTTTGATGGTTAGTGACTTTGAGAGTTTTGGTTTTGTTTCTGCTGAGTCACTAATTTTGCAGCTCTGTCCCCAGGTACCACTCAGCATAAAAGTTACTAGTGCAGTTGAGAAAGCTCTGCAAGCTGTCAAGTGGAGGAAACCATTTCCCTAAGAGAAACACGGTCCTGATGTGTGTTGGCTTCCCAGAAAGGAAGCTTCCTTGTAGCCCAGGCATCAAAACCTCTGCCTGAGAAGCCGCTTGCTCGCTCAGCGCAAGAACTGGGACTTCTTAGCTGGCTGATGATGCTTTCTGGCGCCTGGCTGGCTTGGTCCACTGCAGTTCCCCCTTCGTTAAGGATCCAGATCCCCACAGAAACAACAAGGAGTTACTTTCTCTTCAAGGAGGCTTAAAGAGCAGTGATTTGTGGCGTTCTCATTTGCGGCTGTTTCCTTGTTGTGTTAATCGCCGCTTATTAGTAATAGATGTGATTTCTGCGGGAGACAGAGGGGTGTACGGAGGCCTCGGTGATTAATAGTGAATTCCCATCTGCGGGCATCTCTCTGCCCCTCTTGCGTGATGTAAGATCAGACGTACCCCTGCATCGAAAAGTCCAGACATACAGCGCCTGGCTGGCGCTCGCACACTCTCCGCAGGCGCGCTTCTGCACACCTTCCACAACCTGCTCCTGGCAGAGCAAGGAGGACTGGCTGGACCCACCGACCCAAGAATTTCCAGTGACATTCGTAAATGACGCGGCTGTGTTTCAGGCTGCCAGCAGCCGCGGCCGGGCCGAGGGTGCCACCGACCAGTCTGCAGCACAGGCTCACCGGGAAGATCACCATGTCCCAATTGCTTCTCGCCATCCTCACTCTCTCGGGATTATTGCCTAATGCCAAGGTGCTGACTGTGGGAGCCGACCAAGGTAAGGGCCACGACCCCCACCACCATCACCACTTTCCCCGTTTTCTCTCTTTTTTTTCTGCTGGGTGATGCTGGCAGACAACTGAGTGTGAAACTTAAGTCCTTGGCATCCCCGCTCCCGGGACCCACTGGCTACTGTGCGCTAGCCTCCTGGGGGGGAGAGAAGGGGGAGGAGAGAGATATTGGAGGATTTCTGATTTCTGACCTAGGTGCCAGAGTGTTCCACACCCCCCACATTTTACCCTAGGTCATTTTAAGATCCTGATTTTGTTTGCCGATCCCCCCCCCTCCGGGGTAGGGGGGGCATTTGGACTTGGCTGTGGCTTCTACCCGGGCATCCCGAGCGCTGCAGATGTTGAATTAGAATTCGCATTTCTTTGAGACTCCCCTTGGCGCTGGCTCTCAACTGAGGGCTTTAGCCTCATGATTCTCCGCCATAGATAATTACTCTCCCAACTTAGCTCCTGGTTTACTTCCTCAGCTCTGCATCTGGGGAGAGGTGTCAGAGCTCCTCCCTGTCTCCTCTCTCAGTAGCCCTTTCCCTGGATGATTTAGGTTGGGCACCCAGCAGAGAAACCCTCAGGGCTTTTCTAAGAGCATCTACCTGCTTGAACTTGCTTTTTCTGACAGGGAAGGTCTGTGATCCAGCACCAGGGTACCTTGATAGCCTTATCAAGTGGAGAGCCTGACTCTATCTAGCACAGTACTTTGCACTTGCTGTTCATCAAGCAGCTAGGAATGGGACAAGTTCGGGAGGGGGGGAGTTATAGGGAGCCCAGAGAGAAGGAAGGGTTTATACACCAAGCTTCTGAAACTTTTGACCTGGAATCCCACAGTTCCTCTTTCCGATTTACTGTCATTGACTAGGGTATGTGGGTTAAAATGGGAAAAGGGGGAAACCACAGCAAAGGAATTTACATTGCCACCAGTCTGGGAAGGGTTAACTCCTTAAAGGAAAATTAAAAGTACCATAAATCCTGAACTGAGCTCACGACAACCATATAATTCAGCTTTTTAAATTAGTTATGATGGAGGAAATAAACGAACAAAAAAATTAAAATCTCAATACACAGATGTCAATAGCAAGCAAGTAACCAAGGTCTTGCATTGTAAGATACAGGAGATTTAGGTGAAAGGAATTAGGAGTTGAGTACGAGCTATTTTCATTATAGGACAGCACCGGATGTGTTTTCATGGTCCTATTTAACCTACTCTTGGCCGCCAGTCCCTAGACCCAGGGCAAGCTTACCCATGCCATTTCTAGGAGTGGCACTGGTAATCTTCCAGGTGCACTGCTGCCAAAGCATAAAGATTCTGAACTTGCTTAAGTTGCCTTGAAGTTGCTGTGGAAGAGTTGAAAATGGGACAGATAAAATGAAAGAATGTGGCTCTCACTTGAAATGACAGTGGCTTTGATCTGTCACAGTGGCTCCTCAACCTCCCTTAGCAAAAACGTTTGAAGTTGGGCTGAAGCACAGGAGAAGGTACAAGCTTCCAGCCTAGTATGCTGGCAAAGCAGGCTACAGGCAGTCTGTTGGTCCTGGGTTCCCTGTGAAGGAATACACCCCCGTGCCCCCCCCACACCCCTAGGTATCTGACCTCATCCCTGCCTCAGACCTTTGTGTATTACTGTAGCAAACTGCTGATGCTACCTGAGGGGAGTGACTGAACTTCTTGAGAGAAGTTTGTACACAATAAAAAAAAAATTAAAATATAAATCAGCTTTCTCAAGAGATAAAAAATTAACTTAAAGAACTGTATTTAGTGTCAATTTACTTCCAGAAAAGAGAGGAACATCTAAGGCTTCTAAGGTTACATGGACAATAATTGTCAGTTGTGATAACTTAATTGATTGCTAATTTCCAGCTGAAAAAAATATAAGAAGTACTCTGTCATAGAGTGCAAGCATATATAGTTGCAGATCAACACTTAACTTGAGTTCCATTGCATCTAATCAAACTCTCAAAACTTAGAAAACAGTTAAAACTGACAACTAGCTATGAAAACTGCAAGAGTGATTCTCATATGTTTTTAAGAAGGGAAGAAAGAGTGCAGGGGTTGAGAGAGAGATAGTCTTGTTAAGTGTTTAAAATGAGAATGTAGCTGTATTATGACAGATGACCCCCACTGAGATGCTGACAGTGAAGATATGGCATATAACCCAAGAACAAGGTTAATGAGATGTTGCTGCCTTCAGGCTTGTGGCAGTAGCAATGGCCCCTGAAGAAGAGAATATATGTGAAAATACTGGTGAGTTACTAGTATAAGGGGAAGCTTTGTGTCTTGAAGTGTGAAACCATGTCTGGGTTCTCCAGAAACTTAGAGGTAAAGGTAGCTTCTCATTCTAGGGGTAGGTACTTGTATTATTTTCTACTTTGTCATCCCTGTGAAGTTTGGTAGCAGAAGCCAAACTCTTTTGATAGCTGAAAATCAAAACAACACCAAAAACGACAAAAAGCATACTTGAACCTCCTTTGTATGTTTAGTGTTCAACCCATATGCATCTACCTGTCCTTCAGTTACGTGTGGTTTGCCTAGTTTATATTGATATTTATACTGGCAAAGTATGTATTTGCCTATTCTTATTAGATTTCATTGTATCTGCAAAAGGAAATGTCTTTATGAGTCTTAACAGCCAAATGGAGGATAAGTCAAAATCATTTAGAATCAACTAATTTGTCATTTAATGATGCCATAGCATATCAAAGTATTGCATGATAATGATTAAGACTTAAAACAAAGTATGCTTCAATTTGTCAAATTTTCTGAAAAGAAATGGAGGTGGGAGAACCAAGACAAGTTAAAGACCTTAAGGCTGCTAAGATATGAAGACATATTTCCAAATAATTAGTGTTCATGCTGCTTCTGTCCTCTTATTGTGTCTGCTTAAAACCATTAAAGGCAGCAACTATTTAGGCTGCAGTTTTCATTTTCTTTCTCCTAAAGAATATTCAGCAATTCACATGTCTGTGAAATTCATATCTCGTTTGATAAAATGTTCAGATTTTTTTTGAAGCAGTCTTTCCATTTTGACTCAGTTTCCTCCCAATTTCTAAATGTAAATTTAAATAGGAAAACACAAGAAAAATTTTAAATGTTTAGAACAATAATTATATAAACAGTAAAAGGGAGAAATGTACTGGTTGAAAGAGACATTATCTTTAGCTGAAATGTAATTTCTTGCATACTTTTTCTTTTAATTCCATATTAAACAGTCTATGAAAATATTTGTAGTTTAAAAATAATTTAGAGCACCTTTCACCAGTGTTATCCTGTTTGCCACTATATCTGTAAGAATGGAGAATGCATGAGACTGTCCCAGAAAACTGAAGTTCTAACTACTCTGGAGTTAATAATATGGAAGTTGTTTTTAAATAAATGTGAAAGAAATCTTTTGGTTGCTTCTGGATGATATCATTTGTGTATTCTTAGGGATTCAATATCCCTTAAAAATGCTACTTGTTACTAAAGGCAAAGGTATACACAGATTTCTTGCACATCTACATTGGATTCATAGTATTCATTATTTGTTAGTGGCTTTGTCAATCTCTTTTCAGAGCCTAAGTAATATCACAAAGATAGGAACCATTTGAAACTATTTGCAGTAAAAACGAGCTGGAAATGCAATGCTATAGGACCTCCACATTTTCTCTCTAAATGACCTTTATCCTAATAATAATATTACTGGGTTTGTTTCTGTAGCTAATTGTTATGTCTTACATGAACTATATCGCCATTGTCAACTCTTTCCTGGTTACAGGGAATCTGTGTGGGAAAAAGCTCCAGTCAGACACAAGGATAGATTGCTCTCTCTTCTGTGCCTGTCTGTCAAAACAATTCTTGTACAGAGGAAACACTTGTCTTCATTCCAGATAGATACATTCAAAGAAAGTAGAATTAATACTAAATGCTGAACATGCTTGTAACAACATGATGTCACTAGTCAAACCAATGCAAGTAGATTCTATCCAAATGTGATTGGATTTACATATCTTTCTTATAATGACAGCCTTGATGCAAAGACCATAAAATACCACTATGACCTCAAAATTCCAAATTATATTTGATTAAATCAAATTTTTTTATTTTTATAACTGAAGATAAAATGCCTATGCCTGTGATTAATGCCTTCCTGAGAAACAAAAATAAAAATGTGAAATGAAAAACTGTTGAAATATTTCTTGACCTGAAGCAGGCAGTGCTCTAATGAGTTTCCATATGGCTAATATTTTGTTTTCACACAATCCGAAAGTGGAAGACACATGTGTCAAAATGCTTTGCCCCCTTTCAGTTTTTCAGTGCAGGGACTGAAGACAGTGTCTCATGCATGTTGAACCTGTGCTCTCACTGAGACCTACCCAGCCCTGACCAGTTGCCAGTGAAGAAGCCTCAAAAGCTTGCCACTCAAATGGTTTTTAGTGACTAGAATACTGGCAATGAGTGCTAGCACAATCGTGAGCTCAGAATAAGAAAACCAGAATGCACTATTGGCTGTGTTAGTGTCAGAAAACTATTAGGTTTTACATGAAAGCCTTATCTTAAGTTTATGGCAGACATCTAGCTTGCCAAATTTAATCTGAGAATAATGGAAAATTTAATATATGCACCTCAATGAGTGGATGAATCAAATTCAAAATTTTGGTTTTTAAAAGGGACACAACAGTAATCTAACAAGCTAATACTGAAAATGTGAAGGAACACCTTTCTCTGCTTCTAGTATCCTGTTACTCTATAACTTCACATTTAACTCAGAGGCATGGAAATTAAACTGGTACCTAATATCCTAAAAGGTAAATATTGAACAATGCCAAATACAGACATATCTGTAGAATTTATGTGTTAAAATTAATATTAGACAAGTACTATTGTGTCAATTTATATTTACCTAAGTCACATTTAAGATATTTTGTGTTAAAAATAACATCAAGTCACTGTTTTCAATTTTATATAATCTCCTATTTAAGCAGCAGAATTTTTATCAACTGGGTCTCAATATCAAACAAAGAGAGAGGACTAAACCCTCCAGACGGTCCCATCATGAATCAGAAGCAATGACCTGAAAAATGTACATGCTTTCCTATATTGAAAGTTTTCTTCAATGAACTGCCTGTACAACTTTAGAGCTATATTTGCTTTGTGGTATCCTCTTTCTCCCCTCGTAAAACTACATGGCCAAGTTAGAAAATATGTATTATTTATTGCACTTCTCTGAATTCAGCAATATTCAGAAAATACAATTCTCCATTTCACCTCTTCCTCCTCTTTCTCCTACTATACTTCTGTTTCCGACATATCCTCCCTTCTCTCTGTTTCTTCGTACCCTATTGGTTTAGACTGAACCTACAGAAACACAATTAATTTGATTGAGGGTCCGAAGTAAACCAAATGATGGAATTAACTTGTTCCTAAATTAAAATAAAAAACTATTAGATGAGAGAGTCCAGATAGATATATCTAGTTGTCAAGTAATGATACTTTGTCAACATCTGAGATTTTCTCTCAGCATTTTTAGAACTAGGTCTAAATGTATAACAATTTTCAGAGATATTTCTCCTTTAGAATCAGTCATTTCAATTAATGCATTCTTAACATTGGCTCCTTTGTTCATTCTTATTCTTGGATTAGGTTAAATATACTCATATTAGAAAAGTTTTATCAATAGATAGATAAGGTTATATTGATATTATTGTGAAAAGACAAAAGTCCTTATGTAGGTGTTTTTAGAAAGGACAGTTTCATATTCAGCTTTTTCTAACTTTAAGTAAGGAAAAGAAATAAAACTTTTGGGAGAAGATAGAACATATTATCTTGCTAAACTACAAGTGCTACATTTTATCTCAAAGTGTATTCTTATTAACAGTCAGACATCTACTTCCTGAGTTGCATGCACTTCATTGTCCTTCAGACCAAAGACAGGTATTGTTGGAGAATGACTTCATTTTAGTGGAAAGAAAGTGTCTCTTCTTTACAAAGATCAAGGTTCCTCAGTTTATCTCTTGTTTTCTTCTTACCATCAATAGGACAGTCCTTCCTAACTTTACATGTAGCATTTCCATCCTTCAAGCTTCAAGACAGCTTAACTTTAGAAATATGAATGCATAATTCCTTAAGAAATTTTATACTGCTGAGTTTTTCTTTAATGACAATTTGTCATCCGTTCCTTTTCTTCTTAATATGAGAAAAGAGAATTGAAGATGTGAGTAAGGGCCAGAAGAAGAGAATAGAAACTTAGTTGTGGATGCTGTGAGGGCTCTAAGGGTATTTTAAAGGTATTTATCAATTAGAAAATAAAATAGGTATAGTGCTGAAAACATAATTGTATTTAGAATGTTCTCTTTTCCTTAGGAATCTTCCTAGGAAGATTCTAAGAAAAGAACTTTCACAATGAACATTTTGGTCCTAATAACATCTCAAACTTTTGATAAACTATTGTTTTATAAATTTTAAATCTGGGATTTCAGGATATTTTGAATATTCTATACATTTCACAGTTTTTTTAATGGTATACTTTTATGTTAAAAATACTAAGTATGTTGTAATAAAAATATTCTAGTTTATTCATCTCTATTAATTTAAAAGCACTTTTCTCATGTATTATTTCTGAAAATGCAGTGATAATTGCATGAGCTCAAAAGACCCTTGCTATATGGAGGAAAAGGCATTATGGATTGTGATCATTTGTCATTCATACTTTGAATATAGCAAATGCATGCCATTACAGACTCAGAAATAAAGCAAATTTTAGAAGCCATTTTACTATCATGATTATAAAGACTATGTAATCATCTGCATAATACTGATGGGGTGAAAATTCAATAGTATATTCAAGTTACTTTCATAAAGAAGGCAACTTTCATGAGTATATAATTTAAAAACAAGTATACTTTAGAACTTTAATATTTTTCTTTGTTATTTTTTAATTAGCTAGATAGTTCTGTCAGATATTTTGAAGTGACTCAGGAGAGCAATAACTTACAATAGCTTTCCTTTGGCTCCTTTTCCTGTTTATATTAGCATTTGGATACAAGGCAAAAAGTTTATTTTACCTCTCTATTTTAACCAAGGTGCCTATGTTAATATTCACAAAGTATTAAGTAATTTTGTTCTAACTCGCTATACAAAAAGAAACATGATCACTTCCTAGGATCTTTCATAATGACACAGAAAATAATATCTGTAAAACATAATGTATCCTGTATAGGATAACATAAATTCATGTTATAAATATTAACTGTAGAATTAGCACCATGTAAATTGCTAGTAGTAAGAAATTTATAACATAATATTTACTGATTTTCCCCTTTGAAAACATAATGATTCCCCCTCAAAAAATTCATAACATTTTGGTTCTCCCTTTACTTACTGTCTCATTCAATAAAGTTGAGCAAACTGATGGTGAATACTGTTCAAATGTTGAGAATGAAGCAAGTGGCAAGTTAGATAATGCAGCCAAGCCATGGGTGTTTAGTATGAGAAGCAAGAAAAAACAGCCAGGAAGCAACCTACATAAGAAATATATAACAATCACTTTACAAAGAAAGAAAAAAGTATGAAGTGATTGAGAGAAATGCTTTGCTGTTTATAACATAGAAATTCTTTTAGAGAGTTGATGTGTGGGCTACAAACAAATGACAAAGGGGACCACCTTCATAAGTAGAGAAAGAAACTTTTCAAGTAAACCTTGAAAAAGAATCATTTAGCTCATCTTTAGAGATAATAGAAGGCTTGCATATCTGGCACAGACTATATGTGTTTTGTGGAGTAGAGAAGTAAGATTAGCTAACTAGGTCAGCTAGCTCAATGTCAAAGAGGGGATGGGTGTGGATTTATTCCCAATTAGAATAATTAGCAATTACATCTTCATTCAAAGAAGAACTTACTTTGTTACAATGCATTCTACTACACAAAGGGAAGGTGATAGAGTTAAAGATTCCTTGAAACTGTCTTGGGATGATGGTGTTGGTATAAAAAGAAACTAATAGTGAGATCAGATTAAGATGGAATGGAAATCTTCCATTTGAAATCTTTTATTTAATTTTTATTTATTTTTCTCTCATATATTACATGAAATTGCAGCTTGCCCTCCAATCTCTTCCCCCAACCCACCTCACCCAGATCCCCTCCTCCTCCACCATTGCCCTTCAGAAAAGATTAATTCTCTCAGGGACATCAACTGAACACTGCATAACAAGTCACAGTAAGACTAGACATATATTTCATATCAAGACTTGACAAGACAACTCAGTAGAAGGAAAAGGGTCCCAAAATCAGGCGAAATCATGAAAGATAGCCCAAGCTCCCACTGTTAGGTGTCCCACAAGAATACCAAGCTACACAACCATAAAATATATGTAGATGATCCATACAGGTTCCTTAATTGTTTCTTCAGTTTATGTTAGCTGCTATGAGTCCTTCTGAATTGATTCTGTGGGCCTTGTACTTGTGGCATCCTTGTTCTCTCTGGCTCCTATAATCCTCCCTCCTGCTGCCCTTTTGAAGGACTATCAGAGTTCTGCCTAATGTTTGTTTGTGCATCTGTGTCTACTCCTATTAGTTGTTGGATGAAGCTTTTCTGATGATGATTATACTAGTCGGTCTATGAGTACAGCAGACTATCTTTAGGAATCATTTCATTAACTTAGATTTACTTTTCTGTCCTGTTTGGTTCTATCCTATGTCTCTGAGCTTTTCAGCCTCTGGTTCTTGGCCATCCAGGTAGTATCAAGTGTGGGCTTCCACTTGTGGAATGGGTCAAAGTTGGTTGGCCACCCTCGTAAGTTCTGTACCAGTTGTATTCCAGCACATCTTGTAAGCAGGGAAAATTATAACTATAATGTTTTATGGCTGGGTTGATGTCCCAGTCCCTCCACAGGAAGACTTACCTGGTTAGAGAAGATGACCAATTTTAAGTAGATTTTCTGCAATAATGAAACCTATGCCCTTCAATATATAGGGAAGATGAAGCATTAAGTAAAGTTCCCATGTTTAGTTTTTAGAAATAAAGATGGATATTCTAAACAACAGAACACCTAATTTAAATGGTTTAGGAATGGATGCATTCCACTTTGGAATGCCTCTCATTGACTTGCATACATTTTAACTCACCATAGCACATGACACTAAATGATTATGTTTGATCCTGTAACATATTTTTATTAATAATATCATTGTACTTATATTTTAGAATGTGCAATAACAATGTTCTTTTCCTCTTTAATAGGTATACTGTATCTGGGAATCATAAAGGCAAAATCAGCATTTTTGTAGGTTATTTAAAAGAATGCATTTAGGAACATTAAGAATATTCTAAGTATTAGTAAATACACCACAATTATTTTTTTTTTGCTATTCCTACCAATTTAAACCATTGCAAGAGCAAAAAAGAGGAGGAATTGTCCCATAGAGGCTCATTTATGTTTTATTCTTGAAGAAATCCTCTGTGTTTTTAGCAGAGAGCTCCTATTCAATTGTACCTTAAACCTTTACATGATTGAGAAGAATTTCAACTGACAGTCATGTTCCTGGTTATGAATATTCTATTAGGTTAGAAAAGGGAAGAAATTGTAACACAGCTACTACTGACTGCACTCATCTGACTCTGTGAGAAATTCTTTAAAAATCCAAAGTTTTTCGAAGAGAGGTGCTGACAGCAAATGGGAAGCCATCTTACAGAATGAAAGTATAGCACTAGAATTTATGATGTACTGTAGTGCTACTTGGTCCATCAGAACTCATGGTGTTTGTGCCTAGGTTTATCTGTGTGTGCTGCCTCATACATGCGAACCTTGATGTGGTTTGTGGAAACTAGAGCCAGCACAAGCAATACACACATTAATTAGGCAACTGTGTAACTCTAGATTTTCAAGGCAAACTTGTTGTGGCGCCAGAACACACACTTCAGATTTTCCTGGCTCTTGTTGGAGTTACAGAGGAAAGAGAATGTAAGAGGAGCATGAAGAGAAGGCATTCAGATGTTCTGAATGCTACTGAAAAGCTTCACACCATGAGGGGCTATAATAAATAATGAATACAATTGTTTAATGGTGTTGCTGTCTGTTCCTATTAAGCTGAGTGAGTTAGTTATACCAGGTCCTAATGTATTGAAGATTGTTTGGTGTTTGTGGGTTTTGGTTTTAGAAGTTAGGTCCTTCAAGTTTGTTATCATTATTCATATTCTCTCTCTCATCCTCTCTCTCTCATCCTCTCTGTCTCTCATCCTTTCTCTCTCTCTCTGTCTCTCTCTCTCTCTCTCTCTCACACACACACACCTATTCTCTATCTTGAGCAAAACCTGATATTCCTTTGAAAATTTTAAGTGAAAATATGCAGTCCAGAATACTACTAAAATATCTGCCTAGTGACACAAATATTTCACTTAATTTTCTTCTTTTAGAACTTAGAGATCACCTGCACAGAGACCCAGGAAATAAGATCACTGTAAAAACTCAACTCTTATATGTCCTTCATGGTATTTGAAGGAGTATGTGCATTATGGGAAAAATCAATCTGGAAATGCTTCCAGACTTTTGTGAGTGATGATGTGTAAATGCATAGTTTTCAGCTGTTCTGTTTCTGGACTTAAGGAAAACATCACTAAGTAGTCTGCTATACATTGAGATGAAGTGATACAAACCCAAGACTATAAAATTTTAGAAATGCCTACATAAAATATTGAAGCGAAAGATCTCAACCAATTTCTTTTCTGTGTAAAATATGTACATGTGAGTTTAGTAGACATTTTTAGTTCAGTTCATTTTTCATTCATGTTGTCAAAAACCTCTTTTATAATTTGGATCTGAAAGTTCAGTGCTAAAATCAACACCATGCCTTGAAATAAGTTAAATATGAAGTATATACCAAAATTTTATTAAGTTTTAAAGTGACTGAACCAAATGAAATTTGAGGCTGGAAGATTTTGCATTAATATTTAATTTGGGGCTCACTGTAAATCTGTCTGCTATGTACTTCAGCAGAGAGGTGCCAAAAAGTTTGGAAATAAATTAACCTGAGCAACTGAAAACAGCAGGAAGAAAAGTCTCTTGTATGCTTCTGAGTATGAGGTATAATTTATGTTCATGGACTAGAACTCTGCTCATATCACATGGTAGTCTGCTAAGCACTTTATTTCTTTTCTAAGGAGAGCATTGCAGAACAAATAATCAACAAGAGCTAAAAGATCTTGATTACATTTTAGGTAAGGCAAAACATAGTGGCTAAATTCTCAGACAAAAAGTGGGGGCATCTAGGAAGGGATATGTTCTGTCTTGGAATAGAGCTTAAAATTGTTATATGGAGCCAAGGGGAATGACAAAGTCCATTCAGATAACAGGCTAGTTGGTAAGACAGCCTATAAATCTAGGGGTAGCAAAAAAGTTACTTAAGTAAAAACTAAGTTTCCAGAGACTAAGTCTACTAAACAAATTCATCAAGATTTTGGTGTATGCTAATGATGATTAGGAAGGCTCTTTCATGAGAAATTCAGAGCAGTGTCTCTATGACAATGTCACATAAATGTCACATACAAGGCTTGAGACCTGATGCCCATGCTCATGAAACTCCATCATTAAGAAGAATGATAGCATTTCCTCAAAGAATAAGATCCCATGGGAACCTGAAGAAGTTGTCCAGATGTTCCTACCCATCTGGAGGCAATAGAAAAATGGCAGAATTCCTTCAATATTTTCAGAAGGAAACAATTTAGGTGTAGCTACTGAGAACTCCAGACACAGAGGTCAAGGTGGCTGAAATTTTCTGCTCTCATCTCTAATAACTGTACTTGATCTATTTAGTGACCTTTACATATGAAAGGGCATATTAGACATACTCCACAAACAGATTTCTGGTCTGAAGGTGCTGTGGGTGATAGGTACATATGAAATGGCACCAAATAATGCAAAGAGGCAGCTTGTGAGACTACAGCCACCAGAGGTCAAAACCTTCAGAATTTTAAAGTGAGGTTGGGATTTTGTATAAAGATAGATAAATACCTATGTTTTAAATATTGCTCATAAATATAGCATTCAATGTTATACAAACCCCCAAATAACACTGTTTGTGGCAAGGATGAACAGTGTTTTAGTCAATGGGGAGACAGAAAGGCTATGATCATTGCAGGTCCTTAGCATTAGAGAACAAAGTTCTGGACTGAATCATAAAGATAATGCTACAAATTACAAACTAAAGTGCTGCTCCAGAGCCTAGATTGTGTTGAAATAAGATTGTTATTGTTGTAGGACATGGTTTTGGCAGAAAGAATAGTAAAGACATTTTGAGAAGATGACCCAGTTAGTAAAGGATTTTAATTTGATCCCAAGCCTCCATATAAAATCTGGGTATCTTGGTGTAATTGCTCATATCTGCAGGCCTAGCCCTTTGGAGATGGAGACAGGTGGATCTCAGGAACTTACTGTCAATCCAGTTTAGATGAATAGTAAATTCAGGTTTGGAGACTACACCTCAAAAAAATAAGGGGGAGAGTAACCAAGGACAACATCAAAATTGAACACTTGCATCCACACCAGAACATACACAAGCATGTACACCTGCATGTGAGTGCACACACACAAGAACACTTTAAAATACTTATACAGAATAAAGTTCAATACTACCCCACCATGCTCTTCACTCACAGCTGTTTCTCCCTGTGGGCATAAAGGAGAACAAAAGGAGAGACAGTGAGAGAGAGAGAAAAAATAACTGTTCTAAACAACCCAGAGAGGACTTACGATACTAGGCCAAAATATGATTTCGGAACAAAGCAATGAGAGTCATCTAAGAAGCAGATACACTAACAATGATGAGGGGATGTGGAGTTGGGGGAGAATGCAGCTGTTGCACTTCAGGGGCCACATGGTTGAACATAACATTGCTTGGTCACATGTAGATCATGATTGAAATCAGAAAGGAAAAAAAAAATAGGAAAAGATAGGAACCAAAGAGGGTAGAAGAACAGACTAAACAGACTATACTGCAAAATAAAGAGAGTACAAACTTGTGCTTCAGCACAAACAGGTCACATGGATAACTGTCTCATCTTTTCTGCCCTTTGGAATGCTGGGATTTCACAAAGAACAGCTCTATGCCAGTGTCTTGGATTGCATGCATGTGTGTCATATTGGAATTAGCCCAGGAAAAGTGACAATTTTAAAGAGTACCCTTTCACTTTTGAAATACTTTAGGCGTGCATAAATTTGTTAAGTGTGAGTTTATTGGTAATATAATATAGAAATAAAAATACAGTATTGGAACAATAAACATGATTAATTACAAACTTCAGAGGGAAGAACATAACTGTAACTTGTATTTCACATGAAATCCATAACTCCATTCTGTCTATGTATGTCCCACATCTGTCTTCACCTCTCTGTCACTGCTTACTTTCAGGTCCAGTGCTCAATTGAGGAGGGCTCTTAAGACATTTGCAAAATTTCCTACAATTTACTCTTGCCTTCCCTTTCACATGATGCAGTGGGGATGATGTGATGTTGACAGGAGCATAACACATCAGTGCTTTCCTTGATTTGCCACAACATCAGAAGTATGGTTTATGTCACATTGTTCATCTTACAACTGGATGAGTTGGAATCTTGCTCATTCTTTCTACATTATTTTGTAATTATTCCTTCATGTAGAACTACCTATCTTTCCTTATTTATTTAGACTTTTATAAATTAACATATATTGATTCAACTATTTCTATTATAAACCAATCCTGTCATTATTTATTTTCTTGTTCATACAATTTCAGCTTTGACATTGAGAGATCATGCAGATTGGCCCCTCCAGCAGCTTGACATACCCTATCTTTTTAGTAGCTTTTCTTTTTTTACAAAAATGCTGTCATATATTTTATACAACAGTGCCACTATGTATTCTCCGTGCCTCCATTTCAGTGGTCTCTACTCCCCAGAACCTCACAAAATCTTAATATCACAGAGTCTGTTAGCTAGATGTTCTCACTTCAAGTGTCAAATGCTGAAAGCAGCAAGAGTAAAGAGCAGTGTTCTGTTTCTGTGCTTTAAAGTTCTGAAAGACATCATTCTGCTCAGTACTTAAGTTCGAACAGCTAATTTATGGTTATCATATGACTGAAACTCTGAATCAGTGTGATTATAGAAAAAATATTCTCATTAAGGAATTCAACATTTACTGTTTAAAAGTTGTTGAAGAATATCTCAGCTAAATGCAAGAGGTAATTAGTGTTTGTTGATGTTTTATCAAGAAGCCAAGGACATTGGCTTCAAATAAAAAATCTCTGCACTCTAGTTGCTGAGTATCTGTAGATGAGAAGTGTCACAGCCATATAATCAGGTTACATACAGGATGACTGCAAAACAGGTGAAAATGTTAGTGTAGTTATTCTATGTCTGTTTTATATACAGGGAGTAAACAGACATATGCATGCAGACATAGTAAATGGATTTTACCTTTGGGACTGTCACTACCCAGTGAATGTTCCCTTGGTAGGGGAATAAGGATCAACTGGTGATGTTCCCCAGAACTATATTTGAACGACTCATGAGAGTTAGCATCTGGCCTACATGCCATTTCTGGTTTAGTTACCATCATGTGTCTTTAGTAATTGGTTTAAAAGAAGGAGGCTCCAATAATGGTTGAGAATTCTCAATGAAGTGAGTACCAGAATCCTAGTTGTGGAAATAACCATAGTTTTGTATAAAAACAAATTTCCAGAATCTTATTGAAAAGCCATTTACTCAATGTATACTCACCTAGTTTCTTCTTCCTCTTGTGAACACAATATTTTTGGTTTGTTTGTTGCTTGGTTTTTAACATTCTTGTCGTTGATGTTTTTTTCCTGTATGCTTATTTCCACCTTATCTTAACTTTAAACTTGTGTTTTAGTCTTTGACGTTCTAAAACCCAAGTACAGATTAATTCTTTAATGTCTTAGAATCATTATAGATATTTAGGCATAACCGATTTCAATAGGGTATTTAAAAAAAAACAAAAGATATGAGGTTACTTTTGTGATCATTTGTCTATCTTTTGGTAACAGAACAGGTACTGTGAGGCAGCGAAAGACAGGGTAGTTGGATAGCACCCATATTGAATTTTTAACAACTTAATACATTTTAGGAAGTGATCCATCTGAAAGGCATTATGGCTTGCTGAGAAAAGCTGTACACTGGGAACCAGAAAAAGTGGGCTACATTCCCAGCTCTGCATCTGACTCACTCTTTGTCCTTGGGCAAGTCACTTAGCCTCTCTCTGTGTTACTTCCTGCCTGGTAAAATAACTAGAATAATGCATAAAGACGCCCACCTCAACAAGATGTGCTATGGCTACATTCTGTCTGTAACCACTGAAGTGATCTTTTTCTACACTGTTGACTCACGACAGACATTTTTAACAGCATCTAGTTTGAATAAAACTTGCACTAAGAATACGAACTCATAATTAATCTCAGAGAATCCCCTGGTTCTTTAATTTACACTAAATTTCATGCTAGCCCATATATCTGTCAGTGTACTGTGATAACTAATCTTGATCAGCAATTTGACTGTAGCTGAAACCAGTTAAGATATACACACCTCTGTTGGGACTGTGAGGGCATTTCCAGAAAGCATGACAGACGAGAAGGTCTGCTCTCAGAAATGGCAGAGCTTTTAGGTCCAGATATGAAGTCTGAGGAAAGGCAGTATGGTCTGCTGCCTTGGCTTCTTGCTGATGAGTCTGTCTTGGTTAGTCAAAACAATCATTGGCTACTAAGACAATTCATCTTCTGTAAGTTTCAATATGGAATGTAAACCTGAGAGTCTGGAAGAGTTTTCAGGCTTTTAACACCCTGATTCCTTAACTTAAGTGTGTATTCTCAGCTCTTCAGTGTGTGGAAGGCCACTATTGCTCTACCTAGGCCCTTTTGAATGTAAGCCACTAAACTACCCTACCTCTCTCTCTCCCCAATGCCCCCCTCCTCTCTCTCCATGTTGCTGTCTTTACACCTAGAGAAACATGCCTAATGCATGTTGTGTTAGCTTGGAGGAGGCATTAAAGAGTCCACGGAGATAAGACTTGATTACCTGAATATGTCTCAATGTTAATTACAGAACACATAGCAGCACTATTTAGAGAGAAGAAAGGCTTCTGAGAAACAGAGGCTCACATCAGAGAAAAATAAGAGCTGGAGAGATGGATCAACCATGAAAGGCTAAGCTCACAAACAAAAAGCTAAGAAAATAAGATGATGTTAACATTTAGTACTTTTCTGAAAAGTTTTTGTTAAATTTAGACAATGGGAAAACAATGTCAGGTGGCAGAACAGGGAGACATGAAGAAGGATACCCTGTTCTAAAACATCATCCTAGTTTCTGACACCAAAACTTCCCATATTCGTTATTTCTCTTTTATATTTGTTGGATCTTTTTCATTCCTTCAGTCTTTACTAAATGTGTATTGCAGTTTCTGTTTTTCGTTCATCTCATCTTTTAAATTCCTGGGTAATCACAAATTACAAATTCTTATTCATCAATACATCATTCAACTCTACTTTCATATTAAGCCATCCTCACTCCAGATTTTTATCATGTATGCCATTAGAAACTATTTTGCCATTATGACAATATTTGCTGTTAATTTTTTTATAATTCTTTTTAAATGTTAGGTATATTTTTATTTTTAACTAGAACAAGATTAATTTACTTCCCCTTTCTCTTTCCTGCCTCCCACACTTTCCATGAAGTCCATTACAATAAAATTCATGACTTCTTTTTCTTTAATTGTTATTCACACACCACAAACATGTATATGCATATGTAAAATTATAACCTCTTCATCTAATGTTGTCTTATGTCTAAGATTTCAGGGATGACCACTTGAAAATGGATAACCAATCAGGGAACAGTTCCCTGGGAACAATGTACTCTCCCTCTTTCAGCAGTCCTTAGTTTTCCATAGTTCTTTGTCTAGGTCTGAAGTGCTATGAGTTTATCCTGTCTGCAGCAGTGTTCCTATTGACAATATAGGACCAAGGAAGAAGAAAGATTTGTGAGGTCCTCGAACTCCAGGATTTTCCAGATGTTTTGTCTGATATACACACTAGATTGGGTTAATATTGAACATTTATGGATAGAATATTTTCTAGATTATCTCTAGAGTTTGTGTGCTAGTTGTGAAAGAAATGGTTGAAGTTATTGACATGATGATCTGTACCTACATATTTTATTTCTTGAAATATTAGTTGTTCATTTTGAAAAAAATGAGGATGATGCTTTTGAGGTCTTTAGAAAATACATGTAGGATGGTGTCTGGTTCAAGAAGGAGTTAACTAATGGATGCTTTATAATTTTCATAGTTATAATGTCTGTTGTAGAAGTAGCATTCTGCTATGTAGCGTTATGTGAAAACATACCTGAGATTGGCATTTATTCTATACATGGAGAAAGCAATGTCATTTATTCAAAGTTGTCATTGTAATGAAAGGTACTGTTTCCTGTCCTTTACTTTGATTGATTGATAGATAGATTGATTGATTTGCTTGGCGGTTTAATATGTCACCAAATTGTTTAGTGAAAATGAAAGACACTATGCCCCTATGAGAGGAAGAAGCTGTTTTCTCACTAAGAGTTTCTTGGGTGGAGAAGTGGGAGAATATGGGGAGAGTTGGAGGGAAAACCATAATTAGATTAGAATATATTATATGAATTTTCAATAAAATATATAAAATACCCCAGAAGTGACCTAATTTTTTAAATTTGATCATCAATTGTCCAATAAGCAAAGCAAAACCATGCTTTGTTGACACAAGGTTGTTTAATTACTGTATAGTTTCTTCATCATGGGATCAATTTCTGTTTTTCTTCTTTGACATAATGAGTGAAAAGTACATAGGACTTTCAGAAACTTAAATTTGAATTGATCCCAGAATGCATCAAAAACATACATCAGGCTGAGGCTGAGAGATTAAGCTTTGAAGGCAATTAGTCTATATTCAAATCCAGGCTTCATCATTTGCACCTGCTTAAGACCTACAGAGTCTCTCAGGACCTCTGTGAATGTTTTTCATTTTCCTTCTGCAGAGAGATTAATAGGTGTTTTGAGTACAGAGTAGTGATATGTAACCTGTAATTCAAACCCTTCTTTAATACATGCTTTGCATTATTATAATTGAATTACCATACATATAATTTAGGGTTCCAATGCCTCAGTTTTGCTTGTACTGGCATTTATTAGTGCTCATAATTTGACAAAGTTGGATCTAGCTAGCTGTATAGATCATTCTAAAATCTGTGCTGTAAACAAAGAAGTAAGGCAGAGAAAAGAAAGGAGTAATATCTAGATATTATTCTGGTTATCAACATTTTGCCCTAATCTGGGATTGAATTTTTCCATAGATGCATCTTTCTATTTAATACTTTAAAAAATCTACAGATAACTCTTTTCCTGGGTAGAAACCATCTCATACAAAGACTTTCAGGAGCAGAGTTAGTGAAGAGCAGGAGTGCCAATTTCCAATATTAGACAAAATACTCAGTACATACTAACACCAGATGAAAATGCAGATAACTGGAGGAGTCCTGTGCAACCCAGTAAATAAGTGCCACCATTTCAAAGTCATTTCAAGAAGCAAGGGCCTATGTGGCTCAGTGGGAGAGCATGGTAGAGTACTTGCCCTGCATCTATGAGACTGTACTCCTGAAAAACAAAACAAAAAACAAACAAACAAAACAACAACAACAACAAAAAAACAAAAACAGACTAAATGAGTACTGATCTATGAATGCCTTTCCAAACTGGATGGTACTGAAGGATGGGCTATCTTTGCTGTCATATATTAAAAGTGTGATTGTTTCTGTATTTATTTTTACTAATAAAGGCTTTTCATATTTTCATTGTAAATATGCAGGTAGGAGCAAAGAAGAGCCTCCTTTGTATCATTGTACTGTATGAATACTATTGTTCTTCAAAAGTACTGTTTTTCCAGGAAGAATGATATGCTTTTTAAAAGCACATTGATGTTCAATGCTTGTAAATGATGAATTTACATAAGGGATTGTTTGCTTTCTCTACAGAGTCTGCATGTTAAAGATTTTCTGTCAGAAAACTAGAATGAAGACAAAACCAGAGCCTGGCTTTTTCTCTTCGAATACTATCCATGCCCTCTTTTACAGCATTAAGAACAGATGAGCCAGGCACCACACTTGAATGTTGACACTGTTTCGTGGGTATTACTGTTTTTCCTTCAGATAGGGTTCTGAGAGGAATGCTTGATGTACATATTGATTTCTCCTCAGGGTGAAGAACTCTCTTTAAATAAACAAGCTCAGAATTCAAAAATACTCCTTTTCCCCATATTTTTTACTTTCATGGAAAACAATGAAATGTGTGTAATGTAAGCCCCGTGCTTCCTTTGACTTCTAAGATGTAACATTACCAAAAGCCACTATTTGAAATTTTTTCAAGTCTGAAAGACTCATAGGTATTTTCAATATTAATTTGCCTATGGCAGAATCAGGGACTCTTTACCTAAGCATTACTCTTGGCAACAGCAGAGCTGGTATAGGCAGTGTCCAAGTTTTCCTATTTTAATATAACTCTTATTTTTTCTCACAGAAAGAAACTTTGTTCTAATACTATAGAACTGGGAAAAAGAAGTTAAAACATGTCTGAGGTGTTAAAGTGAGCTAAATTCCAAACTACCAACTGTCAGTGGCATTGGGGAGCCAACAGGGAGCCATGTTTATCCCTCATAATGGATGTATGGTCACGGATCCCATTAAGCAATAACTGTGTCTGGGAATATGCTCCCTCCCAACATCTAATCCATATGTGCTCCTTCTGAGTATTGAGGATAATGCTGCCTATTTCTTATTAGATAGGCAAGATTCCCTCTCTATCTCTATCTCTCTCCTTTCCCCTCCCTTCTTCCCCTCTCTCATATAATTTTCACATTTTACAGATAATATGTGTTTTTCATAAAAACTGGAATCAGTAAATGAGCTCTTGCATTTGGCATGTTTCTGTGACTTATGAAGCATGACTCACTTGGACTATTCAGTTTTCTTCATCTGAAGTATTAGGAGAAACACTTAAGAAGACTGATATAAAGGTACTTGGTGAATCACTTCAACTAGCCAGATTTTAGCCTATGGCCACTACAAGGAGAAGTAACCAGATGCCAAATGACAGGCATGAGGAAGATTTTTGTTTTGCTTTTTTTTACTTTTGTCTTTTATCACTTTTGGAAAAGAATTAACTTGAGATTCAATGGATAAGAGCATTGGCTACTGTTTTAGAGGAGCCAGGTTTGATTCCCAACACCTCAGTGGAGGCTCACAACTACCTGTAGATATACAGGTACAATGGCCTCTTTTGGCTTTATCAGGCAGTAAGCACACACATGGTAAACAGACATACATCATGAAAAATCCCATACACACATAATAATAATTAACAATACTGATAATTTTTTAAAAAAACTTAATGAGCCCATTATATATTTATACAAATAAGATATGTAGATGTTGTACAAAAACTGTTGTAAAGTAGATGGAACTGTTGACTTTTTAAATGCCTTTGTTTTGTTTTGCCATCTTTAGTCTGGTAGTCCTTTTATTATTCTGAATTCCACAAAGCCTCCATTTCAAGAGAAAAGAAACAGGAAACTAAACCATGAATGGCAGTGTTGCTAATTAATCACTAAAATAGCAAAGGACTCTAAAGATTTATTCTCTCTTCATCCATTGATGGATATATTTTGTTAGGAGCAGCTGTTTTAGGTGGCACTGATAACATGGTAACATGCTGTAGTGGGATTTTAAAACTTATTTATGATTATTGTGCCTTAATAGATAAACTACTTGCAATTAATACCCTTAGGAAAGAACTTGAAAACACTGTTCACATTCACAATTATTTCAGCTAAACCAAAAATTGATGTTGCTGTTTTACCTGCATTTGAAAATAAGCAGTAGTTGATTTGAGAAAAATAATCTACCATACTCACAAACTCTGAAATTACAGAAAATTGATGATAGAGAATATATGTGCCTTTTTTGTTTAATGACTGGACCTTATTTAAGTTATGTTTCTACCATCTTACTCTCATGATTTTAAGAGACTTCATATTTGACCTTCAGAAAATCATTGTGATGGGAAACTCACTGGAGCAAGTAAGACCCATTTGTACTTCTGGGTGTTTTTTTGTTTGTTTGTTTTGTTTTGTTTTGTTTAGAAACAAGCTTGTTTTTCATGTCAATTCCAGTTCCTGCATCCTCCTTTCCTCCCCTTTTCTGCCCACCAATCCCTATCCCATCCCCTTTCTGCTCACACTCACAGGGAGAGTGAGTCCTTCCATGGGGAGTTTTCAAAGTCTGTCATATCATTTAGAGCAGAGCCCAGGCCCTCTCCCATGTGTCTAGGCTGAGGGAGTATCCCTCTATGTGGAAGGGGCTCCCAAAGTTTATTTGTATACTGGGGATAAATACTGATCCACTACCAGAGGCCCCATAGACTTCCCAGTCCTCACAACTAACACCACATTCATGGAATCTGGGTCAGTGCTATGCTAGTTTCTCAGATATCAGACTGGAGTTTATGAGCTCGCCTTTATTTGGGTCTATGGGTTTCCTGCAGCCTTGTCTTGACCCCATTGCGCATTACTCCTCCCTGTCTGCAACTGGATTCCAAGAGTTTGGCTTGGTGTTTAGCTGTGGGTGTCTGAGTTTACTTCCATCTGGTATTAGATGAAAGCTCTAGGATGGCATATAAGGTAGTCATCAATCTCATTATCTGGGAAGGACATTTAAGGTATCCTCTCCACTATTGCTTTGGTCATTAGTTGGGGTCATCCTTGTATATCTGAACATTTCCATAGTGGCAGACTTCTCTTAAAACCTATAATGACTCACTCTATTATGGTATCTCTTTTCTTGCTCTCCTCTATTATTTACTTGACTCAATCTTCCTTCTCTGTCATACCCACCTCTCACATCCTCTTCTCTGCAACTCCCTCTAGCCTCCCCCATTCTCCCAATTTGCTTGAGAGATCTTGTCCCTTTCCCCTGCTCCAGGGGACCAAGTATTTCTCTTTTAGTGTGCTCCTTGTTTCCTAGGTTTTCTGGCAGTATGGATTGTAGGCTGGTAATCCTTTGCTCTATGTCTAAAAACCATATATTAATGAATACAAACCATGCTTTCTGGGTGTTTTTAAATTGTAAATCCTATATATGGAAATACAATAACAGAATAATGAATATTATTTAAGAAAATGTGTGTTGTACATTACCTGAAAACTATACTTACTTAATTAATTAATTACAAGTAAAAAATCCCAGTATTTTGGAAATAGAGGAAGAAGCATCATCTACAGAGTTCTGACACTTTCTGCAAGGGACCCTGTGTAACTTGCACATGCAATGCCATTGCTCTACCTGCCTGGCTTTGTTTGTGCTTGCTTTCTATGTGTGTTGCAGTCTATGCTGACAATGAAGTTGTGATCATCCTATATCAGTCACTCTAGTGTGATACAGAATGGACCACCATCTTGGTAAGATGATTTGAATTTCCAGTACCCATCACTTACCCCAGGGCTATGCACAGTTTAAAATTCGTATTGACAACTCTTTTAATGCTTGTATTATTTGTGCTTTGTAGAAAGTTTCACAGGTTGTATTAATTCAACCTTGAGGGTCTTTTAAAACTGTATTTTGCAAACTATACAGCTATAAGGAATTTACACTGAAACATCTTGTTGCCATTAGTAATTCTATAGAATATGTCAAAGTTAGACAAAATATTTAACTGAAATTCGATAAATAAAATGACATAGCTTTAATATTAAATTTAGATTACATAGTTATACAGCTCTTTCTATAATAATCACAAAGTCCAATCCATACATCATCCCATTCCTAGAATGACTTCTAGAATACTCAAGATATTTCTGAAACCCTCTAATTGTATCTCCCTCCCTCATCTTCTCTAAATAAAATTGTATTTCCTAGGCACTTGGTGAAGCTGAAGGCTGCTGTTTACATGTGGAGTCAGGTTAGGTATCTGATGTGTTTCTATGCCTTTCATGTCAGACTATAAAGATTGTCCAACATTTGTCAAGCTTATGCTGGCTGCATCCCAATTGTTATCTTCTCTCTTAGAGTATGAATCTCTTGAGGGAAGGGTGTGTATATGTGTGTGTGTGTGTATGTGTGCGGGTATGTGCATGTATGCCTGCACACATGCGTACCCAAGGCCTGGAACATGGTATACTTTTTAAGTTAATTTTTATTTAAATTAAAAACAATCTTATTTTACATACCAATTAAGTTTCCTTCTCCCTCATGTCCTCTCATCCCCCCCACCATCTCCACATCCCATTCTCCTTTCACTCCTCAGAGAGGGTAGGGCCTCCTATGGGATAATCATCAAAGTCTGTCACATCATTTGAGACAGGACCCAGGCCCTCCCCCATGTACCTAGGCTGAAAGAGTATCCCTCCATAGAGAATGGGCCCCCAAGGCCCATTCATACACTAGGGATAAATGCTGGTTCCACTTCCAGAATCCCCATAGCCTTCCCAAGTCCCACAACTGACACCCATGTTCAGGGGCCCTGGTTTGACCTTATGCTGTTTCCCCAGCTGTTAATCTGGGGACCATGAGCTCCTACTTGCTCAGATCAGCTGTTTCTGTGTGTTATCCCAGCATGGAAAAAACATGCTTTAAGACAGTTGAATTAACAGTCAATGGTGTCCTCAAGTGTTCTAAAATAAATGCGTGTTCTGAGATTGTTCCATTCAAAACCATAATTTTAGCCAGTGCTTCACAAAACCAGTGAAGGTATAGATTATTTCATACTTTTTGTTTTGTTTTTCCCATACAGAGTTTCTCTGTATTGCTCTGGAGCCTGTCCTCGAACTCACAGAGATCCACGTGCCTCTGCCTCCCAAGTGCTGGAAATAAAGACATGTACCACAAATGCCCTCCTTACTTTTTTAAATGATCAGTTAACATTAAAAAAATGTGAGAATGTGTAGCCATTATATCCTGGGATAAGACCCAAGCAAAGTAACCCTGGTGAGCAGAAGAGACAGACTTTGAACACATTAAACCTATAATAGTGGAGCATAAATAACAGCACCAACTAGCTAAATGCGGAGTGACTCAGAATATCTTTATGACTGAATTGTATCAACTTCATCTCTGCCCCACCCACAGCACTGAATCTAATATTTTCAAAATGCCCAGCTTTAAATAAACTAGAAGATTGGGTTGAGGCCAGGCATTGCTAAATCAAAGAGTGCCAGTTTCTTCCATGCCAGATAGAAAAATAGTCCCCTTAGAAACAAGAATAAAGATTGCTGAGGAATAGCTGATGGGACTTTTAATACCAATTCATGTCATTTTGGGTATCAGTGTTGTGAACATGTCCTTCTCACAATGGAAGAGGGTTTTGTAAACTGTGAAGGCTGTGGATTTAGAGTTGGCATTAGCAAACCCTGTAATGAAAGAAATTCCTCTTTCAAGTTCTCCTTGTGATGAAGAATGGTACTTGAATTGTTCATTGCTAATCTAGGGATTATGGATGTCTCTCTTCTATACAGAAAAAGGTATGTGTCATCTTCCCTCCATCTTCATAAATACCCTCTTGGAAGAAAAGGAAGTGAATAAGAATTGAGAAATTGCTGCTTGGCTTCATTAGACCTTGCTTGATTAATGATTTGGAGGTGTTGTGAAAATACATTTAGTATTCTGACAATCTTGCAAATGAAGCTCAACAAGTATGCACCAGGGTACAGATCAAACACTTGTGAGGAGGCTTTTGCACAGATGACAGGCCCTGCTAATCAATTGGCACAATATTTAATTTGGCATGTCCTCATGATCAGCAGGTAAAAGTCAGCCAGTATCGGGATTTTTGAGATGCCACCTCTTCAGCATAATGTCTTTATTACATCTTATGATTCAGTCTGGCCTAAAATATAGTGCTCCACAGTACATGTTTATTTATAGAAAACATTTTCCAATCTCTTACAGGATTAGAATGGTAGATGGTTTTATGAAAGAAAAAAGTCCTTGGGTCATTTCATTAACTATTTGGCTTAGACAATCTCCCATTGTTATGGAACGATAAATTTGTAAACTACCAATTACTCCAGTTTCCCTTCTAGATGACTGCCAAAATGAAACACATTAAACACAAAGTATATCATTCATTTCCAGGATTCAAAGGAAAAAAAAAAAAAGGTTAGAAGTAGGCTTCTTTATTAAGCTAAAGTGGATGTAAGATTAGCAAAGAAACCAGAATTTAAGTGATTGAAAAAAAATGTTAAGATAACTTTTATGTTTTAGGGACTGTCCATGGATTTGTGTAGAAATTTTGACATAATAGTTTGGTTTCCTGAGTCTAGGAACTAAAATAAATAGTTAAACATTTTTTTTTGCAAGAAACTTTTCAAATATTTTAATATTTAATTTAATAACACAGTTAATATTTGTAATTCATTAGTTTGTCATCCAAAGGCAAGCTAAAATGAATTGAAATATGATTTGGACACTTTATCAATTCACCAAATTACCCTTTGTACTTTAAAATCTGTATTTGCATTTAAAGGTAAATTTTTAATTTAAGAAACATGAAAAGATTTGTGCCACTAACATTTCTATTTTACTTAAGTGAATAGATATTTTAATTAAATCACATTAATTATATGGAAAAAATTAAGGAAGACACATTTTTTTCATGTAAGTAAAATAACATTTTTGCATCATTTATGATCCCATTTTGTGGTGCTAATGAAAGATTTTTATGTTAACTTTTCACATCAGTCATCATTTATGAAACAGTATTTGTTTTAATCATTCATAAGTAGTATTTTGAATTCTTCAAAAATACTGGTATTACCAATTTTACACATTCTATCCTATGCAACCTAAAGTAATGAGTTCAATTTAATTCTTGAGGACTGAAAACTTCATTCTCCTGTTTTAACAGACTATGTCTATATAGCATATTTTATATTTAAATATGAATAATGTGCAGAATATGGACAACATATGCCTCATATCAAAATGTGTATAGCATATGTAGTGATACAGTCACAATAACATATCCTATATTCCATTTTTATGAAGTGTGAGCATAGACAGCTCACACTTCAAATCCAAACCATATAATTCTCTTTTTAAACTTTAATATTGCCTTACTTGTTATCAAAGAATAAGTTCTGTCTATAAGTGGTTCTGATACATTGTTTGACAGTGTCTAAATATTAACTTGTAATGCAGATAGCATGCAGACTGGCTGTGGAACAAGATTCCAAAACAGTAACTGCTGAGTTCTAATTAATTGGGCTTTAGCTCATCATTTGCCATCTAAAACTTTTGTTGGCATTAGCAGTAACTGCCCACTTGCCTCCCTAATTTCATACGTGAAATACCCTGTTCCCAGGAACTGGGGAGTATTAAAATAGGACTAGAATTAGTTTAAATTAGGCTTGAACTCTAACTAGGGGCAATGAAGGAATGAAGAAAGGACAGGCATATGAATACATTACAGAAAGGCCAAGATCCAGTGGTCTAGGCTTTGGTGGATAATCCTCAGCACCATGGAAGCTCAGATTGTTCATTGCATACATTTGAACAAATAGGCATGGTTATTAATACAAAGGAACTAGAAGGTAGGGTTTTTGCATACACAAAACAACAGAGCATGATTATATGCACACAGATATGGAGGTAGATTCAGCTAATCATAGTAAGACCATTCACTGTAGGGAAGCAGTCATAAGGTTGTAACATCCAAAGGGTAGAAAGCTACATTGGATATTTTATGCACACACTATCACCAAGATCACTAAGATCAGAAGAAGGTATAGACACCCCTCTAAGTCTTTCTTAGGTAATGATTTGCCAATACCCAGTGTCTGAGTCAATCCATGTCAACAACTCACATTCATTTCATTCACTGGCCCCCTACAGTTTACCCAGTTTCCTTCTTTTTTTTGTTTTTATCCTTTTTTTTCTTTGCTTTCCTTTTTGAATCATGCTGTCTTCAATATAAAAGGTAAGCAGCAGTGTGTTGAGCAAAGACAGTTGTGTCATCTATCTATTTATCTATTCATCTTTCATCTATCTATTGAAGAAGGGCACATTTAAAATAGCTTAAAAACAAGCAGGCAATGTCAAACTCTCAGTTCAGTTTCATTATCATCTTGGAGCTCATGAATGGAGCTTGTTTATTTTTCAGATTTCTATTAATCTCATTTACCAAGATACTGTTTTCTCCTGCTTTTACTTGATTCTTATGTGATCATTATGTGATCATTATTATGATCATTTATGTGAAATGTAATCCAAACCTCATAGTTCATTTTAGTCATTCATTATTTCTGTCACTTATAGATTTTAAAACATAAATTAAAAACAAATCATAAATATGACTTAGATTAGATTATAAAACACCCACTTTCTGAAGAAGTGAATGAGGCAGATTCAATGTTAAAACATTGCTTTTATTGACAGCTGGGGTGTTGGGTTTAGCAGATATTAACTTATGAAGTCTGGAATTCACTGACTGGGATTTTAGTGTTCCTTTCCCTGAGGAATAAAATGTTGACAGAATGGTGTCAAGGCTAACAAGTGTTTGACTATAGGAATGGGAATTGTTGGTATTGGCATTCTGTAGGTAAATTAGTAGATTGATTTGGTCCTGCAAAATTTCATTAAAAATCACAGCAAACCTCACCTTTCATTTAAGATTTTATGAAAGGATGCAATGTTTGAACAGATAATACCATAGCAAGTATTGTCAAACATAGTCTAAAAGTCACCATATCAAAGCATTTTATAAATATAGAAAACCTGGTAGTGACAGCATTGCCAACACTTGTATTACTTACAATATTAAAAGTCAACATTTTCATTTTTCTATACAAATTGTACATTAATTTTCAGTATATCAGCTCCATAACAATCAAAATCTCTCTAACATTTAAAATCCAGGCTACTGTCCCAGAGTGGCTTGATAATGAGGTTGTTGTCATGGAAACTTTCCAGTCATTTAAACACTTCACTATGGCAAACTTAAATGCTTTGAAGAATGTAGAATTTTAAATTGTTTGGAAATAGAAAAAAAATCTAAATATTGCAATTTTATCTAAAGCAAACCATGTATACATCTAAGTATTCTGAAACTTGAAGAAGGACTTATTAGTACTGGCTGAGGTCTAATGAAAGGAGCTGTAGCTAATTTAAAAATTTGCTTTGGCATAAAAATTTGTTAGTAGATTCCCAGTACCAGCAAATTTCAGTGACTGTCAATTAGGACCCAACTTTTTAATGTAATATTTTTAAAATTATATGACTTAAAAATTATATGACTTAAAAATACAATTGTACAAATAATAATCACCAGGAAAATACAGGATTTTGTGTGTGTGTGTGTGTGTGTATTTCACTTCATTATTTTTCTCTTTGACATTTAAACAGAAACTGGTTCATCCTATAATTTGTGTTAATAATATAAACTTATCAGGGGTATGTATCTGTTTATGATAACATGAAATGAGCTTAAAACTCATTGGACCTGAATTGTCAAAAACTCATCATTTTAAAGTACCATTGACCTTAGAGTAAATTTCACTGAAATGATGAACAAAGAGAACTATGAAGCATTTCAGTATTATTTGGGTTTGTATATCCATTACCGTTGGATCTGTTATTCTCTGACACTACATATTATATGTATGACACTTTACTCTGTTCTATTTAATTTTATGTGTCTGTCATGTGTGAAGTAACTGATAGAAAACAATTTATCTTGTAGTTTACTAACAACACCCATAATGAAAGAGGTAACACTACAGTGCAAAGAACAGCCAGCTCTGGGAAAGAAGAGCTAATCAGATGAACAAGAGATTTTTTAAAATTTTGATACTCTCCTAAAATCTCTGAAAATTGTCTATTTAAATGTTGATTCTGGATATGTTCCAAAGCAAATTCCCTTCTGTACCCACCATCCGGCAGGTAGGCAATAGTGTGGTGAAGAAGGGGCATGGGGGTGTGAATAGCATGCACTCTCATTTCCTGTGTTAGGAAGGTTTAGGAGAGGTAGTCAAAATTTTCTGCAGCTTATTGTTGTTTTCCAAACTATTTGAAAGTAAAAGATGTTAGATTAGAAAAAAAAATTAGACTTTTGACATTTTATTTTCAAGGAAGACTTTTGTAAGAAGAAAAAGTGACACCGTGTGATTTGTTCTCATGTCAAGACTGTAAAGAGAACAAGTAGTACAAAACTCAATCTGTCGTTATTTCATTACTTACACTTATTCATGTTGTCTCCTTTTTCTAAAATCTGTATTTGAGAGCTTCAAAATGGGAATATAAAATCATCATAAAGATTCACAGACTGAACTTCAGAAAAGTAACTTCTTAATTTATTGGTAATTATATGTTTTGAAAATACCCTTGACATTTTGAAGCATATTTTCTCAATAAATGTTTCTGTGCTGATATTAAATCATCATGGCTTACTTAAGCTTTGATAGGTGGGAATCTATGTTTAGAGGCCTTAAACTTTAAAAGCATTTGATACTATTCTTCATATGGGTATGCCAGTTTTAAAATATTAGTTTCTATTTAAAATAATCAGCAAAACTTTAACTGTTTTATAGATACAGACCATTGTAAAATTATATGCAGTATTTTATTTACAAATAGAAATTAAAATTAGAATTAGCCCAGTTGCTTTTCTCATGTCTGATGAGTGAAGACACTTAGCCTACTTTACCTTTAAGGAACAAAAGAACTTTAATTGGAAATATGTTTGTTCTAATTATTTTTCAATATTGATTCCTGAAAATTTTCTTATGATAGGCACTATTTGATGCTCTGCATAAAGAATCACTTTGTCACTTCAAGTTCTTCATTTCACCATAGTAGAGATATAGGTAGAAGGTATCCCTGTTTGTACCAGGCAAAACAGTCATATAAAGATTCTTTAGGAGTCAGTCAGTTTGCACTGACAATTACATCAAGTAATCTATGTTTGTGTGGACTATACACCCATTCACAGCTGAGTGTTTTCACAGTTATTCCAACAGATCTGTTGTTATAAAGATTGTTTTACTGTATTAGATGACGTTGTAAATCCTCTCTAGACTAGGAAGCATAGAATCTATAAATAAGTTTAATTGCAAATGAGGTCAAATAAACAATTTCTCTCCTAGGTATTAGACTAAATTCTGTGGTCATAAGCCCAGGCTCCAACCACTACAAATCTAGTGGTTCACTTATTAGGACAAATGACTTTTCCAAGAGGCTTCAGGCACAATGTGATCATGGTGGAATTTGGAAAGAAGTATTGATTGTGGGTCACATGACTAATGTAAACACCTCCTTCCTTTTCCTTCAGAGTTAATGTATCTTAAAATACTCTTCCTGAGATTCTAACAGATTTCCTTTGTCACCATCATCTATGGTTTTCGCAGGACCTGATTTACAAATCTGTTTACCAGGAAATGTATGGGGTTTAAAACTATTTTCATATTGCAGTGTGAGTGACGTTGACATAATAATGTAATTTTTTTCCCTTGGGTTGGTTTGGAATCCAGAGGTGCTATACTCAGCAATTTAGCTATAAAGCATTGTTTCATACTTTACCATGTAAAGTGATTAAGTCAACAAATTGACAATGAGGTATTATTTTATTAAATATTAAATATGACTGTTAACCTCACTTCTTTCTAATTCTAAAAATACATATTTAAAAACCATATTTTTAATCCAAATACACTTAACCACTTGAGTACAGTTTAATGTTTAGAGAGTAATTAACTCAGACCTATGAAATCATGATGATAACTAATAGAATATTTAAGCCACTAAGCCACTGATTATAACCTGAATCATTTGTATGTTCACCTTTGTTGGTGCTTTCTTTTTAAATATAATGAAGTATTTTTTTTTAATTAAAGGCTGTTTATGTATACACATTGTACAAAGTACAACCTAAGGGGCTGTTTACATAATCTACACTATATATTTTAAGTACTTAATGAATATTAAGGAACTATAAACTATGAAGTTTATTAAACTACGTACTCCCTTGAAATCAATTTACTCTACAGTAATGGCATATCACAGTTCCTAATAAGGAATTTTCCGGAAACAACAAGGTGCTTAAGTGTATGTGGTAATATAATATGCATTTGGTAATGCCTATTTTTTGCATTGATTAAGGTATTGCTAAAAGTATATACTCTTATTGAAGATTCATTCTAAAGTACATGGGTCTATTGTTGATTTTTGTAAAGACTTTCATATGTACATGTTAGATCAACATTTTTCTGATTTCTCTATAAGTTTGAAAAATAGTTTCCCATTTTAGTCATTGGAAATGAACACATTGCTTATATACAATAGTATATAAAGTTCAATTAATTCCTAAAATATATTTAAATACTACAAATGCTAACTGTAGTTTAGCATAAGCATTGTCAATTAACACAGAGTGCAATGACATCCTATGGAAGAATTATCTTTTTCAAATAGTTTTTCTGTCTTTTAATTAATTTTTATTTAAATTAAAAACAATCTTATTTTACATACTGATCCAAGTTCCTTCTCCAGCCTGACTTCCTATTACCCCCATGAAATCCCCATCCATCCGCCATCCAACCCCCATTCAACCCCCCCCCCATCCACTCCTCTGGGAAGGTGAAGCCTCCTGTGCGGGATCACCTTATTTTTTAATTCACCTATCAAATTGCAAAATGTCCATATAAAAAGGAAAGGAAACCTACTCCTTAGAATACATTCTTATAATAAAATATTCATCACCAATAATTGAATATGCTCAGTTGATCTTATTAGTTATATTTAAACTCAAATTTAGAATTTTCTCAATTGAAATAAAATATTTTGATATCTGGACATGTCAATTATTAAAAACATAAAGTTCTACCAAGTGAGGACAGAAAACCATTTCTTTTATGTTTCAGTACTTTTTTTTTTTTTAATTCAGTCAAGAAAAATTGGTTTAGTCTCCACCATGTTTGATTCTTCTCACTTAAAGATAAGTAAATGTGTGATTCTGGTCTCTTGGCCTCTAAGACTAATTCTTTTAGGAAAATATCCTTCCATAGTCCTTGTAAGTAAGAGCCAGAATCCTATTTTAACTGTTCTTCCTTTTTCATCTTTTATATCTAGATAATGCCAAATTACCCATATAATGTTGATCCTGTAGCAATTGACAAGTTCCATCTATCTCTGTGTTCTCCACTTTCTCTTTTTATTTGCTAAACTCCTCCAATTCTGTTTATCTTTAAATTGTACATGTCTCATTCTTTCTTAGACATCCATGCAGTCCTAATTCAGAAGCATAGATTCAAAATGTCATGGCGATTAGGTTCACCACTCTACTCACATGATTATTTCTATGAACATTAGTGTGCTTTCCTTGGTTTTACTAATTCTGGGATATCCAGTTAATGGGAGGTGGTTTTGAATGCTGTATTTTATTTTGCCTATTGCATTTATTACTCTTGACTTTTTCAAGAGATCTTCCTGTTCTTAACATGGGAATGGTCTGCATTAAGTGTCAATTCTTTACAATAGATTTCATTTACATGAGAGGGAAAATGCTACTATATACATTCTGGAGTAAATAGATAAATCACTGCCATGAGGGCATATAATAAAGAACATACTGGAGTTTGAGAAGAAATGGGTGAACTTTTCTAATGAATTTCAAAATCTGCTATAATTATATAGTTTGTACCATGAATGATTAGACATTGAGCGAGTTTTAATTACTATAGAATAGGGGGTAGGATGAAGAGCAGATTCTGGGATACAATATTTCTGAAACAGTGAATGGTAATGAAGCACAGAGGCAGGGAATAGTGAAAAGAAGGAGAATAAACACTCTGGCCTGTGCAGCTATGCCCCTACATGATTTGGGAGTTACAGGAAGGAACACAATATACTGAAGAAAGTCATTTTATGTAAGTTTTTAATTAATTGTAGAAACTGTTATTGTTATTTGAATAGGAAATATTTATATTTAGTATCCCTTAAGAAAATTAGAATACATAATTATTAAAACCAATGTGGATAAAAGTTAAGGGTAGCATTTTGCATAGTATATATGATATCCTGGATACCCAGCACTTGAATAGAAATAAACTATAAATACTGTGCTAATGGGAAACTTAATCAGATATTGGCATCTCCTATAACAGACCACTATATTATGAAAGGATTTTTTTTGCATATATATATATGTATATATATATATATACATACACGCATACATATATATATATACATATACATATATATATGCGTGTATATATATATATATATATATATATATATATATATATATATAGTATTTAAGAATGCACACATAGTAAAGTTTCAAATAAAATTTTGGTTCTTAAACTGGGCAGTGCTATAGACTATATTCAAATATATGCTAGGAAAGCTATCTACCACTAAACTATATTCTAGCCCTAGACTTTTAAATAGCAATTTAATTTTTATCTTTCTCATATAGGTAAAGATCATTGGATGTTCCTTCTAATATTTTCCCAAAAGATTGATTAAAAAGTAATTTCTTCATAAGTTGTTTTTCTTCAAAATTACAGATTTATAAAACACATTCGAAAAAAACTTTTCTAACAAATTTTCATTTACATTTAAAGAAGCAGCTAGTTGCATATGAAAATATTATAGATCAAATGTAATCCTAAGAATAAGCAAAATTTCCAATTTTTCAGTGTTCTAACATTAGATGTCAGCAAAATTTCTTGTCTTGAGAAAATTATTTGCTTTAAAATTTGTGGTGTGTGTGTGTTGTTCTGTGCATCTATGCACATGAGTACAGTGCCCTTGGAAGGTAGATTAGAGAATATGACCCCTGGAGTTAGTGTTGCAGGCATTTATTAGCAGCTTAATATGGGTGCTGGAACTGAATTCATGTATCAGTTACAACACATTCTCATGGGTTTATGATCTTGTATTCCTGAACCAACATATATTCAAGCATGAAGGAAAGATGTCTTATTCATACACTGATTGTATGTTATAGTGGTAAAGACTTGACTAATGGGCTGTGTTTTCCCCCTGAAAACAGAAATCCAATAATTACAGAAATGTGGTGTTGAAAATTGGATTAATCATTTAATCCAACACAAACACTTTTTCCTTATAACTAAGAAGGCTTAATAGAGAGCTTGGCATTAAAGTGTGTGTGTGTGTGTGTTTGCATCTTTGATTTAAGAAGAATAAGCTATAGTTTTAATGTATATGAGTCTGCTATTAATTTCTAAAGCAAAGCACAAAAGAAGCCACACTGTTTATTATGTGAGTTATAAGAAGAGCAAAAGTGTGTCTAATTAGATCATTGTTAGCACCTATTGATTCACGAACTAAAGCTATGTGCTTTCCCATGTTACAGTACTCATTAAATTCTCCAGCATTGACATGTTAATACTTTTGTATAAGTTTCGAAAATGAGCTTGCCTCAGAAAAATAGAAGAGTTAGATAAATATAAAATGATATTTAGACTTCATTTTAGAAATGAATATTATTCTTATTTGTCTTTTTGCTTAAAGAGCAGATAATTAGAGAGATTCTTAGTAATTAAGGTCAATTTCATAGGCTTTGCACTTAATCAAAAGTAAAACTTACACAATAAAAGGAATTTTTAAGGAAATCCATAGAGAATTTGATCTTATCTGTGAAGTTACTGTAATCATATTGTTTACTTCAAGGAAAACTCATTAAAATAAAATAAAATTATTATTTCTAAATTAATTGTTTATGTTATTTAACATTTGTCATTTCCTGATATTTCTTAAGATTCTAACATTTATATTATGCATAAAAACATGTGAGCACAGAGACTGGAAATTACTAAAATTCTTTAAAAGTGAAAATCATATGTTACACAGTTACACAATTCCTCTAGAGTCCAATAATAGGAAGTAGGATAGCATGAACATAGAATTTGGTATTACTGGCTCAGTTTCCAGTAAACTGCCTGGCATTGTCTGCAGTAACAGTCCCATGTGTTGTGTTTTACATAATTCACATTTTTCTTTGAAATGTGGAAATAATTACTCAAAAATACTTTTGTTTCCAGTGTTGAGCACATCCAGGACAGAAAGAAATGAATATTTTTACAACCCCCACAAGTTTTTGTTATTTTTGTTTGTGCATAGTCATTCTCATTTCTGATTTCCTGTCTGTATGTATGATTTGCAATTGATATGTTAGCAAGGTTACAGCAAAGAGAATTAGGTAGGAGAAAGGTTTGCCCTTGGATATATGTGTGGACCACAGTTCTTGCACCTATAAAATGGCATGTTAAAGTACATGATTTTATGATTGGATATAGCACAAGTAAAAAGTACACCCTGAGTATTTACAACATTTTATTGTAGCTCATATTAATATCATTTAGTGATAACAAAAGTCACCTTCAGAACAACTATATAAATGTGTGAAAACATATATAAATATACTGCTCAAGATGTCATTATTCTTATAATGCTTACATTTTGAAAACATGATAAAATTATATTTTAGTTGCTTTCAATATGATATGATAGAAAACATTAAGATATACATACTTTTTGTTATACATATGCCACTTAACATTGTATGTAAAAAAAAATCAAACATGCTTTGTGATCAAAATTTTGCCTGTCTATGAAAGATATGATAATAAATAATAAGATCACAAAAAATAGAACATCTCATCCAAATCCAAACTATGAAGCTAAACCCTTAGGTTATTTGTCTTCCAATGTCATCTTTATTCACTGAAATAGCAAATGACCTTTCCAATATATAGCCATAAGCATGACTGCTTTATCAGGCATAATCTAATGTTTTCTCTTTTAATTTTGTTAAATTTTAATCTCCTCAATGGGTACATCCTTTCTTGAAGGTCTTCATAAATCTTCTGGTGATTATAGCATGTAATTAAACTTTTCCCATCAGCTTTACTATGCACAGTTACGTTTTTTCAGTTTCATACTTTAGACTTTTGCCTAGTTTACAGTTGTCATCCACAATCACAATTAAACTTTTATATGAATATTTTCTTCTCTGGAAAAGCATTTTATCTGGACTTTTAGTTTCATTTTAGTTTGAAGCATAAGTTGTTCTTCTCATTAATAAAAATTCTTCCGAACCTATTTTCCATGAAGATTTATTTTTTATTACTTTTCATAATTTCTCTCATCACTGAAAAAGCAGAAAAGCATTTTGAATCTATATTTGAACATATCCTTGTGTTTTATAGTTATATTAATCATCACCAATGGGGGTTTTGTCTTATCATTTTCTGTATGAACCATAATATTTCAAATACTGTTGTAGAATCTTAGCTAATAATAGGATAAGTTGCTTGGTTATCATAGCAGGTGGTATATTAGTATTATAATAGCATGAAAGTGTGGTGATATGTTTGTACAAATAAAGCTGTCTGAAGATCAGAGGGTGGAGTTTGCCAGTAGCTTTGAAAGAATATAAGGTTCTTATTCTTTTTGTAGTTGGACTGTTTGCACCAGAATGAACTCTTTAGGAACTTGTAGTTTGTAATGAGCCATACAAAACTGGCTGAACCACATACTCTTGTGACTGCAAGTCTAAAGCAACAACCATAAGTCCTTAAAGCAGAGGGTTTACAAGGGAAAAAGCCACAAATTGGGCACTTTCCTTGATGCTGGTATGGTAGCTGTTGAAAAGCCTAATAGGATATGAACATTCTACTTAGTAGGCCATATTTGTGTCACCATGGTGTTACTGGTTGATCAAGGAGGGGAACAGAAAGCTTTGCTGTTACAGAAGCAGAACAACAAGATTTTCTGAAGTCCAAAGAGAGTCCTCCATGTCTGAAGAAGAGTAGGTCCAACATCTGTTTTGGAGTATCATCTCATCTAAAGAGTCAACCTCCTCTTGGAGAGTTCTAATAGAGTATCCCCAAATTTTAAGGACTTTGTATTCTTTGTCATTGAGAATTGCTAGTATTTTTTTCTTTTTCTTTTTTCCGAAGGATGAAAAGGGGGTAGATACTAATATATATAAATGAGCATTGGGATGAATAAAACAGCATGGCAGAGGAATATAAACACATGCTTTACCCAAGTAAAATGTGGTGACCATGAGGTGAGCCATTTAATCAGATTTAACCTCTAACTTGAGTAGCTGTCTTTTAAGTTTCCACTTACAAATCTAAAGAACCCTGGTGTGTCAATGGACACTGTAGGTAGCCATTTGTCCTCTCTGCCAGAAAGAAGGAAAATGACTCCTTCTGGTAGAGAAAAACTAGTTTCCTTGGGTCAAATATCTCAGACTTTGTTAAGGATAAAGGGCAACATATATTTTTTTCCTAATACTGCTTCTCAGCTGAAAACATGAGTTCATTTTCAGAGTCCAGGAAGTTAAGAATGCTGATAAAAGTTTGGGAAATGATTCAGGGAAGTACTCATCAGAAGCATCCAGACAGGGAGACGCACATTTATGGGACTGGTTTACATCAACCTTCATCCAGTTGAGGGATCTTAAGTTTTGTGTGGCCACCTAGGACTCAGAAAGGGAGGACCATAACCAGATCCAGCTGTTTAATAAAGTAGAAGAGCATAAAGTGATATTATTCATAATACAATTGGAACAAGCAACCAGAGCAAACACAGAAGAGAGCTCAAGTATATTACATGGGACTGAAATAGCAGGCTTTATTGAGGAGAGGAATAGAAACTGAACAAGCTATGAAAGGGAGCTGGAAGACAGATGAGTTAGTGAGGAGGTAGCTGTGCTTGATTTGCTCCCAAATTTGCATCACAACTTACATTTACAGGCAAACAAAGTTCAAGACAACTACCATTTCAAGGGAGGTCTAATTGGGATTTTCCTCACCTGAAAAAATACAAACAGTAATGATAATCAGACCAGAAATAGCTGGCCACAATGCTCTTGCTCAACCAACAGCAAATTGAAAACCATTGGCTTCCCAGGGTGAGGAATCACCTCACCTGAATGTCATCCCCTAATGACATTTAACCCTAGGCTTGGGACTATATATGATCACCCAGAAGATATACAAAAGAGAACACTCAGAATTTGGAAGAGCACATGATACAGAAATCCAAAGAGTGGGATTAAGGTATCCTTCTCAGGGAAAAAATAGATCCCAGTTGAGCCCCCAAATATTGTCAGTTTTCTCACCGAAGAGTAGAACAGGACAAGTTCTTTACTTATTGAACCACAAAGACCTATCCAGAAGCAAACACTTTTGTGAGTACAAATCTAAAGAGCCATCCCTGAGTCCTTAAAGTAGGGATTTATAAAGGAAAAACTCACAAAGTAGTCATTTTCTGTTGACACAGGTGTGATGGCTGTTGGAAAGCACTGCAGGCTATGAACTTTTTAAAAAAGTGGGTCATAGCTGTGTTACTCTGCTGGCACTGTTTGATCAGGGAGGAGAGCAGAAATCTTTGCAATTATAGAAGCAGAACAATGGCTGATGAGTTACGGTTCCTGTAAGTACTATGCATGCCAAAGGCTCATGCTGACCTCAGTTTTACCCTGAGATCAGGTCAGGAATTAGCAAACATGTTTTTCTCACTTCATTCTTTATAAAATTCCAAATGCATAAGTAGAACATGCTGTCATGATGCTTATTGACTCTAGTAGCACATTTATTTATACCAATCAAGTGATAATTGTGGAAATATTAAGCCTATTTCACTGAACTGACACAAAACAATGGCTATTTTGAGCATCTGTGACTTTTCAAATTTTAGGAACATTTATACAAATATATATACCTAGACATACACACACACACAGACACACACACACACACACAATTGTTATGTTATATATAGTAATAGTAGCTGACTAAACATGCATTATTTCACCTTAAATGTTATAGTCCTGAAAAAAATTCATGACTTACATTAACAAATACATTGTTCTATTTGATCACTTCATATTCACAATGGAAAAGTCATGACTACTTGTCCAATACTTTGAAGCATCAACTAGTTTATCCAGACCATTTATTTAGGAATTTTAAGACTGATTGTTGAAAGCAAATATATATATATATATATATATATATATATATATATATATATATTACTCTGTGTGTATGTGTGTGTGTGTGTGTTCATGTGTGTCCATGTGTACCTATTTGTGGATTCCTGTGTGTGTCTGTAAAATGAACATTCCATTTATCAAATATTAATGGATGACCCCAAAATTATGAAGAAATGACTCTATTATAACCTTATAGCCTCGTTTTTATTTATTTTTTGAAAATTTAATATGTGAGTACTATATTTACAACATTAAGCTCTTCCTTCTTCCAACTTCTTTCCTGTGTCCTCAGGCCCTCAAATTCTCTAATTACATAGATACGGTTAATTACATACAGCATGAGCATGTGTGTGTGTATGTGTGTGTGTGTGTGAATTTGTAATTTAGCCCAATTAATTCAGTTATCATTACTTATATGTGTTTACCAGTGATCTCTTGGGATTGGTTAAACCACGATGGGGCTCATCCCTGGATAAGACAAATTATCTGTTAATTGACAGTCTTGAAGCAAAATAGGAAACCAGACACTACTGAATCTCATTGCAAGTAAAGGTAACTTTCAGTGGTTTTCTTAGTGGAAACTAACAAAATTAAAATTTTAAATAACTGTGAGGATCAGAGTTGGAGAGAAAATTTGTAATATATCCTCTGGTGAGTTACTTTTTCACATGATTACCTAACTAATGTGTATGCTCAGTACAAATTCCTATTTGTATGTTTGAACATGTATTTATATGTGTGTTCTTCAGTAAGGATAAGAGGGAGATATATTAATGTCTGAGATTTAATTTTAAAAGGACTTTACTTTACAAAAGGTCACTTCAGGCAGGAAGAGATAGTATTCCTGTAAAGTACAGCATGCTATCTTGTGCTAATTGAGCTTATCTCTTGCTGCAAACAGAATTATCTGTTCTGAAGCTTAAGAAAAGCTGCTATATTCAGTACAGTGGTATTTACAAAAGATCTAGCTTAGTAGACACTTTATCTTTCTCTGTGGTTCCTTGTCTTTGTTAGGCTGAAAAGAATTACATGATATTATTCTTAAGTTAGTGAAAAGATGTGATATTTTACTAATGAAATGAAAATGATTACTGGAATATGTTTATATGTTAATAAGCAGCAGACACAGTGAGAAAATCTCCTCAGAGGTTTTTTTCTCATAATTTTTCTTTGTAGGTCTGTACTGAAATTACTATTCTATTTATTGATATTCATTGAAAATATACTGAATATCCCATTAACATATTATTTTGAATTAGTGCCAACATAAGACATGTGAGCTTGCAAATCTTAGACATATGTGAAGCTCATACCAAATATAAGGTAGCTGACAAAACAGCATAAAACAAGCTCATTTAAATGGTCCTCTCACTCTCTGCCTTTTATGTCTTTTCTCCACCCTAAATATTTAAAATGACTAAGATAATATGGAAGTTATGATCATGTCATATAATCACGGAAGGAAACCCATTCAGAAAGGTAGAAATTCAAGGTAGCAGGGTGGAAATCTCCATCTTACCCTCAATGTTATTTAGCTTCTCTGCAGAAGTAAGACAGCCATAATTGGTCATAGAAATCTGGCCTTTATTTCAGTGCCAAGAAGAGCCATTATCACTGTCTCCTTATGCTTTTGCTAGGTCTTGTTTAGGCAGCCATACTGCTGTGGCGTCATGGATGAAGCTTTGCTGTAACTTCTAGTGGACATGATCTTACTCCAGAGATCCTGATCTTCAGTACCTAATTTTTTCACTCCCTCTTCCTTTGGTGTACACTGAATGCTAAGCATAGAAGTTATGTTTTAGATGTTTCCACTGGTGCTGGGCACACAGAGATCTCCATTTTGATCAGTGTTTGTACCGGCCCTTCCGTTGTGAAGATTAACTTCTTTGTCAAAGCTTGAGAACTACATTTAAGGGTACACAGATGCCAGAGTGGTCTAAGGTAACAGACTTGGCCAGCACGTCTACACACACATTTCTGTCTTATCTTTATCAGCAAAAGAACATATACAAAATATTAGATACACATGCATAGGCTGTGTCAGAGAAAGTGAATTTTACTTATATACTTCACAAGTCTATATTTAATTATAAAAGGAGAATAAATGCTCTGTTAATATTGTTTGAGCTAACTTTCACTAATCTATATGAACTCCGTAATTAGTTACTGGATGAAAGAATGAGTGCTAACATCTTCCACCTTCAATGAGTCCACAGTGCAGTATAACAAATGGTTATAGAAACAAACACTTTATAGAAGTTATATATTAGTGGTGTGATAATGTCAAATATTCTGTGATAGAAATTAAGTTGTATGTATGAACCTTCAATCTGGAAATTCAGAAATGCATGCTGAAAAAGTTGAGCTTTGAGTTTAATAGTTATCCAGAGATACATAATTAGAAAATAAATACAAAGAAAAAAGGAGAGAGGAATTATAATCATAGTCAGAAGTGGGAGGTAATCAGATAACATTGTTAACACCACTAAAGCAAATACTTCTGATCTATAATTTTAATGCACAGCACAAAAAAAATTGAAATTGGAAATTTCAAGGTCTCATTTTATGTTGACTAGAGGGCTTGGACTTTATTTTTGTCTATACACAGTTTAGGTACAATATTTTGCCAATTAAGTGGGGAACAGATCTGAGAGGGAAAATAAGTCAAGAGAGACAGTTTTGGTAACTGTAATAGTAATCAAAGGACACTATGATATGCACAGGAAAGTAGTGATAAAAAATGGTTACACGGACACTAGACTGATAGCTGGGAAAACCCACTCCCCCTGAACATGGGTGCTGGTTAAGGAGCCTGAGTAGTCTATGGGGCCTCTAATGAGGAATAGTATTTATCCCTAGTGTGCAAATTGACTTTGGGAGCCCATTCCACATAGAGGGATACTCCCTATGTGGTGGGAGGGCCTATGCCCTGCTCCAAAGGTTTTGAAAGACTGAAGTTCCCCCATGGCAGACCTCACTCTCCCTGGGGAGCCCAAAGGGGATGGTATAGAGGGTTTCTGGGGAGCAAGGGAGGAGGAGAGGGAAAGGGAACAGAGATATACATGTAAAACAAGAGTATGACTCACTTAAATTAAAAAATATGTAGAAGAAAAACTAAATAAAATTAAAAAAAAACTGGCTGGCTCGGCTGGCTCTGTGAACAGGGCTATACTCTACAGTTAAATTTAACAGAATTTAGTGACTAGTTAGATGGAGGAAGATGTAGTGCTGAAATATGTAACAGCACCTTGTAGATGCCAGTGATGAAAGTTTGCAAAGTCTAAATCGGAGAGGAGGACAGAAAAGACAAGAGGGAGAGGGAGAAAAGGGTAAACTGGGTAAAACACTGACAATGTTAGTGGCAGCAGGGTTCCGGCAAAACTCTACTCAGAAGCTTTCGTCACATCTTTCTAGTACTAAATTTAACATAAGTTTAATTTTCTCATTGTTTTGAGAAAAGATTTCAGAAAGATGATTATGATGGGCATTTGACATAAGATCTGTCCTACTTAAAGCATATGTAGAAAAATTTTACAAAGCTATTTATACTGATTAGAATGCAAATGATAACCATTTTAAAACATTTTTAGGAAGGCTTACTGAAGTTCCTAGTCTATTAAAAATGACTTATATTTAAAAATGAACTGAATACATTTATTGTTTCAATCTACATTACTTCAAAAGTAATTATATTATCTTACACATACTAAATATCATTGATTTGCATGTTCTTAAATAATAAAATAACTGGAATTTCTAAATATATTGCAAAAATAAGATATATATTCCAATATTTATTTTATCAAACATATGTTGGAAACCTTAGAGGGGCTGATAAGTGATTAGAATGTAAGCTGAAGAAAGAGCAAGAAAGGTAGTTAGAAGAAATGCTCAGATTGTTAGTTGGTGTCATCCTTGCAGATCTCTGGACATTTTGGAGAGGCTACCTTAAATTCCCTTCCCTAAAAATAAGATTGATGACTACCTTATATGCCTTGCTAGAGCCTTCATCTAGTAACTGATGGAAGCAGAAGCAGACACCCACAGCTAAACACTCAGCCTAACTCCTGGAATCCAATTGCAAAGAGGGAGGAGTGATAAGCAAAGGGGTCAAGACTAGGCTGGAGAAACCCATAGAAACAGCTGACCAGAACAAGGGGGAGCTCATAAACTCCAGTCTGATAGCTGGAAAACTACCATAGGACTGAACCAGACTCCCTGAATGTGTGTTAGTTAGGAGGACCAGATAGTCTATGTAGCCTCTGGTAATGAATCAATATTTATCCCTAGTATATGAGTGGTCTTTGGGAGCCCATTCCACACAGGGGGATACTCTCTCAGCCTAGACAAATGGGCGAGGGCCTAGGACCTGCTACAAATGATATGGCAGACTTTGAAGATTCCTCATGGAAGGTCTCACCCTCCCTGGGGAGCAGAAAGGGGATGGGGATTGGGGGGGAACAGGGGCAGACAGGAGGGTGAGGGAACTGGGATTGACATGTAAAACAAACTTGTTTCAAATTTAAATAAAAAATTATCAAAGAAGAGGAGGAGGAGGAAGAAGGAGGAGGAAATGCTCAGATATACCCACGGAGCTGCCTCAAAATGACTCTAGTTTATAAACAAATTATGCAATGACTCTCAGGACTATTTTTGAAATTGATATGTCAACCCCTGAGCAATTGAACTTCCCCAATGACTTAATGGATATCCCCTTTATTAAGGCTAAGTTCACCCTCATGATCCTAGAATTTACGAGATTGAGCCTGCAATCTGTCCATCCTTATCACCCCTAAACTTTCCCCTTAAGATTATTGTAATTTAGACATGTATTACAGTTTACTTTACTTGAGACACTGATCAGATAATGTGCAGAGAAATCACCTAAGCAATAGGAAATGCCAATTCTTGTCCCCTTCCTGACAACAGTAAAGACAATCACATTTCTTTTGTTGTCCTGGTGGTCTTGTGTTATTTATTTTATTTTAATATTCATTTCAGTGATGTGGATTGGATAAAAACCTGTATGTGACTAGACTAGTATCCTCATATTGAATTACACACCTTGCATAACAGTTAAATACTAGTAATATATAGACAGCTTTAAAAACCCAATAAAGATTTCTATTTGTGGATATATTCTGTATATTTTTCCATTAGTATATAACATATACTATAGCACAGTTCACAAAACTATTATATTGCATGTTTGTAATTACTCCTAATACCTGGATTAATTTTTTGAATATAGAAATTCTGGGAAAGAAGTACTTTAGCTTGTATTATAACAGGCCCTTGCCCTATGCTCCTCCATCTCAAGCACTCAGCTAAATCACTGTATCACTGAAGTGACTGGGAATGAGCCATCTATCAGTGTTCTATTGCTGTGATGAAACACCGTTGTAGTGATGTATTGTTTATTATTTATTATAGCTTGCCTGAGGATTCAGAAAGCAAAGGCAACCTCAAGATATAGAGGTCAGGTGGTGGTGGTTCATACCTTTAATATCAGGACTCAGGAGAAAGGAAAAAGGATCTGAGTCCAAGATCACCGTGGGCTACTGGAGAGTGAAACAGAGCTCATGCATTTAATTCAAGGATTTGAGAGGTATAAAAGGTAGAGGAATTCACTCTTAGAGTTAGTTTCTAGCCAGGCAGAGAAGAGCATAGCAGTCTGAGTGATTCTGAGAAGCAGTGAAGCAAGGAACAACTTGCTGATCACATCTTTGGTCTGAGCTGAGGTAGAGGTAAGAGCTAGTGATCAGCTGCTTTGGTTGTCTGATCTTCAGCTTGAAGCTTGAACCCTATATCAGTGTCTTTTTGTTTTTTTGCTACACACCATGATCAAAATGCAACTTGGAGAAGAAAGGGTTTATTTGGCTTGTATTTGTATATCACTGTCCACCAAATTAAGTCAGGACAGGGCAGGAACCAAATCAAGAGGCCATGGAAGGATGATCCTTACTAGTTTGCTTTTTTATGGTTTGTTTAGTCTGCTTTCGTATAGAATCCAGGACCAGCAGTCCAAGAATGGCATCACCCACAAGGAGCTGAGCCATCCTCCACTAATCACTAATTAAGAAAACGCTTTATAAACTACCCTACACCTCCATCTTATGAAGACAATACTAATTAAGGAGCCCTCCTTTCAAATTGCTTTAGATTATATCAGGTTGACACAAAACTAGCTAGCACACCACCTGATATATTAGTCTACAGTGACTATCCCTTATTCCGACTGTGGCCACTGTGTTATATTTTAGACTGACTGAGGCTCCCTAAGCATATTTCAACAACACTCATGGTCAATGCTTATTGTTTCTTGACCATGCATATTTTGTGGATACTCATTGCAGTATGTAAGGAGTTCGGTTTTTCCGTCCTCCGCTTGGTCTTGTCCTGCCGCCGTGCCACCATCCCCAAATAACACATAGAGACTCTGTATTTGATATTATGCTGTTGGCCAGGTGCTAGTTTCTTATTGGCTAGCTCTGTCTTAATTATTAACCCATTTCTATGTATTTCTACATGGTTTCACCTACTGGGGAGTGGGGCATGCGTCTGGTCTCCCCGGTCTCTCCATGCTGACTCCTCCTTACTACTTCCTCTTTCCTCTTTGTCTCCTAGTCCCTCCTATCTTCCTTTCCTATTGGCCAACAGTGCTTTATCCATTAACCAATATGAGAAACATATATACATAATGGCATCTCTCATCAGCAGTATTTTATCTGTTTCTGAAATTAACTTCCTTGTGACAAGACAAAATTTAGAAGCATAGTTCATATTCTCTGCATTTATTCAAATGATGATTTGGTCACTTGTGAAAACACTTATCACACACATATCACTACATGGATCACAGTTCAGACATTGTTAATGTACAGATTGGATTTTAGTACTGAAAATCCCATTCACTTTCCAAACTATTCCTTTGAAAATGTTTATTAGCCATGAGCACTGTAAAGCTGGGAAGAATAATTCAAATCTGATATGGGAACTGATGACTTTAAGCAAAAAGTATACCATGGGACTCTGATTGTTCTATGTTGAAGTCTAACTTCTACAACAAGCTTGCTGTGGTTAGTTAGTGAAGTTCTTTTGATCCTGGTTTCTCTTCATGTCAAATGGTGCTAGCAGTACTGTTTCAGCATTCAATGGCTCAGAAATACTATGCTTCTAGGTAGCTTCATAAAACTCAGCAGAATTAAATGCAAATTGATGGCTAGTTTTCAACTAGCCATCTCAAGCTGAAATCATTGGTCTGGGTATACCAGTTTCTCCTTTATTACCTATTTGCAGGTCCCTTTTTCAGAGTCAAATGCATGCTTAATGAATACTGGTCTTTTTTCCCTGAGATGTGAAATTGTTGGGAACAGATGATTTATGGTCACACTACCTCTAGGGACTTAAGCCACTGTCACAACATAAACCTACAGTAAAGTTTGAATAATCATCTTCCTCATATCTAATGTCATGGGTGAAATCCTGTATATTTCACATATTATTCCCCATTTTTGGCCTTATTCCATTATTTTCTCTATGTTCATTGAACTTTTTTCCCCTAGAGCAAAGCATTTATTCCTCTATTTGTACAAAAAATGAAACCTTCTAAAAGTCTATTATAGTTAGCCATTTGAGAAATTTGTTCCAATAATTATAAGTATCAAGAATTTCAAATGTTTTGAAAGTTTTACTGTGCTATACAGTTGGTTTCCATCATAAAGGAATTAAGGAATTGCTGTTTTACCTGTAGTAAGAATACTTACTGGGAACCTCATGTGATTGATACTAGACTTAGAAGGCAGAAGGGAAGTAATAGGTGCAGACTGTTCCCCAAATACAGAGATAGTGATGATATGCAGTCAGGCTCTGCTTTTCCTTCCTCTGGTTCTGCAAAGCTAGAAAGCAGGTTGTCACTGGAATTAAAACTTTTGGCTTGAAGCCTAAGATGGTAGTGATTGCATACACTAATCACCTGTACATTCATAATTTAATTTCCAAACAGACTTTTTATGAACATAACCATATTGATACTTCCATATTCTTATTTCTGTTGCCAATACAATGTTCATTTTTAAATGAGGACTGCAATGTGAAGAAAAATCCATTTAAACCTCCATAATTTCAACAAGGTTTCCATAGTAACATAGTAATCCATGACCCCAAGATTCATTCTTTTTTCTTTTCGGTTGGATCATTCATAGTGAAATTATGTGTTCCCAAACACACTTGAACACACTTGGAGAGACTATTTACTTAATAGTACCTTACATTCCCAAAAATGAAAGCACAGGTTTAACACTCAGTCAAAACCACAGCTATAATCAGGAGGAGATGCAGCAGCCAATATCATCTGTGTGGGGATCTAGTTGTGATACTTCATGTTGATTTTTGTTGTTTATGGATTCCTTGTATTTTTTTTTTTTGACAGACCATGACAGACCATTAATACACAGCTGTATTTGTTCAAAATGTAAAGTGTAATTCTTATTCTTTTTCAACATTTGTAAGTTAAAATTAAGAGAGGAAATGAATAATATTTAAATTTATTTAAAATAATGCTTCAGAACGTCTTAATTCCCTGCTGTCTTCTATAGACAACATAGCTCACTATTTTGTGCTTCTTGAAAACATGCTAATTTGGAGTTCTGATTTTTAAAGCATAAGTGAAATTTGATTATAGGATTGAGGGAAATTATTAAATAGACATACAGAAGAGAGCTGCATTTGTATTCTTGGCTGTGGCTTCTCACTTAGTTTGAGGTGCCAGGATGAATGTGTTTTGACTTATTGATCATTAATAATTCTAATATAATTAAACTGTGAATGGCTATATACAAAGATATTCATAATAATTCAAATTGAGAAAAATCACTGAAGCCTGTAATAGATATTGAATGCATAAGTATGTGTAAAATTTAGTATTTGTTCCTCTATGGTTCAGATAAAAAGACTGTATATCCTTCCTATCTCATCTATATGGAAGCAGTAATATGACTATTTGACATATTGTCATGACATCTGGTGACAATTTCAAATTTGTAAAAAAGAAATTATCTAAATATTAATTTAATAACTATGTATTAATCTTATAAACTATTTAAAATTTTCTGTATTTGATGAAGTACATGGATTGATTTGAAATTTGAACCAAATAGTGTCTATACATTATACTTGAACACTGAAAGTGATTGGTATTTGCTGATTGTAGATTTTAAGCCTCATGGTATGTTTGTTATGTTGCACTGCAACATTGGTATTGGCACCATGTAGATATTATACAAATACTGGGTATAGACACTACACTATTTCTCAGAATCAGTATATTTGTAACCATTATTTAGAATCTATGATGCAGGGGCTACAAAAAACTATATTCCTCAAAGAACTTTACTTTCATGGGACAATGAATATTTAAAGAATCCATAACAATACAGCAATGGCTTTGATAACCTTCATCATGACAGGTCTCCCAGTCAACTCAGCAACTTTACATCATTGTCTGTGCCGATGACCTGTCAAAGCATTCAGGAAAGGGGGAATGAGGATTGAGAAAGAGACAAAAGACAGAAGATAGAGCTGGAGGGTTCTCAGTGAATATTGTAGCAGCCTCAAATATATTTCTCCTAGCTCTTTTATATGCAAAGCCAATGGAGAGGGAACCTTTCCATGGTTCAAGGAACAACAGCATAATCACCTCTTTAGTTCTCGAAATATCTAGTAACCAGGCTTTCAGACAAATATCCTGTTCTTTGAGGAGCAAAAGCAAGCTTGAACTCTCTGAACTTAAGACAAGATGAAACAGCTACTGTGGGGCTCCCACATCTTATTGATACTAATGTGCCTACTTTGTGGGAGAGGAAAATAAAGAATAAAAAGTTGAAATGATATCATGGATGGCAGATAAGACAGGTCAGTGCGTAGAGAAGCTCCCACAAATTCCAATATCTGGAACTGAATCAATGAACATACTTGGTGGAAGGAGAGAACTTACTCTTTCAATTTGTCCTCTGACCTCCATAGTTTGCTGTGGCACACACATGCCCCATCCAAAATAAATATATCATAAGAGTGCAAAAAAATAATAATACATGGAATCACACAGTTATCAAGTGCCAAATTCTGACCTAAAAATCTTTTTAGCAACATGCTAGGCCATTATTCTTGAAAACAACAAACTTTGTTTTAGCCATCTGTTTGGAAAGAGTATATTATATGTAGCTAACATGAAATGAGGCATGAAGAATAGTCAGGATTTTAAAGCAGTAAAGGAGGCAGTCCTTAAGAAGAAATTTCCCATAAGCCAAGGCCAGGAATGCCTAGCCAAAATGAAAGAGATATGCTGGTTGTCATAGAGTTTGCTAAACAAAAGAGGTGGACAAGATATATATTTCAATCAGTTTGCGAACAGCCCAACACAAGGCTAAATCAGTAATGAATACATGTGGGTACTGTGGTAGATGAGCAGGGCAAAGGATTCTGGGCAGAGTGCATGACATGTTTTGATTTTATGTTGTGAAAATAAAGTATGCTTCAAATTGCTCACACAGGTGGAACACTAGCAGAGGAGAAAATGTGATGTTTTGACCATGAATAAATACACTACATATTTCTACTTAGATCTTCCCACTACAAGTATTATTCAAAGCACTGGATAATTAGGTTATTTAAATATTCACATAATGTGTTCTGTAAAAGTGCTGTTGGGCAAGCATATTTTAGCTTTATCATTAAACTAACCCAGTTTTTCTAGAATATATGACCTACCACCAGCAATGAAGCGTTTCTAAGGCTGTCTGGGCAGATATAATAGACAAGATATTGTTGAAGACAAATTCCTTGCAGAGAAAGATTTGTGGAAGCCTGCAGGGAACCAAGGAAACTACACTGGCAAACACACTCCTGCAGAGATGGTTTTATCATTGGTTCTCTCTTAGCATTTCAGAAAATCTTTGGACCTGTTAGTCGAAAGCATTTCTGCTTTATGTAAAAATCTCCAGCAAATATTTTGAAAAAAAAAAAAAAAAGGACAACTATCCCATACTCTGAACAGTGGTTTTATTTCCAATGAAAGGCTTTTAAATTTCATAAACATAATTTCATTATCTGAATATAAAAGTGAAACACATTTGAAAGGGAAAGTTAATTTTTACAACAGCAATTCATTATTTAATATATATTTACAGAAGATATATTCTACTGCAATATTGTGCTAGAATCTGGAACATAGAGTTCAATAGGGAATTGTTCTTCTGAAAAACATTAACTACTATAAAAATGACCTAATACTTTTTCCTGTTTTTTCTTCTATTTTCAGAAGGAATTAGGATTCTGAAAGTGCCTGACTACTACCAATTTTTCTGTAAATAGCTCCCAGGTCAATTAGTAGCAAGAATATCTTTACCCAAATTTAGTAGGGTAAATAAAAATATTTTATGATTATATGATAAAAATTTGTCACTTTACTTAGACCGGGAGAAATGCCATGAATAGTGTCATATATCACTCTAGACTTCATAAATATTTAGGTGTGAATGAATTTTGACAGATGTGTAATTAGTAGAATTCTGAAATTAGGTTCTGTGCTATTTCAGGCTTGCCATGGTTTCTGATGCAAGATGACCTATCCGACAATGTGTAACAGAAAAGATCAAAAGCTGATTCCTATGTGTGTACTCATGTGACTTAGGGAAATGCTCACTGTCCAGAAGCACTGTGTGTCATTTTCATGCCCTGATAATATTCCTCTTTGCTTTGAAAATGCATTTGGAGAATTTGATTATACACATTAAGTGAAACATCACAGGGAGCCTGCACAGCCTCGTCTTTGGGGATCCAAATTCCTTTGATCAGTATGCATGTGATGAAGCTTAGCAAAATCCCTCCTATTGAATGTTTTCTTGCTCTACTTTAAAGAGAATTGAGCTGTTTAAGATGAGTTTTGTGGAGTTTTCCAGGGCGCTTTCTTTTTTTATTTTAACTTGGAGCATGTGTCTCTCTATGATTTCAATACACACTCTAATGTCTAATAAAGCATGAAATGAAAGAATTAAAGACACGGTGGGGGAAAAAAAGTCTGTATTCTTTGTTTTTCTCTCTTGTCCTCATAGTGCTCTTCATGGAAACACTAAGATTCAAGTTTTCCAAATTTGTGGCTGTTTCTATAAGTATATAGCAATTCTTTATCAATAGATAAACCCGGAATACATTATTTGTATGAATAGATTTTTACCGTAAAATTATCTCAACATTATGTTTTGAGTGCAGCTAGAATACAAGTAAATTTTCCCATTGGAACATATTGTGGTTTATAGCTTGAACAAAATTAAATTGTTTACACTATTTTAATTCACCACAAGAATATATATCTTCCTATTAAGTAAATGGTTTGCCAGACATTATAAAACATTTTGAACAGTAAAGGTCACATTTTATTGCAAAAACCTGTCTGTGCTTTATGTCCATGCTGTGAAATGTTATTGCTTCAGGGTGATTATGTGGGAGGGGGCTATGGTTAAGAATGCCTTTCTGTGACCAGCTATGATTTACAGCAGCAAGTGGAGAATTAAACCCTTAATTGAAGCCTACAGAGAAATACCTAGGGGCTAAATTCGGCCTGAAAAATTTGATTCAGACAATTTTCTTAGTCTAGCCCCTATGGGCCTCCCAGTTGATTCTCATGAGTTTTGATTGTGATTGAAAAGACAAGCTGTTTTCTGCTTTGCCCTGAACTTCCCTAAGGTAAATCCTTAGTTTTAGTAAGCTTTTTGATTAATGAGGAGGGGGGGGAAGTTATGAGAAAGAGGAGAGTGCAGAATTTTAACTCTTACCTCAAGGGCCAAAATGAAAATGTCTTAACATATCAGCTAGTCCAGAATGTAAATTCTCAACTGGGGAATAGATGGATTCTGCCTTCCTGAAATTAAAATGCTTCGCACCTGTGGCAGTACTGACACACCTCTGTGCCTGTCTAAAAGAGGAACATGTTGTGGGTCATTGGTTAAAGAATTCTGAATTTAGACCACAACCAATATCACTAGACAGATCAAGATTTGACAAGATGTCAGTCCCAATGTAACATGATACTGATTAGGTCTTATCACCCTTTTCTCTGTAAGTAATGTGGGTTGTGCCATCATATTTGTACTGGTTCTGCCATTCTCTAACATGTCTTAGGTGGGTTATTGAATTAGCTAACACATTTTACCAACTCTGATTTTGCTTCTCATATTGCCTTTTTCATGATTAATATTCTATATGTAACCCATGTGTTTTGATTGTATCTGTATCTTATACCTTATTTATCTGATCTTGTCCTCTATGGCAGAATTGAGTCACCTCAAAATTCATTAAATTTGCATTAAATATTGAATACTTAGCCTATACAATGTAACATGTGCTTATTGTTAATGAAGATGGAGAGATAAAATATAATGCCCAAATACATTTTACTCTACTGAAGAAGCTATGTTAGTTTCTTGAAATACAACGCAGAGGGGAATATGTATTTCAGTGCAATGGTCACTGGCCCAAGTATAGGAGATTTAGAAAAGTTAATGTAACTGTGGTATATAATAGATGTCATTAGAAGAAAGAATAAATGAAGATCATTATAGTGGTTTGGGGAACAAATGTTCTAAACTTGTAATGGCTTTGTATAGACTAGAAAGGATCAGATAAAAATTGGGGCTTCGAGGTAGAATTAACACTGTTAGTCTTTCTACTGAGTATATGTAAGTCAGGGAAGAGAAGTGGAAGCTAAAATAACTTTGATCTTTGTACCAAGGAGAGAAGGAACACTACCAGGAATGAACCAAGGGAAAATGGTTGCTTGCATTCCCAATTTCCACAGAACATGAAAAGACATTTAAGGCAAATATAAGAGCCAGGAGAAAAGATTTGCAAATTATCTAAAAAGACCATGGTAAGCCAACACATTTGTTTCTTCATGTATGAAAAAGGGAGAGAAAGTCAAAGAATTTTAGAATTAGCAGCATGGTATGGCTGAAAGTAAAGATGTAATACCAGGAAAGAAACCAAAAGAAGTAGAGTCTTGACTCAGGCAGATAGGAACAAAAATGTCAAGATAATAAAGGTCATTTTAAAAGTAAGGAGAATCAGATAGTCAAGAAGAGGCAACTAGCTGGGCATTGGTAAATCATGCTTTTCATCTCAGAGGCAGGTAGACTTCTGTGAGTTCGAGGCCAGGCTGGTCTACAGAGCTAGTTCCAGGAGAGGCTCCAAAGCAATACAGAAAAACCCTGTTAAAAACAAAACAAAACAAAACAAAAACCCAAAACAAACAAACAAACAAACAAAAAAACAGAGGGAGTAGGGTAACTCAATTTAGCCATTGTTAATTTACTACTAGCTTTGGGGGAGAGAGATTTAAAGAAAATAATAGGACAATAATTTATATCTCTAACACTGGGAAAAAAGATGGATAGAGGTAAAAGTAAAGAGAAATAGGAAAGTTATGAAGTTATGAGGAAATATTACACAAAGAAGCAATGGTTTTTCTATAGGAGAGGTGATTTCATAACAAAGCATGAAGAAAATGCTGAAGTTCAGTTGTTAGGACATTTGATTTTGAAATGACAAATGTGTCCATATTCATACAAATTCTTACTTATTGGAAAGAGTTTCACTGTATCAGGGTTTTTTGTTTTGTTTTGTTTTGTTTTGTTTTTTGTATTTTTTGAATAAATTTTTGGTCCAATTCTTTGCATTTGATATTTACCTTTTATGAGTTTTTCACAATTACTGCTTGGTTGGATTTGGATACTAATCCAACTAAGAGAATAATTCAGTTTATAATTGTCTATGCTAATAACCTTCACTACATAATTTTGATATGGAAGTATAGTCTCATTAATGCTTATTTTATAAACATGACAAGCAAATGCTAGTCTCAAAACAGGATACATAGATCTGGTATTGAAACTACCTTTCTTTTTGGCTTGGTTTTGCTTTTTGCTTTTTGAGATAACTTCTATGTAGACCTGACTGGCTTCCAACTCACAAAGATTCTACTGTCTCTGCCTTCTGAGTCCTGGGGTCAAAGCCATACACCACTATGCACTGATTCTCCATTTGTAATGACCTCATATGGAACAAAATAACTTCCTAGCCCTGACTGGGGTATGCTTTCTAGTCATTGTGGCATGATCTTCTAGAGAATTTTAGAGACACTATTGTGAAAACACAGAAAATAACTTCACCAACCAATCTTTTTTTTCTCCCCTGAAGGAAATAAATCGAGAAACCGTTTTGTTTTGATTTTGAACATTTGTTTTGACTGCAGTAAGTGTTAGACATCTGTGACTGACACCCACTGTCATCCATTCATCATATAGTCACTTAGTTAAAACCTGTTTGTCAGAGCTTTAAGCAGAGCTTAAACATGAGAGATACAAGAACATTATGCACACAGGGTCATATGTGCAAATAATGAGGAAGAGATTCTGAGAACATACACAACCATCAGGAAGGTATAGAAGAGGTAGAAAGCATTTGTTTATCTTCTACTGGGAATTGAGAATACTATAGTGTCTTATTTTATATTTTTTTCTTAGTTTACATATCCATCCCAGTTTCCTCTCCCTCCCTCCCTTTCTGCCACCCACCCATGTCCCCCAACCTCCCATCCCATTTCCCAAGCCCCACTGCACAGGGAAAGTGATGCCTTCCAAAAGGGGTCAACAAAATTTATCAAGTCATTTGGAGTAGGGACTAGGCCCGCCCTCCTTCCTGCCTCTAGGTTAAGGGAGTAATCCTCCCATGTCTTTTGCCTACCATGGATACATCCTGGTTCCACTGTCAGAGGTCCCTTAGACTGCCCAGGCCCTCTGACTGACACCCATATACAGGGAGTCTCTGTTGGTCCAGTGCTGAATTCCCACCTATCAGTCTGAGGAGCCCAGTTGCTCCTCCTTGTTCAGATCAGCTGTCTCTGTGGGTTGTTGTAGCTTGGTCTTGTCTTCCCTCTCTGCATCTGAATTCCAGTTCAGCTCAGTGTTCAGCTGTGGGTGTCTGCTTCTATTTCCATCAGCTACTAGATGAGGACTCTATGATGGTTGATAAGTTAGTCATCAATCTCATTTAAGGTTTTAAGAGAAAACTGACTCTAGAAAAATGTTCGGAGACCTACATGACTGACCCCCAACTGACAATTTGAGCAATAGTGGAAAGGCTACCATAAATGCCCTTCCCTGATAGTGAGGTTGATTACTATAGGGTCTTCTTAAGGAAGATAAATTCTAATAGAGCATAAATTACTCAAAATTGAGAGTGTAAATGCAGATTTCTGAAACTGTGAATATATTCAAAACTTAATATTAAAGGTAACAAGGACCACTGATATTTTACATTCCAACAGTGACAAGATCAAAACTGTTTTACATGGCTGGGCATGGCATTCTACACCTGTAATCATAACATTTGAGAGATGGAGGCAGGTAGATTGAATTAAATTAAACAACAGTTTGTTCTAAATAGCATATTTGAGAGTGAGTAAAATAAATTTGTTCTTATGAAGATCATATATGAGTGGGGAAAGTGGAGTGAATGAGAAAATCTGCAGTGGAAGTTTCAGTATCAAACACCTGGACTAATACAGACCCTACATAGTGACGGTAACTTCATCTAGTGCTGATCATGAACTTAGAAAAAAGAGCAGATTTGAAGAAGACTCAGAGTGTGCTCCAGGATCACAGTTAGCATGGAAGTACTTACTGCGTGGGATGAAAGAAACTGTCCTAGGAAAAGTCAGCAAAGTTTGTGTGTAAGGAACCAGAACATACCCATCCATAGTCTGGGCCCTACCTACTCACTTCTCAATTACCAACACTCAAGTTTCTTGTGAATTCAGAGCGTTATAGAACTAGGACCAGGTTTTGGGTGGATTTTTATGTTTGTGAAAGTTATGTCAGCTAAACAAAAGAAAACATGTCAATCAGTTTGTGAGATGAAATAAATAATTTTTGTTTACGTCCATCTTTGCCATTCACTTTGAAGACCAAGGTGATGAGAAGTTATTTAGCTTCTCAATTTCTTTCTTTGTGAAGCAGAAATGAACTATCCACTCCTGTGTGGTATTACTAAATATGTATTGGTATCCAGTGAAGTGTATGGTATAACTACATATGTATTGGTTCCACCAGTTTCCTATGGCTTCCTCCATAGAAGAAACCAGCACAGCCCTTCACTTCCACTTACTCACAAAAATTAACCAATATGAAAAAAGGCACTTTATTGATGTCTTTGCAGATGGGTTGTTGGGAAAACAGAGTCTGTTACATTTAAAGTAAATAAATTCTATTTTGATATGAGCCTCATGAAAAGCTAAAGGGAGGTCTATAATTTGTTTTATTTCAAACATTAAATTATGATGGTTCACTTAATAACTCTAAACTATAAATCTAAACTACATTTGTGTTCAGTGAACAGTCATAAAATCCCTGTTAGACATTTAATTACTGCACAAATTGTTTTATAAAGCACTGTAAAACAAACATGTTGATTAGCAAAAAAGAAATAGTCATGATTGCCAAAACACTAATCTTTTCAAAACATATAAATTTAGCTACATGCACATATTCAATCATGTAGAACTCTTTATCCATGAAAGGCTTCTGTTGTTTTGCAGACTTCCTCACTTGGAAAGTCAAATCTCTATACACAGATTATTTCCAAGTGTCCAAAGTGAAAAGATCTTTATTTTTCCTGAATTTAAGCCATTCTTTAGATAATTGTTTTAATCATGAGTCATATTAACATGTATCAATGTACATTTAAAGAGTAAAAATTTAAAGACAGGATATAACTAATGATTGAGTAAATCATGACATAAGCAATGAAATACCAGGATAAGGATATGCTAAGATTTACTTGGACTCAGCATGGATATGGGCCAGGGGGAAATGAAGCTGGGGACTGTGAAATAGGAAAGAGTCTCTGAACCAGTCACACAGGCACTTCTGTCAAAAGCAGAAGCACTGTGTTCTTGGGTAGTGATGAATGTCTATAAATGCTCTGTTCATAAAGTTCCCACTTCTAAGCTATAATCAAGAAGACTGTACTGGTATGAGCTCTATCATAGGAGAAGGCTTTGTAAATGTGCAGTTTTATTTTGATCTCTTTGGCAGAAACTATTCTTTCATTATAGTATGATTTGGTCAAGACTGCTACAATTATATTGAAAAACATGTAATAGATTAAATTATGTTAACTTATACTCTCCCCACAAAGCTCACGTAGCTGACTTCATTAGACATTTCATTGTCATCTTAGCCTGATGGTAAACACATAAGGTGAGGGAACAAGGATAAAAGATGGAAAAAAACAGAGATAGAAGTATAGATGATATGGTATCCTTATTAATATTTTTATTCTGATAGCATTTTCTATAATTGGCTATTTTCAGGCATTATAATAAAAAGAAATGTACTATAACTCCTATAGGGCTTAGGGTTTTGAAGGGATAGAAATATAAATAGTTGTAGCAAACTATAAATACAAAGAGAGAACATCATTGTCAAGAGATGATTGGCTCACATACAGAAAATAAGAAGGCTCTGTTCTGAATGATGCAAAATTATTCACTTTTTGGGGGAGCGTCTGTTGTTAGCAATTGCACAGCTTTCTTGGGGGCAGTGCTTTCGTAGTAGTATGGTCCATACTTTTAAAGATGTGACTATCTGTCTCCCTCCCTTCTCTCCCTTTCTTTCACACATGCACACACAGGGTATGGGAAAGAGAGAGGGATAGAGAGAAGGGGAAAGAGAAAGATGGGGGATATTGAAACACCAGTAATCTAATGACAAAGAGGAAGTAGTAGCTACTGTAGTTCTGGAGAAAGAAAGAAAGAAAGAAAGAAAGAAAGAAAGAAAGAAAGAAAGAAAGAAAGAAAATCAGCTTGATAACAAAATGGACAACTGACACACAGGACTTCACTGTAAATGTAGAACAATGGGAACAGATGGAACCCAGGTCAACAGACAAAATTTTATGTATAGTTGGTAGGACCATGTTCTTCCAATATATTAAATTTAGAAGGTCCAAGACTAAATCGGGACTCGTAAAAGAAAAGACAAATGCAGTATCATTCATGGGAGTGTCCCTTATGTAATGTTTTATATTTAATTCCATGATAAACATAAAAATAGTTCACCACATTTAGTAATTTACCTAGGGAACCAAACTTTGGAAATTCTCTTTTATCATTTACAGAGGAAGTGCTCTAAAATCAAATCATAAAGTCTTCCCCTGAGAAGCTAATGATCAGTCGAAAGTGTGAACCATTATCCTAAATACAGTCTTTATGAACAATCTCCCAGCCCACTAATAAGCATGAGGGTTCTGTGTCCATTCATTTCATGTCTTTCCTCTTCCCTTCAGGAGGTACAGTAATACCTGCAAGATCACAACGATAACTAGTTAAATGTACATTGGTGCTAAACAGTCTAAATATTTTTAAGTCAGAGAGAGAAAAACATAACTAAACATGCCTAAGTCAAATTTCACTCAAAGAAAGCTCAGAGCATTTTAATTTATGTGTACACTTGCAAAAGTTATAGTGGATTGAAAAGGATTATCTGTGGACCATTTTAGACATCAAGTGTTATGGAGAAGGTAAGGCAAAAGGACGAAACTCTCATATTTTATTTTGCTCTTCCAGATTGAATATTATAGCTTGAATAAAAGTAATACAGGTCGTCAAAGCAAAAATGCAAATCGGATTGAAATCTCAATGAGGATAAGCTTCAGTTCCCAAGACATTTGTTCCTTTGTGACAGGGTGAATGGATGGCAACTGAGGGGCTCCCTCTTGGTCTTTTTAGATTTTAATTAAATTATATGGTAGATTTTTAGTCTATATTTCATAACATGTTTAAAAGAATGTTCTCATAGTGCAGATCAACATACAATAAAGTAGAAAAATAGGGAATTTTAATAATTTAGTTTCTGATTAAATTGAATCACCAGTACTGGATAAATTAGATCATTTATTAGAAAGATGCCTTGGTTGTTTGAGATAAAGGCAGGAAGCATAGCATTTTTCAGAGGTGTCTGTGTCCTGGGACATTTGAAATATATGTGTTATCAGACTTGGCACAGAACATTCCAAGTGGTAGGGTTGATGGCTTTGAGTTGGAGAAATTATACTAATTTACTTAGGTGTTCCCAGGATTGCAAAGTATATCCTTTAATGTGAGTGAAGGAGGAAAGAAGGAAGCTAGATATGGATACAGACCAGGATGTCATGACAAGCTATGAAAAGGCTACCCATCCCTGCTGGCTTCTAAACTGGGAGCCACTCAAGAGATGAACAATGAGAATAACCACTATACTCTATAGGAGGCCATAATAGATTGCTTCCCAAAGTCAGGAGAAAGGAGTAAATCTGTTGATATGATGTGATTTTTGAACATGCACTGAAAAGCTACAGCTGAATACATTTTTCATGTACTATGTAATATGATTTTAATATGAAGTGGATTCACAAGTTAAACCAAGCAACCTATCCATTATCTTAACTACTACACATGTTTCACAACAAGAAGAGCAACAACTATTTCCACAGAAGCACTACACAGATAAGAGTGTGTCATTAGTCAAAGTTAGCATGCCGAGTGACAGATTTTTAAAAAGTCATGCCTTTCTAACTGAGCCTTCATTCCCTTTGATTATAATCTCCCCATGTTTGTTAACCATCCACATCCTAGAACCAAACCCTAATGCTCTTCTGAATGTAAGAGTGTTAAAATCAAAATGTAGGAGAGAATATGAAGCATTTGCCCTTTTATGTTTGCTCTTATATCACTTTATATAATCTTTCCTACTCAATCCATATTGTCACCTACAACAAAGTTTTATTTTAGATCAGTCAGTACAGTGAGTTGAGAGGGAGATAGGAGAAAGAGAAGGAGAGGAGAAGAAAGCATGTGGGACTAGGTAGATTGAGTCAGGGGAGGAATAGACAAGAGAAAAAAAAAGACAGAGGGAGAGAGAGGTACCATAAAAGAGGGATCCATTATAGGTTTGAAGAGAAGACAGACTCTAGAGAAATGTCCAGAGACCTACAAGACTGACCCCCAACAAACAATTTGAGTAGCCCTTACCTGATAATGAGATTGATGGCTAGCTTATCCATCATAGAGCCCTCATCTACTAGCTGATAGAAACAGAAGCAGACACCCACAGCTAAACACTGAGCTGAACTGGAATCCAGATGCAGAGAGGGAGGACAAGACCAGGCTACAAAAACCCACAGAGATATGGGACCTGTACAAAAGGGGTGCTAATGGCCCCCAGACTGATAGCTAGAAAACCAGCATTGAACTGACTCAGACCCCCTAAACATGGGTCTCAGTTAGAAGGCCTGGACAGTCTAAGGGACCTCTGACAGTGGAACCAGGATGTATCCCTGGTGCACAAAAGGATTTTGGGAGCATATTCTGCATGGAGGGATACTCCCTTAACCTAGAGGCAGGAGGAGAGGCCTAGTCGTTATTCCAAATGACTTGACAGATTTTGTTGACCCCTCCTGGAAGGCATCACCCTCCCTGTGTAGTGGGGGGAATGGGATGGGACAGTGGTTGGGGCACATTGGAGGGAGAGTGAGAGGGAAGGAGAGAGAGGGAACTGAGAATGATATGTAAAATAAGAAAATACATTTTAAAAATTTATTTTATTTTTAAGGCTTGTAGACATTCTAGTATGTGTACATAACATAACTTCTTCATTAATTTGTGTGTATATTAAGTTGCTTCTATAACTTGACTGTTTTAAATAGTGCTAACATGGGAATCAGATATAAAATATCTTTTGACATATTGATTAGTTATCTTTGGGCTGAAACTGTGATCATAATTTTAGTTTCATGAGGAACCTCACAGGATTTTACACAATGGCTATGCTAATTTACACTCATCTCTGAAGCTCACAAAATCCCTGTTTTCCAACAGAGTACCTTTTGATTTCTTTGTAGTATTCTGTCTATTGTATGACATCACACGTGGAGAGGTTGTCTTCGGTATGGCCTATTTTCAGAGCCTCACACATACTTAATTAAGATTATTCCAGGAATGATGACTAGGTCATTTGTGTTAGTTAAATATGGATAATATTTTGGGGATATCATATGAGTTGAAAGTATGGCAACTTTTAAATTTGATTGAAATATTTTATTTGGGGGATGGGAATTTTGAGATCAAAGAATAGGGTATGAAAGGCAAAGCAATTACACCATCAGTGCTACAAACATTGGCACAAACAAATTCCTATAACTGTAAACATGCTATGGAAAAGGAGGGGTTCAGGTGAGAGAGAAATAGGATGACTAATCATGTGACCTAAACATGGAGACATTTACTGATCACCATTGCTCAGGAAATCCTGAAGTCTAAGTCCTTACCTGAGCCTGACTTAACTAGCAGTTGAACTTAATAGGACACAAGCAAAGTAGGAAAGTCTAAAGGAAATATCTAAAGAGGTAGTCAGAGTGACACAATATGGAAAAAGGAATAAGGAGTTTTGGTGTAAAAGATGGGTCACAAAGCAAAATTGCAACCTTTAAAACATGGGAAATGTAGAAAAAGTTCTATCTTGTTAGAGCTGCCAGAGAGGTGACGCTCCCTGGCTCCCCCGAATTTAGAACAATAAAGTGTGTGTCAAATTTAAGATCTACAGAATGGTGGAATGATAAAACTATTCCTTAAGTTCCTAAGTTTCATACAGCATTGAAAAGGAACAGATGCAAGTCTGTGATACAGTGTTTGCCTGAATGCATAGCTAAAAGTAGTACAATAATTTATGATGATCACTACCCAAGAATCACTGGATTATATTCCCATATTTGCCCCAAATTCCAGTGTTGTGAATTGAAGGAAAATCCCCACCGCCCTGCCCCAAATAAGTCTTGGTACTTTGAATATGCATTCCCCAGTCAGTGGCTGTTTGGGGAAGAGTAATATTTGTGGAGATGAATACTGGAGGATCTCTAACAGTGGGGGAGGTTTCATGGTTTCAAAGACTGGCACCATTAGTTCAACTTTATGGTTGTGGCTGAAGATGTGAGCTATCAAGGGCTGCTCTAGCATCATGTCTACCTGCAGCCTGCTACTTCTGTTTCAATGTAATGGATTATGAATCTCTTTTTTTTTCTCTATGAAGTTGCGTTGGTTGTGGTATTTTCAAAGCAATAAGAAAAGAGTATATTTTTTCAATTCAAAAAAGAAATCTTCCAGAAAAAGTAACTAATACATGTAGACTTTAAAAAAGTCAATATCAATTCACATACTTCTGAGTTTAATTATTTTATATTAAATGTATATGAAAACATGTTTGTCTGTAGCTCCTTTAACTTAGTATACTACACTCCAGTTCTGTTTTATGCCACAATAACTGGCAAAAATGCCTAAAACCTGAACTTTCTATTAGTTCAAGATTGTCCTTCTGACACTGTTGCTGGAATCTACATTTATTATTTTTTTAAGCTATGTTTTCTTTTCTACTCTACAAATCACAGTCCAGAAATCTGGTAGTGGTTATCAGTGGTTAAATTTTCTTTTCTTAATATGAAGGGTGTGTGTGTGTTTCAATAGCTAAAATAAGGCTATGAGTATTTATATAAAAATGTTTCAGTTATATAATGAGTGAATAGTAGGAATACTTTTCCACTTTTTTCTTTAATGCACTTTTTATTACATTAATCATCTTGTCATTTTCTCATGACCTTTTTTCATATGCCTGCACATTCCCATGCACTGAGTGCATGAATTGTTTTCCTATGGTGCTCTGAAAAGTATATAATTTGTTTGTAATATAGAGTCAACTGTACAAGTCACATGATTCAATCATTGAAAGAATATTTTAAAAATGTAATATCATTCCTAGAATGAAACAGAGACATGTTCATTTTGTTCATGGCCCTCAGAGTCACAATATTACACTCCTCCCTTTCCCAACAGTGCCGAATATCAGAACCAGAGAATCAAAACAAAGATTCGCTGTTATGCCTACCAATTAAACAGCTAATGAGCTAGAATAATGACCCTTTCTCCTAACTGGTTGTAAGAATAATTGGATTTAAAAATGCTTCACACATGAATGAAATCACGATGTTGCCAGTCACAGAAAGTGAAGACAGAATACCACACTTAAATATGTTCCCTCTGACAAAAGTCACTGTGGAGTATGGGTAATAATCTGGAGGTTTGAAATGATAACCATTGTTTCCTATCATTAAGATCTTCACAAATAGGCTACAGATGCCTGGGTTACTGTTGGGATTGCCTGATGTGAATACTGTAACATGAAAGAAGCACTACATTGTCCAAAAGTAATTAGTGTTAAAAATAATCTCAATTTAGAACAACATATCTATGCTGATGTACAGAAAGAAATATTTTTTTCAAATAATTCATTCAAAATTCTTTGTAAAACATAGAGGTGGATCTAATATTCATTCATAAAGGAAAGCTTCAAGGGCTTCAGTAATCTTAACTCTAACCATAGTATATTTTAAGGACTATAGTGTAAGGAGTACGGTTTTTCCTCCTACCGCCAGTCTTGTCCCGCCATTGCACCAGCCCCAATTAACACACAGAGACTCTGTATTTGATATAACTCTGTTGGCCAGTTACTAGTTTCTTATCAGCTAGCTCTATCTTAATTATTAATCCATTTCTTTTGATCTATGTATTTCTCTTACCAGGGAGCCGGCCGGCATTCTGCTTTCTCCAGACTCTCCATCTTGACCCTCCTTCCTACTTCCTCTTTCCTCCTTGTCTCTTAGTCCCGCCTATCTTGCTTTCCTGTTGGCCAACAGTGGTTTATTCATTAAACCAGTATTAGAAACATATACAGAATGACCTCTCCCATCACTATAGGTAATTTTGAAGATGTTGATATTTCTGTGAAATATAAAGACCTATATAACAGAAATAAGATTAGAGCCTAGATCTTTCATTTCATTTCAGTTCTTTAGTTTCTGTGATAGTTCCCTCTTTATTGTAATTATTAAATGAGAAATTTAAAATTTCAACCATATTTCTCTAATTTTAGAATTGAAAGGTCATCATTCTTTTCAAGTTATTATCTAAAAATAATAGGTTTTTAAAGGAAAATGTTATTAATTGTTATTTTCATGGTTTTGAAAGAGTAAATAAGTAGAAATTTAAAAAAGTACATATTAAGTTATCCAATAACATCAAGCTATTTTAAAATGTCTATTTAATTTAGCCTCTCTGGATCTCATTCGAAAGGACAACCAGAAGGTCAAATGCTCCTCTTTAAACACAATGATTTTATATATAGGAAGATGCAAGGCTTAATACTAGTCGGATATATTAATTTCAGCACCTTTCATTAATAATTCTAAATGCTGAGAATTTAACCTTCCAAGACTATCTTTGGTTTGAAATATGTTACCTAATTTTCATAGTCCCTACCTTATAGCTTTATTTGCCTTCAGAAAATTTCTCACACTTTGGAAACTGACTATGATGAGGAGTAAAAAGCTCATGGCAATTAATTACTCTAAAGGAATTTTAAGGGGAGAAATGGAGAAAATGTTTATGCTTAATATTCCACTCTATTATCACATATGAAATGAAAAGCACAAGTGTCTATACTAACACCTAACACTCCTGGAGAACATTTATGAGGATATTTGGGGTGACATTACTACCATTTCCCTCTCAGCAATCATTTTGCATATTAAGTAAGGTTAATAAATCCAATCTCTATTGAATATGCTTGGAAATCCTGAAATGTTTCAACCATACTTAATTGTAAAATACTGTACAGTTTCCATATATAATCAATACATGTTTTCATACCCTTGTCGATATGCTCAAAGCAAAGATATCAAGTTAATAAATGTCTTACTGTCATTTAATCTATGTATGGTATTATTAATCAGGAATTTGGTATCATTAAACAAGTTTCTTAGGTTGCCTCATATTCAGATGTCAAAAAATTTGGCAAAGTAGCAGTTGCCACCTAGTTCACAGGGGCCCCGATGCTATGTCATCCCTGATAAATCATGCTGCCATAAGGGACCATTAATTATTTCTGCTCCATCTAGTAGACATCAACATCAGAATTTTTCCCCAGCTTTCATCTTCTTGTTGAAGCAAGCCCATCCATCATCGTTTCAGAAATGGATGGGCTCGGATCATGAAATATTTTTATGATTGGCAGGCTCCATGGTGGGTGAGAATAGGCAATGGTCAGCAAAGACCTTGCAGATTTATTTTCTGGGTCATGGTGCTGCTTCTAATAACTTACCACTTCTTTGTGCTGCAACTTTTAGAGGTCAGAGACATGAGAGTATGTGAACAGAGGCTGGCACGACTCCTGCATTATTTCTCCTGAGCTGTTTTATTTTCCTGTTTTCTGAACCAAGGAGGGAACCTCTATGTAAATAAACAGATACTGTTTTACCATACCATATTTCTGGGGTCAGTAAAGACTGCACAATGTCATAGAGGACTTCTAAAGGGGCCAGTTTTAAAATTTTCTGTGGAAAAGAAATAGTTTTGAAAGTAGAAACTATTTCTCTGGTAAAAGGGACCAGAGAGATCTTTAATTAACTTCTCAAGACCAACTCCTGAGTAAGGAAAGCACTTTACTTGTTAAGTGCACCTCGATACACACACACAAACACACACACACACACACACACGCACACACACACACACACACAGAGAGAGAGAGAGAGAGAGAGAGAGAGACAGAGAGAGATGAACACACGTATATATATGAAAGCCTTATCAAACATGGTAGAATTTGACAAGCTACATTGTAGTTCCATTACCACCAGAGTAGATGCACTATGAAGGTTAATTCACCGAAAATTCTGTCTTTAGTTTAGAAGAATGAAAATGTTATTACAGTTTTAGATATTAGTTGTAGTAAAACTAACTCTGTAGGTTTATACCCTGAAATATAATTATCATAGAATAAATGACTCATAATTCAGACTCTCATTCTCAAAACTGAAAATATAAAGTTAACACTGTACTAGGAAATTATTACATATGATTATTTTAAGCTTGATCATGTTTATATAAAATGTGTCTGAAGGGAATCTCTGAAACATAATATTTAAAATGTGTCATTTCCTTTTGAATTTCAGCTGTATTTCCCAGATATTTTGACCTGTAACCTGTACATTTTCATCATTGTTTCTTGAATTCTAGCTCATATTAATCCTTAGATGAACATTAAGTGGACCAGGTACTATGGAGTAGACATTATTCTTTACCAGTCACTTACAATGAGATTTCACTGAAATTCTGAAATTGGATATGTTGTTTGAAAGAACAGCAATTTAGAAAGAGAACTGAAGTGTCTCCTGTTGAGTACTTCTCCACATTTTCTGAATACAATGAAAAACACATGACTTTTGACTATGACCTCTTTTGACATTTTTACCAACCCCCCAAAATACCTAAACTCAATAATTAAATATATTTCAGGTTATTTAGAAATATTAAAAAGAGATTTAGAAAAAACAAAATACTCAGCCCATGCCATTCCAAGTTTTTTCTCAGTTCATTTTATTTTTAACTCTATATCTACACGCACTAGTATACCTGGAAGTTATGTTTACAGCCTATGAAAGCAATCAATGTTTGTACAGTTAAACTGTACTGTAGAGAAACACCCCTGAGTTGGGTGAATTTTACTGGGTGTGGAACCATACACCATAGTCCTTTCATGGTATGTCTTTTTTACTTGCTAGTATATGTAGGTGCTCAACAGTAAATTCATTACTTTTGCTGTTAATACAATGAAATAATTTTTAGCTTATTTTACACAATTAGAATATATTGAATATACTATTGTGCAATTAATCACCACCAGAGGGGCAATGATCTTCTCTCTATATGTATTCTTTTAAAAACATAGGCTTTGTATAGAATCAATATAGAAATAAAAATTTTTCAAATTCATGAATCTGCCGACAAAGAGGAGTAAGTGAGCAGTGTGTTAGTCTTCTTTGTTAAATAATGAAAATAGAAGAATAATACAGAATAAAGCCAAGCCACCTCATGCTTTGGACATCTTTGACAGTTCATCTGCCTCCTATGGATTTTCTTTCAAAGTAAAAGGAAGAATCTGCCCAGGCAAACTCTCCCAGTCTGCTACCTCATACTCTCCAAGAAAACAGGTTTCCTTCCTCTGTGAAAGCCCTTCAGATTCTTGCATTTAACCTTTTCAGAGGCTTCATGACTCTGAGTGTTCTGTTCACACTTGGCAAAGTCTTAAGTATGCAGGCTGAAAATCTGAGTCCATCCCTGTAAGGCAGAATGTAAAAGGTAGAATGCAGTCTATTATCACACAGGAGCAAAAATGATTACTATCCCAAACATGTGCAGTTCAAGCCATCATTTCTTTTTAATTCCAGAAATTATTTCTTAAAGATTTTTAATTTAGACACTGAACAGAAATTTTTGCAAGGCTTGCTTTCTTTACTTTTCAATTTATTTTGTTTTAATTATTTTAGATGTTAATATAAGTATTGTACACCTATCATTTCCACCCCTCCCTTTCCTTTTCCATCTCCTGTTATGTAATTCACAATCTTATATTTATGACCTTTTTTAAAAAAAATTATGATTACAAATATGTAACCTTATATATATATGGATTATATAACTCCTCAAAGGCTGTATTACTGGAGAAAACTGGAAGAATATTTAAGCATGTTCTCCCCAACTTTCCCTCTAAATGTCTTCTTTTATTCCCATGTTCCCTTTTGCTTTCATGTTATATTCATCTTGTGCATATGATATGAAACATGTGATACATGTGATACTATCTGAGTCTGCTTCATTTCATTTCAAACTAGTACAATTTACCTTTTTTCCTGCCTTTTTATAAATGTGGATAAGAAGTTAATAATCCTTGCAGTGAGTTTATTTCACCCATGCATCTGATACACAGAAATATTTTGATGCTTGCACAACGATGTTCAAAATATTTCCAGTAATTTTTGCCTTCATGTAACATACATTAATATGTTTCGTTTTTACCCTTTCATACATTAGTTTTGTTGGACCTCATTCTATACCTTTGTGCATATCTCTCCCTCACAGAATATCATTTGATCCCTTTTCATTATCATGTCACATGCATTCTATGACCCTTTTCTCTCCTCTCCTTAAAATCCCATTTTGCTTTCTCATGGTCCCCTTTCTAGTTTCATGACCTAAGCTTATGCCCACACTTCCATTTATAGACAAATATAAAAATTAAAAGCAGAATCATATATGTGAGAAAGAGCATGCAGAATTTTCTTTCTGAGTCTGGGTTACATAACTTAATACTTTTCAAATTTCATTTTTGAGCCAATTTCACAAATTAACATTTTATTACTTAATAAAATTCCAATATGCAATTTCCCTGACAACTAATATTAAAAGCCACATGCATGGAAGCACAGAAATATCATTGTATACCACATTTTCATTTTCAAGTCATTTGTACCTCTATAGACTTATTCCATTTCCTACTGGTGGCTTTATATCAACGACCATACTTGATCTCCTAAGGTATGTAGATTTCTTTTAAAATGCTGAACATTAATTAAAGAGAAGACTGATCATTAAGTACCTCTTATGAATAAATAAAAGAAGACATTTATGGGGACAGAGTGATCAAAATAGCCATTTCTAGACAGGGCAAGTGAAGTTTCTACTTTTGTAAAATTTGAACATTGTTGCTTTGTTTGTTTTGTTTTGTTTTCCTTCATAGGCAAAGAAGAACTGTTAAATCAAATTAATGATAACAATGCCTTAATTGGCATGTCTATCAAAGACAAGAAACAAAACAAACTTGATAAAAGTAAATGTTTTAAATAACTTGTTAAGATTCCAACTCCACATCATTATTAAGCATTTTGTATAAAAAGGGATTTTAGCATGTAATATTATCACTGAGACCAGAGGCTCTCCTCAGTTTTGTAGTAGTCATTTAAACCATACCAAAGTTCTTATACTATCTTTGTCTATTTGGTTAAGATATTTATGTAATTATAGTTTCCATGTTACAAAATATACCTATTTTAGATTGCAAATGTGACTTTTCTTTTGTTTATAGAGTGATATTGACAGTTCTAAATTTAATGTTCCAGGAAATCTCATTTTCAAATGAGATTTGAAATTTTCAATTCCCCATCTTAGGCTTATTTATTTTATGTCACTATGCCATATGTGTTTTAATATTGTATATGTGTTCTTCTTTCATTCAGAGAAGTAAGGCAGTCTTTTCATGAATAAATAAGTTCTGGATCCAGATTTTCTATGATACTTATGAGAAAGTCTGGAAATCAAGTCTGTTGCTTCCTCAAGCATATAAATGAAAAGCATATGGTAAACATAAGAGAGAAATTTTTTCTTGGACTCACACATCTGGAGGAGAGCAAAGGAATCTAGTTGAAAGCAAATTTCTTGGAATTCTGTATATTTTTTCTTGTGTTGAAACTTCTCAAGGTAAAGGGATTATGGTTAAGATGAGAATGGGGCGATTTAGAAATAAATGTACCAAGAAGTACCAAGTTTATCTTTGAGTGCTTTGTAGCAGAGTTAAATAAGCATTGAATACATGTAAAGCAATGTGTAAGGTATGGAGAGAAATACGTAAAGTGTTTTAAGGAGTTCCTTAACCATAGGATGAATACAAGACCCACAGTTTCTCCTTAACATTTACTTAACATTTACTCACATACTTATTATAAGTATGTGAGTATAGAACCTTCCACTTGAAATGAGCAGTATTGGGACTGCATGGAAAGAAATTTCTCTCCCTCCTCCATCAACCATCAGCCAATAGCCCTTCAGATGTAGGTGAGACATGTGAGGCCTTCTACTGTCCATGCTGAGTTTTGAATGGCTTGATATTCTGTACTGAGCTTTACAGTCATAATCAGTGTGACCAGGCAATGAGTTGTCTCTGTCATTTCTAGAGTTTAAATATTATCCTTCTGTGGTCTTTGAGGGAGTTGAAGACAGATAGTTAAGGTTATAGTTTTCTTAGTATTAAAGATAAGTTAGACTTTAGACACAAAGATGAGATAGATGATGGAATGTTTTCTTAAATCTTGCTAAATGTTAATGGACTAAATAATGTTAACTGTGATTCTTATTTGATAACTGTTATGTGATATATTTTGCTATGTTTTTATTTAAACAGAAAAGAGGAGATGATGGGAGATGCCATTATGTATATACGTTTCTCATACTGGTTAATAATAAAGCACTGTTGGCCAATAGGAAAGGAAGATAGGAGGGACTAGGAGACAAGGAGGAAATAGGAAGTAGTAAGGAGGAGTCAAGATGGAGAGTCTGGAGAAAGCAGTATGCCGCCGGCTCCCCGGTAAGAGAAATACATAGATCAGCAGAAATGGGTTAATAATTAAGGCAGAGCTAGCCGATAAGAAACAAGTAACCGGGCCAACAGTATTGTATCAAATACAGAGTCTCTGTGTATTATTTGGGGCTGGTGCAGCAGCAGGACAAGACCAGAGGCGGCAGGCAGAAAAACCATACACCTTACAATTCCTGTTACTTTTAATCCCTAAGAAAAGTTTAGCTTGCTGCTTCAAGGCCTTCACAATTATGTCATGTCTATCAGTGCTCAAACAAGGAAGTAGAATAAGCTTCAACAATAAGTCCAAATGTAACTTCTTAATGAAGAAATTTAAAATTCAAGATCTTTTTCTGTGAATGCTTGAACTTCATAGTGAAATAATTGTTCATAGTTCCCGTGAGGCTGCACACTTTTCATGAATAAGAAGCATCATTTTCAGCAAGTCATGGTGGCGTTTAAAATGTGAAACAAGGAAATTAATTGCCTGGAGGATGCTCTGGATAACAAATGTCATGCCTTAGTACCAACAGTTAGAAATGGAAACAATAGATGGAGTAAACAACTTACTGTAGAACAACTCTTAAGTATTCCTCTATTTGATCTCACTACATTTTTCTTCTTACCGTAAATATTCCTTTGGCGTATATAGCAAACTGATAAATTCTTTGATACCTCATTGTGTTATCTTTTTACCTGTGTGTGTGTGTGTGTGTGTGCGTGCGTGTGCGTGCATGCGTGCGTGCGTGTGTGTGTGGTGTCAAGTCTACGATTACATTTTTCCATCTTGGAGGAGTGCTGCTAATAATCTATCTGAAATTTCCCTGCCTGCCATTCTCAATATCAGTACTCTGTGTGTTTCCTACATTCCACTTATGATGACCTGTGATAACCTCTGCTTATCTCCCTTGTCTATTTGCCTATAGCCTCTCTGTTCAGCAATGGGAGGAAAGTAAATTTACTGTTTAGTCACTTTTATTAAGGATCAATGATGCACATCCTAGGCATCCTGTTTGTTTAGTTAGGAAACTTTAAGACAATTGTAGCTAATTCTCATAATGAGCTTCACGAGCGCTGTACTGACTTGATATGACTAGTTTATAAATGAACTGATGTGAAATAAGATATTTATTAATTGAAATTATATAAAAATATTGCAAACATTAAGGGTAGGTCATTTCCAAAATATGTGGCACCTCTTTATGCTTAAATGATTTCATAGAATACAAAATGTTCACAGAAACCTCAAGTTTGAGGTGGAATGAGTAGCACTTTGACAGGCTTCTTCGTAGTCAGCTCAAATAATTTAAATCTAATTTTATTCAGAATATTAAATAAAATATAGGGTTGTCTTGATAGAAGTTGAAGGCCACATTTTTTCCCCAGGAAATTCTACTCAACTGAGTGAATATGCCAGTTATACCTAATAAATAAGGTAACACAAGCCTGAACTTGACTCTTTACTTTCTACGTTTTTTCTCTTTTTTTTTTTTTTTTTTTTTTTTTTTTTTTTTTTGTTTTTAAACAACTGTATTTGTATGGTTAGTAAAGAAGGTCAGACCTGTAGAAGATGGGTCTTAATTCCAAAAAGAAAAAAGCTCAGGAAATGGCAAATACAAAACTGAAGAATCATAGTTATTCAGGAGAAAGACATGATGAAAGTGCCAAAAATTTATGCAATATTTAAGAAGCTAATGAAAAATAAGGGCCAAATATAGGAATGATATTCTCTGTGGAAAAATCATGAATTTTCAAAGCCCAGGGTTTAAATTTGTTACTCTGTTTCTCTACAAGCAGGTTTTTAATTTGACTCACATGTTTAGGATACTTGGCCATATTTGTAATGGCATATATACATTTTAATGTGTTTATGAACAATAGGTATCTCGAGAATGGACCTTGTTTGTAATGTTTGGACAATGAGTTACCAAAGACAAGTATACATTTATTTAAAGAATTTATAACCAATGTGGTTTCATGATGATTCAAGTGTTACTACTTTTCAAAATCATGAATATTCTATGTATAGATCTAAGTAAAGTTTTATGCTTCATAAAGCCTAGCAAGTGACCACTTTTTATTCATTAATTACTCTAACTTAAAGAGAATACATAAGTTTTTTTCTTGCAAATAATTATTTTCCATAGTTAAAAATTTATGTGTGTTGTATATGTTTGTGGGTGTATGCGTGCCCATGTGTGGGACTGAGGATGGGTGTATAGAGGTAAGAGAACTAAGCCTCACCTTCCATATTGGTTTAAATCAGAAATCTTATTGGGTTATTTGTATACCAGGTTAGCTGGCCTATTTATTTCTTCTTTCCATCTCTCTCTAGGAGAAGTAGGATTACAGATGCATGCACTATAAAATACGAATGGTTAGACATCCAAATTTAGGTCCTCATGCTTATAGGGCCAATTTCCCACAGATCTATTTCCCTAGCCCTATTTTCCATAATTTATAAATGCAGAGAACAATGCATAACACATAATCATATATATATGTATATATATATATATATATATATATAAAATCTTCATCTATTAAACTCAATCACTGCTAATAGTCTACATTTTAATATTAGCATCTCAATTGATGATTTATTGCAGCAAATGTCTGTATTAATCTTTGCTATGTTTGAAATAGCTGCTTGTTTCTGGCATGGTAAACCAAAGAAAATAGATACATTTGGAAGGAATATTGCCAATTATTTCAGAAATATTGAATTTTCTATTTTTCTGTGTTTTACATGCCTAGTTTATCTAATGAATATCATAGTCATGGTGGGAAATAGTACCACACATCAGTTTCTAACTTTTCAGAGATTAAAGACTTACATGGGTCTGTTTTCACTACTCCTCATTTAACAAAAAAAAAAAAAAAGAATCTGATTCATGTTTAGTTAGTCTCCATTCTGTAGGCCAATGCCTTATCCCTATTGAAATGACTGGATTTAAGACTACAGTGAACTAAATTTAGTTCCTTTTCTGCACTCATTAACTTCATGCAGACAAAGCAGATGGTCACTTGTATAATTGCTTATGTGTTTATGAAGAAAATCAATTAGTACTCCCCCTGTGGATTTCTTACCTATTCCTCCTTAAGCCCTCATCAACAAATGTATTGACAGAGTCAGCTTTTGGCAGATGTGGATCCTCATACTTTCATGTAAGCTGAGGACTCATCAAACATAATAAAGAGGCTTGAAAAGAATCAAGAAAGGCACAGCAGTGCTGTCTGTAGGAAGGAGTGACAGTAGGAGAGGAAAACACTGAGGGTTCTGAGCCTGGTTCAGCAAGAACCTGCATGCTGTACCTTAAAGAGAGTTGAATTTTTCAAACTCATTTATTATTTGACTTATAGTTAAAATTAGGAAAGTTTTGGGAGATTTCCTGCTCTTGGAGTTTATCAGAAAATGAGTTTCATAAGAGAGTTTCTGTTTCTTTTTAGTTATTTGAATGTTTTAAATTCTATAAATATTTAAAAATAAAAGGAAAGGTAACCAATTGATGTGCCATTCCTTGGGAAGACTAGTTCTCCTGCTCTCAGCAATCCTTAGCTGTCTCTGGTTCTTTGTGTGTGGGTGAGGTCTTGTAATTTTCCCCTGTATTGGAAACAAGGATACCAATAATGTTATACAGATTGATGGTCTTATTTATGTATTTAGGAATATGTTTGTGTATACATATACTATGTGCATGTCTTGACAATTAATGAAAAAAGAGGTCAGGAATTCAAAAGCTGGAAAGGAAAAAAATCTGGGTGTGTTTGGAAGAGGGAAAGGAAAGGGAAATGATGTGATTGTATTTATCTAAAAATATCAATGTAGTGGAGGCAGGATGTATCCCTGGTGCACAAAAGGATCTTGCAAACACATCGCCCATGGAGGGATAACTGCCTTAACCTAGAGACAGGAGAGAAGCCCTAGTCCCTACTTCACATGACCTGTCAGATCTACATGACCCCAACTGGATGACATTCCCCTACATATGGAATTGGGGTGGGGGAATGGGAGGAGAGGGTGACTAGATTGCATGTGAGAGGGCAGAGATGGTAAAAGTGAGAGAGGAAGGGAAGGAGAGAGGGAATGGAGGGAGGGAGAGGGAACTGGGACCGACATGTAAAATAATAAATTAAATAAAGAAAAATAAATAAAATTTCAAATATTGGGAGAAAAAATATCTCACAGCTCCCCATTGTACAGGTGCTATATCTTTCCCGCTTTAGGGTGAAACAAGTTTTGTCACAGGCAATGGCGTTTTCCTCCATACAGATGAGGACACAGAAGCTCATCTAACTCAGCCCAACATTATTAAACAAGGTGTCTCAGTGTTTGCCTATGGGTGAGGCTTCAGCAGTCGCTTCATTCCACAAGATTGCAGTACTTCGACTAACATCCACATTAGCAGACCATGTACTTTTGACTTGTCTCCATGGCTGGGGATTTGACTCAATGGGTGAAGCACGTTGTGAAAACCTGAGAAACGGAGAACCAGAGAACCCATGTAAAACCTAGGAGCGTCTATCCCCAAGTAGTGGGGTGTGTGTGTGTGTGTGTGTGTGTGTGTGTGTGTGTGTGTGTGTGTATGTGTGTATGTGTGTTTGTGCATGTATATAGGCACATATGTATATATACTGTGCACTGTGTATGTGTGTGTAATATTTTACCAATTGTTATTTTCTACACAACTTTCACAAAGTAAAGAGACTCGATGTATATTTATTTATTTTTACTTATTTATTTTCAGTTTCTCATCACAGGGTTTATCTGTGTAACCCTAGATGACCTGAAACTAGTTCTGTAGACCAATCAGACATTGAACTTAATGATTGACCTTCCTTTGCTTCCCAAGTGTAAAGAACAAAGGCATCACCATCACTCCATATTTAAAAGCTTAGTAATTTTTGCCAAATTGTTTTCAAAGCTTAGTTTGATTTAATGATTTCTTCAGTACCATATGGATGTTCTGGATGGTCTTTCCCTTCCCACCTACAAAGTAGATGATAGAAAATTCCCTTCACCTTGTATGGAATTTTTCAATTGAGCCCCTGCTCCACTGGCCACTCTGTGTTTACAAATTCTTGGTTTTTCATGGTCTCAGAAATTAAACTACCTTTGTTCATCTTTAATTTTCTGCCTATAACTATTGTGTTTTCAGAGACTACCCTCATGGACACAACCTTTATCTTGTTTTTCTTTGACTATATTGATATGATAATTATATCCTGTTTTCTTGCTATATAATTATTTATTTAAAAACTCATAAAGGAAGTTAAAATACTCCCCCTTGGAAGACCTCACCATCCTGGGGAGCAGAAAGTGGATGAAATTAAAGGTGGGTGGGAGCAATAGAGAATGCATGGGAAAGGGAACTTGGATTTATATGTAAAATGAGATTGTTTCTAATTTAAATTTTAAAAAGAGAGAAGAAATACTCTTTGTGAAAGAGGTGAGATTTGGGGGATGATTGAATAATGTATTGAATAGAAATCTTTAGAGAAATTTCTGCCACCAACATGACACTCAGATCTGGCATCTCCAGAGTGTATCTGGGGAGTATGGGATCCTTCAGTACTTGGCACATACAGTTTTCATAGTTCATTGACCTGATGATAAAAGTTGAAATCAAATGGCTGAGCTCATTCATTCATTTTAATTATCCTTTTTAATTAAAGTAAAGTTTCTTAGAGGCATAAGAAAGCCATTAGGTTTATTCTGGCACAGAATTTTTTTAAAGACAAAACCTAAGTTGTAAGAATGTAATGTTCCTTCTCTCTCATTTATTCTTCTTGCCAATTGTTATCTTCAGTACAAAAATAGAAGAATAGCTATTGCATAATGACAGCTGTCAAAACAAAGTTTTCTTACTGTTTTCAGTAACTTTTATGACCTACATTTAATCATTGAGGTAACGTTTTGAAACTAGATTGGAATTATTAACATTCAAATTATAATATACTTAATACAGCATTAGGCTTTATTTTTGTGATTTGAAATTAATTCCAAGTACCATATTTGCCAGTATTTTTTATCAGCTACTACCATATGAAAATAATCTTTAAATTTAAATATGCATGTAGATAGGCACATACACACACACACACACACAAACAGGGGTGGGGAGATTGTGTATTATGTAATTCATTAGTAGGAAATAAGGGCCACCAAGAAACATGAAGCGATCAATAAAGGAAATGTTTTGAAACCTCGTATATCCAAGCTAAAGGGTGGATTCATAGGCCAGGTTAATTTATTCACGTGGAATTTCTAGTTTCCTTACCTTAAAACTGGATGATAGAATTAGATGAAGATACCTGACTGACTTAGCCAAAAATCATACACATTCAGAGAGAGCCAAGTCTGACAAGTGCTTTCAGATTAAACATACTTTTTTTTTTGTAATTTTATTTCTTTTATTTATTTATTTATTTATTTTATTTTCTTTTATTTTATTTTATATAACAAAGTCCAATTAAATGAAAACAAACATTTATACACAATATTTCGGAATTTGGGCGTCTTTCTTTCCAAGCTACTTCCTGCTGGTAAGGGGCACTGTCTTGGGGGGATTCAAAGAAGATTCAGATATCCTGGATATAGTCTGTAGGGCTGTTTTGTCCAGCTGTTTTGAATGTAGGATTAGCTTGTACTCTGTTTCAGGCGGTCTGGCATGACCAAACCTCATTAGTCTGGAAGGAATCCACATCTTTTCATTTTCTGTGGAAATAAAAATAGAAATTCTTTTCCCCAGTAACTTGTCCTGCAACTTAAATTTTGGAGTCAAAGCATTTTTTTATTTTAATTTATTGTTTTACATGTTGATCCCAGTTCCCTCTCCCTCCCTCCCTCCCTCCCTCCCTCCCTCCCTCCCCCCAGCCCTCCCTTACTTCTTCCCTCCCTTTTACCCTCTCTGCCCTCTCACATGCACTCTAACCACCCTCCCCTCCCATCCCCCCACCCCAATTACATGTGTAGGGGAATGCCATCCAGTTGGGGTCATGTAGATCTGACAGGTCATGTGAAGTAGGGACTAGGGCTTCTCTCCTGTCTCTAGATTAAGGCAGTTATCCCTCCATGGGGGATATGTTTGCAAAGTCCTTTTGTGCACCAGGGATACATCCTGGCTCCACTGTCTGAGGTCCCTTAGACTGCTCAGTCCTTCTGGCTGAGACCCATATTCAGAGGGGGTAAGTCAGTCCCAGGCTTCCCAGCTATCAGTCTGGGGGCCAGTTAGCTCCTCCTTGTTCAGGTAAGCTGTCTCTATGTACTTCTGCAGAGTGGTCTTGTCCTCTCCATCTGCATCTGGGTTCTAGTTCGACTCAGTGTTTATGTATGGGTTTTTGCTCCTATTTTCAACAGGCATAAGTTGAGGGCTCCATGGAGAAGTTAGTTGTTGATCTCACTCTCCGGGAAGGGCATTTATGATAGCCTTTCCATGGAAGCTGAGATTGTTAGTTGGGAGCAGTCTTGTAGTTCTCTCAACCTTTCTTTTGTTCAATTTTATCTTCAAACCAATATTGGCTCCCTCTTTTATGTTCTCTCTCTCTGTCTCTGTCTCTGTCTCTCTCTCTCTCTCTTTCCTATCTTCTATTCCTAACCAGGCTCAATCTTCCTGGTCGCACAGGTTTTCCTTTCCTCCACCTCATTTTCTCCTACTTCTCTGTCCATTCGCTGTCTTCCCCCACTTCACCTGGGCTCTGGGGGACTTGTCCCTTCCCAGTTCTGTGAGGGACTTTACATGAATCTGTTAGAATACACCTTGTATCCTAGTTTGTCTGGTGATGTGAATTATAAGCTGGTGATCATTTGATCTAGGTCTAAAATCCATATATGAGTGAGTACATACTGTGTACTCTGTTTGTGACTGGGTTACCTCATTCAGGATGGTTTCTTCAAGTGCCATCCACTTGCCTGCGAATTTCAAGATACCATTATTTTTTTCTGCAGAGTAGTATTCCATTGTGTAGATGTGCCACATCTTCATTAACCATTTTTCAATTGAGGGGCATCTAGGTTGCTTTCAGGTTCTTGCTATTACAAATACTGCTGCTATGAACATAATTGAACAGATGTCTTTGTTGCATGGATGTGAATCCTTTGGGTATATGCCTAAGAGGGGGATTGCTGGGTCCTGTGGTAAACTAATTCCCATTTTCCTGAGGAACTGCCATACTGATCTCCAAAATGGCTGTATGAGTTTGCATTCCCACCAGCAGTGGAGGCGTGTTCCACTTTCTCCACATCCACTCCAACATAAGTCATCACTGGTGTTTCTAATTTTAGCCATTCTGGCAGGGGTAAGATGGTATCTCAAAGTTGTTTTGATTTGCATTTCCCTGATAGCTAAGGATGTTGAGCATTTTCTTAAGTGTCTTTCAGCCTTTTTTATTTCCTCCATTGAGAATTCTTTCTTCAGTTCTGTACCCCATTTTTTAATAGGGTTATTTGGTGTTTTGTTGACTAGTTTCTTGAGTTCTTTGTGTATTTTGGAGATCAGCCCTTTGTCAGATATAGGGTTGATGAAAATCTTTTCCCGGTCTCTGGGCTGCCATTTGGTCTTGTCGACTGTGTCCTTTGCCTTACAGAAGCTTCTAAGTTTGAAAAGGTCTCATTTATTAATTGTTTCTTTCATTGTCTGTGCCCCTGGAGTTATGTTCAAGAAGCTGTGTCCTTTGCCTTACAGAAGCTTCTAAGTTTGAAAAGGTCTCATTTATTAATTGTTTCTTTCATTGTCTGTGCCCCTGGAGTTATGTTCAAGAAGCAGTCTCCTATACCAATTTGTTCAAGGGTACCTCCTACTTTCTCTTCTAAGAGGTTCAATGTGGCTGGATTGATGTTAAGGTCTTTGATCCAGTTGGACATAGTTTTGTGCATGGCAACAAGCATGGGTCTATCTGCAGTCTTCTACACACCCTCATCCAATTGTGCCAGACCATTTGTTGAAGATGCTGTCCTTGCCCCATTGTATAATTTTAGCTGTTTTGTCAAAAATCAGGTGTTCATAGGTGCGTGGATTAATATCAGGATTTTCAATTTGATTCCATTGGTCTACCTGTCTATTTTTATGCCAATACCAGGCTGTTTTCAGAACTATAGCTCTGTAGTAGAGCTTAAAGTCAGGAATGGTGATGACTCCTGAAGTTCTTTTATTGTATAGGGTTGTTTTGGCCATCCTGGTTCTTTTGTTTTTCCATATAAAGTTGATTATTATCTTTCAAGGTCGGTGAAAATTGTGGTGGGATTTTTATGGGGATTGCATTGAATCTGTAGATTGCTTTTGGTTAGATTGCCATTTTTACTATGTTAATCCTACCTAACCAAGAGCATGGGAGATCTTTCCATTTTCTGGTATCTTCTTTAATTTTTTTCTTTAGAGTCACAAAGTTCTTATTATATAGGTCTTTTACTTGTTTGGTAAGCGTTACACCAAGATACTTTATGTTGCTTGTGGCTATTGTAAAGGGTGATGTTTCTCTGATTTTTTTCTCTGCCTCTTTGTCGTCTGAAAAAAGTAGGGCTACTGATTTTTTGAGTTTATCTTGTATCCTGCTAGTTTGCTGAAGGTGTTTTTCAGCTGTAAGAGTTCCCTGGTAGAGTTTATTGGGTCACTTTTGTAAACTATCATATCATCTGCAAATAGAGACAGTTTGACTTCTTCTTTTCCAAATTGGATCCCCTTGATTTCCTTTTGTTGTCTTATGGCATTAGCTAGAACTTCTACTACGATATTGAAGAGATATGGAGAAAGAGGACAGCCTTGTCTTGTTCCTGATTTTAGAGGAATTGGCTTAAGTTTCTCTCCATTCAGTTTGATGTTGGCAGTTGGTTTGCTGTATATTGCTCTTATTATGTTTATGTATGTTCCTGTTATCCCTGACTTCTCCAAGACCTTTATCATGAAAGGGTGTTGAATTTTGTCGAAGGCTTTTTCTGCATCTAGGGAGATAATCATATGGTTTTTCTTTTTCTGTTTGTTTATATGGTGGATCACATTGATAGATTTTCGTATGATAAACCATCCCTGCATTCCAGGGATGAAGCCTTCTTGATCATGGTGGATGATTTCGCTGATGTATTCTTGAATTCGGTTTGCCAGTATTTTATTGAATATTTTTGCATCGATGTTCATCAGGGATATTGGTCTGTAGTTTTCTTTCTTAGTTGTGTCTTTGTGAGGTTTGTGTACCTAAGTTATTGTGGCCTCATAAAAAGTATTTGGCAATGAACCTTCTGTTTCTATATTGTGGATCATTGTGAGGAGTAGTGGTATTAGTTCTTCCTTGAATGTCTGGTAGAATTCTGCACTGAATCCATCTGGCCCTGGACTTTTTTTGGTTGGAATGCTTTCGATGACTGCTTCTGTTTCATTGCGGGTTATAGGTCTATTTAAGTTGTTTTTCTGTTCTTGATTTAATTTTGGTAAGTGATAGTTATCCAGAAACTTGTCCATTTCCTTTGAATTTTCAATTTTTCTGGAATACAGATTTTCAAAGTGTGACCTGAAAATTGTCTGGATTTCCTCTGTGTTGTTATGTTCCCCATTTCATTTCTGATTTTGTTAATTTGCATGTTCTGTCTCTGCTTTTTCGTTAATTTGGATAAAGTTTTGTCTATCTTGTTGATTTTCTCAAAAAACCAACTCTTTGTTGCATTGATTTTTTGTATTGTTTTCCTGGTTTCTATTTTGTTGATTTCAGCCCTCAAGTTGATTATTTCCTGGCGTCTACTCCTGTGGGGTGAATTCGCTTCTCTCTGTTCTAAGGTTTTCAGTTGGGCTGTTAAATCTCTTATGTGACTATCCTCTGTTTTCTTCATATGGGCACTTAGTGCAATGAACTTCCCTCGTAGCACTGCTTTCAAGGTGTCCCATAAGTTCGGGTATGTTGTATCCTCATTCTCGTTGAATATTAGAAAGTCTTTAATTTCTTTCTTTATTTCTTCTTTGACCCAGGAGTGGTGCAATTGCACATTGTTCAGTTTCCATGAGTTTGCAGGTTTCCTGCTATTTGTGTTGTTGTTGAATTCCAATTTTAAAGCATGGTGGTCTGATAAGATACAGGGGACTATTCCTATTCTCTTGTATCTGTTGAGGTTTGTTATGTCACCTAGTATGTGGTCGATTTTAGAGAAGGTTCCATGTGGAGCAGAGAAGAAGTTATATTCTTTTGTCTTTGGATGGAATGTTCTATAGATGTCTGTTAACCCCAGTTGAGACATAACTTCTGTTAATTCTTTTGTTTATTTGTTGAGTTTCTGATTTGTGTTCCTGTCTAGTGTTGAGAGTGGTGTATTGAAGTCTCCCACTATAAGTGTGTGAGGTTTTATATGAGCTTTGAGTTTTAGTAGTGTTTCTTTTACAAATGTGGGTGCCTTTGTATTAGGGGCATAGATGTTCAGAACTGAGACTTTGTGTTGATGGATTTCTCCTGAGATGAATATGAAATGACCATCTTTATCTCTTTTGACTAATTTTGGTTTGGAGTCTAACTTGTTAGATATTAGGATAGCTACACCTGCTTGCTTCTTATTTCCATTTGATTGGAAAATCTTTTCCCAACCCTTTACCCTGAGGTAATGTCTATCTTTGAGGCTTAGATGTGTTTCTTGTATGCAGCAGAGGATGGATTATGTCTTTGTATCCATTCTGTTAGCCTGTGTCTTTTTATAGGTGAGTTAAGACCATTAATGTTGAGGGTGAGTAAGGTCCATTGATTGTTGATGCTTGTTTGTAGTTGCACACAGTTGGGAGCCACCACATGATGTTAGAAATCAAACCCCGGTACCCTGAAAGAGCACCTTATGTTTTTAAATGAGTGCAGCTCCCTCATCCAGTGCTTTATTTTGTTATTTTTAATTAAAATTTGAAACAAGCATGTTTTAGATGTCAATCCCAGTTCCCTCAACTTCCTGTCCTCCTCTGTTCCCCCACCAATCACCATCCAATCCACTTTCTACTCCCCAGGAAGCAGACTTTCTTGGGGAGCCTTTAAAGTAGTCATATCATTTGTTACAGGGCCTAGGTCCTCCTCCATGTGTCTAGGATAAGGGAGTATCCCTCTATGTGAAATGGATTCCCAAAGTCCATTCATATTGTACAGATAAATACTGATGCATTACCAGAGTCCCTGTAGACTGCCTAGTCCTCCTACATAACACCCACATTCAGGGATTCTGGGTTGGTATTATGCTAGTTTCCCAGCTATCAGACTGGTGTGCATTAGCTCCCCCTTGTTTAGATCAGCTGTTTCTGTGGGTTTCTCCAGCATGGTCTTGATATCCTTGCTCATCATTCCTCCCTCTCTGCAACTAGATTCCAGGAGTTTGGCTCAGTGTTTAGCTATGGGTGTCTGCTTCTGCTTCTATCAGTCACTAGATTAAGGCTCTAGGATGTCAGATAAAGTAGCTATAAATCTCATTATTGGGGAAGTGCATTTAGGGTAGCCGATCATCTCTTAGATTGTTAGTTGGGGTCATCCTTGTAGATCTCTGGACATTTCCCTAGTGCCAGATATCTCTTAAAATCTATAATGATAGGGACTGCTTCTTGCTCTAGAGTGCTAGGATTAAAGTTGTATGCCACCATTCATTGAACACAGTGACTCAAACTAATTTCTCCTTCACTGACATAATTAACACATAATTTGCTTTTAAAATAGAGAACATTCTGTAACCACTTATCCAACTGTAGTCCCTGGTATAGAATACAGTTGTTAAATGCATTATAAACAAAATAATATAGGACTGATATGAAGAATAAATAAAGAATCCAAATTTTTTCTTGAATATTTGTAACAAAATATTTTTTCAAATTGCCAAAAAGTATTGCCTTTTTACAGCAATATTTAGTGTTTAAAATTTATGCACAAGTCACAAAACATTTAACTTTTTGAGAATATTCGGAAAAGAATTTTGTTTTGGCTGTTGTTGAAAGTACTAAACTAATTTTCACACTAGAAAACTAACCCTTGTGAGTAGAGTAGAAACCCTATTAGAACTGGTAAATTATGGGAAATGCAAACACTTTGATCTTGGGGCGTATTAGAATTCTTATCAAGAATGTGTGAAACTCATAATTTAATTCTGAGAAACCACAGCCATTTCCTAGAAGGTGCTGAATTTCAGATGGTATGTCAAAATAATCATTAATAATCTATCTCTGACCTCTGCCCTTTTATTTACATAGATAGTACAGAGTTGGAAATTATGGTACCCAAGCCATTCAGTCACATGATACAATAAAGAATTATGATTTTATGATTTTCTCTCTCTCAGAAACCATTAGCTGCCTCTAGTTATTCCTCTATGGGTAAATGATTTCACCCATCTTCAATGTGTTTTGCCATTGTTTTGGTCTTTTTTAGGCAGTCATTATTAAGAGTTCATAGATAAAATTCCCTAAAATATATAGAAGACAATATTAAACAACATTATTCTTGGTCTTCTGGTTATTATAATCTTTCTGCACTATCTTCCTTGGTGTTCTCTCAACCTTATGTTTAGGGATTATATTTCAGATATATCAACTGTGGATAGAGATGCACACACACACACACACACACACACACACACACACACACACATATATATATATATATATATTCATTGAATTTGAAAGAGATTGACAGTGACATAAGGAAAAGGAAGAATTGGAACCAAGAAATGTTGTAAAGACAGTACTCATGTATAAAAATTCTAAAAACAAAATAAATGTTAAAACTGCCTTTGAAATATCAAAAAAATCTTTAGTTATTAGAATTTTATGGTTTAGAAAAACTCAGAGCTCGTCTTTGGAGACTTGGTGTGCCTGTGACATCTTTCCCCTACTCTATCTAGGACTTCAGCCTTGTCAGAGATCAATTGCACCAGACCATGGAAACAACAGAACATATAGCACAGAGGATACTTTCCTGGCCGATTTAAAGGTGTTACATCATTTCCTCCTAATGTACAGAGGCCAGATGCATTCAGATGTCTGCATCCAAATATACACAGAGTTGGACAACACTGTAGTGGGATTTTGTTGTTGTTTGTTGGTTTGCTTGTTTGTACAGGAGGATATAAGAAATAGTTTTTGAACACCTAATGAACTTCTGCTAGAACCTTCAGCGTTTATAAGTTTATTTTTTCTTTTTTTTTTTTTTGGTATTGTATCCTAGAATCACAGTATTCATACAGTATAATGTGATGTGATCTGAGAAATGCATCTTTAGTTGTTTTGGTCTTTAGTGTGTTTTGATCTCTAATTTCAATCAGTTATGACCATGCTTTAAGCTTACTTGCTTAAGAAATATCTTTTCAAGTTGAAAATAGTACCTTTTGATTCCACGCACATTTCAAAAAGTTTTCTATTTCATAAGTATTCCACTTTGAATACTTTTAAAGCCAAAGACATCTGTTTTACCCTTCAAAGAATAAAGGTTCACATGCATCTCAAATTTTAATTTCTCATCTTCCTCAGTGTGGACTATGTTGCCAAAGATATGGAAGTTCAAATCCCAGGCTTAACATTTACTAATAGTATAACCTTGGAGGAAAAATATATCAAAGCTTTTGACCCCATGGCAAATCCTTTGCTTTATAAGAAATTATATCTTACTGCAAAGTTGATTGAATGTTTGAAGTAATATATATCAAGCAAAAATGTTATCAGTTACACATTAAATGGCATGGTCATAATATTATGAAGTATAAAGTTAACACGTCCAAATAAATGACTAACCACCAAGAGAAAAGAGTAATCACAACTGATTACTAATACATTTACTACTGTGTAAAACTGTAAATTGAATAATATATAAACATTGATTATAAATTGCAGTTAATAACATAATTAAAAGCTAACAAAAAGTGATCAAATTGCTTAATCACATTTAAAATTATCAAGATTTCCTTGAAGAGCACTAATATTGGTGAAAGGAAAGTTGAATCAGAAAATTAAGATTAAAATTTTACCCATGTTTATGAGGGAGTAGAGGGAGAAACTACACAGACCTCCACAGTCTCTTCATTTTTCATCCTTTTTTTTTTTTTTTTTTTTTTTTTTTTTTTAAGAACAGTGTAAAGTAGGAAACGCTTTTCAGGATGTGGGTAATTTTGCAATTCTTCGCATAGTCCTCATTGCACATGTACAAGAATGGAATCTACAAATTTCACATACAGTGAATGAGAAGCACCTAAAAGTCTCCTGTGGGAATCCTGGTTGCATTCAGCTACTTGTAGGTATTTTTTATTTCTAGCACTTGTCTGCATGCACAAGAAACAAGAAAAATAGGTTAAAAATGCTATTTTCACCACTAACTTTAAGTCTCTTAATTGCTACATTTTCATGGCAGAGACTTGGAATATGGGTGCTCCATGTTGTCTTTAAAGATTTGCGTGGGAGGAAATAATATGAACAGAAGGAACTGTGTCTCTTGAGTTTGCTATTTTATTTTGTAATATACAAAAATATATGCTTCCTAAGGGCATATCCTTTTAACTTTAGATTTATCTTATACAGAATAATTGAAATTGCCGGTGTGAATCTATTTTAGAAAGGATTAGGAAGGGTGAGAGTTTCATCATTCATGGGAGTCTCCTCCATGCAGTCCCTGTAAGGTGCAGAGAAACACACATGCTTCAGCCCCGTCTCTGTGGAAGACCTCCCTCCTGACTCATGTATTTGCATTGATTACTTTTAGACGAGGCTGCACAGACCAGGTCACATTTTGACTTTGTACTTGAGCCAGGATTGCCTATTTTCCTGTCTTATGATTTGTAATTGGTCATGTGGAAATTACTTAGTTATGGAAGAATCAGCTTCCTTTTCCCTATTGTATGAATACAATCAAGACATTTATTATATATTTTTATTTATTTATTTATTTATTTTTCTTATTTTACATATCGATCCCAGTTCCCTCTCCCTTTCTCCCTCTATTCCACCCTCCTATACTCCCTGACCTCCTCCCCATCCCATCATCCACCACTACACAGGGAGGGGTCAACAAAATCTGTCAAGTCATTTGGAGTAGGAACTAGCCCCATCCCTCTGCCTCTAGGATAAGGGAGTATCTCTCCATGATGATTGTGCTCCCAATGTTCTTTTGTGCACCAGGGATACATCCTGGTTCCACTGTCTGAGATCCCTTAGACTGCCCAGGCCTTCTAACTGAGACCCATGTTCTGAGTCGCTCCAATGCTGGTTTCCCAGCTATCAGACTGGGGATCCATTAGCTCCCCCTTTGTACAGGTCCTCTGTCTCTGTGGGTTTCTGTAGTTTGGTCTTGTCCTCTTTCTCTGCATGTGGATTTCAGTGCTTCTCAGTGTTTAGCTGTGAGTGTCTGCTTCTGTTTCCATCAGCTACTAGATGAGGGCACTATGATTGTGGGTAAGTTATTCATCAATCTCATTATCAGGAAAGGATATTTAAGATGATCTTTCTGCTGTTGCTCACATTGTTAGTTGGGGTCACTCTTAATCTCTGGACATTTCTCTAGAGTCATATCTTAAACTACTAAATAAAAAAATAAACAGTAATATTTATTTTCCAAGTTCTAGGAAAGTTGTAGGTAGTGGACCCAAATTAAACATTATGATAGCAACCATGTCTGAAACTTTTATTTTAGTAATAAAATGTAAATTTTTATAGAAAACAAAATTACATGCCACAAATTGCTATGAAAATTGAATGTAATTCACGTAATCATATGCTGAGAAAATATTTTACGGCTACTTAAAATGTATGTAATTAAGACCTTTTCAATACTGGAACATCTCTATTTATTTATTTATGACCATAATATGTTAATAATAATAATTGTGTGGTAGGCCCTTTAAGGATAATATACTCATTCTTTTTCTCATGGCTGCCTGGAAAAACATTATCATAACGAAATTGTTTTTCCCATATAAAGAACATAGATGATGTGAAAGAATCTTATTGTGCTGATGTGGAAGAAGACAGAGAATGTGAAAGTATGAAATAACTGAATTATTTGAACAAAAAGATCTTAGTAGAAACTGAATTTTTAAATGTTTTTATTAATATTTTTATTTAAATTAAAAACAATGTTATTTTACATACCAATTCCAGTTCCCTCTCTCTCATTCCTTCCATTTCCCCCATGATTTTCCCATCCCAATTCCCTTCTTGGACCACTGTCAGTTTAACCATATTCTTCCCTAATGTTTGAATGGGCTTTTGCATCTCATTCCCTATGGAAAGATACTCTCTGAGCCTAGATACAGGGGGGATGTCTTTGGTCCTGTTCCAAATGATGTGAAAGACTTTGATGATCCCCCATGGGAGGCCTCACCTTCCCTGAGAAACTGCATTTTTAAGCTATTTTCTACCTTACTTAGAAGACTGAAAGGTATTAATTATTAAAAAAAAAAAAAAAAAAAAGGACGTACATCTCATTGTGAAGGGAAAATTTACACGTGAAACTGAAAATGGAAATAGATGATTATGGGATTGTTTTATTTTGTTTGATTGTTCATTTTGGTTTTTGTTGTGGACTAGCTATGCATGCAGGTTGACCTCAAGCTTTCAGTTTCCAAATGCAGGGATTACAGTACACAACTTTACACCCAACCCACTTATTACATTTGTGGATACAGTTGTAATGAAACTCAAAATAGGTGACCTCTTTTACATTTCTATGGTTTCTAACTGTTCAGCTCACATCCAAAAATAAATACTTCATTTTTGTTTTGAATTTCTCAAACCTATCTCTCTCCTAAATAAGAAAGGTTGCATTGCTTTGCATGTGAAACCATGTGGCAGTTTTAGATAACGTTTCACTGTGGCTATAAGGATGACAGTGCTGTCCAACCACTGCTGCCATCCTTTATAAAGGCCCAAAGAATGACCTTACCAGAAATAATCCTGTACTACATGCCTGATATGAACACAGTGCAGTCATCATAAAAATAGAAAATTTTCATTTATTTTGAAGACTTTTTACACATTATTTTATTCACCGACTGGATAAGGAATGCTATTTCAGAGTAAATCTTGGTAACTCAGAACATTAAGTATCAGACAAACATTCAAAATATGGTTCTTTTAAAAAACAAAGCTACACTAAGATACACAAAATCTTCCTCTCATGAACTAGTGTTTTCCAAACTGGGTTCTATAGCAGTGTCCAAGAAGATATTACAAAGCTATGCTAGGAGATTAGTTGTTATGATTGCATCTGCTAAGAACCCATTCACTCGAGAAATATAGCAGTATGTAAAGAAATCCAGAAATGGAATAATTCCTTACTTTGGCTAATTTGCCAGTTGATATAAACAAGGAAATGACAAAGACCAAAACAGCTTCATTCTTGGTGTACAAACGGTTAAAATTCAAAATAAATGTTTCTAACTCTTCATGAATTTTCACAACACATTCTAAGTCTTGGTTGACTTGGAAAGAATGTTGAGGATATAATCACTATATTCTTACTATCCAGGAAACATTTTCATTCAGTCAGATTATAAAGGCTCTTGTAATGCCAGTATTTATATTGAAGATGTGTCTGGCCAACACTGTGGAAGCAACTACCCAATTTTTATTGTAGATAAGAACAAATGGTTAAACTTTTAAAAGGCCACAATTTCTAGTCTTCCCCAAAGAGCAGAGAGCAAACATTATGCTGACATAAATGTAAACACATTGAATGTGTTATAGCTTTAAGAGGAGATGGCTTCCGAGGTGCGTTCTGTCTATTCAAGGCCAGGCTGCTTTGTAGACACTGAAAGTGATACTTTTCTACTTCTGTTCCTAATGATCTCAGCCTTTACCAATGAGCACAAACATTTTATAAGTCATTATTATTCTTACCTACATTTTTATAGCACACTGACCTAGGTGCTGTTTAAATTCTGGGATTTTCGTTTCATCATCATTATTAAATTTTACCAAATGCCACCAGATATGGATTACTGTTTAGGAATGCTTAGGGTTGTGATATTTGAGAAAAAGTGCATTCAGCTAAGGCCAAAGTAATTTGGTCATTATATGGAGTAACATATTGTACACAGTATGTAGGAAAATGTGGACATAACTGCAAAGGAAAATGTAGAAGCACAGTTTTTTAAAAATAATATTTAAGTTGAAACTATATCCTCAAATTAAACATTTCCCATGTAAATGCTTTTGCAATAACAATTAATAATCATCCTTTCTTCACATAAGTTGCAAAATAATAGCACACTTTATCTGTACAAATTTTCACAATTTTTGATGTGCCTTATATATGTATAACATGCAAGTTATAAATTTAGTATCTATGATGAAGTGCTTTAGAGCCTTTAAAATGCATTTTAATAGGTTTGCAAGATCTTATTGTCCTCTTAAAATGAATTTGAAATTTTATATCTTCTCCCAAGAGAGCTGTTATTAAAGACTAAAATTCATTTCAAAAGTAATATTCATACTTATTGAAAGTTTCATACATTCTTATAAATATCTCAAATCTATATATGACTATCTTCTTTCAACTTCCTATTGAGTTCTATACTTCATCTACCTCCAAAATGAATGTCCTCTTTTATAATTATTGCTAATATCTCCCTAGGTCTGATGATATTGCACATATGGACATGGGTGTGTAACCAGGCATAAGCAATCAAAGAGTAAAATTCTTAAAATCAACTCCAATCAAATTATTCAAAGTTGAGAATCTTTTGTTTCTTCTACTAACTCTTGGCCATAGCCAAAACATCTGCGTTATTTGATCTGGAAAACTAATTAAATAAAAGGAGAACATGAGGGATTAGGAAGATCCATTGGGGGAAGAACATAGGAGAGCAAGGAAAGAGGTACTTTAATGGAGGGAGCCATTATGGTGTTGAAAGAAACTAGGAAAAATAGGGAAATTCCCAGGAATCCACAAGGATGACTCCAACTAAGAATATGAGCAATAATGGAGAGGCTACCTTAAATGTTCTTCCCCTATAATGAGATTGATGACTACCTTAAATGCCATCGGAGAGCCTTCACCCAGTAGCTGATAGAAGCACAAACAGAGATTCATATCTATGCACTGAGCCGAACTCCTGGAATCCAGTTGTAGAGAGGGTGGAATGATGAGCAAAGGGGTCAAGACCATGTTGGACAAACCCACAGAAAAGCTGACCTGAGCAAGTAGGACAGCTGGGAAACTTGCATAAGCAGAACCATGCTCCCGCCCCTGGAACATGGGTGCCAGTTGGGGGACTTCGGCAGTATATGGGAACTCTGGCTGTAGAACCAGAATTTATCAATAGTGTATGAACAGGCTTTTGGAGCTATTACCTTTGTAGATTTACTGTCTTATCCTAGATACACAGGAAAAGGGTTAGGCCTTGCCTCGAATGATGAGGCAGACTTTGATTATCCCCCATGGGAGGCCTCACCCTCCCTGAGGAGTGGATGGGGTTTGGATGGTGGTTGGGGGTAGTAGGGGGTAGTGGGAGTATTGACAGGAGGGAGAGGACAGGATTGGCATGTAAATTAAGATTGTTTACAATTTAAATAAAAATTCATTTAAAAAATAAAGATAAAACAGCTAAAACTAGGAAAACTAGGCTTTTTTTCCTCCATACATAGAGGATTCAATTCTTTAGCTAAAAATACAGTGCTCAAAAGCATTGGCTTGCCATTATTCCATTTTTTAAAAATAGTGTTTCACTCTCATGTACAGTTTCAATTCTGATATTTTACGTGTCAGTGAATAGGTTTTAACTTTTATTTTAGTCGTGTCTACCATAGTTCATAAATACAATGCAAAATTCCACATGGAGGTTTTAAGTAATTCTGTCATAATGTATTGTAACAATGTTTTATGATATAAATTATATATTATATCATTATATAATTTTTATATTTGTTTCTTGTGCACTGGTCTTTTGTCTGCCTTTATGTCTGTGTTTGGGTGTTGGGTATACTTTTGTTGGAGTTACAAACAGTTGTGAGACTTTTTAAAAAGTTATTTAACCTCAACTGGCTAGCCTTAAATACATGTGTATAAGCAACAATGACCAGTTAACATGCAAATCAACAGTTGTAGAGGAGGTCATCATATATTAGACAGTGATTATTTGAATGGCCAAGGGAAGAGTAGTGAAAGGAGCAGTGGAAGTGATTGAATTTATATATGAGAGTCTCAAAAACAAATAATGATGGCAAAGACTAGCAAAATTGACCTTAAAGCTTTTATTTTTTTTTAATTTTATGGTTATGGATTCTTTACCTGTATATCCTTCTTGCACCTGTCCATCATGTGTTTGCCTATTGCTCAGGTAGGCCAGAAGAGGGGAGAGGCATTTGATCCCCTGGAATTAGAGTTATAGATGATTTTGAACTGCCACATAGGTGCTGAAGATAGAACCCTGATCCTCTTAAAGAAAAGCAAGTGCTCTTAGCCAATGAGATATTTCACCAGGTCCCCCAAATGGATATTTTTATTGTTTGAAAATAAAAACTGTAAGTGTAGCATTAAACATAGATATAAATTACTGTGTGAATGGCTGCCAGCACTTAAGCCAAGTCTATTGCTATGAACCACAAGGTTGACTTCACTAAGGGCATAAACAAAGTGACTGTCATTCTAATTTAATATCCTGTCACCTAGAGTTTTGCTTTTAAAAAAAACTGATACTTCTTTGACTAATAGGAATTTTTAGGAGCCTTCTAATCTTTAGCCTAAAATCTGATTTGGTCAAGCTATTTTCAACAATTCTGTATGACATAGAACAATGAGACATTAAGACTATGACTCATAGAAAGCAAGACTTACACATGAACTAATAAATACAGACTTATCATGCACATTTTAATACTGTCTTCTTACTTTTTCTTGACCCATTTTCTGAAAGTACTATGGAATAATCTAATGTGCATACTCACAAATACACAAGAGTTGGGGGGTGGAAAGAGGGAGGGAAGAGATCTGTGTCTCCCTATTACAGAAGTTCTGTTTAGTTTGGATAAATGTTGTACTAAATGCTTTTTCTGTTTTGTTTTTCGTTCTAAATGGCCATCTTCTATTAAGGTGATTCATTTTTATTTCATTTTTGAACATCAGAATGACCTAATCATGTTTTCTATCATCAATGATATATCTGAAGTCCGGTATGCATACATGATCACATCACAATTTTACCTTTAAATAATTCCTTTAAACATTTAGAGGTATATATGCTTGCATATGTTTTTGTGCATCTTGTCCATTCAGGGATCCACAGAGTGAAGTCACCAGAACTGGAGCTACAGTTTGAGCTTCCATGTGGGTACCAGGAACTGAACCCTAATCCTCTGCAAGAGGACTTGTAATTACTCTCAACCTGTAAGCCATCTTCCCAGTACCTCATTGGTATAAGTATAGGGATGACAGTGATCAATAAACTTGTAAGTTTAAGAACGTGAGTACCTGTTTGGTGATGTTTCTGTGCTAGTAAACAATGGAGATGAACCATCTATGGTCGGCATTTAGACTCATTAACACAAATATGCTTAACATAGAAAAGATTCAAGTTTTTCACACATTCAACTCTTTGTTGATAAACTTACACTTGCCATACAAAAAACAAAAACAAAAACAAAAAAAAAAAACAAAAACAAACAAACAAAAAAAAAAAAACCCCACATCTTTTTGTGATAAGTTCTAGAGATACAAAGATACAACTAAAATGTAGGGAGAATGTTACATCAAATCTTGAACTTCTTCAGCAACAAATCATTATTTACTGTGGTTTTCATTTACTGTAAAAAGTTATACACTTACAAACAAGTGCAAAACAGTGCCAGGCTAAGACGTTCATTAACATTTGAGTACCAAAAGCTTCATTTTTCAATTCACTACTTCCCAAGTTGAACAGCAAAACTGTCAGAAAACCTCCCACGTTACACCAAGTAGAAGAAGGAAAGGGAATCCATACAGATAAAAGACAGACATATTGAGGAATATTTTTCCCTACCTGAAAAAGTCAAGAGAGATGAAAGATGAAAAAGAAAGTTCAAACTTACACAGGATAAAGCTGCAGTACACCTAAGATACTTTCATATATTGCAAAGGCTCCCTAAGAACTTCCTATGCAAGGAAGCATACTGGTTTTTTTTTTTTTTTTCTTTCTTCAAACTCTTGGTTTCCAGTAAGTGATGTAATAATTTCAAGCACATAAAACAAAAAAATAACTCTAATCATTGACTTTTGCTACATTTTATATTTACCATGCACTGTTTAAATTTATATGTAATAAAAATATCAAGTATTGTATGTGTTTATACCTCATCCACCTTTGGCTGCACTTTGGAGAAGATGTGTTTAGACTGCAGTTCATCTTCAGAAATAATTCATACGGCAGCAAGTTAAATGTCAGGCTCAGCTACACTGATGAGCAGAGACATTGCATTCAAAATCTCATTGTCTGCCACAAATGTCAACAACCTTAGCTTGTTCGGGAGTCAACAGACTCTATATTCTCAAGTTCCGGATTCATGAAAATGAACAGTTTCTGAAAGCAACAAGTTTATTTGCTTTCCTAGATAAAATAAAACTCAAAGGTGTTTTTTAAATTATGCTTTAAATAGTAATAAGGAAATACATTTTACTTATATTCTTTTGTGTAGGTAGAACTGAATTTGAGATAGAAACTCCCAGCCTATAAAACCTTCCTCACTTTGATTGACAGAAGCTTAGCTCTTCAGACTCTGGTGACAACTGGAGTCTTTGTTGCACTGCTGCAGCTGATACCTAGTATGAGGTGGGAAGCACTCCATGATTCTTAGCAATATCTGTGCTTATAATGTATGAACACTTAGACTTGTAGAGACTCCATAACCAAAACTCTAGATTGCGATTTTGCTTTTAAGGATGACACTCTAGAGGTAAAACAACTTCAGTGTAGTTGTATGCTTGGCTGTGCCTGGGCAGAGACTGCAGCCAAATGTCTTCAACAGAATAGGGAGCCATTATTCCTTAGCAGGCCTTTTCATCTTCAGCGGTAATAGTTAAGAGATTTTACACATTTTTTTCCCCCAGCCTCAGGATTTCAGAGTAGAATTTAAGCATTCTGTTTCTTTCCCTCTTCCTAGCTTTATTGTCCCTCCAGGGTTTCACCCCCAGTTCCAAATTTCTTCTCTCCTGCTAAACGCATTCTCCTGCTACTTTTCATTATCTGTTAAGTGATTCTCTACCTGTTGTTTGTCTGCAGATGTGTTTCTGCCCTCGTTTCCTTCTAAACCAGCCTTATGAGCACTGCAATGTGCATGGTGTTCAGTCTCTGTAACTCATTTCCCACCATTCCCTGGAGGATGTGACAGTGGCTGAAGTGACTGCTTGCTGAATGAACTCAGAAAATAAGGCTTTCTGAAATGCAGTGTAGTGCATACAGAAGTGAGTCTGAATATAGATTCCTTTCTTCTATTTTCAGGAATTCACAACCAAATATATTCCTGTTCCTTGAATTTAGTTAGAGCAATCTTTCTCTACTTTAGGCATTTCATAACCTGAATAAGGAATAAAAGAACATCTCCAATGAGTTTTTAAATGTGCTGTAATCACACAGTGTTCTACCATGAGCCCCAAGTAACATATAACATCCAATATGAGAAAACTTCAGCATACACTGCTCCATATGTACAATCAGTAACATCAAATGAGCAAATATCAACATATATTGACTTACACTGTATGAATATTGACAATCTCAGAATTTTAGCATAAATGTTTATTTTTTTTTCAATTTGGGTGTGCTGTTCAATGCTCACTCATATTACATAACATACAATAAAGGCTTAGAACATATTTACCATTTTACTAGATTATTACATTTTAATGAATCTAACACTTTTAAATATAAATAATTCAATAAATGACTATACATACACACATATATAAATGTAGTGTCTTCAGTAATAAGTTTTATCATCCAATAATGGAGTGTAACCAAGAATATCGACGATAATTTGTAATGTTATGGAGGGGTCTATGGAAATAGCTGTGTAACACCTCTAAAAGAGGTAACCCATTCCTGTGACTGAGCTTTTAATTTCAAGGTCTATTATATCCAGGATGGTAATTGTCACCCTGTTACAGGATACCTCTATTTAAATTGTGTGTGTGTGTGTATGTGTGTGTGTGTGTGTGTGTGTACATGTATACGCATGCTCACATGCCAGTGCACACATGCCTGGACATGCATCTGAGATTCTGTGTCTGTGTGTTTGAAAAAGCGCCACCTCAAAATGTGAGGTGATTAATAAATCAGATACTATGAGACTAAGTATCCATTGTGGAAGATAACATAATGTAATTCTTCACATTTATTTCCCATTATTAGTGTATAAGTTTTTATGTGAACTTTGAATTTAAGTAATATTTCTTTTATGAATGTGGGTGCCTTTGTATTTGAGGCATAGATGTTCAAAATTGAAACTTTGTGCTGATGGATTTCTACTATGATGAATACGAAATGACTGTCTTCATCTCTTTTGACTGATTTTGGTTTGAAGTCTAACTTGTTAGATATTAGGATAGCCACATCTGCTTGCTTCTTGGGTTCATTTGATTGGAAGATCTTTCCAACCCTTTACCCTGAAGTAATGTCTGTCTTTGAAGCTTAGATGTGTTTCTTGTATGCAGCAGAAGGATGGATTCTGTCTTCGTATCCATTCTGTTAGCCTGTGTCTTTTTATAGGCAAGTTAAGACCATTAATATTGAGGGAAAGTAAGGACATTGGTTGTTAATGCTTGTTTGTTTTAGATTTGTTGTTGGCATTGTTGTTATGAATATATTTGCCCTGCTTTATCTTTTGTATTCTGGTGAAGTGGGATTATCTATTTCCTATGTCTTTGTGAGTGTAGTCAAATTCCTTGGTTTGGAATTTTCCTCCCAGAATTTCCTGTAGGTCTGGATTTATAGAAATGTGTTGTGAAAATCTGGCTTTGTCATTGAGCATCTTGTTTTCTCCATCTATGATTGAGAGTTTTGCTGGGTATAGTAGTCTAGGCTGGTATCTATGGATTCTTAGTATTTGTAGACATCTATACAGAACTGTCTGGCCTTGAGAGTTTCCATGGAGATGTCAGGTGTAATTTTGATAGGTCTGCCTTTTTTTTTTTTTTTTTTTTTTTTTTTTTTATGTTACCTGGCCTTTTTCCTTTGCTGCTCTTAATATTCTTTATTCTGTATGTTAGGTGTTTTGATTATTATGTGTCCAGGGGTCTTTTTTCTTTGGTATACTCTATTTGGTGTTCAGTATGCTTCTTGTACTTTCATGGGCATGTCTTTCTTCAGATTGGGAAAGATTTTGTTGAATATGTTTTCTGCATATTTGAGCTTGGCTTCTTCACCTTCTTCTATGCCTATTATTCTTAGGTTTGGCCTTTTCACTGTGTCCCACATTTCCTGGATATTTTGTGTTAAGGAATTGTTGGATTTAAAATTTTCTTTGGTCAATGACTCTATTTCCTCTAGTTAATCTTCAGCGCTTGAGATACTCTCTTTCATCTGTTGTATTCTTTTGGTTATGTTTGCATCTGTAGTTCCAGATCATTTGCCCAGTTTTTCTATTCAAGCATTCCCTCAGTTTGTGCTTTCTTTATTATCTCTATTTCAGTTTTCAAGTCTTGAACTATTTACTTCATCTATTTGATTGGTTTTTCTTGGTTTTCTTTACTTTAAGAGATTTGTTCATTTCTTCCAATTTTTTGTTTGTTTTTTCTTCCATTTTTTAAGGGATTTTCTCACATTGTCTTTGAGGGCCTCTATCATTTTTATGAAGGTATTTTTAAGTCGTTCTCTTCTGCTTCATCTGCTTTGGGGTTCAGGTCTAGTTGGTGTAGAGTCCCTAGATACTGGTGGTGTCATGCTTGTCTTTCTATTGTTAGGTGTTTTCTTATTTTGCCATCTTCCCATTGATTCTTCTAGTGGGTACAGGTAGAGTCTCTCTCATCTCTTTATTTCTCTCTGTCTGTTTCTCTCTCTCTCTCTGTCTGTTTGTCTCTCTCTCTCTCCCTCCCTCCCTCTCTCCCCCTCCCTCTCTCTCTCTCTCTCTCTCTCTCTCTCTCTCTCTCTCTCTCTCTCTCTCTCTGCTACTCTCCTTGTGGGCATAGGTATGTCAGGAATTGGATGTCTGTAGCTCTGAGTTGTAAAAGCTCTCTAGGAGGTCTCTCCTCAGGCAGGGGCCCAGCAATGGGGGTCAAAGATCAAGCAGGTGGAGACTCAGGGTGTTCCTACATAGATTGGCAGGTCTAGTGTTCTCAGAGCAGATCCAGGAAGTTCCCCAGCGGTGCTGGAATTGTTGGAACTGTCCTCTGGCCTAGTGTGCTCTGTAGGGCACAGGTTCGGGGGAGAGCAGTTTCTAGGTGGAGTTGTTTGTGGATCAGAGTACTAGGAGTGTTCTCACTGGGGATGGATATGGGGGGGGCAGTATTTGGGGCTAACCCACATTGTTGTTCCCAGGGAAGGGTGTGGGGGGTATTCAACCTGAACTTGTCCCAGACTCACCTCACTATAATGGGCACTATAATGGGGCTACTGTGTTTTTATATGAAAATTATTTTTTAGATGTTAATGGTTAATATGAATTTCTCATTTGTAAATGGTGATGAAATCTTTGATTGGTGTTTCTGGTGAAAGTTCACATTAAATAATCCCAGAGAAGAAAGTAACAAAAATTGAATTCTTGAGTGTTTACTCATCTTGCTTCTGAACAAAGAATAATCTAGTCAATAAAAATGGAGAAGGACAATAAACAGAGATGGCCTGTGGCAGTGTGCTAAGAAGCAGACCTATAACATCAAGATTGAATTTCAAAGTACTGGACTGTGGAGGGTTTCAAAATTAGAGTAAAAGATCATGTGAAAGACACAAAGTGGGGCATGAAGTTGTTAGAAAACAAACTACCTTGAGTCATACCAAACAGTGGGCATGGCCAAGCCCTTTAAAACCTAGACGTTTTCTTATATTTAAGAAAGATACAGGAGGAGCATCAAATGACAGTTAACAGGAAAAGGTAAATTGCAAACTCAGGGCATAAAGTGTGTGACAGTTGTTTTCACCTCTAGCCTCCCTTTAAAACCAATGAGAAAGAAAGAAAGAATAGAAAAGAAAAAGAAAAGAAAGAAAACAATGAGTGTCTAGAACAGCAAAGATACTGAAATCAGTTTTTCATGATAATTAGGCCCCAGGCACCTGCATATTGTCAACACTCCCACTCTACCAGTAATTTTGATGAGCAGCCAAGTTTGAGAACCACCTGTGCTGTGCAAATTCCCTGAAGAGGCTCCACGATTGGCACTGTAGATCTCCATGAAGCAGCTGCAGCACTACCACAGGTGCAAGGAAGCCCTGTGGGTGCCTGCCATGGTATGCAGAAACTGTTTCAATTCAGCATCATTGTCCTGATGACTAGTGTGAACTGATTCATTTTTGTTATAAAAACCAATTCAATGTAAATAGATATAAGAAAGAAAGAGTATTTATGTGCTTGCTATTAGCTTATGAATGGCTTTGTGCAGAATCAGCTATGTGGGTGGGGAAAGGCACATGGGCATGACCTGGCATTTTTCCCATACAAAAAGAAAGGGAGAGGCAACTTTATGGGAGAGGAGGCAGCAGAGGAGAATATTGTTAGTAGCAGGCTCATCAGATTATAGGGACATAGAATTAAAGTGACTGGCAAACTATTTACAATTAAATCTGGGAGCTACACAACAGGGTAGAGTTTTCGGGGCAGAGTAGAGTTTTAAAACTCTGGTGTGACTTTTGCTGGGGAGATGTGAACAAATATCTCTTCATCCCAGGCAGGGCAAGGATGACAGAACGAAGAAACAGTTGAAATTGTTCTTGTTTAGTGAACCAGTGAATTTATTGAACTTGCATATGGTAGTGTGTATGACACAAAGGTAGCATCATGGATAAAAAATCCACCTTATCCCGAGTAATGTTTCATGGAAGCTTTATCCCTGGAGCTCGACTTCCCAACTTCCAGGAAGCAGTGCAGGATGCAGTCTCCTATCTCATCAATTGGTTATTTATTATATACATTTAGGGTAAAATTTCATGAATCTTGTGTCATGTGCACCTTGGACACATGTAAGTAAGTTTCATTTATGTCTAAACTCTTTAGAGCCTCCCATTCCCTTCTAAGTTGACATGTTTCTATTAAGAGGAAGTAGCTATAGAATACAATCCTAGCAATACTATGTTTTATTTCATAATGGAAAAAATGGCACTAAATTAGAAGAGGTTACAGGATCAATAACTTAAAAATTAGAAACACTGAAGGTTTTTAACAAGATCTTTCATAGTGAGAGGGCTGCGGTATTTTTAAAGTATATGTAATCATAATTTATAGATGTTGCCAAGTGATGAGAAAGAAAATAACACACTGGTTGCCTTCAATGGGATGAGCAAAAATGGAGGTATCCAGGTAAAGAAACAAGGCAAAAGCAGTTTTCTCCTGTGAGGAAAATGAAAAACAGAATTACATACTGGTTAGTTTTATGCAGGAGAAGCAATCATTAGTTCAGCAACTGAAAAAACAATAGGATGGAAGGAGCAGAGTGACCTCTCTAGATTTCTGCTTCAAGGATCTCTGCAGCTCATATCTTATTTTGGCCGAGCTTATTGTAGAGATACTACAAAATGAGCCCTTGAGAATAACAATGAATAATGTTCTGCCATCCATGTATCTAGGGAAAACCTGGGCAATGTAAGTTCTGTATATATAATATAATCTGTTAGACAAAACATGAAGCAAACAGAAGTATGTACAGATATAAAGGAGTGAAAGAAAATACATGAGGCTAAAAATAAAGATGCCAAAGAGATTATGTTGAGTCATTTGTATTCTATAAAATAATGTGAATGCTAATGTTTTGTTGCAGTTTATTTACTTTTAATTACTTCTTTTATTTTGAGATTATAGTATAATTACATGATTTCCTCTTTCTGTTTCCTTTCTTTTGGCCACTGCTTTCGTGAGGGCATCATTAATCCTCCATGAGGACCCTGCATGAGCACCTTCTAGCTAGTTCTTCTTTCCAAATAAATGGCAGTTAGAAATATTGAGGATATAGATTCAGCCTGTGACTTTGGAGTAATTACCAACTAAGAACAGACTCCACGGAGCAGTTAGAAGCTTAAAAAACAGAGAAATATGAGAAGAGATGCTGACTATAAGCAGATTGTCCTTTGAAAGTCAGTACAGTAAATAAATTCTACCAATGAGGAATCCACTTCCAGGTGTATCTACTTTTGTAAAATGCATTTAGTGTAGAATTGACATAAAAATGCAGCATATCCCAGCAGTTCTGTGTCTTTCTTTCACCTGAACACTTATCTCTTTACATACACTCAATTAAAAAGCATAAGGCTAATGTGAAGACAGTGATGATATCTCTGTACACAAACATATTTGGTTATAGGAGAAATAGCATTAAAACTTAAAATTATGTTACATCCTGTAGAATTACAAAGTGCCCGTTAATGCCCATAATGTGGCAGGCCCAGAAGAACAAAATCAAAGCTATCAGCTAAGATAAAAATAGCTTGGAGTAGGATGAAGTAGCACTTGAGTTCCACATATCTGCTATGTAGTGACTGGGAAATCTCGAGTATATCAGTGTTGCTGTTGCTTATGTGTTTTAACAGCCAGGCACAATCCAAAGTATTTCACATCCAAGACTGCCTCTGTCTTCATGATGGACTTCTTTCTAGGTTGCCAGCCCAGACATTTCATTTCTAACACACTCTTTCACAAATAACTTTCTCATACTTGCTTTGCATCTTTTACATCCCCAACAGAAATCTATCCTGTTCTTTTATTAGCTGAGCCTTTGTATCTAATATGTGCTCTGGAGGTTAAATTCAGTAATTCTGTACCTAAATTGCCTGAACTGGCAAAGGGTATGAGAGTTTCTAAAATATTATTTTATAGCATCTTAGCCTGCAGATACAAGCTACCTCAATTTTATCATTTTCTCTTTACCAACTTAATTGTGGAAGTATTCCAGGGCCATTTATCACTTAAAGTTTTATATAACAAGCAAAGGATAAAAATCATTACTAAATATATAAGCTCCCCAAAAATCTAGTCCATAAATTTATTTAAATTATATCCATCAATATGTTTAGTAGTGGTTATTCAATCTGCATTTCTTGCCTTAGTGAACATAGGAAGTAAATATTGACTGTTTTTTAATGTTTCATCATTTAATAGCGATTGTCTTTGAAGAGAATAATTGAAGTCAGTCTTATGTGGCATTCCATAAGCATTTATAGTCTATGAACTGTTCCATGCTCTCTAACAGTTTATGATGTAAGAAGCACACTTCTGTTTACTAAACAGGTAGATTAAAATTCCTGTTTACTAAACAGGTGGATTAAAGATCACCTATTATCCTAAAGCACAAGCTGAATCTGGAGTTTTTTGTTTTCTGTGAAGGACTAATACTTCCTAACAGACAGGAAGGAAAAAGCTCATTCAGAAGGCTGGTTTATAGTCAGTTGAGTAAATATGAAGACTTTATTTTATGCTCTTATATGTTCAGCCTCTTTCATCTTCCTGTCATCGTGCAAGAGAAAATCCAAGACAAAATGAATGAACCACTCCCTAGAAACCACTAGGAATATAGGGTTATAGATGCTTGGATCTGGGTTTTATCAGATCCAAGGGAATATGGGAGAGGAAAAGCTTACAGATTTTCCTCAGTACAGATGATCTAGAAAGATATTTTTAAGGGCAGAGCATTTGAAATGAGGGGCATTTTCAGAAAACTCGAACTTGAACATCTCTGGATGCTGAACAGCTGTATCTTGTGTCCATTTTTTTTTCTAAACTGTTGATCTCTGCAGAATTTCTCCCCTTTATATCTTTGGAGCTGAGTTTGATTTTTGTGTAGAAATAATTTGAAAGTAAATGTATTCCATCTGTCCCATCTCTATGAACAAGTACCTCCAAGGATGGGATAAAATAGAGATATTGTAAATGCTAAAACATATAAAATCACCAAGTTAGAACATTTTATAGTTTTGCCTTTCAACTTCCAGAAAATCTGCACGTAAGCAGTTTTAAGTGCTACCAGTATTCATGATTGCTATTTTAATTTTTGTAGTAGATTCTATAAATATTTTCTTGTTATTAACTCATAGTTTTACCTAAGAGATACTCTTAATCTAAATTGCTACCTTTGAGGATTCTAAGTCAGTATCTTGATTCTACATGGTACCTGAGTGTAAGAGATTTTCTACACAGTATAAGTGATATGACAAGTACCGGGATAGGAAGATTATGTCTGAACTTTCTCAGTGATCACTCAGAAAAATAAAGTAGATCTGCAACAATATTGTTAATTGGTTCAATGATAAATAAGCAATTTATTTGATTATTTCACTAAAAATACATAAGGAGAAATACTAATATCTTTATTCCCTAGTCATTGGTGACTACAAATTAAAATCAGAATAAGACACTATACTACCCAATTATAGTGGCTGGAGGGAAAATAGTATTATCCAGTGCTTGTGATGATGTGAAAAACATGGAACTCTCATACATTCTAATGTTTTGGAAAGTGGTTTGGCTCTTTTAATTACAATTTAAATTATCATTTTCATAGAGAAACAAAATCATACTATATTTAATTTCCATTTCAATATTAATTTTCATTAACACATCTATATGTGAATGTTTATAAAAACTTTATATTAAATTACCAAAATAAGAAAGTCAAATGCTCTCTGGTAGGAGCAAAACCACACAGTAGAGTAGGACACTTTGGCACCAAGAAGGGATGGACTGTAAATGCCCACAGCAGATTACAAAGTCTTAATGTAGAAAAGAGGCCAGCATTGAAATGTAATCCATTTGTGCCATAGTTACCCTTATACAACATTCCTGGAAAGGCAAAAGTATGACACTGTAGCCCATCAGTGGTTGTAGAAGATTCAGTAAGAAGAGGCCTTTTTGGAGTGGGGAGTCATGGGGGCTGGAAGATAATTACTCTAGCTGCACTGAAAGGGATGCTAAGAAACATAATTTAACTGGAATGTTGAAATGGAAAGTTATAGTTAGTCAGATGAGCAAGTGTACTTGTTTTACATGAAAGAAATGTTGACAAACTAATTATTTATTTCCAAGCCACCTAGAAAGCATTAATCTACTGTTGAGATGAAAGCTCTGAAGTTTCATCTGCATACCCTTTTCAAACCATGTAGCCTATGGCAAATTGCTTGAGGGCATCTCCTTGTTTTTCAGTCTAGCAAATGGCAATAATACTACTTCTCTTTCCTTGTGTTGCAATGAAGAATAAATGGATAATGGATGTGAGGAATGTAGATCAGAGCCTAGCACATGGAAAGCATTTGATCAAAAGACAGCTAATGTTCTCTCCCTCTCAACATAAATGTGTGTTATTTGTATTTTGTCACCTAGTTTCTTGGTAGAAGGTGATACTGCATTCCTCCTGTTAAATTTACATTCATACCAAAGAATACACATGTAATGTAATTATACATGAATGCACATGTGTGTATATGTACGTATACAGTTAATTGGATACATAATATCAATAACAACATAAAACAAATATTAAGAATCACTGGTTTCTGTTTAATTCCAGTTTAATACTAGAAAAGTGAGCTATTTTAAAAATCCAAATATTTATATGAACAGTTAGCTTATTGGAGGAAATGGCTTTTTATGTTTTTTTTTTTTTATTTTTAATTTCTGCCTCAACAGTGAATAAAGGCAGCAGACTTCTGTTCTCAGATGTGGCCATTGTGCCATCCACATAATCCTCATAGAGATTCCTCTCATCCATTTCATTTGAATAAGAGTGACCTTTCACAATCTGGTCAGAATTGTAAAACCTTCTCTCACTTATCCTAGTGAATAGATCATATGCTTGTAGCACCCATAAAAATCAGACTTGCTGTCAAATTGAAGAATTTTGGCCCAGTACTCATGTTTCTCTTTTCCTGTCATAGAAGAAAAGTAATTCTTCTTCAGAGAAAGACAATATGTATCATAAGAAAACATGAAAAATATCAATTCTTAGTCCTAAAAGTTTTAACAGCTATACATTACAAAACTCAAAGTAATATATAATTTTGTGTAATAAGTAGAGCTATGTAAGTATTTTCCCCCATAATTTATTATAGAATCTCCAGAAATCACAACAATTTGAGGTTACAGAAATTTAGATTTGTATCAGAGAAAAATAATGTCTAGACCTTTCAAAATATATCTTTTACCCATTGAAAAAAGTCTCTGTCCATATATGTCAACTTTTATTTACATATTAAACTTAGTTGAAGTATCAAGATAAATGTTTGTAAGTTGGCATCAGACTAGATTTAAATAATGGATTGTCGCTTCTTTATTGAATTAAGTGATTAAAAGTTTATTTAACATTATTTATGAAAAGTATATACTATATATATATATAGTATATACTTATATACTATTTCATGACAAATATTGATTTGGAAAAGTCACAAAATATTTGCTATGCAAATTCACCACATTTATAAGGGCACAGTCACAACGATGTGGCAATTCCACCTCAGAATACTGTACATTAGAACAATGAAGATGTCATCAGTCCTCATTTCAACTGCTTCAATATTATTAAGCTTATAAAAGAAAAAAATAAGGTACAACTTCACTGAAGCACACAAATGAACACACATCCTAACAGATGTATACTTGGAGTCTAAAACAGTAGCAAAAAGTGAATCAACCTCTAAAAGTTAGTACTGTTATTGCTTTGCTCAACATTTAGTAGTGTCTTGCCCACTTCCCAGAAATGATACATGACTCTTTAGCCACTTTCGATGATGACCTATATCCCTTAATGTGCCTACCATAGCTAGCCAATATCTTTTGACTACTTCTGCCTGTGGTCATTGGTAATATCTGAGCTCACCCTAATCAGAGGGTATGAATGGTGAATAGTGGAAGCATATAGCACACTCAATAAGTCCACTTTGCTAGTGCTTGTTTTTGTCATTTGTCCCCAGCACCAGAAAACAACCAAGTAACCTTGTTTTACAATCAAGTTGATTACATACATTTATTTCTCTGATATTCTGTAAAATACTTTATCCCTTTTGTTTCTAAATGTGAATAAAAAAAAATGTTCTTGTCTTATGGGTTATGTTGACTTGCACTATGACCTTGAGTACTGACTTTTAAAGTCCACACTGCTGAACTGGTAACATGAAAGTAAAATATTGAACTTCTCTTGTGTACAGTATACATAAATTCTATGAATGTCAAAAGTATATGTTGCCACACAAGGCACGGAGGTGTTATGACGGGGATAGAGAGGAGAGTCAATCATGGTTACTTGATAATTATGATAATTACTATTTAAGCATTTTCTATAGAGAAGTGTATTATTAGCATATCAATAAATATCAATTTACCATGGTTACTTTCTGTCCTTACATAGATCACTACCTCATATATTTGACACTTATTTTTTGTTGGTGCGGTATAAGGAGTCTCATTCTGTCTGTAGTCTATACATTTCTTTGTATAGCAGAACGGTGTGTTTTTGCTTTATCTCCAGTTAGAAAGTGCTCAGTAAATCCAATTTTGAAAAACAAAACTGAAGAATGAAACACAAAAATATATAGGCAATGCGTAGATCTAGATTTTAGACAATAATCTTAAAACTAATTGCAGATAATAAAAAATAGAAAGGAAAGCTAGATTTTAATGAAATCGTGAGACATATATTTCTTCTAAAATTATGTTTCATAGGAACAAAAAAATTCTAACATGATTAATTGTGTTACAAAAAAATTGTCTTGTAGCTATGCATTCTGAGTACATTCATGAACTGCTACCTCAACTCCACTAGAGAAAGGAGGAAAAGAGTCTCACCATAGGCCTAATGACTCAAAACCACTAAGTCAGCACAGAAGTCCTCCACAAGATGCAATACTGCATACAATTAGCAAATAAATGCCTAAATTGTTGAATTGGATGAAATATTCATGTGAGTTGAGAAAGCAGTGAGTGTTGCTCAACAGTAGAGCACATAGTTAAAACAGATGTTCAAAAGGTATCTTACTGGTATCACCAAATGACAGTGTGATGCTTATAATTAATTACTTCCCAGCATACTGTAAAGTGACCTAAGCTTATCATATAGATGCTTGGTCAAATAGACAAACTGTTTCTATTCACAGCTATAATGTAAGGCCAAGAGGACTGGGACATAGATTTTTCTTTAAATTGCACAGCTGCCTGGGCCACAATTGAATTAATAATTTGCTAATTGGCATGAGCATTTAATATCATGTAAGGTTGAGTAGTTTTATTATAAAATGCATTTCTTTTCTGGAGGGATAAGAGCTAAAGTAACTTTGAGACCTTTGTAAAATATTGCACACAGCCAGGAGTGTACTACACAAAATCAGAGAAGGTACATTCTCACATGAGACATAAAAATTATCTGCTAACTCTCCATTCTGGCCTTGAATTGTCATTTCTTCAGCTATTTATAATGTGAGGAATTTACTCTAACATTTAGTCACTGTCTCAGACTATTTGTATCTGGGAGTTTCATATTAAAATCTGTAAAACTTTGGAAGAACTCATGTTTTCCCTTACTTCAGTCATTGAATCTTGGCAAGAGTTCACTCATTTTACCTTGCAATAGACCAAAGAACTGGTCTCCCATGTTATATAATCTGTGAAATCCTGAAATCTCCCTTCGATCTGTATGTTTCACAGCAAAACCCTGAGATATACTCCTGGAATCCAGTTGTAGAGAGGTAGGAGTGATAAGCGAAGGGGTTAAGACCATGTTGGGGAAACCCACAGAAACAGTTGACTTGAGCAAGTGGGAGCTCACAGACTCCAAAGTGCTGGGGAACCTGAATAAAAATGAACCAGGTACCATGAACATGGGTGTCAGTTGGCAGGCTTGGGTAGTCTATGGAGCCTCTGGCATTGGAACCACTATCTATCCCTAGTGGGTATACAGGCTTTTTGGAGCCCATTTCTATAGACAGATACTCTCTCAGCCTAGATGCAGGGGTGAGAGACTCAGTTCTGCCCCAAATGATGTGACAGACTTTGATGATCTCTGATGGGAAGTCTCACCCTCTTTGTGGAGTCAATAGGGGGTGGGATGGGAAGATGGTAGAGGGAGTGAAAGGACTGGAAGGAAAGAGAACTGGGATTTGGTATGTGAAATAAAATTGTTTTTAAAATAAATAATAATAAATAATAATAAAAAAAAAACAAGAAAAAGAAGAGCTGTATGTTTCATGGGGTTTATCCCTCAACACCACACGGGATGTAATGTTAACTGCTTTATATGTTAATAATTACAGTTTAAGAGTCATATTAAAATGAAAGACCATACAAAAAACAACACATGCAAATGCATGCTCATGAGTTGATACAAAGTAAATGCAACCTATTGAAATTAATGGTGGCCATGAGAGTGAGAGTGAGATTACAAATAGAGCAGCAGAACATTAGGGCAAACTCAGATTTAATTGAGATGTGATCCAAGATAGATGTGTTGGGGCTTTACAGAATTTGGCTTTTTGAACATTTTTCAGTTGATATAAGGGGTGGGGGAAGGCATGATAAAGAATTATTTATTGTTTTCAGTAATTGAATATCTGAGAAAGGAGTATACCTAAAATTCCACGGTCTTAAATTAGTTTCTTTAATGTGTGTGTATCATGACCCAAAACTGTATTTCTTATACAAATGTTTCTTTTAAAACAGAACAAAAATGACAATAAAAAAAGAGCTTCAAATTTATCTAATTAACTTTTCAATGGCAAACATCAGGGCTTATGTTCCTCATTCTTAATTAAAGTATTCCATTGTTGATTTTTTCTTACCTTTTATTTTTAAAAACTTGTTTTAAATTTGTATTTCCAGCTCATGCTGAAAAATAAAATCAAAGTGATATAATTAGTCTTGGATTGGATAGGCATTCTCCAAAGTATGAAAATTATAGTAAGCATTTTATAAAACTCCTATAAAATAATAAATATATATATATTTTGAACTGGCAGTCACAAGTCATAATGTAATCAGAAAAATCTACTTTAATGTTCTTTTTTCTTTGAGTATAAATCACAGTGGGAATTAAACTTTTTATGAAATAGAAATTCTGAATATTTTTAGACTTGAAGGAACATTAAAATTCAATAATCTTTTGATGCCAAGGCTTAACAAGGACTAATACCATGCATTTAAGCAAAAGGTCACCTGATTGAGAATGGTTAAATATCTTCTTCTGTATGCAAATGTCTATAGCACGCTTTTCTGCCAGCTTCTACAAAATGAATCTTAGTGGTGTTAATCACTATTTCTTGCAGTCTAGTTCATCTGTTAAACATCATTGCAGCAATTCATGAAGCAGTTAGTTTTAAAAGAGTAAATCATCTCAGCAGAGGTGCTTCATAGATAGTTGTACTCAAAGTAACCTCCAAATCATAAACATCTAATTATCATATGCAAAAGCTCTCATGAAACAGGAGTTTAAACTTGTATGTGTATTCACAATATAAATAATTTGTTATTGTAATATTTACCTCAGATATGTAGTTTATTGCTATTATCATTAAAATACTACAACACTTTTGTTCATTTTCTGTTCATTGAAGATCTTTTCACTTTTGCTAAGAATTTTGACATAATGTGATTATACCATCATACCTCTATGTTTGCAGGTCTTTCCTAGTGTGACACACAGGGAGAATGTCCATAAATAAAGACATTTAAGAGAATTTGGTAGTGTTACTAATAATGCTGCTTCCCCATTTACAATGATAATGAATGCTGACTCATACCTCTAAAACTAAAGGTATATGTAGGAAGGCCAAGTGTTACAGAGTTGTATTTTTTTTTTTTGATTGCCAGAGTGTATTTTGTAAATAATAGACACAATTTCTTAAAAATATAGCATGACAATAACTGAAAAGGATTTAATTGTGAAGCCAGATATACCTTCCTACATTGCATCACCCATATAGTTTTTGCAATGCTGCATTTACCATCAAGAATGAACACATATTAACTGCTTTGATTTCCTATCAAAAATAAAGAGAGCCAGAAACTACAATTGATCTGAACTTGGCAAACAGTTCAAATGTTGAACTTTAAAATTAATTAGAGGATATATGGCTTGATCTCGATTCTCATCCAAATCCAAGTAAAGTTACACATATGGAAGACTTATTTTATTTATCTATTGTTTAATACTTTGAAACTGTATACATGTGTATGTGTTCATGTGTATACGTGTGTGTTTGTGTGTGTGTGTGTATACAAGCTAAAAATATAATGTTATCTGAGTTACTCTCAAAACATTTGAAGGCTAAATATTTAAAGAAAGCTTCCCCTAAGTAGTGACCTGTTGCCAATGATGGAAGAATTGTAATATTTGAGGAACCCACATTCCAAGTTGACAGGGGAGCAAAGAAATGATTTGAATAGAGTAATCAGAAAGATGTGTCTGTTGAAGTCCCATATATGCAACAGTTTCAGAAGAAGATTGGTGTTTTCCTTTAATGTGAATTCTTGTGATATGTCATGAACAGAGGCATACACATACCAGATTTGATTTCTGAAACTTCACTTCTGGGAAATGATTGAAGTGGCTGCCCATTTGGGAATCTTCTGTAATCACCAAGGTATATTAATAAGAACATGGTGGATAAAATGGCTTATTCATAAACAGTTGCATACAGAATCCATCTACCTTTCTGAATTTGCATGAGTGTTATAAGACAGTCATAGGAAACTCAGGGTTATCTCATCACCATTGGCAAGTTTACTTTGCTTTACTTTCCTCTACAAGCTGTTTATCTAGCTAATACACATCTTCAGAAAGAATGTTCATCACAAGGGCCTCTTCAGTAATTTAAGCAAACTGATAATTTATACAATATGGTTAATATCACAATGAATTGAGGAAATTAAAAGTAAAATGAAGGCTAGTGCTAGTTAACAGATTTGAAAGGGCTTATATCTTCTACTCTAATTTTGAATAGATGTAATTTTGCTTCTGGCTAGATGGAATAGTTCTGAAAAATGACAATTTAAATTTCAATTAATCTCACTTCTAAACTGTTTTAATAAAGTGTTCCTATGAAATAGTAATAGTCCAGTAATATGAGGGCTCTTGTATCTAGGAATATATAATCTAAAAGGTTAGATTAGTTTGAATTTTTCTGAGCTTTAAATTAGATTTCAGACCTTCCTTGACAATTAGCATAAATGCATATGACATATGTATACAGAATGTGCTATGAACGGGAGGACTTGGACATATATCTTATTCATCACACTTCCAAATCTGCTTCTGAGGAGAAAGTGAGTCAGGCTTGGAATTTCATTAGATATAAATACTAATACAGCAATTATTCTCTTCTATATTTGAGTTATTCTGAAGACTTGAGCACAATTTTAGATGGATAGAAATATAATCCATGAAAAATGTGTGACTAAAATGTTAGAAGTATTTTTGCCAGAATTGTGCATTTTGTAAAATCAGATAAAATTAGTCACATACTGAAAGCTACATTAAATGTGGATTACATTTTATTCTTAGAGAAGCAATCTGAATATGAAGATATACAACACTGAGAGAAAGAAAGTTTTAAAAATAACGATAACTACAGGAAAAGTTTACTCAACAATAAATTATTTTTATTATTGTATAACTTTTATTTTCTAATTGACTGCAATTCACCTTTAATGAAAATATATCAAGTTATGAATTGGAGTATGTTTGCCTGTAGTTATTCATTTCCATCAGTAGGTCGATATTTATTTACAAAATGGCATGGGCATTCCAGGAAAAGCAGACAGGTGGATTTAAATATAAATTTCAACTTAGAAGAATGATGACAATAAGATTGTTACAGGCACATTTAATCACAGGAAGTGACGACAGTTTGTGGTAAAACAAATGGCTACTAACCAAAAGCTCTCCGTAGACACATAATAATCATTGGCTTCTATACCTAAGAAAATAAATACTTATAGGACATTGTTATTTAAACATCAATGATAGACTATTACAACCCAGGAACCTGGTATAGTGTGGTCAGTTCAAAATTTGCGAATAAAAGTATAAATATATTATGAAACACTAATCAAATGGCAAGTCTGTGAGCAAAAGTTTCAAAATCTATTAACTCACTTGAAATAATTTACAAATAATATCTTCAACTCAGTACAGCATTACCAGCCACTCACCATGCATGGTGCTGCTTACGCTCTTAGAATTCTATTTTGGAGTTTTAGAGTCTGAGCTTTAGTACAGCTAGAAATCTGGCATAAGAAGCAACATATGTTACTGAGAGAACCTGTTTTTATCATGTGTTGTTTCTTTAACTATAATCACCTTTCCATGTCATTTACATATAGAATATTCATCATCCCATATTCACTTTCACTTTGAAACATTCACTGTAGATGCTCCAGCAAGTTGGAGTATTAATCACAAAGAAAATATGTCAGGAAGAACAAAGATATTTAGTAAGCTATTTCATGTCTCCCTTCATTTCCCTGCCACAAAGGATTAAGTGTTAATTTCTATAAAGACAATATTTATATCACTGCTTTCTTAACAGTACATTGTCTACGTAAATTTTAAATCTTACAGTACTTCATTATACATTTTTCCATCTTATAAATATATATAATATATTCATCAAAACACTGTCCTCTTTTGATTCGTATCCACAATTGCTTTATCTTAAAGGTGACATTTTCCTTGAAATCACAGAACATCATAATTCTGTTGACTATCAGTATTTATATATGAAAATATAACATTTAAAACTTTTACTATTTTTATAAGAAAGGTAATTTTATTTCTAATAATATATTCTTTTGGAAAAATGTCTAATAACACCATTTCCCAATTTTACAAGTAATTATTGATAATATTTTAAGTTCTTTATTTAATTTTACCATTGGTTTTCAATTGTCTTGTAAATCAGTGGAAATGACGTTGTCAGCTTCCTCAAAGACTCAAGATAAGTTTAGATTCTACTGGTCTACCTCTGCTTCAATTTCTCTGTTCACTGTAATAATCTGGTCATCACCCCTCTTATGTACTTATAGTGATAATTGAAACCATGCAATAGCCAAGCCTGTTTATTCCATCAGTTTCTATTTTATTACATCTGCTTCCAATATTTTACAGTCAGTTATTCCCTACTTTAAAGAGTCTTGTGACACTGTTCTAATCTGGTTTTACTGCTTTGAGACAGCTAGTTTTTTCTCTCTTATTTTTTGTTCTGTTTTATTTTCATATAAAATTGTACTTTACAGTTTCTGACAACAGATTCTAAGTTGACATATGCCTTTCTTCATTGTAGTATTCATTCTTACAATTTTGAAAATTGTTCTTATAAAATTGCTTTATAGCAAAAATTATCAATCACTTGTCATTCTAATTATTCCTATCACTCAGTTGTTCACTCCTAAAATCATTTTAAATCATGGAGGCTAATTATACCACCTGAATAAGGCCATGAAAACAGCCACATGTGTTGATGTTTCTTTTGCCTTTCTACTCTCTTTACTATTTAGTATATACTCCTCATCATGTTATTTACATTCTTGACATAATGCAATTAATATTGTTTCAAAGATAGACATATAAAAGTGATTATTTCTGAGATGGTCCATTTTTAGCCAACCAGTTGATATCTTTTATTTATTACAAAACTCATCATAATGTCCATTTTTTACTGTTAGACACAACTCATACTGGTAAAATCATTTTTCTGCAAATGGACACAGTACCCCATGTCTATCAAAGAATCTCTGAATGTTTTATTGTCTTAGATACTAACTACCTTGTTGATCCACAGATTTTAGTTCTGACTGTACCTTCACTTCATGGTTCTCTATTGTACAAAGTTGTTTTAGTATTTCTGCATTGTCAGATAAGTACTTTCCATTCATTCATATCATTCTTCATAATTTTCCTCTATATTTCATAGATTATTTGGCTTTTAAGTATGAAATATGAAAGCATGAACATTTTAATGACCCTATCCTGTCATATTGTATTCTAGTCTTATTTACAACAAAGAGTGTGAATTATGCTTTATCCATTAATAAAGTAAGCAATTATTTTGGTTCCCATTGCTTTAATATTCTTCCAAGCTCAGTCAGAATAATAAATACACAGTAAAAACATAATAAAAACAATTCCTTACAATTTGCATACATAATCTAATGTGATTCAATTTTTGTCTCTTTTCTTGCCTCTCTTTTTCAAATGTTATCCTTATGATATGTGGATCCCATATACCATATGATCTTTCTCAAGAGTAGCTTCAATTTAAACATGAGGCTTAAAAGCCTACAGAAATTAAAATCATCAAAAATTAAGGCCCACATTAATTCTTGCTTTGAAACTGTTGGGTTGGATCCATTGTTACAGAAATTCTATAGTATTCCTTTCCTCTTTTTGCAACCTGAACATATCTATTTGCCATTTTGGTTTAAAGTTGATTGTGAATTCTATGAATCACCAAGTGATGGTAAATAGATAACTTGCTGCCATGGGGGACATGGTAGAGTACTAAACAAAGTAAATATATAGACTTTGGTAAAAACTGTGTGAAAATTGGCATACTGCTTGACGACTCAGGGACCACCCTTCACTTCTGTTAAAGCAGGGTACTGAGGCACACATTTACAGACTCTCTATAAGCAGTAAGTACTGTGATTCTCATGGTCATAGCCTACTAGAACACATTGCATTTCATTTTGTCTGTAAAACCCATACAAACACAACTGACTTATTAGATCACAATTTGGCTCTCAATAAGGAATTGGTACTAAGAATAGATTTTATGAGATGAAGGATGTAATCTTCTTGACAAAATGAGAATCCAAAATAAAGATTGGTTTGATTTAATGTAGTCAAACATCTGGATATGTGACTAAAATGTTCACTTTCCATATGGATGTTTAACACTGTGAATAATATCAGCTTTGGTTAAAAAAGAAAAAAGAAAAAGCTAAGCTCATATCAAAATAAGTAATCATCAGCTGACCTAACAAAAATTGGTTAAAACTTTTTATTATCTCTACACGAACAATTAAATATTATATGCATTTTACCTTTATTTAATAATTTTATATTTTATATGTAATATTCAATATTATTATGTTATATATAAGTGTGTATGTGTGTGTTTATTAAACAATTGAGGTGCTTGCAGAAGAAAAACAAAGTTTTTCAAAAAGTGATTTTACATAAACTACATTTACATCTTATATTTTTAGTTTTCTGTCATTTTTCCAATTTACGAAATCTTAGACAATTCACCCTTTATTGGATTATCATTTTTCCTGTGGCAGAATTTCATCTCAAACATAACAAAACAAGCCATATTATACCTGAAATTATACAAAAATAAATAATTAAATGTCACAATATATAAACTTAATATAGAAGACAAGTTTCCAATCCTTGATAAGTTATCCGATCCTTGTTTAAGCATTTCTGTAAGCATCGCTTTTGTCTTTCTTTTCTTTTTTTTTTTTTTTTTTTTTTTTTTTTTTTTTTTTTTTTTTTGAGACAGGGTTTCTCTGCATTGCTTTAGAGCCTGTCCTGGAACTAGCTCTGTAGACCAGGCTGGCCTTGAAATCATAGATACCTGCCTGCCTCTGCCTAACAAGTGAAGTGCTAGGATTAAAGGCATGTGCCACCAATGCCTGGCATTTATGCATTTCTTAGTTTATACATTTTTATTTCATTCCAAAATATATTTTTGAGTTCAGTTTTGTTTCAGAAGAGTTTGAATGGTGGCTGAAGTATCAGGGACTGCAATATCAGTAGGCTGAAAGTATTGATTACGATGATAATTAAAGTTTAGAAACAAATACCAAGTCTTTAAACTGTTTAGCAGAAAGCACAGTGTCTCCAATGGTCTAAAGTAATATAATTTAAAAGCTATCGATAGTCTGTTATTGTGAAAACTACTTTGTCACCTGCAGCCAATTCCATATAATTATGTTTAAGGCTTTAAAGCTACATGACCACAAACCTCACATGATTAAGGGGTTTCTGTACTATCTGTTGTGAGAATTTTTTGTATTGCCATGTAAATTTAACACAGTCCACAGACAAATTGGATTTTGAGAGTGATTGCATATGAAACCTAGTCATATATATTATCAGGATGCCAAGTATGGACTCAGGAAGAATAACTTTTTTTCTCTTGTGGAGTTTTTAAATTCTTCATGTGCCTTGAATTTCATTCCAAGCATACATCAGAGACATAAAATGGAAGCAATAGAAGGAAAACACGAAGATATTTTTAGACTTTCCCCAAAGACTTCTTTTCTGCTCTCAGACAGTACAAAATGAGTCAACACTTAAGGAAGCCAGAAATATTATAACGAGTCTGCAAAATTACAGCTACCTACAGCTCAGATCTTCAATCAAGTAATTGTTAAAGTTTCACTAGAAAGAGGAAAAATATGTTCTCAGTTGAACTCATATAATAATTTTACATTATAGTCAAAAGAAAAGAGTTATAATTAGGAACGCATGCGGTAGATAACCACGTTTTTGTACCTTCCCAGTGATTAATGCATGTCACTAAGGTGCTCTTTTCTGTGTGCTTCAGTGAAAACCAATCACTTTCTAACCATGTCAATGTCCAGGTCTATGTTTGATGCTATAAAGTCAGCTTCTATATTTCTCTGAGATTTTAAACTTATAGTAGCAAAACAATATTTCTTGACATATTTGTTTTTCATCTGTAGGCAACTTATACCCTGTGAACACATGGTATTCAATCTTCAAAGTTGAACTGTGAGTAACAGGGGTAGAGAAGGGTATTCTACAATTAATACTGCTTGCAAGGAAAAACATAAGGCAAGATTTCTCTGTCTTTACACAACTGACCACTGGGAAAACACATTTACTTTAATTAATTTCTGTTCTATGCAATGCACCAGGGTTTAACAGCACACCTGCAATTTATTTGAAACCACTAGTGCTCATTTATTAGCATTATATATCTTTAGACAAGTCAGAAAAATGCATGATTTGAAAAATTGCAACACTTGAAAAGTATTGAGTAATAGCCTTGTAGATCATCAGAAACTATATATTATATCTAAAGCTCTAGCAATATTTAGGGAAATATGCATAAGCACACACACACACGTATATATATATACATAGAGGCATTCGTACTGACACTGTCATAGAGAGATTTATTGTTGTCAGTATGCATTATTATATACACAATATATTTATGTATATATATGTGTGTGTGTGTTAAAAATAATATTCATGTTCATCTGGATATATCCATAAAAATATATGATTTTATTTACAAACATTCCATTAATTACATGTATATCTTGTTTATAATGTATAACTTACATGAACATTTATAGTTTGATATGTACACATATATATGTAAAGAGGCTTGCATTTTTTTTTTGTTTGTAAAACCCTTTTTAAAGCTTTTGTTAAATTTTGAGTGGAAGTTTTTACTAGCCACATGGGCGCCATCTGTAAGGAGTACGGGTTTTTCCGCCCTCTGCCAGTCTTGTCTCCCCACCGCACAAGCCCCAAATAATGTACAGAGACTCTGTATTTGATACAATGTTGTTGGCCCGGTTACTTGTTTCTTATAGGTTAGCTCTGCCTTAAGTATTAACCCATTTCTGCTGATCTATGTACTTCTCTTACCGGGGAGCCGGCGGCATACTGCTTTCTCCAGACTCTCAATCTTGACCCCTCCTTACTACTTCCTATTTCCTCCTTGTCTCCTAGTCCCTCCTATCTTCCTTTCCTATTGGCCAACAGTGCTTTATTATTAACCAGTATGAAAAACATATACAGAATGACATCTTGTCCTTTGATATATCTGGAATCAGCAGAGAACCATTCCTGGGACACCATGCATATGCTTACTTCCTTTATATTTGCTTATTTTGTGAACATAGCCTCATGTAAACTTTAAGTAATCTCTAGATTAGCATAACACCTAATACACTATAAATACTATGCAAATATTTGTGGAATATAATTATTTATTTAAAAATGACAAGGAAAAATATCTAAATATTTAATACAGATAGATTTCTTTTCATGCATTTTCATTTTCCAGTGGTTTAATTGGTGGATGCAGGGTCTGAGTTCACAGGAGTCAGAGGCTGTGTGTGCAGGGATGTAGCTTTTGCTAGATGAGTGAATTTTTTTCAGATATAATGTTTTTTAGGAACTGAAGAATTGAAGGAGAGAATTTCCTATTATATACTGAAAAAAAATCTAACTATTGCCTTGGCAATTTGTAGTAAAATTGAGTCTATATAGGCAATTGTGGTAATTTCTAGAGCAGTTCTAATTTAATCTATCAAGGACTTGGGAGAAACATGAGACTGTGAGCCTGTATATTAAAACTTGAGAAATTCTAGAGTAGTTGTGGATTAATGTCAGAGGACTGGGAGATATATGGAACTAACACAGCATATGGTTCCAAACATGGGCAGGAAGTAACTTTTCAAGTCATCATCAGTGAAAAGAGAGTAGGTGAAAAGGGTTAACTTTTTGGTCACATGTAGAAACAGAAGCTATGAAATAGAACAATGACATGAGTTACAAATAAGGCATGGAGTCCCAATTCTTGGGGCATGGAAGACTTCAAAGCTATAGTAGATAATGTATCAGCCATTGCAGTCATACAAAAGGCTTTCTATATAGATCTAGGGGCAGGGGTCAGGGGCAAGAAGGTACCCATAGTTTAGGATAGGAGCCTCCAACAATCCTCATCCATTCTTCTTCTGAGCATTCAGGAAGGGGAAGAAAGGGTATGAACCATGATTAATTCACACAGTTAGACATAAAACAAATAGCAAAACATAATCTTTGTTCTTCTTTTTAACTAGAATCCATTGGAAGTGGTATAAAGGGGGTGTTGATGAGAGCTAGAAGGCAAGAAAATTAAATGGACTCCAGAAAGCTAGCTGCAAATTCATCATAACATCACAAGATGATGTCCTTAGAAGGTCCCAGACTTTGTATTATGTCTAAGCAAACCTGGACATGGCCCAGTGAAAGAGAATATTTTAATGTATGTTTTCATAGCTCATCTAGCTCACTCAAAAGGAGATATTTAGCCTTGAGTCTAAGCTGTCATAATGTGTCATCAGCTCTGCCCTCTGCTGCTGATCTAATGTTAAACACTGACAGCTTCCTGTCTAGAAGCAATGTTTTCCAGGAGTTGACAAGAAAGGAGAAACAATGTTTCAGAAGAGAGAACATTGTCTCTAAGTTTTGGAATATAACCTTTAATTCCAAGGTCAAGTCTGTACTACATTATGGCCAGCCCACAAGGACCATTACAGCTGCAGTAAAGCAGCATTATAGAAAATCCATCTTGTAGCTGTATAAATGGTGACAGTTCTTGTTTACTCAGAAGCAGTGGCCTTCTTGTTTATAGGGCTGGGATTATAAACTAGGCCTTACCCATGCTAGAGAATAAATGCCCATCTGATTCACCTCAGGACTTAGGAGCAGTTTCTGTTGAGTACCTTTGGACACATCACTTCTATTTTTGCAAACTTGATTACTAGCTAACCAAGCAAGACTACACCAGTCACAAATACCTGTATACATTCTTTTGAATGTGGAATCCTTGTTATTGCATCAAGTAGACACAACTCAACCAAGGGCACAATACCCATAAATGTTATATTACTAATGATATCATCCCTAACTAAAGATGATATCACACAAGAGAAAGTCTTTCTGCTTCTAATTATGAAATGAGGAGAGAACTAAATTAAGTACTTGAAAAACACAGAGGAAAAAAAATTATAACTTTTCTTCTAAATTTCAAATTGTCTGAATTTAAGATACTCGAGATTAATTTCCAGAGTCTGATTTCTTATATTTTAATACTGTTATTAGTGACAGAAATAAATATAAAGGAATATGTACTATTTATATTGACATTTTATACCAAGATTATATATATATATATGTATATATATATATACATATATATATATATGATATATGATGTGATTAGTGCAAAGGTCCAGAAAACATAAAAGTCACAATTTTATAATTTAGGTCTAATTATTCTCAACTTTCATTTATACTGGAAAGAGAGGCAATGTCTAGAATTCCTAGTGTTTGTTGTGAGAATTGGAATAGCATTGTGAGAATTCCAAGTTTGTCTGGTAAAGTATACCCACAGACAGTAAATGGCCCAATATTTATGTTTTTCAGTAAGAAGTTTGGTAAAGAAGAAAGGCACTGTACTACACATAGGCAAACCTAGGAATTGTAAGTTAACATTCTTCCTTTGTGTTGATTTTTGCATATTGTTGGCAGCTGGCTTCAGTGAGTTCCATCATGCCACTGTGCTCAGTAGAGAATGGATGATGGAAGCTGTGAATGTTGGAAAGAGGGGGACTATCAACTCCATAGACATTTCTAAAGACAATGATATGTAGTGTGAGTTGCAATTATGTGAACAGTTATTGCATTTCAATCTAATTAGTATGTCCACAGAGAGAAGGTTGTGTTTATCTTGTTAACGTCTTAAAAACAGCCTAGGATACAATAAACCACCCACTGGCTATGAGCATGCTAGGACTAAGGGAAATGTCTTGTTCTATCCTTCTTTAACAGCTTAATGGATGGAATGATATTTTCAAATATTTTGAATGACCCTTTTGTTACATTTTGGTAATTTTCTGAAAATGTATTTTAATCAGAAAAATATAGGATTATAAATGATAACCACTATCAATACTCTTGGCTTATATAAGTCAAAGTTCAAGTCCTTCAATGCCCAAAGTAACAATTGACTTTTTCTAAACACAAGTTTTTTGTTGTTTTTTATTGTTATTTTAGTTTTTTTAATGATATTTTCATTTAAATTTGAAAGAAGCTTGTTTTACATGTGGATCCCAGTTCCCTCACACTCCCCTCTTACCTGTTCCTCTCTCTACCCATATCTCATCCCTTTCTGATCCCTGGGAGGGGAAGGTGAGGCAAGGCCTTCCTTCCATGGGAAGTCTTCAAAGTCTGTCATCATTTGGGGCAGGGCCTAGGCCCTCCCCCATGTGTCAAGGATGAGAGAATATGCCTCTATGTGGAATGGGCTCCCAAAGTCCATTCCTATACTATGGATAAATACTGATCCACTACCAGAAGCCCAATAGACAGACCTGTCCTTCAAACTAATACCCATGTTCATGGCATCTGGGTGGGTCCTATACTCTTTTTCCAGATATCAGATTAGGGTCCATGAGCTCCCCCTTGTTCAGTTCAGCTAAATGCAAGTTTTTAAATGGCTCTCATTCAGTTTTCTTTGACTAAAATCAATAGAAGGTTTTGAAAAGCAGGGTGAGACAAAGCGAAGTAGTAAATATTTCTTTAGAATTATTTTTATCATGAGCATTTTCCTCAGATTTTAGAAAATAATGCCACTGAGAACAATTTTAGGTGTGTGTCTTTCCTGTTTTATTCCACTTCTTATTTGAACAAACTTTTATTTGTTGCAATACACATAAGCCTACAAATCTTTACTGCAGAGAAACAAAGAAGGTAAATATCAGATATTGCTCTTCCCCAAACTCTGAAGTGCCTTTACTATGTGAGTGATTTACATTATGTTCATGATTTGCCAAGTACAAGGAAAAAAAAAACTACTTAGAACAGAGGTTAATCACACAAATGACACTGATATTATGTACAGAAAGAGATATAAAATTTTGAGAAGTTAATTTCCAAATGAATTCATTAAAAACATGAAAATAACATTAGGACCACCATGATAATTAATAAAGCTGAATCCACATTTATTTGTGGCTTTCTTCCAGCCACAACTACATGAAGAGTGCAATAGGCAATACATTTTGTTTCCAAGTAATTTGACTAGCATTAAAAATAAAACAAGATATGAAAATTCATTTAAAAACAAGGGAACTTCCTGTCCTGTTTAGACTGTATTATTCATGCTGACAATAAAACAAGAAATACTTCAAGACAGTCACTGGTGTTAGAGTAGGATTCCAGATATCAGAGGTAACTGCCTCTTAATTTAATGCTTTTTTTTCCTGAAGTTGTCTAGAATGGTGTGAAGATGGAAATATGTTACCTCCCTATATGTGAGAGTTACTTTTTTGATGGTGTGGTAAAAATTGACAAAGCAGGAAGCTATAGATTGCATTTTCACCCAAAAATAAGAGTCATAGAGTGAAGTCAGGGCAGACTCTCAAAGTGATGTACTACTTTCAGGAAGACTTCATCTCTTCAAGGTTCCATAAACTCCCTAAACATCACCAACGACCAAGAAATCAAATATGTGAGAACATAGCAGACACTTTTCATTCAAACCACCACACTATGCTATTTAAAAGTATAATCACCCATGGAAAATTCTAGTAAATAAATAGCTATCTATAGATTATTTTGTGTTGTGAGCTTAATGGTATAAATAAAAGGTCACCCTCAGCATTTATATTTGTCTTGCCAAATAATGGAATAAGGCACAGATAACCATTATTCACTATTCTCTGGGCCATTAATATATTGCTTTAAACAATTTACTATTTGGGGCAAATTACACCTGGTAAATCCTCAATGCATTTCTGTAGAATTAGATTAATTCTTACTAATCTGTGGTCAAAGTCTGGAACCTTTCAATGTCATGATTCCTGTTCATACAGAGTTATAATGCTTACTTATTTCATTTCCATAAATATTCATGGTAATCTTTGATATAACCTATAACCATTTGATTTTTTTATAACTAAAACAAATTTATCAGCATTTTCAAAAGAAAATTATTGAGAGGACTTGTGAATTAAAATCTGAAAACACGTTCATGTCTGTAGGCAGAATTTTCTTTGGGCCACCAACACGAAAAATAACAACACAGAGATATTATTAATTATAAAATCTTGGCCTTAGCTTGGGCTTATTCGTAACTAGCCCTTATACATTAAATTAACCCACTTCTATTAATTTGCATTTTGTCATATACCACCCATCCTATTCCCTCTGTCTCCTCTCTTCTTTCTCACACACCTTGATTATTCCTTCTTTTTATTTCTGCCCAGAAGCCCTGCCTATGTTTCCTGCCTAATTATTGGCCACTCAGCCTTTTAGTACACTGATCATAACAAATATGCCTTCACATTTTGTTCAAACATCACACAGTTCATATCCTCATTAGAGAATGCAACTAAAGCAGAAAGAACAAATAATTTCTCTCTGTGTATAGATAAACTTAGAAAGCTTGTACTGCCTCATGGTAGAATATTCTATAAAGGCATCTCTACTCTGATGCCAACATCTTTGTCGTCTCTCTGCTTGCTCTGAACACTGACATAGTGACAGATCCTTTGTAACAGTCAGGTTTACAATAAATACATGACTGAGTGGAACTTTCTGTCGTATTTTTGACCTTGGCTTTCACAGGATTCTCCATTGGACACAAGTAGCTAGGAGAGATTCAGAGATTTCCCGCTGAATGTTATTTTATATTGTGGTACTTGTAATTGTATGTGTCAGTGACAATTTTAAAAAACCTGATAGACCCCACTGAATTATGAGGTATATATAAATCTTCCATATCAGGTAGATTTTAAACTGATGGTGTCAAACCAAGAGTGAAATAAAAGAGTCTCCAGTACCTATTCTAAAAGGCTTATATCAGGCATGATTTTATGATTCATTAGCTTAAAGAAATGATTCTACCCATTTTTAAATGCAATGTACATGAACATATTTCATCCATGATAAGTTGTTAATAATATGAGAGAAAGAGGTCAGCTGATAAAGTAAAACTCTCCAAAATTTTGCTACTGGATGTTTGATTTCATTGTAATTAATATGATTATGCCTAATTGGAATGCTCAACTGCTAAGGATAGAAGATTGATAGGTTAATTGATCCAGACTTGTTAGTAATGTCCTGAGATTCACTGGTTTTTGAAGCGTGACACATACAGTATATGATTAAATTTTGAAATCTTTTAAAATTGCTAGTTATGAAATTTCAATAAAGCTTAGGAATACAGAAATCAAGCAAAAGTAGAAACTGTCCTTTTGCTAAGGTTAATTGGTTCTTTTCCTCATTTGGTTCGATTAATGTCCCATCCTTTAGGTTGACACAGTTTGCATAAGTGTTCAGGGTGTTTTGTAGTGATTTCACAGTACAACTCCCATTAAAAAACTTGAACTGCATGACTAAATCAAAGCATGCTGCTTTGAAAATGTACCCCACTATTTTCAGTGTATTAAGCTGTCAGAAGTTGAAAAAATTGGGCTCACATTTCAAATTTGAAAGTATATTTGGAATGCATTTATGTCCTTTTTATCCAAAGTTCATATGAAATTTAAATGGAAGCATCACTTTATTAGGGACTCAACATTAATGCACAAAAACAACATCCACTTTAGAAATATCCCTGAAAGTGTTATAGTTTAATGACCCAAAGGTAATCAGTTGCAATGTCTATCCACTGGACTTTGCTCCATTATAAACAAAAGATCCATGTTTTCTCACTGTTTTGTCACTTAAAGCACATGACAACTAGTTTTTTAGGGATTTTTGCATTCAATTCATTGAGTAGTGTGTTCATCAATCAATGAGCAAATGATTACAAAACAAGAGCCCTAGAAGCAAGCATTGTGTTGGTCTTCTCCCCAACACTTCTCAGTGTTCTGTACTTGACACCCCAATGCTTGGTAAACATTTACTACTTTGAAATTTTCTTTTAAATTAAAGAAGAGAATACTTAACAATGAAACATCAGCCCTCTTGCTAGTGCAGCATGAAGTTGTGTGTCTAAGTGTACACATCAGCCAGGTATTGGTGGTACACGCCTTTAATCCCAGTACTCGGGAAGCAGAGGCAGGCAGTTCTTTGTCAGTTCAAGGCGGGCCTGGTCTACAGAGCTAGTTACATGACAGGTTCCAAAACAATAAAATACAGAAAAACCATGTCTCAAAAAAACAAAAGAAAAAAAATCAAACAAACAAAATGTGTACATTGTCTCCAACAGGCATTTGATGCATTGGAAACTCTGGCTTTTGTTTGCAGCTAAAACAGATTGAGCATCCATTTTATTTGCTCACTTGAATCTTCAGTGACTTGGTATAGTTATGTTGTTAGCTTTTAGTCCCTCATATTTTCTCCATATACACCAGGTATAATAATATAATATTTACAAATGGTATTCTAACAACAAAGTTATTTAAAGTCCAGATGGAAAAGTTGTTCCTAAAATAAGGCAAACCCTACAAATGTGTTGTAATATATGGGCACTGCCAAAGAGTCTTATTTCTATTTCCTAATAATTACCTTCATGGTATATGGAGCTATGATCTCAAGCTTCTACTCTGACTCAAAATTCTCTTTCATAGTATATTGATTTCATCTGTTCAATGGTGTACAATAATTATTTGAAAGTGGTAGAATTTATTCTTAAAATATTTTTGTGCTTCCCAAAGCCCTGCTATACATAATCAGGATTATTAAGTCTTTAAATTAATTATATACTTAATACAAGGTCATAAATTATTAAAATGATTGCATATACTATTACCACATATATTTTATGAAATTAAAGAATGCACATTTATTTGTGTGTAGCACAATATTTTACACATGTAAACATATACATAGCAGATTTTTAATTTGGGACAATTTATGTAACGTTGCTGTAAAAATTCACACAGGCATAAAAGAGATAAGCTACTGTTTTTATTGACTGTATTAGTGAAAGTTTATGTAGTTGACCTTAGACAGAGAGCAACATAAAGTGATATTTGAATATTAAGTAAGTATCAAATTTGGTGAAGTTTATGTGAGTGAAGCAAAACACTGACTTTTTTGTATATTTTAAAGATATTACAGTTAAAATTATTGATTAAAATAAAAGTTTGCTTTAATTCAATGAAAAGTATTCACCACATAGTTTAAAAGAGGAAATATTTTTCACTGATTTTTAACAAGAACTAAAAGGATTAAATGTTCAATAAAATTAAATAAAAAGATATTAAAAATTGTTTTAAATCTATATGGCTTTTACCCTTAAAGATATTTTATTTCATTAAAAAAAGTAACAATTAAGTAAGTCACTATAGTTTCTGTAACAAAATTGCCAATATATTTTGTAATTGCTGAATCTATATTTGTCCTACATACAAAAGGAATGGTTTCTTGACTATCATATAACTCATTATAAAGTATTTGTAGAAATACTTTCTATAAACATAATTTTGTCCCTTTTGTGATGTTATTTCAGTACAAAACAAAATACTGGATTAAAATTCCGTTGGAAATTACTTGTTCCAAAGATATAACCCTGTCCCATATCTTATCCTCTTTTCATCATATTTGTATATGGAAGCATAGAAAGTGATTCCAACAAGTATTCACCTGCTGGTTGCAGACTACTCACTAGCTAGCTATGCTCTGGGTTCTATCTTCAGTGAACTCTAAAAAAAAAAAAAAAAAAAAAAAAAATGTGCACAATATGATTCCTTGAAAACTTTTCTTCTATATAAAAGAAAGTCAAGGGAGCATAGGGATAATAAAGGGTTGGATTCACTTGTCATTTGCCTTTATTTCTTTAACATTAATTGACAAATTACTCTTTTTTTCTGATATAATTAGCAACATCCTGAAGGAATCCAGTACTTGAAATGATTATTTCCAATGATGCTTTAAATGCCACACCTAAAGCTTGGGGATCATTGTAGAGACAGGATAGAAAGACTGTTAAGAACCAGAGAATCAAAAAGTTAGCCATGAGATTGTCTCTCTCAAGATTGTCAGATGCTACATTCAAAAAATCTCACCAAAATGACTGCGTAAACTTAAGCTTAATAGAGACAATAACAACAGAAATATCAAAGTTTACAAGGGAAGGTCCATGAGGTCTCAAATCTAATCAAAGAATAATAGACAACCAAGGAAATGGAAAACTTGGAGTGGGAAAAATAGTCTTCGCCGGGGAAGAGAACACCAATGAGTTATCCATACGGTAAGCTCTGAAAATATGAATACGAGTAATAGTATGCAGATTCAACCAATTGTGTTTATGCCTTTAAGAATGTACACCCATAGGTATCATATAGGTAGACAAGTAGCTAGATAGATAAATAGATAGACAGGTAAATAGTTCAGGTGTATGTAACAACAATTATTGAAAAACAAGGTCAAAATTTTGAAAGAGAGAAAGGAATAAAATATGGGAAGTTTGGACAGCAGACAGGGAATGAGGGAATCGTGTAATTGTATTTTAATCTAAAAATAAAGAAAATAATATTTTTACCAATATTTTATAATGGAGAAGAAAGGAATATATAAGCTACAAATGAAAAGAGAATTGAGAACTGTCTCCAATGGGAGCATTTATATGCATTATCGCCTTTTATGAGTGTTAGAGGCAGAGTGCCAGCCTTCTCTAATGCCTGTATGCTCATTCTTGCCATGTATGAATATCTCCAATAATAGACTAAAGATTACAGCAGAATGAAATCTGCCAAGCTGCTGATTTAACATAAGTAGATTATACTGGATTATACAGGTGGGCTCAGTAACCACAGAGACTACTAAAAAGGGTAGAGGCTGGGGAGGAAACTTGAAGAAAGAAAGGGAGAGATGAGAGACTAAAAGAAACATGAAGAAGACATTTCTGTGAAGTAAACATTCCTGGCTTTGAAGATGGAGGATAAAGGCTGAGAGCAAAGAAATCTATGAGATGGCAGAATTTGGAAATGGCATGAAAACTGACTTTCCTTAAGAACCTTAAAAAAAAAAAAAACTGCTACTGAACACACCTTAATTTTGTCTGACTGAGAGCCCCACATTAGACTTCCGATCCCTGTGCAATTTGATGAAGTCATATTTTCATTGTTTTAAGATACTAAATTTATGGTCATTTTAAAAAAACAAGTGAAAGTTGATATGTAATTGTTATCATACAGATTATTCTTCTCATTATGCTTCATCCGGTGACACAATTCCACAGACTTTCAGCTGTATGGATTCCTAAAGATGGGTGGCTTAACCCCAACTTGTTCAATGCAAACCCATGTGACTCTAGTTTATTCTACATATAAACTTGCATAATGTGTGTATTTTGGTGGGTGTGTGTGGGTTTTCTAATTTTCAGAAATGACATGAAAATATCTTGCTTGGTTCCCTGAATTTAAATTAATTTTTATAGGCTACAAAGTACAATACCTTTTTGTTAATATACAAAAGAAACAATCCCCCTGTGTCCAAAAAAAAAAAAAAAGATCTGTTGCATCTATGAAACAATATATATTTATTTTATAGGACATTCAAATAATTAGCTTCGGTTGCCACCTGGCCCATTACCATTATATCACATTCACACCCCTGCTTTCTGAACACCGCTTTTTTTTTTTTTTTTTTTTTTTTGGTATTTTTTGTTCTCATCCACCACGACCAGCAAGGAAGACGCAATGCTCAGACTCTTCTTTAAGCAGTTTTATTCAGGAACCTTGAACAATCTTTTGAATCCAGGGAAAGCCAGCCCATAGCTTAAAAGCCCTTAGGTAGTCAACCCCAGCATGCCATGTGGTGAATACAGACAGGTCCACATACAGGGAAGCAAGCCAGATTCTCAGCCTTAGCCAAATATGGAGTTGTTTATTACAGAGAGCGCTCACCATCGGGAAGGTGGAAGGCGGAAGCCAGCACCATCTTTAAGGTGCTGCACTTCGCAGCTCTCTACAATTTTTTAAAAATTTTTATTTTTCTTATTTTACATATCGATCCCTATTCCCTCTTACTCCCTCCTTCCCTCCCTCTCCCTAAATACTGAGCTGAACATGGCTTTTCAAAGAATAACTGCTCCAGATAACAGAAAACATGCAGTAGAGAAAAATATACACCAAGAAAACAGTACAAGGGGTGTGGCTGATCAGTGCTTGGTCCCTAGTGAGATCTCCCTTCTGGATTGTCATTTCTTTCATTGAGATTTATCCTTTAAATGTGGAGAAGAAAATCTCACTTATTTTGTTTTGTAATTCACAGAAAATCAGTTCTAAAAACTAGTACCAGGGAGAAAAGCACTAAATGGACTTACACTGGCAAGAACACGCAAGCACTATAGACATGACAGAGAAAGGGAAATATCACTGACTTTGGAATGCAAAATGATAGCTATGCAGAAGTGTCAGCTTGGACCATTGTCAGACTTTATCTTGAAAGCCATTGAGGATGATTTCAGTGACATTCCAAAGTTAACCTTAAGTCATCAAGAAAATGTGAAATCATATTCCCTTGCCTTTGTTTCAGAAGGCAGGAAAATATAAGCTGATTTTTTTTATCAAGCCTTTCACCTTTAGCACTGACATTTGTTTGTAACTCTATAATGTTCTAATCATTGCCACACGCAGTTTGTGTACTTCATCTCAATGAATCAATGGATAGAATGAAAAATGTAATAAAATAGAAGATACAGTACAGTGAATCACACTTACTTAGTCTGGCAGTTGTCCTCATGCTTACATTCAGTGAGAAAAATACGTATCCCAGACAAGTTTAAGTTGCTGATAGTCACAGTTGATACAGGCCAGTTTGGAGAGATTAGAAGGTGAAAAGACAGAAGTCACCTTTTCCTGATTCTAGCAGCAGAACAGCAAAAGATCTAGTCCAGATGGCTTGACCATCCTTCAAGAGACGCAAGACTTAGAATTCCCTCTCAAGGAGCTCAATGCTCTCCATAGTTTGCTGATAATTGGTTCTTCAGCAGCAGACATTGTCTCACAGTTGAGAGGAATGGCTGAATCTCGATCTTTGGATATTTAACACTAATTACTAGCACCTCTTTGTGCTCTCAGCCTTCCTCTTTCAAATTCCGAGTCCTTCCCAGCATCAGTGTCATTGATATCTCTACAGCTCCAATTGAAAACACACTTCCCATCTTTCATTCTCCTGATATAAAATCAACAAATGAGAAATGAAATAAAATATGCTTATTAAAAAGCTTATTGTATATTTTTTGGCCATCTAGCAAAACAAGTGCCAAAAATGTACTGTTTGATCTCAACTTTTGTACTTGGGTGATTATCACAAAAATTCAAGACACTGTCAGCAAACCTCTTGAGAAATTAAAACCACTTTGATACATTTTGAGAGTTATAATGCCTAAAGCACTAATTTTAGTCATCTCATAGTATGGCCTGGAGGAAAAAATTAATCTGGATGTAGGTGAAACATCACGCCTCTCCTCCAGCACAAAGAAGAGGCAAATGACAGAGTGAATTAACAGCTTCAACATAATTAGGAGAACATTTCATAGTCAACATTCATGCTGTGAAGAATGAGTAAGATTTGGACCAAGAGCTGCACACACATGTGAAATAAGACAAATGAATCATGCTCTTGATGGTTTATTTATATATTTTGTAATAAATTGTGATATATAAGAAAAAGAACAGATACATTTGACTCAAAAAGCTATTACACATATTTTTTCCTATTCAGAGCTTTTCCCTGATAGGTTGCAAAGTCAGGTTGGAGAAACCATTCACTTTAATGTGTGAGGACAAGGCAAAGCATTAAAGTGCTTATTTGGTATACATGTATAATTGATGTTCTTGTCACAGATTTATCATTTTCCCATATGCTCAGTCCATAGCTCCCATTGATAATATTCCTCTGATATGTTGAACCTATGTCTTCTAAGTTGCTGAAATTCTGAAGAGATCATGGATGAACACTGTTTTCCTCTATTGCATATGCACTAGGTTTCCTGCTTTCCTATGTGAGCATCACATAGCAGTTGAATAGCTGCTGAATGCAGATAGCTAAAGGAAACAGAAAATTATGGTCTTCCTCATTAATTAGAATGTTTCCTATGATTCTTTCTACATATGAATTTAGCAAATAGAGCAAATAGAGTCTGTTCTCTGTTTCTTTAACTATAAAATGGAAATATATATATATATATATATATATATATATTTATAATTAAAACTCTTAAGCATATCCTGCTCTATCCCTAATGCCACAAGGCGATTTTCATTATTATAATAGAATACCTATATTGTATCTGGAATGGCTGCATAGTCTTGGTAAGTATGTGTGTGTGAGTGTGTGTGTGTGTGTGATTGTGTGTATGTATGTGTATTATTTTTATTATTGAAATTAAAGTGAACTCCTTTTTTGTATATATAAATATATTTTTTATTTTACATATAGATCCAAGTTCCTTATCCCTCTTCCCCTCCTTCCCATGCTTCCTGATAGCTCCTCCCCTACCATCCCTCCCCTACTCCACAGGGAAGGTGATGCCTTCCAGATGGGCTCATCAAAATCTGTCAAGCTTTTGCTTGACATTTAGCTAAGGTAGTATCCCTCCATGGGTAATGTGCTCCCAAAGTCCTTTCATTCACCAGGGATACATCCTGATTCCACTGTCAGGGGTCCCTTAGACTGCCCAGGCTTTCTTTTTTTTTTTTTTATGCATATAGAGTATTTTTTATTTAATTTTATATAACAAAGTCCAATTAAATGAAAACAAACATTTATACACAATATTTGGGAATTTGGGCGTCGTTCTTTCCAAACTACTTCCTGCTGGTAAGGGGCGCTGTCTTGGGGGATTCGAAGAAGATTCAGATATCCTAGCTGTAGTCTGTAGGGCTGTTTTGTCCAGCTGTTTGGAATGTAGGATCAGCTTGTACTCTGTTTCAGGCGGTCTGGTGTGATCAAACCACATTAGTCTGGAAGGAATCCACATCTTTTCATTTTCTGTGGAAACAAAAATAGAAATACTTCTCCCCAGTAACTTGTTCTTCAACTTAAATTTTGGAGTCAAAGCGTTTTTTTTTTTTTTTTTTTTTTTTTAATTATTTTACATGTCGATCCCAGTTCCCTCTCCCTCCCTCCCTCCCTCCCCCCAAGCCCTCCCTCCCTCCTTTCCTCCCTTTTGCCTTCTCTACCCTCTCCCATGCACTCTAAACACCCTCCCCTCCCAACCCCCCACCACAATACAATATGTAGGGGAATGCCATCCAGTTGGGGTCATGTAGATCTGACAGGTCCTGTGAAGTAGGGACTAGGGCTTCTCTCCTATCTCTAGAATAAGGCAGTTATCCCTCCATGGGGGATATGTTTGCAAAGTCCTTTTGTGCACCAGGGATACATCCTGGCTCCACTGTCTGAGGTCTCTTAGACTGCTCAGACCTTCTGGCTGAGACCCATATTCAGGGGGGTCCGAGTCAGACCCCTGTTGGCTTCCCAGCTATCAGTCTAGTGGCCCTTAGCTCCTCCTTGTTCAGGTAAGCTGTCTCTATGTACTTCTACCGCATGGTCTTGTCCTCTCCATCTGCTTCTGGGTTCTAGTTTGACTCAGTGTTTATGTATGGGTGTTTGCTCCTATTGTCAACAGGCATTAGTTGAGGACTCCATGGAGAAGTTAGTTGTTGATCTCACTCTCCGGGAAGGGCATTTATGATAGCCTTTCCACGGAAGCTGAGATTGTTAGTTGGGAGCAGTCTTGTAGTTCTTTCGACCTTTCTTTGTGTTCAACTTTATCTTCAAACCAATATTGGCTCCCTCTTTTATGTTCTCTCTCTCTGTCTCTGTCTCTCTCTCTCTTTCCTATTTTCCATTCCTAACCAGGCTCAATCCTCCTGGTCGCACATGCCTTCCTCTCCTCCCTCTCATTTTCTCCTACTTCTCTCTCCATTAGCTGTCCTCCCCCACTATACCTGAGGTCTGGGGGACTTGTCCCTTCCCAGTTCTGTGAGGGACTTTATATGAATCTCTTAGAATACAACTTGTATCCTAGTTCCTCTGGTGATGCCCAGGCTTTCTAACTGAGACATGTTCAGGGGAACTGAGTCAAGTACAATGCTGGTTTCCAAGCTATCAGTATGGGGTCCATGAGCTCCCCTTTGTTCAGGTCAGATGTCTCTGTGAGTTTCTGTACCCTGGAAATGAACTCCTTTTGACCTACAAAATAAGTCTCCTTCAATTAAGGAAATTGTAATATCTTATAAAAGGATTGGCAAAGCAAAAAAGATTGTTGCCAATTATGGATAATAGCAATACATTAATGATAATCACAATACACTATACCTAAGTGTAAGTGACATAATAGATATGGTAAGAGTTAAATTAGATATTTCTATCAACTTACTAATTTTTAAATCCTCATAGTTAACTTGAAAATAAATATTTGTATTACATTATATTTAAAAAAAACTTTTAAAGACACTATATTTCATATAAGAGTAAATGATTATATCTGTAACTCAGTGTTAAAAAGTCATGCAGAGTACCTTCTCATGTATAAATAATCTCCAGTCATGATAGTGATGTAGAGGAAGACTAAACTCTTCACTGGAAAATAAACTGAAAACACAGATTACTAGGGGCCTATGTTTCAAATAATGATGGACATTAAATCTTCAAGTGATGTTGAAAAGATAGCATCAAATTTAGTTATGTCACACTGATTATAGACTAGTAGAACTCACCATGGTCATAAATGTGCTGAGTTTCTGGAAATTTGTTGGGCATGTCATCCTGTGATTGAAGCTGGAGCCTTGCTCATACTAGTCAAGGGCTCTACTACTGTGCTATATCTTCCACAGTCTAGGGCATCTTTAGTACTAATTATCAAAAGAATTAGAGCTAATTCATTGAAATAACTAGACAGGAAGCCACTTAAAGCTATTTTCACATGTGTCTATATCTTATGAATCCATACATAGATATAGGTAAATGTAGATATGTATATGTAAATAAGTATACATGTGTATGTGTTTGTGTTCCTCAATAAACATATACAAATAATTTTTAATCTGTAATAAATATTTTTATTCTTGTCCATAGTCATGTGATTCCTAAAATATTCTCACTTTACATGGTGTGACCTCAAGGATAATCCAAAAGATATATAAAACCCCTAGTCTTATATGCTAGATGCCTGGTTATCACATTTTAAAAGAATTGTAAGCATTAAAATAATGATTCTTAAAAGAACTGAAAAATGAGAGTGTAATAGTTTCTAGCATGGAAACTGCTATGAGTTAAGTTCTAAACTCCCATGCAACATCAGCCACAGCACAAATATTGCAAAACCATCAACACCGAGGAAGTTGTAGAAGTTCCTTCCTGGGACAGCAGGTGTTTGGAATAAGAAGAAACCATGGTTATCCCAGGCATAAAGAAAATCTGTGATGAGGAGGTATGTAATAGCCAGTCACAGGCTGCTACAGTAGGAATTGCTTTGGCCACTTTTTCAAACACCTTAACCAGTGCTGTATAATGGAAGTAGGGATGCTTGATAGATGCTACTTATAAAGTCAGTGGTGGTTCTCATTCTTAGAGTACAAAGTTTGTGTCATTTTCTGAATGAGCAGTGTGTATGAAATGTAAGGTGCAAAATACTGTTTTAATCTGTTCTTCAAATAAGATCTACAGTGAGAGATAAGCAAATCTACAACCTGTTTTTGTTCTTTAAAGCTGAGCCAAATTTTGCAGTTGATCTATTTGTATTGCTATTTAATTCACGTCACACTTAAGATGAAATTATCTTTTCTTTTTTAACTTTAAAATTTAGAGATGCATGCATAGGTTTTGAATTTTATCTGATGTCAGACTTCCATTTACAAATTTATTTCAATGACATCAACCTATGAGTTGATCTCTAGACATGGAAATAATTTGCCAAGGGTATTTTATTCATTCATTCTGAGTCAGATAATCAAGACAACACTAAGGAAGTCAGGAAGTAAAAACTAATAGATACTAGACAGAGTGGTCAACATGCATGTTTGACTTAAATATTGCAATTGCCCATTCTAATCCTGAATTTTCTTTAATAAAATTAAAGTGCTTTTGAAAAGATAAGTTTTTTAGCTTGCTTGAAAACATAATATTTCTACCCTAACATGAACAATAAGGAAACCATCCATGAAAGAGAGCCCAAGTTTCAGAAAGAGGAGATCATAAACAGTCCTAATTTCCAAAGCTTTATAAAACTGCAAAGAAAGTAAATCTTATGTAAAACTATCCATTGAAACCTTGTGTTGTTACTCAGGGAGGTAATAGTAATACCAGCCCTTGGAAAATGAAGCCAGAGGATAGTCATACATTCAAGCCATCTTGGGTTATATAGTGAATTCCAGACCAGCCTAGCCAAGAGTGAAAACTCGTCTCAAAAAAACTAACCAAGAAATAAACAAACCACACTTCCCCCAAATTAAATCTAATTGAGAAACTATAGACTGCTTATAAGTAAATGTATTAAAAGTAAAAGAATTTCCTGGTGGCTGAATGCCTCACCAAACCTTGAGCTCAACAGCTACAAACAGAGAAAAGGGAAAAAAATCAAATAGTTTGAAAGAGCTTTGTAACACTATTCTGTATGCTTAAATATTGCACAGAAGACAAAAGCATTGAAAAAAAATGAGTGGTGAGAAGGAACAGGGATAAAGAGTGTAGAATTTCTGCTTTCAGAATGTGTTCTCTACTTCCCTGTACCAAAGATGTAAAATAGGTAACACAATATGGGGAGAAGCATGCATCGTGAAATGAGATGCAATTAAGTCATTTTAAAAATTCCCCAGTAATTACACACATATCAATTAGCCAAGTGCAAACTTGGCAAGTCTTTGTTTACTTGATCAGTACAGCAGTCAAAACCTATAATTCAGTTACTGAAATTTATTTTGAAACTAATAGGTATAGTCATAAACAAAATGCATTATCATGTACCTCTTAATAGGTTTCTCATGCTAGAACTAAGACTACTGAAAAGATAACATTTATAAAAGCTAATTACATACCTAGTATTCTTCTATGAGAGTTAGCTAGCTCTGAGTCATGAAGCAATTACTAATACCCACTTTATGGTGAATAAATGGAGACATGGGGAAGTCAAAGCTCACTCAGGGTCATAGATAATTGTTGGGAAAAGACTTGAGCCACTTGTCCTCACAATAACAACTCCACTGCATTTATCTCAAGAACAGACATTAGAAGTATGAGCTGAGAAGGGTAGCAGTGGCACATGTCTTTAATCACTGTACTTTGTAGGCAGAGACAGGCAAATCTCTATGAGTTAAAGACCAGCCCTAGTCTACAGAGGAAGTCCAGATCAGTCTCCAAAAGCTACAGAGAAACCCTACCTGGAAAAACAAAACAAAATGCACACACACACACACACACACACACACACACACACACCAAAAAGAAATATTGCCAGCACCATAAACTCTAATTTGATGAACTGATACTACATTTTTAATTGGCCAAGCTAAGCTTGTGATACAATTTTAGAGACAGGAGGAAAAACATAGAAACAGAAAATGTAGATAGAGTACTAGGACTGTACTATATAAGACCAGGATATAGGGGGGAACAAGATTTCAGGGCTAACTTAGGGAATTCTCAGGTAAGGGTATGAGTGTATATGGTCTGAACTGGTCCCAGACTCACCTCTGGCAGAGGCCATGGAGGGATACCTCCTTAGCCTAGAAGCAGGAGGGAGGGCCTAGTCCCTATTCCAAATAAATGACTTGACAGCTTTTGATGGTCCCTCCTGGAAGGCAACACCCTCCCGGTGGGGTTTAGGGGTATGGAATTGGAGGGTGGTTATAAGACTTGGGAGGGAGTGGAGAAGGGAGGGAGAGAGAGAGGAAAGGAGAGAGGGAGAGAGGGAAGGAGTTAGGGATCGATATGTAAAATAAGAAAAAAAAAAAGAATCAGAAAAATGTAACTTTTTCCAATCTGCCCTTATTAACTTCCTCATTGTTTAAAAGAATCTGTTGAACTGAATTACCCTAAAGATTTATGAACTTTCTCATAGTACATTGTAGAATTAAAATATTTAAGAATATATCAAATTCATTAATAATACAGAATAGGGCCATTATAAAATTAAGAAAAATGTTAAAATTATAAATGGAATTATCTGTCCAGATATTCTAGTTAACTTACTGGTGTCCATTAAAGACTTTGAAGTAAAGTTTGTAATAAATGGAAAAATGACAAGTGGATCTATATTAGCCTCCATTCCTGGGAGTAGTAGGATGTTCCTCTCTTAACTGTATGGAAGTAGGAGATGGAGACAAACCCAGTCACTAGATTTAATGTATTGTTAAAAAATACACAAGGCACATCATTTTCAATGTTCATTATGTCTAATTGTATAATTCAGCAGCATTAAATATAGTCACACTGTACAAATATTAGTCCTATTTGTCTTCAAATAACTTTTGTACAATATTTTTAAAGTTATAAAATGTACTAAGCATTGAAGACCTCAGATTTAGCTCTAGACTTTAAATATAAATATTTGTTCTAATGTCTCCAAGGAATAATAATCCAAAATCCTTGTGCATGTATAATCTATCATTCTATATTATTCTCAATATAACTTAATTTATCAACTACACATAAAAATAGAATATTTACATGGTATTTGTTTCTATTTTCACAAATGTAAAAATCTATCCTGGAACTCTCTTTTGAAAGCTATGTTCAGTTCAAATTAGAAAAGCAACTTTAATTTGCAGAGTGGCAGATCATTTGAGGATTATTGAGATGAAATCTATTTTGTGTTCAGAATGAAGTTCTTTACTTGACAGAAATGCAAACTTTGCCTCTCTTCTTTTTGCCTGTAAGAAAAAAAAATTTACCCTGTGTCAGTTGACTGTCATGACAAAATGTTATTCAGGTTAATATCTCTTACTATGTCAACAATAACATGAATCCTACATTTTAACCAGTGTTATCTGGCTTTATTAACAAATAAACTAAAATTAATGGAATGATAACATTGTTGTGAAAATAGACATTTTACTTCATTTATTATATTTAATTTGCTTGATCATGAACAAATGATTTTCTAGCCAAGAAAATACAAATTCTCTACATGCTCTCAGTTTTTAAAATAATTTGACAATTTCACTGGAGTCTCTTGAAATTATCCTTTAAACGTAATTAGGAAGAAAAAGCATTGAAATCACACTGCTACTAATGTTCCTGAATCAGAAATAGTGAAATATTGTTATGACAGTTGCCCTGGCAAACAAACAATGGCATTTCTAATCTCCTTCACATCCTTGAAGGAAAGTGTGCTATTGGCTAATGTTTATATTACCTAAATTCAGACTATTAGCCTAATTTACTGATTCTGTACCATGCTAATACTATGTCATTCATCTCTGTGCTATCTAAATGTTTTCACATAATGGAAGGGCACTTATTACCCCATCATGGCCTAAAACATCTTACCTTCCAGGGCTTTAACATCATTATCTCAAACTTGAACAACTTCACCTAGAAGTAGATTTGTTTTTGTTTCTGTTTTGACTTTAATAATATATGGCTCAGAAATAGGAAATTTATTTGCATTTAAATTGATAATTTGCTTTTTAAGTAAATTATCTCTGGAAAGATAGATCAGCAGTTAAGAGCACTGGCTGCCCTTCCAGAGGGAGGACCTTAATATGGAAGTTTCTTCCTGTGAGCCACTCCAAAGTAACCACACAGAAGCTTAATAGTAATTATAAGTGCTCGGTCAATAGCTACAGATGTTTATTACCCAACTCTTACATTTTCAATGAACCCATATTTTTTATCTATGCTTTTCCTTATGGATTTGTATGTTTTCTCAGCATGTACATTTTGCCCCTCTTTCTTTTCTCTGTGTCTTCTTGGATTCCTCTGATTATGCCCTTCCAAGCATTCTCTGTTTGGTTTTCCCCCATCATTATTCTGTCCAGTTACTGGCCAGTCAGTTTCTTAATTAATCCAATCATAGCAACATATATTCATACAGTATAAAGGGATATTCCACAAGAACCAGGGTATGATTCCCAGCACTTACCTGGTTGCCCAGAACTGCAATTCCAGTTGCAGGAATCTCAAACACCCACTTTTAGCTTTCATGGGTACCAGGTGTGTGTGATGCACAAACATACATGTAGGCAAATTAGTTATACATACAAAGTATAAAATTAAGGAAAATCATTTTAAAATTCAAATCTATGTTTTAAAATATCCTAAGAGAAGCCAACCCTGATTTTAATTTTCAGAAATAAATTATCATAAATCTAGAAACACCGCATGGGAGTGTGTTCTGTCCCACGTGGAAGGATCACAGGCAGCTGGCCACAGGTTCCTGTCCAGCATTCCCTTGAATTATACAATACGTCTACAAGTACAATCATAGTGGAGTACAGATGTTTTAAAAATCACAGGCCTGGAGTTCATGGTGCCACATGCTCTCATCAATAGCAAGGCCTTGCTGAAAAGCTATAAAGGAATCATCTCTACAGCAGAATATGAAGTCAACCATGAGTGGAGTTTTAGCCTTCTGAAAACATCATGATGGAATTGGTAAATGTGGTATAAAGTGTTTTCTTGTGATGATTATAGTTTCTTGTCCCCAGACATACACTTCCATTTCTTTCTACCAGAGCATCATAGATCCTAATTATTTAAGCTGATGAGCAGTCTTTCAGTGCTATATTTTCATATACAGCTTGACACTGATGCTTAGGTTTCCCATGCCCAGTTTTGCCTGTGAAATTAATTATATAAATCCTAATGATATTTCCAATAGTGAACTCAGATATTACTCCTTTGGCAAATATTTCATTGCCAACCATTAACAAATTGTGTGATCTGGGTTTGTCTGAATGGCCTCTAGTATCTTTACTTTAAATCTTCTATCTTGACAGGGATTCTTTCTACATGAACCTCCTACCTGCAGACTGAGTGCTGGTGAATGACAGTTAAAGTATTTTAAGATTCCTCAGTTCTTTGTTTTAAATACAAGCCCTTTGGGAAGTTTATTTTATTAGTCTACTTATTGTAGTCAACACTAATAATGTGTGATCCCAAAGAGCCACATTTGAGAGAAAGTAGTATCTAAGTAGAACATGGTTTAATAGGATTAATACTTTTCAATATCTCCTTTAGCTTTAGAAGAAGAATTAGTTTGTAGCTTGGGCTGTAGCTCATTTGGAAGAATGGTTGGCTAGGATTCATGAAGCCCACAAGATGATACTCAGTACTGAAATAACCAGGTGTGCAACTGTGAAACCCTAGCACTCAGAAATTTAAGATGATTCTTAGTTATATAAAAATGTTTCCTGGGAAGTCTGGGATATATTAGATAACAGACCTCACAAAACAAGTTTTCTATTGCTGTGATAAAACCATGACCAAAAGAAGCTCAGGGGAAATGGTTTACTTAAGCATACAGTTCCACATCACAGTCTATTGTCAAAGGAAATCTGGGTAGAAAGTCAAGACAGGAACATGGATGATGCAGGAACTGGAGCAGAAAGCACGGAAGGGTGCTACTTACTGAATTGATTCTCCTGGATGGCTCAGCTTATTGTCTTATAGCAGCTCTCAGTACCACTATTCCAGGGGTGACACCACCCCTAAGGATCTATGCCCTCCCACATCAAACATCAATCAAGAAAATCCACCAACACAGGCTTATCTACATGTAATATGATGAAGGAATTTTCTCAGTTGAGGTTCCACTCATCCAGGTAATTCTAATGTATGTCAACTTGATCAAAATAAACTAGCCTAGGACATATGCCAATTTTTATGTCTGCCATTGACATAGACTGGACAGATTAAATGTATCCCAGTCATGTCTTGAGGAACACTCAGATTAAAACAAGTTTTGAAGATAAAATAATATTGACAAGTAGGAAAAGACAATGGTGTTTTAAATACCAAGTTTTCACAATTTGGAAAGGTTAGATCCAGCTGGCAATCTTGTACAGACATAAAACAATGCATGGTGATGCATGTGTTTTCATGTAACAGGAAAGCGGAGGAAAAAGGAAATATCAATATTTCCTCAGAAAACGTATTTCCTGTGATTTGCTTCATCTCTGTATGGTAATAGTTTTATATGAAATGCCTCAAAAATCATTCACATCAACTAAAAGTAAGTCCTATAGTTTCTTTGTAAATTATAGAAATTCTGTGTTAGACAGTTGCAGATATTATCATAATCTCTTTACCCTGACAAAAACACCATTTTGTATTTATTTCCCATTTTAAATGGCTCCATGATTTCTTAATATGAGTGAAATTAGCAAAAACATCAGGTCTCTGAAATAACAATCATACTAAAATTTTGAAAACTGCAAAAGAAATGCAAACCTTATTTAGCATTAAAAAATGGTTCCTCCTTATCAAATACTGTGTTGTTCTAGTCATAATCTTTATTGTTCATTTATCTTGAAACAAGATTTAAAGTCATGCAGTCTTAATCATAAAATTTGCTTTATTTTATTCAGGTTGTGTTTTGTTTGTTTGTTTTCTCTCTTTGGGGCCTGTCATCCAGCTCCCAAGTAAATAAATTGAGACATAATTACTTATGAATTGTTAGCTTGGCTTGTTTTTGGTCAGCTTTTCTAACTTAAATTATCCCCTTTCACTTTAACTACATTTTGCTTCTGGGCCTTTTACCTGGCTTTATGCTATATATCTTTCTTTCCTTTTTATTCCCTGGTGTCCTCCTCTCCTTCTTCTTTTCCTTTTCCTCTCTCTTCTTTAAATCCTAGATTTCTCCTGCAATTAATTTTCTCTACCTGGCAGCCCAACCTGTTTCTTTCTTCTACCTAGATAATGGCTCTATAGCTCTTTATTAGACCAATCAGTTGTTTCAGGCAGGCAAAGTAGCACAGCTTCACAGAGTTAAACAAATGCAGCATAGAATAATGCAATGCAGCTTTGTGTCATTAAACAAATATCCCATGGCATAAATTAATGTAACACAACTTAAACTGGTATTTTACAACATTTTATATGAAACAGAATTTTTTTCTGTGAATAGTGAAGGTGAGAGGATGGTACAAGTTCTGAAGATTTTTCGTCTAGTATAATGTAATTCATGGTTAAATTAAAAAAGCTTTTCTTCCCTTCAATTAAATATATATATATAATACCTGAATCAATTTATTAATTCTTTCCATAATTTTATAACAGCAGTGTTCTCCACAGAAATAATGCAAAATTAATTGTGTTTTCAAAGATGAGTTTAACTGATGGAATTTACGTTTTAAGATGTCTTGAGTTTGAAATAGAACAATAAGGTGGTACAAGGGAAAAGAGAAATTATATATGCATATATAATTTAAAATAAAAGTGTCTTAGGAAGACTTCTTTCACAAAGAAGCTTGAGCAAAGGCAACTTCTCTATTGTGCTAATATTTCAGAGGAGTCATTTGATTACATGATTGCTGTGATTACATATTGCCTGAAACAATTCTCTTAGCACTTTGTTCCAATTTGAGCCAGAGATTTATATTTTAAAGATACTACAGTCTTACCACAAATGAAGTTGATGTTATGTAACATGGATTTCCTGGTAGTTGGGGGCTAAAATTTCTTATCCATATGCATTTTTGGAGACCTAGCAGACTCAGTATCTATCATTTTCAAGGGATGGCTGTTTCCTTGGAGGAGGAAGGAAACAAGCAGTAGACAGAAGGGAAAAACGAGAAAAAAGTTAAAGTTTTGCTTGCTTCTTTAATCTCCTTGGCCTTCAAGGGAATGGTCTCTCACATTTTTCTTCTTAACAATTTTCGCGTGGCCACAGGTAAATCTAAAAGAACTTTGAAAACAGACTTAGGCCAAGAAATTAGTTCCCAACATCAAGAAAAGAAGTAAAGAACATTGCTGGACAACAAATAACAAACAAGCAAAAAGCCAGGGTAACATATTATCCTGAATAATAATAATAATAATAATAATAATAATAATAATACTAATAATAATAATAATACTGCTGGAGGTATCACTATACCAGATTTCAACTCACACTATTGAACCTCCAGATTATTTTAACTACATTCCTATAAATATATTGGGAGACCTAGTAAGTTCCTAATTGTCTGCATGAATTGGTGCTTTTTTCATAGAGGTATTTTTAAATGATAATAGGTTCTAGCTTTTAAATCAATATCAATGAAACTCCCAAAGAAGCATATTCTGTATGTGTGCCAGCAGTCTCTCATTGTATACAACCAAGAAAAGGCAAGTGAAAATAAGTCTTCATTCATTCTGCCTAGATCTGTTTCTCAATAGGCATAGATTACATGTATTTATTTTGTAGAACATGAAGAGAAACATTTCAATATACCAGGAAGTTCCATCAAACCGTGCTGTTCCATGGGTTTGTATTTTTAAACCCTACGCCTACTTGGTTGTAATCATTGAATCAGAATTACTTCTCCCAAATAATTAACCTGTAGGTCAGTCTTTCTAATTTCTCCAGTGATTGTTAGAGAGAGGATATCCATAGAGCAGTGGTAGTAAGAATCATTATAAAACAAATAACAAGGTTTATTTACTCAAATTATGTTTTGCTTGAAAAATGCAATTTCTATATGCTATTGAAGAAATTATCATGACAAATTCAAATGAATATGATTGTGCAAGATGCTTGTTAGGTGGCTAATGTTTTGGGAATCGATCACAAAAGAGTGATGTCCTTACTGAGGATGGGACAGTGTTCAGTGTTTACCTACCTTTCACCTTAGATATTCTATTTCCTGTGAGAAACTCATTCAGATGTTTCTCAAGTAATGAATGTCATTTAGATTTTTCAGTGACATGGCTAATAACTGGAGAATAACAAGCAGTGTGACTCTTGTCTCAGACTCTGAAAGTGGTTTTATTTGTTTCCTCTGACCCACACCAGAGAATGAACAATCTGAGTAGCAAAGCAGTTCAACTATTGTTCCAAGTGTCAGGATTGCTTCAAATATAAGAGGATTATGTTTATCATTCTTATTAAAAAATATGATGTAATAAGGGAGAATATGAATGACAAAGTAAAACACAACATCTAGAAAATCTTATAAAATTAATATTCTCTTGTTAATAGGCACAGTAACCCAGTCATTTTCTAAGTTTTGATGTCCAGTACAGTATTTTTCTTTGATTATGAGCCAATTTGGTGACCAGTTCTGAGAAACTGTATGAACAATACCATTATTAGTTCAACATGTATGGGCATTATTACACCAATGGAACAGTCCCTGTTTTTCACACAAATACAAGTGAATATTATGTTTTCTGGTATATAATTTAAAAAGGGCATTAATTAATTTAAAGAAATACCCAAGGTGGTTGGAGAGATGAAAAGTAGCCTGAATGTGACTCAAACAATCTTGCCTTCCCTGGTAGTAAGAAATCTTCAAAATGATACAGACATCTTACCATGGCTATGCCTCTAACTTGAACACATGCTTCTGCCTGTCTAGTGTAATTTTAACCATGTAACCATGATACACATACACACATTACATAGAGACTTTTATGTTAATATGTAAATGGCTGCTTGATCACACACCAGCCTCTATGTGAAGTTGTTCATATAGCTGGAAAGACAGGCCAAAAGTTAAGAGCTCTAGTTGTCCTTATAGAGGATACAGATTGTTTTGTCAACACACAATGATACACAACTATACTTAACTCCAGTTCTAGGATATCTTGTACCCTCTTTGGATTCCTAAGGACACTTGGCATCCAAGTAGAACATATACATACAGACAAAACACTCAAACACAAAATGTAATACAGAAGCTGTACCTTTTAGATTTCCTAAGTTATGGTCCTATTCAGGACCTGGCTTCTCTGTCTACTTAGCAAGGATATTATGGCAAACAAGTTTAAATGGGTCAAAATCTCCTATTAGACCCCCAAATTAATCAAAACCAAATACTTTAATAGTTCTTGGGATTTCTCTTGGCTCTCCTCTAGTCCTCTATATCCTCTTGCCGTGATTTCTTTCTCTTCCTCTGATTTGAGGCTATCTTTTTTAATGAAGCTCTCTGGACTTTAAGGGGAAGCCTTTCCTTTTTTAAAGGGTTCTGCTGTGTGTGTGTGTGTTTTTTTTTTTTTTTTTTGATATACTTTACATTTACTTTCTACTATCTTCCACTTCCAAGTTGGATTATGGATTATCGCCTAATAAACCTCATTCTTGAAGGGCAATTACATGCTAGCACATTCACAACCAGAGACTTCCTATTCTTTCTTCTATCTTTAAAAAGCAGCCTTACTACTGTGAAGCATTCCTTTTATAGTATTGGCTTTCTCAAATACTTTCCAATGTCTTACTTTCCTCCAGCCATCAAGTCCTAAAGTTAACACTATTTTGAGATGATGGATAAGTAGCATAAGATCTAACAAAATAAGATTTGATTATAGATATATGATTTTATTTTGCTTATCTATTCTTACTACTTTATAACAAGTAGACTTTAGCGTAAGTAGTTATTGGAAATAATTATAAGTTTATAACTTCTTATGACAGTCTTAAACTTTTCCTGCCATTTTAAAGACTCTAAAAGTTTACCCACTGATTTTCTCCGCTGTAACAAATATTTTTAAAGTTGAACAAGAGAGAAAATGACTTTCTTTTTCTCCTTCTATTTTGCTCTCTCACCTAGTTTCCTCTAAAAATGCCAGAACAAAAGTAAGCATAACTATTCATGTACATGCATATTTATAAAAACCTATGCCACAGTCACCAGACCAAAACAATGTAAAACAGTGATGCCTAATTGTGAAACAAACTGAGGTTGGAGAAAACTAATAATGTTCTTTGAGCTAGGTGACAGAAGCTACATCAATGAAGACTTCACTCTGGTATATTTCACCATCCTCTTATGTGGGAACTGTGAGATATATATTAAGTCATGTGCCTTTATCATTGATTCTGAATGGTTTCAGGACAACTATAACAAACCTACTATGGATGTGCACACTGAAAGATACATTTTCTTTAAATACCACATATGAAGAAAAAAGTATAAAATTTTAGACAGTCTGTAAGACAATAAACCCAGTTAGTGCAGTCAGCTTACAAAAGTCAACCAAATCCAGTTACAAATGTTGAGAGAAAAATTAAGTCTTCATCTGTGCTGATAATGTGGTGATAGTTTTCTTGTCACTATTACAAAATCACTTCAATGAAAAGATAATTCACACCACTTTTACTTTGTATAAAGTATGAAAAATGGACTATAGATGATTGCTTTAAATAATACCAGTTCATGGGTTGGTATAAATTAATTTGTGTTTTTATATTATGCACTAGTTTGGCTTTATGGATTGACTAGCTAATATAAAAAAAATATCGACATATATATTGCCTAGCCTGTCTTCCTTTGTAGTCATTATTCTTAAATTTTTAAATAGTCTAATGTTCTGAAAATGTTATAATGTATTATCTTTGGATCATTTCTAACACTCTGTTGTTATGAGCAGTTTTCCTGCCAACCTGGTTCCACAGCCAGTTAGCCTGTTATTAGTGTTTCTTATTGACTAGCTCTGTCTTAAATATTAACCCATTTCTATTAATCTAAGTGTTTCCATGTGGTCTTATCTTAATGGAGAGAGGGTCCGGACCTCTCTTCTCAAGTCCCTACATCTTGAATCTCCTCTATTATATCTCCCAGAAACCTTCTTATCTCCTAGCTCCATCTATCTTCCCTTCCTATTTGCCAACAGTGCTTTATGAATTAATTAATATGACAAATACATTTACATAATGACACCTACCATCGTCTCTTTTCTATCTAAAATAAAAAGAAGGATTTTAATTTTAATACAGTAAAATATATAACAAAACATTTATCAAATTAGAACTATAGTTAACAATATATAGCCCATTAATATTTAGCAAGATTTAAAGAAAATATTCAATCATCTATCCTATCTTTGTGAGTCTAAAGTCTTATATGTAACTTACCTTTAATCATACTAAGGAAAAGTATAACCATAACTATCTGTCTTCAACTCCTTCAAAGACTACACAAATATAGTATATGAACTCTAGAAATGACAGAGTCAACTTCCTGCCTGGTCAGTCACGCGAAGTTCTTCTGATGTTCCATCTTCAACCTATAGACCATAGTGTATTGGGCAGACCTCTCAGCAAAGCAAGAAATTTCAAACTGTCCACCTGTGTTGGCAGTTTGTCAGTCACTTTTCTTTGTGTCCTGCAGAATGTCTGCCAGACTCTTCCATGAAGCAGGAACCCAACAGCAATGTCCATCTTGTTTCAGCAAACACTTTTCTGTAGGTTTATACAGCAAAAAGTAAAACATTCCAGACAAGAACTGTATCCTGCCCAAATGACTATTCTTACCATATTGGAAGTAAACTGCATAAACTTCTGACACCAGATATCGTAGAAAAATAAGGATTGGGGAAAACAGATGGGCTAAATAGATGTTTATCCAGGGAGAAATAACTGACAACGGAGACACATGAACACCAGCAGGTTCCAGTCCCAAGGATGCCTCTGGATGCTCTCTGTCTCTGTCCAGGAAGCAAGAGAAAGCCCTCAGGTTTCTGACCCCAGACCTAGTTCCTCCAGGTCACATCTGCCCCTGCCCCCACCCCCAATGGGCATTGTCAGTGCAACAGGTACAGGCAGAGTGGTTATCTCACTACACTCTGTCCTCAGTCTAACTCTGAGTCTATCTCTCCCATAAGTCTCTAAACCATAACCTCTTAGATAAGTATTAAACACACATACACATCCTACTGGGTCTATTAATGTTGCTTGTATGTTCAACATGTTAAGGCTGACCAATATGGACAACATAATTTATCAAGGAGCTTGTTCCTAGAGAAAGCTGATTCTCCTTGCCTTAGCTCTGTGTCCTTAAGAAAATTTCTATTATACACACTGGCATTATCAAGGGGTGTTTTCATTATGTCCTTCTTTAGACAACTATGGTGTTGATGTTTCATGAGTGCATCTTTCCTGACATTTCTAGAAGGCACTCCCTGAAGATATCCTGATCCCCTCACTTATAACATTGTTCTGTCCCTTCTTCAGTAATGTTCTGTGAGCCTTATGTAGAGACTTAATATTATTTCTGAGCCAATTAGGGCTGATATGTCTTAGGTTACTTAATCTTGGCATTTTGATTAAATGTGAATCTCTGCTATAATTTCTATCCATTGCAAAAAGAAGCTTCTTGGATGAGTATTATCTGTGGGGTTAAGGATAAGTAGTTGAATGTAGTTTGATACTTCTCTGCTTTAGGGAAATGTCACTAGTATGTTCTTCCCTAGGGTTTAAGACATTTCCATCAATAAATAATTGTCTGTGTTTGCATTATCAGGCATAAATTCCCTCTATAGAGCAGAATTAAGTCCAATTAAGCAGGTGTTGATTACTATCAGATTGCAAGTGTCACTATTGCACTCTTACAACAACTTGGGCGTGCTGGTCATTGCTATAGTTCATAGCAGTCCAAGCTAGATAAGACCATTGATTACTTCTCTACATTATTAACTTGTAAATGTTTTCCAGTAATATGAAAGATAGTTCTTCTAGCTGAGTGTTTCAGGTAAGATGCAGCTCAATTTCTATGAGTACTATTTCAAAAACTTCATGGTATTTTGGCAATAAGAACCAACTTTCAAATTCTGGGAGGCAATGAAAGTCAATAGCAATAGACTATATTATCTGTGGAGTCCTTAAAGTCCCCTGATGAATGCTAGAAGTTTGTGGTTCATGGTACTAGAACAAAGACCTCAAAGTAGAACCTGGGACACTGAAACTGCTAGATGAATGCATAGGCAGTGCCCTATATGGTATATCTATAGAATAGGTCTTTCTGAGCCATAGTCTGCTTACTAAGGAATTAAAGACAGCAATTGTCAACTTAGTGAACAAGAAATTCAAATTGAAAAACCTTCCTTGTCATCTGACCAAACATTATTAATATATAGAATATTCGAAGAACTAAAAACACCAATATTTAAGAAATCAAATGATTCAAAAAATAAAAATATGTGTCTGAACAGAAGGTTTCTCAAAAGAAGAAATGCCACTAAAAATGTACTTAAAAGCATCACTAAACTATATACTTTAAAATGTTTATCACCCTTAACAATAGGAAAATGGAAAATAAAAATAAGATTAATACCCAAGTCGGGATGAAGAAAGTGTACAACAAATTTTTGCAAGGATATAGGTAAAGGAGAAAATCCTTTTCACAGTTCATGGACCTGCAAACTGGTTGTAGCTCTTCCTAAATCCAGTGTGGAAAATTCCCTCAAATGTAAAAATACAACTACCATATGAACCAATAATATAGCACTCCTTAACATTATCCTAAAAGCCTGGGCATCCTACCTCTCTAATATATGCTCAGCCATATTTGTTGCATCTCTATTCACAATAACTTGGGAATGAAACAACTTATTACAGTCAACTGATAGATAATCAATGAGAGGTACACTATGTAATGTTATTCAGCTGTAATGAAAAATGAAATCATAAAATTTTCAAGTAAACATATGGAACTACAACTGTGACACAGAAAGAAAAGCATAGCATGCTTTATCTTTTTTGTTAGTGTTTTCGGTGTTTTCTTGTTTGTTGTTTTTTAGACAGGGTTTCTTTGTGTAGTGGCCATGGCCTGGAACCCACTCTGTAGAACAGGGTGGCTTGAGTTGCCTTCCAAATGATGGAAATAAAGTTATGTGCCACCACTACTCAGTCACATGCCCTATATTACCTGTGGATCCTGCCTTGAAATCTTCAGATGTGAGCATATAACCTTTAGTAACTACAAAATCAAGGGACATAAAAGGTGGGTGAACCCTAAACAGGAGAATTTCAGGAGAAAGGAGATATGAAAAGAAAAACAGGAGAAAAGAACCACAGGGAAAGCTTTAACCAGAGAGAGATGGGTGGGGGGAGGGAAGCAGGGAGGAAGGGTAGTGCAGAAGAAGGTAAGAAAAGGGACAAGAAATATTTAAGGTGTTTGGAAAATCCTCAGGGAATTTTATCATTTTATATTAACCTAAAAATTCCATATACATAAATGTTTGTATAGACACACTCACAAGGAGATAGATATATAGAAGGTAGATAGATAGATAGATAGATAGATAGATAGATAGATAGATAGATAGAGCTTTCCAAGAGCCACAGATATCTGGGACTGTCAAGATTTAAATTCTTCATCACACTATAAACATCATTGTTTGCAATTTTAAGATGGGTGTGAACATCCCAAAAATTTATGCAGAATTTTAAGTCAAAATTTTGTTTTAATGCAAATTGAATTCATAGATTGTGGGGTTTGTCTTGTACATTCCATATAATTTACTTAGAATTGATGATTAAAATCAATTTGGATATTTCAGTAATTGGCAACCTTCCCCAATGGCCAATTATACATAGAAAATAGATAAGCATATAATTCTATGTAAGCACCGTCCTTACCGCAGTAATAAAATTTTTGTCTTAGCAAATCTGAAAAGAATCATATGAGGTGAAAACAAAAAGTATAAATGAATATAAAATACACTAAAGCCTCATTTTAAAAAAACATTTGGTTTTAGAGTTGCCCAAATAATTTTTCAGACATTTGTGCAGACACAATATTATAATTTAGAATTCTCTTAGTCTGTGCATAATTCTTTTATATAATGTATTATATTATTGAGGTGATAAGAATACTAAACACAACAGCTACTTCCTGCTAGACTTGTTAGGAGCAAATAGCTCTCCCTTGTAGGGATGGAATGGAAGACAGGCCACAATCAGTACGTACTGGGAAGTTTTGTGAATCTATGTTGTTGTTCTTTTTGGTTCTTCAAGTTTGTTTTGAAGGGATTATGTTATTCAACCCGTGGTGCCCTTTCACTTTGATTGTTTGGTCTGCAAGCTAATTTATGACAATAAAATATCAAACAATGCATAAGGCATCAATGGTATTTTTTATACGAACATTTGAGAGAAGTGTAGGGTGCCTTCCAATAGAATGCTTTCTCAGTCTGTAAGCCTGGCAAATGTATTAGGATAGAAACATGATTTAAGATTTTCAAATATGTCTAATCACTTTAAGAACTTCAAGTATTTTTAAGTAGCCATTTGTAAATGACATTAAATATATAATATAATAGAAAATCATAGGTAACCTTATATAGTTGTACTACATGTTGACTAAGTTTATTAATTGCACAGCATTGATATAATTCATAAATATTCCAACAGTAAATGATATATAAGAAGATATATTAGAAAAAGTTATCGACAGCTAAAACATCCTTTTTAAAGTCTGAGTGCATTTGTTTGTGTTAATTATTTGTAAATTTTGCATAGGTTTTCTTTTTCCTGTTTTTATTTATATCTATTTATTTCTTGGAGGAGTTGCCTGCCATAATGATATGTGAAGCTCAGAAGACAACTTCTAGTAGTCTCTCCTGTCATTCCACCTATTGAGTTCCAGGAAAAGAACCTGTGATCAGACTTGATGATTAGAAAATGAGCCATGTTGATAGATGTTCTTACCTTTTGTTACCTGTGTGTGTCCCCATAAGTCCTTGAGTTTCACCTCTTGCTCTCTCATACATCTTTTAACAGCTATTCTGCCCTTGTCTACCTGAAAACTAGTCCCACCTAGATTGTCCCCACTGTCTACCTATATGTAAGCCAGAGCAATGAAGTCTCGGACACAAAATGTATACTCTAGGTCTTGTCTAGGATTAATAGTAGTAAAAACCAACAATCTAGAAATCATTATTTTCATTGAATACACAATCAACAAGTTATAATTTTTACATTAATGAATGAATTGATTCTCTGAACGATATACGAACCTGACTCATGGGGCTGTGCTCTGCAGTAGAGTTGTTTATGATACAACCTAGAAGAATTCCACAGGTTGAAAACATTGTAACTTGTACATAAATGAAAGCTTATAGATCTATTTAACACATGCATTGCTTTATAACTCTAATTGATTCACTCCACAATAAACTCATTTAATTCTGTATTTTTCAAATTTTAATACCAAATATTTACATGTTCTTAAGCTATGTTAATGTTTTTTTAAAACTTCAGCATTAAGTAGAATTTTAAAAAAACATGTTTAAAGAGAAAATGTTGACTATGAAATTTTTAATATAGCTTTTAACTTAAATTTAAAACAAGCTTGTTTTATATGTCAATCCCAGTTACCTCACACTCCTGTCCTCCCCTGAACCCCCACCAACACCCATCCCATCCTCAAAACTTAATGCATTCAAAACTTCAAACCTTTTAATGTGTTTGAGCTAAAGCAGACATAGTACAAACAAAAATTGCTGTGTAGCTTAGTCATCTAGTGGGACTCCTAACAGTGGAAAGAGGGACTGTGTCTGACTCTTTTTAGTAGCTTTTGGGACCCCTCTCCTCATACTGGGTCACTTTCTCAGCCTTAATACATGGGGAGATGCTTAGTCATACAGCAACTTGATATGCTGTGTTTTGCTGATATTCATGGGAGACCTGCCCTTTCCTGAACAGAAACAGAGGAGGGCTGAATTGGGGGTGGAATCTCAGGAAGTGTGGAAGGAATGGGAGAAGGAAAGGGAGGGGAAACTGCAGCCAGGATGTAAAATAAGTAAATAAATTTTTAAAAATTCAGTGTGCAGAAGTATTTTCAAGGACATGTTTAAGTGAAAAAGTAGACAATGAAACTTTAATGCATTAAAACATTTGAAAACTGAATGCATTTGAATTAATGCATGCATAGAACAAAGAAGAAATGTTGAACAAAACAGTAAATTGTCACATATATTTCATATTTTATGAGTCAATTTAGTCCAAAATAATAGAAGTAACTTAAGAATCTATAACAATTTTAGGTTTTTACAACCATTATATTAGTATTTAATGTTCCTAAAATTGAAAAAATTCAGGTAATCTTTTCACATAAAAGAAACCATGAAGATGAGTTACATTGAACTGAGTGGCTCCTGTACAGCATGTAGATTGCCATACAACAGTTGTATCAGAATATTATGAACTTTGGACAACAGTGCTGTTCAGAAATACACCAATTTCCTTTCTCCAAAGATTGCCTGATGACTCCAAGAAGCCTAGCAATGGCTTCACAGGTTTGATTACTGTTTCTGCACTGGATATCACTGATTCACCACTGTTGAATAGCTGGACAGGCCCAACCAGTCAACACAACTCATGTGGATGAAGAGAATCAAAGCTACCTCCTCAGCTTTGAAAGTAGGTCAACTATCCGTGTTAATGCATAACAGCTGCAGTGTCCTGAAAACCCTAAGAGGGCAGGAAGGAATAAAAAGAATCAGAGCATGCTGTCCTGTGGTCTCTCCTCCTTCCATACCTTTATATGGTCTATTCTGAGGCTTTGCCTGTGCTAAAACCTGCTGGGGATCAAGACAAAAACAGAGTTTAACAGGTAATAATGGTCTTGCCTTTCCATGGAGTGAGTGGTTCATGCTTAATTACAAAGAAGCAGATAAAGAAACCTTTACAAATCAACACAATTTATCACAGTAGTCTACCACATGCAAACATCCATGTCAAAAGAAAACAACTATTTATTTCCAAAGGAAATTAAATTGTATTATTGTACCAGAACAAAATGTCACTCTAATCAAAAATTTCCCAACAAGCCATCAGCACCAGTATCACTCACACTTTATGGATTAGTCAAATGTGAAAAGTAGTATAAAACTAGGCACATGCCAAGACTCTATAATTCAATTTTAATAGGTAGGAAATGTAGTGCCTGCATGGTACAGAGTACATGATTAGGTGCCACCATATATTAGCTGTATCACATTTCAATGAGATGTGACCAAATGTTATAGCTTACACACACAAACAAACAACAAAAGAAATAGACAAAAAAATGTTATATTTGATAATAAGAATACATAAAGAAGAGAAACAAATTGTGAGAATTTTGAACAAGTTGCAAAAGCAAATAATTTCAATGTAGTTACAGACCAAATTTTCACTCAGGTGACACTCATCATTAATAGTCTGAGCTTAAGGTCTGTCATTTCAAGTTGGAACAAATGTTGTCAGTCTCAGTGACATTTTTATTTCTTTTGAAAGGTATTGATCCTAGATCAGATTTATTTATTCAAGGAACCACCAAACAGTGTAAGGGTATAGTTTTAAAAGTCAACTACTTTAAAATGTGATTAGTATTTCCACAGAATACATATTTACATTGAGACACATTGCCTTCATAACGTATTGATATTAATCTTTAGGCTGCAGGTAGTTTTTACTTCTGTTTTAATGTGTTTTGTGTAAAAAGTGCTCAAATTTGATGCAGAGACTTGTGCAGAAATGTGTACTCAACAGACAACAGGCTCTCTCTGAAAACATGGTATCTTGAACCTCTATTATGTATATGATATTTGTGATTACATCCTTAAAATTCAATTTATTTTTTTCACCTTAGAGCTCCTAGATTTATTTATTTATTTATCTATAAACAATCTTATTTTACATATCAATCCCAGTTCATTCTCTCATGTCCCACACTGACCCCCCCATCCCATCCCTAACCATCCCTAACCACTCCCTGGGGGCAGTGAGGCTTCCATGGGGGAATCATCAAACTGTCATATCATTTGTGGGAGAATGTAGGCTGTATTTAGGCTGAGAGAGTAGCCCTCCATGGGGAATGGGCTCCCAAAATCTACTTGTACACTAGGGATAAAGACTGGTTCCACTGTCAGAAGTCCCATAGACTGTCCGGGCCTCCTAACTGAAACCCATGGTCAGCAAGCTTGGTTTAGTTTATTGCTGCTTTCCCAGTTTTATGAGTGGGGTCCATGTGATCCCACATGTTCAGGTGAGTTCTCCAGCAGAGTCTTGAAACATTTAAGGTAGACAACCTAATGCCCCTCAATAGAAGAATGGATAAAGAAAACACAGACATTATACAATGAGTACTACTGAGCCAGAAAAACAGATGAAACCTTAAAATTTTCAGGCAAATGGATGGAACTAGAAGAAAACTTCTGGAGTGATTTAACCAAGTACAGAAAGACAAGCATGGTCATATACTCACACATATATGGATATTAGATATCCAGTAAAGGATTATCGGCCTATAATCCAAACTTCCCGAGAAACTAGGAAGCAAGGAGGAACCCTCAGAGAGACATACATGATCCCCCTTAGAAAGGGAAAGTGATAAGATCTCTGGAGCAAATTGGGAGCATGGGGGGAAGAGGGGGCAAGGAATTAGGATAAAGAGAAGGGGAGAAATGGGAGGCAGAGAGACTGAGTTAAGGGAAGAATAGCAAAGAGCAAGAAAAGAGGTACCATAATAGAGGGAGCCATTATAGATTTAAAGAGAAATATGGCCCTAGGGAAATGTCCAGAGATCCACAAGGATAACACCAACTAATAATCTAAACAATAGTTGAGTGCCTGCCTTAAATGCCCTTTCCCTATAACATTCAAATCCTTAACCTGTCCTTTAGCCTTTGATCTTATTGGTAAATAGTATGGACAGCAGGAAAAGGGTAACAGTTATGTTCTGTCATCTTGCAAGTTTTTCTGGGTATAGAGTTCTTTAACCACGTATTTCAAGTTACAGAACATTTCTTATTGATAATTTACAAACACACCTTGGTATCTATAGGAGAGGATCTTCTCTTCAGAGAAATGCAGCATAGTTTATTCTGCCCATGAAAGCTCCCCTAGCCATGAACACTGTACATTATAAGCAACAAAGTAAACACAGATTGGGTCACACTTTTGAGAGTAGTTAGATTGTCTGTTGTTAGGGTTAATTTTATCCATTGCCATTTCAGAATAATTGTCTATACTCCTAAAACACTAACAGGTTAAAAGAGCATTTAAAAGAAATGAGTCCTAAATATGAGAGAGAATTTACAAGAATGGTCACAGCCATTGTGTTATTGAATAATTAATGAAAGTGTCATCCATAATTGGAATGCTTCAATATTTTAATGATTTATCTGAAGTTTATGGGTATTTATCTTAAAACTTTATAAAGGTGTTATTTATATCAGAATCTGATGTTAATGCACCTTGCTAAAAAACTGTTTTATACACCATTAGAGGGATCATCTTATTCTGATATCAAAATGCTGTGGTCTGTCAATAAGGACAGACAAATGTTAATGAAATTAACCCTGGAAAAATGGCTATACAAGGTATTTTCTATCTCTTTCTCTCTCGCTCTCATTTTGGTTATATAAGTATTTTCTTTTAGTCTTACACACTTGTATGTACACCATATTTGGTAATGACAGCAATCAAATCTTACATGCTATTAAAATACTGCTTCTAACTTGTGTTCATACTGAAATTCAAATATCTATGCACACCTCTTCTTGAGATAAGATTTCTTGCTTTGTATTTTGTATTTGTATTTGATGTTGATTTTAATCAAGAGAATTATTAAAATACATTTACTAGACCTACTATCAGATGTTAGAAAGAAAGAGAGATTAGACACAGTATTAGGTACCTTTAAAAATTGTACTTTTCATATTTAAATCTACTTTGAAATTAGAAAGAAATTTGTTGTTAATTGCAGCATTTTGTAAGTTGATGAAATATATTAATAGCACATTATACGGAATATAGCATGAGCATAAAGGCAGATTCAGCAATTTAGAATGAGAAATATTTTAGCATAATAATACATCAGAGGGTTATAAATAGTAGATATACTTACATACTGCTTTGACAAATTCAGTTAAACTCTTAATTTCTTGGAATCCATTGTTCACAGCCCTAACTGAATGGTATCATTTTGATTGATGATGAACTTTTTATCTACCTGTGGAAGAAAACATGGAATTTATTATAATTATGAAGACATCATATTTTATCAGATCTCATGGTTGAACTGAACTCCCTTCAAATTAGACTGAGGAACTAAATTTCATATGTTGTAATACTAAATATGAAACATTTAACTTACTGTTAAAATGTCAAAAACTTAAACAAAGAACTATTTTTGTATCAAGACAGAATACACAGAAACAATGTGTAAATAAACCAGCTTGTTCACCAACATTGAATACATTACAGGTGTGACTGTCTGTCAGTACACACTCAGGGACATGATTGTAGATTTTACTAGTCATCTATACCTTTTGCTTGGAGTAACACCTGGGAATTTTTACTTTAAGAATCACAGGGAAGCATCCATACAAACTCTGAAAAATCTCAGTAGGATGAAGGCTTGGATTGAGCTTTTTGATTAAGTAGTTGTATGAGATCTACCAAGCTCATAGTTCAATCTCTGGAACTTTCAATGAAAGAAATCAAATCATTTCAAACAGTAAATAAATTAAGGAAAAGTTTGTGCTCCTTTGTAAATACTAAGTAAAAAGTATGAATGGTGTGACGATATGAAAAGTTATTCGATCAAACATGAATTGCTCCAGTCTCTCAACTAAAAGACTTTTAAAGGCTTGCTTTAAAAGGAAAAGCCATGGTTGTTCACCTCTGCAATCCTAGCTTCAGGAAGTGAATGTAGAAAAAAGTAGGAGGGCAAAGATATTAGGGTTAGCCTAGGCTATTTAGAATTTTTAAGTGCAATATTAAAAAGCACAGTTCAATAAAACAATGGTGACTATAGTATTTTTGAGAGCTATAGTGTCAGTAATTAACTATTTAAAAATAATTTCCAAAAATAACAACTTTGAAATATAGAATGAGATAGTCTTCCACACAACTTCAAATACTGGACTATTCAGATAAAAGGATTGGATTTGTGCATTTGTTCATGTTAAATATCTCCTTTATTTGAATAAAACTTTCCTAGTTACTATCTTAGGTTTTCTATTGCTTTGATAAAACTACATGGCCAAAGCAACTTGAGGAAGAAAGGTTTATTTCACCATACAGCAAGGAGTCCATTATTCAGTGATTCAAGGAATGAAACTTGAGGCAGAAACCTGGGGGCAGAAACTGATGAACAAACCATAAAGAAACATAAGTTACAGGGGTACCACCTACTTTCTCTTCTAAGAGGTTCAGTGTGGCTGGATTGATGTTGAGGTCTTTGATCAATTTGGACTTGAGTTTTGTGCATGGCGACAGACATGGGTCTATCTGCAGTGTTCTACAAACCCTCATCCAATTGTGCCAGCACCATTTGTTGAAGATGTTGTCCTCGCCCCATTGTATAATTTTAGCTGTTTTGTCGAAAATCAGGTGTTCATGGGTGTGTGGATTAATATCAGGATTTTCAATTTGATTCCATTGGTCTACCTGTCTATTTTTATGTCAGTTCCAGGCTGTTTTCAGGACTATAATGAAAAGATGTGGATTTCTTCCAGACTAATGTGGTTTGATCAAGCCAGACCACCTGAAAGAGAGTACCAGGTGATCCTACATTCAAAACAGCTGGACAAAGCAGCCTTACAGACTACAGCCAGGATTTCTGAATATTCTTTGAATCCCCCATGACAGCGCCCCTTATCAGCAGGAAGTAGTTTGAAAAGAACAAAGCCCAAAATCCCAAATATTGTCTATAAATGTTTGTTTTCATTTAAATGGACTTGGTTATATAAAATAAATAAAAAAGTAAAAAATGTTAATACCAAATTATCTATAATACCCTAGTCTCTAAAGTGTCACAAAAATTCCAAATTATCTCTGAAATATAAAATGTGCCCTAACTATGTTCATCCATAAACTTTTTTAAAAGAATAGTTATTTTCTTATTTCAAGAAGAACAAGGACACCGTTACTATCTGAATCAAAACTTAACAGCATAAATAATTCAGTGAAGTGACCAAAGTCTTGGATTCAATCATTGTACTCTTGGCTCCAAAGGACAGAGGCTACTGCACTTCTTTTGCTCTGCCTTTTAAAGCACACTCAACTAGTTACACAGGCCAATGTAAGTTCCTTAGTTTGTGTCACATGGTCCTGGCATTTGCAAAGTGCAGAGTTTTCTGTAACTGGGGTTTATTTTAATCAATAGGCTTTTCCAGGCTCCCTTCAGGGCCTCTGATTCCTCTTCATTGCATCATGACTCTTCTTTACATAACACCTTCAATCTTGGGGCTTCCATTGTCACTTAGATGACATCTTTACTGTTGTCCTCTCTAGGACTCCAATGGTACCAAGTCTCTGATGCCCTTCATGACCTCTTCATGAATTCAAAATGAGCATTGTCTGGGAGATTCCTACATTGTCAAGATCTGTTGTTATCCAAAAGCACTTCATTTTTATCTTCTGGACTACTGATTCTATATGGTGATCTTGAAGAAACACTTCCCTGAAGATATTTGCCTCAGTGGAACTGGTTTCTTTTTAATCAAAGTTGACTGTTCAGTCTCAGCTGACCAGTATCACTTGTTCCAGTAAAGTGGAGGTATCAATTTAGTGACTCTTAATTGAAAACATCAAATACCCCAATACATTCATTAAGAGACTCTCAAACTTCCCTCTGGAACTTCACAAAACAGGCCTCCATCATCAACATTGCTCTCAGCATTTTCTTCATAGTTGCCAGAAGAACTCATTAGTCTCTCAGAATTCAAGGGCTTCTTTAGGCCAAAGTTCCATAATCCTTGCTCAATGCTCCCAAAACATGGACAGGACTGTTAACAACAATGTCACATCCCTGTCACATCCCTGGTAATAATTTCTATATTAGTTAGGATTTCTTTTACTGCTGAAAACACTATGATCAAAAAAAAAAAAAAAACTTGGGGAGAAAGAACATATTTTGTCTTTCATTCTGTACTTCATCTTCCATGAAAATGAGGACAGGGACTCAAGGTAAGACCCAGGAGGCAAGAGCAGATGCACAGACCATGAAGGAACACTACTTACTAGCTTGCATCTAATGGATTGCTCAGCCTGCATCCTTATGCATACCAGGACCAGATGCCAGGGATAGCACCACCCACAGTTGTTTGGACCCTTACACATTATCCACTAATTAAGAAAATGCTCTATAAAGTTGCCATAAAGACATGCTGATGTGGCATTTTCTCAATTAAAGTTCTCTCTCTCTCTCTTCCAAAATGTTTCTGTGTGACACTGACATAAAAACTTGCTAGTCCAATTTAAAAAGTATGATAATAAAGTAAAAGAGAAATCAGTATGTATTTTTTTTAAAAAAAAGAATATTAGGAAATGAGGACAATGACAGATTACCATTCTCAGAAATGGTTGCCATGTTTTATTGCAACAAAAAATTTTGAAAGGGCAAGAGAAAGTAGATACAGTAGAAAACAAATAAAACTTTATGTTTAAAATATTAACTGTGACATGTGTTTTACCGTTTTTACTAATACACTGATACAATATCCTAATACCATCTTTTACTGATGCCTTATGGGCTCTGTCAGCAATATAAATCATCAAACTCTCTCATCCATTTATTAATTTTTAATGATACCATTGACAAAATCCCTCTGGGTGCCTGCACACAATTACCAAAATAGAGTATGATCATAAAATGAATAGAAGCTAAATTCAAACTTAAATAAGAGCAGGTCACCTACACATTAGGAAAGACTCTGTTACTGAACAAACTAAGCTGTTATAAACTAGGAACAGATGGCCTAAAACCAAGGGTGTTCAAAGACAAGGGTGACTTTAGGACAAGGTGTCTTTTATTGAGGAGAGGGGGCATCTGTAATACAGAAAACTTTTCATCTGTGTAAACTTAAGCGGATGCCTTTTTTAGGGATATTTTATTCATTTTAAAACATCAAGAGAGTATATACCAATTCGCTATAAGATTATCTTTTCCAAGTACAAGAAGAGAAGCAAAGTTGATATGGAGTTTTCAACACACCTCATATGGGGTACATTTATGCCATCCTTTGAACTCTGCTTTGTATTGTTCTGTACTCAGAATGATTTGAGCACTTTGAAGTTTCTCAATTGTTCACAGTCATGTAAGGCCTGTGCCTTGTTCTTCATGTGTTTCCTACTCAGACCCAGATTCAAATAATCATTAAAATCAGAAAAGTAAGAGACTTACTTTTAGTGTAATCTTTCTTATCTTTTAATGACTGATAGCTTTTGTTCTGGTTTGTTTTTTCAGGTGTTCTTTTGCCCCCACTGCAATCCAAGAAGGTGTACTATATTTATGTTATTCTTTCTACTAATTATGCTGTTTTTAAACATGTTATTTGTTCACTGTAACTGGGGAGCAGTTGTGTGATGTTTCAAAGCATGCATGCATCTTATCATATGTAAGTCAACTTAGAAATTTCTCATCCAGTATTTACCATGTATTTTAGAGAAAACAGTTGAAGTCCTCTCTTGAAAAATGTTTTAAAACATTCAATATAATCAGCTTCATAAAATTACATGAATAAGCAAAGTAAAGTCATTGCACAAAGATTTTCAGGAAAGAGTAACTTTATTCCCTGATCCTTCCTAACTTACACAATAAATCTGGAGTTTTGTTTTTGAGGATAGACACCAGTAAATGGAATAAGTTGCATTTGCTATCAGGGCTGCTTATGGCTGGGAGCCTTCTGTTGTTTTTGCATTTTCTCTTCTCTTCTGTTTTGTTTTGTCTAAATCTTTTTTTCTGCTTTGGAAATAGCACATTACAGTTAAATTCATAAGGACAAAGTGTGTGTTGACATTTTTACATGGGATCTAGGAACTAAACTCATGCCTCATAATCACTTATTGACTGTAATATCTTTCCAGCACCATTAGTTCCTATTTCAAATCAAAGATGTACAGATATAGCAGTAATTGAGCAAGTAATATTGCTTAGCTGTTCAAGAAATTCCAGCCAAGTCTGATGACCTGAATGCAATTCCTGTGACCTACATAGGTAAAGAATCGACTCCTGTAATTTATTGCTTGGACACAAACACACACACACACACACACACACACACACACACACACACAGAGAGAGAGAGAGAGAGAGAGAGAAAGAGAGAGAATTAAGCAAATTCAATATAAATCAATAAATAATATGACTGATAACAGAGAATATTAAAACAAAGACAAAGTAAAACTTTTTATTTTATATATGAAAAAACTGACTCGTGAAGTGGCATGAATGTGTAAATCTCAAGGGACAGAGTTAAGGAGAATTTTCCTGAGCAGAAGATAGCAATATAGAAGGTGAGCAAGATTACTTTGCAACAACTGTAATAGTAATGATAGCAAGGTATGCAAAAGCAGTGTTGTCATATCAAATCAGTGCTTAGAGGTCATGGTAGAAGTAAAAGCCTGGGTCAAAGAAGAAATTTAGCAAGCTGTCTTCATACTCTAAAAACACAGACATTTACATTTGCTTTGACCAGAGCTAGAGAAGTGATTTTTATAGTAAAGAATGCAGGAATACAGGGAAGTATAGGAAGTATAGGAATGAGAAATGAATGAAATCTATATCAGACAATTCTGATCCAGGTAGTGTCTGATGGCTAGTTTCTGGAGTATATAAGGAGTTCTAGATAAGCTAGAACCGTTTGGAGACCCAGTCTCAGAAACAAACCACAAAACCAAAAGATAAATAAGCAAATAAATAAATAAAGAACGATAAAACAAATGAAATCTCATCTACATAAACAAATATAAAAAATAGAGAAGATACAATAAACTCTACTTTTGGTGAATTGTTAAAATCAAAAAAGGATTATGTTACAATAGCAAAACTTCAATACCAAAGGGTTGTTGTCATCATCTGTTGTGACTATGTAGGTGCAGACACTATGGAGTCACTTGAGTCACCTATGTAGTCATCTGAAAGATCCTCTAAGAGCTGTGTTGTGAGAGATAAAGTCCCCTAATAGCACTTTATAATGTCTTTCTTTCATTTTTATTGTGTCTTTCATTGTTTGCGCTTCTGTGGTCAGATATAAAATATTGCACACAATACATTTTTCCCATGACATCTTGTCTAGTACTTATATATTTTAACATCTTATATTTAAGCACTTAGAAATTTTGAACTGTCATTATATAATGTAAGACAGGATGTGGTGGATTATTTTTTATATTTTTCTATCATTTAATATGCAGTCACAAGGGTGGATGTATTGTTTATGTGTTTTGCAGTGATACTCATGTACAAGAATATAATGTATAAATGGGTTTGCAAATGTACTGTAATGTGTGTGTAATGTGTAATATGTTTGCAAATGCATTTGTGTGTATGCATGTGCATGTGTGATGTATACATATGTTTGCATGTGTACTCCCAAATGTAGATGTTATGTGTAATGTGTTGACAGGTGTACTTGCTCATGTATTCCCAAAGAGAGATCAAAGTGAACCTCATAAATATTCACTTTCAACCATATCTTTTTGGAGCATTATGTATCATTGAATCTGAAGTCTCATTTTTAGGTGGACTATCAGACCAGCAAGCTTAGAAATCCTCCTGACGTGGTGGACCACACTGCTGTTTTTCACTGGTGCTATCATACTACCTTTCTATGGAGATGCTAGGAATCTAAACTCAAGCCCCTCAGGACTGCATATCAAACATGAGCTATCTTTTCAACTAAGGGATAATTTGAGACTGCTACATATGCTCCAAATCACTCATCTTATGCTCTAATATTCTATTGAAACCTTTGTTGTGATCCATAGCATGGGTAGAATTGGAGAAAAGTATATTTGGGGAAAACCCAAACACAGAAAGACAAAGTCTGCATGAATTAATTTATATCTAAAACAACTGACTTAAAAAAAAAATAACTAGAATAGAATGTGCTTTACCAAGAAGGAGACCAGAGAGATGGGGTTTAATTGTAAAAAGTAAAGAACAACAGACAGAATGAACACAATTTTGTTTTATGGCACATATGATAAATAATGTGTTTTATATTTCAGACATTCTAAGAGAATAGATTCAACTATCCACACTAATACAAGGAAAATATATAAAGCAATGGATATTTTACTAATATGATTTAATTATTTGTCATGATATTTATAAATCACATCATAACATGTACAACAAACATACTCACCTGTAATATTTAGTTACAATTTTTCAGTGGACTATTTTACAGAAAAAACTGCAATATGGGTAGGATTATTTTTGTAATTTTCTTTTATTAAACAGAATTTTTCATACACTCTATTCTGATTATAGTTTTCAATCTCCTCAGAGATCCTCCTCTATTTCCCTCCCATCTGTAACCAAACTGTCTTTCTCACACAAAAAAAAAAAAAAACAGGCATATAAAGAACAATAAAATAAAATAAAATGAGATACAATGAAAAAAAATTTGAATAGGATAAACTAAATAGATGGAAAGCAGCCAAAGGCACAAGAAACACTATAGAAGAACGGAAACATTTGCACACACAGAAATGCCATAAAACATAAAAACATAGACCATAATTAATATGCAAAGGACCAATACAATAAAAACAATTAAATAATACAAAATTAATGTGAATATAAATGAATAAAAATAAAATAATACTCTGATTAACCTTAGGAGACAAAGAATCTCCAAGGATGTCATTGAGTGCAATTTGTCTTCGCTGCCTATTTCTTGCATGAGGCCTGCCATTAAGACTGATGTGTATGCTTAGGATTAATTTGAGATTTGCCAAGGAGAGCTGATGATTGTGGACTGTAATATGGGTGGAGTTTATAAGGAACAGAGAAAATAGAAAGACTACACCTGTGGGAAAGTGACAGTAAGTGGGCATCAGACAATATCCTTACTTCAAGTGTGAGAACAATGAACCGATGGAAACATTGATATTTTACCTATGGTTGACACTACCAAGCTGGGGTAAGAGGAGAATCTACAATGCAGATGAGAATCCTACAGAATATCAGAGCAGAATATATATTAATTTAAAAGTACAGTCATATGTGCTTTCACTTACGGATCTCTTTCCTATGAAACTCTATTGTTTCCTATATATATTTATAACATTTAGAACCTGACATTTTAGTCCTGTGAAACTCTTCATCCATTATAGAAATATATGTTATGAAAGCTGAGTTATTTTTACTGTTGTGAAATTATTTTTTTGGTAATATTCTTATTTTGCTTTTTGTTTGTTTGTTTTGTTTTATTGTTTTCTCATGTTAGCTGTTACAAAGCCTGTGAATTCTAGAAAGGGAATGGACTAAGTTTAGGATTCCAAGCAAAATTACACAAATATTTCATTTCAGGTTGGAATGGAACGTTCATTTTCAAACAAATGAGTTTGAAACTTATAAGGCAGAAGGCACTGCTATCATCTCCCTGACTCAACATAAAAGTTTCAAAAACAGACAAAGAAACAAAATCACCAAGGAAAAGATATATGTGTAGAGCATGGACAGAAATATTTGCCTGGCATAAGAGCATCCACTAGGTCAAACAGATGCATGTTTTGTTAATATGTTACTGGGATAAAACAGATACACATGAGGCAGTGGATAAGGTGGCCTGCTACCCAAATTCATAATTCTTATGATGGAAACACATGTAAGTAGTTCTTCATTAATTCATGTCTGTTGTACCACAGTTCACTACCTGAAAGGGAAGACAGTTGCTAAATGAACAGTAAAGGAATGTTTTTTCTTCTTTTCAGAATATTTTAAAACTTGAGACTAGGGGAAAATCACTTGTTATAATAAATGTACCACATTGTCAATGATATGAAACATGCTTTTAGAAATCTTCTGCCAAGTATTTATAACTAAATGGATGTAAATGATATTACATAAGTGGCTCATATATACACATACACTCTTTATCAAAGAATTATAATATTTTTCTGTTGAGACTCAACTGACATTGAACTTGTAATAAGTACAAGAATCAGTATTTGAATTAATTCATAGATATTTCATTTCCTATCATCAGTTCAAATACATAGCATCTGTAACAACATGAAAATATTTAGTATCCTGTCTATATATTTTTATAGTTTTTAATTACACAAATTAGAAAATGGAATTATACACATATACATAAATATATGTGTATTATGATTATTTGCATAGATTTCTGAGCCATAATGACAGACAACACAGAAGACCATTTCAGGAATCCTTTCAACAGAAATATTATTTCAGTCTTCCAAGACAGATTGCTAGAAAAGGAGAAGGAAGAGAGAGAAGCAGGCTGATAGATAAGACTATAAAACTTGCAGGCAATGTCATGAAGAAAGGCTTCATCTGAATAGTATCAACAAAGATATATAGTAGTAAAAACTCCCACATTGCTATGTTGAGTATCTACCTGTGTACTGAGGCAATGTCTGTACTGTGATCTTCAAGAACCTACATGAGCTGACATATCCTGCTGCTAACTCACCTTTGTCACAGGACACAAAATTCCTTTCTTCCTGGTATCTGTTCAAAAGTCCTACATTCTCAACAACCCTGTAACTTGAGGACAGATTCCTTTTCCATTATTGTCTTCTTCCTTGGAGTAATCCATGCTTTGAGGCTTAATTTGCCCATCTATAGACAACAGAGGCCACAAAGTAAAGAGAATCTGACACTGTACTCATGGTCCTGTGTAGTCACAGTACATGATAAAGAAAAAGTTGGATCATTTATATAATATTTTTATCCATCTTAAAAACATTAACGTGAGAAAGACTCTAGTCAGTGTATAGGAGGAAGACGAGAAAGGATTCATATACACAAATCTTGTGTGAGAAATGTACTTCTTGGTAGAAATCCTCCGTGTTTACACAACGTTTTCAGTTCTCTTTAATCAAGTTATTGCAATGAAGTTTTCTGTATCAGTTGTGTATTAAAATTTCCTTGGTAATTAGGGTATCTTCTGAGTACTGGTCAAAATAAATTGTAGACATTTTGTAGTTGATATTATATCATTTTTGTAATAGGTGACACAAAATAGCATGAGCAAATTGTCATCATCTTAGGAATACTGCATACTACTGAAACAAATATGCTTAGTTTCCAAAGCTCTAAGGGTGGACAGGAAAGATAGAAAATAATCTATGTTTCTCTACACTTAAGAATGCGGATTTCAAGTAGAAGAAAGTGTTTTAATCAAAACATTATGTTATGTGCTTTGCAACTATTCATAAATACATGTTATGTCCTAAACAAGCTCATAAGTAAGGTTCACAAAGTCTGAAAATAGTCCTCTGTTATCAAATCCTTATGGCTTCAAATAGTTTGAAATTATTATAACTCATATTTAAAATTAGAAATATGACCACTATTTCATTTGTTTGCCAATAATATTTGGAAAATATTTCCTCATATGTAACTATCTAGGGCTTTTATATGTATTTTGAACAAGGAATGTACACTGTAGATACTTATGTGAAGGCAAATGACCATATTCTTTTCAACTGTTTTTGTACAAGAAAGATGAGGTCAAGATAATGGAAAAAGAAGTGACATTCACATGCAAAATAACAGCATGCCAATTACCAATTGATCATCTTTGATTATATGGCTTTACACCAAATGATGATAAACTATAAGATGATTTTGAAGCTCATTACATACCATTTTTAGTGCAATTAAAACTGTTAAATAACCTTCACAAAATATAAATTCAGTTACCTCATTATATTTATGCATCTTTGTCATTTGAAACTAGGAAAAACACAAAGATATATAGTTAACTATTCACAGCAGCTTCATTGATTATGCCATGTTATAAATTAAAGATGAGCTTTTGTTTAATCCAATCCAAAAGTATCTTGAAAGCAGTCAGAACATGTATACATGAACAACATCAAGAATTTTATAGGTGCATACAAATACTTGGTGGGAAAATACAAATTAATGAAAATAAAGTTGATATTTAATATGGAGAAAGGGTCTTGACACCATCACATTTCACATGAATGATATATTTGATGCATGATCCATCTTCCTACACATATACCTTCTGGAAATGTTCTGGTTCTATGACTATTACATGATGTTATAATCTATGAGAAGGATAGATGAAGGTCTAAGGCAGTATACTGAACAATTGAGTTGTGACTTTCTATGCAGGAAATTATCGCTTAAAATTGATGAGGACAGCATTTGATTTTATGGAAATGATTAAGTAAAATGTTTGTTTTTAAAAGAAAACATGCATACTCAGGACTTTAAAGCCCTAAGCAATCACAATACCCATCTGCTTTCTTGCATTACACAAGATTAGTGGTACCACATCACAAAAGTTTGGGATAACAAGCTCTCTTGGTCCTAGGGATTTGAGGATTTCTTGGGCAAAATAATGAGATACTGACTCAAAAAGACAAAAGACTTACACATGCACACACACACACACACACACACACACACACACTCACGCACATGTACACACATGCACTTTACCCATGTGAAGTGCATCAATGCAGAAAATTGGATTTTGTTACTTAAGCGTAGCCTTCTCTTCATATCAGAACAAACATTATCAAAGGACAGCATCCAATAGAAGGCACTTTTATTTTGTCATAAATATTTGCTTTTCTAATGACTCTTTGAAAAATTATTACAAAATTAGGATATTATTTATGTTTAATTTGAACAAATAATCTGCAAATGACTCATTATTATCTCAAACTATTTTATATTACTCTAAGTTAGCATTATGTATATCATGAAAGATGTAGCAATGTAGTCCCATCAGCAAATTCACACTGATTGGTGGTTCAGAGACTGCTACTGATAATCTCAATAGCGGGTTTGAGAATATTGTGGGAAATTATACACATGAAGAAAATAGGATGAGAACCTGTATCCAACCATGGAACAGGACGGCAGGGAAGAGAGGTCAGCAATGGGATCTGGGGAGCTGCAGAGCTAGGGAATTTGAAATAGACTCAACATTTGGCTGACAATTAGCTGAAAGGTTTAAAACAAAGGAAGTTAACACTTGGAACTTGGACTTAGTGATAAAGTTGTAAAGTGCTGCACTGAGTTTGATCCTCAGAAGCCATGACAAACTGCTGATCAAGCATAACAGTGTTGGAGACCCAGAGAGGAGATCCTTGGAACTAACTGGCCAGTCAGCTTAGTGTTATTTGCTGAGCTCTAGACCCATGGGAAACTATGTATCCAAACAGAAAGGGAAAGGGTAGACAGTGCCAGGAAATGACAAAAGAGAATGACTTCCATCTTCCCTATAATAATAGCTACAGGTACATCAACACACACTGGTGTGCACTGGCAAACATAGACATGCACTCATGTACACTTCATATACATCTTCACACAAAAGATTAAACTAACATCTTTGAATCTCAATATCTTTATCCTATGGAAATTAATTTTATACTCCCATGATAGTATATTGGATACACTGTGCCAAGTGAAATATATATTTAAAAAGCTTCATCCCTTTTTACTTGCTTAATTTAAGCTACTCAAGTTAGGAAATTATTTCTTGGGTTTATATTATGTTTACTTTGGACAGTACAGCTTAAAATTTTGAATCAGCTGACACTTAATAGTACAATAACACATATGCATATAAATATGTAGAGATGTGTATGCACTTGAAATAGTCCACATTCATATTAATTATTATTTGATTCTAATGTATATTGCAAAGGGATGCTGTTAGCGCAGCCCTGATGGCATTAGTATGAAAGTAAATTTCCCCAATAAATGAAAGTCTTTAATTTGGGTGATCTGATTGGGCATGATAGATAGGCAAAAGGAAAATATGTGATACCCTTCTGTGTAGTGTTCTTAAACAAATCATAAAGCTCATCTGAGGTCATTAAAAACAGTTAGCACCTTGTCTTCTATGATAACAAGAGCACTGTTTACTGTTATAGTGCTTAGTGCTGATTCAAAAGAGAGTCTGATATCCTGGGACACAAGCAAGAATAATAGGGCAGAACTAAAGGGGCTTGTCCAAGGGGCTCACTGTTAAAGTGCTTAGTGTTATTGATTCATTTGGTGATTTGGTTTGTGTGTAGATTGAATGAATGTGAAAGGATTTTCTTTTTTTTACAGAAGCTAGAAGACTGACCGTTTGGTTTGTTGAAAATTAAAAATGCAATGCTTCACTTGTATAAAGGGAATAATAAAATAGAATGTTTAAAGAAAAGTACATGTGCCATCAATTTAACAAAAAGCAAGGTGTTATAGTTCTCTGATCACATGAATTCACGTTTGGGATAGATGGCAACATTCTGATGTGGAGACAGAGACCCTACAGCAGAATGCAGGGAATGAGAATTTGACATAAGAAATCACATTTATTTTAAAGTTTTCACTTTAATCTGAATGGACCCTACAGACAAATCATAACATTTTTGTCCCTGAAAAGCAGGTTGATTAAAAATCACTACCAGGACATTTGTGTTTTTCCTTGGATTCTAGCTGAAGCACAGTAAATAGATAAAAAAACAAAACAAAACAAAACAAAAAAAAAAAAACAAAAAAAACAAACAACAACAAAAAAAAATGTGTGTTATTTTCCGTTTCCATTCTTTACAGATTCAATCTCCAATGAAGAGAAATAAACTATTTTGCTGGCATTGCAAACTGGAGCTACACAGAACACTTTATTTAGTCTTTTAGATTCTCTGTGAGGGTTACTGGGAATGACTTAATAGTGCTCTGAGAGAACTGAAGTTGTATTCTGTGCCACTGCAAATTTAAATCCAGGTCACAGAGATGTTAAATAGCAAATGACACATTTACTGTGCTACCCAGCTGCCTCCTCTAATGTAGGAGGACTGCCTTCCGAACAGTGTCAGCATGCCAATGTTAGCATGCGTCCAAGTGTTTTTGTTTATCTGGGTGATGCTAAGAGAAGAAATTCTGCCTACAATTATAAAGCTACTTAGCTCAATGGCTAATTCACCCCTGAAGTGTCAAATAAATGACTTGTCTGTCTGAAGGAGTCATAATCCTGAACCTCATGAGTGAAAAATATTCAAGCTGTTCAGTGACTCAGAGTTGAAATTGAAATACTCATAAAGGATCTAACTCCCCATGGTAGAAGGAATAGGTCACTGGATGTTGTCACCAGGCTGCTGTAAGTAATCTTTTAAAATACGTTTTGCCTGAAGAAAAATTTGTTAAAATGAAGGCTACCATCATGCTAAATTTGTGTCAATGTATCCTTCTGATCACACTGCATTTTCACAAGTGCTTTCTTAAAAAGATTCTTGCTGTTAATTCTGCAAAACAAAGCTGTATTGTTAAATAATTCACATTTAGGGGAAAAATCTACATTCAGAGACAGTCTGTGAAGCAAAGGGCATACTGACTTTTATTCCTATGTCATTGGAGATCAGAGTACTGGAATCCTGGAAAAGAATATAAAAGAAGTCAATCAAGCAGGAGAGACAGTGCTTCTCCCTGAACATACTATTTAACCTGTCAGAAGAGAGAGAGAGAGAGAGAGAGACAGAGAGAGAGTGAGACAGACAGAGAGAGAGAGACAGACAGAGAGAGAGAGAGAAGTGGTCATCTATGAGTCTGTTTTATTTATTGACTAGCAAAACTTGATGGCTGACACAGCTCTGCCTTGCCATGGTTGAACATAAACATAATATGAGGTCCACACACACACATATTCCCACATATACAGAGGGGCATACTTGCAGAGGCATACACACATGTGCCCATATACTCCCATAGAGAGAGTGACATATCTACACAGGCACACACACACACACACACACACACAGAGAGAGAGAGAGAGAGAGAGAGAGAGAGAGAGAGAGTTGCATGCAGAGGTGTGCACACACACACACATTCTCACACACAGAGAAACACACAAACACATATACACCAGTTTGCTCAGTTGTTACATCATAGTTTTGAACCACATTATTTGTAGGATTTCTTGTGTGATTTTGATTGACCAGTTATAGAAAACATGTCCTTTAAACTAATTTTGGTCATTTTTTCCCCTCAGAAATGTCTTACTATTAGCAGATGTTTGTCATTTTACGTTCAGTAATACAGCCTACATGGGGCCACATCCAGTTTTAAAAGCTATTCACTAAGGTATATTGTAGACATTTTAATTGATTAAATTTGTTCTTTGACAATTCCATATGTTCATGTAATGCATTTAGTATGACCTTAACTCTCTGTTACCTATCCACCATCTTAACCCTTTCCTCCCTTTCCCCCCATTTATGTCTGTTTGTTTTTGTGACCCAACACGATTTTTTGGGAACTGTTTATGTGAACATAGAATTGTTAATATCTATTGAAGCCTGGTGTACTCACATTTGCGTATACATCTGAAGACACAATGTCCCTCCCCCCGGAATCTATGAGTTCACCAGGAAGTTGTAGGGCCCTGTCAGCCTCTTCACAGTTGATCCATGTTGCCAGACCCAGTGTCATGTAGGTCCAGTTCAAGCATCAGCGCCTAAGTTGATGATGACAATGTCTATGCCACAACTTGAAGATAACACTAGACAGCTATTCTCCTTGTCTTTTGGCTCTTATCTTCCTTTTCTTCCTTCTCTGATGTCCCCACAGTCCTATATGGGTGGGAAACATTTTCTCTTTAGGGCTGAGCACTCAGCCATCACATTTCTATTTTCAAAACTCCGAAAGTTTATTTCAGAGCAAGTGCAAACATTCTCAAGAAAAAATAGGTATGAATAACCTATATTTATACAACAAACATTTATGTTTTGCCAAAGTGCATTTAAAGTGTTTCAAACACAAAAGAACTTGAACATTTTAGAAAGTATTCTATTTTAAATACCATTCTGTTGTTGATATTTTTAACCACAATGGTGAGGAAGTGTTTGATGCCTAACCTGTTTCTCTCCATCTTTTGACAATATTTATCTGGGTTTCATCCCTTCAATGTGCAAAGCATGAAGCTATGGACTTTGATAAACATAAAGCTGAATCAGATATTTATTTATTTATTCTTCTCAGATAAAACTTACAGACTTCTCAAACAAAACTTATAGACTTTTGAGGGTGGTAAGCCATGTATATAAGTATCTACACCATAGCAAAAGTTAAGATAAAGACTGACAAATTTGACTACATTAATGTTTTAAAATTCTTAGCATCAAAAATTACCTTTCTGTTACAATAAATTATAAAATTCACGGATATTTTCAGTACTTGATAAAAAATAAATCCTAAATATGTAAAGAACTACCAAAAAATGAATAAGAAAAGATCAACTAATACAACTCACTAAGAAGAAATGGGAAAATAGAATCATAGCTCAGATGAGTCTTGAATTTGAAATGAAATATCAGAGGTTTTTCTAATTCAATTGTTACTGTATAAATACAGGTTAAAGCTAAATATGTTAGATATTGAAATCATGTGGTAACATAGCTGCGACTTATGCAGAAAGTTAAACACTTCAGAGACAAGTCCTGGGAATATGGCAGAGTTGCTGGATACTGTCGCCTATGGAAAAGTGCACAGAGTCTGCATATTTGAGGAGGATGGCAATGCTTGATCAAGCAGAAGGCATGTATATTCTCAGCAACTTTCTATTCCTAGGCATATGTCTCTGTTCTTGTCTCAGCCACAAAAGGTGGATACGCAACCCAGAAAATTATAATTTATAATGAGGTTTCTGCAAAGCTTTGGACAGACTTACAAAAGAAATCAAGAAGGATTGTAGCATCTTATAGTGGATGCCATCAGTACCTATGGTCCTGAGGGAAGTAAAGAGATGCCACTAGAAGCATAAAAATATTATAGCTGCTGTGAAAAAAGACTAACATGCAAGGTTTCCAATTAGTGCAGAGGAAGGAAACTAGGAAATAAACACCAAACCACCTGATTTCCTGCCAGTGTCTTTTATTCACCTAAATCCCTACCCTGAAATCTACAATACCAAGAAAAATACAGGATGGAGAATAGGAAATTTAATATGATTCCTGGAAAAGCCCATATTAGCATCACAGATGCCAACAAAAATTGAAATAGTCTGCATATTCATAATCACAGAAACTTTGAGGTGTTACAGCATGTTACACTTTGGCAGGTAACGCTCATGAGATTGTTATGAAGTGAAATATATATATATATATATATATATATATATATGTATATATATATATATATATAAAAGTGTAAAAATCCAGAGAAATACTAATGGCAGATTTATGATATGATTTACATTTGACAGGGGTGGGGAGAAAAAAAATCCAGTTTTCATAGATTCCAAAACCTATTATTTACCTGACATTCAAAGTTAGGTATACAACCTATATTTTATTGACAACCCTTGCCAGATAGCAGAGTGTGTGGACTTCAGGTGGAGGTATTGCTTTCACATATCTCCTGTTGAATATTCCTTCCAATGTTTTCTGTTTATGCTTTCAGGGGATAGGTGAAAGTTATAATTCTTCAGTTGGACAACGAGAGACAGTAGTCATTTTATTATTCTTTATTGTTTTCTGTACACCTGAACTGTCCCTTAAATAATAAAGCAAATATTTGTTCAACAACATAAACAGAACTACATAAGCACAATCCACTCAGTAAAATGCATTCAGGGTTAGAAAAGACAACACAGCTCCAGACCAGGGAAATGAGAAACAGAATAATAAAAAAAGTACATATTGTAGGAGATGAAGCTTTAGGAAGAAATACAAGACTCAATAAAGCATTGTGTGTTAAGAGAGAAGAGAGCAGCAAGAGTATAGACAATGAAAATAACTTCAAGTGCATTTGTGGCTCTGCACAGCCATCTTGAACATCATTTGCCTGACATGTTGCTATGTTATGCTTTACATTATTTAATATAGGAATCGTTTAAGACAAATGCTATCATTTTTCTACATTTAAAATAAGCTTTTGATTTTGATATAATTTATGCCAGTTGACAGATCTAATTAAGTGGCAGAGGCAAAATTTTACACAGATTGTCTGAGTTCAATACTCAAAATTGAATATTTACCTGTAATGGATTCTGCACCCACTATTAAGATCCATAGTGAACTTTCACCTTTCCAAATATTATTCTTTGTTGCGTTCTGTACTTTCATATGCAGTTCCCATACCAATCCCATATGAGATGCCACATACATTTTGTGAGGAGGAGAGCAATGTTGCTGATTGTTAATCTGTATCAGTGTAACTAGCAACAACTTAGATGAGCTTCACAAGACACAAGTCTAGTTTAACCAATCAAGCTGCTTAACTTTGTCAATGCTAGTTGTAGCATAAAGGAAATTAAATGAAGTATTCTTAGAAATAGATGCCTGAACCCATAGATATGACTTCACATGTAGAAGCTTAATTATAACTTCAGTCTGAGTTCTGAGGAAACATGCTGTTTGTGGTCTTCAAATAAGGTGATTTTTGTGCATCTTCATGGCGTCATTATCATGTTATATGATGCTGGTTAATTTTTTCTCAGCTTCACAAAGTGTAGAGTAATTGAGAAGAAAGAACCTTAAGTGAGAAGGTGCCTATATCAGATAGTCCATTAGGCAAGTCTGTTGAGCAATTTCTTTAAAATAATTGATGTGGGAGAGATCAGATTACTTTGGGTGTTGCCACCTTTGCAGAGGGTGGTCCTTGTCTTTATCAAAAGAAACTAGAGCAAGTAATCTTTGTGTTCACCTATCTCTGCTTCACTTCCTCCCTTCTGGCTCCTGTCTTGGCTTCCTTTGGTAACAGACTATACCATGTAAGGTGAAATAAAGCTCCTCCTGAATGTGATTTTGGTTACAGTGATTATCAAAGCAACAATCTAGGACAAATGCTGTTAGTAGAGTATGGGATATTGACCATGTTTGTATGGGAGGATTGTGAAGAATTTAGAAATTTTTGGCTAGAAAAGCCATACAGTGTTCAGAGCTTATTCAGCTGTTGCAGGAACTTGAAAGACAATGCTAACAGAAATGAAGATGATGGAGACCTTGTTTGTGAAGTTTCAAAAGAAAGTTCGAGAGACCTTCAAATATTCCATGAGAACTATTCATTGGATACCTTGGACGAGGAATCTGTGGTTTCAGGTTAGCTAAAACTGAAGAATCAACTGTGATGACCATGAAACAAGCACCAAGAAGAGAAAGATCTGCTTTATGGGGACAAGAGATTCATGTGGGCTGGGGCTGAAAAGCCTGCTCCTATGTAGAAAAGAATGGTGTCAGTGGGGTGAAATTTCCTTCAGAAGCCTATGTCTAGAGGAGATCAAGGCTGGAGTTGGTTCTTTCCTTCTACCATTTAGCTTCCAATGATAGATCTCAGTCAGTCAGACTTGCTAGTGCTAAGGCATCTCACACAACTCAGCATCAATTTTTAAGCACACTTTCTATAATCTTATTTTCCTTTGTTTTACCACTATGTCTTGTGCTTTTCAAGCTAGGTAAGGCCCCCATCGTGATACTGGTTTTGCTGATAAGAAAGCTGCAGGATTGAAGGGGTCATAGAAAGAAGCTGAGGTTTGACTGTTTGAGATGCCAAGGTACATTGTCAGTTTCAGTGATGTTCCCAAGAATGAGCGAGACATAAAATGAAGCTAAGGCTCAGCACTATGTAGACTCTGAATTCCTGAATGGAGAAGGGATATTGGTAAAGGTGCAGTTTCAGTTGTAGTGGAGACGTTGGGATACTGTAGAACCAAAAGGATAATACTGACGTGGATTAGGGCTGGTTTTAGATTCTAAAATAAGCTGTGTGTGCCACAGATAGCAGAGTCAGTGAAAAAGCCTTCCCAAGTCCTTTGGAGTACAAACCATCATAAGTGAGTCCCAGATATAGGACAATGAGGTATTCACCTAGATAAATTTGCTTTATCTAATAACAACTCTTGCCTGATAATTCTCTTTTGAAATAAGATGTAAGTAACTTATTTTTGGTTTCATATGTACCTATTCCAAGGTTCTATCTATTTATTTATTCACTTGGTTAGTTACTTTGTTACTTAGTTTTTCTACCCACGGTTTTAAGCAGGCAATACTTAATGCCAACAAGTTACTGAAGGGCTTTCACCAATTTAAATTGAACTTTTAAAGAGATGGATAGTTTTGAAAGAATGAAAATTTAAAGTCCATGGAATGTTTAAAGTTATCTTGTGTTTTTATACTGGTATACTAACATGAGACCTTAGGGATAATAAAGAAGAGAAAGTTGTGGTTGAACAATAATATGTTTGTCAAGTTGAGAAGATGTTATTTGCACTGATAAGTTTTATCAGTTTGACACAGGCTAGGCTCATTTGGGAACAGGAAAACTCAGCTGAGAAACTGTTGCTTTGTGATGAGTTGGTTCTGGATAGTATGGAGAGCAACCTGAGTGAGTCATTGAGAAAAAGCTAATGAGAAGTATTTTACCATATTTTGTGGTTTACTTTTTGCCTCTGTGTTCCTTCCCTGTTTTATTTCTTACTTTGTCTTTTTTCTCAATGATAAACAGTTATCAGGACAGGTAACTGCTTTCTCACCTTGTTACTTTTGCAGTATAACAGAAAACAAAGTAAGACAGACATTTAAATGAGTATTCAGTTCCTGTATGCCAAAAAGGAAAAATCACACAAAAATTCAATTAAAAGTAAAAAATGTAGACTGTGGTAAAAACCCATAGTTGTGCTGTTTGCCATTTTATTCATTCTAGCAGAACAACAATTGAATTTTCCAGAATCTCACAGCTTGTCTTTAGTTGCCTTTTAAATGTACTTGAACTTGGAAACAATTGATATTCACTTCATATTATTGAGCCGTGTCTTAATCTGCTCAATATAAAAGCAATTATATACAGAAGGAAAATAATATTTTTGCAGGTCTATTCTCAGCAGCATTCTGTTAAAGAACATGTCTTTAAAAAGATTAATGTTATTTTGTTCTATCATGTTACAAAGACTGGCTTTCACTGACTTCTTTATCTCACACTGAGAATAGTCTACATTCTAAAGAGAGCCAAACTTCTAAAGCCTTTTTGTGCCTAAAGCACCAAATATCTTGTTCAGATTCTCACAATGCATCCAAACTTGTGTGCTTTTTTTCCTGAAATTGACACTCTCTGGATTCAATGAATTTACATGATTTAAGTATTTCTTAGCTAGAATTTCCAAAGGAAGATGGATTTTATGTGTAGTTCCTTACAGGGTAAACACATCCATTGTAACTTAAAATATTTCCTATTACCACAAGATAAACCTGTTTTGTTTGAAGATGGCATGTACTTAACAAGACAAAATACACTTAAAGACAGCATATACCTGAACATAGGTTGGTTTCCTAGCGATACTTTCCCAGAGTCATATTGACGATTCTCTACTGCACTTAAGAAATATGTTACAGGAGGTCATGGCCCATGTTGATTATCATTTGGATCATCACACTGTGTCTCTGAAACTCTTCCCTTTAAAACTCTTCACTGTTTTCAGATGCAGAAGACACATAATATCTTAACAGAGTAATGATTTTTAACTGGTGAGTCTCTTTTCAGGAAGGAACAAGGGTAAGAGGTCTGATTTCTGCTGCATTTTTATGTTAGTTGTTTTTAGTGAAAATCAACTTCTTGTCGAAATAGAAAACCATGTGGACTTTCTTGGTTATTAAGAAAATTAAAAATAATCCTCATCTGTAGGTAATGTAAAGTGACGCTAAATCAAATACTACTTCTCAACTGGCATTAACTATCACAAATACCACCGTCTTAAAAAATGCTTAAACATCCTCTTAGTCATTCTTAAATATCCTTTACTTGATAACTATAGAAACCATTATTAAAGACATTAAGTAAGTATTGTTGTCAGTATAATAATAGGCAAATTGGTACTCAAAGTTAATGAATTGATTAAAACATGGCAACAATAAATATGGTAGGAAATCTGAGCACACATTTGTTTCTGGATTGACTTTCTCTATAGAGAATAAGGAAGCATGTCTGTATTAGACTTCAGGACTCGACAGCATTTTTTAAATATTATGCTAAGAAATAAATTCTGGAATCCATACATTTGTGTTGGGAGTTTCTCTCATTTGACTTTTGCTTGCTTCAAACTTCAACACGTAAAAAAAAAAAAGCATGAATTTAGATAGTACAGAATTTGATCTTTTTTTTTTCTTCAGAATTTTAGACAAGTTAATACAAGACTCCAAATATTATGTAGTATTAAGTTTTGTTTGGATTTCTCTACTACTCATTTTTCTAATTTTTCCCCTAAAAATCTGCCTGCTAAAGTTAAATATTTAGCAAGTTACATTTCAATTCAAAAAGAGAGGGAAAGATAAATGGAAAAATAATTTAAAAACTTTATTTTAAAATGAAAGGGATAAAGTCACTAAAAATAAACCCTAAAACCATGTTCAATAAGAACTTTTCTGTGTCTAGGATCATTGAGTGTTGTGAATTTTCATCAGTCACATCTTCTCTTGTATATTTGAACGTAGAGTATAAAGATTTCACAGGAATACTCAAGAGATGTTCTTATTCTCAAAGATTATATATGATCCACAGAATTACAGATATTTAGTCTTCTTTATCTCATAAGAAATAAGACTATTTTACATAGCTCTCATTTGCTCTATTGAAAAGAGTGAAACTTACTTACCATTGCATTCCACATACCACATTGATATCTGACCACCATTTATGCTTTTTTAAATTTACAGATAAATTTTTAGAAACACTTTTTTACCATCAATCCATCACTACAAAATAGTATAAAATAGCATATTCATTTTGGATAGTTTTCTTAATTAGTATAACTACAAGGGAAAGAAATTTATTCTAGCTAATAAAAGCAAAATTACATAATATTTTTGTAAATATAGACCAATTAAAAGTTAATCACACGGCTGGAAAGATGACTCAGCCATTAAAGTCTAGGCTCACAAAAAAAATTAAAAGTTAATCATAATACTTATCCATACTTACAATTAAAATTGATTTATAGATTTAGAAGTACAATGTCTAAATCTTTTCAACAGATTGTCCCTTCAAACAGTCCTTGGTCCTTTCTTTAAGAGTTTGTTTCTTCATTTAGTCAGTTTTGAACCTTTCCAGTTTTGATCTTATTCTATGCACTATTGATGCACTTTTGAATTCATCAAAAGAATAATTTGTTCTTTTTTAGAAATTTCAAAAAAAAAAAGCCTTCAATCCCCACCAAAAAGTAGGTAAACATATATTCTCATTAAAAAAAAAAAGTAGGAAGGAATCCAAGGGGAGAGGTGTGAGTTTTGAAGAAACCAATTTTTGCTCTTTCATTGTACACTGGCCCAGTGGAGGAGTAAGCAGTTTGTGGTTATGTTAATAACTGACATTCTGATTAAAGTTTAAGGGCTGTGAGATAATTTTATAAGTCATCATGGTAAATTTCTGAACAACAAAGTCAATAAAAACATAAAACCAGTGGTAATGTGATATTAGAAGAATAAGCAGAGAGAAGCAGGATGGCTACTGTTTTGGGGTATGTATGTTAAAGTATTTATGAAAGGGATTAAAGGTTGCTCAAAACACCCAGTCAAACACTGAGCAAACATTCGAAGCTTTTTTGTCATTTAGCTTTAGCATGTCTTGATTTTTTAAATTTTGATTGTCTCATCAAAATTTATTGTACATGCATGTGTGTATGGAAATTATACTTCATATTTGGGTCCATTCTTCCTTAATTTTATTGCAATAATTACTGCGTGGAGAGTTTCATTATAAGCAAAAATGAGTGTGGTATGCTATAATCTCTTGAAACTGATCAAAAATATCCTTCCTGGGAGGATCCTTGTTGAGCCCAATCTCTTTGTTATTAATCATATCTGTGAGATGCTCCATAATCCCACACATATTCTGTATTCCTCATCATCAGTTGCAACATGTTGTGAACTATTCCTCTTTTCCTTGTGTAGAAAATACTGATGCTTATTGTCTGTACATTTTTGTCAAGCAACACACAAGAATACAAGAGTGAGTTGAGTCTCTCATCATCAACTTCCCACCCTTCAAAATCACAGCTCAGTCATATCTACTTCAGAGAGCATTGCATAACAAAGTCTGGAGTGATTCTTTTAATTGCTGCTCATAGATGGCTCAGCAGTTAAAGGCACTTGTTCTTCCAGTGGACCTGAGTTTGATTCCAAGTATAATGGATAAAGAAACTCCATTTTGACAGGCATTGATCTTGGTAGTAGCATTTTGTTTCTGACTCTAGTACACAAAAGATAAGTTTGTAGGAACCCTGAATCTGTGACCCCCACTCTGATATGTAGAGCTGTGACCACTATGTTTTTTGTTTTGTTTTGTTTTTGGATTCTGTAACGTCCTTACACAGATACCCAAAGATTTCTTTGAGTTGCCCTAACCACTTATATTAGCAGAAAAGACCAATTGTTACTCATTTTGTGGATATTGAGGGTCTTCTTGTTTTTTCCCATTTAAAAATATTTCCCCATAGTTTTCCTTTATAACATGCCTGTGATTTGGTTTAAGGCTAATATACTGCTAGCAGTTAGCCAATAAATATTGTTTTTAATCAGGGGTCAGAAATTCCATAACACCAACACCCATATCAGGCAGCTCATAACTTCCTGTGAGTACAGCTCCAGGGTATCCAATGCCTTCTTCTGGCTGCTTCCTATTCATGTGTGAAAATATACATGAAATCCATACAAACAAATAGAAGGTTTTGTTTTTAAAACAAAACTGACACTGATTATAAATGTTTTGATAAACAATTTGCAGGATGGTTTTTATTTATTACTCTTCTTACACTGAAAATTTGTTGGGATTTTACAGGTAGTAAAATACAAGGATCTTAGCATGCACACTCTGAAGCCTTGAAGTCACAAACAAATGCCCATCCTAGTAGACTCATGTCTTGGTGTCACCTAGGGCAATCCCAGCATAGGAAGCCCTGTAGAGGTGTACTGGATTCGAGTATGGCTGGGGTAGTGTCCCCACCATGACTTTGAGAACTACTGTAGATTCTGACATTTATACCTAGAAATTAGTGAATTAAAAAGTCATTGACTTCCCATAAAAGGTATCTATCCTCAACAGTAATTCAAACTAATTGGAAATGGAAGAAATCTAATTGAAATAGTATTTGTAGATTCATTCTTTCTTGAAATACAATGTAAAGCTTTTTATTTGTTGTTATAATGATTAGTAGATACATGTATATGGATTTAAGTCTGACTTTGTAATGAGGAGTGAGAAAATGAAGAAAAAAGCCAGGTAGCTGAATTTAATATCATTTAAGTAATAAGCAAAATTGAGTGAACATTATTAACAATAATAGTTCATATTTTTTTCTTTTGAAAAATGTCAACAATTATGGATAGTCAGTACAGACAGAACTAGTACAAACCTCCACTTCAATAAGATAATAAAACATTCAAACATAGAGAAATATTTTATCTTCAGAAAGGTAAAATTAAACTACTAAAATTTAACTTTAACATTTTAATGCTTAATAAAGCTATTCTGCATGTATAAAATTTTTGTAAGCAATTTTTATCTGCTAGAATCCCAAGAATTCTGGGTAATAAGCTACTATATTATGGGCAGTACATTATACAAGAGGACATTGTTTAGTATCTTTCCAATTAAAAGAGAATAGATCAATGATTCTAGAAAATATGAAATAGAAATGTTAACCTTAAGGCACAAAATATAGCAAACAGTTGGAACTAAGGAATTCAATAAAACTAAGAAATATTTAAAAATATATAATTTCTAATAACAAAAATCTGTGATTTGTAGAGGATAGGAGAAAATGTTTGTGAGGTGCCTAATCCTAAAAAAATCTAGAGAAATGTAATTATCACACTTCAAATAAGGATAAAAAAATTTTTCAAAGATTTAGACTAGGAGCATAAACTAATTAAAGTAAGTTGATTTTAAATAAAGGCACACATGTGAACCCATACATCTGTTCATGCACGTGTGTGTTCATTCCTGTGTGTGTGCCTTAGACACAATAGAAGTTACATAGTAGGTTTCCTGGATCTCCAAATAAAAAAACCGTCATTCATCTCCTGCCTGTCTGCTTAAGTTCTCAGACGTCTACTTCTGAATTTGTTCACTGCATCTCTTCCCATTCTGCTTTTCCATCTGGTGATACTGTGGCTGGATAAGTTCCACAGCATGGAAGTTTGTAACTCAGTGTCACAATCCAGACATAGCCCAAGCTGCAGAAGCTAGCAACCATTTGAAATCTGGTTGCTGTGGGATGGTGAACTGCCCCAGTCAGGTCTGCCCCCTAAATGAAACTGGTATCCCTTTCAGCAAGATTGTGAAAAGGAGCAAAGAATCTGTAAAGCTGTCAGAGTCTAGGGTTGTAACATTAAAGAAGTTAATAAACAGACATGATTGCTTTTAGTAGCTTCCCAGTCACAGAGGACACTTTCTCTGGAGTATTGAATAACAACATAAAACCCAAGTAAATTTGCTGTATGGTTTATCATCACCATCTGTGAGAAATTATATATATATATATATATATATATAATACACACACACACACACACACACACACACACTTTATTGACTCTTGGAAATTTCACATCAAACACACAAGTCTAAGTTAGTATTTTAGACAAGATGAAAGAGCAGTGGGATAATTACAGATCTGCCACTCAAATTATGCAATTACAATTGTTTGTTGAAAATAGCCCCAGAATCCCAATAACCCATGTATCAAAATTCTAAGCAAGGCCAGTGATAATTGGTCTCCCAGCTGGGACAGACTGCCTCCACCACCGTCATCCTTGGAGTGTTATTGACTCAGCAGGTACTTACCTGAATAGATAGGAATAGCATTAGGATACTGGAGTGATAAGACAAACTTTCATATATATTTTTTTCAACAAACAATGTTTAGAGTAAATGAACAATGTATTAAGAAACCTTAATAGATGGTGCTGCCTTCATGATTTTCAACACTATGGGGTTTCCATGAATTATAGGTAAAGGAGTTAATGTAAGTCAAGGGAATGTCTAACAGATGAAGAGTGTCACTGGGTTAATGGAAAATCATAGGTACTGTTTGGGAATTTAAACGTAACACTATTATTACCTACATAAGGAAATGTAGTTTAGAAAGCAAACTCTTAAACAGGTCAGAACCCTAATGTGAATCCATTTATTTTACTTAGCAGGAGGTGAAAGGAGAAATGTTACATTAAAAGGCTTTGTGAAAGCAAGATGCAAATTGTAACCATTTTATAAAATTGAAGCCTGAGACACATTGTTATAACATGTTGGGATAGCTACAGACAGGAGAAACCCAAGTACTTAATATCTCCCTAATAGAGAAAGAGGTTAATTAGAGGTTGTGCATATAAAACACAAAGTCTTCTCTAAAAATGATTGTCTTCTAACCAAACAAAGGTAATAAATGTGATAAAAATTGAAAGTAGCATTTAAGCTCCTGAGCTCATTCTCTACCTGTTTTTAATACAGATCTACAGAGACTTTCCTTTTGTAAAATCTAACATCTACTAAAAATGCTAAGAACTTGGGCTTCCTACATAGCCCCATTTCTGGTTTCAGTTTTACATAATGCCAGGGAAATATTAGATGGTTAAATTCAAATAAAAGTACAATGTGTTCTTCATCAAGGATACAACCCTGCGATACCCATAGATAGACCTGGACTGAAACTCTGCTTGCCTCTATTTGGAGGTCATTCTGCTCTGCTGCAAGAAAGGCGTGCCATTTCCTGGGTGATTCATGGTCTCTTCTACTTACAGCTCTAATCTCCATGTAAGTCAGCATCCTGTGTCAACTCTGAAAATATCACTCTGCCTAAAAACTTGATTCTTAATGAATACAGCAAGCAGGAACACGTTTTTATAAACAGCTAGCCATAATATTTCCAGGTGGTATTAAGCATCACTTATTTTCTAAAACAAATCTAAGTCCTCTGGGGCTGATTGACTTGTCATTTGATATTTCTTTCACAAGTGGGCAGGTAAAAGAAAATACATTAACACTATAGCTCATAAAAACAAACGAACAAACAAACAAAAAAACTGTTTACTGTTTATGCTTAGATAGTCACCAGTATCAGTATCAGGCATGGAAACTTCCTATTGACTTGTTGGTCATGGATGTATAGGAGACTTTTAAAACAATATACACAATTGCTATTGCCCAGGAATTCTTCCAAGAGATAAGACTTTTGCTGTAGACACCAATACTTAGGGCTGAGGACTTGTAGGAATTAAGCTAGATCTGACCTGGAAGTCTTCTCCCTGAGAACTAGCTCTCATATTGTCTGAAAGAACTATGCAAGCTGCTGTATAGGGAAAATAAGTAATGGTATATATTATTATGAAAAGTAAACAATAGTAATGTATCCAGCTGTGATGGCTATGAACAAGAATGACCAGAATAACAAGATAGAATGGGTACAATGGTGGCACTTATATCCTGGGATACACGTAGACATCTAATTGGATGTAAAGAACACTCAATATGGGGTAAACGTTACCTGGTACTGAGAACTTACCTAGTTACAAATGGCTGGAGAAATCATAGATCCTAGAGGAGAACCTATTTCAGCTGCTTTACTAAACCAGTATAATTTCTGATTTTATTATCATTGTCTATCCTTATACCCACAGACAAGTATAGCTCTCACTGTTCATCAAAGCTTCTTTTTGCATTACAAACTGGTCATTATATAAATCCCCAAATAGTCAAATTATAAGGAACACGTAAGTGTGTGTGTGTATGTCCAAACTCTACTGATGCATTTACAATACAACCCCTACAACTAAGACTCAAGGAACATCATAGAAGAAGGGACTACAAGAGAATAAGATCAAGAAGACCAGGAAGGGACATCTTCTGTTAGACAGTATATAATAATAACAACAACAACAACAACAACAAATCACTATATCACAGGGAAGATATATCAATATGGTTGTCAAAAGAAGATCTTAAAAATGACACCACACAGAGACACACACACACACAGCCTTGGGTGCTAGTGTCTCATCTTAGCACTCAGGCGGAAGAGGCAGGCAGATCTTGTTAGTTCTAGGCCATTCTGGCCCACAAGAGGAGTTCTGGGACAACCAAAGCTGTTACACAAAGAAACCCTCTTTGGAAAATTAACAACAACAAAATAAAACCAAATGATATATAAATATGAGTGGGGGAATTGTCAAAAGGCTTCACTCCTAGAAGAGCTACAGGTTAAATACAGTTTGTGTGTATGTGTGTATACATATGTGTGCTATGTATGTATGAAAGAGAAAAAGAGTATGTGTTTTATATAGTACATATATATGTATATATGTAATGATTATAATTAAATAATAAGAAACCACAAATAGGAAGTGTGAGAGGTTGAATGCTATAACTATATTATTTATATTGAAATTTTCAAAAATTAATTAAAAAAATTCAAAAACCTAGACTGTGTTTTCTTCTCAGAGTGTATATTCAGAGAAATGGAGTCTGAGTCTGGGTACTGAAAAGACAGCCTATACCTGGCCAACAGCAACTCTGCAGTTTGAAGGAGATCTTGTAAAGGTACAATTCACCAAGAACAGTGGCTGTAGGAGGCTACTACTCTTCCTATGCATTCTCATAGCTACTCAGATTGCTGTTTACTTTACTGAAAGGAACACTGCAGAAAGAACCTGTCAATCTTGTTTAAAAACAAGCACTCTGTGTGTGTGTGGAGATGGGGAGAGTACTTTATGTCAAAACCACACCTGTCAAGACATGGCAATTGAGGAATTTCAAGTAAGATGTGTTGTTTGTCTCACTAATAGTCAGTTGGCAGCGTTGGAGTGTTCTCCATGAGTTCATTATCCTATTGAGTACCCATGACAGGCAGCAAGCATGGGGAGTGCTTAAATACCATGTTCATGTTATCTTTATAACTCTTGCTCAGAAATTTTAAATCTAACAGTATTCCAATAAGTCATTACTATCTATTAATTTAGTGTTATACAATACTTTCTACTCTGAATTTACTTATATTCTTCATTCCATTAGTAATGAAATACAGATTGTATTAAAGGTCTTGAGGACATTTGTCTCTTCTTACTGTAAAGTTAAAATGAAAATGAGTCAAATAGTCTGGCACGCTCCTAACTGGTGCTTTCTGTTGTGCTAACCTCCTTCTTGCTCTTGAGTTACAGACTCACTCAGCCTCCCAATATGTGTGCGTAGCTGGGAATGTTCAACCTATTGCAACCCAGAAGATAGCCTATTCTTTTTACATGATGCTCCTCACAACTCCATCCACTTGAAGCTTCATCAGGGAACTTTAGTCTATGTTTTTCCATTTGGAAGAACATCTCTTATCGTGCTTTAGGTTTACAATGGTCTGTAGACTGAACTTCTTGAGGAAGTGCTGGTATCTGCCTTCATCTTGGTAAAAGCATTCTATACACAGACATTATTAACACTGTGCTATTCACTACTGAAATTCCACACACTTAAAACATTTATCAGCACAATTCCACAATTCTTCTCTCAGGAAATTTAACTCTGAGTCCAGAATTCGCACAGTGCTCCTTTACAGATGAGTTTATTTAATTATTTTTTAAGTCCCTGTGATAAATTGAAGGCCATAAATGATTGTATTCATCCTAAAAAGTATACATACTTTTACTACACTCTCTCTCTTTTTTTAAGGACTTTATGCCTTTATTTTTGTTGCCTTTTTGATTGTTTTAAACACAAAATCAGGCATGCCTAGAGAAATACATCAAATAACCCAAAGATACTCAAATGCACCAATAACCCAAGTATACCCCAAAATAACCCATTCCTATTCTACTTGTCCCAAAATCTTACCCCTCACTTTCAATTAACACTGTGAAATCTTTCACAATTAAAAAAAAAAAGCTTATACAAATTTTATCAATATATTTTCATTTGTTAGCCAGAAACAGGATTATAATCCAGAACTTAATGTGAATCTGGCTTGAATTTATCATGGGTGTCCTTGCTTGTCTTGGCTCTTGACTTCTCTTCAGGTAAAAGTCTGTTATAGATGGGTTTTTCTTTGGCCTGCCAGCTCACAAAAAATAATATAAAAAATTATTATGAAAGCTCATCTATAGCTTATGCTTGTCTTAATAGTTCTTGTAACTTAATTTAACCCATTTCTGTTCATATACATGTTGCTGTGTGGCTAGGGACTTTACCTCGTATGCTGCATGTCTTGCTCCATCTGTGTCTGATTGGAAACCCATATTTTCCTCTTCCCAGAGTTCTCTCTGTTCTGAAGTCTTGCCTATACCTCCTGCCTGCCTATTTGTCATTTAGCTTTTTTTTTTTTTTTTATTTTATATAACAAAGTCCATTTAAATGAAAACAAATATTTACAGACAATATTTGGGAATTCGGGCTTGTTCTTTCCAAACTACTTCCTGCTGGTAAGGGGCACTGTCATGGGGGATTCGAAGAAGATTCAGAAATCCTGGCTGTAGTCTGTAAGGCTGCTTTGTCCAGCTTTTTTGAATGTAGGATCACCTGGTACTCTGTTTCAGGTGGTGTGGCTTGATCAAACCACATTAGTTTGGAAGGAATCCACAGCTTTTCATTTTCTGTGGAAACAAAAATAGAAATGCTTTTCCCCAGTAACTAGTCCTTGAACTTAAATTTTGGAGTCAAAGCATTTTTTTTAAAATTAATTTATTATTTTACATGTCTATCCCAGTTCCCTCTCCCTCCCTCCCTCCCTCCCTCTCTCCCTCTCTCCCTCCTTCCCTCCCTCCTCCCTTCTTCCCTTCCTGCCTCCCTCCTTCCCTCCCTTTTATCCTCTCTGCCCACTCACAAGCACTCTAACCACCCTCCCCTCCCATCCCCCCACCCCAATTCCATATGTAGGGGAATGCCATCCAGTTGGGGTCATGTAGATCTGACAGGTCATGTGAAGTAGGGCTTCTCTCCTGTCTCTAGATTAAGGCAGTTATTCCTCCATGGGGGATGTGTTCACAAAGTCCTTTTGTGCACCAGGGATACATCCTGGCTCCACTGTCTGAGGTCCCTTAAACTGTTCAGTCCTTCTGGCTGAGACCCATATTCAGGGGGGCCTGAGTCAGTCCCATGCTGGATTCCCAGCTATAAGTCTAGTGGCCATTAGCTCCTCCTTGTTCAGGTAAGCTGTCTGTATTTGTTTCTGCCACATGGTCTTGTCCTCTCCATTTGCATCTGGGTTCTAGTTGGACTCAGTGTTTATGTATGGGTGTTTGATCCTGTTTCCAACAGGCATTAGTTGAGGGCTCCATGGATAAGTTTTGACAGCATCTTGTGTTTTAGAACTGGATTTACAGATGGCTTTGAGCCTGTGTGTAGGTCTTAGGCACTGAATCCAGGTCCTCTGAAAGAGCAACAAATCATTTTAATTGCTGAGTAAGCTCTTCAGGCCAAGTCATCCTCCCACTGAGAATTATTAGAACTTTAAAAACTACAGGCAGGTTTACTATTTACCTTTAGGATTCTTTCCACCTAAAATCATTGTATCATGAGCTACTGAGTAAAATTAACTATCTGTTGATGGGTCATCTTAACACTGGAGGAAAACTCTAAGAGTAGCTGGGAATCCAGCATGGGACTGACTCAGGCCCCCCTGAATATGGGTCTCAACCATAAGGACTGAGCAGTCTAAGGGACCTCAGACAGTGGAGCCAGGATGTATTCCTGGTGCACAAAAGGACCTTGCGAACACATCCCCCATGGAGGGATACTGCCTTAACCTAGAGACAGGAGAGAAGTCCTGGTCTCTACTTTAAATGACCAGTCAGATCTACATGACCCCACCTGGATGGCATTGCCCTACATATGGAATTGGGGTGGGGGTATGGGAGGGGAGGGTTTTCAGGGTATATGTGAGGGGGTAGAGAGGTTAAAAGGGAGGGAGGGGGAACTGGGATCGACATATAAAATAACAAATTTAAAAAAAGGTATAGCTTACCATTCTTGAGGGTAAAATATATTACAAAATTATTTATTTCCTGATATCTATAAGATGACAATCACCACAGATTTGGGCAATAATAAGCAGTAACTTACTGTAATGTATAATTTATTTCCACCATTCAGAAACTATGGAGGTATATTCCTTCCTGAGTTTAGAAAATAGGAAATATTGCCAAATATTAGGAAGCATTGTATTTAATATTTAGTACCTTTGATTTAGTATAAATTATTTATTTGCTAGATTATCAATTTTATTGTAATTTGTAGGTTTAATAATAGGATTACAAAATTTGGTATTCTGCATCAGGAGATGCATGATAATTTTTCTTCTTTTTTTCTTTTTTTTAAATAAGATCTTTTATTTAAATTTGAAACAAGCTTATTTTACATATCAGTCCCTGTTCTCTCACCCTCCCCTCCTTCTCTGTCTCCCTCCCAACCACCATCCCATCCCCTTCATGCTTCCCAGGGAGGGTGAGGTCTTCCATGGGGGAAATCTTCAAATTCTGTCATATATTTTTAGAAAGGCCTAGGCCCTCCCCCATGTGTCTAGGAATTGGATCTCAAAGTCCATTCATATACTAGGAATAAATACTAATTCACTACCAGAGGCCCCATAGAGTGCCCAGTCCTCCCAACTAACATCCAAATTCAGGGAGTCTGGGCCAGTCCTATGCTAATTTCCCAGCTACCAGATGGGGATCCATGAGTTTCCCCTTGTTCTGTTCAGCAATCCTGTGGGTTTCTCCAGACTAGTCTTGACCCTTTTGTTCATCACTCATCCCTCTCTGCAACTGGCTTCCAGGAGTTTGGCTCAGTGTTTAGCTGTGGGTGTCTGCTTCTGTTTCCATCAGACACTGGATGAAGGCTCTAGGATGGCATGTAAGGTAGTCTTATTTATTTCAATGTATACACACTGAATAGGTGTTGATTACACTGATGTACAAAGATGGTAATGTACATAGAAGCTGATTTACAGATATGCTGTTGTACAGAGATGCTGATATATATAGGTACCATCCGGCCTTTGATACTGAAGGCACTACTCTTAGTTCCACAACCTATTAATTACTAAAGATTTCTGATATTTTGTTTTATAAATCATGTTGCCTTTTCTTATTTTTATAATTATATGCAGAGTATATAACATTTGGTTTTAACATATACATTTATATTAAAACAAGTATTTTGAACAAGCTAAAATAACTACATCCTTGAATAGTTTTGTTTGTTTCTATTCTTAATTGGAGAATAAAATTAGGAGTCTGTAGTCAGGGTTCTCTAGAGAAATATAACTGATAGAATATATGTGTGTGTATATATTTTCTCACTCTCTATAAGTATATAATAAATGCATATATATATATATATATATATATATATATATATATATATATATATATTAGAGTGAATCATAGGATGTGGTCTAGCTGGTCCTACAAAAATTATCTCCCAACAGAAAGTCTGAGAATAGAGTAGCTGTTCAGTTCACAAGGCTGTGTATCTCGGCTGGTCTTTACTATACGTTGAAATCCTGAAGAAGTAGACTAAGGTGTACAAGTGAAAGAATGCCTCAGCAACAGGATATATGAACTTTCTGGTGAGAATTTGGTGTAACATGCCAAAGGCAAAAACATTTTTCTAGATTTAGGATAGTTTTTCTAACTTCAAAGGACCCAATTGAGATAATTCCTTGACATGAATGACCTGCTGCTTCAGATTTTAGTTAATCCAGATATAATCAAGTGGATAACCAAGAACAGTGACCATGTAGAGTATATCCCTATCCCGTAATGTCCAATATTCTAACTGTAATCATCATACAGTACATTAGACTTTAGCTTTACTTATCATATATAATGGGCAAGCCTATCTCATCTCTCTACTGGTGTACATCAGTTTTAATATTTCATTAGTTGATACAGAGTATTGAGTAGTTCAGACTGGCCTCCAACTCACTATGTAGCTGAATATGACCTCCAGCTCCTGATCCTTCTGTCACCACCTCCCTAGTTCTGAAAGTGGAAGTCTTGAACACACTATTTACCTCCATAGATGCCACATGTAAGTAAAATAACATATTACTTTCTTTTGATGTCTGGATTACTACACTTAGAAAAATGTCATCAAGATAGAAGCATGTCTGAAGTCATAGAATCCTCTTTTCTTTTTTAAGGTAATACTCTGTTGTGCATACATGTGCAGGGTAATAACTAACAATCTCAATCCAACTGCCATCTGACTCTTAGGTTGTTTCCCTATCTCAGATATCATGACTACTAATAGGAGAAACCTGGAATTGCAGACATTTCTTCATGGTAGTGATTTTATTTTTGTATATACCAAGAAATAAATTCATATAAATAAGAAGCTCTATTATTTTATTCTGATGAAACATCATATTTTATAATGGTATATCTCTTTTCACTTCTCCCAACACTCTATGGTGCTTTCTTTTTCTTCATTTTCACCACTTCTTTTAGATTGGGTTTCTCTGTAAGAATATTTTAAGTTTATCCTCCTTTGATTTGCTGTATCCTGTAGTTTGATGTGATCCACATTTTCTAGAGATGCTTCCATTGCATTCTCTCCTTTCCAGATATTGTTAGACTCCCAGTCATCACCTTGAGCTCTGCTGCTCTTAATTTTTATATTTTCCATATTTTGAATTTATTCTGTTGCAACATTTCTTCTTTCCCTTCCCCACTTACAAACTCTCCCATATAACGGTCCACACTCACCTTCAAATTAGAGGCCTCTTTTTTCACAATTACTATTGTGAATACATGTATACATTGCTAAATATAACCTATTCGGTCTATAGAATGATACCTATATTTATGTCTTTAGGACTAACCACTTGGAACTAGACAACCAATTGGTGTGCTCTCCCATTCTTAACTTTCCACAGTTGCCTATAGTTCTTTGTGCAAGGTTGAAACCTCATGGGCTTTCCTCATCCAGTTTGGCATGCTTATCTTTGAATAGCTTATGTTTGAGCAATCATGTTAATGAGACCTTATGGGTATAACTTCTGATATTACTAGGAGACACAATCTTATGGCAAGTCCCTGATCCTTTATATTTCAGTTTGGTAATTATCTAATTAATGTTAATATGTTCATAAGATTTAGCAGTTAATGTTAATATTTTCATTTTTAGAGATGTATGAGTATTTAGATTTGGTAGGCTATATTTTAATTGCTTGATCATTCTACTTTACCTGTTATATAAATTAACAGTTTATACTCTATGTCAGTGACTGAGTTATGGTTTCTATTACAGTGAGGCAATGACATGACCACAGCAACTTTTAAAAAGAAAACTCTTATTTGGGATAGCTCACATTTAGTTCCATGGGTTCAGTCAATTATTATCATGATTGGGAATATGGCGGCATGTAGACAAACATGATGCTGTCAGTAGTAGCTGAGAATTCTATATCTTACAGGCAAAAGGAAAGACTCCAAGTGAGGCTTAAGCAAAAGACCTCAAAGCCCACTTCTACAGCCCACTTCCTTTAATAAGGACTTACCTACTCCCAAAAAGCCATACCCCAACAATGCCATACCCTGTGAGAATATGGAGGTCAATTACATTCAAACGACCATATTCCACTTGCTGTCCCTACAAACTTATAACAATATCACAATGCCAAATTCATTTAGTGCAACTTCAAAGTCTCCATATTCTGAAACTGTCTCAACAATGTTTTAAAGTTCAAAGTTTCTTCCTTACTCCAGCAATTGCTTACCTGTAATCCTCTGTAAAATTAAAATCACAAAGCAGATCAGATCCTCCCAACACCTAATGGCAGGGGATTTACTTAACCATTGTAAAATACAAGGAAGAGAGCATAGTGAGGAAATACTGAAACACAGCAGGGCTGAAAACCAGCTGAACAAACTTCAAATTCAGTAACTCTATTTCTGATGTCTAAATGCTCTATAGATCTCCAACTCCATTCATGTTAGTTGACTGCAATACACCTCTTGGTTGGTTCACTCCCTGAAATTAAATATAGGTTTGAAGATACCTAATTAAAAAAAAAAGAAAGAATTACCTAACCTAACAATGGCAGATAAAACATGCTAGAGATTACAGATATGATGTCTGATGTTCCCTGCAGGTTTATTGACTTTAAAATATATCTATATTAAGTATAGTCCTGTCATGTATTCTGAGAGAATCTTTTTTATGTCCATTATTTTGTTGTTGCTGTTGTTGTTGTTTTTTACTTCTACCCAAGTAATAGGGTACAAAACAGAGCAATCTTTGCCATGCTAAACTTCTTACAGTGTGTACAATTCCTTACCAAATTCCCTTTCCTCTTACAACTTCCATCTGTACCCATTGAATGGAAATCCAGCAGTTATTTAATGGGTTCATAAGTAAGTGTGCACCCAAAGTTAATATTAATGACATATCTAAGAAGGTAAAAGATTCTGCACTATCAGAATATAATTGTTAGTGTTATTGGGAAATATAGAGGATAGAGAAATGGTTCAGCAATTCAAAGCAATTGTTGCTCTTGCAGAGGACCTGGGTTCACTTTCCCGCACCCATATGGTGTCTTACAGCCATCTGTAACTCTAATTTCAGGGATTCCAATGTCCTCTTTTGTCCTCCATATTCACTGCCTACATGTGCTCCATATATGTGCATGTCAGAACACCTACATACACAGAATAAAAATAAATCTTTTAAAAAGAAAAAGTATAAAAATAAAGTCTAACTACATATTACATTTATCTTGTGTGTATTTGCTACTGAACCTGCATTAACACACACATATATACACATAATCATATATATACATATATATGATAATTTTGATAGACTTATTTGTTCTTCTTAAAATTAAATTATTTTAAGAAATTTGCATGTGGTTAAAACATTATGATTGAGGTTTTGTACCAAATCAACATCCCTAGATGGTTATAATTGCCATGTAGTATCAAGGTTGATCTACACTGACATCACTTTTATGTTATGGAAGTTAATGCTCTCCACAACCAATGCTTAGTGTATAATTTTGAAATTCCTTTCTTCTTATGAAATATACTATGAAACCATTACTTGGATTTAGTATGAGATCTTTTATGTATGAGTCTGAGTATCTTTTATAGGTCTGATGGAAAATGTAAAATTGAAGGCTTACATGGATTAAGGAGGGGGCTCAAATGTTCAGAAGCCCAGAGTCATCACTTTGCTTCCCATGTTAATGAAAGAATATCCCTTGCTTCTATTATAGTATTTTGCAATTGAACAGTATGTCCTGCCACTTTTTTTAAAGTCATCTTTTGTCTGCCTAAACTACTTTAATACCCCTTAATATCTAAAATCAAGCCCCAGGTTGCTTAAGAGGAAACAACTTTACTCACAAAGATGATGAAATGATAAACTCAAGACAAATAGAGTACCATAAAAATCCTTGCTTAGAATGAAACTCAAGACGTCTTTCAGTTGTTGTAAAGCAAAGCCATTCTGTGGATGAATAATTTAATTTCCTGAATAGACAATTTAGTCTTGTCCACCAGGTCCCTCCTCTACTGCTAATTATTCTCTAAAAGAAAAGAATGATATTGCCACTGTTCTACTCAAGGACTTGTCAAGTCCCCATGCTTTAGTGAAGAGAAGAAGCAAAATATTTTAGATTAGGAAATGGTGACCAAACTAACTTGTCAACTTGACAGAGAGACATCCAGAATCATCTGAGAAAAGAAATCCTCAATTGCAGGGTTGATTTAGGGGTTGGGTGCTCACTCCCCTGTAGATAGTACTATCCCTAAACAGATGACCAGAGCTTTTAAAGAAAGCCAGCTAAGTATGACCCAGAAAGTAGTTTTCCTCCATAGCTTCTTTTCAGATTCTTCTTTGAGTCTTCTCCTTAAAGGCTGACTGTCACCTGGAAGTGTAAAACAAATGTTTTATCATAGCATCACAATGGAAATTGGGATACTCTATTAATCTTAGAAATTACCAGAATTCCTTAACTGTTTGGGGAAAAACACCACTGGGTGTATATGCTCTTGCATTACATCCAACACACACAAAGTAACATCTATATGGACAACCATGTTTGTGTGTATAGGTTAAGGAAGTTCCTGAGAGGACAGTATAGCATATTTAAAAACCCAAAGCTGGGAAAAGACATGGGGTCTCTAGGAAACTAAAAGGAATGGTTTACTATTTAATGACAAGAATTTGCATTTTAATGAAAAGTAATTTGAAACCACGTTGGGGGGTAAATATCAAAACTAAAGGGAAAGTGATGCTGGCAACTAAATCTAATGAACTTTACAACATCTGGTACATCTGTTTGTTTGTTTGCTTGTTTTTATCTGAAAAAAAAAAAGAGAGAATCTGGTTCAGATGATATTTAAGTCCTTCTATCTTTAAAATGGCATGATTCTAGAAAGGAAAAACTTTCCAAAAGGTATGAAATTGTTCTAAATTCCCCAAGCTACACATAGGTTAATTACCAACCACATAGCAGATACTCTTCCTCCTAATTCACCACACCAAGAGGGATGAGTGTTCATTTTCTACAATGAGTGATATGCTAATGACCGTTACTGAGCAATCCACTGCATAAATCAGTCAAGCAGTTCACTAAATAGCTCCCAAGTGTCTTGGAAAAAGATGTACCTATGCAGTCCCCAAGGAGTTACTACCTTGGCAGAGTTTTGTCCAGTAATTATGGCATTTAGGATAGATAAATGTATTCCATGCTGCGATGAGTCTCCCTTCCTGACTTAAAATGTCAAGTTTTGTTTTTAAAAATGTTAAAATTAAACGAAGGGGAATATGGTCACCATAATGATGCAGTTCAAGCACTTGGAATCATTAATATTATTCATGCAGGCCTGCCCATGCCCATCGTGAGATTAAGTCTCAAAGCATTGCATAGGTCAGAATGCCTGCATTTTATATTCTGTAAGTTCTATGGTGCTTCCATGTGAAAAGATATTCTAGAAATGGCATGTTTTTTTTTTAGGTATTTGGTAGATAAAAAACTAATCCTTAGTTTTTCATATTTATTTCTGTAAGTGTGAATGGTTTCTACATTGAGAAAATCTTCCCTTTTAATGGCCTTTCTGTTCTGTAGCAATCAGGATTGCTTTTCTCTTGAGTGTGGCCTTCTAGAGGGATCATATTTTATTCATCCCTGATATCTGAATGGAATACTTATAATGTATATATGAAATATCTAGCACCACTTGTAAAAATCAAAGATATGGGTATTATTTACAAAATTAGTGCTTTACTCTGTTGCATGCTTTGTTTCATAAGAAATAAGAAGTTACAGAACTCAGATTATTAGTGGGAGTTAACGATTTCCTTTTTATATTTTGTATGTATAACAAGAAATAGAATTAGAGTTTATGTAACTCAAAACTTTCATTTTTTTAAGACGAATAAACTCTGCCCATGCAAAAGAAAACATTTTAAATACAACATGTAGAAATAATTACAGAAATATTCACCTAACATATTTTGATTTAAAGTTACCTAAATACATGTTTTTATAAGATTTTAATTACATGTCATATATATTTTGTATGGTTGACTTATCAAATGTGAAACAAAATAAAATTCAATGATGTTAGTGTTAAACAAGCAGTATGCTTATCTGTGAGATTCATTGGTGGCTCTGCATGAGTGCCTGTGTGTGTGTGTGTGTGTGTGTGTGTGTGTGTGTTTGTGTGTGTGTGTGTATTTGATGTATATTGTTGCAGATGGCATTATCTGGTTAGTAGTGGTAGTGTGTTATCATGGTTTAATAAGGATCAGGATAAACAATTAGACCGAACAGATGTTTATTCAGGGAGAAGTAACTCACAACATAGACAGGTGAGCACCAATAGGTTCCTGCTTCCAAGAATTCCTCCGGAAGTCCTCCTGTCCTTGTGCAGCTTGCAAGAGAGCACTCTGCTGTGCCTTTTCCAACTTAGTTCCCCAGGTCACTTCTGCCCCTGGCTCTACTCCCCAATGGGTGTGGTCAGTGCCACAGAAGGAGACAAAGTAAATATCCCACTACAGTGTGGTGTGCTTAAGTTGAAAATTGTGAGGCTTTTGGCATTGAAATTGATCTCCTGATTGGTTCTTAAATTCAAGCTTGATCTATAACTCTAAAGAATTTGGAAGTTATCCATTCTCTTAAGTATTCATTTCGTTTGCTTGGAACCTTTTTAGCATTCTTGACTTATGTTTTATAAATGTTTGAATCCAGACAAATATGAATAAAACCACAAAAAATACTTTTTATTTCTCAAGAGCTACTTAAATATATGCCCTTAAGAAAAAACACCATCAGCATTTTAGCAACATAAATAGGCAATAGAATTCAGGGGCTATTCCAGGAATACCTAAGGAAAGTCTATGTACAAGTTGAGACAGAGTTAGTTTGACTGTGTATGCAGAATTTTTAAGGCCTGGAAATATCTGACAGACTTGTTACAATGAACTCCTCATATCATACTGCTCTAAACCCCAGATCTTGTTTTTGATCTATTTGAAGACATACCTTATGCCAAGTAAGCCTTGAGGTTTTCAAAGAAATTGCAGAGATTCTGCTCCCATATGCTAGATTCTGAGCTGTTACTGCAAAGTCAAATCCAGGAACAGAGAGCAACTGATGGTGTTATGGTTCTGTAATGTGATATCAATATATTTCATTTTGAATGTATCCTTTTAGTGTGTATAATACAATATATACATATTAGATTTGCTATTTTCAAATATATCTAATGTAGAGCAAAACAGACATAAAACTATAAAATACGCAATGTTGAGATAGTGACAGTTGTTACACAGATTTCCCAGTGACTTTCAGTAGGTCCGCATAATGGTTTGAATATTGTGGTCTCATCTGTTTCAATGTGATGATATTGTTTGTAAAATGCAAGCACATTCATTTCATTTAGCAACTTGAAACACAATATTTTTTATTTATATAAATAAGTACCAATCTGTATAAAATTTCCACTTCTGAATGAAGAATGTACCAGGGAATGCATTAGGTGAAACCTAGATATACATGAAAGGAATGAATGCTCCATTCCTGAGCTGTACAACGCACACAAAGATAAACAAGGGCAATTCAGAACTTTGGAATGCCACAGTATTGTGGTGGATGTTGTCAAGGTGCGGTAGTTCAGTGCTATCCTCCTGAAGGGTTGGGTTAGGAAAAGAGGAAGTCTAAAGAGACATGTGCTTAGCAAAGCTGTAGTTTAGTGAATAGAACTTACAGGGTACTCCAAGAGAAGGATGGAGGGAGCTGCTCTGAGGTGGGGAACGACCTGCAGGCTTCTGCCTTGTAGATTTTAAAGACACTTTATGAATTTTATGAGGGGCATGTTTGTAAGAACATCCAGGCACTAAGAGGTGTTGTTGTACAGAAGCAGTGTCCTCATCTCTACCTTGATCAGCAGAAATAAGCAGAGTCCCCTACTGTTTGGGGTACAAGGCAACTGGAATAAAACCTCATTAATTAATCAGCCCTATATCATTCTCTTCTCTGGTAAGCCCACCTGTCTTCTACTCAGCTGCAAATCCTCTTATTTACCTTCCTTAGTGCTTTGCTACCAACCTTGCAGTTTTAACCTTGACATCTTAGCATTTGTTTTAACTCACATGTTTGCTTTTACCTTATCTCTGGATTTTTTGTTCTGTGATGATAGAGACTGAGTTTAGTTGTCTTTTTTTTTTTTTTTTTTTTAGTCTCTTTTCTCCATGAAATTATAATTAACCATTTCTACTGTTCCTTTCTCCCTCTAACCCCTCACAAGCTGTCTCTTTACTCTCTCCCTCAAATTTATAGCCTTTTCTTCATTTAATTTTTGTTACCTACACACATGAGAATACATGCATGCATGCATATATCTGTATGTATATCTGTATGTATATAAAGCATCTTTAAAACGTTTAAAACAGAGCCTCTAGGCTTTTCCCACCTCAGGCCAGCTCACTCCATCCTCCCTTTGGAGTGCCCTGCTTAGTGTTACTAGCTAAATGGCTACTTCCTAAGGATATTTATCTCTTAAACTGCCTAAAGAGTTTATTCCTTCAAGACAAAAACTGAATTTCCTCCATCACCACTCCTGTAATATCCAACACATTGAGTCTCTACTATATTAACTGTATGAATATGATCTCAGAACTGACCATTTGGCATTGGATAACCAATTAGGGAGCTCGCTCATGGCAAAGACTATTTCTTGGGCTCTCAGAAATACTTAGTTGCCTGTAGTTCTTTCTCATTCTTGAGGCCTCATAAGCTTTCTTCCTTCCATATTTGAATGTCTGTTGGTTCCTTGTAAAGATCATGTTAGGTAGCCATGTTGATGAGACATCATGAGAGTTGTTTTCCTGAGATTTCTCTAAGACAAAACCCCAAAGCAAACTTATGTGTTCCTCTAGTTTTTCTAATCTTCCAATCCTCTCATCCACAAGGATACCATTGAACCTTAAATGAATGGGGTTGTGTTGCTTCAGTTGAGACTGAGCTTTACAACTGTACAATTTGATGAACTATGATTTTCTTTAATGGTCTCTGTGTACTGCAAGGAGAAATTCCCTTGATGTAGGTTAAGGATCATACTTATCTTTGAATATAAAGATAAATATTTAGAATATATTTAGGAATGGTATTAGTTTAATAAAGAAGCAGTTGTCAGTTAACCTCCAAGTTATATGACTTCATGAGTCCTGGGTACCTTCTAGCTTTTCTCATAGGCCTAATATTCCTCTTGATGAACCCGACTTATTTCAATTACAGAGCTGTTGATCACTGACAATGTATGTGTGCCACTAATGCACCACTAAGGTTATTTTTACCATGTTGATAATTGTTATGGTACATAGGCATCACAGCTGGTTAGCACTGTTGGGTTCTTCCTTTTTTTTTTTTTTTTTTTTTGGAAATTTGCATGGACAGTTCTTAGGGAGGAGAGTTTCAGGCAAGATCCTGAAAGATTAAGATTAGGTTCTTCTAGTCTAGTGGTTGAATTGCATGATAAAGATGTGAAGAGAAAAAAGGATGTTTTATAAGTTTCGTTTAGTTGCTTATAATTTTAATCTTTTCCTGTTAAATATGAACAGAGAAATAGAAAATGATCCAATAAGTGGACCTATAGTCTCAAACATTTTGAAATGCCATGCTTATGCTGTACATTCACATAGTGTAGTCCTTGTATAAGTTTTAATGTGCTGCAGATAGTCTGAAGGTAAACATGGGTTACCTTCTAAAGTTATTACAACTTAAGACTGTATGAAATCGACTAATCCATTTCTGAAATGAATATGTTAAATATATTATCATTATTTTGAAATACACTGGCATAGCACATAATTTCGCTGTATTAAAATGATGATTGCAATAGGAATCATATTTCTTGTATAGAACTTATTACAATTTCAAAGATTCTTGTTTTGGGACAATGTTACAACAATAAAACCCCATTCCTGAAATTATGTAAAAATTATATGAATTGAACTGACATTATGTATTGAAAAAGAATATATTAATTCCAATGCTGAGTATTTAATCGTTTATAAATTTTCAAGATGTCCAAACATGGTATAGAAATTTGGCCCCAAGAAAAACTCAAGGTATCGTTAGTTATCAAATCCATGAGGTCCTTTCTAAATGTCATCTGAGGGAGAGTCCCATCATGAGCTATCTAAAGTGGTCTATGTTTAGCTGACTTTTTTTTCTGGCTATTATATTGTTTGTCCAGTGTTCTTCTGTGTTCATTGTTCTATAGTATTGAAATTGTAACATTTCTAATTGGTTACTCAATTTATAAAAACCTGTCTTCATGGTAAGAATAGATGGCAATTGTGTGTGTGTGTGTGTGTGTGTGTGTGTGTGTTATGGAAACAAATTATATTAAGTAATACATGCATTAAATAGGCCCCAAAGAACAAATACTTCTGCATGTGTTCCTGTTTGAATCTCTAGTGAACTACTTTTCTTTATTTTTAAAGACTTATTTATTGTTCTCTTTTATGTGTGGACATATTGACTGAATTTATGTATTTATCTTGTGTGTGAAGTGGATGCAGAGAACACAAGGAGGGCCAGATCCTCTGGTACTGGATTTACACACAATTATTAGTTGCTTCTCCTAATACCTCCCATATCCCAACCACTCCTCAAATTCATGGCCTTTTATTCTTTAAGTATGGTTAATGTGTGCATACAGCATGCTGAGATCATTTAGTATTGCTAACACATGTTGAGAGATGACCTCTTTGGATTGGTTGATTTATCAGGAAGCTCATCCCTGGGGAAAACTGACTCACAGCTCTCAACATCCAATAGTTGATTATACCTCTTCTTCTAGGGGTGAATCCTTGTGAGAATTTCCCCATCAATATTGGCATGTCATGGTATAGTCATATTGTCTAGAATTCCTGGGTACAGCTTACCTGTTATACATGGAAGATGTTACCTTGCAACAGGTGTCCTGTCTTGGTCCTCTGGCCCTTACAAATTTTCTGTCCATTGTTCAGGAATGTTTCCTGAACTTTAGCTTCTGTTATAGATCATTTGTTGTTGGGTACAGATATTTTGACCATATGAATCATTAGAACTTAGCCAAGAACTTACATAATTACTTGTATTTCATTAATTTTAAGAGTATTAGTTTATAAAACTTTTAAAGTTAATAAACAGGAACAAAATCCTGTTCATAACCACAATAATAATTCTAATTCCTGATGTCTATGATGTGAGAAGTATCTTACCAGCTCATTTACTCTGTATTCATAACTTTCCAAGTTATTTTATATTTAATTAACATTTTAGTTGTTCATTTTCTTAGGTTTTTAGAAAAGTTATCCAATTTAATGGAAAGATATATCCTTATATGATCATACATTCATTAATTTAAAAAGAACAAACAAAATCTTGCTCATAATGACAATAATAATTCCAATCACTGATGCCTGTGATATAAGATGCACCCTAACAGCTCATTTCTCCTGTGTTTTTCATAAATCTTCAAAACTGTGCCGACAGATAGAAGCTATTATCTCCCAAAGGAGACTTCAAACTGTTAAGTAATTTGCCAAGGTTATTCTACAAATAAATACTGGGACACTAAATGTAAAGGAAGAAGCCCAAAGTCTGTGTTCTTTCCACCAGGCCCTATAGAGGTTACAAATGACCTAATAGATTGCCTTGCCCAGCAGAGCCAGAAATTGCTTTCAGAAGCACGCCTGCATTAGCAGCATGAAGTTGATCCCTATGTGATAATTGTGACATTAATGTGATAGAAATATTGAACAGCTCACATCCTGCTGACCCCAGGCTAAAGTTTAAAGGGGAGAAAGACAATTGTCTCCTCCTAGTTTTGGCTGGGGTCATTTCCAGAACTTTGTGTAGCCCTAATAGAATCAGATATAAAATTATTAAACAGCAAAACAAAACAACAACAACAAAAACAAACAAACAAAAAAGAACCCGACTTGGATCAATATGTCAATACAAATAGGATAAGGATTTTATTCCTTTAGTTTAGTGAGTACTTTATGGGAGTGTTATGAATATTCTGTTAACCAGTCTTCATACAACAGTGATATTGTCATAGAGGAATGACCTTCCTGTGATCTATAAAACTAAAGTCTTTATTTCATGGCTTTGCAAACAAGAAGATAATATTTCATTCCAAGAAACAAAGCAATCCTTTTCCAGATGAAAATGTTCAGATGCTTCCTGTACCAGAAATACTTCTGATTGGTTATTCAAATTTGGTGACATATTTGAGAGTGTGTTGCATACACAATATAGACATCTCAAATTAGTGTCTGAACTTAGGTAATGCCACTCATTTGGGAATAAAAGCATTTATCAAACAGAATTACATCAATTTGTCATGTTATCTAATATGTTAACCATTGCAATATCTTTTTCATGTGGTAAAAGCCCACTTGACAGATGAGTTCTGGGCTCTTTGCTCAACTGGCAATTATAGAATCAACATGAATTACCTTCTGTTTTTAAAGGCTATAAAACATAAACCAACCAATAAATATAACCATAGCTCTTGGTCTTTGAAGAAAAAAAACCAGGAAATTAATCTCATTCCTAATTATTTATGTGTTTTCCTTTATCCCTCCACCTACTATAATAGCAATGTCCATTAAAGTAGGTGTGTCTCAATACCATGAAAAGAAGCTGCCTCTCAACTCATATTCCTTTTTTAGAAATAAGTAGTCTAAAGGGTTTTAATAACTGGAATATTTTTTGGAAGTCATGCCTTTGCTCACTCCTATCATTTGAAACTTTGCATATGAAATATCTATTCTTACCCTAAATTGGTTGTATTTCCAATGCCAGAAAGTAGGTCAACATAATGGAACAGCTATTCAACAACTTATTATCTAGCTGTAGTTTTAAAAATCTGTCCTCAACAAATGACTATTCATGAATTTATTCTGGAGTTCTGGACTTCCTTTTCTCAAAGAAAATTATTACTGCAGTATTCTATTTTCAAGGAAAAATGGAAACATGAGTAAACATTATTTTATAGCTTCTATAAATCCTTAGGTTATGTTGTCTTAAATCACTGAGATATTTTGAATTAAAGGCCAAATTGCCATAAAAGACGCAAAAGAAATCATCAGTAGTTAAGGGCACTTAGTGCTTTTGCAGAGAACCTATGATAGGTACACAAACTAACATGGTAGCTCACAACTATCTGTAAGTACCTTTCCAGGCAATCAATACACACCATCTTCTGGCCTCCTTGGGCAGCAGGCACACACATCATAATCATTCATATATGTAGGAAAAAACAGTCCCACAAATAAGCAAAAATACATCTTTAAAATGTAAATAAATCTATTGTTATTATGAGCAAGCCGGACATTCTTTTTGGTAAGAAGCATCTGAAGTAAACATCTTCAGGTGTGTATATTATGATAGTGGCTAAGAGATACCAGTGAGTAGCTTATAAATTCCTAGCATCAGACCTCAATTTCTATAGAGAACTTTCTTCATTCTCACCCTCAGGCATCTGATTTTATGTCCCATTGTATTGTTTGGTGCTCTAAACATGACACTTTGGGATTATCTTGTTATAACATACTCCTGTCTTTGTTTATACACCCTCATCTCCAGTTTACAAATCTCTGAGGTTTGTAGTACCCACAAATAGATAAGCAACTATGTGTGAAAAAAAAAGAATGTGAAAAGAACAATGAAGTTTTTTGTGAGAATAAAGTTAAAGTTAAAGTGGTATCATTATCCACTTGTTTTCTCCCTCCAGAAGATGAGCATACCTTTCCAGTTAGTCCTATATTACATGGCTTGAGGGAACTGAGGCACTTCTAACAGTATTGTTTTGCAACTTAACTAGATTATTTTTTCTTACTTTATTAAATCACTTTCACTGTTCCTTCAGATCTTGCTTATAAGACCTGAGATGCTTGTATCTCTACATGTCATACATTATAATGAGACCAATGTTTTAATACCACCCATAATGAAATTTTTCACAAGTATTTATATGACTAGAATTGAAAATCAAAAGCAAAACAGGCTGGAAGAAAAGATGGTGAGAAATACAAAACAGTTATAAAAGAAATGCATTATTTGACTCATTATTACCAAGGTGGTAAGAATGGCAGTGAAGGCTAATTTAGATAGTCAATGACATTTAAATTTTACAGTAGAGTTCTTGTTACATCCAACAAGAATGTGGCTCAGGAGGGCTATGAGTGGAATGTGGAACAACCCAAAATTTTAAATTATAAATTACTAAACAAATGTTGAGAATTTGTTGACTAGTTTTATTATTTTTTTTCTTTGATACTTCCCACATTTGCATAGGATGTCTTGATGCTTCCCAGTCTACCTATCTACTCTCAACCTCTTCCCTACACATTTCTTTTTAATGTCCATGATATTCATTTTGTAAACCAATGAAATATGCCTGAGCCACCTTTGTGATTATGGGTTTGAAACTGCCCATTGGAATCTGGGCTAAGTGGTTACAAAAGAAGAAAATGACTCTTCATATCTGAGAATATGCCAATACCCAGTAAGGAATAAGGGCCATAAACCCTCCTTCTTCCATGAATGACTGCTAAGAGTCCCAGTGTTATGCATGCCCAGGGCAGCTAGTCAAAGTTGCAAGACCATGATTGCCAGAATAGCACTAAGCAAGAAGATGCTATTTCATGGACCATCACCATATTATCTAGATATTTCTTACTTCCTCTTCTGAAATATATTTGGTTTTTGTTTTGTTTTGTTTTGTTCTCTTTTTTGTTTGTTTGTTTGTTTTTTGTTTTTTGAGACAGGGTTTCTCTGAGGCTTTGGAAATTGTAGACCAATCTGGTTTGGAACTCACACAGTACCTCCTGCTTCTGACTCCTGAATGCTGGTAATAAAAGTATATGCCAACTCCAACCAGCTTTGAAATATTTTGTAGGCATTAAAAGTAGTACTATAGATATCTTAATAGTGATACGTTCACAACTGTCTATTATTCTTTGTTTCTTTGGCATTAATGTCTCTGAATTCATCTAGGTGTAGCTTTCATCTATGTGTATAAATATAAAGATTTAGAATGTAGATGATTCATTGGTTTTGGGCACTTTCAAGAGGACCTGGGTTGGGTACCCAGAACCAACATGCTGGCTTACAATTGTCTGTAACTCCAGTTCCAGTGGGTTAAAGGCATCTTTTAGCCTCTGTGGGCACTATACACACACACACACACACACACACACACACACACACACACACACACTGTATATACACTAAACAAAAATATATAAATCTTTAAAATTAAGCAAGTTAGCTTGTACTGTTAAGTTCCTCAGACATATTTAGGATGTTCCAAAGAATTGGCTATTAACTAATCTTCCAGAACAATGAAGGAATAGAAGAATTGTTAGTTTTGTAGTTCATTATGTTCATAGTTCAGTAAGACCATTCTTGCATTTTCTTTTAACTAATCTTCCAGAACAATGCAGGAGAAGGAGAATTGTTAGTTTTGTAGTTCATTATGTTCATAGTTCAGTAAGACCATTCTTGCATTTTCTTCCCCAGAAGTTTGCAAACTTTGGAAACCAGCTATCAGAGAGGCTCCCAGTGGGGCTCACTGTCACTACCTCAACGTTGTAGACAATGTGTGAGGTGTCTTCAGGAAAATGTTCTACTCTGCTACTTATGATGCTCAATCCAGAGGGTTGACAAGAACCCATATTACTCAAGAAGCCAGTGAGGCTATCCTGATCAATGTCTGTGTATGCACATACCTGGGACTGATAATATGTTTAGTGACACACTGCTGGTGGGAGCATGTAGGGTAACTCCCTCAATGTCTTTTTGTACAAGTTTCCATGTATTTGTTTAGGGTTTTTTTTTTTTTTTTTTTTTTTTTTGTATACACCCTTCATTTGTTTCCACACTTCCTAGTTCCCTAATCCCCTACTACCTCACTAGTTAAACATTTCCTAAAGAGTATTCTCCTTCTGGACATTTTATTTATGTTTCTTTATACCCCAGCATAATGGCAATCCTACCCACAGTGTACTCTTCTAGTCCAGTCTTTCTAGGTACTCAAACATAAATTTAAGTAAATAACAAATTAAGTACTCTAAGCTGGGGTCTGCATTGAAATTAAAGAATGTGGATCTGGATTACTTCACTTAGCATGATTTTTTTACTTAATTTTCATCCACTAGTCTCTAAATTTCATGATTTATTTCTTATAATTGCATATAATTTCAAAGCAAAATATTTTCATCATCCATCATCAGTTGATAGACATCCAGCCTGTCTCAATTTCTTAGTTATTGTGACTATGGCTGTAGAAAAATGCCCCTGTAGGAAAGTGGGTGAGGGAGGGAGGAGAGAGATGAGAGGAGAAGGAAATGGGGATGAAAACATGAGGGATCATGAAAGTCGAGTTGGGGGAAGAGCAGAGAAGGAGAGCAAGGAAGGAGATACATTGATAGGGGGAGTCATTATGGACTTAACAAGAAACCTGGCACTAGGAAAGTACTTAGGAATCTACATCATAACTCAACTAAAAATTTAAACAATAGTGGAGAGGATACCTTAAATGTCCTTCCTCTATAATGAGATGTGCCTTATGTGCCATCCTACAGCCTTCATCTGGTAACTGATGGAAAAAGAAGCAGAGATGCTCAGCACAGCTAAGCACTGAGCCAAACTCCTAGTATTTGGTTGTAGAGAGCGAGAGGAGTAATGAGCAACGAGGTCAAGATCATGCTGGGGCAACCCACCGAAATAGCTGACCCAAGCAAGTGGTAGCTTACTAACTCCAGACTGACAGCTGTGGAACCAACCAGTCCCCTTGAACATGTGTGTCAGTTGAAGTGCTTTCACAGTCTATGTGGCAGCTGGTAGTGGAATCAGTATTTATCCCTAGTGCATGAACTGTCTTTACTGAGTCCATTCCTTATGGAGTATTATTTTGGTGTGATATTCTCCTTCAATCCCAAGTAATGATGAATTTTAACTAGAACGATGCCATATTTTGATCAAAGATTTCCTGCATCTATTGAAATAATTGGGTGATTTCTTTCTTTGTATGTTGATTCCACCCTGCATCTCTGGTATGAAAAAGACATGTTAGTGTTACTTGATTTTAAATATGATCTTGATATCAATTTGCCAGTGTTTGGTTAAGAAAGTTTGTTCTGACCAGGGAGACTAGTCAGTGATTTTCTTTTTTGTCTTTTTCCTTATCTGGTTTAAGAGTCGAGAGAAGACTAAACATACAAAAAGAGTTCAGAAGCAGTCCCAATTTTCTATTTTAAGATATAGTAAAGTGTCATTGCTACTAGTACTTCTCTGAAGATTTGGTAGAAGCTACAATGATTCTATGTGCCTTCATATACATACATACATACATATATGTATGTATGTATATGGAAGAGTCTTTTATTATATATGGAAGATTCTTTTATTACAACTCCAGCACATTGGCAGTTATGTTTCATCATGACAATATTGACAGATCATATATTTCTTAAAATTTATCTATGTCTTATCTATTTTCCAATTTAGTTAAAATGACATTTTTAAGATACATCATTGTGTTTAATGAATGTAATTGTTATTTGTTTTGATCTCAAACCGGTGTTATTCTTTCAGGTCTCCTCTCATTATTTTGGCTTTGGTTTGCAAATCTTGTTTATCTTTTTAATTTCATTGACTTTTTGTACCTTTTAAGCTTGTTTTATTAACTTATTCCATGATCCATAATCTTAATTATTTCTCACTACCTACAGGAGTTGTGTTTTCTTGTTGTTATTGTTGTTGGAGTTTTGAGGCCTCAGGTGAATCATTAACTCATTTAATTTAGGACTATCAATTTCTTACATAAGCACTTACCTTGTAATATTTCCTCTTTGCTGTCTCCAAAGAACCTTGCAGATTTTAATATGTTGTGTTTTCTATTTCATTCTATTCTAGATGTTTTAATTTAAATAAAAAATAAATTCTTCAGAGACTCATTCATATTCCAATTGTCTGTTGATTAATCTTGATGTGTTTGTATGAAAATAATAATAATAGCAAAATAATAATAGGTGACAGGAATCCTAGCATAGATGTAGTTAAAAAGGAAAACATATTCATAACAGATCGAAATACCAATTGGTACAAACAGTATGAAAATAAATGTGGAAATTACACTAAAATCTAGATTCCATATAACATACAATTCAGCTATATTTCTCCTGGTTATATGCTCAAATATTTTTACATTCTAATAAATGTTTATGTTAATTATTGTGAAAGTATATAAATTTAGTCTGTTAGCATGTCAGTGACTTTATATGGAATATTTGCTTTCTGTTAAATTATTTGTATTTTAAGGATTATAAAAATCTAATTATTCAGATAAAGGAAAGCAAAGTCTTTTAGTTCAAGTGATAAGAGTCTTTAGGAAATAAAACAAGTTAAACACTCAGTGCATATCTTTGTGTTCATTAATTGTTCTCTATCTAATTTAATACATAAATTGTAGGTGTAAAATGAGAGCCAAAAATCGAAATAAATACATTTTGAATATTCCTTTAGGAATATAATTTTTTTCTTTGTGTTAGTACATACAGAAGCACATACACCAACCAAACCACACTTTTTCTCAGTCATGCATCAATCTTTTATATATATATATTTTAAATTACAGTCTTGATATTTTAAAGAACTGTGTTTATATATCATAATCTACATAAGTAATTTAACTTCCTTCAAAATATAGCTTATTTAAATATTTTTCTTTAACTTGTAGAATCCCACTCATTTTCCAGAAAGATCTAAGACAAGTATGAATTATTCAAAATATTTCCATGAATAAATTATGCCTTTAAAATACAGTTGACTTTATACAAATGTGTTAAGACATACATTACAAGGATGGGAATATATAAGGATATATCAAATCAGGAATTAATTGAGGCACGTGTGAAGGAAGCAATTTTTTATTGAAAACATAACTTACTTCATGAAAAACAAAAAAAGAAAAAAACATTTCATGAAGTTATACAGGTAGTGAAGTTTCAAATTGGGTCAAGTTCCTAGATGTAAGGTGAAGAAAGGACTGTATTGAACAATTGAATTTTCATATGTTACTAATTTGTAAATTCTAAAGGTGACAACTTGAATGAAATTTTTAGAAAGTAATAAACTTAATAACAAGTAATCAAAGAAAAAGTGAAAATATATATTATTTTTAAAGTGCACTAAAATATAAATGCATGTTGTCCCAGTTACAGGGTAAGAACAGTATTAATGACCAAGCTTACTTGTTTATGTTTTTGACATTCACATATTAATACAAGTAAAATTTAGGGTAAATAAATAATACATATTTATCATTTTAAGGTTATAACATGAGTGTAAAATAGGAATAAAAATAACACATATTCCAAGTGGTCACAAAGTTACTAAAATGTAACTTTGCCCATTTAATCTAATTTTAGATGATTCCACTACTTGCTAATTACCAATTTACCTACAAGCTTCTTCACACATATACCCTGAATAGTTCTCATAATTGTTCTCTTTCTTTTTAATATTGTCCCCTCCAGTTTTGGGACATTTGTTCTGAAAACACATTTAACTAATACTTCCATTTTATTATATTCATTCCATCATAGTTTATGTGATGGAATGATCAAATGATTGACATTAACCATGACTAATAATGAATTTTGAAGTAAAACTGAGATGTAGTTCCCCTGCACCCAAACATAAGCAATTATGAGAAGACAGAGATAGAGACAGAGAGAAGACAGTCATTGCATTATTGTATTAGTGTGTATGACCATAAAAGTAATTGCACAGTTAAGTCTCTTTTATTTATTTTTTATTCTTGTGACAATAATATAATTGTGTTTCTCCCTTCCTGTTGTTATCTCCAAATGCACTTTTTCAAAGTCATGTCTTATTTTTCATTGATATTCATGTATATGTGCATATTCATGTACATATATATTCCTAAATATAATTTAATAAGGAAAGAGAGAAGGCACAACTGAAAGCTAATTAAAATCTTACTCTGTAGACTGAACACAGTTACTGACAATGATAAACTTTTTATGGAAAAGAATTTGAGGGCTTAGACTATATTATCCACTTAAATATTTAACTTAAGTATGTGGAAATACTGTTTTGTTTTTTTTCCTACAGCTGACCTTTCAAATAAATACCGATTGATTCAAAAGTGACTGGACCAAAGATAGGTGAAGAGAAAATTCTGGATATATGTTATAGAAATATTTCTATGATTTCAGGGGCGGGCTGGAGATTCCTTATTTGTCTTGGGACTTATTTCATAAGCAAAATGGGCATAAACAAACCAACCCAGCATTTCTATTTATTTGTGGCAAAAGTAAAATGTGCCAAAATGAAAGTACTATAAACTGTAAATTAGGATTTACTGATGCTGTTACATCATCTCTTTATGGATAACCATCAGTGATATCTTGACTGTACGGAAGATTGTTAGGATGTTATTAAAACACTCTTTCTGGCCATGTTTGTGAAGACATATCCATTGGGGATTTAATAAAGGTCTTGGAGACCCACCCTAGACAGGTGTCAACTACAGATGCAGATGAAATAATAGGAGGGGCAGGGAAGTGCCCACATGGAACACAGGCTTCTCCCTCTCCTCCCTCACTCTTTTCTCCCCCACCCTCTCCTCCCTCTTCTGCCTTTCCTCCCTCTCCTTCACCTCTTCTTCCCATGCCCTCCCCTCTCCATCTTTCTCTTGCTTTCTTGCTCTCTCATGTTTTCACATTCTTCTTGCCTAATGTTAGCTGTCATGTTATGTCCTTTTCATGAGAAAGGATCGAAAGACCTGAAAATCTATGAAGCAAATAAATTATTTTTTTCTTAAACTACTTACCGTTTTGCACTACCATTAAATCTCTGCCCAACACATGTGACTTAAATACATGTATGAATAAAATATATGCATGTGCATGGGTAAGAGTCTCATTAGAACTCTCTGTTATCATCTCTTTTCTTTCTTGTCTCTTTCAAAAAACTGGAAAAACCATGCAATATGAACTATATACACAAAAGAACTTTACTTTCTTCAATATATTTGAAAACTATTTTTAATATTATAAAATCTTGTAAATATTTTATGCTATTTGTGCTTTAATTTTCCAGCATAGCTTATTATGAACACTTAACATATGAATAATAACATTTACTTGCTTTCTGCTGAATTAAATTAACAGTAATATTTTTAATGTTGACTTGGCCTTAATACTAAATACAATACATTTTTTAAAATAATTTGCTGGAAGCATCAATACTATTTTAGTGTATGTCTTACCATGCATTTTGAGATGCCCCTGAACTGTTTTCTAGTACTGAAGGTGCTAACTGTAATTTATTAGAACGTTCTGAAAAACAACAGCCAGATCTGGCAAGTATATTCTTGAATACAGAGAGGAGTTCATATGGATTGCTGGGACATCTCAAATGTAGCACTCTGGATAGAAGATGCTGGTTAACATATTTCCTGAAAGGTCACAGCAACTGTGTTCATTGGAATTTTTGAAAATGTAATGTCTGTTGTGATGCCATCTCAAGAGACAAATTCATATATCTAGTTGAAATGCTTACCCAAAAGGAAGGACTTAATTTTGCTATTTTTTGTTCAAGTGTCTCATATTGTACTTCACATTCTAAGAATGATTTGATTTTTTTCTCAGAAAAGTGATTTTGTCATGTCTATATTTAATAATAATAAAATTTATATACATATATATTAATGTGCTCATATGCATACATATTCACACCCATGCACACAAACATATGAGAGAGTGTTTTAAAGCCACAGAATAGGTTACATGAGTGTATGTCATTTCTATTATTATAATTTTCTCTTTATATCTTATTATTCAGTTTATTTTGTGTTTTTTCACCATAAAGATCAGCATATATATGATACATGAGTTTTATTGACCATTATGCTGCATATACAAACCATTGTAATGTGCATGTGTAGTAAGAGAGGCTAGCATTAACATTATTTTTTTTTCACATAAAGGAGTCAGCTGTGTCCAAGTAGAGATATTAATTTCCACATTTACAGTGCTTCCTAAAATCTTTTTATCTGGCAGTTCATGTTATCAGCCCGTGCTCTGGCTGTGTTTATATTATTCAACCTACTGTCAGACACATTTGATTATTCCCCTATTGTATTTTTCATGCTTGACACAGCTTAAGGTTGCTAATACTTTCTTTTATCTTTTGAGGATACCTGATGTACAGTTAGCATTTATATTCCTTTGTTCTATTAATTTAGATTGGCAGGTACTGGGTGTTAGTTTTTAATCTTGCTTTTGTAATCCCTGCCCTACTCAGACATTACTGTGCACTGTCATGTTCCTGGGAATTTAATGTGCATTTGACTTTGATGTTTACAGCTTGAACTCTGTTTGGTCAGTGACTCTAAGCATATACCTTTGTCTATATAAACACTGTTAACACTGCACTCAATAGATATGCCTCCTCCTTATCCAAAATATTCTAAAAGCCAAGTGGCAATGCATGGCAATGCTTCCTAGACCCAGTTGTTTTCAACCTATATTTATAGTCACCGGCACAATTTTAGATAAAGGAAGGAAGAAAATGGTAACTTTCCTATTTTCGCTTGTCTAAAAAAAAAAAAAAAAAAAAAAAAAAAAAAAAAACTATAATCAGTGTCTCCTCTGAAGCTGTTCAACTTTGGTCCAGCAAACTTCTCTATATTCCTATATTCTTACTTTGTTTTGTTGTCTCCCTTTGTTATATGTGGTACAAATGAATATAACATGAAATGGCCTGACCTAATCATTTGTGTTGTATAGTTCAAAGAGTGTAAAAACACATTCTCAATGCTCTTCATCCCTTAACACATTCTTTGCCAGACTCTTTTCATGTGAATCTTAAATTCTGTGCTTGGTAGGATTAGAAATTTTAGCACTATACCTCAGAGTTTGTTTTGTTCCATTTTTATCAGTGTTGGGCATTGATCCTAACCCCATAATGGTTCCTTTTATTAAAGTATCTCTTGTGCATATTTGTAATCCCAGCTCTTGCGAAGTAATCACAGGAGTAACAAGAGGACAAGACCAGCCTCAGCTACTTAGTAAAGTTGAGGCAAGACTAAGCTATGAAACAGCACATTTCAAAAACAGAAAGAGACAAAGATGAACAGTGATGTATATTGTTTTGTTGGAAGCTTCTTAGAACTCTCAGCCTCCTTTGCCTTTGGACAGTTAGGTCCTTAATCCCAAGCTTTTTCAATTTGCCATTTCATAGAGAAATCTCCTCTATTGATTTTTATTGAGAAGGTAAATTCTAGATTTTCTAAGCCACCAGAGAAAATACTGACCAAATCTATGAAATGTCATGTTTGGTAGTGTATTTGATTTCATGATGTTAGTTCCTTGTTTGGTGTTGTGTTATACTTGGCAACAGAACTGTATATAAGAAGTCTCAGGTTTTGGTGCAAGAGTCACTAGCACATTGTAATCTAAAGCTGTCCTAAAATGCTTAGCTGCATGTATTCAAACTGTTACAACTCTTTTTTTCTTGTCAGTGTTTTATGTATTGCCCAGGTCAGGATGCAACTCTCATATAGACCATGCTAACTTCAGACTTGTTGTGACCCTCTTGCCTCAGAAATTAGAGTGCTAAGATAAGAATATAACAACACCCTCATTTAAGGCAGCATTTTAAGGATTAATTTATTTTTATTGAAAAAGTTTTTCATACAATATATTATGATCATACTTTCCCCTCATACTTTATCTGTCTTTAGGAAACAAAGAGGCAAATAAAAGAGACAAACTAGAATTTAAAAAAAAAAAAGAAAGAAAGAAAAGAAAAGAAAGAAAGCAAAAGAGAAAGCACAAAACACATACACACACAAACATACAAAATCACAAAATTGGTAACCATAGCATACAAGCAAAAGTTCAGTAAGATTAAAAAAGAAAGAAAGGAGGGAAGAAAGAAAGAAAGAAAGAAAGAAAGAAAGAAAAGGATGAAAGGACAATTGTGTTTGTTTGTCTTTGGTCATCTACTGCTGGGTTTGACCTACCTTTATATGTCAATTGTATGCACAGTTAGATTTACTGGAACAACCTTTTCCCCCTTGCAGGCACTTGTAAGTAGGAAATATCTTCTTGATTAAGGATGGGAACTTGTGTTCCCTTCCCAGTTTCAGGTCAGGGACCCCATTTATATTAGATCTGTGCAGGCCCTGTGCATGTTTATGGCTTCATGTTAAAAATATTTTGAAAGCAAATTCTTTTAGAAATTGTAAGCAAAATAATAAAGATAATGATAGTTTGGTGATGCATGGCCACATCACAAAGAGTAGAGGTGGGTTTTGTTTTCATTGCCTAAGACTGGGAGTTGCCAGAGAGGCATGTCCCCAAACACCTTAAGGCCAGTACAAATACAAAGATATTATAGAGAGTAAATATGATAAATGGCAATGGTTGAAAATCTTATCACCATCAGGGAGAAGTAGCATCTGTGTGTTCTGTTCTGGTAAAACTTAACCAAGACCAGTATTTCCCATGGAGGTACTGTTCAGAACTTTAAATCTGGAAGGCCATCACACTCAAAGAATGAGGGCAAGAGAATTCCATGGTGAGAAAGAGCAAAATTCATAGTGTTCACAGGTACAGGTGAATTTACAAAGGCTCACAGTGGAGGTTAGGGAGATTAACAGTGCTGGAGCATTGAGTCTTAATGCTAATCAGCATTTTTGCATGGCTAGTACCCTTGAGCATAATTTCGCCTGCAGTGGATAAAGTGGGATGATGGTGATGGAATGGAGTTCTAATGACTTGTCACTTAGTCACCTGAATATACAGAATACATAAGCATTCATACCTAAATTATGTCATTAAGCATTATGACTATATGATTCGTCATCGACCACTTCATTCATGACATTTTGCAAATCCAGTGATTGATTTTTTATTTTATAGTTTCATTTTGCTGTATTTATTTATTTGTAGTTTTAATTCAATAAGAGACTAACCAGTATTGTCTAGCCTTAAAAAAAATGTATCAAAGTTAACAGTTCTCCAATATGTGCATTTTATGATATTTCAGTGAGTAGAATTTATTCTAGCAGAAAGACACTCTGCTTGTTAGTAGTCCTTATTTCAAATTGAAAAGTTTCTTAATAAGACCCCACTTGGGGAACTGAAATTGACACAATGAAGCCATGTGAAAAGTCTTTAAATCGTTGTCCACTTGTAGATGCACTTGCTAATGATGATGCTTTCTTTTGTGCTAGCTTGTATTTTGTAAGTACAGCCCTCAAAGGAAGATAACTGTTACCTTCCTTTACAATACAACTGAAGCAAAATCTGTTTTCAAAAATGAAATTTATTTTATATATGTAGTGTTACCAAACACAATTTAAAAATCACACTTTCCCTCCACTTCTTGATTTCTACATGGACAGTGTGGGTGAGCAAAATATTATAACTTAGACATAGAATGTTACAGCTAACCTTCACTTCAGAAATAGTAGCTCCCCAGTCTACAACCCAGGATCTGCTAACTGACACAGGTTTAATAGATTTTTTAAAAAGAGTTTTCTTTTCATAATACATGGAGAGTTACTATTATACATGATGTATTCCATTTAGAATACCTTAAATTCACTCTCACAAAGATTAATTTGAGTCCACTTTGCTATGACCAATGATATCATTTCATTTTTATATTTTTAATTTTTGTGATTACAATTAAAAATGTTTTTCCTTTCCCTTTATCCTTTCAAACTCTCCCATATACCCCTCGCACCAACATCACTTGAAAGACCAGTCATTGCTCATCTTTCCTGTGCTCTGAGGTTGGATCTTCCTAAGTATTGTACCACTATGGCCATACAATGACAGATATTCCCTGGGGAGTCATTATCACTTGTGCAAAGAGAGAATGTGTTCTACTTCAGCAAATGGAAACCAGGGTTAGGATGCTGCCAAAAGAAATGTATTTGATCTGAGCAGAGTGACTTGTGCCCCAAAGCAATGTTGTTCAGGCAATGAGATTATTGTAAAAAATTTAGGGATATTAAAGCCCAGACTGCTGGATCTAAGTATTAGGCATCACTCATAAGTAGAGGTTTCATTACTTTTTGTAGGTTTTTAATTTTAGCTGTCTTTCTCTACCTGGATATCATATTAAGATATGTTCTTCCCCTGGAGATGTTTCTAGAAACAATATTAGTAAGGATTAAAATGTAGCCCATCCCCTAAAGATAACTTTCCATTTAGTTCTGGCTGCCAAGACTCACTCACCATTGAGCTGTATAGAAACAGTGTTTCTTTACTTTTTGCATTGGATTTAATAGAAGTTTTTCTTCAGGATGTATGGATCTCTGGATTTCCTTTACTAGGGGATGGGGTCCTGTGTTAAACCTATGCAGCTATTTTCCTGGCATTCTTTTTATTTAGTGAAGTCTTTGTAAATAGCTCCTATTCTCCATAAGCAGAAATACTCATCTCAAAAATGAGGAGAGTTGGATTGAGTTTGCTATGACTTAAACAGCTGCCATATGAATTTAAATAATTTTCTAAAATCTATGATGGCATGCTTCCACATACAAATTTTGAAAAGAAATAGTATCAAATTCATTGGATTAATGAATTAATGAATCAAAGTAGCAATGGCCACATCAAGCCCACAGGAAGTAGCCATGCTAATATTTCCAAGGCAGTTCCTTGATGATCATGTAAGATATATGACATGAGAAATCCTCAATATTATATTTTCAATGCCCAGAACACAAATTGATGATTAGAAAACATGTAATAGGTTCATTTTAAAAAGCATAAGTATTTATCATAATTGCAAAGGAATATTTTATAACATGAGAAGTTCATGAGCTGACAGATAAAGAAAGGACATGAAAACATCCCATACTGTATGTTCAAATTATAATTCTACTCTTACTGTTTCTGTAAGAATAATAGTTTATATTAGCTTTCCCCTTTTACATGTTTCTACCACTTGTAGATCTCATACAGCCCATTTTACTACCTTCATTATAGAAAGAAAATGATCTCAATTCAAATTTCATTTCTAGGCTTATGCTTCTTCCTCATTTAAACTCACAATTTTAGTCAATTAGATACGTAAAAGCCTGAGTTAAGAAGTGAAAGGAATAGTGTGTTTTAGTTAAGGGTCAGTAAAATGCAAGGTCTACCTGGGCAAGCTAGCTCTGAGCAACCCCAGAACGTTAATGATTACAAGCATCAAAGGACATGTAAGGAAATCAACCAGATAGACCTGTAACACGTGTTAATTGAGACTAGTTTTCTTCTACAATAATGAAGAAGGTGAGAAGTTACTGAAAACTAGGTGACACATAGGACACAAGAGGTTGTCTGATCCAATATGTAGACGATTTCTATATCTGTTATTTGAGATATCAAGAGGATTTTACTCCTTAGATAATATGTTTTAACCAAATACAGCATTCAAGCCATCCCCTTAAATAGTATCAACAACTATTCAGATTTGGAAGGATTACTCCTAGGTAAGTATTTGTGGTTTCTTATGCTAGCAGAAACAAGGGAACTGGAAAAGAGAGGTGAGACTGGAAAAATTGCTGAACACGAGAAATGCAAGAGTCAAAAATTAGAAAATTATAGGGAAATTTGATGACAAAGCTGTCTTAATATTAGTTCCACACTTGGATTTGAGATAGAGTGATTAGACTATGCTTAGCATCAATATTCTGAATTATATATGTGAATGTTTAGAAGCGATGCTGTCACTGAGAAAATTGTGAAGGCTGACCTTTTACTTAAGTTATTTGCAAAGAATTCGTTCATTATAATTTATAGTGATATTATCCTAAAAATAATGACGCAAAAGTCATTAAAATTCTATGAGTAAAGGAAATACACTGTAAAGCAGTTTAGATAATTTCATAACCAAAATTTGATCCAAATTTTATGTGCATAAACTAATTCTGACACCCCTAGCCCCATCCCTGTTGAACTGCACATGTCCCTCTATAAATACAATCTGCTTTGAAGGTGTGAGTCTTTTAGCTATTTTCTGAAGTTTGCCAAGGGGGCACGTACATCTGCCAAAATGAAAAATATGGGACAATTTTGTGCCTCTAGGTGGTTCTAAAATGGCATGCCACCATCTGCCATTGGATATGTGCTAACGATAAACATTTAAAATGCTGTTACGAGTTTTACAAGATCGCAAGAATTCTGAGTCTTCATGTACTTTGGAGCCAATAAGACAGATAGTTAACACACAGAAATGTGCAGATTTCTGTGCACATCTCCCTTAAGTTTCCCTTGCAAAACTTAAGGAGGAAATTATTGTGTTAAATTGTGCTGTGAGTTCTGAGATAGTGTGATAATCAATATGTTATTATCAGGAAGATGAGCATAGCATAATCAACACCCAGCTAAAACATTATCTTCTCAGTAGCTTACTAATTGATGTTAAAATTCATACATTCAAAATTGCCAAAAATTGACGTTTTTACCTGACTACATATTGATTCATGCTTTCTTAGGAACGTATCTGTCAACATTTGCAGTAAGGATCACATAAGAAATGTATTTTATTTCCAGTGTCATGCCATGCACATTTGAGGTAAATGATGGAAATTTTCAGGATCCTTCTGTCATTTACTATCTGCACCATCCTTTCCTTACTATCCAGAAGATCATCAGATGCAATACATCAGGGCTTTAAAATGTTTTTCTACTAGTGTTTGTTTCCAAAAGTATTAATAGAAATGAGTGAGACATCATCCCAATAAAGAAGCAAAGTAGCACTAACACTAGAGTAGCCAGCTCTTCTTCAAAAACGCTATTCTCCAATTCCTGACGTGGCAGCCGGGATCTCTACCTGGAGATACAAATCCATGTGTGCCCCACCGTGTACAATCTTAGTTTCCATGGTTTTTAAAGTTTACATAAGTAGTCTGGTATGGAAACTTGGACACTTTACATGTTTTCTAATATGTTAACTTCTCTTGGTTTCAGTGGCTATTTCTTACTTAACTAGGTCATATGTAGTTTAACTAATGAAAAGAAATTCTCACCATTCCTTAACAGCAAATGATGGGAAATACTTTCCATACTCTGGCTCTTTTTCTCTTGCTCTTCTTCCACTTAACTTTCTCTTTTCCTCCACTAAAATATCTTCACACAACAATGCCATTTGCACTAATTCCACCAGTGAATTTTAGGTGATGTTTTGAAATGGCATTTTGAAAACTTAAAGGCTTTTAATGTCGGATATGGAAAGGAGCTTTATATTCATTGCAAAGCATTGAAGACAATTGAGAGAATTTTTAAGGCTCATCCATCTATGCATTTAATAAATTCTCCATCATAACAGTACATGTATGAAAAGGAGAGATATGTTGCCTGGAGATTCAGCAAGTGACAGTGCTTGGTACACAAGTCTGGTGACCTGAGTTCAGTACCCAAGTCCACAGGAGAAGACATGAATTGATTCTATAAATTTTTACTCTGACCTCCACACATACACAATTTTTAAGGAACAAAATAATTGCTTCTTAGTTTCATACTTAGAAAGTTGCTACAAGCAGCCACATGCCGAGTTTGTGTGAACACACATTTTTATACTCCTTTGAATGAATACCATGACAAGTGATTGTAGAATTTAAGTGAGAAGATAGAATTCTGTGAGATACTCACAATTTCTCTTCCAATGTGATTATAATATTTTGTGTTCCCACCAGCAATTGTTACTCTCACTGAACATCTTCATCAGCAGTTTTACTATTGGTTTGAATTATGGATAGTCTAATAAATGTACAGTGATATCTCATTTTTGTTATGATTGATATTTAACAGTTGGTGTCATAGTTAGAAGGTTTTAAAATGTGCTTCCTATTAATATTTTCTTTTAAGAAATGTTTGTATAGATGTTTAGCCCAGGTTCATTTTCTAGTTGCCTATTTCCCTTTATTAATTTAATTATGTGTGATAATTTTGAGGACTGTGTTCCACTTATTTCCACTCCCTTCTTTTCCAACTTTTGCCATGTCCTTTATTTCCTTTCACATTAATGATGTCTCATTTTCTATTATTAAATATATGTGTGTGAGTCCATTTAGAGTTGACCTATGCATATGTGTTTAAGCATTTGTGATTGTGGGATTTGATAACCTATTAGGGGCCCATCTTTTATAAAAGTCTGAGTTTCCTTTTCTCAGTAGACATTAATTGCCTTGGCTTCTTCCTTTGGGAAGGAGCCTGTAAAATTTTTCCCATCAGAATTTTGGTTGTCAGTGGATGGTATTGTAAACCAGGTCTCATTTTGGCAATGGCATTTTTGAGATTCCATAGGTTCACCTATGCTGTTGTATATAAAAGACAATCTTAAGCAAATATCCTGGTCTTCTGGACTTACTGTTTTCCACTCCCTCTTCTGTGATGTTCCCTAAGCCTCCATGTAGGACCTCAGTAGCATGAGTAGTTATCTCGTTTCATAGTACCTGTCATTAATTCCCTCTGTTGAGTAGGACTTAAGTCCAATAAACAGCTATTGGTTTCCAACAGAATACAGGAGCCACTACTTAAGTCTTTGGTATATTTTGTGACGTGGTCCTTCTAGTGACCAAAAAATGATTATTGCTTTTCTTCCTCAGCAAATACTATCATCATCAAATATGATTAAAACTTGTCTTCAGGGAGGAGGCATATAGGTCAATCACAACTCAATTTCTCCAAGTCCTATATACAAAGTGAGTGCTGGCATTAGCAAGAAGGTCTTGTTCTCAAGTTCTGGGAGATAATTTGCACAATAGAATTAGCCAGATTGTAATATGAGTCTCTTAAACTCTCCTGACCAACAACTGGAGATTTCTCATGCCTGGCACTTTGTTAGATAGCAAATGGTTTAACCCAAACATCTGCAGTGTTATTTGCCCCTCTCCTTTGTTTAGCTCTTAAAAGTTTTAAGGATCATAATCAAAGATAGGTTACTTGTTTTCTTATAGTAGAGATATAATAATTCTTACACAAATTGGATAATAGTCTTTCACTAGTCACTTCTTTTGCCAATATTTTGTTCTTTTGTGTTTATGTTTGTATTACTTTCATATGATCTTTACAATTAGTGAAAATTTTATGTAAAAATATGATTTTAAAGATTAATGGTGGTCTTGATTGAAAATATTACTTTGATATTAGCTGCTTCATACTCTTGACATTCATTTAAATACACTTCTATCCTGGCCTTCCCTAAAGTTTGCAAAGCTTTTCTCTCTTTTGTTTTTGCTTCTGCATTTTTCTATATCATTCACTACAAATGTGCATGCACACACAAACACACACACACATACACACACACACATGGATTGGACCTCCCACATTAGTATGTCTATTGATGTTGTCTTTCTTCTGGTCTTTAACCAGCCATATAGTTGAGACATCATGGGTTGAGCTTTCTTTTCATTTGTAGGAGACACAATCACACAGGAGCATTCTCTTTTTCTCTGTCTCTTAGAATCTTCCTGTCCTCTTTTTTTTTCCCCTGAGCCTTATGCACATGAGTTGTGTTGTAGATGTGTCTATTAGAGTTACACTCCTATCATCAATTAGTCTCAGTGTTTTAAGCAGCATGGCGTTCAGTAATGGTCTCTCAGAGATAAAGTTCTCTTTTATATATTTTTTAGATTATAATATGGTTAAATAATTATTCCCTACTTCTTGCTTCCCCTATAGCCTTCCATACATTCCACCTTGCTCTTTTTCAAATTTGTGGCTTTTTTTTTTTTTTTAATGCAAGCTATTAGTTAACACCAAAGTATGAGTTTCCCTATTGAAGTCTTAGGGATGCTTAGTCATGCTGGTTACTATTATGGTTCATAGGCATTATAGCTTGTTGGAGAATTGGTGGCTTGCCTCCACTGGCAGTTTGCATATAGCACCTTCCAGTACTATGAAAGCTAGTCCTCAAGAAGGAGGCTTAAAAGTCAGATCCTGCCAGTCTTTGTCAGAAGGGCACACTATGTTTAACCATACAGTCTGATCATCATGACTTTGGAGGTAACCAACAGAATCAGAAAGAGTTTATATTGTTTTCAGAGTCTCTTGTAATCCCTTGATCAACACTGAACAACAACTTAAAAAAGAATTTCTCATGCCAGGTACTAGATTTTTGTTAAATAATCTATGGCTATTAGACAGACATTGTCATCCAAAGTGGCATAACTAAATTTAATATAATTTAATATTTATATAATTTTAGATATAAAAATAATATGAATTCTTATTATTTCAAAAACCCTTGCCATTATTTTCCCTACCCCTAATGATGCTGTACTTTTCCCCTTCCAATTAAGCACTTTCACAGATGATCAAATTTCTTGATTAAGACAGCATCAACATAGCAAAGAACAGGCATATTTTCTACTGTGTGACTTTTCATTGGATTTAGACATTTGTGGATTACTCTTAGATTCATGATTCATGAAGGATACAACCTCCCCCCCCCACTATAGATATCCAGTTGTCCACTGATATTTAAAGTAGTAACTTCCGTTTCCTGTCTCTCATGGGGGCTTTGATCTTTGGTGCATGGTCTTTCTGATTGATATAGTTTGTACATTTTCCAATTACTCATGTCCTTGACCGATGTAGCTTTATAGAAAATCTTGGTTATCTGGTATGTAAGTTATTCAACATCATGTTTTCAATTCTACATCTTCTTCATTTCTCACAAAACAATACATATGATTCTTTTCTTTTTGAGAACAACTTAGAAAAAAATGACATTGAAAACCAGACATGCTTGATTTGAACCTCGTCTTGTCACCTTTTTTTTTTTTTTGGATCATTTCTTTTATCTTTTGAGATTATAGTGATATAATTTTGTAATCATGATTTTCCCATCTTTTCCTTCCTCCAAATATTGCCTTATAACATTTTGCTGCCTTTAAAATTCATAGCCTCTTTTTTTCATTGTTGTTTTCATATATATATATATATATATATATCAGTCAACCGGTGTGCTTTTATGGGGAGACCATTTCCTCAGCTTTTTTCATTCCTTAGGGCCTGTAGTTTCTGTGTATGGTAGAGGCCTTATGGTCTTTCTACTGACCATATTAGCATTTCTTTTGTTACTCTCCATGTTCAGCTCAGATTTAGATAGTCATGTTGATGAAAGTTTATTTAACTTCAGATATTGCTAGAAGATACAAACTCACGAAGTAGTCTCTGTTCCTATGGCTCTTACAATCTTTTGGCCCCTCTTCCTCTACGTTTCCAGAGCGTTAAGTGTATACTAAGGTACATAATTGTATATTTTGATTGCTTGTAGTATTTTGTAATGATTGTTTTCTGACTTTTGCAAAGGAAAGTTTTCTTGGTAGGGATGGGTACTACAATTATTTGTGGTCATAAGGACTAATACTTAAAATATATGTATAATTTAAATGGAAGAGAATGATATCATCACCTAAGAGTCTCTCATTCCTATATGACTCAGTGAACACTGGAATCCATCACTGATGGTTTCCCATCCTAATTTTAGACCATCAGAGTACCATAAGCTTTATTATTGACTATCATATTTAGTACAATTTTCGGTGAAGATCATTTGAAATGCTTTTCTAAATCACTAATTATATTGTATCTATGCTTTCCAGTATCATTGGTACTTCTGATATCTCTGAAGTTTTTTACTAGAAACAACTATTTAGAAAACATGTTATGATATTTTTTAAAGTAAGACATTTCATATAGCTTTACTTCTTGAATAGGGTTTATTTGGTTATCTGGTAGGTATTTACAACTGGAATTCTGTGATATTTTTCAGTATAGAAATGTAATTATGTGTTATTTCATATAGACTTCAAAGTATCATTAAGTTGGAAGCTCAGCATGTCTGTTTACTGTTCTTTAGTTTGATAAGTTGTAACTCTTTTTAAGTAAGTACATTTGCCATTCAACTTTCTTCCCTCCACCCAATCCTCACTTTCTTCTGTTCCCTTAACTTCTGTTACTCTTAGTGAGTATGTATACAAGCAGCTGTGTGGTTATAATGTTACCTGACTAGATCCTTTTCCTACATTTAGGATAGTTATATAAAGGAAACATTTTTCAAAAACATAAGTATTTTATATATGTTGTGCCTTTGTAGGTAAGTTTGTGGGGATGCAGGTGCCTGCATAGGGCAGAAAGAGGTGTCAAATTACCTGGAGCTAAGGTCACAGCTAAATGTGATCCTTCTGTTGTGAGTATTAGGAATTGATTTCAGGTCCTCTGCAAGACCAAACCCTGCTCCTGACTTCTGAGCCACCTTCTGGGCCCTGACGTATTTACTTGATCACTACCTGTATTCGTTTCAGAATACCTGTTTCTTTCCCTCGTTTCCTTGTCTGCTAGAACACTCCTCTGACAATTGTCTTAATTTTATTCCACCAAACTTTTGACTAGTCCCTGAAAAAATGAATTCTATATCATGGTTCACACCCACTTCATATTTATGATCACGGATCACAATTATGTGATTGATTCACACTGCTAGGCATCCCCCCCATCCAATTATCTCATTGTTAGAGACAAAATGTGAGTTTTACCTTGTTTCCCAATCCATTCTAGTTGCAAGGAAAGATTAAATTGACCTAGAAAAATGTCATTGGATGTCACAAACTTTATGAGATTTCCTTGACTTAAAATATTCCTAATGTGAAAATTAGTCATACTGTTCTTATTTTATTCTTTCCTCTGGTGATCCATTACTGTACATTAGTGATTCTCAGACTTTGATAGGGAAGCTGGATCTCTTCCCTGAGAGCTAGGCATGGAATAGAGTGCCTAACAGAGGTCTACCCAAGCTTACACAAGAAACATAAACATAATAGTTGCAAAGAAGCATCTGTATCAAGCCTTTAACCTCATACTCTACAGAAGCCTTCCTCATTTGCAAATAGACAATGAAACTTCAGCTCTGAGGGAAAAAGGCAAATTGCTCCTTCCCTTTTTTCTCTACATCTTTTGAAGCAGTAACTTTGATGGTTAAATCTCTAAAACACTGCTTCTCAACATTTCTCCTGTTACCATTACAGACCATGTATCACTGTCGTATCTAGACTGCATGAATGGATCCTAATTGGTTGCCTCTTTCTGCCTCCTGATTTCTCATAGCCCATATCTTCAGTGCTGTCACTATTTTTTCTTAACCATAAGTCAAATCATTTAATTTCTCTGCTTAAAATCTTATAATTGTGTTTTACCTCACTTAGTTCCAAATCTAAATTTAATATAAGATTCTATTAGTCTTGCCTGTGGCTTTAATATCAAATTTCTACATTATATTCTTATTCTATGGCATTTCTTCCTTCCTAAGTCTTTGCTTCTTTCTCCTTGAAGATTTCATTTCCCAATATTTTAATGGCTGTTTGTATTCATCTTTCAAGAGAAAATTCTAACATGGTCATCATATTGCCTTAAACTAGAAGGTTTTTCCACCAATGATCTCTAACACATTATGACACATTAATTTTTGATTTTATTATCCTTAGTATTATTTAATAATTGGAAGGGTTTGTGTTAAATATTTTGCATGAATGCACTGTCTTTTCACCATCTCTCCCAAACACTTAAGGTCTTTGATGATAATATTTTTTCTCTATTTTTTTCTACTTGTGCAAATAGAATTTCTAGCACACAATCCTCACTAAATAAAATAAAATTGCCTATCCAAATGAATCAGTTCAATTATTTTTATATTTTTACTAAAAGTTGAATCATCATTCACGACATAGTAGGTATTGAAACATTGCCTTTCTTTGATAATATTAAGCTATATTTCTGCATATCAAAGTGGACTTTAATAATTAGTTTTGGGGAATACTTTATTCACAGAGAACCAGTTTAGGAAGAAAAAATGGATACCTTTAAATAGTAGAATAAGACAAGAAGGCTTAAAGAGGGAGATTTATCAGAGTGAAGTTGAATCCAATTTAGGTTTAACAGTGGCTTGTTATCTGGCATAGAGACTCTCCCTTACCTCCTATAATAGTTCATCACTAATCTATAATATAGATTCAGGACAGCTGATTTTCCACCTGTACAGATAAGGATGTTTGAGTCTTAATTAAAGTGTGTCTATAGATTCTTTGATTTTTATGTTAAAATATTTAATTAAAGTAGTAAAAGTGATTTACACATTACTGTAATTTGAAGCTTTTCTCCATCTCTCACTGCCCGGTTAGCACTGAATATTGAATAATAATACAAATGCAGTTGGGCCCTAGAGTCTGGTAGTTGGAGCCTCACTGACAGGTACATTTAGTAAAGCAGTGATAGGGTTTAGTGAGTTTCTAGTGCTGTAACGAAAAACCTTGACAAAAAGGAACTTGGGAAAGAAAGGTTTAAACATGTGGTGTGTGTGTGTGTGTGTGTGTGTGTGTGTGTGTGTGTGTGTGTGTGTGTGTGTGAATGTTTAGTTGGGAGTCGGGCAGAATATATCAGAAAGAAAAGAAGATGAGAAGGAGAGAAATGGTGTCATTAACATTAGTTAAAAAAACACTTGCAAACTTAGTAAAAAAAATAAAAATAGTTATCATGGGATTCAGCTATTCCATCTGTGGGAAGGTTCAAGGACCTTCAGAAGAAGTAAACAGAGTGTTAAGAGCCAATGGGGATCAAGGAAAACAAGACCCCCTGAAACAATCAACTGAACACAGATCATAAGAACTTACAGAGATTGAAACAGCATGTACAGGTCCTGCATCGATCTGTTCTAGTTCCTCTTCATATATAAAATGGTTTCCAGTTTAGTGGTTTTTGTGGGATTCCCGAGCACGCAAACTAGTGGGTCTTTGATTTTTGTGTCTTTTCCTGGGCCCTTTTCCTTTGATTGATTTGTTTTATCCAATACCAATATGTTAGGTTTTGTTGTGTTTTATTTTATTTTATTCTACTACTATCCCTTAGAAGCCTGTTTGCTTTCTAACATGTGAGAGTAAGAGGGTAGGTCAGATCGGGGGTGGGGGCGTGAGAGTTGATGTCTGGGGAGAGGTGGAGAAACTGGGAGGTTTGGAGGGGGTGGAAACCATAAAGATATATATAATGTGGAAAAAAACTACTTTATCAATTAAAGCAAAAAATCATTATAATTTGGCAAAATATAGAAAAGGAGTAAAAAATACATTAAATCTGATTTTTATATATAGCTGACTTTAGTTATGTTGTTCTTAGATTGGGACTGATTGTTACTGTTGAAAAGAATTTTTCTTTTGTTGGGGATTGGATTCAAGCTCACATGTCTACTAAATTTTCATGTATTTCCCTCCTCAAAATGTGATGCCCACTTTAATATAGCATTGTACAGTATGAATATTATTTATACTCACACAATTAAGGAATATATATATAAATATGCATGTAAATATATATTGACATATCAATCATTGAATACTTTTAAGATGATTACAAATAAATATCAGTTTTAAGAAAAAAAATCACTTAGATATCCAAATAGTTCATCATTATTATGGATCCTTTGATTTTTTATGAATGAACATAAGATTAATATCAATGACAGTTTTGTAGATGTTTATTGTCATTGTCTGTATTTTTATTTTCATCTATAGCCTGTTTCTTAATCATTATGTTGTACCCAGATAATTTGTGTTTGTATAATTTTTCTCATTCATCTTTTAATTTGATAAACATATTTCAGGAATCTTCAAGAATAATTTACAACTCTTTCAAAATTATTAGTCTCTAATTTAATTTTGCCTATGAGTCTTTAGTTGCATATACTGCTGAATATTCTAATTATCTTGGTCATATCAGAATTATTTCATTTGTTGGTGTCTTCATAAAGTTCCTCAGTGGGAAGTATTTCCATTACTCCAAAACTCTACATAGGATAGACCCTGCACAGAGTTACAACTACCTAATCATAAATACTTTGTTTATTATCATTGTGTTTCATCAATCTTGGTTCATGTGTTAAAATAGCATAAATTCTTGGGTAATTTCTTAATGCTTGTGAAGCCATGTTTTGACTTTATATTTTAATGTTTCCTTTCTCTACAAAGAATAGAAAGTAATCTGCAAAGTTGTTAATTAATTTACACAAATTCACCTCACATACTCAATACAATACATTGCCAGTACTTTTCAATGTAATATAGTTGGGATTTCTATTACCAAGTTGTGGTTTTTAAACATTTTATTTTTAAAGAATGAATGTATTTTTTGGCATTATTCATTAAGTTACTTAGTGCTACCTCTTTAGGTGAGAGATCATCTCACTGCTAATGGGGAACTTAGAAATGGTCACATCCTCAATCAAATGATACCCTCTCCCTGACAACTATCCATCCACTATCAATGACTCCTAAGTAAGCAGTAATATCTTGGAATCATCTACCACTTTACATGAGAATACATGGAACTTTACCCTCTTAAGCATTTTTGTACCATAAGAATTAATATGATTGTATGGTCTAGTTTTCCCTTAAACATCAATGAAACTGAAAAACATCCAAATAAACCCAGAAGTTCTACTTTCAAATTGTTCTAAGCAGTATTTACCAGGAAACCATCAGGGATTCCTGTGTTGTAGACCATTCCACTGTCTGTCTCTGCTCTTTTTTAGATTTAAAGTTCTTTTTATACAATATATTTTTTTGTCATGTTTTCCCCTTTTTCCAAACTTTCCCAACTCCTTCTTCCTCATTACCTTGCCTAATTTACTTTTAGTCTCTATTTTACACACACACACACACACACACACACACACACACACACACACACACAAACACACCACAAATACTTAAACCAAAAAGGCATAATAAAATAAAAAGAAACAAAAATCCTACACACACAAGAAAACTCTCAATCCCCACTCTCTGAAACTGCCCTTGACAGTCCTCCATCACTAGCATTACTCTCGGTATTCTCGTCTTACAAGTACCCACAGAACAACTCACTGAGCTTGAGTACTCAAGTTCCAAAGTTGTTCTTCATTCCTCTCTAAGACATGGTCAGAGATATCACAGAAATAACCCACAATCTTGGTTTCAATTTCTATCTTAACATTTCTGCTGCTGTGATAACACATCCAGTCACAAGCAACATGGGGAGGACAGGGTCTATTTATGCTTACTAGTCCAGGTAACAGCCTATCTCTAGGACAAGTTAAGGCAGGAAAACAGGAAGTAACCTGAAGGTGGATAAAGAGTAATGGAGGAATGAGATTGGTTTGTTCTTTATAACTTCTTCAGCCAGCAATCTTATACAAGCCAGGACCATGAGCCCAGAGGTGTCCCCATACACAGTGAGTGTGGCTCTCTCCCATTAATCTAATTAAGAAAATTCCTCATAGTATTCCTATAAGCTAATTATATGTCAACATTTCCCCAAGTGAGAGTCCCTCTGAAATGATTCTAGCTTGTCTCAATTTGACATAAAACTAGAAATTACACATACATCACAGCCTTAAAAATTCTAATATGTTATAATTTAATTAATCTATTGATTTTTTTTATTTATTTTTGTGGTAGTAGCCTGATTGATTTCTTTGCCTTTCAGGCTAACCTTGTATTGTATAGACTAGTTTGAAATTCGTCTTGTAGCCAATGATGACCTTGAACTTCCTGGTTTTCCTGTCCCTAACTCTAGAATTCCTGGTAAAGCACTTAGCAACATATCTGGTTTTATGGTTGCTAAGATCTAGCCAAGGGGTTTGTGCATGCCAGGCAAGCACTTAGCCAACTAAACTATCACTGTGTTTTTTTTTTTTTTTTTTTTTTTTTTTTGCTTTTATAACCTTGTGTGCTAACAAATCTATGTCAATGACAGAATACACTTCCTTGGACTATTGTTCTGCCTAGTTTCTCAAAATCTGCCCACATCCAGCAATTTCTGTTATCTAGATATGCCTGTACCTTGGCTCACTTTTACACCTTGTGATTTAAAAAATGCTGGACTCTTTTTGCGGGCTAATATGAAAAGATTAGTACATCATGGCCTCATGCTGGCTCATTCCTCCCCTTGCCAGGTTCCATTTGACTGTGCTGAATGGAGTGGCATATTCTTGCATTTAAAACAGTTGGATTGGCATAAGCAATGACACAGAAGAATTGTATGATTGAAAGCAGAATAGAAGTTCTTCCAGCTGTACTTTTCTCTGTGATGCAGGCAAGCTATGAAATAGACTATGAAGATTCCAAATCAAAGACAGTGTTATCATTGCCTCGATTAGCTGTCCAATGAACCCATATCTTATATCTGTAAAAGTCCCATTCACTTTGTGACTTTGTAAATAGTTGCATTTGTGTTGCTTCAAGTAAAAGAACATAAAATTTATAAAAATTAACGTTCAGCTGGTTGTTGGTGGTATATGCCTTTAATCCCAGCACTAGTGGGGCAGAGGCAGGAGGATCTTTGTGAGTTCGAGGCCAGCCTGGTCTAAAGAGCTAGTTCCAGGACAGGCTCCAAACCAATACAGAGAAACCATTCCTCGAAAAACCACTAATAATAATAATAATAGTAATAATAATAATGTGCAAATACTAGCTATGTTCTCCATTTACTTTGTAATTGAATGAAAAATAAATGAAATTATTATCAAAAATTTGTTAAGTAATTACAGTACTATAATACTGTAATTAATTATTATGTCCTAATCTGTACGTTCCTGTTGGAAGATGTATTCCTTCAACTTTGTGTGGTAGCACAACCCAGCAAATCAGGAGGCATAAGAAGGTGGATCTCTGTGAGTTTGTGGCTAGCCTGGTTTAGATAACAAGTTCTAAGCCAGACAAGACTATAGAGAAAAACCCACATCTCTTAAAAAGTACTTTAAAGAAAGGAGAAGTAAACAAAACAAACACAAATATTATTATAGTTTCAGTGTCAGTTATTACTTTATGTATTATATTGTTCATTTTAATTTTATGATGATAAATATAAATTGTACTAATGCAACATTTTACTTATTCTCTTTGATTATCATTATTCATACAATTTCTTATTTATTTCTAAAAGCATCTTTATTAGAATGGAAGCAATATGTTAAAATGTTACTGTGTTTATATATCTAATATTTTCTACAGAAGTTCTTAGCATTGCACATTTTCTGAATGTTGCTATGTAGCTTACACAACTGTCTTTATTCAAGTACAGAATTTCAGTTTTTCTAATTGATGGAAAAATTTAAAACAGTCCTAACTCAGTACACTATATTTATACTAGATTTAGAGGAAAAACCCATGTATAGTTGGACATGGTAATGGACAACTAAATTCTAGCATTTCATAAGCCCAGGCAGGGTGATGTTGAATTCAAATCAAGCTTGGTGTTGTTTTAAAAAGAAAAACAAAAGGAAAAATAAATTGTGACCCTCTGATTTATTGTCTTTTCTGATTTACAAACTAAATGATAATTTAAACATGGAAAAATGTTTCCATTAGCTTCTTTCTCATTTTCTGTCATTTCCCCCTTCCATTGCCAAAATTTTCTACTTGCATGGCCATCTCTTGTGGTGATTAAGTTATTTGACTAAATCTAACACAATCATTTTTAAATGATAAAATCTTTCATTTGTAAATCTGTGGTTATATGTGAAGCTATAATCCAACTACCATTTAAAAGTCTGTCCCAGACACAGTGTTGTGTACACTTGGCATGCAGACACTGAAAACCCAAGCTTTGACTTCACCTTTAAAAAACAATTTAAGATAAACTTCCCTTAGATCTAATGTCATATGATATATTTGCTGTTTTGATGTTGCTTGAACAAGTCAGAGACTACCTGTAATACGACCAAAGATTATTTGTTTCTGAATGTGTTATGCAAAATGTATGTAAACTTCTGTGGTGGTGACAGGCTCTGTGCTCTGGACCATGCTTCTTGGTGAATCCTGTCAGCTCAAAATGATAACTTCATCAGTTCCAAACACAGCTCAGAGAATTAAAGAAAATATTAGTGGCAAATATGTCAGAGCAGTGTAAATAAGAATTATATGCATTAGAAATTGCCTAAAAATTATTCATGTTTTTCTCATTGTTGTGATAAATAAATTCACCGCGAGACAGTTTTATCTGGCTTGTTAATTGTATCTCATTTTGCACCAGTTTGTATGACTTAGTTTTTCTGTTCCTATCCTAATAAGGTAGGGATAAAGAAAAGATCTTTTTCTCCTTTTAAATTAACAATTAGATAGGTTTCTATGAAAGGTTATTGACAGAAAGGCTTACTTTTAAGTGTCAAGGTGAATATAGACTTCTGTTCTATTTATTCTAACTATAGCAATCCTAAAGTTTGCTGTATTTCTAATAGATACCAGGAAATTCTTTCAAGAAATAGAAAGGCTCATGTCTGAACCCTGTAGGTATGTCTAACATTGCTCTGAAGTTTATAGTTTTAAAGTCAAGGAGAAAGTAATGAAGCCACATGGTTAAGATGTTAAAGGATTTACTTAGAGAAACATTAGTTCATACAAAATCCTTGAAATATGTAGATACAATGGAATAACTGATATTATTTGTGTAATTACAAAGCTGAGCCTTACCCACACATAGAGGTAAAATAGTGCATAGTCTTACCAGGAACATTTTTCAAGGGCTATTTTCAACTTCTCAATTAGATAACTATATCTTCTGTCCTTATATATTATATTGATTGATTGGTTTATTGGTAGTGCAATGGACATACTGGCTTCTTTTCTTTGGTAGAAAAGCCCAGAATTTTAAACATGATTTTTTTTAACACATATGATTACACTTCAGCTGGAAGTGAAATCAATTCGTCATTTGTAGATATGGCTCTTGAAAAGTATATGTGACATAATTTGTTCTACGTTATTCTATGGATGATATTCATAGGTTCAAATATGATTGTGGATACCTCCTATGTTGTACATTGTATTTCACATAGCAGCTGACCCAATATTGAACAAAAAGTGGGAAGAGATTTCACTTAAAACTCGGGGCATTATCAGTGAAACTCAGGAGGTGGCCACACAGGCACAATGCAATAGTGTTTTTGGAAATAAAATTCTCCTCTGCTGTGAGATCAAAGTTTGCTGTTTCTCTATTTTTATTGTCAAAAAGAGGGTTTCACTTTGTTCAATTTGCCTCAAGTTTTCTCAAAACAACAGCAACAACAAGAAGAACAAAGAATGTGAGAAACAAGAAATAGCAAAGGAATGAAACTGAATGAAGCTTAGATCAATAATGAGGCTGTTCATCCAAGCTTTCCAGATGCGAGGAGACAGTCCATTTCACACCAGTACAGGGGTGTCATAAGAAACCTTTGTTCAGGTAGCTCTGGGTGAGCCCCAGAGGACCGCATGTTTGTAGAGAGTGCTGCACATACTGCTGTCAGTTAGAGAACTGAACATTTCTTCCAAAGGGAAAGCAGGTAGGGGCAGGAGTATGATTCTCCAGGCAACAAAACGTTGCCTGGCATTTATTTAAATGTCTGTTTGTTTTCTGTCTGAGTGTAAGGAAAGGTATTTACCATAGTGCATGACAAGGCATATTGTTTGGTTCCTCACAAAGCTTGTGTTTGGGAGAAGACTGCCTTGAGGTACTAAATCTTCATTAAAGTTGTGATTGCTCCAGCCAATTCATCAGCATACAAGCATCTCAATTAAAAGTTTTATTCATCTTCAGATTTTAGAAAATTCTCTTCTGATTAAAAAACAAAAGAACAACAACAAAGTCTCTCTCCAATGCTGTCTTACCAAAGCTACACAATCAGTAGCTTCTATTTCAATTTTTAATAATACTATTTTTGAGTGTGATTCTTTTAGAGTAATTCATCCCATTCTTAAATCAAGAACACACGTGTTAGTGATGGAGAACAAGTTAATGGAATCAGTTCAATGCAGAGGGCTGTGGCCTGACAGTAATGTAGTGAGGCAGGCAGCTCCAGCCACTATTTGAATAGAGTACTATAAAGCAAAAAATTATTTTCATTCTGGAATGACAGGGTTGCACATCTTCCACGTTGTGTATCACCTGGTTGTTGTTATCACAAACCTCTTTATTCTGTAACAAATTATGGCAAATGGAAAGGGTTTTAGAGTGGTGACATGCAGGTAATATCTTCTGATAATAAGGATATAACACTTGCTGCCACAACAAATGTACTTCCTGCTGGCATGTTTTATATGATGTCGCTGCCGTTTTTCTCACTGCCCTTAGATGCAGGTAGCTTTCACACACAGACTGACAGGTGGACGAAGATGATTAGATCCTGTGAAGCAGTTAATATAAAGAATATAACTTCTATCATATGTGAACTTGTATTGATAACATCCTCACTTTCTTATTCCTGCTATAATTTATCTCCTGCAAGGAACAAAGTGCCAGACTGATCATTGATTTTAATCAGGATAATTTTCACTTTAAACCAGTTAAATCGAGCTCAAGTTAAAGATTTGTCTTCAGTGAGTTATTTTAATTTTAAAAACCACACATGTATGGCCCCATACTAAAGTAATTCTGTTGTTTTCACCACCAAGAACAACTCTTGGTAGCTTTGGGCATCCCTCAGGGGGTCACAGACAAGGGTATCATCTGGTACCATCAGTTCTTGGCAGTCTTTGAGGAAGGCACAGAACAAATCCAGAGGCAATGAGGGTGTAGACAGATTGTCCCTGTTTTGTTTGAATGAGACAAAGGCCAGAATTTCATCTACAAATCTAGAAGGAAAGAAGTACGACATTTGTTAATTAGAATGAATTCAAGAAATCAAATATATCTCAGGGTTAATTACACATGACTGTGTCTACTGTATTGTTTTCATTTACTTTGAGATTTGGTAGATTGTGAGGTGTTTGAGCCATCGAGATGACTACTAGTTTCAGAATTTACAGCTTGATAGTGGTCACAATTTAGACTACCGTTCAGCTACAGGTACATATGTGTAAGAATCTTTCAGCATTTACAACTGAAGAAAGCAGGAGCAGCCTTCTGTTGAGAAAAGTTTTGAAACATGTACATGTTTATTTGTTTGAAATATTTTGGAGATTGTTCGCCTGATAGCTCAGCCATCATGATAATTACCAAATATGTCTGGGCAGTGTAAGATTGTGGTGTGTTTCTCTGTATCTCAGAGTTTTCTTCCTCACAAAGCAACCTGCCTGACTTCCTCATAATTCTTTGTCATGATTGGCATTCATGATATTCACTGGAAAAATGAAAGTAGAAAATTATTATGGAATTACATTGGCAGTACTGAAGGAGAGTGTGGAGTCAGCCTTAAAGAAGAGGGTGAAATTCTGAGGTTGTGTATGTCAATCCAGATTCACTTTTAGGTCCTATAAAATATTCAGCTGATACATTCTGATTTTCTCATATAGTTCAGGAATTAGATGGTGTTGACTCTATCCTACTTGATCAGACATTATCAGAAATAAGCAACATACTCCATGCTGATTTTCATGTGAGTAATCACTTGGCAATCCTAGACACTGAACAACTGAATGCTATCCTAGCTACTTGTTTATCTAATTATGCCTTGTTCTGCTTTCAAGCTTTTTTTAAAAAAGTAAAAATATCTTTTTGTTTATCATTGTTTCTTTACCAAATGAACAACCATTTGAGGTTTTTGTTAAGAGTAAATTGTTACTTACATTGAATGGCTGAAATTTTATTGATCTATAAATCACAAATCACAGATCTAGAAATTATACAGTAACTTAGAGTAACTTATTTCTCTCTCTGAACCTTCACAACCAATTGATTTCAGATTAGGAGGAATACATATAATAAAAACATGTGATTTTTGGACCAATGCCACCAGATATCAGGAGTGATTTAGATTCTATTCCAGGTGCCCTATTTCTACCCTGCAGTGATGTTTATCAAGGGTGGGAGATAAAACCTGGCTTCAGGTGGGTAGAACTAGTAAATTATCAATAAACAAAGCCAAACATGTGTATATCTGCAGTACCACTCTTGCAACTTAAATGTATATACTCAGAATGATCTAAAAATGGCATTTTAAATGTGCTTTTTAAAAATGAATTTTAAATTATGAATAGATTATTTTATGTCTGAACATTTTGTCAGTGTATATTCACCATGTGGGTGCTTGATACCAAGTGAAGTCAGAAGAGCACAATGGTATTGGATCTCCTGAAACTGGAGTTAAGGATGTTTGTGAACTACCATATGGGTAGCTATGAATTAAAGTCAGATCCTCTGCAAGAGCAGCAAGTACTCTTAAACATTGAGCTATCTCATTGGCCTAGAATCATAAAACTTTGAGTTTAATCATTAAATATGATAATTTTATTTTATATTTCTTTTATGTCAATAATTATCTAAAATGTTGAAAGAAAACATGGCTTTCTAATTTCCATACCTACAGTTTTATTAATATTTCTGATTGATTTGATAGCTTGTATTACTTCCTAAACATTTTAGATGTGTTCCAGCCACACCAGATTAAGATCAGATAATAACACAATAGTTGTAAGATATGTTTTGGGGAATCATAAGGCAGTAAAAAATTCTCAGTTTTTATAATGGTATATGGTACATATTCATGTCAGAGGAGGAAAATAATTTTTTGCAAGTTAGTTTAAACTTACTTTTCAGTTTGTTGATGCTGTTTTATTTGTTTCTATTCACCACTGTAAATTTTATGTGAACTACATTAAGGTTATGTATCACTTAAATTTATATGCTATTGAATTAATAGCAGTTGAGAAATATTTTACCTAAGCCCTACATGCTTGAAAGTATTTTCCATTTGTCAAGACTTCTACATAAAATTCAAGTGTATATTTTGTGTTTTGGCATAAATATGTCTTGAGGATTATGCTAAGCACTCTTTAGAATACATTCTATAAGGAAGTACTGCTTGAAATGTTTGTACCAGTGTAATGAAAACACAATATTCATTCTGATGTTGTTTTAATCTAGCACTAAATAATTTAAAACTTGAAAGAGAAATTGCTATCCACAAGTTTGTATACACAAGTAAGTAGACTGTGTGCAGTTTGGAAAGCAGAAAAAGACATCTTTTCCTAGCAATATAAACTGAATCTTGATGTCTAAATATAACATATTCAGTATGCTGCATGGTATACAATATCTTGGAGATGAAGAGAGAGGTTATCTCTATTTGCCATAATTCACTTTTACATGAAACATAGACTTAATTTATAATCTAGTGTTACACCTTTTATATTTATCTTATTTTTGTGCACATACATGTTTGTGGGTTCATGTGTGTATACATGTGTGCTTGTATGTGTATGCTTGTGGGTGTGAAGGTCAGAGGTCGATGAGGATGTCAATGTCTTCATCCTTACTTGAGATAGTGTATAACTTTGGTGCTAAAGATCATTGGTTCAGGTTGGTTGGCCAATGAGCATGATGGGTCATATCCTCTTGCCTCTACCTCCAAAGTACAGGGATTACAGGTTCATACTACTGTGCTTGGTTTCTTATATGGGAGTTGGGAATCAAACATAATTCTTTTATTTGTAGCAAACATTTCACTGGTTCACTTATTTCCCTGTGCTGGTATTTCTCTTCTCTTAAATACTCTATTATTGCCCCAAATTTTACATATCCAATGCCCAAAGATGGACAAAAAGTCATGAACTCTAGCAACCTGTTCACTATTGGTAATAACTATATCATTATTATATTTCACTCTTCATTATCAATATTTTATTTAGAGACACACTGCTAAAGCTGTACATTTCCAAATATTAAAATATAAAATAATGAGAGAGAGTTAAAAGCAATATTTTAAGCAGCTGTATTTTTACACGCTCATTATTTTTCCAAAGTAGACCTTTACCAATCCAAATTTGCTGTACACCATCAGGAACCATGAAGTCTAGAGCAAGAAGACCAGTATCTAAGGCAGAGCACTCCTCCCATACCATGAGAAAGCTTCAATTCCTGACAGTGGGTGAGAATTAAGACATTGTTCACAACTAGGAGAGATTGAAGGTCTTGTCACAGTACAGTATCACAGTGAATTTGCAGTAGACTCCTATGGAGTTAACCTTCCTCTACTTTCTGCTGTAACTGTTTAGAACTGTCACAAGGGTCATAATGTGAGGTGACTCATGTATATAAATATGAAATTATTATAGTTGATTAAATTTTTCTAACTTGTTCAAAACAAAACATAAAAGTATACCATACAGTTTCCATTGTGTGGTATATTCCTATCCGTAGATATGTTTTCTTGGCCTCTGCTGCTGTATTTAGTGCCTGGCAGCTTGGCACCTAACATATCAGTATACATAAACCCAATGATTTCCCACAGTTCACACTAGCTTCTACTACCATTCTGCTTTTAGAAACAGTTAGATTTTCAAGTTTATTTATTTAAAACTATTTTTCCTCTATTTTATTTAGTTTTAATGAATATTATCTGTGTTTCTTCAATTAAATTGAAATTTACATAATGATTAGATATTTTATGTGTCATAGTTGTTCATCAAGTTTGTGAAAGTGGTATTTTTTTACTATACAGATTAGATATAGATTATCTGTGCCAAGACTATTTATGTGGTGTGTGTGTTCTTCTCATGGTTATCAACAGAAGCAACGGAGTGTGAGGTGTCACTGCTAGCTAAGCTGCACATTGCTGCTACATTAATCAGTGGTAACCATAAATCCCAGCACAAATGTGACAATTAAATATTATAATATTTTAAAAGAACTTTCTGCAAAGCACTGCAGTGTGGGTCTCCTCAATGTCCAACCAGAAAGAAAAAAGGAGGGAGCAGCCCATTTATTTTTTCTGAGAATTTAGACATTTTTTGAGGCATGTATGCTCCTTTTACTAATTAGTTTCAGAATGCAATGCTCACAAATATTAGTATCTGTTCATAAATTGTTTTGATTACTGTTTCATGAATGCTTTTTTTCTTTCTTTAAAAATGTATTTTAAAATTTTTATGTATATGTATCTGTGTGTCAGTGTCTGTTTCAGTGTGTATGTGTGTGTGTGTGTGTATGTGTGTGTGTGTGTGTGTGTGTGTGTGTGTGCGCGCGCGCGTGTGTGTGCATACAAGGGATAGAAGAGGGTGATAGAATCTCAGGATCTTGAGTTACAGGTGGCTGTGAGCATGGTAAGAAGAGTGCTGGGAGCCAAAGTCAGGTTGTCTAGAAGAGGTCAGGGATAGCAGGAACATACCTAAACATAATAAGAGCAATATACAGAAAATCAACTGCCAACATCAAACTGAATGGAGAGAGACTTAAGCCAATTCCTCTAAAATCAGGAACAAGACAAAGGCTGCCCTCTCTCTCCATATCTCTTCAATATCATACTAGAAGTTCTAGCTAATGCTATAAGACAACAAAAGGAGGCCAAGGGGATCCAAATTGGAAAGTAAGAAGTCAAACTGTCTCTATTTGCAGATTATATGATAGTTTACATAAGCGACCCAATAAACTCTACCAGGGAATTCCTACAGCTGATAAACACCTTCAGCAAACTAGCAGGATACAAGATAAACTCAAAAAAATCAGTAGCCCTACTTTTTTCAGATGACAAAGAGACAGAGAAAGAAATCAGAGAAACATCACCCTTTACAATAGGCACAAACAACATAAAGTATCTTGGTGTAACGCTTACCAAACAAGTAAACGACCTATATAATAAGAACTTTGTGGCTCTAAAATAAGAAATTAAAGAAGATACCAGAAAATGGAAAGATCTTCCATGCTCTTGGATAGGTAGGATAAACATAGTAAAAATGGCAATATTGCCAAAAGCAATCTACAGATTCAGAGCAAGATGTATCCTTAACTGCTGAGCCATCCCTTATGCCTCTTGCACTTTTCTTAAATGGAGTTGCACCATCTCCTTCTGTTACATCCACTGCACATTGTAAAAATAATGACAAACATCTTCCAGGTTTCAGTACAAACATATACTGACAGTTGTTGTGATGTTAGCAGACAGTTTGAACATTTGTCCTTTAGTATAACTTCCTGAGTAAGAAGAGAATTCAATGAAAACCAAAACAGTAGAAGAAAGGGAAGCATTGATTTCTTTTGCTTATCCTACCGATGCCATGTCTCTTTTGGCTGTGAGTTATGTTGATTATTACTTCTTAGTTAACTTTAAATAAACAGAGAAAACTGAACATATAAAAAAGAGGTATGCTTTTTAAAATTTTTCACACATAAATACATCAAAAGCCAGCTTTTTACTGTTTCTACACTGAAACATACAGGCAAACTCCATTGCCTATTGATTTCTTGTCTCTGGGACTACATCTTGTTTAACTCCCAAATGACTGATAGAACTACAAACTTCTGGCTAACAAATTATAAATGGCTTATAAGCATATAAACTTTTGTCCAAGTGAGTTACAAATCTAATAGTTGAGAAACTTAATTTTTTACTAATATAAAAAAATTACTTTCAATTTTTTTCTATTTGCAGTTGCTAAATGCCACTTATCAAGCTTTAGTGTAGTGAAATTGATGATGAAATAAAAAATCCATATGGTATTTGAGTCCATTTCAAGCAAAAAAATTACAAGACAAAATACAGCTTGTTTTAAATATCAGCTTGGGATATATAGCTCATTGAAGGAACGCTTCCTTGTCAAGCAAAGGTCATACGGTTAGCTTCCATAACTGCAGAAAAGCAAGACTCAAGTGACTCTTCAAATATTTAAATCAAAAGAAAAATCTATAACATGATCAGGCAAATCATATCATATTAGAATTTGAATAAATACCTTATACTTTGGGAAAACATGATGTGAATGTGACCTTCTCAGTATTTTTAACCTATTTGTGAAATATCAATTTTAATTATTTTTTTTGGCAGCTGAAAAATAGAACGTCATGGAAAAATGTCTATATTCGTTTTTATATCTTCTCCCACTCTTGTCTTTCAAGCTGTTACTAATTTGTAAAAGGGAACTGTAGTAGCTTCCCTAAAGAGATAATAGAAATATAAAATGAATAGATGAAAGTAATAACATGAAGTGTGAGTTTCAAAACATATGTGTAGGGAGCATAGTTATTAAATGCTGATTTAAACTCATATTTATATTCCTTATAAAAAGTTAGGCTCAGAATTGTTAGTGTTTTATTTTGTATTTCTGTGAGGAAGAGATCAAAATTCATCTCAGTGAATCACACATTTTTCTATTATTATAAAACAAGGTGCAATTGTACAATTGTATTAAGTGTAAGAATTATTTAAATCTGTATTACATGGAAATAAATGAATGTACATTCTTTACCTGCTAACTATATGTCTATATGCCTATCTATCTTCACCTATCATCTAGAGAAATTCATTACAATTCATGGGTTGGCCTTGCTTGAGGCCTAAGGCTAATGCTACACTTCTGACTTAGCCTGTCAAGAAGCTGCCACTTCACGATACTCCCCTCTGTGGTTATATTTTTTCTGTAGTCTAATTTTAATGTGCTTCAATCATTCCTGTAATTCTTGATGTAATGTTACATCTTACACAATGCATTTTGGTTAATTCATTTAATTCATGTATATATTGAATCCCTATTATTAAAAATAAGTATTTATACACATATATATATTTCTTTGGCTTTGTCATGCCTTGCATATTTAGTATACGTATTCTGTGATCTTAAAAAAATCCCACTATTAAAAAATTCACACTACTGAACCTTTTGGAATATCTTGCCATCTGGACGTTGTTGTAGTTCATAGGCATCAAAGCTGAGTAAGAACATTGATTCGTTTCCTACACTGGAAGATAGCATAGAGTCTTCTGTTACTATAGAAACTAGTTCCCAGACAGGAGGATTCCAAATCTGTTCCAGCTGGATTCCTCTAATTCCTCTAGAATCTTCAACAATGGAGTCTTACCACCAAATTTTGATAGACTATCAAGGACCAGGCTACAGTCTATATTTTTTTAGAGTTTCTTGCATTCACTTGACCAACAACTCCAAGGTTTTCTATATTGGAACTGGAAGTTTTGTTAGAAATCTATGGATATAACTTTATTTAATTACACACACACATTCAAAGTAACTTTAATTCTGACATTCTTTATCAAAGTTTACACATTTTTATAATGAGTATTCTTATTAATCTAACATTTTTATAAGTTTCTGGGAGTCACATATTTCTGTTGATGAAAGTTTTACTGTTGAATTATGCACTCATTTATCTTTCTACCAACAGGATTTCTTCAAATCCTTTGTAATCCTTGCTTATACATTACTTCATATAATGAAATTACATTGCATGAGGATTTACCGTACTCACAGTGCCTGAAGTAGGAAATATTGACAACAAGCTCTGGAAATGTCATGCTAAAAGTGCTATCTTTTGAAGTGTTCAAACCTATGTATTCTTCTATTCCTTTCCAGGATATTTAATAGTGATAAATTTATAAATTCATTTCCAGATTAAGATTGAAATCACTACCATTTATAAATATAAGTATTTGTAGGTATTAGTGGTATGCTATGTGATATTTCATTTAAATAATTCTTCAAATATTTGTCGTTTGCTTATTATGGTAATATCACCATTTTTTCTAGATATTTGTAGCATAAGTTGTAGTAGTCATCTCTGTTCACTCCACTTTTAATCACACATTGGAATTTCTCATATTTAAATGAAAAGAGTTGTTGCTTGAAGACTCACCATCCTTCAATGACCTTAATTCTTCTCTGCCTTTGGTTAAAAAGATCTTTTGTAGTATTGTAGGAGACAGTAGATTATGTATATGTATATTCTATATTCTACATTGGAATCAGATCATGTGACTTTTGCTTATAGCATAAATTTTATCACCATTTGTCTCTTTAGTGGAAAATCAGGCCTAACTATTATTTCATAATTGTGATTTTTTTGTTTGTATGTTTTCAGAAGGCAATATGTTCATGGGAAAAACAACAGATAGTTGTAAATTTGGAAGGTTCAACCTATTTCTATGGTTGTATAGCTACTGTGTAGATAGCACCCTAATAATCATGAACAATATTTTGGATAAGACTTCTTAGTAATATCAACTACTGGCAAAGCTTCAAACAATGTTTCTTCCTGAAAAAGAAATATTTCAAAGTTACACTAGACATATTAAAGAGCTAAAGGAGTTACACTGTCTAGTAATTAACATCACTGTCTTCATCTCATGACTTCCTTCAAGTTAATTATCTCATCCATATGTATTCTTAGCACCTGAAAAAATAACATTTCATAAATTATAGATGTTCTGCCAACAATTTTAGTGTCCCACCTGCTATGATGTTTGATGACAACTCAATATCCCTAGATGTGTAGATGAGTAGCAGATAAGAATCAAAGGAATATCTGAAAATTATGACATTGTGAATATGAATAACTGGAATGTCATTTGTGTTAATTCAAATTAGATGTATTATCTGCCTAGACACAAACACACAGTACCCCTTTATCACATACAGAAAATGTGATTCAGTGATATCAACATGATATTCTGCCCAAGAAAGTACTACAGTTGACATACACTGCCCATCAACTTTAGCACTTAATTCAGTAAATTGAAGATAAAGGAAGACTGTTCAGAAAGGGATGAAACGGTGTAACTTTCATAGCAGTTGGAGGGCAGTAGTGGTATTTAAGAAAAGAAATTAAAAATAATTTGACACATTTCCAACTTCACATTTTACTCTGATTCAATATAAAGACATGATAGACATGTTGAAATTATTTTGTTTGTCCTAAATTACAATGATAACATTTCTTTTTAATATTAGGAGGGTTCTGACCTCGAAGTAGATTTGCTGTTATGTATACAACCTACAATACTCACAAAATGGACTCTTATCAGAGCTAAAATTCTGTGGATGGTGAAAAATCCAGGAAGATAAGAGTTACCTATTAAATGTGGTGTAAGGGAAATGATCCTGCTTATTTAGTCTGAAATGAACTTCAATAATTGTCCTTCAGTTCTGTACCATAGAAAAATAACATCACAAGTACCATTCTTCAAAGTTAAACATTTTAGAAATCATTAATGTGTTGACTTTTTTTTGTTTATTATTTATTTTTGAGATAAGGTTTCTGTGCAGCTTTGGAGCCTGATCTAAAACTTGTTCTGTAGACCAGGATGCCCTCGAACTCACAGAGATATGCCTACCTCTGCCTCCTGAGTGCTTAGATTAAAGGCATGTGCCACCAATGCACAGCTAATGTGTTGATGTTTAATAGGAGTAAATATAAGGGAATTATCCTTCACAAATGGGAAGACTAGCAATATTTAAAATGAAAATAGTTGTGAAAACAATGTTGTTTCAACCATACCTAGGACTCAGGAAAATGTGATGGCTAACCTACATATCCCAACAACCTCCTTAATTCAGGTCTGCCTTCTCAAAATTTTATAGTATGTAACTTGGGAAACTCCTGGATTCTTGTTATAATTTTATTATATAAATTTATAATTCAGAGCCTGAGCTGCAGAAGGGTTGTGTTGCAGAGTCCATTAAGCTGCACAGCTAATCTTATGTCACTTGTTAGCATCAATGTCCTAAGAGTTCTAGTGTCTCATTATATGTCTGAGGGTATCCAGGTGCATCTTTATTCTGATTTACTACAAGTAGTAAATTATTTCTGTAATTTCCCTACCCATATTTGTGTAAATTCTCTTATCTAGTAAGAGTTTTAACAGATTAAGATCGTAAAAAATGGTTACTTTTTTTCCTTCTATCCCTTAAATTTTCAAATTTAATTTTAGATTGAGTTGCCCACTGTTAATCTGGGCATAATTACTCATGTTTATACTGTCACTTGGGAGAATAAAGCAGGGGATAAAAATATCACTCACTATTCCTGTCTGTATTCATCTAAGTCACACTCTATCTCCCAGTGCTGGAAGTACATGAGCATTTATTATGCAGGATTCTTCATACAAACTCTGCCATCGCTACACAAGTGTTTCTCCATGTACTGCTTGAAAGCATATTTCTCTGTAGCTTGTGGGATGAGAGCAAGCTACTCTCTTTAATACCCAACACCAGCAGGCACACACTCCCTACTTAAACAATTCTTAAATTTGGCTCTAGGCTCTTTATAAGTTATATTTCAATGCTGTAACAATTTCAACACTGATAGTCTACCTCGGGTGAGAGAAAACCCTTGTCATCATTCTACTTGAATCTGCTTTGCAATTTTCTGTTATCTAGCCTCTTTCACACCACATAAGAAATTTCACTAATAATGAAGTGAGGCAGGATCTATTACTGTCAATTTAAAAGCAATATTCAGATATACCTCATAAAATACTTTTTTATAAGCACATAACAATTTAAAAATCTAATATGACATCCTAATACCAATTCATAAGCATATAACATTTTCAATATTAAATGTGAAATCTTCATATTGACCTGGCTTGATAATGATGTCTGTACCATACTGTGACCTTGTAATATACATCTGCTGCCTCTTCTCAAACAGTCTATCAATCCAAATAAATTTTCAGGCGAATTTTTTTCCTGATGAATAACCTCTAAGATTACTTCCCATTCACCAAGTTGGTGTGACCTCAAAGAAGATTTGATTTTTCTTGTAAAGGCTAAAATACTCTCTGGATCCTGATACTGAGAGAAGGGAAGAGGAATACTTATTTAAACCTTTTTGAAAGCAATTTGAGTAAACCGAAACATTATACATCTGCCTTTAGGTTGTGATAATCTAGAGAAATGATATGTATGTTTAGACATTATAGACTGAAAAATATTATTATATAATCCAAATTAAAAGGTTTGTCTTGGAAAAAACTCAGAAAATGCAGAGGATGTCTGTTAACATAATCTAGACAAGATTAGAAGGATGTAAGAGGAAGAAAAGACAAGATGGAATACTGATTATAGAGAGGTCATCTTGTAATACAAATTTCTACGAAGTTGTGGGTTGTTTAAACTTTAATGACTTTTAGATCTAGAAATAGGATCATGACAACATCATATTGCCATTATACTGGAAAAGTCTTGGATAAGTGCTCTGTTATCACACAGGCAAAAATAAAGTTACTATACTTTGAGAGTCAACCTGATAATTTGAAATTACAAGTGCAAGATTTCCTTTCAGTTATGTAAATTTGCATGCCACAGAGAGAACACATAATGTTTATTTCCTTTCATAGAAACTACTAATATTTAGTAATTTTTTGTTTTATTTATTTTTTTAATTATTTTACATGTCTATCCCAGTTCCCTCTGCCTCCCTCTCTCCCTCTCAGCCTCTCTCCCCCATCACATGCACCCTGACCATCCACCCATCCCATCCCCCCACCCCAATTTGACATGTAGGACTATGCCATCCAGGTAGGGTCATGTAAACCTGTCAAGTCAGTTGAAGTATGGACTGAGACTTCTCTCCTGTCTTTAGGTTAAGGCAGTATCACTCCATGGGGGAATGTGTCCTCAAGGTCCTTTTGTGCACCAGGAATACATCCTGGTTCCACTGTCTGAGGTCCCTTAGACGGCTCAGTCATTCTGGCTTGGCCCATATTCAGAGGGTATGAGTCAGTTCCATGCTGTATTCCCAGCTATCAGTCTGGAGGACCTTAGCACCTCCTTGTTCAAGTCTGCTGTCTCTATGTGTTTCTGTAACCTTGTCTTGTCCTCTCTGTCAGCATCTGGATTGTAGTTCGACTCAGTGTTTAGTTAAGGGTGTTTTCTTCTGTTTCCAACAGGTACAAGATGAGGGCTCCATGATTGTGCATAAGTTAGTTGTTGATCTCATTATCAGGGAAGGACATTTATGGTAGCCTTTCCATGGCTGCTCAAATTGTTAGTTAGTGGCAATCTTGTAGATCTTTAGACCTTTATTTAGTTTCTGCTTTTTCTTCAAACCAAAAATGGCTCCCTCTTTTATGTTCTCTCTCTCTCTCTCTCTCTCTCTCTCTCTCTCTCTCTCCTGTCTTCTATTCCTACGCACTCAATTTTCCTAGTCACATGTGCTTTCCTCTCCTCCCCTTCTCTTTCTCCTAGTTCTCTCTCCATTCACTGAACCCCACTTCCCATGTGCTCTGGGGGACCTTATATGAATCTCTTAGAATACACCTTGTATCCTAGTTCCTCTGGTGGTGTGAATTATAGGATGGTGATATTTTGCTCTAGGTCTAAAATTCATATATGAGTGAGTACATACCATGTTCTCTTTTTTGTGACTGGGTTAACTCATTCAGGATGGTTTATTCAAGTTCCATCCACTTGCCTGCAAATTTCAAGATTCCATTATTTTTTCTGTAGAGTAGTATACCATTGTGTAGATATGCCACAACTTCTTTATCCATTCTTCAATTGAGGGACATCTTGGTTTCTTCCAGGTTATTGCTATTACAAATAATACTGCTATGAACATAGTTGAGCACATGTCTTTGTGCATGGATGTGGATCATTTGGGTATAAACCTAAGAGGGAAATTGCTGGGTCCTGTGGTAAACTAAATCCTATTTTCCTAAGGAACAGCCATACTGATCTCCAAAATGGCTGTATGTGTTTGCACTCCCAAAAGCAGTGTAGGAGTGTCCCCCTTTCTCCACATCCCCTCCAGCATAAGTTGTCATTGCTGGTTCTAATTTTAGCCATTCTAGCAGGAGTAAGATGGTATCTCAAAGTTGTTTTGATTTGCCTTGCCCTGATAGCTTAGGATGTGGAACACTTTCTTAAGTGTCTTTCAGCCTTTTTGTTTTCCTCTATTGAGAATTCTTTCTTCAGTTCTATACCCCATTTTTAATAGGGTTATTTGGTGTTTGTTGACTAGTTTCTTGAGGTCTTTCTACATTTTGTAGATAAGCCTTTTGTCAGATGTAGGATTGGTGAAAATCTTTTCCCAGTCTGTGGGCTACTGTTTGGTCTTGTCCACTGTGTCATTTGCCTTACAGAAGCTTCTAAGTTTGAGAAGTTCCCATTTGTTAATTGTTGATCTTAGTGTCTTTGCTCCTGAAGTTATGTTTAGGACATAGTCTCCTATACCAATTTGTTCAAGGGTACCTCCTACTTTCTCTCCTAAGAAGTTCAGTGTGGCTGCATTTATGTTCAGGTCTTTGATCCATTTGGACTTAAGTTTTGTTCATGGTGTTAGATATGGGTCTATCTGAACTCTTCTACATACCATCAACCAATTGTGCCATCACCATTTGTTGAAGATGGTTTCCTCCCCCCATTGTATTCATTTAGATGTTTTGTCAAAAATCAGGTGTTCATAGGTGTGTGGGTTAATATCAGGATTTTCAATCCAATTCCATTCATCTCCCTGTCTGTTTTTGTGCCAATACCAGCTGTTTTCAGAACTTTAGCTGTATACTGGAGCTTCAAGTCAGGGATGGTGATGCCTCCTGAAGTTCTTCTATTGTACAGGGTAGGGTAGTTTTGGGTATCGTGGGTCTTTTGTTTTTCCATATAAAGTATATTTATTATCCTTCAAGGTCAGTGAAGAATTATGCTAAGATTTTAAAGGGGATTGCATTGAATCTGTAGATTGCTTTTGGCAAGATTGCCAATTTTACTGTTTATCCTACCTATCTAAGAGCATGGGAGATCTTTCCATCTTCTAGTATCTTCTTTAATTTCTTTCTTTAAAGCCACAAAGTTCTTATTATATAGGTCTTTCACTTGTTTGGTAAGCATTACCCTAAGATACTTTATGTTGTCTGTGGCTAGTGTAAAAGCTGATGTTTCTCTGGTTTCTTTCTCAGCCTCTTTGTGGTCTGAAGAAAGTAGGGCTACTGATTTTTTTGAGTTTATCTTGTATCCTGCTATTTTGCTGAAGGTGTTTAACAGCTGTAAGAGTTCCCTCGTAGAGTTTATTGTGTTGCTTATGTATTATACCATCTGCAAATAGAGACAGTTTGACTTCTTCCTTCCCAATTTGGATCCCCTTGATCTCCTTTTGTTGTCTAATGTCATCCAACCAAACAAAGACCAGGCCCAGATGGCTTCAGTGCAGAATTCTACAAGAAATTCAAGGAAGAGCTAATACCAATACTCCTCAAATTGTTCCACAAAATAGAAACAAAAGGTTCATTACCAAACTCTTTCTACGTGGCCACTATCACCTTGGTAACCAAGCCTCACAAAGACACAACTACGAAAGAAAACTATAGACCAATATCCATGATGAACATCAATGCAAAAATACTCAATAAAATACCAGCATACGGAATATAAGAATACATGAGAGAAATCATCCACCATGACCAAGTAGGCTGCATCCCTGGGTTGCAGGGATGGTTTAACATATGAAAATCTCTCAACATGATCCACCATATAAACAACAACAACAAAAAAAAAAGAGTAAAAGAAAGAAAAACCATATGATCATCTCGCTAGATGCTGAAAAATCCTTCGACAAAATTCAACACCCTTTCATGATAAAGGTGTTGGAATGATCAGGAATAATAGGAACATAAAACATAATTAGGGCAATATATGGTAAACCAACAGCCAACATCAAACCAGAGAGAAGCTTAAGGCGATTCCTCTAAAATCAGGAATAGGACAAGGCTGCCCTCTCTCTCCATATCTCTTCAATATTGTACTTGAAGTTCTAGCTAAAGCTGTAAGACTACAAATGATATTTACATTTTAGCAAGCTCTAAGCTATTGTGTTGTTGTAAACCAAGACGAAATGTAATTCAAGTCAGTTGTATAGAAGCAGCGGAAGCAGAAGTATTATTTTAGTGTTAATTCTCGCTATAGTTGTTCAACATTCATCTCTGGAAAGCAAAATGTAATATTTTCTTTTGAAATTTTTGATACCACACTGACTATGACTCTACAAAATGAGGGAGATAGCACTCTTTCAATAGAAACCTTTATATTCTCTACCTAATTCAATACCAAGAACACTTGTCTTAATTAGGGTTTCTAATGCTATGAGAAAACAGTATGATCAAAAGCAACTTAGGAGTAATTTCATCTTATTACTGCACAACACAATCTATCACTGAGAGAAGTAAGGATAGGAATCCAAATAGGGTAGGAACACAAAGGTTAAAACTGATGCAGAGACTATTAAGAGGAGCTGTTTACTGACAGTCTTTCTACCCAATACTTGCTAAGCCTGTTTTGTACTGCACAAAGGACCGCCAGCCCAGAAGATAGCATCCTCCATAGTGAGCTAAACCTTTCTATATCAGAAATCAATCAAGAAAATGCACCATGGGCAAATTTTATAGTGCCTCTTATAAAATGACTATCCCTTGTGTCAAGTTGACTTAAAACTAGCCACCACAATGCTCATTGCCAATGATTCTTCCAGATTCTTCAGGCCGTAGTGTTATAGACACAAAAACATTCAAGCAAGTAAGTGCTGACATATAAATGTGTCTTTATGTAAATCTCAGGCAAAAAAAAAATATTTCTGACTGTTGTCCCCCTTGTTGTCTCTGTGGGTTTCTGTAGTCTGGTCTTGACCCCTTTGCTTATCACTCCTCCCTCTCTGCAACTGGATTCTAGGAGTTTGACTTAGTGTTTAGCTCTGGGAGTCTGTTTCTGTTTCCATTACCTACTTGATGAGGGCTCAGTGATGGAATATAAATTAGTTATCAATCTCATTATCAGGGAAGGGTATTTATGGTAGTCTCTCCACTGTTGCTAAGATTGTTATTTGGGCTCATCTTGTAGGTCTCTGGACATTTCTCTAGAGTCAGTTTTCTCTTCAAACCTATAATGGCTCCCTCTATTTTGTTATCTCTTTTCTTGCTCTCATCTATTCATCCCTCAACTCAATCTTCCTGCTCCGACATATTATCCTCTCCTCCTCTTCTCTTTCTCCAAACCCCTTCTCTACTAACTGCCCCCTCCACCATGCTCCCAATATTTTCAAGAGATCTTGTCCCTTTCCACTTCTGTGGGGGACCTTGTATGAATCTCTTAGGTTCCTCCTTGTATTCTGGTTTCTCTGGCCATGTGTATTATAATCTGGTGATCCTTTGCTCTATGTCTAAAATTCTTATATGGGGGAGTTCATGGACCGCAGATTGATAGCTGGGAAACCAGCATAGGACCGAACCTGACCCCCTGAATATGGGTCTGGATTAGAAGGCCTGGGCATTCTAAGGGACCTTTGACAGTGGAACCAGGATATATTCCTGGTGCATGAAAGTTCTTTGGGATCACATTCCCTATGGAAGGTTGCTCCCTTAACTTAGAGACAGGAGGGAGGGGCCAAACCCTATTCCAAATGACTTGACAGATTTTGTTGTTCCCTCCTGGATGGCCTCACCCTCCCTGTGGATTGGGTGGAGAATGAGATGGGGGGGTCAGGTGTCATGGGAGGATGGGAGGACTAGGGAAGTGGGAGCAACATGTAATACAAGAAATAATAATGATAATGACAATAATGATATAATTGAAAAAATAAAAGTAAAAACATATTGTTGTTAACTCTGAGAATGTAATGGAATATATTTTGATCTTCACTTTGCATTACTTACATACATCAAGGACCCACCATGCTCTTCCCACCTTATCATATAATTTCGTATTCCCCCTTTTCCTTCTTAAAAAAAAAAAAAAAGTGCACGGATTTCAATTTATGCTGCCTTGATACTCCTTGATAAAGTACCATCCATTAGAGCATGAACCATCTACCACATCCTTAAAGAAAAATTTCTCTCCCAGAGAAGCCATCGATTTTCCACAGCTCCTCAGTTAAGGATGGGAGCTCCTGAACTGGTTCAAATTCCATGGTACAAGGCTGACTATTTTAGTGTTGCTGTGGTTTGGGGCAGGATACCACAGTTTCTTTGAGTTCATGAGTGCAACCGTCTTGTTATGTCCAAAGATTCTGTTTCACTCTACTCTGTTCTATCTCTTGGCCCTTAAAATGATTGTTCCCCTCTTTGACTGTAGTTCAAAAGCCTTGGAGATGGGATGAAATAAATGTTTGAATTGTGCTTTGTCATTCCATTGGCACTTTAATTTTTTTCAGTAGAAACTATGCTTGTTATTAATTTAACTTTACTATATCTCAACTTAACTAAATGGTATCTGCATCCTTTGGCTATTTAACTTTTAATAGTTCATAATTAACTACATTTGTAATTAATTGTATATTTAAAATATGATAGTACCACTGTGGGAATACCATAAGGAATTAACTCTTTATTTTTAAGATACTAGAAATTTAAATCTAGTTCCTGCATGTGTTAAGCATATGTTCTACTACTGAGCTATCTCCATTGCCTTTGAAGATTTAAAACCTGTGATTGTTTTCATTTAACAGTATCTTTAAATTTACAATCCAAAACTGTAGTTCTACTCCAATCTTGTCATTTAATCAAAGACTTGTTGCAGCAAATCTAAAAGAAACAGCTGAGCTCAACATAAAAGTGACAATTTCTCTGCTGTACCCCCTTACCATTCCCCAAAGGTGAACCTTCTCACATTCCATATTTATTTTCTATGCTAGTTGGCACTGAAGTTATGAATAATATTCCCATTTAAATACCTCTACAAGTGAACCATTTTTAAAATATGAATATTTAGTGTTCTTGGTCTACTTCTCTTTCTTCTTCATTGCACCTTTGAATATAAATTTTTATATAAATTCTATAATAGCCATACAAAAATTAATTTGTCAAATCTTTGTTTTCCTTATCGACTTCAAAAGGCTCTTGTCCCTTCTACCCTTTCTCCCTTGTAGTATCAGCTATCACTTTATTATTGCACAGTAAAGTCAAGGTTTGTATTATTTTCTGAAATCACAATTGAATTTCTACTGTTCATTTTTGACATGTATATATCAATGTACTATCAAATATAATACATAATGAATTAAGAATCTTAACTTATTATAAGATTTTAAATATTATCAACTTAAAGCCAATTAGTATGCTGTTTCTTTTTGTCTCATTCCAAAGTCATGAGTCACAGAGTATCATTCAAGGGAATTCTACCAATGGAATTTATTTTCCTAAGATTGTTTAGTTTTAGTCTCTCAGAAATCATTGATTTCAGTTTGTTATCTTTGATAAATAAAATCAACTCTCTTTAATTTTTTTTTATTGGTTTGATAGGGTCTTTGAAACTCAAACAGGGCAAGATACCTTCATAGATCAGGCTGCAGCAACCCTGTTTTTATCCCCCCGTCTCAGCCTGCTAAGCACTGAGATGGAGGCATGTACCACCGTGCCTAGATGTTATTTTCAATTATATTTCATGCCTCATATCTACATAGATAGATTATCTTTTTTCTTATTTTACATATCAATCCCAGTGACCTCTCCCTTCCTCCATCCCTCCCTCTTTTCCACCCTCTCCTACCCCCTGACTACCCTCCCATCCAATCCCCCCATCACTCTACATGTAGGGTGATGTCTTCTTGGAGGGGTCATCTAAATCTGTCAAGTCATTTGGAGTAGGGACTAGGCATTCCCTCTGGCCTCTAGATTAAGGGAGTATACCTCCACGCGGAATGTGCTCCCAAAGTCCTTTTGTGCACTAGGGATACATCCTGGTTCCACTGTCAGAGAACATTTAGACTTCCTATGCCTTTTAACTGAGACCTATGTTCAGAGGGCCTGAGTCAGTCCAATGATGGATTCCCATTTTCATGAGGAATTGCCATACTGACTGCAAAATGGCTGTAAAAGTTTTCACTCCCACCAGCAGTGTAGGAAGGAGTTTTCCCTATTTTCCACATCCCCTCCAGCATAAGTTGTCATTAGCTTCCCTCGTGGTCTGCTGGTCAGGATAGATAGATTATTTTTGAAAGCATATTTACTAACAAATACAATCATGTGTTTTATTGATTTTCTTATTGTTGATTCTTATAGTGTGTATACATAAATTGATTCTACTAAATATTACAAAATTCTTAATCAAAAATTCCGTATTTTATACTTCAGGCAACAGATTATGTGATTATCTATTTCTTAAAACCTCACCAATATTAATATTTATCACAAACACATTTATATAACAATATACATTGAAGAATCACTTTTTATTCATTACAAATTCATGTAAACTTCACTTATATATATATTTTGTTGGATATTGGGTATATTCTCTGTGTTGAATGCTGCAAGGCACTGAGGGTTCAGCCATAATTAAAATGAATCTCATGCCTCATATTCTGTGTAAGAGAAAACTCTAGGATTGGCAGAAAGTGTGTCTTACTAAAACCTAGACCCTTCTTGTAAAAGTCACAATAAGAACTTATGATATATTCATATATTTGCAGATTTCTTCATTAGAGTTTATAACAAATTATCATTTTTTAAATTTTGGACCACATTTAAATGAAGGTTAATTTATTGCATCTGGAATTAATATCAATCTCACCCTGTGTGTATACAAAGAACATTAGTTGCTCTAATTTGTTGCTCCCTCTTGGTGATCATACATGTTATTGTTCTGTGACTGAGAACTGCAGTAGAGTTTCAGTTATTTCTTCAAATGTGTATGGTTCTTGGTTGTTTAACATAATTATGTTTATGGCTTCAGTAAAAAGTTCATTGCCACATGTCTAAAGGGTCACGGTTAGATCCCCAACCCCCAAACACAGGTCCAACAGCAGCTAGTCTACATGAACTGGTGACACCTAGGTTCACTGAAATAGCCTCTGTTAAAAGTAAGATGGAAAGTCATTGAGCAAGATACTTGAGTCTAACCTCTAACCTACACACACACACACACACACACACACACACACACACACACACACACACACAGTTTATTTTGTTTGAAACTAGCTTGGTAAAAACTGATTTCTGTCTAAATTTCAATCATTATAAAAAGCTGATATGTTTTTTTTTAACATTTGACTCAGATTTTCCTAGTATATCCACTTTATAAACATTTTTTAAAATATCTTATCATATTTCAACCCTCTCATCATATAGAATAATTGAGGATCTAATTATTTATATACTATCAGATATCAGAAACATATTTATGTTTAGTAACACAGCTTTTCAAAAGCTATTAATTAATGCATTGTATGTAACATAGTATCCAGGTAGCAAACTCTTAAGGTGATGCTGGCATTAAAATGTGTTGTATATGTTACTGATAACTGAATATTTCTGTAGTCATACAAGTAAATAAATATAATCTTTAAATTCTTTGCCATAATATTTACTGCACTGAATGCTTGTAAAAATCTAATGATTTCTTGTAGATTTAATGTAGAGACAGCCTAATATTCGTTTTTTATATTGAGATAAATACATCCTTGTCTCCACAAAGAAAATTGGAAAGAGTGATTATGTGTTTAAGGAAAGGCTTGCTTTAACCTGAACATCAGCACAGGGGAGGGCATGACAGAGTCCCATGAGCCTAAAAGTAATTCTGAAAAGATTTTGAAAGTAATATTTATATGTTTAAATATAATTTGACTATCCATTGTTTAGAAATTAAATTCATTTCCCCTATAATTATTTTCTTTTAAAAAAGTGAACAAACAGAAGCCAAGAGGGAGCAGAAGACATTAGGAGAACATTGCTGACCAAATCCCCTAAGCAGACACACATGGGCTCACAGAGAATGAAATAACAGACACCAGGCCTGCTCCAGGTCTCTACATATATGCTATGGCTGTTACCTTTGTGTTTCTGTGGAACTCTTAACTGTGGAGGCATGTGTGTCTCTGACTCTTGTCTGCTCTTGGGACTATTTTTCTCCTATTCAGTTGCCTCCTCTACCATCAATATGAGGGCTTTTGCCTTGTCTTATTGTATTTTGTTTTGTACTTTTTTAATTTTTGGCTTTTGTCTGTTAGAGGCCTGTCTCTTGAAGGAAATGAAAGGGTTGTGTATGTAGGGGAGAGAGAAGGTCAAGGGGAACTAGGAGAAGTGGAAGGAAGGAAAACTGTGAGTGGGATACATTGTATGTGGGATGCAATTTTAAATTTAAAAAAAAAAGCAGAGGAAACAAACAACAATCTTCCTTAATCAAAATGGTACAATAAAAGTTAATATACTTTAGCTTTATTTGCAATGAATATTTTTTACATATTAAATATAAACTCTTTGCTTTCTTTGTCTTCTTCCTCCATGTCTTCCACCCTTTATTTAAACCTGCCCTTTAATAGCACTGTATTAAATGCTACCTTTTTTAAAAAATGTTTTTTACATTTACTTCTGTCTTAGTTTGCTTTCTGTTTGTTTAATAAAGAGCATCATCAAAAAAACTTGCAAAGGAAAGTCAAGTATTCATCTAGCATGCATGTAAGTCTATTGAAGGGAATCAAAGGCAAGAACTCCAGGTAAGAATGTGAAGGCAAGAACTGAAGCAGAAACCATGGAAGTACTCTGCTTACTGGCTTGATCCCCATGACTTATTAATTTTGCATTATTATGCCACCAGGACCACCTGGCCAGTGATGATGGCACTATCTCTAGTGTAAATGTCACCCCACACCTACTTCAATCATTAATCAGGAGGAATTTTCTCAATTGAATTTACTTCTTTCCAAGAGACTCTTCTTGTGTCAAGTAGGCAAAAATACCAAAAAAAAAAAAAAAAAACCGCTCTCTCCTCCCTCCAACTTCTCTGCCACCCTCTCAAATTCTCGGACTCTAATTTTTTTTAAGTTATTATTGTTATGTATGTAAACATATACACATAGGAGCATGTAGACATGTGTGTATGGTATGTATATATGTATGTATAAGTCAATTAGTGTTCCTTGTACGTACATTCATTTTATGTTGAAAACTTGTTATTGGGTAATCAATTTGGGCACTCATCCTTAGGAGAGACTAAATCTTTCTCTCTGGGCAATTATCATCTAGGGTTGACACCCTATAAAATTTTCCTTATCAGCATTGGAAAATTAACTGACATTTCATTGCTGCAGTCTTTTTTTAGGCACCCATGGATATTTCATTTATGTGGTTTTTTTTGTCACATATAGAAGACACAATCTTCCAGAAGACTTCCTGTCTCGTTCTTAATTCTTTCTACCTCTCTTCTTTTGGTGTTCCATTTCCTCCCTGATCATTAGGTCTGACATTTTATTTTTAATGTATCAATTGGGTTTGGAAATCCTAACGGCCAGTTGTTATTTACATTTTGATCAATGTGGTTTTTCATAATGTTCTCTGTATTCTTTAAAAACAACAGACAAAAACCCTTTTTGTGAGGAATGAGAGCTACACTTACCTATGAGTATAAGTGAAATATTTAGAATTCAGTTAGGAGCCACACTGGCTCAGGAAATTACATTAGGAGGTTGTCCTTTACCACTGTTCTAAATTTCTCTTTGATAATGTGATAAACTTCATGATTGGTATGTTTCACAAACCTTTCTAGGAGAGGGAGTTTGACAGCAGATTTCCTGGTATTCCAGATTTTATAGTCACTCTGCCTCTTGCATAGTTTTCTGTGAACCATATGTATAGGAGCTGTGGGGTAGACGAGATGTATCCACTGGGGTTGGGGTGACCAGGATCCTTTGATCTTCTCTTTGTGTTGAGATGTTGTTATCTGTGATTGTCTCATTCTGTTGTAAAATTGATCTTTGACGAAGGGTGATAGCTATGCTTATCTGTCTCTGGATATAACTGTTAAGATTTAACATGTAGTAAGAAATTATGCTGGTCTAGCAAAGTGGAAAAAGCATACTCCAGTATGAATTCGCTCACTTGTCCTGGGCAGTTGGCTAATTTTCTATTATCAGATATGATTTGTTTCCTGTTGAGTAGATACTAGATACTAGGTTCAATTACACACACACACACACACACACACACACACGTAACAATAATAATAACAATAATAATAATAATAATAATAATAAAGAAGCTAACTGAAGGAAAGAAGCAAAAATTATTTAAGATTCAGGGGAAAATGAGAGGGTTCCTAGGAGAGAATAGAGAAAGGGGAAGAGAGGAGTGTTATAATTATAGTCTAATTAAGTGTATATATTTAAAAACTAAACCTGAGAAAATAAAAATGGTGATACAATGTAAAATAAAATAAAAAAAATGACCAAAACCAGCTGAGGAAGGAAAGGCTTTACTCCAGCCTATAATTCTACTTAACAGTCCACCATTGAGGAAAATCAGGGTAGAAACTAACGTAAGAAATGGACTAGAAACAAAAACCATGGAGGATACTTGTTACTGGGTCTCTCTGGCTCACTCTCTACACTTTTACTTATAAAATCCAGGCCTAGTGGCCTGCAGTTGGTGACCTCCACAGTGGGCTAGTTTCTCACATTTAATCATCAGTCAAGACTCTCTCTCTCCTATGGACCTGAATATGAGCACTTGATATGGACTATCTCTCAATTGCTTCTCTTTCAGATCACTCTAGAATCTGTCAATTTGAGAGATGAAGCTAATTAGGACACAAACTCTATTAGTTGTTCTATTTTTGTTTTTTTTTACCTTGTTTTGACATTTTCCAATATATTAAAATCTGTTCAATGTTTGAAAGAAAAGAAACCCTTTCTGATTATATGTCTAGAAGTACCTTGATGGATATGTGTGTGTATTTATGTGTGTATGTATGTATGTACGTATGTCTTAGCTATCCAATTCAGGCTGTGGAGAGCTGGCTGAATTTTTGTTTGAGTTCTATAACTGTAATTTGGATGAGCAATCAAAATACATATGAAGAGAAATCCATTTTTTAAGAAGTCAATTTGAAATGCCCTTAAAGACATAATTTTCTTCCTGACAGTGGTTTTTCAAAGCCAAGTTATTTGCTAGTAAGTTTATTTTCGGGAATGCAAACATTTGAGAAATATGTCAAAATAGATCTGATATGTGCCAAGGCACATGGTAGTCATTCTCTGTATTGTTTCTCTAAATAGTGAAATAATATGTACTAAATTTGCTGATGTATGTCCTGGTTCTTTGCTGTAATGCAAGAATAATGGGGTTCAAGATCCTCTGAGTTATTTATTGCCACGGTCTCAACATGCATCCTTTTTTTCCCCCTTATTTTACATGTTGATCCCAGTTCCTTCTCCCTTCCTACCTCACTTTCTCCCACCTTCCCATGTCCCTGACCATGTTCCCATCCCATTCCCCCCCCTTACTACCCAGAGAGGGTGATGCCTTCCGGGGGGGTGTCAAAAAAATCTGTCAAGTCATTTGGAGTATGGACTAGGCCCTCCCTTCTGCCTCGTTTAAGTGAGTATCCCTCCATGGAGAATGTCCTCCCAAAGTTCTTTTGTGCACCAGGGATACATCCTGGTTCCATTGTCAGAGCTCCCTTAGACTGCCCAGGCCTTCTAACTGAGATACATGTTCAAGGGGTCTGAGTCAGTCCAATGCCCAAGCCATGTAAGGTGCCATGCTGAACATCAAATTTATCAACCTGTTTAGAAAAGTCTTTGCATTCAGCACTCCACTATTACACCCTATTGATCACAGTATGTTGTACTTTGGATATTGATTTATGTGACAAGTGAGACCCTCAGTTTCTAGAAGTTAACTAGTTACCATTTTGTGTTGGTGAAATGAGTAACTTCTGGGCTCTATGAAATAGCCATTCTAATAGTGATTCCATAAAAAGGACCCTCTTTCTTGTTGTTTCCTGTTTCAGCAATAAATAAGGAATGAAACAATGGAGAGGACATAGTTGCCTCTTTGTCCATTTGAGCTTCCAATAAGTGATTCATGGCATTTGTCAAGTCCCAAGTTGTAAGAGTAGTCATAGATACTATATGGTAGGTTGTGAACTGGTTGTACAATGCTCTAGTCTGAAACTAATTCTAGTGCTCCTTTGAATACTACATTAAAGTCTTTAATTTGTTTCATGAGTCTTCATTACATAATAAATAAAAGTCTCTTGTCTTCCTCTTTACATTTTTATTTGCACTTTGTAGAACTTTTAAAAAAGGAAGGCTTTTGCTTTATGGTGGAAAATGGGGCTATTTAGCTTAATTCAGCAGAAATGGCTGTGGTGGAACTGGAATTTGATAAAGTAATTATAATTTTAATTGGATGTTGAAGTCCTGTTTTCAGGTGCAGACATTTGTAATTTGGGCAGGCGGACACTTGTCATGGCTTTCTAATTACCCTGCAGAATGAGAAATGCTTACATAGGGCAGAAGGAAGAAACGGTGACTCATGTGTCATACCAACAACAGTGCTTCACATTAATCACATCCTCTCAGACCCTGCATGCTAAGATTAAATTACATTGTCAACTGCTACTAGGGACAAAGGAGCAGTATATTCTGGGTTGAGAAGGACAGAAAGCTAATGGAGCATCTAAATCTATAAAAATTATGCTGTATGGGTTTCTTTAATCTCAGCATTATACACATTTTTAGGACAGCTGAAAAATGGAATGAGTCAAAACGGAAACTGATGTACAAGGAAACATGAATTTAACTGATGTCACTAAATGTCAACAATGATAATTGAATTATTTCTTATGATCTCAAAACAGCTTCTAAGAAAGATTTCTCTTCTACATCAACAGAAGGTTATCACCACACACAATAGCTGAACACTGGGAGCCTATTCTTGCTGACAGGTTTGCTTTGTTATTATAGCTGCTCTGCCAGTCTCCGTAACATCGTTCAGATGCTTTTTACTCTCATTCCAAGGTTTAAACAAGGATCACAAACTGCACTTTTATATTTTACTTTTGAACCTATTTTAAAGAAAAAAAACTTTCATTGACATATATGCTTTTCTAAATGTCTAGGAAAGCTGTATGTGGGAGTTCAATATCTGGCTAGTGGTATTTTTCTCACACTGATATTTGGTTTAAAGTTTATGGAAAAACTTTGGTCCAATGACATTTTCACAATTTATCACTTATGTGGGTCCCACTTTATTTTTATTGTTAATAATTGATGTATGGCCTGTTATTTTTCTGTTGCTCTGATAAAAGATAAAAAAAAAGCACGTAGAGCACAGAAGAGTCTAATTTAGTTTATGGTTCTAGAGGCATAATGCAGAAGGTATGGCAACACCTAAGGCAACAGGAGCTGGAAGCCAGTGCCCAGAATTTCATCCCATACAAAAAGCAGATCATGGGATGGAGGAAGTAAGAAAAGAAGCAGACCAGGGTATAAGCTCTCACATCCTGTGTCCAGTGATGCACTACCCCCAGCAAGTGCCCACATCTTAAAGGTTCCATAACCTCCTCAAAAAGCACCACCCACGGTGACAAAACTCTTTTAATACATAAGCCTATGGGAAATAGATAGTTCAGACTCAAACCAGCACTTGAGCTAAAACTTGGAGACGAACAGTAGTATGATCTTTTGGTACAATTATTTAGATCTATTAAAATATTCATTTAAATTAACTATTTTAATTTGAAGGTTTGATTATGACCATTTATTTAATCTATCTGCCTTTCTACTATATCCTGATATAATTTTGGAGAGAGAGAGTAATTTCACTTTTAGTATTGTCTCATCATGAAATTACAATTTAGTTTTCACTCATTATGTCTCTCTTTTACATTTAAATGACCCAGAAATTAGATTTCAGTATGTGTTTGCAGTAGACACTACACAGTAGTTGCAATCACAATTAATTCTACTTGATATATTATTTGACTAAATCTCACAAAATAATATCGATGAAAATAGGTATGTGGGAAAAAGTTAGATCTGAACATGCTTCCATAAAATAAAAAAATTTAAATAGCAGAGGATCGAATTTTTATTGTATTGGAGTATAGATGCTGCTTCTTGGGACTTTATAAAATATTACTTATATATTAGGGTTATGGTTAAAATAATATTAAAGTAATATGCTATGATAATGAAGTTTCAATAAGTAATAACTTTGTGAACAGGTACTTTATTCACTTATGTTACAAATTAATTTAAAAACTATTAGAGACGTTCTACAGATGCCTCAGTGAATAAGAACTTTCTATAGGGAAAAAAAAGAATCTTAATTTCCAGTTCTTAGAACCAACATAAAAGACAAGCACAGCAGTGAACATTCTTAAATGGAGAGAAGAAGCACTCTCCCTTAGTTTAGGAGACATGAATGGTTGATGACTTTGGGGAGGGGGAGGAGAGTAAGTTTTCTTTATGGATGTGGCCCTTGGTAAGTTGACAATAGACCACACCAATGAGTATATAAGAAACAAAAAAAAAATGGATTTGAGTTAAGTTTTAAAAACATAGAGACTCAAAGTTGGGGGGTTACACAAATGCAGCAGATGGATCTGGAAGGAGTAAATGGGAAGAAATGGTAGTGTATGTGATAAAACTAAGCTGTGTTTGAAATTCTTAATCATTACTGTTTAATAACCCAGGTTTGACCATGTGTGTCTACAAACCCTGTGCAGTGAATGGTTGATCTTGGGAGGTCACAGGCCAGTGATCTTCATAAAAATGTCAGGCTTGAGACTTCCTGAGAGACCTTGCTCAAAAAATAAGAGATGTGCCACTGCATTTACAGATATGGGCAAATGTAACTGCTAAGTTATTCCTAAATGACTTATGAACACATAAAAAAACATTTAGTGAGTAACAAATAGCATATGTTTTCTAGTGGTTTTCACAGATAGGATTGAAATTGTAATATTTCAAGAATTTTTGTTTTATAAACAAAGTTCTGTAGAGAACTGACACCCAAAGGAAACACTGTTTTAAAATAATGCCTTTGTATTTGGGTGTGTGGGTTTGTAATCATTACCAGTACACTGTCACACTGCTTTCTGTGTTGTTCCAGACCAAACAAACAAAAATGCCAATGTGATTTCCATCCCATTGAGCATGGTGGCTCATTTTACTTTGTAGCACAGATGATCTCTGTGCTCTTATTATTTCTTTAATAAGATACAGACTCTAAGTAGCATCCTGTAAAAAAAAGAATTATGTGTTTTTATCTAAAATCTTTTCTAGAATTTGATGTTTACTGTTAATTCTGTCATTTTCATGCCCTCGAGGGAACAAATTATACACTGAGTGATCTCTTACCTTCTTTGAATATCTGTATTATATTATTAAACTTATAATAGTTTGAATTAGTATTTTTACACCTTTGTAACTTTGAATTTAGCCTCCATTTATGAGATATTTGGTTTCTTTTTTTTTTTTTTTTTTTTTTTTTTTTGGTAAGCTATTTAAATTCAGGCAACTCACGTTACAATTTATTTCTTCTACTCTGACAGAGGGAACCAAACAAAACAATTTAAAGAAGGAGATATTTTTGGTTTACTGTTTAAGATGTCAGGCTTCCAACTCCTTTGTTTATGACCTGTGAAGAAACAAAGCCAAATGGCAGAAGTCTGTGACACCTCACAGAAGTTAAAGAGCAGAGAGATTGTTTTACATATATTATTTTTATTCAGTTGAGGATACCAATCCTGTTATAGCACTGCACACAGTTATGTTGGGCCTTTTCCTTTGAGCCAACATCTTCTGGAAACACTTTCAGAGACACATCTATAGATGTGTTTTATTAATTTTAACTTCTCCCAACCCAATCAACTTGAGAGTCAAGATTAAACATGACATACCATTTTCACTTTTAAAACAATTCGGTTGTGATGTTGAATTTCAGACTCAATATAGTACATTCAACCCATTGATCTCTGTCTACAAAGTTACTTCCTCCTTCTCAAGATGGAATGTATTGCATGTGATTTTCTGTGATTGTTCTAGTCTTTTTGGTTCTAGGTAGCTCTAGGTATGTTCTTATGAATTCTGAAAATCCTATTAGAAGTAGGATGTGTGTTTTGATTGCCATTCCTGATGTCACCAATCTTTTCGAACTTGAATTAGTTAGACTCCTGAGATGTCTCTTCTACTAAAGGTGTTTCCCCTTCTTTACTCATTGTTTGAAAAATTTAGAGCTTTTAATATTATAGTGGTTGGTAATTAATTGCACTAGGCTTACTTTATTTCCCTCTGTGTGTAATTCTATGTGGCCTTCATAGTGTGCATAATATGACTCAAGTCCATGTGACCTCTAGAATCTGAATATGAACATGTCTTCAGAAATGTTATTTATTTCTGAAATAATATTCTGAAATGTGCTACAATGTCTGAGTATGCACATAAGAATCATTTTCTTGTGTTATTGAATGTCAAAAGTCATGTTTTTTTTTTTTTGTGAATGGGAGAGGTTGTTCAGCAGTTACAAATGAGGAGAATCTTGGAGGATTTTGGGGAGTAGAAACCACAATAAAAATATACAGTGTTTGAAAAAATCCATTTTCAAAAACAGAAGATAGTAAACTAACAACAAAGAAAATGAAACAAGAATACTGGCTGCTCTTGAAGAGGACCTGTGATTAATGTACATTACCCACATGGTGGCTCACAAACATTTATAACTCCAGTAGCCAGGCATCTGATGTACTCTTCTGGCTTCTGCAGGATCCTGGACCACAGGTGATGCACAGACATAAATGCATTTAAAACATCAATGTACATAAAGCAGAAATCATGGACACCATTATGTTGAATGGGAGGGAGAATCACAGTTGAAGAATTGCCTTGCTCAGCTTTGCTGTGGGTTCATCTGTGGAACATTTTCTTCATTGGTAATTGATGTGAGAGGATCTGGCCCATTGTGAGCAATGCCATTTCTAGGCAGGCACACTTGGGATGTTCAAGAAAGGTGGCTTAACATGAACATGGGTGCAAGCCAGTTAGCATATTTACTATCTACTTTAAACTTCAGTCTAAATTCAGCACCATACTAAACTTTCAAAGATAGTAAAAATTAACATTGGAATGACTGATGTCTAGCCTGAAGTGACACAGTGGGAAAGCATTGTGCCTATAATTTAACATGAGGTGAATGTATGGGTTCCTGTATTTCTACTAAACCACCAGGTTTGCATTGGGAGACACATGGCAAAAGTTACCCAGACAGTGTCCATTATGTGAATCTTTTTGTTGAAAGTAATTTTAAAATATATTAACATAACTTTTTAATTATTTGTATATTTTTCATTAGAAAAGAGATATGTTTGTTTTTGCTGAATGTGCATGTGTTTGCTTGTATGTAAATGTACCGTACCATAAGCATGCATGATTCCCATTGAAACCAGAACATTGTTTCAGTTATCCTAGGACTGGATTACTGATGTTTTCTTGTAAGTCACTTTGTAGGTTCTAGGAAGTGAAACAATATATTTTGCAAGTCAGACCAGTGTTCATGCCCTGCTTCTGGGTGGATATCAGAAATACACAAGAGCTTATGGAAACTTTATACTTTTATGAGTAAGGCTTTAAGAGTCTGTTACCGCATCATGTAAAAATGTCTGGGTAATTTTACAAAATTTGGGACAGATCAAACTGTGGTGCAACACATGCTCCTATGACTGCATGTGAACATTGATGCCTGCAAAACAGAAGAATAAGTAACTATTTCAAATTTGAAATTCAAAACAAAGTTACAAGTAGAGATGATTGATTTTGTAAAAGTGTGGTTGGCCTGAGGCCTTTCTCACCAGGGCAGTCTCTGTGGTGTGTGCTAGAGTGACCAGCACTGAATATTTAGTTATTAACTGAAGCCAAGAAGCTTGTGGCTACAGTTACACCGTTGCCAAAAAGCACATGAAACTACTCATAAAAACAGTGTGAAGAAAAGTCAAAAGGAAGACAGGGTGGGACTGGGGATATTTCTGTAACAGTCTTGAGGCATTCAAAAGAGGTGCTACCAGAAGTGTCACCTGAATGTCCAGGGCCATTTTTACATTACCCACACAGAGATAGTTATTAACAGAACTCTGTGGGCTTGCATTTTGGCTGTTGCCCAAGCCATCACAGCACATGGCAAACACTAGAGTATTTATGTGCTCTTTTCAGCCCAACCATGAGCATGTTATTTGTCTTATATTTGTCACTAAATTCTCCTTTTCATGCCATGAAAGTGAATTTACCCATATAGATGGAAATAAATTAGATTCTGGAATGATGTATATGGAATATACATGCAGACATGCCTACTTATGGCTCTCTGAAATACGATGTGTATTGTTACTAGATAAAGATTTCTTTTTCTGTCAGTGACACTGTTCTATCAGTTACATGACAAGATAATTTAGAAGCAATGCATCATAAACCTCATTCTAGACATAATGATAAAAATGTAATGCTGACACTTTAGTGCTGCATAGTAAATGAATGAGTAATCTCATTTCCTTCTAGTCTCCTTGTCAAGTCTCAAGAGCAAGTCACAGAGATTCAGGAGTCTTATATTCCTTTGGCATATAGCTTGTTATTTTTTTTTCACACTGTACTTGGGTAAAGTGGAAAGAGAGAGGCAAGAATTTGAGAGTTCACAACCAGCCTGAGAGCTACAGTGACTGCTTCTATGGTAGTCTGTGAAAATTAGTGAGACCCTATTAAGAAGGAAGAAAAAGAGAAAGAGATGGAGATTAATTTCAGTAAATACAAGGACATTTTTGTAATTGTAAATAATCATGAGATAATATCTATTTTGGACTCATAATTTCAGAGTAGAACATGAGGATTAAAATGCCACAATATACTCATAATAATGCAGAGCCGTATGCTGACACGAAATCTAACCTTTCATCACCTGAATTTTATGTAATGTTTATTCTCACTGACAAGTCAGCATCTAAGGCATTCTTAGTTGACCAAAGGAGATGACAGGAATGTAGAGAATCCCTTACCATGCCTTGCATGCCACAAACACTCCAAGGCAGTAACCTCTGAATGTAACATTTCTCTTTTCCTCTTCATTTATACACTCTCTATTTGTTTCCCTTGTCTTTCTTTCATTGACTACCCTATACTTCCTGTACCTAATTTCCTTCCCTTTCATGTTTCTGTTTCATTTCATCCCTTTCTTTATATTTCCCCCACTCTGCTAAGCTCACACTACCACTTACATATATCATGAACTATACACCACCCAACTTTCTATTTTGTTTTGTTAACAACAAAATATCTGTAGCTGGATGATTAATAAGTAAAAGAGTTTTACTTTACTCATAAACTTACAGACTAAGTTCAAAGTCAGAGGACTGCCTTTTGTCCAATGACTCTCAAGACTATTTGAGATTCAATATGCATGACATCGTGTAATGAGTATGTACAAAAGCAGTGAATAGAAAGACAAGAAATTCATTAGAATATTGGAGAATTAATCCTTATCTATCACTCTATAGCATAACACTGGAGTGAAGAAGACCAAACACTAGTTTTTTGTTTGTTTGTTTTGGCTCTTTCTTGGGAAGAGGACTCTCTGAGGTGAAGTAAAGAATAAATAGCAATTTAATTTTTACTGTCTCAGATGTCAATTGTACAGTGTTAAACTCTGTTGCTGCTGGAAATGTCAATGGACCCTCAGTGGTCCAGTGGAAGCAGGATATGAGGAGTTGAGGTAGAGGCTATTGGAGGCTTGTTGTTGTTGTTAGTGGTCCTATTTCCTGGAAGGCTGAGTTAATGATGAAATAGACTGTCTTTCTCTTTTCTGTCACTTTGTGTCTGATGTTTTCAGTTGTTAACTCAAATTTCAAAGAGAACAAAATAAAAACCTGGAAATAAAAGCAAAGAGAAAAAAGAAGAAAGGCAAGAAATTAATGTTTCAAGGTCACACTCCATTTAGATTACCCCCAATTAGCTAAGTTTCCTAAGGATTTTATCCATTGCTTCCAAGTGTGTGACCAAGACCATTCTAATTACCTCTCACCAAGCTCATTGGTTACAATATTCGTCTGTTTTTAATACTACCACACTATGGACAGAAAACTTTTTGCCATTGTCTTAAGATAAATAGAAATCAAGGCATGTTCTGTGTTACCATGGAATTGCCAGTCTCATATATTTTATTAGCAAATTAATTTTAATGGAAAAAGTTCTAATAAAGTGACATAGTAGAAGTCAGGTGCTCAAATTACATTTCTGCCAGTTCCTGCTTTCCTTTAAAATCTTTCTAAATAGGTTTCTTAAATATGAATTAATATATAGATTTGTTTTTAAAGTGATATTAACAGATTTACCTTAGAATAAAAAAATCATATTTATTTATTTATTTACTTTTGTTTTTTATTTTTAGTGAATGAGTATCAAATAATAGACCTCATGTATTCTAGACAAGCACACTACCATGGAGTAATGTCTCCAGCCTACATTTTTGTCTTCTTCCTAAATTCAGTGTAGTAATACCTATGGGGTGTGGTCATATTAGCTAGAATATATTCAAGAAGGTATATGTTTATAGGTGTTTTAAATGGCCCACCAAGAGTCACTTCCAAACGCATGTAGCTTTCTGTATCACTGTTGACAGGAAGGAATTCAGTAAACAAATAACAATCATCATGTCATATTTTCATAGACAGAAACCTGCTCACCACCTGAGGTAATGGGCACTTACAACACACAACTATGAATTTATTTGTTTCCCAATGCTGTTCTATAGTGAGTCAAAATGAATGTATCCTCGTTTTCAACATTCTGGCTCCAAAATCACAGTATTTTCAATTAATTACCAATTTTTCTGTACATTTGGGGAGAGCAAAGCTTAAGAGGAGCAGGTAAGGAAAAGGAACTGAACTTCCAGACAACAATAGGAGGATGTACTAAGTTAAAGGGATATGTTATATTTTTTAATATTAGTAATAAGAAAATAGGGTTATTTTGCCAGACTATAGTCTGACTTTTCTACCCTCATTCTGTAGTCTGTCAGGTGTTTGTGAATGTAGACTCCAAGAGACTGATTCAAGAGTAAGTTTTCACATAATTTTAGTAGCTGATTTCTTTTAAAAGTGGCATTATCCTTTGATGCTGTTTTGAGAAAGAAAACATATAAATAACAAATGTGGCTTCAAAGAAGTCTTCACAGAGAACATCTGAAAGTGCACAGAGGTGAGAAAAATGATATTAAGATCACTTATACTTCAGAGGTTGCTCTAGAGTAGTTTTATTGACTATATTTCAAATCAATAATTTGTTTCAGAAACTCAGTATTTCCATATATTTATGTCATTCTAATAAATACAGATTTCAGATTTTGAATTTTATGTTTACGTTATGATGAAGTAACATTAAAGCCTAATTTAAGCCATTGCAACTAGCCTGTTATTTTTTTCTATCTAAAGCAACTGTGTGAGTTATTATGGAAAGCAGATGTTAGGATAACTGATCAAGGAAGTACTCTTTGCTAGATGTTAAGTGTGGGATCCTAAAAACTTTCAAGACAGACGCAATCAGCCTAGAATTCAAGATAGGAGTATGAATGTCCCAGTAGAGGATTTGGGAGTTCTATGATGAGAAGGAAATTGTAGTGGAGAGAATGAGAATATTTAACTTAAAATCTCAAAGGTAGTCTTGGGTATTCTGTACTGTCTAAAGTTTCTGTATCTGAATTTTTACCAGCAATGGGATAAATAGTATACCATGATTTTGTTTAGAATACAAAATAAGTGAAGGCAGGGGAAATGGATGAAGTCAAAGGAGTGATATTGTTGCTTAGGGGGAAGCAGAAGATGCACCGAGGATGAGAAAAACGCTTTTTATAGACACTGAACAGTGGTCAGCCCTCACCTGCTCTGAAGTTTTAGTTCTTTTGTGAATGTAAGGAATATTTACCATGGGATGTTGGGAGGCAGAAAAGAATAATAAATTTCAAAATCTCTAGAAAATTTTCATCACTAGAAATATTTGCTACAGTTTTCTTTGGGCAAGCTTCCAAGTGGGTATACTGAATATATCCCTCTCTCTATATATGTATGTATTATGTATGTATATATATACATATATATATATGTATGTATATGTGTGTGTCTATTTTTACCACCTAATTACTTTTCCACAATTAATATTCATAAACATGAAGTATTTTCTAAATCAGTGTCAGCTTTTATTCTTAAAAATAAAAACTAGAAGTATGCTGGTTAGTTTTTAGCAATTTGACATAAACTAGAGTCTTCTTGGAAAAGAATGAACCTCAATTTCGAAATTTTCTCCATCAGGTTGGCCTTGTGACATGTCTCTGGGGTTGTTTTTCTGATCACTGATAGTTCTAGAAGGGCCCAGTCCATTGTAGGCAGCATCACTCCTGTGCATACAGTCCTCTGTAGTATAAGAAAGCAAGCTAAGAACTGATGGGACTGGTGAGATGGCATGGTGTTTGAGAGCATTTTATTGCTCTTGTCAAAGGGTCCACATGATGGTTCACAACCATCGGCAGCTCCAGTTCCAGGCTATTTAGTGTCTTTTTCTGACCTCCCTAGTTGCAAGGCATGGACAAGTGGCACATACAGAGGTACAGGTAAAATACTAAGTTAAAAGTAATTAAATTTTAGAGGTATTTTTTCATGAAAAAAATTATAAAAAAGCAATCTGAGCAGATTATGGAGAGCAAACCAATGAGCAGCATTCGTCTGTGGTTTCTGCTTCAGCTTTTGCTTTGGGTTCCTGTAGTGGCTTCCAACAATAGGGTATAGACTACTATAATCCAACTAAACCCCTTTGATTTTGTGGTTTTGGTCACTGCTTTATCACAACAACCAAAAGAAACTAGGTCATCAATTATGCAGCATGATGAAAGCATTAACTTCATTAACCAAAAACATCTGAAATGAAGGAATAGAGAAGGCAAAATGTTTTTCATCCCTTTTAAGGATTCAATTCAGAATTTCTAGACACTTAAATTCGAAATAACTTAATAACATTAAGTGGTTCAGCCAAGATGAATCCCATCAATATCTTAGGTGTCCATAAGAACTATATGTGCTGCATGTAAATCATGAATGTTTAACATGTGAGACACTGTTTAGAGGCAGCTGCCTTTGGGAGAAAGGTAAAACTTTTCACAAGATTCTTTAATTTCTTGAAATTTTAGTTTTCTGACTCCTGACAGGTGGACTGGAACTTTCAATTGCAATTTCAATCAAACATTATTGGAGGAGCAATTAAAAACAAAAAAACAAACAAAAACAGAACAAAAGTTGGACATGCATGGGTATACACCAAGTTCTCAGTGCATATGCTATAGATGCTAGCTTGGTATTTTTGCAGAACTCATAGGAGTTGAAATATATCCATTTCTCACACTTTTGACTCTTCTTAGGAATCCTTTCTTCTTATTGGGTCGGGGTTGCCTAGTCCAACCTTGACATGGGGGTTTTTGCTTTGTTTTACTTCTTTTTTTTAATTATAGTAGTTTATTTATTTTTTTAATTTTTATTTTACATATCGATCCCAGTTCCCTCTCCTTCACTCCCTCCTCCCTCTTTCCTTCTCTCCCACCCTCTCATGCCCCCTGTCAATCCTCCCCTCCCATTCCCTCCCTCCACTCCACATGTAGGGTGATGCCTTCCAGGCAGGGTCATCTAAATCTGTCAATTTATTTGGAGTAGGGACTAGGACTTACCTCCTGACACTAGGTTAAAGAAGTATACCTCCATGGGGGGATGTGCTACCACAGTCCTTTTGTGCACCAAGGATATATCCTGGTTCCACTGTCTGAGGTCCCTTAGACTGCCTACCTATGCCGGACCACCCTGAATCTCCCACTTTCTGGTCTCTGATCCCTACCACTGGTCCTCTGCCAGAGTTCCGGCCCTGTCTACAAATCTGCCTATCCCCAAGGGACCATCCTGAGTCCCTGCCTGCCAGATCTTTGACCCCCATTGCCTGTCCTCTGCTTGAGCCTGATCTTTGACTGCCTTGTCTTATTTTATCTCGTTTTGTACTGTTTGACTCTACTTTCTTGTCTCTTGGAGAGCAGGTCTTTTCTGAAAACAGAGTAAGTGATCTGTAGAAAAGGGAAAGTGCTGAGTATTTAGAATATTAAGACTCAAATCTCAGGAACATTGTCTGATCCAGCCAGAACTGATGGCTACTTTGTTCCTGGAGACTTTGATAGGGGATGGGAATTCTTGGAAAGAGATTTACAGTGTCTCGTTGAAGAAACAATTATTACGCTTGTTTCTTAGGCATAACTTATAAGAAGCCTACCTTTCTATTGTGACTCTTGCTCTCTGAGTTGGCCAGGATGTTGACCCTGCCCATCCAGAATGTTAGGTCTCCAGTAGGCCAGAGACTCAATCTTCTTGATCAGAAGGAACTCCTTAATGTGCCTTTATTGCTACTCTAAATAATTATTTTGAGTACAATGTGGGTTAAAACACAAGGTGATAGGCAACAAGATTATTTTCATAAAGTACAACTATCCGGGAAGTGGGGACTACTAATCATCTCAGAAGGATTTGTTGTCAGTAATTCTAGTGTTATGGAAGATTTTAAAGAACAGAAAGACAATGAAAAATTAAATTGTAGCAAAAGAAATTTAAATTGTCCTTAGAGAAATTATAATCTTGAGTGAACAAGGAAACCAATGGGAAATATTTAGGACCTTATTTTGAATTATCTTTTGCTTCTCATTGTGTGCAGGTCTAACACATGACTTTATCATCCTGTTCCTGAACTTTTCATTTCATGCAGATGGATCATAGAGATGTCAGATTTCTTACGCATGATGTCCACATCAAATTCTAGAGTGGATTCATTGTGCCCACATCACAGTTCTTGCTATACATACAATCACATGACTTAAGCATAGTAGTCTATGTGTACTTATGATGGCTGTTTTGTAAAGCCCTGTTATTCTTAGTAACCTAAGTCAAATCAAAATAACAGGTAACATCCAGATCACTATTATATCTCAACAAGATGTAGTTTACATTTATTGTATGTAGCTATATCTACTTCTTTATTTGCATGGAACTCATTATCTTCCTTTGTGTCTGCCTTTATCTTCTATTATCTGTATGAATCCAGCCATTCAACAAACTGTGTTGAAATACCTGAAAGTGGCCCAGCAATGATCATTGAATATGCAAATACAGGATAGTTTGCAATTTGAAGGTGTTCACAGTATGAGATGAAATTGTTGGATCACCAAAAAATGCTGTTAGCTTTGAAAGTTTGCAGGAAGTAACCAAGAAAATCTATGTGAGTGGAAACAAACAAAACCCCTTCACTCTGATTTAAAAAGAGTAATTGGTAATTGATGAAACCTGCTCATGCATGATAATTAAGATCTGAGTACACAGACCAGGTGATCAAAATATGATGCATTTTTTTTTTCAAACTGTGTCAAATATATTGTGAACAAATTAGGCCCAGCTAAAGTTAGGAGATGTTAGGTACATTTGTCAACCTTTTGCATGATTACCCATCAAAATGATGTCATGCCCATAAACTGAACTGATATTTATTTTCTATTTTGCATTTAGTCAGCTACTGCAATATGAATAAAATAATGGAATCAATAGGCCAGAATTTTATTCAGAGTTCTCAGGTGTAGGACATAAGGTTCCTGCACAAATCATTTAGTTTTACCTGCAATAACACAGAGTATCAACTGAAGAGAAAAGGATTTGTGACAGTTAAGGTAGGATTTCAAAGTACAGGCAGTCCTTATGAAAGCATTCTAGAAAGAGGACAAAAGGGGTTAGAGATGGCCCCTTATGAGGCCTTGGCATGAGGGGCATGGTTATGCTTAGAAGCCTGAACTTGAGTTCTACTCACTAAAAATCATGAATTATTGCAAAACTGTTGCACTTTCTTCTGCTTTAAAACACAGGATTGGTGCAATATCTGCATTTCTCCAAGAGAGAAGAAAAGATGGAGAGAAATAATGGGGCAAGAATCTATGGTAACATTCCTGTGTTGATAATGAAACCTGAAATTTTGCAGTTTGGTTGATAAGGGGGGGGGGGTTAGGTAAATGGCTGCAGGCAGAAAAAAGTGATAAGGGTGACTTTACGATATCACATTACAAGTGATCAGACAACAGCTATGGCAGTAAAAAGCAGTATGGGGTAGAAAAATACCTCAGTTAAATGATTGTTACATAATGGGCCCCATGGGAGGGATTTAAATGTTGCTTCTATGATAGTCCTCCAAATAATCTAGGATTGTGGGAAACTAATTTCTCCATTTTCTAATTGAGGAAATTATACTCAAGGCCACCACAATAAGCATATATCCAAACAGAAGCTGATACATTCAAAGCTGCATACAAAGCAAATTTATTTGCATACCCTGACTAAAATAAATAGAGGTGAAAGGCCCTCAAGACAGCATAGTAGGTAAAGGTGCTTGCTGTTAAGCATGAATACATGAGTTCAGTCACAGGGACTTACATGGCCTTCACATGTATCACACACACACACACACACACACACACACACACACACACACACACACACAGACACACACACAAGTATATATGATAGCTCAAATTTGAATTCTAATGAAGTTTTAGATTTTACAGAAGCTCTCCTGAGATCATTGCATTTTAATATGAACTCACTGTATACCTTGGTTTGAATTAGCAAGTTGTTAAAGAAGCAGATTTCATAGTAAGATACATTCTTTCCTCTAATTTTATTACCTCTTTAGGTAGGTGGATGTAGGGTTATTCTAGGCTTCCAGATAAAAAGTACAAATGAATTAGTCAATTCAATAAATAATACTGACAAACATAGTGTTTGGAGCCTGTGGGACATGGCTCACTTCAAATCTCCAGTCTCCAATAAACAGCTGGGCATCTTGAGAGTTAATCCTGGCATTAAGATTTGCCTGGACATGTGAATTCTAAAAGCTCATTCACCAAAACCACAAGCTTCTAGATCAGTGAAAGGCATAATCTCAGGGAAATAAAACAGCAATTGACAAAGACAATCCCCTGTTTACAATACTGAGTTCAAGCCCCATCACAATCATTTGGATGTACCATACATATATACATATCATACATTATACATGTAGAAAACAGAAATATGTCAGGATAATGTGTTTCTATGAAAAAAAAATGGCAACGTGGAAGCGATCTTTTCATGACTTTCAAATACACTGATGGCTAGCAGGTGATTATATATCTATGTTTAAGGACATACACCCAGAAGAAAGAATGGACATCCTGGTATTTGGGATAGTTGAAGAAAAGTATTTTATCAGTTAAGGATGAAGTGGGTCCCATTGATATTCTTAGACTTTAGAATCACTAGAATACAGGCAGTTTTCCTTGTTTGTTTGTTTGTCTGTAACTTCTGTACAACCATTTGTATATTCAGCCTAAAGGGAAGATTTTAAGATTGGCTATAATTTTATTTTGCCAATATCTAAGAAGCATGGGGTATATTTATAAGCATACTAAATGTAAGTCAGAAAGGTTGCATAAAATGAAAAACATTTATCACTGGGAGACATTCTTCATATGTGGTGTTCACTTTAACATAGTTTAAACTAATTCTCTTTTGGATGAAAAGGGAAAGCACTTAGAGTAATTGTCTTTGTATTTATACAACAGCTTTAGTCTGCATGCCTGTGTTTCTTCCTATTTGTGGTTGTGCCCAGCTTGTTTAAAATGACTTTATTATGTGTTATAAAATAGGTCATGTTTTCACAACATTATTAAATGAAGATACTTAATCTAAATATTTAAATACACAGTTTTTTTGTGGTACATGTAAGTTTGAATTTGTTAACTATTCATTTAGAGTCACATTTGTACAGAGGATTTATATGAATGAATAGAATATAGTCTTAGACTTCACTCATTAAGGTATGGGCATGGAGAAAATAAATATTTCTCATTATTACTATCTAGATATTTTAACATTGAACCCATGAAGTGATGACCAGGAAAGACCACCAAACCCTTTACATATTCCTGTCATGCCAAATTGGGGATTGGCTTAGTCGTTTCATGGAAGATACCTCATTTGGATCCATCTCCTATCAAATTACTCAGTACTTAAAAATTACAAATGTACATCCCCCAGCTTCTCAGATTCCTACTGCAAATGTTGTGGTCAAAATCCAATTGATTCTTGCACCCCTGCCTTTCATCCTACCAAGCTACTGCTAGAATCCCAGTATAGAATTACACTTCACACTTACCTGTTCTGCCTTTTCATATGCCAGCCAAGCAGATCTCCTGTCTCAGGTTCATTTCCAAGACCATAGCATCTTCTTCATTGTGGTTCCAAACAGATGATTGACTTTGAATAGAAATCAGTTTGTTTAACACCTGTTTCTGTAAAAATACAAATCCTTATGATGTGCTTTGTTTGACCCATCTTTGTCAACTCGTGTGACTGTTTCATCTTGTGGAGTAATTTTCACCAACCTACATTCACTGGAGCCAATCACCCGGGCTTTGCTGCATTCCATGTTTCTCCTGGCACTTTAGCCCCAATGTTGTATTTGGAAGAAGAAAACCAAACATTGAGACATGATCCACCCCCAGTTTTTAGACAGCACATCACTTAAAGAGTTACTAGCTTATACATATCCCTCATTGGAAGTATTCCCCTTCTGGAATAACAAAGGTAGACCCCATTTTGTTTTAAGTTTTTATATGTCCATCAATAACAACAACTGGAAATGTATTAGAATAAATAGAGTAGTACATCAATATATATATTAAATGGTAAGTCCTGAAAACCATTATTGTATATAAATTTTATAGTTCATATTTCAATGTCTGTGTTTTTTCACATTGTACCACTTTGGATGTTTTTGATTTCCTACATATTATTCTGGAAGCTATAGTGCAAAACAAACAGAAAAACAATACAAAGAGTATAATTAAAACAATAATGGAGACAGCATCAAAAAATAATGGACAATGGGCTAGTCAATCCCAGAAACTGAGCTTTAGCAGATGTGTGAGACAGATGTAGATCCTCAACACTGGGATGTGCATCTTCTAATTTTCCTCTAATGCCTTGATTGCTTAAGAGGTAGTCATGTGTAGCTGTGTAGTGTCATAAAAATTTTCAAATACTGCTTAATCAGTTGTTAATTAAAAATAAATCATTACATTTTTAAGAGATGGTAAAATCCCCTTTTCTGATGAATGGCAATTGCTTTCTTCTTCTTCTTCTTCTTCTTCTTCTTCTTCTTCTTCTTCTTCTTCTTCTTCTTCTTCTTCTTCTTCTTCTTCTTCTTCTTCTTCTCCTCCTTCTCCTCCTCCTCCTTCTCTTCTTCTTCTTCTTCTTCTTCTTCTTCTTCTTCTTCTTCTTCTTCTTCTTCTTCTTCTTCTTCTTCTTCTTCTTCGCTTTTGTTGTACAAAATTGAGCTCTGATATTTGAATGATTAGATATTACCAGCCACAATTATAGTGATGTTCTCATTTTAACATTGTGTCTTTGTGAGTTAGCATGAACCAGTCAATGCTTTTGAAAACTCTAAGTGCTTATTTGATGTCTATATTATGAATATCACTCATGACTGATATTTGGAAATTAACTCATAAATGGGTTTACTTGAATGTAACCTAACTGCATTGCTTTTGTGTTCATGCTTTATTGCTGTGTTTAATGGTTTGTCCTATGCTTTATAGGATAATAAATTCCATTTCCTTGCACTTTTCTAAAAATAACCTGAAGGTCTTCTAATTATCCTAATTAGAATAGCTGTCTTTACCTTGCAAATATGTAATGTTCCATGCATGTATTGGAGAATATAATGAGTGTACATCTATCTCTAGCCATATTAAATATGACACACACAAACTGATACATAGACATACACATATACATCCATATAAGAGCATGTATATAAAAAACATACACTAGGAATACTTTCTCAAGAGAGTATACTTTATGACATTTTAGCAATTATCTCTTCTACTATATTTACTACTAAGCTGCTTTTTAAATTTAAGTTTGTTGAGTTGTGACAATTGAAATAGGCTAGCCTTGAACTTCTGATAATAGTGTATACTTTCCCCAAGTGCTACTATTATGTAAGATTCCTTCCCTGACCCATTACACCAGGACTTTCATTATTATTTTTCAGTTCATTTGACTGAATATATATAACTCAATCTTAAATATGAAGCTCACTGTTATTCTTATCTCCACCAGATACACATTTTTAAAAATATTTTTGTTGATGTTATGTTTTATACATTTTTCTCCTTTTTGACCTTCATTAGATACTGAAATTATAAATCTGGTAGGTACACTTAAAATGTTTTAGCTCAAAGAAAAAATAAAGTTTTGTACAGAACTTGGTAATATACAAAAATAAAACTATGTAGAGAAATTGATAATATACAGACTATCTACCTATCCAATCTTGACAAAACTTGAACTGAGGTCATGATTGAACTGTGTGTAGTATTGAATAATGTAATTGTCCCTCAGTATTTGATGCCACATGAACATCCATCAGCATTGAACTTGGTAAGTGGTCATGAAGCTCAAGCTTTAAAAGCATAATGTTTAAAGTGCCTTAGAGTCCAGGCATCCTAGACATGGCTGTAGGAGATTATCATTGAACCGAAGTATTTAGAAAAATGCAACAGCTTAGTTAGACCCACAGACAGTGCATCTAAGTGTTCCATTTTCATTTGCATATATTTTGATAGATAGTTAGCAGTCACTGGGCATATTAATATAGATGTAATAAATAAAGGCACATAACTCTGATATGTATTGTTCCCATAGGGAGCAGTATACCAATATTACTTTGCTTTTTATTTCCATTAATTTTATTTAAAAATTATATAATAAAATATCTCTGTACTAGAAAAATTTGAATTAAAGTCATAAATCATCTAATATACATTAAACACTTATATACTGGGACTTTCTGAACAGTATTGCTGTATTCATTACTGGTTTTATACTATAACTGTTTCTTCTTATTCAAAAATACACTAGAATATTTTTCTCTCCTCAAGTTTTTTAAAAGGCAACACACTGGTATACTTTTTAATATTTTAAATGTATCAAATCAAAACATAGTCCAAGAAAGTAATGGTACAAGGGGAATTCTGAGTTCTTGTGGGAAAACTCCAACAAAAGCAAGACAAAAGTCTTGTGACCCCAGATTCTTCAAAAATATGGAATTGTTCTTATGATGTGCTTTTTTGACCTCTCAGTTGTAGTTGAAAGGAGTAAGTTTAACTTAGATCATTTATTTCAACAGACTAATGCTATTTGTTTATATGCTTCTATGGAAAAGCCTGTTCTTGCCATGTGCATTTGCCCCTTACATTTTGCTTGCCTTTTTGATTGTACATTTTCATGGGACTTTCAAGTATAAGTATAAGTTTTCTTGTGCTCTGAATAAAGATGACTGTCGCATGAGACTTAGTTGACCTCATTTTTAAGTTCCATTCTTCTAAGTCTCACTGCCTCAAAATCAATACATAGAATTATAATTTCATTAACAATTTTATCTGATTATAGTATTTTTATGAAGATAAGGCATGATTCTCCCTGTATTTGTTTAACTGGTAGCAGAGTTGAGCTTACTCTTGAAATAAAAGTTATATTTTCCAAAATGATCTGAAGTATCCTTTGATATAACCTAAATATTTGAATAATTTTTACTCCTATTCAGTTCTACAAACTGTTTATATCTTTCTTCCTTACTAACGTGATTTATTTTTATTTTAACATTTTGTAAGAATTATGTTTTATATTTATTAACTGATCTTTTGTTAAATTTCACATTCCTGTTTTTATTGCAGATTTAATGTGTCTGTTTTCATATCATGTATTAACATCTCTAAAATTACATATACATATATGAAAATATGTATCTTGTAAGCATATATAAATTTTATTATCAGAAAATCAGTTTATTACATAAAACAGCAAATCAGTGTTGGACATAATATATAGCTAGTGATTATTTGACTTCAGCCAAATGCCTACTGGTATTTAGAGAACACACACATAGATTATGTAATTCAACAAAGATTAAGTTCTGTGATATAAATTCATCTCATACAAATTCAAAAGACTGACTTGTTAACTTAGAGATTTCTGTAACTTCTTTTTTTACATTTACTCTTTTACTTTGTTAGTGTGGATGTCTGTGGATATATGCATACCATAGTGAATTTGTGGAAATCAGAACAACATTCAGTGTTCAATTATTTCCTTTTATTACATGGGCACTGAGAATTGAAAGCAAGTAGTCAAGGTTGGCAGCAAGAACCTTTACTTTATCTGGACTCCTAATTTATTGATTTCTTTGTGTCTGTATGTGTGTGTGTGTGTGTGTGTGTGTGTGTGTGTGTGTGTGTGTGTGCTCCTACACATATACACAAAGTGCATATTGTGTATGGTCATGTGTGATCAACTATGTATAGGTACAAATTTGTATACTGGTGTGTATGCATGTGTGTTAACATCAGTGTTCAGGCCTGAAATTGAGATCAGGTGTTTTCTGGACCTTTTGTCAATTGTGGAGCCAGGGTCACTTGCTGAACCCAGAGCTCACCAGTTATCTACTTTAGATAGCTTGCTACCCCTAATTCCCCCCCCCCTGTTGCCATGTTCTGAATAAATGCTGGAAATATAGGCAGCCACCACAACTTCATGGCTTTCTGGGGATCAAATGCTTATTCAATGAGCATATACCTAGTTTCTATTGAAAAACAGATTCATGGTAAAGAGATTAAATTTGGAATTTTGAGAGTATCCTGGATTTTGTTCATAGAAATAACTGATTTCTTAATTTTGGGGGGTTGGGTTAGGTAACAGTCCATTTAGGCACCAAGTAAAAAATATAGGGACCACTTCCAATGTGTTAAGAAAAGGATTTTAGTAAAATAGAATAAATTTCTAATTCCATTTTCAGAACAGGTGGCTTTCCCATTGGGATGTCTGTCTGACACAACATTACTGACCCTGCAACTGTGATGGAAGTACTTAGCCTAATACACATTCCCTACTGTTGCTCATCGGGGAACATAATTCCAAAACAAAAAGTAACTCCTGACCAATCTACAACAAATTTATTGTCCTGTAAGGTATTAAAGTAAGATCCTGCAAACCTTCTTGGTGATTTTGCTTTTTTAACTCATAAGCACACTCCTGTGAAATACATCTCTCTGCATGGCTAACACTTTTTATTTCAAACTAGCTTTACTTTTTTCAAACCATCCAATTTTCTCATACTTAGCTAGATTTTTAGATGAAAACCTATAAAACAAATCCTGATATGAGTGTTCCTGATACACTTTATTATAGTATTCATTGGAATAGGAAATGGTATTTGTGAACAGCATATGATCATAGATTAAGAAAGGACTGGTTATGTTCTATATACTAAGGTGCTGTTATCCAGGTGATGATGATCTTGACTTGGCCAAAAATTTGTGGAACTGACAGTTCCCCACCTTCTCTGATTCTGTCAAAAGTGACAGTGCCAATTTAAGATTAATAAATTCCTCCAGGAGGAGGACTACACATCCTTCAAACATTTGCCAAATGACTGTGTGCCTATGATTTCCATGCATTTTAATGTGCCCACATGAAGCCTGCAAATAACTAACACAAGGAAGGGAGTTCAACACACCAGTTAATCAAAATTCATTGTAGAGGGCTTCAAGATTCTTTCTATTCACCTCTTACTCCTGGTGAAAGGGTTTTATTGTGAGTAAATATTTTATAGGAATGCTGTCAGCTTGTTACAGAGCCCAGAGGAGTTATATATTTTTCAGACATATGATCACGATTCCCATCTGTATGTCTAATGTCAGCATCTATAAGAATCCTTTGATTTTTAAAGAAAAGAAAAAAAATGAGGAAGTCCAGACATATCAAACAAAAATAAGTGTAAACTTTTCAGATAACTCTTATTACTCAGACAGACCAGAGGACAGATGCACACAATATGACTCTTATTTGGATTCTGGTTACACTGTTGTCTATACACTATGGACTTTTGGCAAGAAGGAGAATTTTGAAGGGCTTTGCACATAAGCAAACACAACCTGAAACAGATATATGTAAGTGCATATATACACACATAGTTTCCAAACACAAATATATGTGTGTGTGTGTGTGTGTGTGTGTGTGTGTGTGTATAAAATTTAAGTGACTATATATACATACACATCATTAGATACATATTATATATAAGAAAATACATGGAAAATTATCATGTAAAAAGAAAACTACCATTTTGGGTTAAAACCAACTTAAGGCCAATCCAAAATTCTAATACTGTGGATTATATGCATTTCTCTTTTTAATATATTAAAAATAAAAATTTAGGCTCAGTTGGTAAAGGTTCTTGTTGTCAGGTGTGATGCTTGAATTAAATAAGAAGGACCCACACAGCAGACAGAAACTTTGACTTCCCATAGCTGGCCTCTGACCTCCACATGTGCTATGCGCACCCTACAAATGGAATCTCTCCAAAAATGTTATCCATGGCTCAATGCACAAGACAATAAAGGGCTATTGGAATATTCTTCACACTGTGTGACAGACTCTAAATTAACTGGAATGGGGGGAATTTGTTTTGCTAAGTGCAGTTCCATTATTGGTTTTTTTTTTTTTTTAACATATTTTTCTCCTAAGAAACTTAAAAGGAATCAAGAAAATTATCTCTACCAGTAAAATGGCAGTTGGGTTGATAATTAATCCTTGCTAAAGACAGCAACTGACTTAATACTGAAAAATTATTCAGTTTACTGATATTGCTGACCTCTTCACAAATTAAAGTGAATCCTCCATATTTGGCAGCAGGTTCCCTTAAGCATTTTACTGTTAGGAGTGCATAATGAGTCCTATTCAGCAGTAAAGGTAGATATTACCAAGTAGTTTATCTTAAAGAATTTATATCAGACAATGTGCTTACGGTCAATAATTACTCTTGCCTACATGTTTCTAGCAATCAGTTAGCTGATGTCTATAATAAAAGAAAAATAAAAAGAATTTATACCAAGGTACATTTCTAAACAAGTCACCTCAACATCCAGAAAACTTCATTGTTCTTTGTGTCTGCTGTCTTGGAATCACAGTTTCAACGGGAAGTGCTGGGCAAACATGTCCCAGAGAGAATTTTGAAATACTAATATCTAAATGTAAAGTCAAGTCAATTTTGGAAACACTAAACTTTACCTTCTAATAAAAAGAAATAGAAACTTTTCAGAATTAATTTTGTTCTATTTAGTTACAAGACTCTTCATTTCTTTTGTTCTATGTGGGTTAAACCATATTTATCTTACTGCAAGATTGGGAAAGTCATCTTATTTCTCTATGTGAAAGTCTTTGCGTATTTCATCTGAAAGCTTGTCTCATGTAGACTTGAGACATTTTAAATTACAAACATGTGATTCCTTCAAAAAATACAAACCATGAAAATGTAGGGATAAAATAAGGGGACCAAAGGTAGAAGTGACATATAATTTGGAAAAAAATGAATGAATTCAAGAGTATGGGATACAACAGTAGGTGATATATTTGCTGCACAAAAATGAGGGACTCAGTTTAATTACAAGAAATCACATAAAAATTCAGGGCATAGTGTTGTGCAGTTACAGTCCCAGTAATTCAGATGCACAAATACCTATGGCTCCTGGATCATTCTACCTATGAGTACTAGGCCAGTGAGATATGGTGTCTCAAAAATAGATGTGGATAGTGATTTGTCAGAGACAGTGAGAGTTATGTCAGCCCACAAGAAGAATGATTCTTGTTGAAGGCAAAGCATACAGGACCATTGAATCTGTGAACTGTTGCTTACATTCACTATAGCAGCCTCCTGTCTTCTTAATACCTGCATTGTAGTGTGTAATCTCATGTGATGTACATATGTAATCTTATGAGTACCTCTCAGTCCTATGAGCACATATATATGTGCATAGTCAGGAAAACAACTTCATTTAGCAGTATAATTTTGATATGTAAAATGTATACTAGGACATTCTTCTAGATCTTTTGTCCCACAAGGACTGTGGAACACTTAAAAGCTACTTTGTTCCTTTTACTCAGACTAACACAAGGAAATAAGAAATTTCTCCACAGTGTAAGGCCCGTTTTTACCCCAGAGCAAGTTCAAACTAGACTAAAGGCTTTTTGATACACACCATAAGTTTAAAACTATCCACAAGATCAGAGTCACAAGTGTTTAACCAAGGTTTCTACAAAAGCTTTATATAAAAAATATAGTATGATAATTCTTTACTTTCCAAGTTTAACTGACAAAATAAAATCTGTCTCAAAGTTTGTCACTGAGTACGGCACCACTGGGCTCTGATCAATCTTACTACTGAAACAATGAAACTTTGTGTTGTCACTGTAAAGGGCTCTGCCCTTATTGCTCACCCATAGAAATGTGCTTTTAACCAAAGGGAGGTAACTCTTGAAAATTTTTTATTGCTTCAAACTTCCTGTCAAAAAAAAATAAATAAAAACCAAAATTTAAGCTAGAGGAGAAGAAGCTGGGAGGAATTGGAACTAAAATTATAACAGTGAATTAGAAAAAGATTTAGGAGTACAGACTTGAACTAAAGCATTAGAACTAAGAAATTATAGACAGGGAAAGAATAAAAGAGAACAAGAAAAGAGATACCATAATAGAGGGAGACATTATAGATTAAAGGAGAAACCTTGCACTAGGGAAATGCTCAGAGATCTGAAAGGATGACTCCAACTAACAATCTAAGAAATAGTAGAGAGGCTACCTTTAATGCACTTCCATGATAATTAGATTGACAACGACTTTACATGCCATTCTAGAGCCTTCATCTAGTAGCTGATGGAAGCAGAAGCAGACACCCACAGCTAAAATCTAGCCAAACTCCTGGAATTCAGTTACAGAGAGGGAGAGTGATGTGCAAAGGGGTCAAGACAAGGCTGGAGAAACCCACTGTATCAGCTGACCTAAACAAAGTGGTTCTCATGCACCACAGTCTGATAGCTGGGAAACTAGCATAGGACTGAATCAGAGCCCCTAATTTGGTGTTAGTTAGGAGGACTGGGCAGTCTATGGGGCTTCTAGTAATAGAACAGTATTTATCCCTAATATATGAATGGATTTTCCCTAATGTGGTGTTAGTTAGGAGGACTGGGCAGTCTATGGGGCTTCTAGTAATGGAACAGTATTTATCCCTAATATATGAATGGATTTTGAGAGCCAATTATACAAGGAATACTTACTTAGCCTAGACACATAAGGGAGGGCCTAGGCTTTGCCCCAATTGATATACAGACTTTGATGTCTCCCCATGCAAGGCCTCACCCTCTCTGGGGAGCAAAAAGGGGATGGACTGGGGTTTGGTGGGGGTAATAAGGGAGGATGGAAGGGTGAGGGAACTGGGATTGACATCTAAAACAACCTTGTTTCAAATAATATAAGAAAAGGAAAAATATAGACAATTAGCACAAGAAAACCAGAGAAAGAATAAAGAACATGACTAGAACAGAATGTATATGAGCTCATTCCATTACCTCCTAGTCTTGAATTCTTCTAAATCCTTTTTGCTATGCTGAGACAACTGAACTGAACCTGGGCAGGGAGTCAGTATAACTAGACTCCGCTGGCTCCTTGAACTGATTGAAGTCTGATACAACAGATAGTTCCCTAGCCTTCATATACACACTCCATGTTTCTACATCCTTATACATGTAGATTCACAAAAACATGTACACACTCACAGAGGCAATTTAGATATTTAGAGGCTAGTAAACTTCATACATTTAAAATGTATCTACAGTCAAATCAATAAATACCATAATTAGTTGTAAGAATATTTGGAAAAATTCGCATACTTGAAATGAAAGAAATTTTTGTGAGAATGTATAGAAAGCATTGAGTGATTAGTTGCAGTATATTATAAGCGTCAATAGGTTAAACAATTATATTATTCTGAAAATGGCAGACAAGCCAATCCCCTAAATCTATAACCTTTTGTTAAATTTTTAGCGAAGTAAAAATAGATAGTATTTATAAATTTAAAATTTTCTTTTGTGGCATCTGTGACCTCAAGTCATGTTTATTGAGTACATAATGTATACTATGCACTTCCCTATTCTCTGAGATCTCCTGTTTATAGCTTTACCATCTACTGTGTAAAACCTCTGTTAAATCTTGGTATTTTGTTTTCATATCTGTATCATTCATCTCTGTGTAATACTCTTTCCTACTGACTTTCACAATTTGTGAATATGCTAGAATATATATTCTTGCAACCATGATTAGAGTTTGTGTTTGCACATCTATTTTTTGGTGCACTTAAACAATACTGTCTTAAAATTAATTCTTTTGTTACATTTACTATGTTGTACTTTACTCTCACAGTGTAAACCTTAAAGTTCCTTTATGCTTTCAAACATGTCAATGCATGCTGAAACATGCATAACATGCCATGTGGAGCTTCCTGTAGTGTAGTGACAGATACTTGACTTGAATTCTACAACTTTTTACACCATGCTTTCTATGGTGAATGTCATTCCCTATGGCACGTCCACATGGGACAAAAACTACTTAATGCCTGCTTCCAAACACAATATTTAGTCCCCTCCTGTTTGTCTTATTCAAGCTCTCCTGTCAAAAATTCTCTGGAGTTGAAATTGCATGGATTTGTTGTACATGTAGAAAATGCTGCTCCTCAGAGGAGGTTGACTGCTTATATTGAGGCTGGCCTTTGCCCTGTTTTCATAACTTCTGGACATCTAGCTGTCATTTGCCAATGAAAGATAGAAGGATTCTTCTGGCATTTTAAGATGCATTTTTCTTATACATAAAGTAGATCATCATCTCTTTTCTTCTTACATTAGCTTCTTTAATATATAGATTATATCCTTAACATTTTCATATTAAGTTAAAGTCATTAGGTTGTATATGGTATGTATAAATCATCTCTGTGTAAAAGTTTAAATATTGCAAACAAGCTTTGCAAGGATGTTTTAATGGCAACATATTAAGATGTATAATTGCATGTATGCACCATAATACTATACAGGTTGCAATAAATTGTTAGCATACACAAAAGCAACACACTTGCTTCAAATGCCCTAGAACAACCAGATTTATGTGAACTGAACTGTTCTATTTGCACAGTATTAGAAAGGGAACTTTCTCTTATGTACTCAGAGAAAATTTTTCCAATACTGTTCACTTTTTGCACATTATAAATCACATTTAATAATGAAGAGCCAAAGGAAAACGTTGGTATCCAACTCAGCCACTCTCACTGATCTACAAAATGAGTACAATGACTATCAGCCAGCTGAAAAGGATCTTTATTCATATCTTGCAAATGTCTAGCTATATATATTCCTCATTATCAAGGACTTCATCCTGAACAATAATCAAAATCCTAAAGTCCTTTTTTTGTGATTAGGTAAGTTTTTAAATTAATCCAGTAATAAATATACTAATGAAATTTGGTCACCATTATGACTTATAGCCCTTGATACTAGACATACTTGCTCTGCACAAAATGAAAACATAACAATGTTCAAACTAGAGGATCTTACTTAATTTTGTAATTTCAAAAACACACCCATTTTTCACTATGGTTATATGCCTGAGTAAAATCTAGTTACAATGTTTCATCAGGTGACATTTTAGGACTAGTGAATACAGGGGAAAAATCTCATCAGTGAATTGTCTTGTTCAGTGGGAACACTGATCTTGTTAGCAAATTTAGGCTGAGTTAGTTTGATGATCACTTACTGGATTCCATTCAACTGAAGATATGATTGTTATTCAATGCTACAGAATATCATATTGTGTGAGATGTCAATCAATCCTACATATCAGAGCATGGGTCCTATTAAGTGGAAAGCACTAATAACAACTCAGTTATGATTCTACAAGAAAATACAAGATTGGAGAATATACTCAGTAAATGGTAGCCCACAGCATTTTGAGAGTATCTTAATTTAGACCAAAGAATGGAATTTTGTGTTCTCAAGTTTATCATTCCTATGTATATAGTTATAAAATTTGATTATAAAATAAAGAAATACATCTAAACATTAACGGCATGCATCATTTGGAAATCATGTTTCTATAAAAATAATAAGCTATGCAAGTGAATTATGTGAAGTGTTATTTTTTATTTAGTAAAGTTAATAAGAATACCACTCAATATACCTTTCTTACTTTCATACAACAGCCATAATTACCCTCAGTCCAACAAAAACTCCAATTACAACTTTTGACTGTTTCAAACCAGATACTATTGTTGAATGCTGAATAAGCTGCTTTGTTACAGAGACACATGAACACTAAACATGTATATCTCACAATGGGAAGATGCATTTTACGTGTGTTTGGAGACAAGTCTACTTTTGAAAGAGGTAAATGACCATTACCCCTGCTGCTGACGCCAGTCATCAGCATCAGCATCATCACTTATACCTCTAAATACATTGGGATTAGCATGTTGATTAAAAAAATTACTTATGATTACTTACAATGAGAAAATGTAGTACTTTGGTAGCTAAAGGAATACTGTAGGTGTTACTAGATAAAACAGTCATTATAAGAACCATCTAGGCCTATACTGGAGGTTATGCACCCAGAGGTCCTAGGTGCTTTCAATTGAAACCATGATTGAACTTCTTCTCAGTCAAACCACACACACCACACATATAGAGCCTGAAACTTTGCTCTATCTCACCCTGTACCTGGGGACTTCCTTTCTAATTTCTCAATTTTGTTAAGTGAATCATTGCCTCCTTTAATTTTATTCAAACTTAGCTTGAACTTAACTCTACAACACCACTCATAGTCCCTACTCCAATGTCCTTTCCCCCTTTTATTCTTTCCTTTTCACATTGCTGAGGTTGGTAGGGTAATACACTTGAGCTATATCCCACCTGAATCTATCCCTCAACTCCTTAAATGAAATATAAGGTACCTTCTTTTATTCTACAATATCTAATAACAGTTTCAATCGAACAAATAAAACATTAGACACTAAGCTAAATTTGCACTTCATGTAAACCAACAAATGAGATTTTAGGGTAAATTTATACCACATGTTGATTTATTTGTATCTGAATTTCAATTTTCTTTTCTCTGAATGCAGGTGTCTAAATGCAATGGTTTGACTCTATTTATTTTCTGTGTATTGTTATTTGGCCTGAATGTGTGGGTATATATAATATATCTCTGTCTGGTACACATGGAAATCAGAAGAGGGTATTGGATGCCCAGGCCCTGGAGATACAGTAGATTGTTAACTACCATGTGAATGTTGAAATTAAAACCAGATCCTCTCTAGGAAGAGCATGTGCCCTTATCCACTGATCCATCTATCTGGCCCCAAATGTACAGGTCTTCCATATTGTCTGTCTTAATCCTTTCCTTTTAACACAATGCAGAGTTTACATAGCACAGTTATAAAGGCTAAAGGCCAAAATCAGTACTGGGTTTGTGAGAGGTTCCCTGCAAGTATCCAGGCAGGGAAACAACCCTATGAAGTGATGATAATGAAAATCTGATTCAGATTGACTTTGACAATCTGCATCAGACTTTGGGGAGTCTAATACCAGGTGGCTTATTGTAGGCATATTTAAACAGAAGAGTATTTGAAAAATGACTCTGGGCAACAATGTTTCACATAATCATTCCAATTCCAGGTACTCAATAAAGCTTAATGTGTGACTACATAGAAAATATTTTACAAAATACAAGCGACTATGAGGGGAGATTCCATATATAAAAGCCCTAGAATCTAATGTTCCCTCATGATAGCATAGACATCATCAGGCCATAAAGTCCATGTAGCAATGCATCTAATGGTGTGTAATATTCTAGAGAAGAAAGAGACTGGAATACTCATTATAGTGAAATAAAGTGAAGTCTAACCCTACAGATAACAAAAGGTATGTGAGGTCTACCTCCACAGATAGCACAAAGGTCACCAGGTTGTTAACAAAACTCACTCCCAGCATTCTGGGTAGGAAAAAGAGTATTTTATTTCCTCTGTTGAGAAAAGGTGCTTGTATATTTCACATCTCCAGTTTCTCTAGTGATCTGTGGGTACTTTGTGCTTCCAGCAGGTTTGGAGGTGAATATTTGTTTTGCTTTTTGTAGTTGCATTGGTTGTGTGTTTTGGAGGCAGGGCCTCACTTGAACTCATGGTGGTTCTCCATTTTTTGATCAGCTACAGTGTGACAACTATATGAATGTGAGCCCAACACATGAATGACGATTGCTGGAATCCATAAAATATCATTCTCGGGTAATTAGTTTAGTTTAGGTTTTTATTTTCTTCCTATTGTTACAGTCATAAGTGGTGAGAAAGGGCACTTACTTGTGGATTGTTGTGATGCTAAATTAATTTTATTTATATTCATTTCTTTGATTTCAAGTGAAGATTTTATCTTTGCTTTGTATTGGGTCAAATCTATTGTACCTTCTTGTTCAGCAAATTAGCCTATTTATGCAATAGGATTAAGCAATAAATTATTTATAACTTGGTACCAGTAGAATATTATTCAGGTTCATTTTCCTTTTACCACAGTTCAAAATAGATTTCTTATACTTTCTTGCATCCCAATACTAAAGTTAAAATTCAGTAAAAATGACCCCTTCTCCCCACAACTCATTTACAGAAAGTAAGTGGGAAGAGTGTATTGTTTTACTTTCTGATGGCTGGCATCAGACAAAGATATTAAAAGAATCTCAAGGTTTATCATCATCATCACCTAGATTAGTTCAAAGTGTCCCCTGATAAGGCTCTGTCTTAGTGTCTGGCTACTATACTGCATTTATTGGCATGCTCCTTGCTCCAAGTTTGTACAGAAAAGAACAAGCTGTGTGCCTGTGGTACATAAATTCAGGACTGGTTAGAAGCATGAACCTATTTTCCTCATTCGACTGACATTCTTTTTTGGAAACATCTATGTGAAGCAATACCCACTCACCATTACTTTCCATTTGAATCCCTCCAGCATCTTCAACAGAATAAACGATTCAGACCCTAGAAATATAACTTTATTTCCTTCTCAGATTCAGTAAGAATAACATGAAAGGCATATCTCCTCAAGACTTAAAACAACTTTGTTAAACTGTACTATTGGTGCATTCAACTACCTAAGAATATGTGTGTTTGTGTGTGTGTGTGTGTGTGTGTGTGTGCATAATGCATAAATTAATAAACAAAATAGTCAGGAATATTTTTGTCTTCTGATTCAAACTCAGAAATGCAAGGTCTTAAACTTTTTGTACAACATATTGCTGACAATTACACATATTCTTAAAATATTCCCAACAGAACAAAGCAGACACAAATGCTAGTTTCAAGGTCAGTTTTTCCACCAACTCCAGTAAAAAAAAAATGTCTTCAATACATTTAAGATTATGGCAATCCAGATGAATTATAAAGCCCTTCTATGAAGTGAATAGATTCCTGACTAAAATAATTCCAGCCTGTCCATAATATCTACTTTGTCCACTGAGAGAAGAAATATGTTAAATTCATCTTGAATATCTGTAATTTGTGTATCAGTGCTCAGTTATCAAGTCACTCAAGAGTCCTGAAGTATTTAGACAAAATTCCGAAAAAAAAAAAAAATCCACTACACAGTGATAACCAAGTCTATGTACAAGAATTCAAATATCCAAATGTATCTACTAGAAATGGGAGCTGCATTTAATATGGGTTTATCATTTTTCTTTAATTGTTCCTTCCTCAAACCAAAATGGAAACAAAGATGAACATAGTTATTGAAGTGATGAAAGGAGAAAGCAACAAATCACTAAATTATACCTGAAGCATAGAAAAATAGTAAGGAAAGTTTGTGAAATAAACTAATGAAATCAGACAGCTGATATTATATCCCCCAAGGTAAAAGCAGTATCAGCCTTGCATATACGAGTAGGTTGTGGATAATTTGTTTTGTTCAACTGCCCCCTATCATTGGGCTCATCTTTATTGACTGTACCATGAAGATCAGCTGTAGCTTAGCAAAGTTTTATATTTCTGCATCTTGCCCTTGTAGCTTAGAGTCAGGTCTAAAGTTGATCTTGGAAAATGAATGTAGAGAACTGAGGGTTTTAAGTCAATCTTTTTTATTGTCCATGAGAACCATTGTGATAATTCCTCTTATGTTTTACCCTGTGCTATCTAATTACATGATGGCATATAGAATATGTTTTGAGGTTGTTTAGAAATAAATGATTTCTTATTTACATTATAACTGAAGAAGTTAATGAAGTAATGATGTTTAACAGATAATTGATTTAGAAGGTACTCTTGGTTTTTCCATCTTATTCTTCATTTTTATCCATTATTTCCTGACTCCCAGCTACTCTACACAGAACATAATATGTCCTCCAGTAGACTCAAAATGGAGAAAAATGCTATTTCACCAAAGAACTTTACTCTGTTGAGGAAATGCTTGGTAGACATTTTAAAAAGCCAACTCTATTATAGGCTATAACATTAAAATGTTAGAATAATTCATCAGTGATTTCAATTTTTGTTGTTTGTTTAGGGTCAGGAATGTCTTTAACTTGGTTATGATTTTATCTTTAGAATTATATATTCTACAATATGATAATAGAATATCTTTTCTGGAGACTTAAATAAAAATAGAATATATTTAGGATGGCAAACATCCTCTAATATGGTTAAAAATACATTATAAAACTTTAGAAAAGTGGACTGTCTAGCAAATATATAGTATTCAGGGGAAAAAGCAAGCAAACAATGAAGAAAAATGTCTTTTCATAATCTTTTTTTATGTATAAAGTATAATGTATAAATTTACCTACCAAGACTCCTTCCTTGTTGTCCATCTTGTTTCCTGGAACAGCACTGTAACTGTATTTCTCTCCCATCTATTTCTATCACATTATCTCAGTGTTCTCTACCTTCTAACTTTGGCTTTCATCTCTAGACCTATATAAGCTTTTCTGAATACTGTTAGCCTCAGTTTAAATCCTATTTCCCTAACACCACTGCACTCTCCAAATATCTATATGTTGAGAACTCAAGAATTCTATACTCTCTTTTTTGCTCAAATTACAGATTCACATATAATTACTTTAAGGAAAATAATTATGGACAAACATGTTTTTTAATATTAAAATTACAAAAGTTATGTTGTTATATAATTTAAATAGATTGCCAATCTACATCACCAAATGGAAATAGTGCTAAAATATTTTTCTATTAGATTAACGGACCTTAAAGGGATTATCCAAGTTTAGTTATTTTTTTAATAAGATATTCTTTGATCTTAAATTGTTCATAGTCAGTATAATTACATTGTAATTAACATAGCACTATGAAGAAATATTAGCTAGCAGTGTCACATGTGACAGTAATATAAAATTAATTGATATATGAGTTACAAAATTATACTGTAGGGTATTGCTGGAAGGCCTAATAGTGATCCCCTGCTCCATCTGGTGACAGATTTAATATTTCCTGGAGATGCTAATTTTGTCTGTCTCAGCTGTGTGATCCTTCCTGCTTAGAGGAATGATTTCAAGAACCACCAGGAAGCCTTGTGAAGAAATGAAAAGAGTTAGAAGAAATGAATTTTATTTACCAAGATGTGTCATATATATCCTCACATTTTTCACATCCCTTCTACATTTATAATTTACATGGTTTTACTTACAAAAATATTAAATGAATCAAATAAAAAAATTTCAATACTGTGAAATTAAATGTTTTCTGCTATATATAATGACCCTAATAGGTAGTATATGAGGTAGATGTTTGTAGAGTAATGGCTGTTTGATTCTTCCTCTGCTAGCACTGATTCCACCCTGTTTAGACATAATTTTCTACCTTCAAAAGTGGAAACTTGGAATTCTTTCTCCACATAGACAAAAGTTTAAATATATACATCTTACCATATACATGGGACTTGCCCCATTAAATCATGCACCTTCCCAAAGCAAACACATTATTCTTCCTTTTGAGTACTCTCGAGCATTACCATATATCCAATATAAAATAGTCAAAATGTCTAACTCTGATAAGAATCACTTAGATAAATTGTATTCTTATATATTTACATAAACATGTATATGTGTGTACTCAATACATGAATAAAAATAATATAAATATTGCACATATATCATTACCTTAAACCCATAGCTTACAAATGGTGTTTAAATTACTAAATGTTATCATCCTTTCAATAGCACCTTAAAATTTCTTTTGAAAATACAACTTGCTTACATAAAATAAGACTGTATAAGTGAAATAAATAAAATACTAAGCTGTAGGAGTGTTGAAAAATCATAATTCATATATCATTATGTTTTCTGTTTTACTCTGTTATGTAGTTCTGTTATCTAATCCCTTTAATCTCTTTTTAACTAGTAGGAAGTTGTTTTTTTTTTTTTTTTTAAGTTTGATTTTAAATCACATCGCCCTCTTCTGCCACACCCAATGATGGCTTTGATAGAGTGTTTTACATTTAGGTGAACATGAAGAATCTTTGGCTAAGATAAAGTCTTTCCCTAGATGGAAGCTGGAATAGAACTGATTTGGATATTATTTAAGATAGCCCTTTAGCTCTTTCTTTGCTCTACAGCTGACTCTCACTCAAATATTTCCTTCTAGGACCAATAAAAGTTGATTGATTCAGATCATAGTAAATCATCAAACCTTGGGAAATCAGTAATTTAAGACCTCACAGATCAGTTTATACACAAATATTCAAAGTTAATATTTGGCTGCTTAAATTTAATGTGCATACTGCATAGGCTTGCCATGTATATAATCAAATAAATCATTTTATGACATGATTGAAGTAATAAAACTGCATGGTGCCATGGTGTGCCATATAACAGAATGTCCATAAATATTTTTTAATTTGTCCTGAAAACCATTCAAAATGTATTTTAAAGAATTAATTACATAAAACAGAACAAAAAGTACCCAGTCTCCCATTACTTTCTCTCAGCATTTTCACACTGTGACAGTTGATTAAATGCTTGTTTCTTTTCTGCACATTATTTTTTTATTCCTCGTTCACCTCCTGAATCCATTTGGCCACTCAACAGTTTGTTTTCTTAAAGTTGATTTCCCTGTTTTCCTCCCAGTTTTCATGTACAACTAGTTTTTAAGATTCAACCAAATAACATAAGCTGTATAAAAAAGATGTACACTTACTTCTTGGTGAGATGGGGGAGGAGACAGATTCAGGAGGACACAGAAACACTGCAAAATAATTGATAACATTTTGTTTTAATAAAGTGGTATCCTGTCATAAGATATCATGGTGGAAATCAGACCAGGGTGCTTTTCTAGAACAGAAAATGCTCTTAACTCTTAACCATCTCTCCAGTCTCTTCCTTGGCTAGTTTGATGATTAATCCACTCAGGAAACAAAAGAAAACCAATTTTGTGCAAATACTGCAACTTCTTTAGCTTATTCATATTAATGCTTTAATGGTGTGATTTTCAGTTTGAATTGTTCCTTTGTGTTTCCCTCTTTACAGTACTGTCACTAAATTCCAACTTTCTATACTGCATGACTGAATATATAGTAAAATGTCTACTAATTTGCCTACACATTTCAAGAGTTCTTATTCTTGATCCACTCTTCAAATGGCTGACACACAACTTTCTCAGATGCCTCTTTAGAGCACTATTAGACCTACATTTAAATATTCAGTATCTTTATCTACCTCTGAGATGAAGTAAAAATATGTGTTCATGACAACCACTGCTTTTAAATGACATTTCTGCTTGACTCTATTTTATGCACATAGGATGAAATTCTGTATACCTGATATAATTAATTTAAATTTTTGAATCATTAATAGAAGACTTGTAAAATTGCTTTAGTAATTACTTAGGCAACACTAGGTGTGTGTGTGTGTGTGTGTGTGTGTGTGTGTGTGTGTGTGTGTGTAATTCTTCCCAAGTGTTTGTTGTCACAAAATAATCCGACTGTTTGAAGATTTGTCAAAATTGTCATATCAACTTCTGTTATCAATAAATATTAAGGAATAATATACTAAATAATAATAATAATAATAATAATAACAATAAGCTAGTTCAGAATATGATTAACCAGAAATGGTCCCTACATTCATTTAGGATTTTGTTCTAGGAAGAAAAACAGACAATTGAACAATGTTCACAGAAATATAATCACTGCGAAAGCAAAAACAGAGAAAAACACAGAATCCAAACGTCTTAGAGGTGTCTTTTAAATTTATTCACAAGGTAGATCAAGTATTAATAAAAAAAAAAAAAAAAAAAGGAGGAAAACGTGGTTTAACCTGAAGCTACAGAATCTGGCAAGACATGTAAACCAGAAGACACACATGCAATGAAAGAACACAAAATAAGTAAACGTGAGGAGAGCTCTCACATCTGCAAAGGAAAGGCAGGGTATGGTAGAAAGTGGGAATCCTGCTAGGGGTTTTTCTCTAAGATGAGACATTTGCTTGTAAACTCAGCTATGAAGAATTCTAGCTGACAGTTTAAGTTGTTAGGAATGTATTTTATGACTAAATCATTTTTTGTGAATGATATTGAAGTTAACAAACAGAGCAAAGGTCAAAATGTGGTTCTTAGTACTAAGAAAATTGGGAAAAATAAATGAAAATAGGAAGTAGCAAGATGGTCAGCCAGTAAAGGGCCTTGAGCTCAGTCCTGACAACTTGAGGCCTATCTTTGGATCAGATCACGAAATTTGTAGGACAGAAACAATGCCCAAGAGCTTTCATATGACCTCCATAGGCACTCCATGGCATAAATACACACACTGTGAAATAAATAAATGAATTTTAAATAAATAAAATTGAGTCTTGGGAGAAATGAATGCATAATATATATTATGTGTATATAGTGAGAAAATGTATGTATCTATCAGTTATTTTATGTGTACTTATAAATTTATCACTATTCTGTATTTATCACACTCTGCCATACACATTGATGCATAATCAATGTCAGAACACATAGGAAAAGATCCAGCCATCAGTCACACTATTACTGTGCTTGCTGTATTCGAACTGTGTGGGTAAAGAAAAAAACAAAACAAATAAATAAACAATACAAAATATTAAACAGTCATTGAAGAGTAGAGTTAGATCACAGCATAGAAAATTCTTTCAAATCTTGCAGCTCATTTATGTTTTAAAGAAATGTGTGAACATAATTCCCTAAACTTCCAAATTTTGTACCTTCTACTTTGGATGTCAAGTGCTGAAAAGTAAAGAAGCTTTTATGAGTTAATGGCCACAATTTACAAATTGATCAAATATTCAAGAGAAGAGACAGTATAAATTTCTAATCTCTCAGTAAATTATAATTAAAAATGTAATTAAAGTGGATACATGGAAAATATATCAGAGATATTTCTCAGTAAGTGAATAAAATAATTATATTTTTCTTATTTTTTTTAATATAAAATGTATTAATTGTACCATATTTCTAAAAGTGTTCATTATTATATATAATTTTCCATTTATAGACTTGTATTCCTCCATTAAATCTGCAAATCTGATTTCAAAACAAGGATAAGCCATAGCTCACAACACTGTGATTGTTGTGGTTGGGAGCTGGTGACCAAGTACTATCTTGAGAGAATTCTTAGAAAGAGAGTCTATGCAAGATCTTAGACATTTTCTTCAATTGTGCTTTGAAATGTTTGGGACCTCAGATCTATAAAAGTTCTAACAATGCAAAATAGAAGTAAGTATGAACAATGAATTGAGTTGATTAAAATGTAATGGAGAGGAACAGTTCTTAAGATTAGAATCATTTATTACATAGTTAAGAAGCCAAAATATTGAATTCCATATTTGAGCATGTATAATATAGCCTGAGATCCTTTACAGAATACAAATATTTGGATCCCACAACCAGGAGTATAAATAATCAACAGAAATAGATATATTTGATAACATATCAAGTAATTCTGAGGGAGATCATTCCCCCAAAAAGTGGTATTTTGAAAGTTTTCTACATGCACTCATCTTGGAATTCCTCTGCTGCAAATTCTTCACATACTTCAGTATTTAAAATAATTCCCCAATAAAATATATACATATTTGCTAGTAACTATATGGGATCTATGAAATGAAATGTCAGTACACTTAAATAGCATGCTAAATATACACCAAGGGCAACAGTAAGAACTATGTATAGACAAGTTTATTTCTTACTTGCCAACATTAAAGTTTTACATAGAAAGTCAGGAATTTATCAATGTGTTTTGAAAGACCAAATCACATCCAGATATTCATCAACTTAAAGATTTAATAATATGTATTATAGAAACATAATTATTTAAGGAAATCATCACAGGATTAATTACCTCATTCTGAACATTAATTTCTTTAAGTCTGCAACAGATATTGTCTTACTGAAAAGAGTCTATAATAGAACATCACAAACAATCAAAATGTAGTTTTCAAATCTAGTTCCCACAGAAACATCAATAATACAACTACCACACTTAAGGTTCAGGCAGGGATCATTACCATAGAGGGAGTGGAGAGACTGTAAAAGCCAGAGGATAAGAGAGATTGGTGTGAGATTGTGTCTTCCAGTGTTGTTAGAGGCTACATCCATTAAGTCTCACCAACATGATTGCACAAATATGAAATTAAGAAGGACAACAACAATAGTCATGGCCAAGAGGAGAGGGAAAAACAGTTAATCCTACAGCAAGAACTACAGGCAACCAAAGAATGCTGAGATTGGGAAAAATAGTCTTCCCCCAGAAAGAGCCACCAATTGATAATCCAATATCAAATGATTATTCAAAAAAATACACATACAAGTAACATTATACAGACCAAGTATATTATATTTTGGAATGTATATATCATACATGTATATAATAACAATTCATTTAAAAAATAGGTCATGACTTTGAAAGAAAACAAGGAGAGGTATCTTGGAGGGTTTGGAGGGAAGAAAGAAAAGAGAGAACAGTCATATTTATTTAAAAAAAATAAAAGTTTAAAAGAAATGTTTCTCAAGTTAAAATTCATATCACCAGAGTACTTTTAATTTGTTACAAAGTTCCTATCTATGTGTTCTTGGATATTCAAATTGTATGTAAGAAAACAGGAAAAATGTAACACTATAATTAGATTAAAAACAAGTAGCTATACAGAGCTCAAAGAGTAGATAAGGATATCAGATAATGATTCAATTAAGCTAATAAACATTTTCTCCAAACACAAAGTCAATGAGAAAGAATAAAACCCTTTTGCACTTGATTTGGGCTCTGAAGAGTGTTGTGTTCAAAATGCAGCAACAGTGGACTGAGCTGAGGTAATGTTCAGTATTCCAGTCCAAGCAAGACTAAAACACACTGACTTGTCTGGATGAAATATGGGAAATTGATTTGCAACAATGTCCTATTCTTTGATTTGCAGAGTCTTAATTGACTTTTAAACAGATTTTGCTGTAAGGAGTTAGCTCCACAGCTTGGATTTGAGAGTTGGTGGGTGATGGCATAGAACTGATTCCATGAGTTGATTCTCTTTTATCTTTGTGTGGGTGAAACTCAAGAAATCAGGTTAGACAGCAAGCATCTTTACCCACTCAGCCATCTTGCTCATCCAGAATATCCATTGTTTTCAGTTACATCAAGCTTTAGAGAGGTACTAAGTATTATACATTGATGATTTATTAAACAGGTAACATTTAGAAAAACCACTGAGTTCAGACTTTGTATCAAGGTTTAAACTACTGAATCTCTTTAGCAGCTATTCTTTGACATAACTGACAGTTGTCTGTAGGCAGAAAACAATCAAATTAAGATGTCATTGCTATTCGACAGCATAGCATTTTTAAGGAGTTGATAAAATGATTCATGATTGAACAGGCTTCAGCAAGTTCTTGCATGCAGTTTGAACTGGGATACATGGCGGTGGGGGGTGAATTAGTTAGACACAAAGTAGAGTTATTGATGGCATATACTTCCATATCTCCTAATGGGCAAATACTGTAACATTAATAATAATGAGAATGAAAGGTGCTGAGGTTCAAAATAGTAGAAAAAGTGAGGCAAGTCAAGCAACACCTGCCTCAAAATTTAGAAATCTACTCATTGATTCATAATAGAAACTCATATTTCATATCTATTTTTGTAATTAGGGTTTTTTCATTGGGACCACCGGCTCCCTAATAAATGACTCTTAAACTTGTTAGCTGTACGTGCTCAGCCGATAGCTTAGACTTCTTACTAACTAGCTCTTACAACATAAATTCAACCATATTTATTAATTTATATGCTTCCATGTGGCTCATAGCTTATTAGCTCATCTTTTACACATCCTACTTTCCCTCCAACTTGCTGGTGTTCCTGCACTTTTTCTTCCCAGCATTCTGTCAGTCTAGCTACTCGGCCTAACCTCTTCCTACCTAGCTATTGTATTGGCCGTTGCCTCTTTATTAAACCAAAAAGAGCAAAACATCTTTATAGAATACAAAAGGATTATTCTGCTGTATTTCCACCACTTTGTCTAATTATAAAGGAAGGTATGACTTTAACAAAATCATATACAACAAAAACAGTTATCAAGTAAGAATTACAGTTACAGTATCTATTTCATTTCTACTTGGTGAATTTAGAGAAAATATTCTATTATCTATCTTATCTTTGTGAATCTAAAGTTATATAGCTAATTTAGGTTTTATCATAAATAGGGCTGGAGAGATGGCTCAGCCGTTAAAGGCTAGGCTCACAACCAAAAACATAAGGTTTTATCATAAATAATAAAAATTATGAGTTTAACTATTTGGTGTTTAACCCAACCAAAGATCACAGAAGGAAATACAGTTTAATGACAGGGACATCTGGCTGCCTGGACAGTCACCCAAAGTTCCTCTGTAATGGTTGTGCATCGATCTTTGGCATACAATCCTAGAATATCTGACAGAGATTTTTGAGAAGCATGGAATTGTGAAGGACTGTCCTAACTTGTCTTGGCAAAGTTCTATAGTCGTGTGTGTGTGTGTGTGTGTGTGTGTGTGTGTGTGTGTGTGTGTTTGGACAGCATACTGTCAGCAGTTAGACCAAGGGCAATTTCTTGCCAAAAGGGCTACATTTTGCAACAAAGAAAATAAATTACATATGGAAGTTCTTCAAAGCCCATCATCTTCTCTGAAGTAGATTTGTGCTGTCAGGTACAGATATGTCTCACTCTTGTAAGAAGCCTAATATGCCATATTCTGCATATGTTTGAAGACAATCTATCTAAAAACATTTGTTTAGCCTTGAAAACACACCTAATATGACAAGTTTGGTTGTTACAGATGATTAACTACTAACCCGTATTTCTTAATTATACAATGCATTTTTAAATGAACTACATAAGCACAATACCCCAAATAATATTATAAACATATATGTGACATAATAAAATAAAATTATATCAATAAATCAAAATCATAACAATGTAAACTACTTTGGGATTAATTTTTGCTTTTGGGATTAAAGTAGATTTGATAATATACCCTTTATCTCATCATTTCTATATTAGACTCCTCCCTTTTCCTTCAGAAAAAGAATCTTGAAACTCTGTCCAACTCTTTCCTTGACCATGATAAATAACAACTTGTAATCACCACCTCTCAAAAGATGACAAACATCCATAACCCATCTCTTGGGAATGAAGGCATTATTTTCTCTAGACACCCTCCTCTTGTCTGGTGATGTTGTAATTTTAGGGGGACCCTAAGAAAATCAGGATTATGGTAAAGTCCTGGGTGTAGTAATAGCTGAGGTTGGACCATATCAGCCAGCAGTGTTGAAGCTGTTCTGTATGCAGAACTCTTAGGAAATTGTAACAGAAGCCCTTTGAAATGTTGGATCACCTGGGCCATCCATTTTCATTGGTGCCTGGTCCTCTTGCTCTGAAAAATACATAATTTTTTAAAGATAACATACACGTTTGCATTAATACAAATATAGACTTTATGTTGTACACAAATTAGCCAAAGATGTTTTTTTTTGTTTTATGTTTGAGTAGATAAAATATATAACACTTGTCTTATAGTATATCTAGGTTTCTTTCTTTATATCTGTAGCTAGAATATTCAGTGGGTCTTTCCTGATCAAATCTTTAGCCTAGATTGAATCCACAGCCTTTGTTTTTTGTGGGAACAAAAGCATAACATCTTCCCCAAAGCAATACACCCTTTGAACTCTAATTGGATGCCATTTGTAGTCTGGATTTTTAGAGGAGATGACCAGTAAATGACACAGATTTATTATTAATTATAAATGATTAGATGATAGCTTAGAGTTGTTACTAACTAACTCTTACAGCTTAAATTAACACATATTTGATTTAAATGCTACCACATAGATCATGGCTTGTTACTTGATCTTCTATATATCCTATTTCCTCTGAGTCTGGCTAGTGACCCAACCATTTCTTTTCCCCAGCACTCCAAGTCTGGTTGTCCCATCTATCCTCTTCCTTCCTAGCTATTGATCAGTTCTTCATTAACCTAATGAGAGCAATGTACAAAAGGATTCTTCCACAGAATATTTTTCCATAAGTCCTCCACTTAGCTTTGGAGATCATTACAGTGTTGGAATTCACATCAGAGAATTAGTACTCATGATTCATTGTTATAAAGTAAGCACATAGTATGAGTTTTAAATAAAACAAGATATATATATATATATATATATATATATATATATATATATAATGAATATTCTCTGCCTCTGCACAGATTTGCTCTTCCTTTCCATAGTTTTTGTTGCTGTTGTTTGCAGAGTTCTTTTCAATTCAATTTAGATGTGGCATTCGTGAAAATTTGTACTTATTTCTAACATCTCAAAATTACAGTTTCCTTTACTCAAAGTCTCTGGAGACATACAGTGTGTTTATATTTGTTTTTAAGTAATATAAGTTTATATGCTCTACTTATTGTTATTTTCCTAGTATTTACTTAAGGAGTTAAATAGAAAGAAAATCAATCAAAAATTTCAGTCATTTGGCTATACATGGGAAATACTTGACTGTGGACTTAGGTCAGTACCTTGGCCATTATCACATTGTGCTTTATTCTCACAATTTGGATTCTAGACAAGAACATAAAGTCTTCTTGTATTATTCTGATTGACATTTTCCTTCTTACAATCAGAGGTGTAGCCTTCTTTTCAAGTTGCTGACTAGCAGCCTGAACTATGAGCTTGACTACATCATTCCCATTACTGGCTGCCTTATGTCATGTGCCTACCAATGGTTCAATTAGCTTGATTGGAGGGAATGAATGTCCTGCCAAGTATATCAGTGCCATAACTAAAGGCCTGCTAAGAAAATGGGGATACTTGGAAGTGATGATAAGGTGATGTTAACAGCAATCCAGAGTCTCTAACCTGGAAATGTAATTATTACATTTCTTATCCCTCAGTAAGAAGCAAACATTCCCTTTGCATCACTGCCCCAACTTTTTGCTCTTTTCTGTGTTTTAATTGAGTAAGGTTTTACATTTAGGCTAGCATTAAATATATTCCAGAAATCCAGCAAGAAATTAAATTTCATTTAAAAATTTAAATAAATTATCCCATTGCTAGCAGTTAAACAATGAGAATTAATTGAAAAATTAATTGACAAAGGTCTAAGATAGATTATAATGTTTACACAATCATGTTTTTAATACCAGATGAAAAAAGTGATAAATATCCTTGGGAATAAGAGCATAAATATGTATAATGAATAATAATTACTAAGTGATATAATTAAATACATAGTGAGATATTATGTTAACTTAATCATTGCTAAATTGCAAGATAAAAATTAATTTAGTCTTTAAATTTAGAACACTATAAGAGGAGCTCGTGAATTTAATAGATATATGTCACAGCATTTAACAAATCATTTCTTTAATCTTTATCAAGTAAATGTTAACATCCTTATTTCTCATTAGCTGTCTCTTTAATAATTTGGATGTAATTAAACATTTCCAATACTTCACGGAAGTTTTTTAAGCACAGTGGAAGATTCTCACTTTAGCCACACAGCAGTCATTTTCAGTGGATGTTATGAACCATCATGAGATTTCAATGGACTTTACTTTGGCTCTCCTGTTAGATTACAGACTTTCTCCCAATCCCATTGAGATAATCTCTCTAGTGATCAGTGCCAGGATATCACACAGTAAAGCATAGCTTGAGGGAAACATCCTCGGGTTTGTTGTCCTCTTTCCTTTCAAAGGATAAGTGTTTAGCTACACTAACTGATATTAACAAGACAATGGTTTCAAGATTTACCCATTCCTTCATCAAAGAGAAGACCATCCACTCACAGTAACTTCAAAGTTTGGTTCATTATAATTTGAAAAGTATGTTTGGTTCTCATTTATATTAAGAAAATGTTTAGAAATTATTCTAATTTAAAAAATTTAGGAATTATTCTAAATTTTATAAGGCTGTGATGAGAAAACATAAATGTATAAATCACAAGAATGATTACAATTAAAAAAATAAATAAACTAAATAGGATTTTGTGGTACATTCTGTTGTATTTAACTAAAGAAGGAACTAGAAAATGACACACACATACACACAGACACACACATATATGAAATTCATATATATACATATATATTATTACATATAATGTTTATACAAATTTCTTTAAAGGTATATAAATATTTATATCATGTATAGATTTGAAGGAAAAATTGAGATATATGAATAGATTGACAGATATAGGCACATAATGACCATTATACTCAAGCATTTTAAGTCAATGTATTATGAGTGTGTTTGTTTGTGTATGTGTGTAGATTTAAGACTATATGACAAATACTAAAATGAAACCTGTCTTTAGGACACACCAAGCATTTGCTGTCACTGACTTATCTGATTCATAGTCTAAGTACATTTATTTTTTGAAGGAAAAATTTTAAGACAACAAATTAATGAAACACTTTTTAAATTCATACACAACTTGCATCTTGGCTATACTGTGCTATTGAAAGTCATGACACTCCATCAACTCTTCAATTCTCCACAATATTTTTCTTATGGTACAGCATGAGTAAATGTATTCAATTGTATGTGCTCCTGGTATTGTTGGGAATTTAATTTATATTTCATGTGGTATCCCATGGCTACCTTTTCAAATTCCATATTAACATTAAAATGTTAACATTAAATTTTTTCCTTGGATGGAATAACAAGTACTATACCATGGAGCATCCAGGGCTACCTTCTCTAATTACATATTAACATTAAAATATTACAGTAAATCTTTTCTTTGGATGGAGTAACAATTACTTTCAAGAGGCTTCATTTAAATTCTCACGGCATGCACCTTCTTTAAAGAAATGTTTAGTTACCAGGGTTTCTTATCATTACGTTTGAGATACCTATTAAACTTCCCTTCATATTTTGTAAGTAATTAACACAAACACACCCCAGTAAGACTCCATGTTTCCTACCAAATCAAATAATAATGATGTTTCTTGCTTGATGATTGTGATTTGGATATATGATTACAAACAGGTAGGCAGTCTATGAAAATTACTGTTTCATAATTTTCTATAAAGAGTTTCAAAATAACAGGTGAAAAGACCCGAGCCTGGTGATTCCTGATGTGACTGCTGTCTTTTTATCTGAACATCTTTTCCTGACTTTCTTTTCTCTTTCATTCACTATAGTTTCCATAACTTATAGCTAACGGTTACTTCTCTTAAGGTATCTTTGTAGAGCTGAAACATAGATACATTGATCTATAACCATCAGGAAGCAGTGGCCTAGGGCATGCTTCCCCAGTAAAGGTACTAATGCCAGGCTTAATCCCCTGATTCAATCTCAGGACTTCATGTGATAGAAAAACAGAGCTAACTCATACAAGTTTTTCTCTGACCTCCACTTTCACACTGTGGTCTTTGTGTGCTATCACTCAAATAAAATAATAATTATATAAAATTAAAAACATAAAAAAATCAATCATAATTGCCAGTAAGCAGAAAGGAAAAATTTGGGAAGAAAGTGTGGAAGACAATCTGGGTAGTGTAAGGTAGCATTCCTGTGTGAATGGGGAATTTGGGGTTGATTTAATAGTTTAGAGTTATCATTTATGAAATAGAACTGATGTTCTTTATCACATGGATGTCAGAATTACTACATACAATCCTAGAACACATGTTAGCCTTTCAAATGAAGAGCAATCTAATTTGACAAAAGAACCTCTGAATGACTTCGATAGTTGTCTTTCAGTAAGAGGTGTGTTTGCACTTAGTCCTTGACAGTAGTGTTAAATCAGTACTTTCACTTTCCAGTTGCTTCTGACTTGTAATATCCCAAAAATCTATTTCTATGAATATTAAAATATATACAAAACATTTAATTTAGCATGTGTCATATGGTGACATCCAATAATGTATTACTATTTATAGCATGAATTACTTTATTCCCCAACACACACAAAATTCAAAATCTACCAACTTAATAAAGATTAAGAAATGTAATTAAATATTTGGAAAATCAAATTAAAATATTGACTAGGGAATGTGGTTTAAAACAAACACACCAGCAGTATGCCATAAATAAATAAATTATATCCAAACATGAGAAAGTCAATATTCAAAGTTATTTCTTATCAGTCTTTCGCACATAAAGTCTCAATATATAAATGCCTTAATGTGCCCTTATCACTACACTATGATACCCTGTAACAACTTCCCAGAGTTTGAAACATCATCTTACATTGAGACAGTATGCAAATTATATTGAGTAGCTGTAAGCATTTTGAGAGGGGGAGTCACTTTTCTTCCCACTGGTAGGTTACTTACTCATGCTCCAGTGGTCAGCCCTACACCAATTTGCATGTGGACAACACTAAAATTGCACTTAGTAGGCTATATATTGAAGATATAGGAAAGGGATAAGAATTTGATTGGGGCCCAGGAGTGCTGGGAGGAGTTGAAGGAGAGACATGAAAGGTAACTATGTTCAAAATGCATTGTCTTAATGTTTGAAATTTTCAAAGAATAGAGAAATAAAGCTTAAAGCAGTCCATTTTCGAGATGCTTTCCTGGTCTTTGGTAGTAGAATCTTAATGTTCTCAGGGTAGGGCAAGAACATGCTAGACCCATGTGTTGAATCACTTTCTGCCTACTGTCATTGTGTAAATCTTCATTCCTTGGCCAACTTCATGCTAGCTTGTCTGTCTAAGATGTCTGATGCTCAATCTACAGTTAGGCAGGAGAGTTATTTCTCTCAATGTAGGAAGATGAAGGAGGAGAAAAAGAAGAAAGAAAGATTGTTTTGTTTGGAGAATCATAGCAGACATTCTATCTCAGCCAGTTAACTCTAGCAATCACTGGGCCAGATGCCCATGTGCTACATTTGCTGCCTTCACACTAAGAATAAGTTTTCTTCTTTCCAAAATGATACAAATTGGTGGTAATAGGCAACATTCTGTGCATGTCTTCTTCCCTCACTGTCAACCTACTCTTGATTGTAGCTGTCCCCTGTGTCACTTGTTCCATTCTGGTATTCTTCCAACAACACACAACTAAGCCTATAATTGAACCCATATCACACTAATATTAATATTCACAGTTTACATACTTTTCTCATAAGCCAACTATTATGTGTGAAAGGAGAACCTGTTTGTCAAATAATGAATATATTTGGAATCTTGAAAAATGGGGACATACAATTTAACAGTGTACTTTTACATCAAAATAAGAATTTATGATAAGTCAAATTTGTGTAGTGGTTAAAACACAGCATAATGCGTAGGAAAATTTGTATAGTTCCTGAAGAGCTTGGCCATCTGTTTCACTTCTCAGTGAGGCAGAGATTAGAAAAAGCATGTGCATTCTGGTACCTCCTGGGAGACTAGATAAAGATCACATAGGATTTAGTGAATAGAGCTTGCAAAGACGCACCAATAAGTTAGGCTTTTCTATTATATTTTCAAAGGAGACATAGCAGGATTTTACCCTTCCTTCAAATAGTACATAAGATAATTCTGCCTATTTGTTTCACTGACTGGGCTTTTGAGGAAGGACAGTTAGAAAGCAAATAAAGCGTTTTTACTGAAACATCAGAGGACATAGAATTGCAAAGCATCAATTCAGTGGTAAGGACTGAAGTCAATCATGTTGAAGTGGTCACTTTATTTCACCGAATTCCTGTATCCTCTACTTCATAGTAAACAAGCCATTACAAGTTTCTCTGGTGTGTGTGTGTGTGTGTGTGTGTGTGTGTGTGAGTGTGTGTGTGTGTGTGATATTTCTTTTTTTTTTAAGTTCAGAACAAGTGACTGATTTTTTTGGGGAAAAAAAACAAGAAGCCTATCAGTTTGTAAATGTTCAAACAAATTCTCAATCTTTTCTTGGAAAATAAAATGTGAAATTTTATTGTTTACAGAGGAATTTCCTCATGCTCATTAAGGCAAGCATGACAAAATAGCAAAGGCTCTTCCTAGAAATAATGTAGGTCTTTTACTTTCAGATTCATTTTGGTTATATGTAAGATGTTTGTGTAAGCACAAATGAGTTGTCATTTGCAACTCCAAAATCACTGTATGCTTAGTAAGGCAGAAAATAATTGAGAAATTGATAATAATATAGGTAGCTCAAAGACACAGGACTAATTGTCATAATTGACATAATCAGAATTATGTATTTCCTGATCTACAAAAATAAAAACCATACATGTGTATACACACAAATATCATACAAGCACATGTGCATACATGTACAAATAAATATGTGCACATAGGTACACCCATTTTTGCACACACACACACACAACTTTCCCAACTATTGGAGGTGATGGTTTTTTTAATATTCTAATGTTTTTCATACAGTTCTGTGATGTGATTCTGAGGAGATCATCACTGACTTCCTTAGATGTATTTTAACTAACATTTGACATTAAAGAGAAGAAAGGGAATTTAATTTAGTATTTAATCTAGAGAATGTGACTAAATAGAAAATCGCTCTAACTTCATGGTAAAATATCTAGCAATTTGTTTGTTTTAAGTTAATTTACTCAGAGTTACTTTTCTTGTATCTTGAAATGATGTGGGCCTAGGGCCTTTTTTGAGATTTGTTTGTTGTTTGTTGTTTCATAGTAAATTAGCTCAGCATCTCTGTGCCACCTAGTTTTATAGTTTTGGTAGTCTGAAGTCTAAACTATTGGTCAAGATTGAGTCTTTTGTAAGGCTAATGGTTAACTGTGTCTTCTTTGCTTTTCTAGCTTCTAGAATCCTCCAGCAACTTGGTGCCCACTTCATCAGATTTCAACTATGAGATGACATTATTGCTATTTTTTTCTTATATTTTGCAATATACTTCATGATTATTATGTGTCCTCCCCTAAATATCCAGATGAAACTTCCTACTGCAAAAACTTTCCTTGAACTGTGCTTGCAATGTTCTTTTTACTTTGTTAAGTGGTGGGTTTGTAGGGTACATGCACCTAGATGTGAATGTGTCTGGAGTGCCATTAGTAATCAATCAATCATGGAGGCATCTGGTTGAATTTCACTTCTTGAATGATTTGTCGCCATTTATTCTAGCCTCAAGGATGACACAGCTCTGGGCATAGTCATAAGCCAATTTCAAACTTTAGGAATTTTTGTATATATTTTGTGTTGGCTTATGCACATATGTCAGCAAAGTAATTATGTTCCTCAATTATCACAAGCTTTCCAAATGACAATGAGAACTGTTAGTTCCATCTTATATCTCATCTCCTGCTATTTAAATAGACATTTTACAGTATTTGGAACTCTACTAATTTTTACCTACATAAAGTTTTCAGGGTTGATTGAACAAATAATGACCTGTATTATAACTGCATGGTCTTTAAGATTGACTTTTAGGCATCTACTCACTTTCCTTGGCCAAAACAAAACAAAACTATAGACAACTTTTAATGTATCTGCCTCATTTATGTCTTTCAAAATACACCAATTTCAAACAGCATAAAATGGTGAATTACATTTTATCTCACATTCACAGTTACAATATTCTCAGAGAAAGGATGCTTCAAAAACAACAAACATAGTCCAAGCAGCCTTTAACATACTTTTCTAAATTGCTATTGCACACTAGTTACAAGAGACCCTGGTGGAAAACATCAACTCCCTTTAATATTTTTTTTTTTAGCTTTCTTGGATGCTTTAATCTTAGGCAGTATAATGTGCACTACTTAGGGTTTTTATTGTGACCTTGGGAGAACTTAGTTTTATATTTTACATTGAGTTCTTTGTTTTGAAAAGTTGAATATCACACAATTATGCACTATGTGAGTGTGATGTGACTTTTTGAAACAAACTGTGTGTGTGTGTAAAGTTATGGATGCATGGCATTATCCTATCTATCCTCTCAATGCTTCAGGATGTCTTTATATGGACATCATTTTTAATTATCCCCTGTAGGGATATAATACATTATTACTAACCATATTAGCCCCCCACAGAGAGCAAAATATTATAATTTATTTCTCCCATCCAAGTATAACATTGTACTTGTTGGCCAATTCTCCTCTTGGACCCATTTTGTACTTCCTCATAAGCACTGTTCTATCTTTAGTTTTTATGGGACCAGCTTCTTCAGATTCCACAAGAATATATGCAACATGTGTTTTTGCAATGTTTGTCTTTTTTTTATTATTTTTATTTATGTTTCTTATTTTATCAATCCCAATTCCCTCTCCCTCCTACCCTCCCTCCCATCCTCCTATGTTCCCCTGGCCATGCTCTCCTCCCATCCCGCCCCCACACTTCACATGTAGGGTGATGCCTTCCAGGAGAGGTCATCAAAATCTGTCAAGTCATTTGGAGTAGCGACTAGGCTCTCCATCATGTCTCTAGGTTAAGGGAGTATCCTTCCATGGGGAATGTGCTCCCAAAGTCCTTTATGTACAAGGGATACATCCTGGTTCCACTATCAGAGGTCCCTTAGACTGCCCAGGCCTTCTAATTGAGACCTATGTTCAGGGAGTCTAAGTCAGTCCAATGATGGATTCCAAGCTATCGGTCTGGGGGCCCATTAACTCCTCCTAGGTCAGGTCAGCTGTCTCTGTTTGTTTTTGTAGCCTGGTCTTGTCCTCCCTCGCTACATCTGGATTCCAGTCCAGCTAAGTGTTTAGCTGTGGGTGTCTGCTTCCGTTTACATCAGCTACTAGATAAGGGTTCTGTGATGGTGGATAAGTGAGTCATCAGTCTCATACAGGGAAGGGCATTTGTGGTAGCCTTTCTACTGTTGCTCAAATTGTTAGTTGGGGTCAGTCTTGTAGGTCTCTGGACATTTCTATAGAGTCAGGATTGTGTTCCCCAGGTTTACAAATGTTGCCTTCATTGACAAGATTTTAACATTTTTAAGTGTTATGAATAAAAAGCATTCCAGTGAATGTACATACAATAATTTCCTTTACTATTGGGTGGAACTTAGGTTGTCCTATTCTGTGGGTATTGTCACCTGGGACAGCAGATGGTCCCTTGGCATCTTCTTAGGAGTACCAATACAGAGTCGAGGAAACTGTCTGTCCATGATCTCATTACCCAAGAGTTCCAACACAGATAGTAAGTGAAACTAGAGTATTGGATGTTTGCACTAAAGTGTTTCATGACTATGGACAGTGGGAATAAAAGATGTTTCCATAAGAGGAGTATAAAGAGACTGAGGCAAGATTGCCACAAGTTTGAAACCAGATGGTAATTTTAACAAGTCCAAGTTCAACAAAGGTACATGATGAGATCCTGTTTTACAAAAATGAAACAAGGAAAAGGTATTGCCCTGTTGGTCCTCTGTTAGAACTCAGGTCTTTCCAGCTTTGTGTCAAGCTCTTTAATGGCTGAGCTGCCTTGCTGGTCTTTGAGTAATCTTTGAGTGTTGGAACCTGCTTTCCAGGTCACAAAGCCTACTCACCGGATAAGCATTACACATTAGTAAACCATTATATTTAACATGGTAAATGACATTACTTATAAGCAAACCATCTTGGTTAGCTAGGGATTTGAAGTCAATTAAGGGCTAGTTGAAACTGCAACTGAAGAGGGAGTGGTCAAATGACATTAGAAGAAGCTATCAAGAAAGAAGCCAAGGGACTGGAGAGATAGTTCTTATGAGCTCCTGCAGAGGACCCAGGCTCAGTGCCCATCAAAAACATGACAGCCTATGAATATCTATAAATATAGTTTCAGAGAGATCTAGTGCCCTCTTCTGGATTCCAAGGGTACCTTCATGCATGTGAAGCACATACATTGATATAAGCTTACAAACACATACATAAAAATAATTTAAAAATACAGTTGAAAAAATAAAATAAAAAGAAGCCATCTAAGCATATTACTTGAAATGTAATGATCTTCTGGGGGAATTTGTTCTTTATCCATATACGTACATATTTCTGGCATAAGATAAGAAAGGGGATTTAGGTACTTCTGAAAACTCAAACTAGAATTGTTCCTTTAAATTTACATAATCACCCTCAAAAACTCAGGATGAATTAGTAATGCTTTTAAGTCTTCCTATGAGTTCTTTTCTCATAATCAATCAGCAACAAGTGACAAGGGCTGTAAAAACAAGTTTAATTTTAGAAATGATGAATGTCTGTTTTTTTTCTGAAAGGTGATAAACATCCCATGTTTAAGTTATCAGTGAGTTATAAAGAGAATCAGTTGATTTTTAACTTTTTTTCTTTTTTTTTTCTTATTTCCTTTTTTTCTTCTTTTTTTTATTTAATTTTATATAACAAAGTCCAATTAAATGAAAACAAACATTAATACACAATATTTGGGAATTTGGGCGTCGTTCTTCCCAAACTACTTCCTGCTGGTAAGGGGCGCTGTCTTGGGGGATTCCAAGAAGATTCATATATCCTAGCTGTAGTCTGTAGGGCTGTTTTGTCCAGCTGTTTGGAATGTAGGATCAGCTTGTACTCTGTTTCAGGCAGTCTGGCGTGATCAAACCATATTAGTCTGGAAGGAATCCACATCTTTTCATTTTCTGTGGAAACAAAAATAGAAATCCTTTTCCCCAGTAACTTGTTCTTCAACTTAAATTTTGGAGTCAAAGCGTTTTTTTTTTTTTATTATTATTATTATTATTTTACATGTCGATCCCAGTTCCCTCTCTCCCTCCCTCCCTCCTTCGCTCCCTTTTGCCCTCTCTGCCCTCTCACATGCACTCTAAACACCCTCCCCTCCCAACCCCCCACCACAATACCATATGTAGGGGAATGCCATCCAGTTGGGGTCATGTAGATCTGACAAGTCCTGTGAAGTAGGGACTAGGGCTTCTCTCCTATCTCAAGAATAAGGCAGTTATCCTTCCATGGGGCATATTTTTGCAAAGTCCTTTTGTGCACCAGGGATACATCCTGGCTCCACTGTCTGAGGTCTCTTAGACTGCTCAGACCTTCTGGCTGAGACCCATATTCAGGGGGGTCCGAGTCAGTCCCCTGTTGGCTTCCCAGCTATCAGTCTAGTGGCCCTTAGCTCCTCCTTGTTCAGGTAAGCTGTCTTTATGTACTTCTACCGCATGGTCTTGTCCTCTCTACCTGCTTCTGGGTTCTAGTTCGACTCAGTGTTTATGTATGGGTGTTTGCTCCTATTTTCAACAGGCATTAGTTGAGGACTCCATGGAGAAGTTAGTTGTTGAACTCACTCTCCGGGAAGGGCATTTATGATAGCCTTTCCACGGGAGCTGAGATTGTTAGTTGGGAGCAGTCTTGTAGTTCCCTCGACCTTTCTTTGTGTTCAACTTTATCTTCAAACCAATATAGGCTCCCTCTTTTATGTTCTCTCTCTCTGTCTCTGTCTCTCTCTCTCTCTCTCTTTCCTATTTTCCATTCCTAACCAGGCTCAATCCTCCTGGTCACACATGCCTTCCTCTCCTCCCCCTCTTTTCTTCTACTTCTCTCTCCATTAGCTGTCCTCCCCCACTTTACCTGATGTCTGGGGGACTTGTCCCTTCCCAGTTCTGTGAGGGACTTTATATGAATCTCTTAGAATACAACTTGTATCCTAGTTCCTCTGGTGATGTGAATTATAGGCTGGTGATCATTTTAACTACATTCTTAAAGGTCATAGCATCTGCCTGACTTTTTTTGTTCAGAGGTTGTTTCTGGTCTCTTACTTAGTTATTCTCTTTTAAGCATACTTTCCTGTGTCCCTGGATCATTAGCTGGTGAATATATATGTATCTACCTCTATGCCTTAGATTATAATATTTACTATCAGAGTTTGCAGCTCATATTGCTCTAAATTTCTCTATATTACTTCCTAAGAATAGTACCTTCAGTAGTGTAACAGTAATTATAAGGGCAATGATATAAGATTATTGCAAATTGATATGGCAAATTGAGGCAAGGATGTAGAATAATCAAAACACCCTCATTGAATTGATAGGTAATAGTTTTGATGTTTGAACTAACAGTCCCCATTTTTTTTAAAAAAAGGAAATATATTATTAGTTCATCTGATAAGAAAATAGAATTAACTATTATGTCAATTAATGTATAATATTTCTCACCTCCACTGAAGTTAAAAAAATACAAATTACAGTAAAATTTTAAAAATGCATGTTTTCAAATGAGCTCACACATTATCATACTAAGTTCTTACTAAGAACAAAATGAGTCTACATTCCATGAGCTCTGGGCCAGCCTTTCTATATCCCCATATTTTGATATAGACCTGTTCTGAAGAGTTGCACATGTGCTGTCTTCAGTATTTCCCCTTAGGGATGTAAGTGAACAGCCCTCACATCCACATAAGCCTCTTGTTTTAATTACAATGAAAGACACTGTGTTTTCTACAATAGAGAGGTTATGTTGCAAAGATTTCCCTGGCTGTCTTACAAGTGTGGGTAGAAGCATTAAATGGGATGAGCACAAAGCACACATCCATATGGTATGGTGTGCTTCTGATTAAAAGACCTGAAATCAGGAGGCATATTTGAAATAAATACCTCAAAATACTGAAAGAGTCTTAAGTCTGGACTTGAAATACATGAGTGAAAAATAAACAGATGGGCTAAAGTAAATTGTAAATGTCATTTCCTAAAGAGATAAAACTGTCCCCAAACTGCATCAAAATAGCAGTGTAAGACCCCCGGAGGGCATGGACCCTCACGCCCCGACTCAGGAAAGGCGCCCCCCCCCCAAATCACTCACGAGAAGTGGTCTTGATGCAAAAGCATGAGGTCTTTTATATTCCAGTGCACTGGGGTCCGCAGCCATACTCCACGTGGGGTACAGGACTGGGAACCCCCGGTACAGGGTTCAGACAGCTTTTATAAGGTTACAACAAAGCCAGCGCATTACAAACCAATCATCTCAATAGCATCCAGTGTGGACCAATCAATTTGAACTATCCAAGCCTGCGCTTTGCCCAGGAAGTCCGCATTCACTGGGGCTCCTGGGTAGTGTGACAAGCCCACGCTTAGCCCAGGAAGTCTGCTTTCTATAGGACTCCTGGGTAGTGTGGCAGGGCTCATTTCCTGTTTTCATTCTCTCACAGGTGCTGTCAGTAACCCACCATGTAGTAAAACAGTCAAGAATGACCTTTTGCCTACTCACTGCTAGGGGGCAGAGTCTAGGGAAAATTGGGTTAAATTTTTCCATCCTTACAGTGGCATTATCTTTTGTTATGTCGATTTCATGCATGAGTGTGTGCTCCTGTACAGGCAGTGTGCACATCCACACCAGTGTACTTGTGGAGGTCCCAGGAGGCTTTTGTGCTTCTATACTTGATCCTTTCTTGAATCTCAGTTACTTTGGTGGAAAGTCTAGTCCTCCTTGTCCCTCTGGAATCCCTCCTCTTCACTTCACAAACACTGCCTCCTGTAGCTACATCTTTCCACAGTCACATCTTGATTGGGTTCAAGTTTTGATCATATTTCTGAAATTTAGACTTAAATATTTTGTCATGTATATATGTATATATCTATATATCTATATATATACATATATACACACATATACATATACATATGTAGTCTTTCTTGGATCTCTCCCAAGTATACCAGACCCTGGGTATATTTTTAAAATGATTGAAATGTCTAACATTTTTGATTCATAATCTTAATCAAGATTCTGACATTCAATGAAACTGTGGACATGGTGTTTTATTTCCATTTCCTTATAACATATAATGTTTACGTTCTCTTCCATCAGTGTGTATATCCTTTTAACCACCCCACTGATCTTGCCATATTTGCTCTCACTTCACACAGTTCATTTGCATGCCAGCAGCCAAAGATTCCTTAGAAAATCTAGGTTAAATCCTACCAATCTTTTCCAGCCTCTCCACTATGATCACACAGTTTTTGTTGTTGCTTTTGGTAAAATACACAAACTTCATTTGTCCTCCATTGTACTTTTCCATTTCACTGTGTTTCTTTTTATTTTATGACCCCGACCACCTTGTTCCTTTGATTTATTTACTACCTTTTCCTTAGACTGTCATCTTTAACACATTGTCTTTTATTTAGAAGAATGACAAAGTAAACCATTTAAAGCTCTGGTCTCATCTGGTCACACTCTGTGACATCCTCCTTAGCATCTTTTTAAAATTATTCTTCACTGCCAATCCATACCTCTTAATTCTTAGTGTTTTCCCCAGGATGTATTGCTGGTGCATGAAAGGACTTTGGGAGCACATTTCCCATAGAGGGATACTCCCTTAGCCTAGAGGCAGGAAGGAGGGCCTAATCCCTACTCCAAAAGACAGATTTTGATGATACCGCCTAGAAGGCATCACTCTCCCTGTGGAGTGGGGAGGTGGGGGATGATAGGGGGTGGAGGCATGGGAGGTAGGGAGGGAGAGGGAACTGGGATAGATATGTAAAATCTGAAGCTGCATGATGGCAGGTAAATCAGAGTTTTAGTTTCTATTTTTGTTTTCATTTCCCCCCTAATGCTTACACAAAATTATGATATGATGGCTGTCATAGTTAGCTTTCTCTGTCAACTTGACAGAAAAACAGAATCATCTTCAAAGAGGAAACCTTAACTGAAGGATTGTTTCCATCAAAATGACCTGTGATCATGGCTTTGGAGGCATGGTCTTGATTGGTACTTAATTCAGTAGGGTGCAGAATATGTTGGTTAAGGCCATCCCTAGGCAATTGGGCCTGAACTTTTTAATAATGGTAGATACAAGTCAGTAAGTAGTATTCCTTGGTGGAATCTGCTTCAGTTCTTGTCTCCAGGACTTGTGTTTCTTCAGTGGCTTCCCTCAAAAATAGACTGCCACCTGTACGCAAAATAAGCATGAAGGAAGTTCATAGAGTCATGATGCACTATATCAGAATATATCATAGACTTCACCCACCCTGAGGAGTGGATGGGGGGGCCTGTGGAGAACAAGGGAATATTAGAGAGAGAGACAAAGTAATAAATAACACTGATTAAAAAAAAAAGAAGAATGAGATTTAATTTTTATACTAAATAACTATCAATATTTTTCCTGTTTGGAGCAGTGATGAAGATGAAATTCCAGCCATTCGTTGCTGTTTTGATGCAACATGGCCTAACATTTGTATTTAATATTTGATGTGTTAAACTGTAGTCACAAACACAAGCAGAACTCTTAAGTATTTTTGGAACAGACTGTGTGAACCTACAATGGAGTTCAGCTTCTCAAAGTTTTATGCCTGAGCTGAACAACTAAATTTTAAGGAAATATTTACTATAGCTTTGTTCCTGAATATGTGGCTTATGGCGATGCAGTGTACCCTCACACATCCCTCCAAAAGCTTTACTGTTCATGTTCTGACTACTTATACTTGATTTTAAACTTTTTCTTTTCCAGATCAGCAGTCTTGTGACCCTGGTGAATTTCTTTGCCATGACCATGTGACTTGTGTCTCCCAGAGTTGGGTGTGTGATGGGGACCCTGACTGCCCGGATGAGTCAGATGAGTCTTTAGTCACCTGTGAGTAAAAAGGCTCTTTGATTTTGAATTTACCTCCATGTGAAACCAAATCTCATTTGCTTTCATTGATCATGGCTACTCTCGTTGATTCTATTTTTATTTCTTTTTAAATGTTGCTGTTTTCTTCAAAATGAGTATGTAAATTGGGGAGTTACTTACTGAACTGTGCTGATGATAGCAAACTTGTAGAGAAACAGAAATATAGCATGGCAGCACAGGAGTGTTTTTACAGTTTGTTTCCCCTGTCTTGAGATGAAGGCATGTGTGGAAGGATTGTTAAGGGAATGAACTCTAGCTTTCACATCATTTATATTAACTTTTACAAGTCTAAAGATTACTGAATGTAATTACTTTAAACCTAGAACACAGAAACCTGATCAAGGAGGTTTTTTGCTTTTTGTTTTTTGTTGTTTTTTCGTTTTGTTTGTTTGTTTTGTTTTTCAAGACAGGGTCTCTCTGTATTACTTCAGAGCCTATCTTGGAACTAGCTCTGTAGACCAGATGGGCCTCCACTTCACAGAGATCCGCCTGCCTCTGTCTCCACCAATGCCTGGCTAATGAGGTTCTTAACTAATATAAGATTCAGATGGCCCTTGGTGTCTGTGTGTTCTAATCCTGTTTGAAGCAATTGTTAAATGAAATCCCCTGAGGATTTTCACAGACTGGACATGTCACTGTAACAAAATTGTGAATAATGATGTGAGCACAGCTGAATGACTCACAGTTTTATGAATGCTTAACTTTTCTTCAGTGTGGGAACCAGAGACTAATTTTGATATTATTTCTCTAGAACTTGCCATATCAGTCTATGGTCATCCTGTGACCAGATCTGTTAGCATATCAATATTATTCCAAGATAATCACACAATTCTGTAAAGTCAATATAAAGAAAAAAACCGTCATTGTTGTTGATTTATACTGTAATAATGACCTTTATTCCCTTTTATGGTTTATCGATGCACTCACCCGTTTTGCAAATAGAGCTAATGCATTAGTTATTAAAATCACACCATTAGAAATAAAATCAGTGTTCATTAACATTCTTTATGTTTGCAAGCCCTATTAAAGTTTTTCAGCATGGATGAACATGAATGTGTGTATTCAATTCTCTCATCCTTAAGAGAAGAGAGTATAGTTATAAAATAAATTTCCAATTTTTACCAATTTCATATATAATTATAAAATTTTCCACTAGAATCATTGTGAAATATAGAGCAAGTTCCGTGTGTGATAGATTTAAGAAAAGAAAATAAGAATGGTATAATGAATTTAAAAAGTTTTGCAAAAGCCTACAAATGAGTTATTTGTAAATAAGAAAGAATAAATGAATCACTCATAATAGAACACAGGGGAACTTTCAAAACATTACACAATAGGTAAGACTCTAGTCACAAAGGACAATGCATTTTAAAATATCATTCATTAAATGACTCCATATAGATATTTCCAATTTGGGTTTCTTAATCTAGACCTTCACAATTAACACAGTTCCTCACAGCGTGTTTTCTGAATTTCCTATTACTTATTCCTGAGCTCCATTAAATAATTTTACAATACTATAATTATATGAATGTGAACATTTGATATGTTAGATCAACACTCAGAATGGAAACCTGTGAAGATTGATTCTTAGGAATTGTAATTTTAATATGTGTACAAACAGAACATGTTATTATCTTTGGTTTGATAATAAACATGTTGTTTCATAAAATTTGAATGAAGCTACATGATACAATGTATTTTTCCCTAAATCTACTTAGCCTTTATAATGAGAAGAATGCATGAGAATTTATCATGAAATATGGAATCTGTGAAGTAAAAACTCCCCACAAGAATAAGATATTGTTGGGGAACTGGAGAGGTGGCTCAGAGCTTAAGAGCATTAACTGCTCTTCCAGAGCACCAGGGTTTGATTCTCAGAACCCACATGGCAGCTCACAACTGTCTCTAACTCCTGTTTCAAGGGATCTGATGCCCACATACAGACATCCGTGTAGACAAAACACCAGTGTACAGAAAATAAAAATAAATTATTAATTAAAATTTATCTGATATTTTTGATTAGGAAGAAGAAGAGATTGACCCACGACCTCTGATAATTGGCCTATTTTAGAAAAAAAATGTGAACAGGATATGGAAATAAATGAAATTAAGATATAAAGGGAATTTAAGGGAACTCATGATTTCTTCATCTCCTTGGTTTCTTTGGGAATATTTCTTCATATGCATCCCACAGGAATTAAATTCCACTACCAGCTAGCAACCCAGGAAGCTTGTATGAGTTATAGTTCACACTTAGTGAACTTCATTTTGGAAGGACTTGACTATTATTTGGAAATTTAAAATAATTTGAACATTTCTGTTGATTATGAAAATAAATTCTTCCTATTGAGATGAAATTCTTCCTGTTTGTAATTGGAAATGTATCTTCAAGGATCTAAACAATGATTAAAGTCACCTTTGGTTCCTATGAGGAGAGGAGAACAGGAAATCAGGAGAATGTCCATCTTTATATTCATGGCTTTCAATTCGCTGTTGTTAACTGTAGTATGCAGCTAGAAGGAACGAAAACATGGGAAAGGTTTCATTGTGAAATGTATGCATGACATCATCTGTGGCAAGGAAGTTGTCCTGAAAGGCATAGGTATTAAAATCATAATTCCTCTAGAATTATTCTGTTTAATGCTTAATGACTCTTCCTTTCCAACAGTCAACTCCAGCTAGTGGGTCATACTTTCTGGGGATCTGAAGTTACCACAAATAACCTCACTTCTTTTTTTTTTCACCCAGTTAAGTCATAATCATGCTACTTGTCTCATTTCTACTGCATTATTAATCCTCAGAAAATTACTTAAAGAGTTCTTTGATTATCGACCATATTTTGTTGATAACACCAATTTAGTGACCAAAGGAGTGACATATAAAATGGTTTTGTGAATGTAGACTCTGCAACCTGGATAGTTGTGACAATGTGTGCATTGACTTTGTTTTTTTTCTCATGTAGTGTAGGATTTTTATGTGAAGGACTCCAGTAGTCACAGTTTAAGGTTCAGAGCCTTCCTGAGTATTATTCTTTTTAATGTGTGTTTGTTTTACAAACTATTTGCCAGATTTCCCTATGAAAAAAATTATAGTAAAAATAATCAAGGATTAACAAAGTAGGCCATATATCAGATTTGGTTAGCAAATTTATATTTTGCCCTGTTAATATTGAAGTATAATTTCTGAAACTTGCCAGATCTACAGTTGTGCATGCAGGTCTGTGTGTGTCTAGGGTGCTGTGGTGTTGTGGGTTTGGCTGACACCCACAAAGTAAGTGAATATTGCATAGTCTTTATGTGAACTCATGTTTCTAGCCTGAAAAAAAATCAAAAACAAACAAACAAACAAAAAAAACCCAGCATAGTATGCAAACTTTATGTCTCACATATATGCAAAGCTGTTGTCAATGGCTCATGGCTGATTCTGAGTACATGCTGCAAAATTGGAATTTTACCTAGCAGCTTCCCTTTCTTTCAAGGGAAAAAAAAATGATTACAAAGATGGACAAATAGGGACAACTTGAAATTAATCTGATCACTCCAGTGGGAACTGTGTTTCTTGATCTTTGTGCTCTGCCATGCTTGGCTTGAGGTTGTCAATCTTACCTTCACAGGCTGGCTGCTCCATCTTCTTTGCAGACAGTTCCATTTCAGACACAAAGAAGAGAAACCGGAAAGCAAACAGGCAAATGCCTGTTCACTTACTCTGTTGGAAGAAGAGCTTCTATTGGAATTAAACACATACAACATCTGTGCTTGAACTGCTCATGTGGGTCATGGGGCAACCAATATTCTCAGCAAAGGCTATTTTCTGGGTTAGATAAGAAATAAAGGTAATTGTCTCAGTTTCTTTTCCTCTAGCTATGACAAATACTCAGATGAAAGCCATTTCCTTTCCTCCATCTATATAGTGCCAGATATAGTCAGGGATTGGTGCCAGATACTCATGGTAGATCTTTCAATAAGCCTAGTTAAGAATATCCCCCGCAGAGTCCATATTGTTTAGTGGTTAAAATCACCTCCTGTTCTTGAAAAAGACACAGGTACAATTCTCAGCACCACATAGCAGCTCACAATCAGCACAATTGTAACTGCAGTTCCAAGACATGTAACCCCCTCCTCTGCCTTGCAGTGATGACCTTGCTATCTGGATTTGTGAAATAAGGACATCGGGTTTATGGTCTTTCTTGTAGCCCTCCACATAAGCTGATTAGTGACAGCTGAGCCTGTGTTTCTTTGAAAATCCCCTCCCCCAAAAAATACTGAGGTGAGAAAAAGATTCAATCCCTAAGAAGACCCCACAAGCCACCTAATTTTAAAGTGTAACATCATTTGAAGATCATGGAAGGTCATCTCAATACAACAGATTCACATGGCTTCTGGAGTGATCTTATCTAATTGAACAATGTAGTAAAAAGAACAAGTCTCCTGGGTCCTAGGGACACAGAACTTTCTAAAAGACAAAAATGTCTATAAGTCACTGAGTTAGATAAAACTCTGCATGAAGTATTACATTGTGTTTTTGCTGTGAGATTTTAACTTTCTTTAGATAGTGAGATTATAATCAACTTCATATATTCATATATTAACTCCCCCAACCCCGTGATATAAGGTAGAAAACCTTTTGCTGATTTCTTTCTAACTTTCTCTGATACAGGTCAAAGAAATAAAATGGGATTCATGTGGGAAGCTATTAGCAAACAGATACTGCCCTTTAAAATATATGGTAGAATAAGGAACTGAAAATAGGCTACAGGAACACTAATGTGGATGAAAGTGTGGTCTGTGTTTCTAAGTAATTGTGATTTAGAGGTCATTTTGCAATGAGCTCATCTATGGGAGGCTCAGAGCTAAGCTTTCTGTTAGGTAGAGAAGCAGAAATGATCTTACAGATTAAAGAGAAAGCAGATGAGACCCAAGAGGACAGTTTATGTCTCTTTCAATTCTTCTGTTTTGTTCATTTTATTCTGAAGCTCCTCTCCTTAGCAGTAGAAAGGCCAAAAGCATTGACCCCTCTTTAATAATAAAAAACACCCACTAAAGAGCTTGATATGAAGGGGTGATGGGAAGATGAGAAAGTATTGTGAATTAAAGGAGTCTGTCTAATGTTGGTTCATTTCCCTAGCACAGTGGGCACTAGGAAAATGTGAGATTTCTCCTCACTCTGTACCACTGTAAGATAGCAGTATCTCTGAAAGTGTCTTTGTGATTTTAAGAAAGGTCGACTGGGGCAGAGGTGAGAGGTCCTATAGCTCACATGTCATATTCAGTTCCAGGATGTCCAAAAGCTCACCATTTGCTCTCTGTTGCTGCTCTTGGGTCCTCTGTTCCAAGATTGTTGGTCCCAGAATCCAAAAGGATAACCCTCCTTAGCAACAGCAACAATGAAAACTCTTCTGTGTGAAAAGAAAAGGGTAGAATAAAACACATGCTTTCTAGAGACTCTGTTGCTAAAATCTTCTTGGCTTAAGGGATGATGTACTGTAAACACAAGCCTTGGCAGGCTCTGCTGGGACAAATCTGAAGCCCAGCTAGGAGACTTCCTGGAAACTAGTGAATCCATCATTTACCCCCAACTAATCCTGCGCTGGGGGGGTAGGGATGAAAGGCTCTTACTTTCTGTGGGTGACCTTCTACTCTTTATAGTCAGAGGGAAAAAAAATTACACTTGACTTTCACTCAGAAGTGCTTCTAAAATGACACATTTTGCTAAATGAGCCTCTGAAGGATGTCGTATGCTTAGAGCTTATTTCTAATGGTGATGCCATTCTCCCTTCTTACTCACATTTCTTCTGTCATCACACTTAAGAATAAACCACAAACTCTGTGCCTAGTCAGTAGAACAAGGACTAGCATCATCCTCCTAACTTATATATTGTTCCCTTTCATATCCAAGCCATCTAACTGACCTTTAATTGAATTTTATTTGTTTTTCTTCTTTTTTCTTTTTTCTTTTACATATCGATCCCAGTTCCCTCTCCCTCCAACCCTCCCTCCTTCTTTCCCTCTCTCCCACCCTCTCACGACCCCCACCACCACCCTCCCCTCCCATCACCCCCCTACTCCATATGTATGGTGATGCCTTCTAGGAGGGGTCATCTAAATCTGTCAAGTCATTTGGAACAGAGACTAGGCCTTCTCTCCTGTCTTTAGGTTAAGGCAGTATCCCTCCATGGGGATGTGCCCTCAAAGTCCTTTTGGGCACCAGGAATACATCCTGGTTCATCTGTCCAAGGTCCCTTAGACTGCTCAGGTCTTCTAGCTGAGACCCACGTTCAGGGAATCTAAGTCTTTGTTAAAAATTTCTAACATTAGCTTTCCTGATTGGAAGATGAATGAAATTATTCACAAAAGGAACAAAAAAAGTGAGTTTGTTTTGGGAAGCATAGAATCAATGAATGTAGGCTATGGCATTTCTTTCTGGTCACAGTTCAGTTTCCCTACTTCCTCCAGGAAAATGTTCTTTGATCAGGCTCCAGCTATGCACTGCTCAACCTTCTCAACCTTGAGGGATCTGCTATTAGTGGGAAGACTCCCTCATTTGACCCAAATCTTCCTTGGGTCTTAGGAACAAAGAGGAAAAGAGAAAAACGTTTCTCCCAACACCACTGACTGAATAGGCAACAGAAAAATAAGGACTAATATAAAATACTTCTTTTATATCTTTCATTTGCAGCCTGAACCAGAGAATTTTAGTTTATCATAAATAGGAATTAAAGAATTGTCTTGGGAATATGGGTGCCATGTTCTTAAAACTACTTTCTGTTATCTGGGTGTGACAGAATATTTAGAATATTTAGGTGACCCTGAAGATATTGAAATAATGGTCTAGTTACAAATGAACTTGCTGTGTCATTTGTTGTCCGGACTCTGTGTGATGGGAAAGTGTAGGCCTTATCTGAAGCATTGGCTAGAGTAGTCTGTTAGGCTGGGCCATTTTAGCTAGCTGCTTTGAAAGTTCGTCTGGATGCAGATTTTTTTCTTTTTTTAGGAAACTACAACACAGGAATTCTGAGGGGCTAGATCACCTGGGCTACTTGTCTTCTTCATTGGTGTTTGGTTTTTTGTTCTTAAAACACACTTTTTTAAAGGTAACATACATACCTGTATTAACCCATTAACATGTATGCACAATTCAGCTAAAGATGATTTTCTGTTATATGTTTGAGCAGGTAAAAGGCATCTGTTAACTTTATAAGTCCACTTGGACTGCATAATCAAACTGTAATATAAATATCCAACCATGTCATATGAAAGGATGGCATGTAATAGTAAAGTCATGTGGACTCTGTAGCCAACGCGATGTATTGTGTCTCTTCCAGTCTTACAGCTGTTCCTATAATAGAGGGGTCAGCATATAAGTCACCTGTCTTGTATTTCTTAGTTTCTTCTCTCATGTCTATAGCCAAGATTTTCAGGAGGTCTCACCTGGTCAAATATGATCTTTATTAATTTTGAAGGAATCTGTAGCTTTTCATTTTCTGTGGAAACAAAGCCAACTCCCCCAATGCAACACAATCCCTGTCTTTCATACTGAACTTAAAACACCCTTAAAATATATAGGCTGGTTTAATTCAACAGTTTTTCATATTCTAACATCTCTTAGTATATATTGTTTTTGCTCATTAGAATTTAAAACATTAAAACTAATAACACTATATAGCATCCAGATCCCTGTGCATTTCCCATCCTTACATGGCTTATTCTGTTTGTATTACTTTACTTTCTTTAACTACTTCTTTTTATTGTTTTAAAGTATTTATTTATTTATTTATGTAGTGGCTGTTATATCCATTTTCTTTTCTTTCTTCAGTACCCATGCACATTTTCAATCACACTGTAACTTTTCAGAGGCTTTCTCAGTATAGACCTGGCTTTCTGCATGCCTTCTCTGACCATGTGAGCCAAGGCTTAAAGGGCCAGGCTACCCACCATGGAGTTCTGCTTATCACATGGCACTTGTGACTGGCTCTGCTGACCTACAACCAGCCTAGCAGGTTACCTCACTGGTTCTCCTTGCAGCTGCTGTTTGACTTTCTGTGAGACCCTAGCCTCAGTCTGGGCACTGGCTGGAAACTGTTTATATGCCACAGCTGTGGGAAGTGGGTTGGCCCACATTATGGCAGGCTTTTCTACCAAGTGCCAAGTAGCCAGCTGCTCAAGTGCTTTGCTGCACAGCAAGGCTTCTTAAAGGAGTTGCACCTCTGTGTACAGCAAGCACCAGGACTAGCTGAGAGACTGTTGTTGCTATGAGTTTGTGTTCAGCTCCATGTTTGGAACTTTTCTCAGTTTTCTCAGGCCCTAAGTAGATATCTGTGGCCCCCACTGAGCACCAAATGTAGCAGGTTTTTCTTTGAACCACCTACTCCCAAATAATGAGAGGGAAAATTTGTTACTAATTATGAAAACTTGGCCTTAGCTTGTTTATATTAATTAACCAGTTTATATTAATCTACATTCTACCATGTGGCTTGTTAACTCTCCTCCATACTGCACATCCATCTTACTCCATGTCTTGCTGGTGAATTCCTCAGATTCCTCGCAAAGTTCCTATTTCTATCCAGAATTCCTGCCTAGTCTGTCCTGCCTAGCTATTGGCTGTTCAGCTGTTTATTAATTCAATTAAAAGGTACATTCACAACGACATATCTTCACAATGTACAAAAAAGATTATCCCATACAGTGGATGATAGTGGGTGCCTGTAAAGTTCATGTTGGACCCTAAGCCCCATCATGTCAGAAAGGATTTGTCCTAGATTTAAAAGGCTAATTAGGTTACAACATCACTGGTGTGGTGGTGAGAAGGGGAATTCTACAGTTCACAATAGAGCTTGTGAGAAAGATATTAATATTGCTAACACTTTAAAGTAATTTGCTGTCATCTATATGGATTAATATTTAATTCTGAGTGGAGTGTTTGATTATGTGAGTCACAAGCGATTTCATAGTAAAAACTGACAGTTCTTTTTCTACATGTGTCTTTGGGAATTATGTTACATTTTCTTCTAATTGCATACATAATAGATAATAATATATTTGAATTAAATGACATGCTGCCTATTTTCTTTCAAATAGGAAAGAAAATGCCAAATACATTTATTATAATAAACAAATATAATTAACCAAACTAGAAACTTATCATTCAGCAACTACTTACTGAGGGGCAATAGTGCTTAAGGTACTTATGAACTATGGGGCTTCTGAGTAAATAAAAGCAGCAATGATATAGGGCATCTCTCATTTTATCTAACCAGATAAACTTTTACTTCTTCTGCACAGAACATTGCCATCTCTGATGCCAAGACAGAAATCTAATATAGTTATTAATTTTAATTGTGAAAATTATTGGATGCTGGAATGTAGAGCTTCTAACTTTAGAAAACACTCTCCTTTGCCATGTACAACACATATTTTACAAATGACAATATCTTTATTAAAATTCTGACAATATAGGTAATTTGCTTTTACACCACCACATAGGACTAGTTAGCATCCATGGCAACTACCTTGAAAATGCCTTTTGATCTCAATGAGTTGAGAAAAACAAGTGCTAACATATGTAAGGTGTGTGAGCAAAGTGTATTGGGACCAAAACCTCTGCAGATCAGGAAGCTCTTCTGTCTTTTGCACTTTTCAAAACTCAATATTCTCATGATTTGAAGGAGATTGTTAGTGAAAGGATGGAAACAATTGTCTCTGACAGACTGCATGTACCTCAGCTTAAATTTACTCAAATATGAATTTCTAATCTGGAAAAGAAAGCTTTTATTTTTGAAAGGACTACTGGCTGTCTCATATAGCTATCCCATACCAGATATGACAGATCCAGTACAATATAATAGAATGGTTTTACATGGGAAAAGTGTTTGTGATAATGAAGATGATAAAAATGGAAGCATGTTTTTGATCTAAAAATCCAGCTGGCCATGGCTTCAGGTGTGGATATTCTGGTCAGGAATATGGCATCAATTTATTACATGCATCCTACTTCCGTATCTCTTCTCATGACTGTATTGATGGTGAGTTCTTTTTCTAATTTGTATGAAGGTGTGATAGGATCAAGAGTGGCCTTGTCAGTGACAAGTCAACATCCTCTTTCATGGAAGATAAAGAAAAATAGTAGGAAGTCGGTATCTAGGGCCACTGATTCTAGTCATTTAACACTTTGATATGCAACTGAATGTTCTACATGAGACAGAGCAAGCCAAGGGGTAATACAGTGTGTGTGTGTGTATATGTGTGTGTGTGTATATGTGTGTGTGTGTGTTCATGTATGCAGGCATACCTATTTGAGCAGGCATCTTTACTAATTTAAAGAGAAGTTAAATTATATTCAATGTTACATAATTAATTTACAAAAATGTTTTGCTAAATGTCTTGTTCAGAAAAACGAAAAATAATCTTGAAGCATGCAGTCCAATATTTAGAATTATGTCACCCAATATTCTTTTTACTACAAGATGGTTTTATTATATATATATATATATATATATATATATATATATTATAAAATTTATTTTATTGGGTTACCAGTGGAACAATTGTTTATATTATTTCAAAGGGAGAAGTAAGCCCTGAAGGATATATGAACATTTGAAACACAGGAAATACTAAGATTAATCATTATTTGAAGCATGATTCTTTGGTAAGAATGAAAGTAATATTTGAATCTGCTTATAACTGAGGCTTAGTGAGTTAGACACAGTCCCACGAATCTCAGTTATTTTATAAACTGAACAAATTACTACTGGCCTGGTTTTCTTAGTAATGCATTGGTGTGTGTATAGAAAAATAAGTGGTTTGCTTTGAATGTGTGTACGAGGAGGGTGAAAAAATTCAGTTTCACTAGAAACACAACACTAGTTCACCCTCACCTATTTTTTTGATAGTTTTAAGTATCTTTTTATTTTCATTAACATATTTATATATATTTATATAGTTGAAGGTTTTTTACATGTTGAATGAAATGGATTAATAAACGAAGCATGGATTAGTACTAGTATCTCGGAATCCAGCAGCTGGATAGAATATAGGATAGACTCTCAAATGCTCAAGACTGACTTCTGCTTAAAAATATAAATATGTTGATCCTGTGTAGTTCGTGATCACCCATACTGTGTTGAAGACTAGCTTGCCAGTTTCTTGTAAGTTTGCCTTCCAGAAAGACTTACTGCTTCTACTTTCTACTCCTGAGTAATGAGTTGATTGACTCCACACTTGCAGATGCTCTGAACTGAAGGAGGACAACCTCTAGAAATTATAGGTGATTGATAAGTCAGAATACATCTATAAAGTGATTTCCCTTCACATATATATTAGATAAATACTACCCTATAACTAGACTTTCATTATAACCCCTCTGTACTGGCTGTCTTACACAATTTGTCAAGAAAGCCACTGAAATGACAATTCTTAACCAATTGTTAAATTAAAAATTAATGATAGCAACCCTAACAATCCAATAGCACAAAGTCAGTTGACAAATACTTCTAACTTCTATTAAGGATGTCTTTATAGACACTATACACTCAATTTCCTTAAATAATGAACTGTTTACTGGGTGTGAATATGGTTATTTTTTTCTGCAATTGCATGAAAGATTATGAACAACAGGCAAAACAAAGTACATGAGTATAAATGGCTGTCACCTCACTTAGTGCTCAGGAAGATATTCTCATACAAGGAATCAGTATCTATTCAATAATGGCTAGAAGGCATGTTCTGTAATACTTGGATGCTTTTTAAACTCAGAAGCAGTCTCCACAAAACCTAAGTATCAATTCTTTGTGTTTTCTTTTCCTTTTATTGATAACCTGTCTATAAAGTAACTGTCTATAAATAGTGATTTACATTTAAACAAGGTGTCCTTGTCATTTTGTGGTCTGTAACTATGCAAGGTCACCTCATTCAATAGCCAAGTCTGTGAAAGAAGTGTTCAAGAATTTTACAGAGAAAGTTTCCAGACTGCTCAAATAGCCCAGCTACCCATAGGGAATGATCCTTATATGCTGGAAATAGGATGACTAAAATTTGAAATACTACTTCTTGAGGTCTACTTTATGTTCTATTTTATTTTGATAAAAAGACTTAACTTTGATGATGGTGTGCAATCATGGAAAATACATTATGTACATATTAATGTATAATTGGATCTGTAGAGAAGCTAAGAAATTCTTTCCTACTCATTCAAAACTACTTCCCACACATACCCAGTAAAAATCATCAGTGACTAGTAAGTCAATTAATCTGCAATTATAAAGAACTGTGTTGAAATGTAGGGGATTACTACATCTGGTGAAATTCACACTGGAGTAGGACTTTAGCTAGTACTTGGCAAAGATGAGAGCTTTCAGATCTGAATAAATCTCCAGTCTGACATCTGAAGACCATTGCATGTTGTTTTATTTAATTTGAATTTCTGAAGCTGATATGGCAGAGGAGTTCTACATACACTAACATTCACTGACTTAATAATAAACCCTCTCAGGATGCACTGGACTCAAGCTCTCGCTGATCATTACTGCAATGTCAAAGTTTAAGTAAATTAGGGGAAAGGCTACAGTACTTATCCCAAAGAAGGGCATAAGGAAGGCTAGCAATCAAGCAATCAATGATCTTAAATTGGACTCAGTAGAATACCTAAAATGCATATCTTCATAATATTTTTGTCATGTAATTTCTGATTATCTAACTCCTGTCTTTGCTTGGTGATTACAGCCATCACTTCCCTTTCTCGTCTGTTTGTTCCTGACTATTCTAATGGGCTTGTTGATAGGCATAACACATCCTCAAGGCTAGAGAACATCTTTGGAAACTGGGTCTTCTCTATTTTTATGTTGTTTTAGAGGCAGAGTCTCCATTCCTGGTGGCTTTTGTTTATTTTTGCATTATATACACCAAGCTAGCTATACATGTATCTTCTGTTTGATTTCCTGTTTCTCCTTCCTATTTTTCTTAGGAGTTCTGGGCTTCCAGATATGTGCTACTATATCCACCTTTTTACATGGCATATAGGGATCAAACACAGATGGTCAGGCTGGTACATATTTTATTTGTTCAAGGAGCCATCTCTCAGTCCTTTGTTTTAGTTTCTTTTATCCTAGCACCTGCTCATCACATGCTAACTTTTAGTTCATTTTACTTTATTAATATTTTATTTGTTCTTTGTCTCAGCTTTAGCTTCCCTCAAATAGATTTATTACATAATACATAAAATATAGTTACTAAATCAACAACTGCTTCAGGTTTAATGATAGTCTAAGTTAACTATAATTGGAATAAATTGATAAAGTAACTCAATTTATATAGAAAGAAAAAGATAAAAAATGTTCCAAATCACAGGAGTTACATTAAATTATAATTTAATTGCAACATGTATTAGTAAATCAAATATAAATAATATAATGTTTCTTAAAATAAGTGACATTAAATCTCTAATATTGAGAACAGACTTTTAGCAAATTATTTACATATTTTTAACAAAACTAATTATATGTTGAAAAAAGTTTGACTTATTCTTCATAATTAAAAAGTAGATAAATTTGAATGTTTGACATGATTAACTTTTATATGAAAATAATTCTTATAATTGAATGGTTTTGATTATAAACTTCTATATGATAGTTCTTCCCTGGAGAATTACAATGCTTCCTCTTTGGTGCCTTCATTAGACAGAGAAACCTCATCATGAAAATGCTTAGAGTATAATAGGGTTGGCCCTACTCAGGCTATCTAAGTAGTAGCTTTAAAGGGTAGAGTTTTTTCCAGAACAAAATGTGTTAAAGTATAACTGTGGTTGTCTATACAGTGACTCACAAGCACACCACTGCTTGAGAACAGATGTTATTTTTAAAAGAAGGCATTATTCTTTTTTTTTTTTTTAAGCGAAGTTGTGATTGAAAGTTAGTGTTTAGAGAATCTTATAAAACAGCAGTATGAATCTATTTGAATTACCAAAAAGACAGTTCACTATGAGCAAAGGGGAAAGACATGCATTATGCAGATTCTAAACAAATAAATATGAGGCAAAACACATCTTAATAGTAGCTATCATTAGAGTCAACCTAAACATAATTTAGTCTTCTAACAATAATTATAATTTAGTCTTCTTTATTAGCGTAGCTAATAAATCTTTTAAAATGCTTGGCAAATTATTGACTTTTCAAAACCTCCAAAAAAACTTTTGTACTTGTTAAGGGGTTTATACTATAGAAGAACAGAATCATAAACACGTACTTTTCTATTTAAAAATGACTTTTCTTACTCTTTAGTACAAATTATATACTTACTAAATGATTTCTTTCTCCTTTTCTTATACATAACAACATAACCAGATCTATATTTTGTTCAATACAATGCTACTTTATTATTTGATTTCTCTGACCTGAGATCTATATCATCCTCATTTGTGTTCCCATACAATGGGTCACCTAGAAGTAAAGGTAACAAGGTCAATTTCATAATATGTGGGTAATAAAACTATTGTTTCTACTGTAAAGCACATTCTGTACAGATCAGGGAAGCTTGCTAGCAATTAGGAAGGGAGCTAAGTCAGTCTACTGATGTTAGTCAGTGTTTCTGCCACAGGCCTTATACTTCACAAAAAGGAACTCTGTTAATTAAAAGTCAAGCTCCAGACTAGAGCTAATCATAGGTAATTTTTTCCTGATAAGAAATACATACAGAGTACACCCATTTCTGCCCTGTAATAGTGGACCACATCACATGAAAAGGGAAAATATGGCCTAACAACAATATTCCAGTAACAACAAAGACAGTGTGACCCCTTGATATCAATGATGTAAAACTGTAATCACATGGCTCAATATTTAGGTTCAATTTCTTGTTCTTGCTTTTTTTTTATTATTATTATTCTATGCTATTTCTTGGCTGCCTGAGTTAATGAATAACAGAGCATGTCTTATATTTCACTTATGATTTCCAGATGCTTTTTTTAAATCTAAAGTTTTTTAATACAAATAGTGAAACTGGAAGTTTTGAGGAGATGCAATGTTTTAAAAGTTTGCATTTGGCATCTGTTTCTGGTAAGATATCAAAGTGAACAGAACAAGAACATAGTTAGCGTGGAGATCTTTATCAGAATGCAATGGCCAAATACATCAAATGATTGGATTAAGATTTGCTTTCTGTTTATAAAAATCTGTGTACTTTGTAGGAAAAGATCAGAAAGCATGAATATCGATCATGAGCTAGCTAGATGACCTTTTGTTAAGTGGATGTAACCGTACTGAGCATAATATAATTGATTCCTGCAGCTCAGTGGAGGAGAGAAAAGGCTGCTTTCTGGCTCTGCACTTTGGATGCAGGCTGCATCTGCTCTGTGTGTCTTTTCTCACTGGTTCCCATGACACAGTCTGTTCATCACTCTGAAATCACTCATGCAGAGCAGAAAGAGAACTTCCACCTCCAAGCCAATTTGGAATTTTTTTCTTTTCAGATAATGTACAAAATTAAGTGAAGATGCAAGAATGACTACAAGCACAGGGAAGAACTGTTCGGTTTATGTTTGTTTGATTCAAAATATCCTGCCACGAAAAGAAATGTTTGGCTTGTAATTTGCTTTTCCTGGAATCATTTAACATTATAAGAGTTTTGTGTTTTTAGAATGTATCAGGTAGGTATCTAGAGTGTGTACGAAATAAACACTGGAGTATTAAAAACCGGAACAGAAATGGGAAATTATTTGTAACATTGTTGCAACTATTATTTTTGTGAGTTGTCTGCATCAAACAATTAAATATGTCTTCTGATACATATCCACATTATTTACTTCATTTTCACAATTTATTATTGCCTTTGGTGATAGAGTTTTCATTTGTGTGGCTTCCTTAGAAGGTTTTATAAGTGCGTGTTTAATACACATGTGTCTTCTGATATTGGGAAATTTTTAACCAAAATATTTCAGAATCACATTAGCCCAAACAATACTGTTGGCGGAAACCAACGTTTCATAAAAAGAAAAGACGTTTCTTTAAAAATAATGAGCTACTTTATTAACAACTTTATATCAATTGCAAGGTTTTTAAACTATTTTTCAAGTTTCCCCAATGCATGTATTCTTCTCAAACTCCATCATGATGCATAAAACATCATTATCCTTTTTCTGGAACTCAGTTTGTAAAATACTCCTTCCCACTAGTACAAAAGGTGGTTATAAAGGAGGAATATAGGATGCTTCTCTTGGAGTTTCGACTTCTGAAATGCTTCTTCCTTTGGAGGAGTGATGCCATGCCGTTATGTAAATCTCATAGGCTCCTAACTATTGTTTTCAAGCTGAGTGAAAACTGATTCTCTTGCTTGCCGCCTCCCTATGCAGGCTTTAGCCTGCAAGATCCCCTAGGGAGACACTCTAGAATCCCCAGCCTGCATTAGAACACAGCCTGAATTTACAGCTCTGAAGTGTAACTGAGATTAGACAAATTATATACATGATAATTAATTCTTTGGGGAAATTTAAAAACAAACTTAAGTACAAATAAAATCTAGGAATGTGTGTTGTCGCTTAATTCTATTCATTAACAGAATACATTTACTTTAATTAAATAACTGGGATTCTACTGGAATCTTTTCTTGGTAATTCTTCACATTAACATATATATGAAAATAAATGCTATGGTTATCTCCAGAGACAAACTACACATCAATAACAGTGAAGCAATGATTCTGTGTGTCCAAGGTATTTACACTTAGAAAATGAATCCAAAATATCAGTAAGGGAGCATTGCTACAGTGGAAATCTACTGGGCTTCAACTATTTCTTTATTCCTAATTTGAATTCTTTAAAAGCTTAGTCAATTCAACTTCAAGGACTATGAAATGCTCAGAGCTATAATGTAGCATATCAATGCCAATTAAGTCATTAATAAAAGAGAAATGAAGGACACTTACAGCCTTTTTCATTGCCTCCAAATAGAATGCATCTTATTGAGGAAGTTCAGAGGGAGACTATACATCTTTGAGAATTCAAATATTACTAGAACTCTTAATTGCAAAATCAGCCCAAGTTTCCTTGGCCTGGCTCACTTTATCGATTCTATATCATGAGCTATTCTCACCTTCATTCTCCTCTTGTTGTCATTTAATAATCAAATGTACACATATTTCTAGAGCCCCAGTGCTCAGCCATTCATAGGAGAGCAGCTTCCGCTGACATCAATTGTGAGCAAAATGGGTGTGTTTCTGATTTAGCATGGGCTGGAGTTTATCAGATCATTCTGGTTCTTTCAGGCTAACAATTTTAATTTCAGACAAGCCTGGATCTTGCTTACGTACATCTCTTTCTTGATTTCTTGATGAATAGCTCAATGTGGCATTAACATTATTTCGATAGCCAAGATATAGTGAACTGTAACTAAATGCCCCCACCACATTAAGAGAGCTCTGCAAAAAAAAAAAAAAAAAAAAAAAAAAAAAAAAAAAAGAAAAGAAAAAAAAATTGAAGCAATTGTTTAAAAAGAGATTAGAAGAAGAGTCCCCATCGGAGTATTGAACACATTATCCTATGAAACAAATCACTGCTTTCATTAACTCTTCTCCATCCAGAGTTGAATATTGTTTTGAAGAATAAAATCAAAATTAGCAGTCATTATTAAAACGGCCTAAAATCCAAGCTAAGATTTTATTTTCTAATACTGTCAATTAACTGATAATATATAGGGATTTCAAGAATATTACTATAGTTACTAATATGGAAAATTTCTATGTATGACAGTAAGAAAAACAAATGATAGGACTGTTTTAGAAATCTCTCAGGTTACCCCACAACAATTATGAATGCACTGATGTTCAGAGCTCAGCACTTTGGATGATCCCTTGAAAAGATTTCTAACTGTATATGTCTAGTGCAAGTCCTAACTTAATATGAACATTGAGGGGGACTAGTTTTAGCTTCCTTTGTAGTTATATAGTGGGATGCAGCATGTAATATCAGAATCAGATATATTGTATTTTAGAGAATTTGTCAAATGCAACTTTATTTCTAGCTCAAAGATCAGGTTTTTCTGATCAGCTATCAAGAACTTATAGTTAGATCGATTCAGAAGATAATTCTGAGCCTTCAAATGCATTTAAGAGTTCTCTATAAAATCTTTCTTAACTGAAAAGCTCAAATAGAGGTGTAAATAAACTTACCAAAGAGTAAGTAAGATTAAATGTGCCAGAAGAAGAAAGGATACTTCAATTCATTAGCTTAATTGCGAGCAGCATTTAAAAATACAGGTGGAGAGAAAATCTTTTAAAAGAGCAGTGGTAATTGTTCAGACTCAAATTCATTGAGGCATAATTTAAGCCCAGAAAAATGTACGGTTTGTTGCTGCTGTTTGTTTGTTTTGTTTTCATTGTTGTTGTTGTTTAGTATACAGTTAAATTTGACAGATATATCACATTGTGTAGCTTTGTCAGTCAAAATGTAGAACACTTAAATTATTCCCCACATTCTCTTTTTATATGCCATTTACCTCTTGTTTGATTTCTAATAATGACCAGACCAGACATATTTAAAGACTTGGATTTCAGAGTCATATAAGCAAGTGCATAATAATAAAACTTTTAAAAGTATTTTTCCAATAGTGTTATTTTCCATCCCCATAAAATGTTCATAAGAGTTCCTGAATTTGAAAGAGATTTATTTAGGTTTTTAGTTCTTTATTTATTTATTTATTTTTTAATTTCTGTGCATGGGTGCCTGATGCTCCACCCCAAGATAGGATGTTGAATCATATAGAACTGAAGGAATGGAATGTTTTATGTTCACATGTGGGCATTGGTAATCAAACCCAGGTCCTCTGCAAGAGCATCCAGTAACCCTAAGTCTACACTGAGTCATTCTCCAACCTTTCATTCCTTTTGTTTGGCAGTATCAAAGCACTTGAGAACCTCCTAAGTGAACAAAGATAGCTGAGTCACCAACAATACATTAGCCAACTGAATCCACAATAGAAATATAAAATCATTACCAGATGATGTTGTTATAGGAAGTACTAGGTTGTTTGGTGATCTGGATCGTATAGTTCACTGAATCATAAGGCAGAAACTGAAAATCTATGTGGTTGTTGAACAAATTCAGCAAAACAAAGGCACTTAACAAGTCATGTGACGACTCAGAAAGCTGAGATCTAGGCAAGTCTATAGACTCTGTTCCACACACTGTTAATATCATACTTTCTGAATTGCATCCTTGAAACTCCAACATCCATGATTTTGGGAGTGTCTTCACTTTTTTTACTGAGCACTCCTTTATCTCTTCATTCTTACCCTTAAACCTCAATTTAAAATATGGTTTTTAAAACCCAAGTAAACAATACTTAATCTCAACATAAAAGATTACACTGATAATGACACTTTGGTGTGAAAAAAAAACAAAGTTTAACCCCCACAAAGAAGACAAAAAAAATTAAATTAAATTTTAAAAGTCTATTCTCATATCATAAGCACCAAATCAGTGTTCTCAGCTACACCTACAATACAAGAAAATGATAGGTAAAGGCAGATAGCTTTGGAGAAAAACATTTTCTCTATTTTAAGAATGTATCACATTCTACACAGAAAATCACCAGAGAAATTATGAGAAACTTTCAAAGAGGCAAAATCCCAGCAGGCTTAATTATTGTTGTTGCTTTTCTCTGCTTCAGAACAACTGTAGCAAAAACTGCATAGGCAAATAGTTTAGAACAAGAGGAACCTTGGTTACAAACTAGTGAGTCAGTAGATTTGGAGGGGCTGTATCTTTACTTTTGTTTTCCTACCTTGTCAGTGTGGACCCCGGGATGAGTCACACCTGCAAGGCATTCACATCCCTGATGAACTGTACCTGTTACCTGTTTCCTTTGTCTTGTATAAGAATAGAAATTTAAATTTAACAATAGCAAATTTTATGCAAATATAAATTAGAATTAAAACCACAGTTAAGTTAGGATTTATTTATTACTTATTTAAGTTACTCTGTTTTATGTTTATGTGCAAGTATTATTTTGTGGTTATATACTGAAGAAGTGGCAGCGTACCTTTTGCACATTTGTTAATCACCAGAAAGAAGGTGAATGCAGCTAACCCTTTTTAGATACTACAGCAAAATGTAGTAGAACTGGTCAGTTTTCAAGTTATTGATATATGACAATTTTCACATATCTGTTATGTCTATAAATCCATCTCACTATGTCCTTATTCATACTGCAGATTTTAATTCCAAAGCCCTTTTTAATACAACAAAGTTGAAATAGAAGAGATAATATTTACATATCTTTGAAACTTGCAATTGTTCCATTCCCAAAGACAAACATGGTGAAAGTGGTATGTGGACATTAATGCTGTCAATTTGAAGAGTAGAATGAAAGCTATCCAAGAAATCCAGTTTAATTTGAGCTTTTGAGCTTTATCTTTCATAAATAAAAACATCAAAGGACATTGGTTAAGAAAATACCATTCTCCTGCTTTGGATATTTTAACATTCTCTCTATTTTTTGCCATTATTCTGATTAACTTGTTCTCCATCTCAGTAGAGTGTCTAACTCCTTATGTATCTTATAAAAATTATACATATCATATTTTGACACATAATATTTTGTTAATACATTGAAGACTTTATAGATATATTCAATATGTTAGGAGCATATTCACCCAATTCGTTCTCCTAGCTCCTTCCAGATCCTACCATCCATCTCCCTAGATAACTTCCAACTACATGTCTTCCTCTTTGTCCCTTCTCTCTCTTTATCACTTCTTCCTCCTCCTCCTATTCTTCCTTTTCTTTGTCTTCTTTAGAACATCATCCCCTTGGAGATGTTTCAGACATGTTGTCTGTAACAGCTGGCTCTTAAATTCATCACATCTATGATGGCCCTTCGTTCAGGGGTATCATACAGATGTCACATTTATGATTGGATATACCATGGATACTTATTCTCTGCACTTTTACAATGAGTTTCTGCTTTAACCAATAACTACTGTACTACAAAATATCTCTGATGATATTTGAAACCTGCAATATTGTATGGGTTTAAAACTAAAATTTAGAAGGCAGTTTTATTCTTAGTCCATTTAGCAAAGTAATTATAGAAGGTTCATCTCTGGGACCTATGAGCTCCCTAGCTATGGATTCTTGGACAGATTTACAGTACCAAGCATGTGTTTTATACTGTGAAAAGACTACTAAATTTAACCATAAATTGGCTTGTTACCTCATAACATTTATGACATTATTGCTCCCGTGGAAATATTTTGCTATTCTGGTCATGATTATAGCCACCAGGGTTCACATGCTAGTTCTGACACTCAACAACCTGCATTACCATTTCTGGTCAATAGCAGTTTGGTTTCTTCATATCCCATGACCAAAATGTGTGGTGTCTTCAGCAATACATTATGATGTATGTCAAGATGTGCAATATTTTGTCAAATATATGTCAAAATAAACAATACACGTTGTTTAGCATTAAGCTCTGGTTAGCAATTAAGAATAGCAGCAATAGCTTGCACTATTTGGGAGGAATTTCCAAGACATCCTTGATGAACAACATGAGGGAAGATGTCCCAAATGTGAAACTGAGGTTTTTATTTGACAACCTATGGCTTTTGGAAGGAGCATAATCTCATGAATAGGGTAACTCCATTCATCTATTTGTATGCTATAGATTGATATGTGAAGCTTATAAAATAGCTTTCCATATTGTGTTTTCAAATATCCTTAGTGTTAATTATTCCTTCCCTCACCTCTTCCTATGCCACATACTCCCCATTTAAACCTCCCTTCCCATTATTTCCTTTATCACCTTGTATCACTTGTGGTCTACTAGTCCCTTCCTTTAATAACTTTCTCAACTCTCCAATCCATTGACATTTTTTTCTAGCTTCTTGTTTCTACAGATTCTCCAAAGTAAGCAAATTTAGTGATTTGGCAAAGGATCTGCATGTACAGAAGAACAGGCTGAATCTGCCCTTTTGTGTCTAGACCTAGAATATTCACTACTTTCAGGTTCCACATTGAAAATTTCATTATTTCACTTTACAGCTGTGCATCTATAGCACATTTCAATTATCCATGCATTCAGTTGATAGACATTAAAGATGATCTTACCTCCTAGCCCTTGGAAAAACAGTATGATCATGGATGTGTATGTGTCTCTAGAGTAGAATTTGAAATTGTTTTGGTATATGCCTGGGAGAATTACCCGAAGCAAATTCATGTTGTAACACAAATCAATAAATGACCCAGAGATTGATATTGGGGTTCAAGCTACAAGCTACAAGCTAATATCAAAGAAGCAAAGCATCTGACGACTAGCTTCTTACTGCTATCTTAGGTTGACCCTGTCTCTAAGAGCTCTCACCATGTCCAGACTGTAACCTCTTCTCAACATGGCTGGCGAATGAATGCCTCATACTAACTACTGAAGTCCCTCCCTGATTTTATCTTTTATACCCTTCTAGTGCTGGGATTAAAGGTGTGTCCTCTGTTCCTGTTTTAGACTGATTCAATCTCGTACTTCCCTGGTGGCCTTAAACTCAAAGAGATCTGTCTACCTCTTAATCCTGAGTCCTAAGATAAAAGCTGTGTACCATCACCTCCTAGTTTCTGGCTGTTGGGATTAAAGGTGTGTGCCTTGTTTCTATGATTTGTGGCTGACTTTGCTTTCTGAATCATCAGACAAGCTTTAATAAATCATTAATATATCACCACATTTTATTGTTGTTGTTGTTTCCTTTTTTTGGAACTGCTACACTAATTTCCACAATTACAACAGATTGTATTCCTATGAACAATAAACATGGTTTTAAGACCTCACATATATTTGTAAATGTTATTTATTTTGTTTCATTTGATTATTAATTGAAAGTCAAGATTAATGTATTTAAAAATCACAGAAATATTGATTATGTTTGGAAATATGACCATGTAAGTCCACTCAATTTTTTAATAAAATTTAGTATGAAAATGTGATTTGATTACCTATCCTATTCAAAGTTTATAATTTTGCATGCATACCTATTGTGATTTCCTTCTAATAATTATACAAACATAAGATATCGTATCCATCTTTAGTCTTCTGTCCATCATCAGTACCTTTCTTAGAAGACAAACATAGCAATTAAAATTAGTCATGCTGGCAATGGAGGGATAGCTCAGCTGTTAAAAGCCATGCTTACAACCATAAATATTTTAAAATTAGTCATGCTGTTACTTGTTTATTTTTATATTTATCAAAAATAATGTAAATAGTTTTTAAAGCAAAAATATTTTTTAAACTACAATGAAAAATACCCAGTTTTTAAAAATTAACTAAACAAATTTATTATCATCATTACATTTGTGCTGAGTATCTATTAGACCAACACTTCTAAATCCATAGGTCATGAACACTTTGGCAAACCTCAAACTCCAAAATTACTTAGGTCATGATTTATAACAGCAGCAAAATGATAGCTATGAAATAGAAATAAAAATAATTGTGTAGTTGGGGGTCATTACAACATGAGGAAATGTATTAAAGGGTCACAGCATTAGGAAGGTCAAGAAATACTATATCAGAGGGTCCTAGTATTTAATTTTTAAGAGATTAATATTTTTGAAAGCCATTTACTACATTTAAGGATGTATCAAATACATCACTAGGGAAACAATATTGAAGAAATCCTACAAATACTTAATCTACTTACTGATAATTAGTATTATATTAGTAACTGATATGCTTCAGTAATTAAATAGTTCTTCACTGAAACAGCCCACTTAATTCTAAAGATACTAATTCTAATATTATGTACAATATATACTCTAATATTTAATCCAATTATTATGTTTTCTCAATATGTAGAGGGTTTATATTTCCTTAAAAGCTGCTACAAGTTTCCAGTAACATCCTACAGGAAGGAAAATCATAAAATAGCATCTCTTAGAAGCTCAGAGATGAGAAGAGCCAGAGGAGTTAGCAGAAGCCCTGGTTCTGTAAGGTGATTTAGCATATGAGCTATGGCTCCCAATAGACAGTCCAGAACACATATATCAAAGAGCAAGCTTGAGTTCATATGCTAATTGTAGAATTACAGTATTATAGAATTCATTCTTCTGTTTCTGTGGATTCAACCCAGGAAGCCCTGAAGTGAACTTTCCTCTCTTGACCTTTTATTATATTAATATCTCAAACTGTACAACTGCCTACTGACAAGACAATGCCTTCTTTGTTTTCCACCTTATAGGATAATAGTTCTGTATCACTGGGCAGAAGCCTCTCCCTCAGAATGACTATGGTTAAGTGCTATTGATCATCTATCCAGTTGCTGTTCTATCCTTGGGCTAACACAAAACCTGTCACATAAAGAGTCAACAATAAATATTTAGTGAATAATTAAGTGAATAAAGACATGAAATTTGTCCTGTCTGCTCTGCTGCACAGGTTTAATTCTCAGAGTCTATGACTGCCTGAGAAGCACTCTGGCAAAGGAGCAATCCTCTTGCAATGTGCCCCTCCCCTTATGTGCATCCTCTCTCATGGGAGAAGCACCTCCCATTTTGCTTCAGAAAGGCTCTTGTAACACAGACTGTTGCAAGAGTAAATGTACAACACAATGTGTTGACAGAAATTGAAATGGGAAATACTTTTGTGGAAAGCTGACATTGCATTACTTTATCTAAGTCATACATTCCTCACTGACCATATGCTCAGTGTTCATGAACATATGTTTGGTTTTTTTGCTCCCTAACTATTGCATAATGGTAAATTTTTCACAGAATTCTGAAACAGTGTAATTCTTCTGTTCAGTTATCATTGCCCCAGAAACAAAGCTGAATATATTTTAAATAACTTTTAAAAAAATTGGAAACAAGCTTGTTTTACATTGTCAATCCCAGTCCCCTCACCCTCCTGTCTTCCCCTGTTTCTCCTACCAACCCCCATCCAATCCCCTTTCTGCATCCCAGGGAAGGTGAAGCCTTCATTGGGGAATATTCAAACTATGTCATATCATTTGGAGCAGGGGCCAGGCCCTCCTCCATGTATCCTCTATGTGGATGTCCCTTTATGTGGAATGGTCTCCCAAAGTCCATTCGTATACTAGGGATAAATATTGATCCATTACCAGAGGCCCCATAGACTGCCCAGTCCTCCCAAAAAACACCATATTCAGGGACTCTGGGTCGGTCCTATGCTGGTTTCCCAGCTATCAGACTAGGGTCCATGAGCTCCCCCTTATTCAGGTCAGCAGCTTCTATGGGTTTCTCCAGCCTGGATATCTTTTATAATGTGCTATTCAAAGAGGGCAAGGGAGGTTTGACATGAAAGCACATGTGCTATTGCAAAACAATGAAACTGACATTTACAAGGAAAGAGGTGTGTTTCATGTTGGGATGGGAGGTTAAAATTACAAAGGATAATGTCCTTTTGTCATGAGTATGCTCAATCTGAAACTGTAGCACACTGTTATCAGCTGGCAATATATCAGAAATTAAATTCATAACTGCTTGTAGAACTAGAATAGACTCATCCTGAAGCTCTATGTTCTGGGAAACTCATAGTTAAAAGACATGCATTTTAGAAGATGATCTTTGTCTTTAACATTAAAAGTGTCACATCTGTAACAGTCTGTGATTATGTGTTTTATTTTTATTTATTTATTTATTGCAACAGGGTTTCTTTGTGAAACAATCCTGGTTATCCTGGAACTCATTTTGTAGACCAGGCTGGCCTCCTACTCACAGAGATCCAACTGCTTCTGCCTCTGGTGTGCTAGGATTAAAGGCATGTACCACCCTACCACCTCCTGGTGATTATATGATTTTTGACACAATGTGTATGGTACTAATTACAGAAGTCACTGCAGCATCTTAAGACTGATGATTTAAATCTAACACACATCAAATCTAACCACAAGCCACTTCAGTGAGATTATAATTAAGGAATATTAGCCATTTTTTAGGTGTTTCTGCTATAAAAAGTCACTCACTGACCAACTTCAATCTGTACAGGTCCTAAATATGAGGGACAGAGAAATGATGCTCAAACAGGGAAAGCCAAGCAAATGGATATTTCTTATGATATGGGAGATTATTTTAAGTTGCCAAGTTCAGAAAAGGACCACCATAGTTGTCCCCACTATTGTTACTGGTAAATTATGTCCATTAAAAGCAGCACGTGATTGTTTAATGAATAAAATGAAATAAAAAGGCTTCCTAGCTCATTTGGAGAATGTAGACTTTGAAAGTGTGCATAAATAGCCTTATTTGTCTGTACTATTATAAAGAATCTTCCTGAATTCTGAATAAAGCCATCTGTTGCTATTTATATGTCACAAGAAGGGAATTTCAAATCAAAGAATTTATTCAAACTTCCTTCTGCATTCCACTCCCTCTACACACACACAAACACACAGACACAAACGCACACAGACACACACACACACAAACACACACGCACACACACACACACACACACACACACACAAAACCCTGCTGCTTTCTGTTTTGTTTTCTTGTTTCCAATGCATCTTTGTCAACCAAACCTGTGAGGAAAATGAGCAAGCCCAGATTTTAGCAGCAGCAATGCTTTTCCTTTATTCTTTCTGTGGGACTGAGTTTGGCCCCAGACTATTGTACTCTTTGATACTGCAGGAAGAGGTCCGAGTAAACAGTAGCATTGGCTGAACAGCTAAATAGGCAAACATTTTAATGTCTCATCTCCATATGTCTTTACTATTACAGAATCTTATGCCTCTCATATGATTTTATGTACAGCTTTATGCTTAATCAATCCTCAAGCATTTAGTCTGAACCTGCTTCAATGGAAAAAGGGAGCTTTAAGTGGGTGTCAGCTTAGTTCAAAGCTTAGGAAATAATGGTCTGTGGACTCAGACCCAATTCTAAGAAAAGGAAAGAAACATAAAAAAAGTGGTTTTAGCATTTTATTCCTCTGAGTCCACCATATTCCTTCCTTGTGACTCTGTACTCCTGTGTTTGCTGTACCTTATTCAAATTCTGCTCCCTATGCCCTCATTCTTGCTTGTCAGTCTTCAGAGACTTGCAGATTCAGAATTACAGATTCTACATCCCAAAAATAATTCCAACTGTCAAATCCTATAGTCTGAATTAATATCCTTTAGTGTTATGGAAATGAATAGATGTTTGAAAATGCAATCTCCGATAAGGTAAAATCACTAACAACAATAAATTCCAGGAAACTACAGAAACCTGTAATGAGTTGCCTTTGCTTATTAATTTGATGGAATCATTGTGAAAAGATTTTATTTCTCAGTAAAAAGGCAGTAGTAGATATTATACTGGCTTACATCTCCGATTAAGTGACATAACACAAATGGTTAAGTGGTAATTGCAAAGCTAAGACTCTGGAACACTGAGACATAGTATGATAAAATACATAAACCACTCGACACAACTCACTCCCATTTATAGGTAATCTTGTTATTCTATACCTTCTGGAATTTGTATTTAATAATGTGGCTCTTGATTTAAAAATAGCTCCCATCTATCTGTGTATGTGCATTGTTTTCTGTGCTACATAAATATAAGAGTTTCTATCTTCACCACTCAGAGAGGCTGTTAGAATGGAGATGTTCCAAATGTGTAGGAGGCAAAATGAAGTTTCTCTGCACTTCCTGTGCCATTACTGTTTTTTTCTTTTTTGGTCACAGCATATATTGGTTTGGAAACGTATTACGTGCCGCAAGACACTTCGGGCTCTTTGTTGTTGTGAGATAGAAAATGCCCATGACACAGTTCTGAATACATGCAAGCTGGGAGTGATACATCACTCCTAGGTCAAGAGCTCTTCCCCCTATCTCTGAGCTGCAGGCAGCGCAGAAGAATAGTTAAAGTATATGTAGAATGGACAGATTCTGATACATAGGCAGAGACTTGATAAAGGTATCTACTGCTTACCCTGTGCCTTGGAATCTCCAAATATCTTAGGATTTCTGAGACAGTTTGTGAAGATGTCTAAACCAAGTTTCATGTTTTATAAGTATGGATAATTCAAAGATCATGTTTATAACATAAATACAGAGTGAATGGGGATGAATTCAGTCATACAATCTAGCCATATATTCTCTTTAATAATAATGGAATTTTTGCTTGATGTTCCTTTTAGAACATAGTAATGTTATAGGTATTAGAAAGAACTTCTTGAAAGGTCTCAATTCTCTCAATATTGTTTGATTTTCTTTTTGGAACTTATTCCAGACATGTTTTAATGTATGTACATAGATGAATATGTTATGTTATACAGTACAAACAGACTAAATAAATTTTACATGCTTTTTGTTTATATGTATATGCTATTAACTAATGAAAACTTTATTAACTGGAATTTTGAGTACTTATTTTAAGAAAAAAATCAGTTATAAAATTCTATGAAATCTCTTTTCTAGAAAGAGGCAGTCACACCTTTTGCTGCAGCAGTCCATGGATACAATAGGAGGCTCAAACTCATCCTCACCTACTTTTGAAAGGCACTTGTGGATTTTCTTTCTGAAAATTGGGCCAAAGTAATTTTGTTCTATTTTGTATTTGCTCCCTATCTCAGCATATTTAATAGCTTCCGTATCTACTATGTAAAGTTGAATTTTCTTTATGCATTTTTAAATTACCTTCTTCATATACCCTCATCGTGGTAGTTGGTGATTTAATGAACAAATCCACGTTCATTAAATCTGTCCAATTGTTGTTACATAGATGTCAATCATGTCTTCTTTTAGACTGCCACTGCAAATAGCTTTCTCTTTTATTTTGTCATTGTCAGTTTTCAGTTCTTTTAGTCCATGGTCATATAGTAGTCCTAGCCCTTTTCAACTTCATTTACCACTCTAGGTAGACCTTTCTAAACATTTGAACTCCTCCCTAAATAACAAGCAAAAAAATGTAGCTATACAGTGCATGATACAGTAAATGATAAGGATGGTATCAATGGAATGCAGATAACCAAGAGCAATATTAAGTGGTATTGGGCACATATTAAACATCCACTCAGTGAGAGCTTTTCTATTTTTTGTCACTGATCAAGCCCCACTATAATCTGACCATTTATTTCATATGGAAGAGTTCATTTGAGCAAGCCCCTCTCATGTAGTATCTCCCCAGATACTTGTACTACAAGCCACTCTGGGGAAAGACGCAATGATGCAAGAGGAGACTATTGAGTTAGGATCCTGGCAATTGCCAGACATTGGTCAAAATCTGATTCTTCTAACTCTCAAAGTGGTTCTTTAGGAGTTCCTTTTTAATTACTTTGAAGTGGCATTGCTAAGTGGTGATTCTTCTCTGAGGGACCGCTCACTAACCCATGATATTTTGTGTTGTCTAAGTGATAAAGTAACGGTCTTCCTTTACTGCTGAACACCATAACACGTATTGATACCATGGGATAATCAGACACAGAAAAGTAGCACCAGAAAAAAAACATACACAAACAACCCTGCATGACAGAAAACATTTTGTGGTATAGATTTTTCACTATTATTGCAGTTAGTTAGTCTACATGGAGTGACTTTTGCCAAAATGCTTTAATGTCAAATTTAGTTATATGAACTTTAACTGTTTCTTTCTATACTTTTCCTTGCCAGTGTTCCTTCAATCAACAATTATTTGAAAATCAAGGAAACACTTGCATTTTAAACTTTAAAACTAAGAATTTTGAAATTAGATTGCTAAGGAAGTAAAGCTGTATAATTTGACAAGTAGATACATAAATACTTATTTTTCTCTGTTAAATCTACTTGAATGGGTTTTATAGAAGAGTTTCTATCATGTTTAGAAGTGCAGTTATGTAACCAGAAAGGAAAATGGTTAGTTGCTAGTTTTTTTGTTTGTTTGTTTTGGTTTTGTTTTTTTTTTCTAACTGCTTGTTTGTCTTGCAAACTGGTACTAGTCACTGACACACATAGTCACTGATATTCTTCTAACCTTGGCACTGGAGAGAACCTCCTGGATTCCCAATGTTTTCCATCCCTCTGAATGTGACTTTTGTGTTACTTGGCAGTTACCTGACTATGCTTTCTGTGTTATCTGTAAAAATAGTGCTAAAATCATTTTAGAACATGTAGCTATGCCTCTGGTTTTAATGAACAGTTAGCATATGTTGCAGATTAAATTTAGACATTAGTTAATGAAGTAACAAGTGACACAAGTCAACTGGTCCATGAAAACTCCAAAGAACCATACTTTATGGAAAAGTACAATAGTATGTTTACAAATATACACAAAATAGGTGTATTAACAGCGAAAATATTAATTTCAGAGAATATAACTAATTTGTTTATCTATGAAACTATTTACATTATTGTTTTTCTATGATTTATAAGGTTATGAAATAGCCCAAAGGCAATGAATGATTAAGACAGTCCTGGTGAAATGGCCAGAAATGTAGCTGTTGGCTTGTTTTAAGAAACTAACATGTAGGTTGGAGAGATGGTTCATGGTTAAGAACACTAGATGGTCTTCCTGAGGTCCAGACTTCAGTTTTCAGTTCTCAGCAACCACATGATGGCTCACAACCATCTGTAATGAAATCTGGTGCCCTATAGGCAGACCACTATACATAATAAACAAACAAACATATAAATAAATACATAAGAAACTAACATATATCTTATATGAGTAATGAGAAAATATTCCTATATTTTATATGTTTTTGCTTTTTAGTACATCTGTTCCACATGATTGCACACTCATGACCTACCATTGCAATTGCATGTCTTGGAAAAGCCTTTTCCTCTATGGATATGCATCAAGTTTTGTTTTCTTTTCCTCAATATTTCAGCCCATAGAAGAAACTTAGATTTTTTTCACTTATTGTTATTTTTATAACTCATAGGAACCCCAAATTGTATTCATTTTGTACATTGTAATATTTTAATTCTCATGTATATTACATAATACTTCTATCATGTTAAACATGTTTAACTTCCCAAGGCTGGAGAGATGGCACAATGATTAAAAGTACTTAATGCTCTTCCAGAGGACACATGTGTGGTTTGCAATACCCTAAGAGGATAGCTGGTAACTGCCTGTGACTGTAGCTTGGTGCAGCAATTCCTTCACTGGCCTCAACAGTCCTCAAAATTACCCATGCATATGGCACTAGGCTTCTACATTTAGCACACTAAAATAGTACTGCTGATTGAACACTCTCCCCAGTTTTCTCCACAGTCTCTGGTAACTACTATTCTATTCTCAACTTTTATGAGACCATCATTTATATGTATGTATGATAACACAAAGAAAAGCTTCAAAAGCTTCCCATTAAATTCCCCTCTCACCATATCTTAAACATGTTAAGTTCAGATTTTGGGATGTGTGCAGTGCAGAGGGCAAAACCGAAGTGCAATGCTAGGAAGCATACATGATGCTGTCTTTTAAGTTCCATTGCTATTGACACAATAGTCTCTCAGGTTATAAAATTTTTTGAGTACTTGCCTCCTTTTTTCAACCTTCCCTACTTTTTAATGATGAAAGAGAATCCTCATTTGGGATTCCTTGAACCCTTGGAATGTCCTTTAATTCTACCAAAAGTTATGTGAGCCTGTTTCTATTATACAGTTTTTGTCTTTGCAATACACTTCATCTAAACAGACAAGGAAAATCAAACCAAGATGAGTTCGGTGATATGGTTTCTGTGTTTTGAATTGCAAAGACAAGTTAAATTAAAAGATCAAAAAGAAAAATAGAACTCAGCCATACAAATAGAAAATCAGCTACTTTTAACTGTGTCATAATGGGTAGGAAATGAAAATAATAATGCCTAAATTGTTCTAGTCTTATAATTCTGCATTCTGAGAGACAATTAAATGAATAGAAGACAGAATAATCTGAGCTCACAAATGTAAATTTTTTTGTGTGTGTGTTTTGTAAATGTTTTTGGTGACTTTCATTCTTTGCTGTTTCTTTCTGGGTTTATACATTACATACCTCTCAGCAAAGATGAACTGTGTATTCTCAAAGGTCAGGTAAGCAAAGGCAATAAGGCAGAAATAACAGAAGAATCAACCTTTTTTATGTTTCTCATGGAAAAGCACTTTATGCCTAAGCCTAGATGTACAATCCTATAATCCCAGCTACTTGGACAGCTAAGACAGAAGGATCACAAGTTTAAGACATGTCTGTACTACAGAGCCAGTTCAAGGCCCAAATGGGCAAAAAACAAGGTCTCAATAAATAAATAAATAAATAAATAAACACCTGATCATGTTGTTAATTGCTAAAATAGAGACCTAGCATGCTTGATTGAAGCTCTGGTTCTGATAAATAAGTGAGGAAAAATACAAACAGCTGCCTCTGAGGCCTGTAAGCCCCTTCTGAGATGACAGAGCAGGGACTTTCATTGTAACCTTTTCTCTCAGCATATGCATGCTCCAGGTTTTGAAACACAGAGGATTTTAACATTTTATTGCTGAAGTGCAGAATGTCTTCTGTTGGACAACTGTGTAGATATATTGAAAACACTGGACTCTGAGGTGGAGAGAAGGAGATCAATAATTCACAAATCTTGTATTTCTGTCACATTTATTTGTGCTTTTGCTTTATTTGGAGATTGAAACCAATGCCTCACACATACCTTACCCATAGCTGTACACCAGTTCTCATTTAACTTTCACATGCTTGAAAAAACAGTCAACTCCTAAGTGCATTCATGATAAAAATTACATGGATTTCACTCCATATGCCTCACAGCCATCATCAAATCATGTAGCACAGGTTCCCATAGACATGATTCTCATAGTTTTAACATACAAATTTGGGGAGGGACACAGTCAGACATTCTTCTGTAAGAGGTAATTCAGTTAATTTCCAAATGGAAAACTAAACAAAAATTCTAAGAACACTAAACCTTCCTGGGAAAATGTTTTTGTTTACAGCTGAGGTTCATTTTAACCTAGTTAGAGTTACCTTTGTTGCAGGAGACGAGCATGCTGTATGCACATGTTTGGAGATCAGCAGACAACTGACATCAGTTCTCTCTCCACACTATGTGGGTCCTGGGGTTTACTTGAGATCCTCAGGATTGGTGGGAGTGTGTTCATCCATTGAGCCACCTTGTTGGCCAACACAATGGTTAAATTTATTTCTTTTTACATGAAGAATTGTATGCCTGATTATAATCCCCACTGGATTAGACTGCAAAAAAATTAAGGCAACAATCTTCTCAGATAGATTAATACATATATAATCACATTTATGTAGATTTATAAGTTACATTATTATTTTCCAAGTAGACCTTGACATGTAGGTATCTATCTTAGATTATCCTTTATAATATTGTACATAACTGAGGAATATTAACGAGAACAATGAAAATAAATTGAGGATCATTGGCAGCTGGGAGCATTCATTCTCCTAATACATTACACACTCATCACTCAGTAAAATCTGGAGGTCTAGCTGTAAGTAGAAAAGTACAACAGTTGGAATGAATATAGTCATACATGTTCTTCTCAAAAAAACAGCATTTTGCTTCAATTTTTTTTTAAATGTACTTTAGGACATTGTATTAGAAGTCAGCCAAGGAACTCCAGCCATTCTTTTTTACTTTACTCTTTATAATTACGTAGCAGTGACCTGCCTGCTAGTCTTCCAGTAGCTGTTAACAACCTGCTATTGAAGCTGAGGGCTATTTTTGCAATTACAATATGTGAAGATTGAAATATATTAAGACAAAATAAAGTTTCTACACATTAACAGGCAACTCATTTCCACACTTGAGTAGCTACCAATAGGGAGGTCTGGGTTCAGTCTCCCTCAGTGATGATGCTTCCAGGGTTTAAATGCAGCCAAGGGTGGCACCTTACTGTTCTTGTGCCAGGACTTTGCAATTCACTCTTTAGAGGTGGGAAGAGGGTTACAGGTTCTGAAATAATGGCATAAGACTAAAAGCTTTTAAACCGACTTTGAAGTGAATCATGTTCAAAGACAAATGTATTGCTGGCATAAAACAAACATTCTGTGTATTTATAACTGTGACAGTCAATTGTAATGAAGAGTCTGTAGCCAGCAGTCTTTATATTGGTAGAGTTGCTTAGACTCTGACCGTTAGCAAGCAAAATTAATTCAATATTACTAAATATTCTTGAGGGGCATACCATATGCCCCAGCTTTGAAGTACACTAGTATCCACCTCAACTCCCTTGATTATTTTTTAATTAATTTATTTATTTTTCTTATTTCACATATCAATCCCAGTTCCCTCTCCGTCCCTCCCTCCCTCTCTTTTACCCTCCCATGTCCCCGACCACCCTCCTATCCTATCCCCCCCCCACTCCACATGTAGGGTGATGCCTTCCTGGAGGGGTCATCTCAATCCATCAAGTCATTTGGAGTAGGGACTAAGCCCTCCCTCCTGCTTCTAGGTTAAGGGAGTATCTCTCCATGGGGAATGTGCTCCAAAAGTCCTTTTGTGCATAAAGGATACATCCTGGTTCCACTGTCAGAGGTCCCTTAGACTGCCCAGGCCTTCAATGCGCCCAATCTCGTCTGCTCCCTTTGATCATTAATAAGTAAGGAATGTATTTGTGGCATGTTTGTACTTCAGAGGAGAGTATGGGAGGTCAAAAGAGAGTGAATTATTTTGATGGATTTGAACAAAATTTTACAGTATAGAATTCATAGACACGCACTTCAAAAAAGAGCACAGCTCTGTTTATATACTGCATTGTGGGGAACAAGGAAAAAGAAAGTGACCCCTGTTTGGGTTATGACAGTCCCTGGAAACTACTGAGAAAGAGGAAGTCTAAAGTAGGAACCATCAACTGAACAGTAGATATTGAAGGCTGGCTTATTCACCTGACTCTTACTCCATACTTCTAAATGCCATGACAAATATTTTTGAAAATGATCTTCTACAGGAAGTACCTGGATAAGCACAGAACTTTTTCTCCAGGAAGACTCTCAGTGTCAGAGACCCTGTCTACCTAGACAGGAGTGTCCCTTGCTGACCCATTAAAGGAGAAGAACAGATTATTTTCAAGGATCCAATTTCTCTTCTACTTTAATAATCCCCTTTAAATTGGAATTGAGAGCTTAACAGAGTGGATAGTGTTTCAAAATGCATTGCCAATTGAAAGCCATTTGAGAATGTCCATTGAACAGCTATATAAATGTGACTATTTGAACTTCTCACCTTTTACTGTAAAGGTTGACAGTCACTTTCATGCTTTTCCCAACACCACTGCTAACTTCAGTAGAAGGTCTAAGTAGCATAACTATTCAAAAACATTTATTATTTTCTCCCACCTCTCACCTACATTTCAGTGTCATATTTCACTTTGGCCTGGAAACTTTCCTGTTATCCAAGTAAGCACTGGTCTGTATCATTAATCTTGCCTGCTAAAAACTACAGACTCTCAGAAGCTATTGAGAAAATACTTCTTGGTTGTTACAAGGGGCTGGCAGAGACAATCTAAAGGAAAGTAGGTGGCATGGGTACCTTGGATATCCATTAGCTATAGAATAATTCAAAACAGCTTTGTGTGACAGAGCAGGAAGAGATCTGTGGGCTCACCTCCTCATACCATACATAACCAAGTAGTCTTATAATGCTCCTAGTGAGGAGGACATTTTGGTTCAAGAGATTAATTAACTGCCAAAGTCAAAATGGGGAAAATGTCAGCAATGAAGGAAAGTACTTTGGCTTTCAACATTTTCTCTTATTAACAACTACATGCACTTGAACTAAAATTTATTCTAATCTGTCTTTGGTATATAGTTTCATTGTTTCCTTATCTATAAAATTAGTAAAACAGTAAATTTTGCATCTTAGAATCATGGAGAAAATGAAATGAAATACAACATATGCATATAAAAATTAACACAAATACCAAATATGTGTGTGTCTATATGTGTGTATAGCTGTAGACATAATTGTGCAAAATTTAACAATAGAGGTATTAAAACCTGAATAATTAGCTAAAATAATCCTCAATTCAGCCAAAAACATATAACTCTGAAAACTTTTAATGGCCAGTGAAATCCAAACATAACTCCTCTTTGAAATGTTTTCAATTTATTTGCTTTCTTAGATTGCAAATCCAGGAGGGTAAGCCTGCCACAACTCTCCATCATTAGTTTTCAATGGAAGCAAAATGATAGACTGTCATTAATATGGAGATGTGAATCAGTTTCTCCTCATTTCCCAACCACTGGGAGGGCAACTAATTAAAATAAGCCAAAATGTAAATGAACGTAATAAGAAGTCAAAGTGTCTTTCATTTTATTGAAAATAGCACCTTTTAGATACATGCATGGAAAATAAAATAAGATTCTATGTCATATGTGCTAGTTGCTAAAAAGTAAAATCATAGACATAGAAATGACATAAAATCTAGTACCAGGATGACAAGTGCTCTTTGGAATGCCTCTGACATGTAGATAAATAGAATTTCTGAAACAAAATAAAAAGTGGTTCTTAAAGACAAGCCATTGAAGTCTAAAAGACATATAAAACCCTCAAAGAATTTTTACTAATTAATGTCCCCTCCCTCCTATCCTCTCATTGCCTCCCCCAAACTCCACTCTGCTCACTGGCTCCTGTATCCACTCCTCTTCTGTGTCTGTTCAGAAAGGGGTAGGCCTCTCATGAGTGTCAACAAAGTATGGAATGTCAGGTTGAGGTAATACTAAGCTCCTCCCTTGTATTAAAACTTGATAATGCAATCTGATATGAGGAATAGGTTCCCAAAAGGCTGCCAAAGTGTCAGCCCAGGCCCCTCCCCCACTTCTAGGAGTCCACAGCTATACAACTGTCACACATATATAAAGGGCCTAAGTCGGTCCCATGAAGACTCCTTAGCTACCAGGCCAGTTGTCTTTTAGTTTTGATGAGCCCATGTTAGCTGTCTCTGTGGATTCTGTTGTGATGACCTTGACCTTCCCTGGCTTCTACAATCCTTCCTCCCTTTCTTCAACAGTATAATCAGAGTCTAACCCAGTGCTTGGTTGTGGATCTCTGTATCTACTTCCATCAGTTACTGGATGAAGGCTCCAATATTCTTGAAATGAAGAATATTTTCTAAAACATCATTGACACAGTGCTTGAGTGGTATTTTGAGGTCACTCACCTGCTGAGTAGAATTCACTACTATTCACTGGGTTATGTGCAGCCTGCTTCATTAAGGAACTGAGAAGATGAATCTTTCAGAAATATTTAGTCTTCATATTCTTTTCCCCAATGTTTCCTGGCTTGTGGGTTGCCTTCTTTTGATCTGTGAGCAGAATAAGCAGCCATATACATGGTTTCTGAGAACATGCCAATGTAGGCCCTGTAGAGGTTTAACAAATTTGCCATGCTTCATTCAATGGAGATTAAAAGGGAAGAGGAATTTTTTTTTCATATCCAGGAAGCAGAATTTCTGTTCAATATTTTTCTCCTATTTACTAAACTTTAAAACAGGAAAATTATACAGAACTATGTGTTCTCAAATCTCTGGCTCTTAAGGCCATGGGTTGATGTTAGATTTTCCTGGCCCTTTGTTAATTTTAGGCTATTATCCAATCATACTGTTCACTCTCAAGATTTTGTAGTTCAAATATTTTATTTTATTTTAGTTTAACCTGGGACAAAGTATGAGTGATATATTAGAGCTATAAAATTAAGGTCAGGATACAGAGTAAAGTAATGCCTGGGGAAATATAATGGAGTCTATCCATCAAATCTGAAAATACACATGAGCCTTAAGAGAAGATAACAATGTGAAGTCAACTGAAGTCTAAAGGATGTAGATAGCTGTGCCTGTATCTATCTAATAACCTCGGCAATTACACACTTTCTCTTACTAGAGTGAAAAGCTGTGGCAGACAAAATGCACAGATTTTATTTTTTAATGAAACTGCTTATGCAAGCCATGTCTTAAAATAAAAATGGTGACTCACACAGCTCAGCTTGACACTGCAACTCATTAAACTCCCTGTTCTTGCCTTCCTCGCTGTCTAGCCAAGTTTTAAAGGATAAAGGACAGATCTCCCAGGTCCTTGTGGGAAACTCTATCCCTGAGCCATGCTTCAGGCATATGTTTGGTTTTGTGTTTGTGTGTACATGTTGTTCTCTGTCCTAACACAGCTTTTTATCCTGAGGTTTTATTATTTCTCTATGTTACCTCCATTGAAGTTCCATTAATCTCCTTAGATGAAGTTGCATCAGAATAAAACTATTAGTTCTAATTTAAGTGGTTGCTTTTCCCACCACTCTGGCTATGAAGGTGAATTCAGCAGAAGAGTATGCACAGGCTAGAAGACTTACTTTGTTTCCTGCATATAGATCCATGATAAAAATTAAGAGAGGAGTTTACTAGAATAAATGGTGGTGCAGAGGCTTCAAATGTGGTGACTGGAGGTTACATTAGCAGCCTGAGGCTCTTGGTATATGCACTTCTCCCTTTACTCTACTGCAGCCGTTTTGATTCATCCCTATCCAGCTTCTGATAAGTTAAAGTAACTCTGTTCTTGAGTACTCTCACAGAGAAAGCAGAAGCTGATGCTATTCTTCCCTGGAAGATGAGTTTGAAATGAAGTCCTCCAGAAAACCAGCACCTGCTTTGTGATCTGATTCTTCAGAACTAACTACTTGAGATGATTTTCTCTGATAAGAACATTAAATATAATGTAATACCATCCTTGCCTTGTCAATGTGAATGCACACATTTAGTGTCTGTGTCACAGCAGCTTCTTTCCTGGGAGAGAATCGCTGGGCATTTCAAGCATGACCTGTGACACATAGAAGACTGCTTTTTCTATTCTCTAATAGATGTACAGGCAGTCAGCTTTGCCAATGTTCACTGATTCCCTTGGCTTTTCTTATTATTTTTATTTAAAATAATCTCTCTAAGAATAAACTGCCTCAAACCTACTTCCACAATATCTTTTTCTTTCTTAGCCCAACATTTATTTCTATCTATAATTGGTTATTTCTTCTAAGTATAAGCTCTAATTATAAAATCTTCCATTCTGTGCTCATAAGCATGGGAAACCATCAATAAACCACTAAGGGGGTGATGCAGACATGGAGAATGAGAAAAGCAAGAGGGTAATTCTTTTTCACAGTTTCCTTTGCCAAATAAACTTCACTGCCTGGATATTTCAGTACAGCAGTCCTTCCCCAACACAGTGCTGACTTCAGTCACTCCTCCCACAGAGCTTCTCAGTGGAATCATGGGTTATGGACTCCAAGGATTTGAACTATAGTCCAAAGGAGCTTCTATTGTTGATGGGGATGATTATTTGAGGGATAAACAGGAGCAGCACTCGCTTAGGGAAGAATATGTTCTAGATGAAGCCACTTTTTCTGCCTTTGGACCTGAACAGGGTGTGTGGGATAGATTAAGTTAGCTTAATGAGGAGAAATTCTTTTGAACAAAATGGCAACTTTTCTCCTGCCAGGAGGTAGAATGTGTCCATTATCTCTGATTAAAGGTGTGCTGAGGAATTTTAAACTATGATCTTCCAGATGTCATATGGAATTTGATCTGGTGTCTGTCACTTATCATTGTATCCTACTGTGTGTGACCTTGAAAGTCAAACACAATCTGTCCTTGATTAATAGTGTAGAGACTACCAAGGACTTAAAGAAAGTAAGTTTGAGACCACATCTGTAACCTGAGAAAACAACTAAAGAAGCTACTTGTAAATCAAGAACATTTTGTTGGGAGAGAGGGTTCAATAGTTTAAAAAAAAAAAAAAAAAAGCACCTGCCATTCTTTCAAGCAGTTCACTGCACCCACCCACACCAGGAGCTTACAAACATCTGCCAGTCTAGCTCCAGGAACTCTGATGACCTATGTCTTTCATGGGCTCGATACACATGCCAAACACACACACACAGCAATCAAATTAGCTCTTAAAACATTTTCATTTAAAACAATGCTGTTTAAGTGAGAACAATAAAAATTATTCAAAAATTATTCCTGCTTTTAGCTCTACTGTATTTTTAAACTCATGATTAATTTTAGAAACATTTTTTAAACTGCATTCACTTGCTCCTTCTAGATCATCGACTAATGTCTAGGTATAAGTTTTCAATGTCAGCTACTCTGAATGGATTTTACCCCTCTGAAGCAAAGCTTACCTATAAACCCATCTTTAGGTTTACTGGCCTCAGTCCCTCCTACAGAATTCATGTCTCCAATTACTCAAAAGCTTCCCAAGAAACTCATTTTATCATGTAATAGCATTGGAATGGCTGGAGTCTAATTTAACGTTATTAGATATCCCCTGGGCAGCAATTTTTTAATGGTATTGATAAAATGTAAACAGTATGAAATGTAAACAGTATGAAAGTAGATAATTGATTTGGTCTAATAATTCTCTTTTTGGTTATTTGGTTGTTCTCTCAGCCTTGATAAGCTGTAGTGATAAACATGCACACCATTTTATCTGATTCTTATTTTTATTTTAACCAAATACAAGGTTTCCACCATGATACATGGCTATAAACACTTTGAACAAAGTGGCTGTGTTAGAATCTTGGACCACTCTAACAACTTGAACCACCTATCTGTTATTTGGGCAAGAGAGTTTTGGATTTGGCACAGAAGCTTGGTGCTGAAGTTCAAAGTGTCCCAAGGATTTGATTCTGATGACTTATCTCTCCTGGCTTGAGTAGAATTGCCTCTTTTGTGAGCTTTCCAGAGAAAGAAAAGAGCAATCTCTGGAATTTGCCTCTCCCTTTCTTTCTTTTTCTTCTAAGACTAGGTGTCCACTCTTAGAATCATGAAACTTTGACTATCTTCTTAAAGACCCTGTTTCCAACCAAGGGTCACATTGCAGTAGCGATGTGTGACAAAGCACCTGAAGAAAAAAAAATTATAACATTTCTTTTATTTAAAATTGTAACAAACTTGTTTTACATATTAGTCCCAGTTCCCCCACCCTTCCTTCCTCACCTGTCCCCCTCCCATTCCATCCCCTTTCTGTTCCCCAGGGAGAGTGATGCCTCCCATGGGGGACCATCAAAATAAGTCATATCGTTCACATCATTTGGAGCAGGGCTTAGGCCCTCCCTCATTGGTCTAGTCTGAGAAAGGATTTCTATGTGACTGGCCTACCAAAGTCCATTCATATACTAGGGATAAATACTGATCCACTACCATAGGCCCCATAGATTGTCCAGTCCTACTAATACCCACATTCAGGGGGGCCTGCATCAGTCCTATGTTGTTTTTTCAGTTATCAGTCTGGGGTCCATGAGCTCCCACTTGTTCAGGTCAGCTGTTTCTCTGGGTTTCCCCAGCCTGGTCTTGATCCATTTGTTCATCACTACTCTCTCTCTGGAATTGGATTCCAGGGGTTTGGCTCAGTGTTTAGCTGTGGCTGTCTGCTTCTGCTTCCATTAGCCACTGGATGAAGGCTCTATGATGGCATATAAGGAAATCATCAATCTCATTATCAGGGAAGGACATTTAAGGTAGTCTCTCAACTATTTCTCAGATTATCAGTTGGTGTCATCCTTGTAGATCTCTGAACATTTCCCTAGTGCCAGATTTCTCTTTATACTTATGTCTCCCTCAATTATGGTATCTCTTTTCTTGCTTTCCTCTATTCATTCCCTTATTCAAGTTATCTGCACCTCGTGTCCTCCTTTCTCCTCCTCTTCTCCCGTTCTCTGTTCTCTTTCTCATAACTGCGTCTCCCCTCCCCCCATGCTCTCAATTTGTTCAGGAGATCTTGTCCCTTTTCCCTTCTCTAGGGGAACATGCATGTCTCTCTTATGGTCCTCCTTGTTTCCTACCTTTTCTGGTGATGTGGATTATAGGCTGGCAATCCTTTGCTCTATGTTTAATGTTTCCTTGGGATCCTGGTTTCAGGGGTTCTCCTCCTCTGTTGGATGATTCTGTTGTTTTGGGAGTGTGGTAGCAGAAATAGCATGATGATAGGAACATCTGTTCCTAGAGACTCCTTTAATACATGGTGTCAAGAAGTTAAAAGAAGATCTGGGCTTCTTCCTACCTTCAGGGAATATCTCTTATAGTATGACTCCCTCCCTATATTACAGTTGGTTCCTTAATATTTATATAAACTCTCATAAGTCCATAAGCTACTAATATAACCTCCAGTAGATGTGCTGTTGTGGGAAATTTAACATGAAAAACTGTAGCCTATGGCTTCGATATAAGCAAGCATGGAAAGAAAAGAAGGCTATATTGAGTTCAAATGTGTATGTGTTTCTTGCAAAAGCAGAGCATTCTAGTGACAAGAAATGTGTTCTATTGTAGGAGTGGATCAATAAACTAAGTTGTTCTTCAACATCCCCAGACATAACTGCTGCTGCTATTCTGTTCCTCCAATGTCTGTAATTGTACTCATTTTAAACATCCATTAATTTTCATTTAATGCATTTGAGTGATTTACCTACATATATATGCATGCACCATGTGCCCATGGAGGCCAGAGGAAGATGTTGGATCTTCTATATATGAATTTAAAAATGGTTTAGAGTTGCTATGTGCTTTCTAGGAATTGAACCCAGGTCCTATGCAAGAGCAACAAGTACTTTTAATTAAAAAGCTATCCCTCAAACCCTTCAATTATGTTCACTTTATTTTAGGCCATCATTTTGTCTAAATTTAGACATTCCATTATATTTCACCACAATGTTATTAACCAATAATAAACAATTAGAATTTTGAAAAGCCCCTATATTTAGCCATTACATTTTAATGATATTCTTGCATTGATTATTCTTTTGGGTAAATTATTAATTATATGTACAAAATTCTGAAAAGTATATTTTAAAACTTCAACATATAAAACTATCAACATCCCACACCCATGTATGCACTACTTTAGAAATGAGACAAAAATAACAATATAATGTTACAGTAGTTTAACTGAGATACCAATACTGTAATCTATTTTCTGGGGTCCTTTTGGGTATTCATTCTTTAGTTTTTGGCCTATGGTTATAGGTCATGTAAAAACAGTACTCAACTGTTTTACTTTTGAGTAGGTGTTGTGGAAAACTTTATGAGGAACTAAAACCATAGAAACCAAGAAAGTTTTAAAACCTCCTTGCAAGATGCTATGTTTTCTTGTCCAATATATCACTTCACTTGAATTTAATTAAGATTTTATTCCCTTTGCTGTCAAATATAGGATCATCTGATAATGAAGAAGCATCCTCTCTTTATTGAAGTATAAATATCATGTAATTATTGAAGTGTGTTCCCTCACAATGAATTCAACTTGCTGTGTACACCTAAGCAATGCACTGTGGAAATCACACGTGTACTAGAGACAGATTCGGTTATCAATGAATCCAAGAAGCCCATCCTTCTAACATAAGCTAGTCCAAGGGGAGTAGATACCAGAAAACAAAAGAAATATGTGCTCACATGTGCACACAACTTTAAACGTGTTTATGATCCTTGGCAAATATGTTGAGGTCATAATTTTCTGAAAGTTGGTAATCATTGTGATCTTCTGTGATGATAAAACAGTCTATGACAATATCACAGCACAATGCCTTTTTCACTTCAGCATGTTAAGTATTGTTTTGGTGACTTATTTATTTTATTACCACTGTAAAAATACACCATGAGCAAGGCCACTAATCAAACAAATGGCTTATTGAGGGCTGATAGAGTCAGAGGGTTAGGGTTCATAACTTTGATGAGACAGAGTACGGCAGCAAGCTGGCATGACACAGGAGCAGTAGCTGAGAGCTTATATATGACTCCAGGAACATGAGTCTGAGAGAAAGAGAAGGAAAGGGAGGAAGGAGAAGTAGGAAGGGGGGAAAAGAGGGAGGAGAGAGAGAGAAAAAGAGAGAGAAGGAGAGAGAAGGAGGAGAAAGAGAAAAAGATAACGAGAAGAGAGAGGAAGAGAGAGAGAGAGAGTTAACTGGGAATGAAGTGAACATATGAAATCTCACCTCCTAATCCTTGCCAAACTATTCCACTGGCATATATTCAAACATATGGGTCTATGATTCTCATTCAAACCACCACAGCCATCATCTATTAAAACTGACTTTCAAAACATTTTGTGAACTTGTAAAGTAGTGTATTTATATTGCTCGTGTTTCAAAGTCAAGTAGTGTTTTTATCTGAAATAACAGGGCTATTTCTGCCACTGAAAAGTGAATAACAAGCAGCACACAAAAGCTTCCTTTCCTTTGTTAAACACACACTCTATGAGAACATGCTTTCCCATTCTCTCTTCTATTTTCAACCCGTTTATCACAAGTGTCTTCTGTATAAGTAGATTATGAAAGTTCCCCTCAAAAATCTAGTCTCAATGTTCTTTTCATAATATTCTGTGCAACAGATTTACAATAAAATACTAACATAATTTTTTTAGGTACAAAGAAAAGTTCATTTGAAATTACCTGATTAATTAACATTCATTTTGTATAACAGTATCTAATTAATAGAAAATAATTTTCAAAAATATAGGACAATGAACAAAGAGATTTATTCGTGTTTCATTAGGTCTCATGGACATTGTACTCTATGATTGTATACTATTCCTCCCATTTCCCTTGTGGCATTAAGAGTCCATCAGAGTCACACCACTACTTATATTACCTGCTGTGATGAGCTTTGGATTGTAATTCAGTTATCATTATTATCAATTGGAAAACAAGCATCATAGCAGATAGATATTTGCATTGATTTATTATTAATTTGAAACAATTCTGCAAAGTAGAACTACTCTAGAGCAGAAATAAATTTTGAATGATAATGCAGAAATTAATACTAAACTTTCAGCAATATGCAGGCTAATCAGTTGAATTTTCTCCATCTGTGTTGTTAATTCAAACTGAAGAATGTTCATTGTTGTAGAAACTCTTGTTCTAAACTCATCATCTTAGTGTATAGTTATTCATATCACTTTTTCCTTTAAAAAAGTGTGTAAATTTATAATTCTGACAAAATATATAAAGGTAAAATTTTAAATTTATCCCTTTTTAACAAATATTGAAAACAGTATATTTCTTTACAGTGTATATACTAGAAGTAAAATTTTGAATTTATTATATATTTTACAAATTATTTTAATATTGTTGTGTATACACATGTAGTAAATATTCATACGTAATTTAATGTTAAATGCTTGTGGTTATATTGCTTATTTGATGAGAGTATTATTTTGCTATATATTCACGTATATAGATTGATCTTTTCTCCTTCTTGTGGGGCAAGAGACATGGCACTGTTGAATGTATATAAAAATTTCCAGGGAAATGTGGAAGTTACTGATGCATATGAGCTCATATAAGATTTGCATAATCTATACTTGTTGGCAGTGAATAATTTTTTTAAGGCATGAGCCACTGCAATCCTTCTTAATGATTTTTTTTTATTTTATATGCATTGTTTTTTTTCAGGTATGATGTCTGTGTGGGGGTGACAGATCCCTTAGAACAGGAGTTACAGACAGTTGTAAGCTGCCATGTGGGTACTGGGGATAGAACCCGTTTCCTCTGGAAGACAAGCCAGTGCTCCAAATCACTGAGCCATCTTTCCAGTCTGACACTGAAAAATTTTTAAAATACATCTATACTTGTTCATCTACTGTTAGGAGTAGGATTTCCCTGCCTGCCAGTCTGGTCCCATTGCCAAGCCAGCACCAAATAGAACACTGAGACGCTGTATTAGATATAAATGCTGTTGGGCAGTTACTTGTTTTTTTTTTTTTTGCTAGTTCTGTCTTAAATATTAACCGATTTCTATTAATCTAAGTATTTCCATGTGGTCTCATCTTACCAGAGAGAGTGGCCGGCGTTCTGCTCTCTCAGCCCTCCATCTTGGATCCCTTCCTTACCCCTTCCTCTTTCCTCCTAGTCTCTTCGTCCCACCTATCTTGCTTTCCTATTGGCCAACAGTGTTTTATTCAATAACCAATAAGAGAAGCATATGTCTCCTCTTTTCTGTCTAAAATAAAAAGAAGGGTTTTAACTTTAACATAGCAAAATATATCACACAACAGTTATCAAATAAGAATCACTGTTAACAATATTTAGTCCATTAACATTTAGTAAGACTAAAAGAAAATATTCTATCATCTATCCTATCTTTGTGAGTCTAAAGTCTTATATATAACTTATCTTTAATCCTAACTAAGGAAGACTATAACCATAACTATCTGTCCTCAACTCCATCAAAGACCACAGAAGGGTAATATATAAACTCTAGAAATGACAGAGACATCTTGCTACCTGGTCAGGCACCTGAAGTTCTTCTGTAATGTTTCATCTTCAGCCCATAGGCCATAGTGTGTCTGGCAACACCTCAGCAAAGCAGGAAACTTTAAACTGTCCACCTGTATTGGCAGTTTGTCAGTCACTTTTCTCTGTGTCCTGCAGAATGCCTGGCAGGTTTGAGGTTATCCATCTCAAATATATCTCTGTATATCTGGAAAACCTAACTAACTTAAGTGTACATTTTGACCATTATAGGTAACTATCTATAATTTGTACTAAGTTATACATTTTTAAATGAGCTATATAAACCCAATACCTAAACAAGAGGAGAAATATACATATCACAAAAATGACCTTAAATTTGTATCAATAAATAAAAATCCATTCCAAAAAAAGTATCCATATCTATACCATAATCCCTTTTTTACCTTTAAAAAGAGATTTGTTGTGGTCATTAACCATTTATAACCAATCCCATTTAAATGAAAACAAACATTTATAAATAATATTTTGGAATTTTGGTATCATTCTTTCCAAACTGCTTCCTGCTGGTAGGGGGGCATTGACATGGGAATCCTAAGAAGACACAGAAATCCTGGCTGTAGTCTGCAAGACTGCTTTGTCCAAGCTGTTTTGAATGTCGGATCACCTCGGATGCTGTTTCAGAGGGTCTTGCTTGATCAAACCATATTAGTCTGGAAGAAATCCACAGCTTTTTATTTTCTGTGGAAACAAAAATAGAAATCCTTTTCCCCAGTAACCTGTCCTTAGATTTAAATTTTGGAGTCAAAGCATTTTTAAAATATATAAATTGAATTAATTCAGCAGCTGTTATTTCCTCAGCAGTCAAAAGATACAAAGACAATATAATACCATATAGTATCCAGATTCCTTGTGTGCTTTCTAACTTTATGTGGCTTTTTTTATTATTCTATTTCTTCTAATTCTATTTTTTCATTTTTTCAGACAGGGTTTCTCTGTGTAACTTCTTTCTGTCCTGGAATTAACTCTGTATACCAGGTTTACTTTGAAATCACAGAGATCTGCTTGCCTCTGCCTCCCGAGTGCTGGAATTAAAGGCCTGTGCCACCACATTCAGCTACTCGGTCTTTTTAAAACCATTTTATTTTTTTCTCTCTGAAGCCTATGTATATTTTAAAACACACTGTAAACCTTTAGAGGTTTTTCTTAATCTGAATCTGTCTTTATTGTAAATCTTTATGTTTTTCTGGCCATGAGTCTTTTATCTGGTAAACAACAACATTGCTAAAATGAAACCCAAAGCTGTATTAGCCACAGTCTATCCAAGAAGGCGGCAGATTAGTTTACCACTAGAACTGAGAGCTGTGCTAACTGCTTTGGTCTGCATTGCCATCCAGCAGTATGCTGCCGGCTTAGAGATGTGGTCACTGCCATTGCCAGCTCTGGTACACACGATTCAGTTGCTAGTAGAGCTCTTTAAAAGCCATGCAGTTTTTTGCGGCTTATGCTGAGTCAGGAAACCTCCTGTAAAGGAGCCGTGCAAATCTCTGTTTATCTCTAGCAAAGCAGAGTACAACTGAGAAAAGATGCTGCTACCAAGAAGCCTTGCTTGTCTCTGTTCTTTTGTTTCTAAAACCCTTTCTTTAGCTTTTGTTAAGTTTTCAGTGGAAGGTCTTCAGTCCGCGTTGGATGCCATTATGTTAGGAGTAGTTTTTTCTGGAGCCGGTCTTGCCCCACTGCCACGGCAGCCCCAAATAATACACAGAGACTCTGTATTTGATATAAATGCTATAGACCAGTTACTAGTTTCTTATCGGCTAGCTCTGTCTTAATTATTAACCCATTTCTATTAATCTAATTACTGCCACTTAGTATTATCTTACTGGAGAGAGAGGCTGGCGTTCTCTCTCTGTCGTCCATCTTGGATCTTCTCCTTACTCCTTCTTCTTTCCTCCTAGTCTTCTTGTCCCACCTATCTTGCTTTCCTACTGGCCAACAGTATTTTATTCATTAACCAGTAAGAGAAACATATATACAGAATGACATCTCCCATCAATCTACTTTGCTTCTTTAACTAAAATGAATTCAGAATGTTCATATCCCTACATTATCATATCGAAAAACTTGAAATTAAAAGATTGACTAATAAGTTATGATCATCAGCAGCAGCAGTTCTAGAGAAAAATGTTAGAATTATAGATAATTTGTCCACAATTGAGTTTGTCATATTATTATTAGTAATACATTTTGTTTATGGTCTTTACCTTTTAATATTTCTAAAACTCTTATGCATGCTCTCTGGTTGTCTTAAAGATATTGTAAAATGTAGGCTGGTGGTGATGCCTGACTCTATGTAATTCTAATGGGATCCTAGATGTAGGTGATGCTTCTAAGGACGAGACCATAGAACATTAACAGGCAAGGTCAATTGACAGATGATGAAACATTATACAGGACTCCTAAATGATTTTCGTTTTGAGATGATTATAAATACTCTGATGTGTGATTTAAAATTTACATAAATACAGATTTTTAAAAGACTATAATGGTAATTTTTGTTACCTTTTAACTATTATACCTTAAAGGTCTGTATTTGTAATTCTTACAACATAGAATGTGTAATTTTTTTACAGTTAAAATAATTTTCACTACATGTTCCTAAAGGACAAAATGATGGCTTTCCTCTTCAGTCGATGCTGTTCAATAAATATGTATTAGCATGCCCATATGTATGTCTGTTAATTTATATGTATACATTTGCATGCATATATATAGTATGCTAAATTTAATCCTGGCTTCAGGTTTAATATAATATTTCAATACTATTGCTTATCTTAATTTCTTTAAATTTAAAACTTGACATTTAAGTTTTTAATAGTACATCTAAGGATAATTGTTCTTGGTAAATTGAACTTAATTCCTGTTGAGTTCAACATATTTTTTCAATTACAATGTACTGGTCAAATCATTTCATTTGAGCTTGTTAAATCAAGTGCTCTTACATCGAAGGAAGCTAGCTGCTTGAGTTTTGTTAGGAAAAGGGAGCATACTCGAAAACCCAGAGTTTAATAATCCAGCTAAACTACTTTCTAATATCAGCATAGTGATTCAAACACTTGACTTTTCCTAATACTTTAGACTCCAGGAAAATATGTGAGAAGGGGATTAAAGAGTGGCAGTCACTTATTTGTAAGGGTTTTTGGATAAGAGTTGGTTTGGGGTGATGACTGATGGCTTTCATGATTATCAGTAGATGTCTCCCTAATTTTAATTAATTGAATATGTGTTTATGTACTGAACATATATCTTTATTTATCGATATATTATTAGTGAATATTTACAATATATTTGTAAAGGAGTTAATACTAATTTGAGTTAGAAAATGAATGCTGATTTTCTGCTCTGTTTTCTCCCCCAAAACCCATAAGAAAGGCATAATAAGATAATACTTTAGTCATTGTTAATAGAGTTTTAAATATCACACAATCCTCCTCTTATAGGTTAACTGTTTTACATGGAAACCTATTTATAATCATTTATACCCACTTCCCTAACACAAACAAACATTCTCATTTATTTGGACTCTTACCCTGAACAGCAAGATTTTGCAAACAATCTAAGTCATTCTAATAGATTTATCGAAAACCTCTGCTCTGGACAGAATCCAGAATATGCCTCCAATGTGTGCATCAGGAGGTCAATATAACCAGTCAGACAGTCAGTATCCCCAAAAGTGTCATGGTGCTGCCTCTTTCACAACAGCCTTTAGGAGAAATCCATGTCTTCAATAAACTGGCTTTCCACAGCTAAGCATGTGTCTGCATTTCTTAAAAAAATGACTTATCTACTTGAGAGAAATCCTTAACATGTATATAAATAATACCTTTTCATTGGCTCCTTCCTTTTAAACTTTCCGTGTACTTAAAAATGCATTTGTAACTACAGCACAAAAATCGAACTTCCTGCATAAAGACATTTATGGAGCCCATTAAATATAAAATTAGTATTGATTTGTAAATACTTAGGTCAAGACTAGAACTAATAAAAAACAAATTATATTCCTAGATTACATATAACATTTCAGTTCTATTTGATTTTTACTGAGGTTAATGTATATTTAGAAAAACTCATAATCTCTAATTTGGTTTCTTAAAAAAATTGAAGCATATTTTAATCAGTTACCAAGGTTACTGTATATTGTGAAATTTGAAAACATTGTGGAAAAGGTGGTCATGTTCTAAACATAAAAGTTTGTTTGAAAAAGTTTCAAAACACATACAGCTGTTCATTAAATAAAAGTCACTAGTGTTGATACTAGAGTAGGAAACTCACCTTTCTAAATTCCAAGCTTTTGGAAGTATTGCTCTTTTATCCTGGTCAGCACACATCCAAATCCTCCTTTACTTTGTATTATTTCTATTTGAGTAAATGATCTAGTAATGTATTTCTCTCCTGTAGCTAGTCTGTCTGCTAAGGAGAACTTGTCCTTGAAATACTTTGAAGTGGGGGAGAGTCACTATGTACTGAGTTTTCACATATATTATTATGGCTAATACCTGTCTTAGTTGCTATTGCTGTGAAGAGACAGCGTGAACATTGAAACTCTTATAAAAGAAAGCATTTGGGGGGTGTCTTCTGTACATATGTTTCTCTTATTGGTTGATGAATAAACACTGTGGCCAATAGGGCAGCAAGATAGGTGGGTCTGGGAGATGAGGAGGATTCTGGGAGGTATAGGCAGAGTTATTCACCATGTATAGTGCTGGAGGGCTAACACCATGCCTGATATTACTGGGTAAACCACAGCTTCATGGCAATACATAGATTGATAAATAAGACAGAGCTAGCCAATAAGTTGCCCTAGCTAGCGGCCAACAGTTTCATAATATACTATCTGTGTTTTTATTTGGGAGCTCTGACACAGCTGCAGAACAGGGCAGAATTGCATAACAAGCATTTAATTAGTGTGGCTTATAGTCTAGAGGTTTAGTCTATTATCATCATAGTGGGAAATGTGACATGCTAGCATAGGGGCTAGTTCTACATCTTGATCAAAGGCAACAGAAAGTGGACTGTGTCACTGGGTGTAGCGTGAGCAAAGGAGACCAAAAAGCCCAACCCAAGAGTGACACAATTCCTCCAACAAAGACACAACTCCTAATAGTGCGATTCCCCATGTGTTTATATGGGGCAATTAATTCAAACTCTCAAAGTACAATAATGTCTGTCTATCCTCTCCAGACCTTCTGTCATTGCTGTATTTTCCTGCAGTTGTGAAGATTTTCTTTCATATCACATCTTTCCTAATGTTCAACATTTTTGGATTCAAAATTTCTTGAAAAATATAAAGTAAATCAAATGCCTAAAGCATTCATTTTCAATATTTAATCTTTAGTCTCTTAAACATAGTTATCCACTTATATCTTCCCAATTTTACTTTTAATGTAAAAGTTTTTAAATGGTACACACTCAAGGAAAAACTATGATAGATAGTTACAATGCCCTATGTTGAAATAATTTCTAAAGGAAAATATACTATTATTTTCTGATATATATTCACTAGTTAAATTTCCTTCCCCAAACTAAAAACATTTCATCATACATGAAGGAAGAATGAAAATAAAATGTCTTTTTCATATATGAATGCATAATATTAGTAAGTGGTGAATAACCCAAGATTGGTGGTTATAATACAGTCACCAAGTCAAGACTGTACCAAGATTCAGTGCAGAGTTCATTTCAAATTTCCAAAGTTTATGTTTCTTTGGATTTTATTATAACATACTGCTTATATATTTTACAGTAAACTTTCATAAATATATCTCATATATTCTGTAAATAAAATAATAGAGGGATTATAAAATTCATAAAATTGGATACCATCCTGCAACATAATTTAAAAGTTTCACTGAGGCATAGGAATTTGTGATGTAACATTTATTTTTAAATACCTCAGACCATGGTAGCCACATAGTAAAACAGAAAGCTTATGACACTGTGGCTGATCTTCTTTGGAAACCTGAATATAGCAATTAAAATAATGATGACACTTGAAGGAACTAAGAAAATCCTCATCATGATGTGGAGAGGCAAGAAAATATGACTCACCTCTATGCACACCTTTTGTTTCCTTGAGAGAAATATCTATGACTTAGGTGGGAATTAATATTCATCATCTGCACTTGAGAACAGTAAATAGATAGACAGCAATGGAATTGTTAACATTCCCTGAAACTTACTTAATCAAAAGCATCCTTGTAGAAGTACAGGGGTAATTCTTGTCACCAGAATATAGGTATCTTCCAGTAAGTATGAGCATAAGAATTATGGGTAAGAATCTCCCCATAAATAAATCCTCAAGTTATGACACATACTGGGACTGTAGGCAAAAAATTTATGCACCTTCTGGAAATTGGCAAATAATAATGCATCTCTGTCAGGGCATTTCCATAGGGGGAGGCCAAGTAACAGATAGCTGCCTCCAGAATCACAAATTGCCATGCCATTACAATTGTTCTGATGAGATCTTACTGGCCAGTGATTTAAAAAACCAGTGTTTTTCCACAAGGTGCATCATCCCTCAGACTACCAAGTCAAGGTCATGGGAGCAATAGTATAGCACATCCATGTACTACCTTTGTGGTAGTCAATGATGTCTCCTAATTGCTCTCTGTTTCATATAATTAATAGTTTCTCAAACATTATTAAATCATTCTTATTTTTTTCATGTCCTGTATCTAGCAAAATTTGCCCTAATTAGGACATGTTTCAGAACTGAAATAAAGCCTCAGCATTAAACTAAAGCTATACATCCTGAATGTGTATGTATATTTATCTATTTATTTATTCATATGTGTAATACACATAGATATATAGGGATGGAATACATAGAGAGTTTAAAAAAACTTGCTCAATAATATCTTTTTATCACTATTTTGCTTTGTATAAATTGCCTGATGATGCACACATGCCTCAATGCAAAGTGGTTCACTTGTTATAGCTGTTGTTTTGTGAAATGGAGTCACTATGTCTATTGTTTAACAAAATGGCTTCTATGTTTGTATTCATATATGCCCCCCCAGCTATTATCCTGCTGTGGGCCTCCACAAAGGCCATTTTTTAAGATATGGAAATAGTCCTGACTCACTTAACTTATGTTGAACTTATCTCTAAATATGTTTATGTCAATAAAGATAATCCAAATAATATAGGACAGTAGAATACCCTCTCTAAATTTTGACATAATTGTATATTACTAAATGTTGTTAATTGCTTAGCAGGCCATTTTCTCAAGCAATTGGTGAATTGAAAGCAAGGTTCTCACAACAATTTTGAAATTTCCTAAGATTCTTAAAGAACCATAAAACGTTTAGAGAAGAAATTTAAGCTTAATGGTTTAAGGTCTTTTATAGTTGCATCTTGGTTAGAATCATTGTTTCTTTTCAAAAAGCATAGAGTTCCATTAGCTGGAAAAACTAATGCCATTGCTTTCATGTGATAGCAAATGTTGGATAAAAGCATTTATGATATCCAGGATTTTCAGTGTCATTGGAAGTGAGGACCTTTTGAATACCCTGCATGGTTGTTTCTATTTGAACATGTATAGCCCAAGGTTTGCTTGCTTTGGAGAAGACTAGAGGGCTTCTATCATAAAAGAGTATTATAGCATCCCTTCTCATAATCAAGAAGTTCTTGCAAATATGTGATCTTGTTCTGGGCATTCTGTAAAGAAAGCTAAATTACAAAGACTTCAGTCCTAGGCTGGTTGGTGGTAGTGCATGCCCTTAATCTCTGTACTCTGGAGCCGGAGGTAGGCAGATCTTCGTGAGTTTGAGTCCAGTCTTGTCTATATAGCAAGTTCCATGTCATGTTTGAAAGTTATACTAAGAAACACTGTCTAGGGAGGGAAAAAAGTCCAGAAAGACATCTAAAGTTCTTACAGCACTTGCAGTGATAAGGGTGGGGTGCTTGTATTCAAATTTTGGATCACATCAAGATTGGCAGAGTACATCTTATAGACAAAATCTCTATTTACAAAAATGAATTTTACCTATGGTTAATAATTCACAGAAATACTAGAAAATCAGAAATAGAGAATTTATTTGGAGAACTATTAAAAGTTATTTCTCCACAAAAAATAAAAATGCATTATTACAGTGATTGACTCACCTATTATGTACTTTGTTTCTGATTATCAAAAATATTAAGATATATTTCTGTAATTTTTAGATGAAGAATGAAAATTCATTGATACAGGGGCTGGAGAGACCGATCATGATTTAAGAGCACTTAGTGATTTTTCCTAGGCACTCAGTTGTAATTTCTGGTACTCACATGGTGGCCCAAAACTATCTATAATTTAGTCCCAGAAGATCTGATGTTCTCATTTGTCCTCTGCTGGTATCAAGCATGAATGTGGTACACAACATATACATGCAGCAGTCAAACACACATACACACACAAGTTCTTTCTTTTAAATTAAACAACATAAACAATATATTTTGATCATATTCCTTCACCTCCTCAACTCCTCTCCATTCCTCTCCACCCCCTTCCTACCTAACTTCATTCTCTTTCTTTTTTCTCCCTTCTCTACCCCTTCTCAGAAATCAAAACAAGAATTTAAAAAAAAAATGAAAATGAAACCCAATGAAAACCAATACAACAAAAAAATATATTACAAAACAATCCCTCCCCAAAGTACATGAAGTCTATTATTTTTGGCCTACTACTCCTGTACATGGGGCCTGCCTTGTTGCATGGTTGATACACCCAGCAACACTCTGTTAAACAAAACTCAATTTCCATTTCTCAGCAGTTATCAATTGGGAATAATTTCTTGTTGGGAGGTTGAACTTTGTATGCATTTTGCCTTCTCAGCGTTGGGATTTTTGTCTGACTTGAAATTGAGTATGTTCTAGAGAATACTCAGGGTCTCTGTGAGTTCATGTGTCTATCAATCCTATGGAAGACACAGTTTCAAAGTTAACCACCACCTTTAACTTTTACAGTCTTTCTGCCTCCTATTTAGATTCCCTATGCCTGAGAAGAGGGTGTTGATAAAAACATCTCTAAGAATGAGTGCTCCAAAGTCACTTCTGTACATTGTCTGGGTGTGGGTCTGGATTATTGGGTTATCCCTAATAACCATTTACTCAAAAAGAAGATTCTTGGACAAGTGTTGAGCTATGCACAAATCTTAGGTACAACAATATATAATGAGGTAATTTTATTGCTCTGTCCCTTTAGCATGAAGAAGAAAAGTTCCTGGATATGTTGTTGGGAATCAAACTCTAGCCCTCATATTTAAATATTTATCTACTAATTTACAGAATGCATATAATAAAATGAAGGTAAAACTTTTACCCAAATGTACCTTTACAAAAGTAATACAAGATCCCCCTTTCAAATACTAGAAAATATGCTCCAAGGACTCCAAAATATTGTGTTGCACAATGCAATATTTTGCTCGGTTTTTGGAGGTATACTTATAGACCAGGTCTAACATTTCATTTTGATACACAAAGAAGCTAAAATGTTATGTGCATAAATTTTTTCACTTTGGGTATGTTTTTAATCCTTGACTTAAAACATCTTGTATTTTTCATATTCTGTTTTGTCCAGCTCTGGCTTCACTTAGGATCTGACAAAACCTGTGAATGTTCCAGTTGAACCCATCTATGCCTTGCTTTGCAGTTTTTACAAAATGCTTACTAATAAGAAAACTGTGAAAGTGTCAAAGTCATTGTCTTTTCTAAGACATAGCAATGTGGACTAGCACTTGCATCATATGTGTGATGATGGCTGCTTCTCAAGACTATTATTCTCACTCTTGAGTTGTGTTTTTAAGTAATCATATATTTCCTTATATGTACCCTTATTCTTGGTTTGTATTTCTTTTTTTATTTATTTTTATTTATTTATTTTATATAACCAAGTCTATTTAACTGAAAACAAACATTTATAGACAATATTTGGGAATTTGGGCATCGTTCTTTCCAAACTACTTCCTGCTGGTAAGGGGCGCTGTCACGGGGGGATTCGAAGAAGATACAGAAATCCTGGCTATAGTCTGTAAGGCTGCTTTGTCCAGCTGTTTTGAATGTAGGATCACCTGGTACTCTGTTTCAGGCAGTCTGGCTTGATCAAACAACATTAGTCTGGAAGGAATCCACATCTTTTCATTTTCTGTGGAATCAAAAATAGAAATTCTTTTCCCCAGTAACTTGTCCTTGAACTTAAATTTTGGAGTCAAAGCATTTTTTTAAATTTAATTTATTATTTTACATGTCGATCTCAGATCCCTCTCCCTCCCTGCCTCCTTCCCTCCCACCCTCCCTCCCTTTTACCCTCTCTGCCCTTTCACATGCATTTCTTTTCTGCATTTTGGGAACTCTCAAGACATTTGCTGGGGACAAAGCATTATATTTCCTTGAAAAATCGATCAGCATATTATCTCCATTATTTTATTAATAAGCTTATTATACAGATTACTCTGAAGTCTAAAAACCATGAAGGGCACCATTTCCACCTTATCCCATAGACTGTGTGATAGGCAACATTTCAAAAATAACAATAAAGTATTTATAGGAAACTTTATTAAATAATTTACAAAAACCTTAACAATCTATTTGAAACCTGTGATCTACCAGTACCAGCATAGCATCTAAAAGGAGGTGCATTTGACCAACCAGATGCTAATCACAAAAAATTCATGGTTCTGGCAACTTAAGCTCACGTCCAAATATTCATAAACAGTTTTATTCTTTCTGCTCTTTTGTGTTTTTTCTAATATTTACACCTTGCCTCCTTCCCAAAAGATTTGCCCTCAGAGTTAAAATGTAAGTTCAGGAAATGCATGGAAACATTGTCAAGATGCATGTTCATGCAGTGCTGCCCTGTGCTCGTTGGTAATGAAAGGGAGATAACTGCACGCAGCTGGAAAGAAATGAATAACATAGGGTTGCTGGATCCTGGCTTGATAGTGGATACTTTCAAGATATCTTTTACTCATTCTTAATCCCTTAGCAAATCTTTTATAACAATGGAACAAGGAACCTGTAGTTGAGAGCACATACTAGCACATACTGATCTTGTGCTCACAATTGCTTGTAACTGCAGCTCCAAATCCACCTCCAGGTGAATCAAACATCTCCATGGGTAACAACACTCATGTGGACAAGCTCCTTCATAGATATGCATGCACATATAAACATAAACTCATTTGAGATAGCACAGAGGTTAAGAATACAGCTTGCTTTTTCAGAGAACCTGAGATAATTTCCAGCACCCACATCACTGCTCACAGTCACATATAAGCCCAGATCCAGGGAATCTGACACCCTCTTCACATGCAAGTGGTGAAGAGATATGCATGGCATAAAACACATGTGCATGTAAAGTAACATTTTTTAAAAAATAGGTCAAGTTTTGATAACACCCATTATCTAAACATTTCAGGACCATCTCTTACTTCATTTTTTAAATAATTTCACAAGCGAGGAAAGTATGCACCCATTTTTTTTTCAGGTGAAGAAATGAAGTTCTGGCTAGTGGAAGAGATTTCCTAGTGAGTTCTGAATGTGGAAATTAAGCCAGGAAAACCAGAAAGAAAACCTAATTTTGACTTCCTTGCCAGTTTTAAATATTTTGGCAGAGAAACTCAAACAAGAAATTGAACATTTACCTCTTCTTATACTACCATTTCTGTGTTTTTATTTATTCTTGGTTTAAATGTTGTATGTTTTTCAGTACATCTTGATATTTTGTTTAATAAAATATTCAACAAAATAGGATAAGCTGAGCACTAGGGATACCCTGGAGGTTATTGATGGGACATACACTTAAAGAAATAAACAGGATTACCAGATAAAAAGACACATTTTTAAAGACTCGTTTTAAACAGATACCATTAAAATCGTTAAAGTTATTTTAATCTTTCCCTGAGGGTTTTTAAATGCTTTCATAAAAAGAGGTTTCTAAAGAGCTCTGAGCTTCCTGCATTTCTTCTTTATGTACAGAAGAATTCATGTATCCATGAGAATACACATTTGTAGTAATTTGTTCTAAATTTAAAAAAAAAAAGCTAAATTCAGACCTTGCCTACTTCTGCATATTTTATTCCTTTTTCTTCTATATCTAAGTATTTATTAATCGCATGTTGTTTGAATAGGATAACACAGCAAGACGTAAAGAATTTCAATATTTTTCTTTAGGCATTGTCAGTTCTTTAGTTTGGCAGACTATTTAGTTTTCTTTAAAAACTAGAGGGAAAAGAACTCTTGAACCAATGTGGCCTGGCTGGGAAAGACTGTGTGGTGTGTGTGTGTGTGTGTGTGTGTGTGTGTGTGTGTGTGTTTATTAATAGATAAATATGAAAAACAATGTCAGTAAGAAATACAAGGTTAAACTCATTACAGTCTTCCTTCTTCATTCCTATGTTCCTATTTTCCTTCTTTCCTTCCTTTCTTTCTATTTTCTTTTTGCCCAGGCATGCAGTTCACAGAGCTCTGTACTAGTCTTACTTTCTGTGGACCTCAGAGAGTTATATTCTTTTCCTGATCATGCCATAAATGATGACATTGAGCTCTTGTACTGTAGAGCTTGCCCAACCACTCTTAGAGGGTCTGCAGTGAGTGTGAGTGTATGTGTGTGTGTGTATGTGTGGGTGAGTAGTCTGTGATATACAAATACACTTTCTGCTTTCATCTGGTTATAAAAAGCATTAGTTTTAAAATGGTTTCAATTACTGGTACTATTTCTATGAAAATAAAAAGGAGGTACAAAATTGGAAGTTTTATAGTAATTTGAGATAATTTGGATTAATTTTACATAAAATAACATTTTTCCTTGATTTTACTGTGGCAAGAAAGCCATTCATTCACATACTTGATATTATAATTAATCTTGTCCTGGATATATAGTACAACAATATTTTTAAACTTTCTTATGACAGAATGATGGACATGGGAACAAACTCATTTAGAATACAGCATTATCTTTTGGGAGATATTATAAATCTTTATATAAAAAGATAGGGAATGAAGAAGCTATTCAAATTCTACTTGAATTTCAAAAGTAGACTGAAGGGACTGTCAAGTAAAAGGTTCAAAACTGACCAGAAGATATGAAAAGGACACTTATAAATTCTCACTGAGAAATCTTGAGTGAAGTACTGGAGAATAAAAAGTTAATTTCCCGAAATGCTTGCTCATGAGCGAGCAACAATGATTAGAGCAGTGTTGTGGAAAAGTTCAACTTATAATCACTGCAGATGATGCATTGTTTGGTGAATATGAGCAAGTAAAAGACAGAAACTGACCTTGTCATAAAAGAACCCCCTTACCCATTAGTTGTCTTAATTCTGACATGGTAGGAAAAAAAAAAAACTTAGTATGTGCAATGTGCTTTCCCTTAAACAGATAGTATTTTGTTAGGTGCAAAACTATAATTTACATTTTGATGAAGGTTTAGAGTTTCCCATGAATTTCAGAAGTATGGAGTTTTAGGAAACTACACGTAAACTATAACTAATTTTAAGCAGACAATTCTTTCTAGAAAGCACAACATAGCCCTTTTCTGGCCCCTGAAGATAGACTTAGATGAAGGTTTCATCCAAGTCTTCTTCCCAAGCTGCTACTACCACAGAGCTCCTCCTCAGTGTTTGCTGGAAAGAATCTTGTGATTCTTTATTGGAAACAGGCTTCCTATGAGAATTTTAAGGACCTTCTCTTTTCCTGGGATTTAAGGAGGCAGATACCTTAACTTCTGTCATCCTGGGCAAGGATGCTGATGGTAATTCCTGAAGTTTTCAAACTTCAGCTATGGTCCTGAGCTTATCTCTCCTGCCTTCCACAGCAGTGACATTTTATTAATGCTATGATAGAGAAGCAGTTTCTCTCAGCTGCTCTAGTAAGAATTGCGGGCTGTGTGCATTTAAACAAGAAAAAATCATTGTCTGATAGTTTTGGAGGTGAGTAGTCTGTAAGCTAAGTGCAAGTGCCGACATTATTCTTTTCAGAGTATAAAGGAACATCCTATCAAAATAAACACATACATGCTTGGCCCTAGTGAAATATCCCTGAAGAAAGTCAAAGGATTAAGCACCACAGCAATGCAGATTTTATGAAATTCTAAATGGACTAAATACATAAGGACTATATTTTACTTTTATCTTTTATGGGCACATGCTATTACACTCTGAAACAAGTTTGGTTCAGGTTTTACTTTACCATTTGTCTTATTTGGCTGAGACCTCCGTCTTTGTCCTTAAAAATGTCTGACCTTTTGATGCCTTACCCAGAGTTTGCCATAATTTTTAAGAGATAAGACAAATATTCACAGAAGTTCTTCCTTCATGGTGTCCATATTTTTTCCATCTTACCATTTTAGCTCTCTAACGCATCTACTATCCTAATTGTATTCTAAATAGGAGAATACTCTGTCTACATAGCTTATCCCAAGAGACCTAACCTGTTACCTTTCAGATAATTGTGTTTTTTTGTTTATTTGTTTGTTTGTTTTTAAATAAGAAAACAATTTTGATGGTTCTCCAAACTCCAACTTTTCTATCTCTAAATACAGATTACTGAAGTACTACTAGCCATGGGAGAATATTTTACAAATAAGTGGGAGTTTGGGCAAAGTATAATTTTTCAATTGCTGTAATTTAAATTAATTTACTTTACCTTAAACAAACAATCATGGTTTCTCAGGAGACAGGAATTTTGTTCCATAAGTTAGGTTTCCTGTCCAATAAGCTCCAGCCTAGGAACTAGAGAGCAGGTGTTTAATACCTCATTCATGAGGACTCCCCAGCCTCCAGCTTCTTTATTACAAACGGCATCTGTTTGCTGTTTGTGCAATTCTAAGGCCCATTCACCTGCAGTTTGCAGCACTTGTTATCTTCCATACAGCTCTCCAGAGTATTGCTAATGCCAAGGAGAAAGTAAGAAAGGCCCTTAAAAAATAAAGGAAAGAGAGAAAACAAGAAAACCAGAGAAAAACCAGAAGAACTGTAACTTCCCTTAAATACAAAGATCTAGAAACAAAGAAATAAATGTCATTAAATAACAAAATCATAATATCATCTAAAATGAATGCAGGCTGCGGACATTGAAAACACAAATTTAATTTTGAACTTTTTCCTTTTATACTTTTTTTTTTTTTGTATCTTGTTCTCTTCCCTCCTCACTGTCTTGGTTTTTAGTGGAATGTTTAAATTGCTTTTTTGTTTTAAAGAGAAAGATCAAGGCAGTAAATAAATAATAACTGTAAATATAGAACCATGAACCTGTACAATGGATACTGCATAAAATTGACTTAACACAATTTATTGATTTTATTGTTAGTATTTATTTCAGTTTGCTAGGTTGTTTAATTGGTTATATTATTAGAATTTTCTTTGCAGGTATTTCTTTATCTCTATTCTCTAAGTAATCTGGGGATTACTTTGTCAATTAAATGAAATGAATTCAGTGTTGTTGTTGAGCATGTATAAAGATTTTTCAAAAAATATAATATTCACTTGCTAATTTTGGTCATTTATTCAACAAATGACAAATACCTATTATTGGCAAAATATCATACTAAATACTTCCTTGATATAGTAAGTATTACATTGTCACTAAACTCCTTGAGACTATAGTAAAATTAAGGCAAGTATATAAATTAACAGCTTGCAAAATGTAACCAGTCCTAAAATGATGATATATATAGGTGCCTGCATCACTGACATAAAGGGCTTCTGCTGAGTGTTCTCTAAAAGGCTTAATAATGGTATTGACTCTTGTAGGATTAGAGTACCCAACTACAGTAGAAAAGGACAGTGTTCTTTTGCCTGAATATAATTCAGGCAAAAGAAGAAAGGAAGACCATTTCTGCTGTTATCAACTGCAGCCTCAAAAACAGCTATGTAGTGTAAAAAACTCTGTAATGTAACATATGGAGATCCACAAGCAAGGTGTGTGTCATGGTGTGGGAACATTAAAGTTATATAAAAAGAGATTACTGAAAAAAACTGTGGAGCAACAGATGTATTGTGATGAACCCTGAGCCCAGCAAAATACTTTAAATTTATCCTTTGGCTATAGGGAGACATTAGAGGAAGCTAAGCAGGTGGATAAAATGATAAGATTTGCATTTGGAGTAGGTCATCTAAAGAACACTGAGCATGATGAAACTGCATAAAAGCAGAAATAGTCTATTTAAGAATCATGTCTTATATGCTCAACTATTTATTGTAGGAAGTGACAGATTACCAGAGTCAATGATTCAGAAAAGTGAGTCATCTTTGGGTCCAGCAAAATGAGCTTAATTCTGAAGTTGGGGACCTAAAGGACACCAGTCACAGGAATCTTACATGGAGTCTGTAGCCTCCAGGTTGTGGTCTTGCAAATTCAAAGGATAAAATTCAAGAACAATGGGACTATGAATTTTAAAAGCATGATAAACACTGGAAAAGACCACCATCTCTACTGTGTAGATGAGAGAACAAAAGGCAGAAATGCAGTACTTCAGTAGCCCTAGAGAAAGTGTTGAATAGGTGATAAATTCTCAGCAATGCATTCCCATCTGTAGAGAGATATTTACAGGAACATAATCATAATGGCCCTAATTCAACACAGTAAGTATACCCTGGGGAACAGGCACACTGTGTTCTTTTGATCAACCCTATTCTTACCAGAGAACAGAGACCAATCACAATGAGACCAGTTTTTGTGGAATCAGAATAGAGATGAAACAAAGAATGCTTAATTTCTTCCAGCAGTACCAGCTAGATATAACTGTCTTTAATATAACTGTTTTTCAAAGATATAGAGATTCATAAACCCTTGGTGTCACTATCTACCACCCATCCTCAGAAGACATGGTTTTGTCTTTGGAACTACAAACATTCTTTATGAATAGTATCAGAGTTAGAGATGCCAAGATTTGTCACTTTGACATATTCTTTCTCTTTCCATTGTTCCTTAATCCGTTTTATAAATTGGCACAGTTTTCTTATAGTTACTTTAATAATCAATCAATTCACAATCAAATCTTCAAAAATTATTATCTACTTTGGCTCATTAAGCTGACTTCATATTTCTTTATTACAAGAGATATAATACTATCTGCACTATCATAATAGAAGTCTTACTGTGAAATATCAGAATAAAATACTACTGTGACTGACTCAATCTTTACTCCTAAAATGTCTTTCAATTCTTTTACTATGGTTTCCTGCTGAACCTCTTCACTGTATGCTGTGTGCAGTTCTTCTGACTTTTCTATTGACTGACTCAGTAAGCAGAAAATGGTTATATATGAGATGCTTGAGGTCAATACAAAGTCTCAAACATGTTGGTGAAAGAAAGAAAGAGAAGACAAATTCTGAATGAGTTCATAAGTGATAGCTTCCAGTTGTTTGTCAATAATAGGAAAATTTTTCTATCTTAATTTTAGCTTCTTACAGTGGGATTTCCAGTGTGTTAAATGAACCACAACCATGTCTCTCTCATGAAAAAAAAAAGCATAATCATATCATTTAAGAATCTAAGTAATTAATACATCCCGATCCATACTATAAGAGATGTTTACAATATTTGCAGCCTATAATAGAGTGTCTTTGAATTTGATGGAGAATTTTTTCTCACCTCAACAGTTAAGGTACCACACCCTCACAGTCAAAAGAAACTTTCACTGAGCCATCTAGTCTAGAGTATTTGAAGAATAAAATTCATGGTTCTTGGGATGCTTTTAGAAAGTTTTATACAAATTTCTGAGTGGCCACTTAGGGAAAGATGGCAGAACAGTACAGTGAGTAGATACTGGAAATAGACACTTTTCATAGGGCTTATGACAGAAAGGGTGGGCAGTCTAGTTGGCAAGCTCTCCAGGAACACCCTCTTATTTCTGCCACATCTTCATCTATAGTTTCCAACCCATGATATTTACTTACAGAAAAATTTATAAGAGAGAATCAGACTTACCTTACAGCAACCATAGCCTCTGGATAGGACAGAACTAAAGACTTTTCCAGCTTCTAGACAAGTATAAAAATTTTTAAGTCTTTGCTACTAACTTCCTGTCTAGTTTTTATTTTCTGTTCTCATCAATAACGTTGGAAGTTGTTCCCCGGTGTTATAAATACTATCATTTCACTAACATACAGAACGCAGAATTAATATACAGTATAAATGAATCCATACATTCTTGAGTAAGACATAAAAAAGTATAAATCACAAGACCCGAGAGAGCATCACAACTTAGGTATGAGTGGCTGAAAAGGGGTCCCAAACCCTTCTCAAGTACATGGTGATGCTGAGAAAGTTAGCAAGGTGAGAGAGTAAGTCTTGTCAAATGCTTGTAAACATAGTTCTAGAAAAAAAAGGAAGGAAGGAAGGGAGGAAGGAAGGGAGAAAGGAAGGGAGGGAAAGGGAGGGGGAGGGATGGAGGGAGGGAGGATGTAAGGGAGGGACCAAGAAAGAAGTAAAGAAGGAAGGAGAGGAGGGAGGGAGTAGAAGACATCAAACACTATAAATGAGTCTATTGAATAGTGGAAGGAAAAAATAGTATGAAGATTCAAACATCAAAGTGCTTTATAATAACCTCTCCTTTTCAAGAACTGAAGAAGCCTAGGGTTTCTACTTTATAGGTGAGAAAACTTTGTAATATTATCTCATGTCATAAAGTCGGGAGTGCTGGAGAAGGACCTTCAACTAGACTGGAAATTTTTAAGCTTGGAAACCAAATTTTGTATCCTGGATCAAAGAGCTTATCAACTTGGCTGTGAATATAACACAAATGAAATATTTTCCAAATATTTAATTGCTGTCTCCTCCCCTTTATATTAAGATTAATTGAAAATTATCTTTATATTCTGATATGAAGAAAAATACAAGGAATAGAATGGGGTACTAAAGAGAGGTCACTTTTATCTGGCACCTTCGGTTGGCATATATGTGTAAGGAATTAGTTTGAAATGGCAAGGGAGAGGAGGACTAAAGACAATGTTGGAGACTCTGAGGCAAGACATGAATAAATAGTAACAGTGGTTATTCTATTCTAAGAACGTATCTCTGAGCTTCCTGGAAATTTACACATGTTCCAGTAAGTGCAGCACCATCCCTGGAATTTGGAGTCACTGTGAAGGTGAACTCTGGAAATTTTAATTTATGTACACACAAAGGGCCAATATGTGCTCCAGTGGCAAAATACAGGTCACTTAGCAACATAGCGGTTTTGGTTCTATACATCTTCCCAAGGCATGTAGTGTTGTAACTTGGTTCTCCCATCAGCATTTCTCCACATCTTCCTTGGTAGCACTTGTGCTAGACATGATTCTTCCCTTCAGGTTACTCTTTTCTAATTCCTGGCAGGAAAATGGTCTTGGCTTAATACATCATCAACAGGGATGCTTAGCTGTCAAAGGTTATCCTTTTCTTGTGAGAATCTCATACCCATCTCTCCACTCCCCAAATTGAATGTTATCAAGCTTCACTCAGGAGAAGAATATTATTTTTGTTTTCTTTTTTGAGATACTGTCACTGGATGTAGATATGGTTTTGTACCTGTGTTTCCTCTCCACTTCTACAACCAAGTAGGACTCATACCATGTAGCATATTTTTTCAACCTCATAAAACTGTGTATGGACATCTATTACAATGATGATTTCTGTGAGTAATATTGAAACTAAACTGATTTATCCAAGGATAAATAGGTTAGCATTCTATCACCTAAGTCATGAAACACTGTTTTTTTTTTTTTTTTTTTTTTTTTTTTTTTTTTTCAGATTCATAACCACTATAAGTAGTAAGGTCATTTAAGCCTGACCTTACAATTTCAACACATATTATGTTGTAAAACCTTACTGTGAATGAAAGGAGAACAGATATGCAAAAATGACTAGCCTTAAGAAACTCAGGGAAGTGCATTTTAGTACATAGGACATACCAAATGGCAATTTTCAAGTAGTTTAGTAATGAAAGTGCTTCTTTTTCCTCCCTGGTGTTCTTCTGTGATTCAGACTGCAGAAGGCCCAGCTTTTCTCTTGGCATCTTTCAGTGCTCTGTTGGAATTAGTAGTGATGATGCCAGCAAGGAAGCGTCTGTCATTCTGTGCCCAGACAGGGTCCACATTCACTCAATTAGAACATTCTCCCATATGACTAGCACCTCTGTTCTGCTTATATACTCTGCATGGCTGCAGCATCCAAGGCTAGGTTCCTCTGGTTTCACATTCTACTGAGAAAGTCCAAAATGAACTCAGTTAGAAATTGCTCATCTCTGCTTATCAAATGCCCATCCGTGGTTCCCTTGGTGTGGTTGTATATTACCCAGGGCTTCTTCAGAAGTTAAACTTCAACCAAGTGAAGACAGCTTTATCCTTGGAAAACACTTGTGATTTGGTGTCTCTCAGGTCTTTACTAGTTACCAGTCTTTTGAATAGGATGAGAAGAATCCCTGTGGTCACTTTTCTGTATAAATAGGTACTTTTCTTCCCTGATTTTATTCCCCATATGGGATGATCCACAATAAACCAAATAAGAATAGAAAATTAAAGAAATAAGACATGTTTGTAGAGAATGTACAAGTATAAAATGTTCCAAGCTAACATACAATAGTCCAGGAACACAGGCAACTGCTTTACTGATGAATTCAGATAAATCTTTTTCGAAATGCCAGTTTTTCACATTTGGATTAGTGATTCTGGAGGCATCCTTTCTGTAGTTCTAACCAATGTGACACATCCTGAGACGGCAACACCACTAATGAGACTTGGAAGCCCATGACTCTATCTCTTTTCATACTATAGTTCAGCAAACTTAAATCAGACTCTCCTCAGAATGATGTGATCATTTGTAGCCTATTCCCAAGATGCTTCAAAACTAGTAGCCATGAATTCAGGGTGTGGATAGTTTCCAAAGCATTATTCAACTCCAAATGAGCTGAAAAGTTGAAACAAACAGTATGTCATAAGCATTTTGCTTGAGGTTTTGAATGCCATTGGTATGCCTAGTTGATGCCCAATGACGTCCTGTGGAAAGCTATCAAGTGAAGCTGTAGGTTAGCAATTGAAAAGCATAGGGAAAACAATTTCCAGCTGAGTCAGTCTTAACACAGCGCCTAATGGCCAGACTCCTTTTGGCTCACCTTGTTCGGCATCTGCTGGAAGCCCACAAAGAATGAGTTTGAGTCTCAGCTGCCATAATAAGCAGAACAAACATACAGAGATACCAGCAAACAGATGGGAACTTGCTGACTGCAGAGACTCATCTAGTGTCTGGATACTCGTTGGCTGACACAGTTCTAGCACCTACCAGCCAACAGATTCAGATAGAAAAGTGTGTGTGTGTGTGTGTGTGTGTGTGTGTGTGTGTGTGTGTGTGTGAATATATGTGTGCTGGAGTTCATGTGGGGGTGTGGGAGGTGGGAAATGAGGGGAAGCATATTCTTTAAAGGAATGAATACAAGGGAAATATTTGTTAAAAAAATTATCATGTGAGAGCAGATAGGATCAATAAGTCAACAGTGTCACTTTGCCACAGCGTGGAGGATTGTGACTGTTTGTAAAGCAAAGCCAAGCCACAGTTAACAGCATGTCTATAGTACCTTGCCTGCAGATTTAAAATGCTAACTAGATTGGCTTTTTAATGGGGATGTTAGTAGGAGGCCAGAAGGGTTGCTCTGCCCTTTCTGTGGGCTCACTGCTGCTGTCAGTGAACTTAACACAAACAAGTCCAGCAAAAGTCAGATTCTGCGATTTCCAATTCATTCCCATGATGATTCAGTGCAAGTTTTGTTTAGCAAAACAGGAGCAATTAAGTTCTTCCTCACAGCCTTGAACTTCTACCTGATTTAAATACATATATAGATATAAAGAAATAGAATACACAAGCTGCTCTTAGGCTGTTCTTGAAGTCTATTAAGTCTCTGATTCATGTTAGGCTTCCAGGTTGGAGGCTAATACTGACTTGAGCTCAAAAGAGGCACAGAGACTTGGATTGACATCCTTGCCTCTAAGGAAGAAAGCCAGGGTCACCTTAACCCAGCCTCCTGCTCAATCCCCTTTGAAGTGTCATTGAAATTTCCCACTTGAGCAGAATGCTAAACATGAAGTACAGCTGGATAACCATCTGACCTTTATTTCACAACTCCTTTCTGTCTCCAAAGTTCCTTGTAAATTACTCTTTTATGTGGCCCACCCCCTGTTGAATATCTCACTTTCAGGTACTGTCACACCTCTAGATAATTACTGTTATTCCCTGGAATAGCATTCCTTTCCTCCTGTTAGGGTGCTAAAAGCACTTGTAATCTTCTGAGACAAATAAGAAGTTGAACTTTAGAACATGAAAAAGTTAAAACAAAAAGAAAAGAGGAAGAAAGGAAGGAAGGAAGGAAGGAAGAAAGGAAGGAAGGAAGGAAGGAAGCAACAACAACAGAAAAAAAACACTCATCCATTCTTCCTTTTGCTGCCTCCCTGGTTGTAACACTTTGCTTCTTTTTGCACAGTTACATGGGCTGTCTCTTCCCTGCACATCATACTGTCTCTTCAAACTCACTTCACATATTTTATTTTATTTATCTCATCTTTCAGAGAGGATCTGACTCTTTTGACAAGTCTGACCTCATCCCTCTGAAGTACTGGTTTTGTAGCTATGAACCACCATGCCCCAACAACCTGGCCTTCTTTCTTTAAATAGCTTTCCTCCAGAATAACGTATTTTAAAATTACTTAAAGGTAAATGAATGATTGGCTTTGAGACATGAGTTAGATAGCAGACTTGGAAAGAACTGAGGGATTTTTCCATTCATTTCATTTTAGTGACATGGAAATTAAAATCAAATTTTAATTAAGTGGCTTAATCAAAGCCATATGTCTAGAAAATGAGTAAGTGACCAAACAATCCACTTCCATTGCCAGTATCCTTATATCCTCTTTTTGAAATAAGGGGAGTTTCTTCATTGCAAGGTCAATGGAGTCACCATGCAAGCAGCAGCATACTTAGTAGAGTGCCATGTGCTATGGAAACTTGATGTATGTTACATAAGACTAGATTTAAGCTCTACCTCTGTTTTTTTTATTTTTCCTTTTTTTTTTCTTATTTTATATATTGATCCCATTTCCCTCTCCCTCCTTTCCTCTTTCCCTCCCACTCTCCTTCCCTCCCATGCCCCCCAACCACCCTCACACCCCTACACCCCCCCCCACTCCACAAGGAGGGTGATGCCTTCCAGGAGGGGTCAACAAAATCTGTCAAGTCATTTGGAGTAGGGACTAGGCCCTCCCTCCTGCTGCTGGGTTAAGGGAGTGTCCCTTCATGGGGAATGGGCTTCCAAATTCCTTTCGTGCACCAGCGATACATCCTGGTTTCACAGTCAGAGATCCCTTAGACTGCCCAGGCCTTCTAACTGAGATCAGTCCAGGGACTCTGAGTCAGTCCAATGCTGGTTTCCCAGCTATTAGTCTGGGGGTACATTAGTTCAGGTCAGCAGTCTCTGTGGGTTTCTGTAGCCTAGAATTGTTCTCCCTTCTCTACATCTGGATTCCAGTTAGGCTCAGTGTTTAGCTGTGGATGACTGCTTCTGTTTCCATCAGCTACTAGATGAGGGCTCTATGATTGTGGGTAAGTTAGTCATCAATCTCATTATCAGGGAAGGATAGCTCTGCCTCGTAATGTGATGTATAACTATGGACCATTATTTAATACGTCTCTACTCTCCTATGCCCCATCTGTAGAATAAAATTCAATATCTATATCCAATTTCTCCTATATCCTCAAGATTTTCAAGTGTTACTCCTGCCTGTCTCCAATGTTTCAGATGATCGAGTCCACTTCAACTTTGATTTTTTTGTGTGTGAATATTTTAAGTTAAGCCAACTCATATATTGTTTAAATGTGTTCCTTTAATCTATTATTTTAAAAATTCCCTTGGAGAAGATTCATGGTGAATTTTACTGAGTGGATTTATTTTTCATAAACCAGTTCCTTACTTTTTATTCCAACAGTATTTTCTTCCATAACACATTCATTAGTATATCAAGGAATGATATTTCTGGGAAGAAATTTGTAGGAATGTTTCTTTTCTGACAGTGTGTAAAATTAATTACAGAGTTTGAGTTCACATATTACCCCAATTGACTATAAATTCAAGAGTAATGAATAATATTTCCAAATTGACCAAATATCATACTTCCTACAATGCAAACTAGCTTTTTTAGAGTTTATGAGTTTTTAAAAATATTAATTATTATTTTTTGCTGTGAATTAATATATTTTAAATAATTATTTAGTAAATTGATGTTTTAAAAGTATGCCTTATACTGAAACAATTATATTTTGTGTATAACATTGCATGTATTTCCTGAGTCGGAGTGTGAAAGGTCCATGTTCTGTGGTTCTTTCAAAACCTGTTAGCACTTCTCACTGATTCTTGTCCAGAACATTTCTAGAAACAGCAGCCATGGCTGTTTACAGGATTTTTTTTTTTTTTAAATAAAACTTGAAGAGCTTGTTTATTTTCAGAAGACCTGTTTATGATTAAACCAAAACCTCACATTCAACCCCATGAAAAAGATATTGTACCATGGTAAGGCACAGGATTTGACGTGGTTTTCTGCCTGTGTCAGACCCTGCCTGCATGTAGTACTAGAAGGAAAAGCATGACTCTGCCATATTATGTTGCCAATTAAAACATATTTAGCTCAGAATGAATTATGGGACACAGTGTAAATTTCCCTCACAGTTATAATTTTCTTAGGCTAAGTTTAACCTCTTTGAATTTGTGTTACTGATTAGGCCAAGAGCCCTGTGACATGAGGGTTATAGGGAGTCATTTCCTTAACGTGAATTTTCTTCCAGTATTGCCTCAAAATACAATTATTTTTAAATTAGCAGTTTTAGATTTTCAATGTAATTTTAATTGAAAGGAAGTGCAATTCTGTATGTCAAAGCACAATATATGACTTTTAAGAAAATTCAATTTTACAAATTCAAAATACTGTTTTGATGAAATTGGTACAAAATTATCAAACTGAAAATAATGAATTATCATTTCCTTATCTTTATAAGTAAGAAAAAATACAAGAAAGAATGTTCTATTTAACCTAATGGACTTTAGGTAACAATCTTTGCCTTTTCAGTATCATAATTATTTGGAAAATTCAAAGGTAATCCGTGTATAGGAAAACATAATTTCTCACCCCTATGGGGAAATTGTCCTGTAAAATTATTATTCAGTAAAAATTAAAGCTAATGCTGCATTCATTCCAACTCCTGCCATAGACTGTTCCAACTCAGGGTTTAAGGCTTTCTAGAAAGTAGCCTTCTGGAACTTCTCATTAGTGATTTCATATCACTTCTGTAAACATTGTTTCCTGCCAGTGCTAACTCAAAACATCCTGCCCCTGAAAGTCACCCTGCCCCGACTTTCCTTAAATGAGGCAACCTTGAGATGGGATATCAAATTTTTTTTGTCTGTATGTCTAATTTCACCATTTAAGTCCTGAAGAAGAGAAGTTTGACATGTCACAGAATCAACAGCAATCACTACCATTGTCCTAGCTATTCTGTTTTTGCTTTGGAATTTCTGGATGTCTATGGAGAATCTTTCTTATCTAAAAAGTAGAGAGAACAAAAGGTCAGCTATACCATTGACATTTAACAGTTTGAACAGTATGACTGTCGTAGCCACAAAGGTTCTTCCCAACTGATGTCCCATTAGCCTTCGTCTCTTATCTTAAATTCATTCCCTTACACCTTCTGTTTTCTACCATGCTTTCTAAATTGTTAAGGATATCATAACTCCTACTACCTTAATTTCCCCTAGACTAGTGCATTTGATGAGATATTGAATTTAATAAAATAGGTGTATAATCAACCTTTGTCACAAAGAAAAGACTATTAACCTCAGCTTGCCAAGTTTTAGAAGACAAAATGTGAATTTTCCTTCAAATTTTCTCGAATAGGGTTCCCACACATTTAGTTTAGACACTTTTTTGATTGTAATGATTGGTAATAGTGGTGTTTCCCTCAGAATAGTCATAAATGAGGGCTGCAGTCTTCACAAGAACAGATGAATGCACTTCAAAATTTTGATCTTCTATTGTCCACATCCATTCATCTTTAAAATTTTAGACATTTAAGTATTATTTTCCCATTTTTAATTATAAAACAATATGTGGTATGGCATTAGGGATTCAGGCACATCAAAACATTTTAAAGTTCAGTTAAACAGAGTCCACTGTTTCCAAATAAAAGTATATTATTTCTCACAAACTTCAAGTAATTATGAATAATTGTAAATACTGGTTTCATTATTGCTTATCTATATCTAAATGTTTATTATTTAATAATAAAACAATTTAAAGTTAGTTTATATCTACTTATGAAGCATATTTAGGTCACTTTGTAAGATTTGTTAAAGTATCACAAGAAAATATTATTATATATTCATTTTACATTATAGTAAAGGTCATTTTAACACTGCATCTTCCAATAATAGCTTAATTTTTATTTATTTTTTCTTCTGAGTAATATGAGGGCTGACCATAAGTGACAGCAAAATAGAGTAAAATAAATTTACATGGTTATTTAGATTATTAAGTGTTGATGTCTTCTGTGAATTTTCTGTGTATGTGTCAGGACACTTTAGAGAATAGCCCTAAGGAGAGAATTTAAGGTAAGACACTAAAACCTGGAAAACAGTCACAGGAAAAATGTATCTACATCAAAATATTAAATACACTACCAAATTCTATATTTCCTATATTTAACCTATATTTCCAGAAGCCATTTAAATGACAGTATTCCTGGAAAAAAAAAAGAGTTTTGCAACAGAAACTCAGAACATGCTAATATAAAAATGGAAAAAGATAAATGTATCTGGGTCTTTTTCCTTTGGTATGTGATGTTTGACCATAATTTCAGTTGCAATATGTTTACACTTAATACCAAAAAATGGTATTTTTAATTGTATGGTGATAGAAATTAAAAACTAACTAATAAAATATACAGAAACACAAAAATAATCATCTGAAAAAAATCACTTGTATCAGTGTGAAATAAATTATATTCCAAATGTATTTAATTACATATTCAAATTAAGTAACACTGTTTTTTAAGAGAATCATGGTATTGCAGTTTTTTTTAAAAAACAAAAAAAAATAAATATGTTAAAAACAACAAGGAAAACAAGAGACGGTATCTTGTATTTCTTTAGGTGCCTGAGTTTTATGTAAAGGATAAAAAGAATAGAAGAATTAAATACAGGCATGCATGTCTAAATATGCACACATTCACAAATGAATATACATGTACTCATACAGGACACACAGCCACATACACAAATATATACAGGTTTACACACATGAACACATGCAAACATACATATAGGACACATAAACATACTCACAAACACATGCAATTTGTCTATATGCATTTCTTGAATCAATGAAAACTTAATAATAATTCCCAAGGGGCTGTATTCTACTAAGGCAAGCTGTTAGCCCTATGGACAGAATCTAGAAAGTCCAATTTGCTTGTTTTTATTTCATAAAGGATCACACATGCTTTGTGAGTGCAGAGCACTTTATGATCATATCATTCATTTTCATATTTTATTTGTACCTAAAAATTTGGTAACTGACAATCAGTTTAGTCTCACAGAATAGTATTTCTGCATAACTTATTTTAAGAAAATCTAATAGTGTTTCTTAGTTATTCTTTTCAGGAAACAAAGTTCAATAATCTTAGAAAAATAGAAAAATGTTTTCAATTAATATTACATATTTTAACAGTCTATGCTCTATCTATATTTTTATGTAATGTTAAGTTTATATTTGTTCATATCTTAAATTGAATACATAAATATGTATTAAACAAAAGACTTTTTTAAAAAAATAGTAGCTACCGGTCAATAAAAGAATGTATCATATTGGGAGGAGTAGAGAAAATATATCTTGAAAGGTTGACTAATTTGGTCTTGTTCCAGGAACATTTTGCAATCTTCCTGACAGTAAAGAGACCAAATAGCAAAAACACAACCACAGAAGCAGATTACAGCAATTATCAGCAGTCAATCTAAACCCAAGAGAACCCAATTGCTTATTTAAGAAGAACGTAAGAAACAGTAACAGCACTAAATAATTATTTGGTCTGTTTGCAAAGGAAATGAATAAAACTTGCAGCATAAGCCCAAGAAAAGTGATTTTCATTTTATAAATAAAGGAACAAGACTTAGAAAACATGAACAATAATGCATTATGTGATAACACATTCATAGGTAGTTTTAGCATTCCCTTGATTTATGACATTTAAAAATTGTTACTCCTTAATTTTATATATATATATGTATATATATATATATGATTGAATACATTTTTATTTTTAGAAAACAAACAAAACTAATGAAAAATGATCCTTTCTCTATCTATACAACACAAATAAGTGTACTTCAGTGCTCTGCCTGTAACATAAAGTAAAAAATATAGTTACAGCTTTACAGTTTAGAGTGATAACAAGATGGAACTTATTGATCCAACAAGTTTATTTCTATTTTATAATTAATGTATATAAATATGTATATACATATATATATATTTTGAGTGTCTGTGTGTGTGTGTGTGTGTGTGTGTGTGTGTGTGTTTGTTTGTGTGTAAAATAAGTATGAAAGTGCACATAGGTCAATCCAGTTCTTGCCGAGAGAAGAGTCCAAGGATGGAAAAATCCTACAGTCAGAGGGATTCAATAGCCAATGAATCTGTAATGTAGGGAATGTGTGAACAGACCATCCTTGATGTTCTTTCACTGATGTTTAAAATTAACTTAAAATTGAGTTTACTTAATGCTTTACTCATGGACTCATAGATTAGATTATATTTGTTTTACAACCTACAACATTGTAGTTCATAGGAAAAACTTGACACATTTATTGTTTTTGTTTGTTTTGGGGGTCTAGCTGTGACCCATATTCAGGGGTTCTGAGTCAGTACCATGCTGGTTTCCCAGCTATCAATCTGGGTGGGCCCATTAGCTCCTCCTTGTTCAGGTCAGCTGTCTCTATGTGTTTCTGCACCTGCAACCTGGCTTTGTCCTCTCTTTCTCTGCATCTGTATTCTAGTTAAACTTAGTGTTTAGTTATGGATGTTTGCTTCTGTTTCCAACAGGTATTAGATAAGGGCTCCATGATGGTGAACAAGTTAGTTGTTGAACTCACTATCAGGGAAGGGCATTTATGGTAGCCTTTCCACTGTTGCTCAAATTGTTAGTTGGCGGCACTCTTGTAGGTCTCTAGACCTTTCTTTAGGTTCAGTTTTCTCTTCTAACCAATAATGGCTCCCTCTTTTATGCTCTCTCTCCTCTCTTTCTTTTCTCTCTTCTGTTCCTCCTCTGACTCAATCTTCCTAGTCGCACGTGCTTTCCTCTCCTCCCCTTTTCTTTCTCCTACTTCTCTCTCCATTCACTTCCCCCCCTTCCCATCTGCTCTGGGGGACTTTTTTAGGAAATTTCTATTTTAATTATTTTTTAAAAAATTAATCAAAGGTCCCCCTTAGATTAATTTTTTAAAAAATAATTAAAATGGAAAATCTCCTAAACAAACAGTTCTCTTTATTCCTGCACACTTTTCTGAAACTGACTTGTTCAGTGTAGAAACAATATCAACCAGTATTATATTTTTTTTATCATTAGAATGTTGTGAAATGCAAGATATAAAATTAGTGTGAAGACCTCAATGAATACTGACATTTATATTTATATTGACCTATTTTCTCTTTCTAAGGTAGCTTTGGTTCTCTTATATTATTAGGGTTGCCTTAGTGAAGAGCCCTGTAAACATCAGGTTCTTCCATCAATATAGAGAATGAACAATATCAAACTTAGCAAGGCACAGAAAGGCTTGATGGTGGTAGAAAAAGCACATTGCTTTGTTGGAGTTGTTCATCACACTTGCTGAGGTTTGTATTATTGCATTTTTGTCTTGTTCTTAACATGAAGAGTAACTGTAAAATTATATGAACTTTCAAGAAAATAAGCACATGAAAAATAAAGTTATGGGAAAAAAGGGCATGTGAAGAGTAAGAAATAAGATTACAAGGAGGTTTGTTAGCCATTTCAACAGTCTGCTTGTCATTCCACTCTAAGCAACGCAGTCTCCCAATGGCACCTTGTGTTACTGGAGTTAATATTAGAGTTAATAATAATGTCTGTCAGAAGTAATATTCCATCTCCTTCTGATTGACATGACTGCTGTGAAAACTCAGGAAATATGTCAGAAAAATGGGAGCCCTGAGTTTTCATTAACATTTTTCAACTTCAATTAAATTTGTATTATTACTTTCAGAACTCAGCCAAATATTCAGTACTTATTTTATAATTTTTAATATGATATAACTATTTAGTTTTCCTCTCATTGACCAGATTGAACTTTCAACTTCGAGTTTGTATGTAGAAATTCTACTTTTTTCCTTTTTTTCTCTGAAGAAGATTGGTAAATTGATGAATTCCTTTTTCCTGTAACTAATTACAAAGATGTGAGACATTTCCCCCAATCTTGCAGTGGTGCAGACTTCTTTTTCTTGCCACAACACATCCAGAATACTGTTTTGATTCACTAATAGGGTTTACTGTTTTTCTCATTTCTGACTGTTGAAGGGAGAGTATAGCAGATAGGATGCAAAGGTATTGAAGAAGAGTGTGTTAATAACTTATCAGTATTCACCAGGTAGTAAAATAAGGATCATTGAGTATCATGTCTGAGAGTAAAAATGAAATGTTCATAAGTTTTATTCTGAAATAATATAATGTAACTTAAAGAGAAAAGCATAGCATGGGAGAAGCTTCCATGAAAATGGGTGTTTAGCATAGCACTCTTTAGACAGATGATCCCATAGTTACCTAACACACACACACACACACACACACACACACACACACACCATTATTAAGAGTACTCAAACACCTAGATAGTGCATGACAAAGTGTCAATCAATCTGAAATCTAAGGATGAACGACACGGAAAGATGAATTGGCAGTTTGTAAGTTTGATGTCCCCGGATACTTTGTCCCCTCCTCTTCTGAATTAGCAACTAATTCATTCCAGTTCTCTCATATTAAAAACATATAGCAGTTAAGGTTGCCTGGGTAATTACTTTTCAGCTTAGAAATCATTGTCATAATAAAGTCTTCTACAAAGCTCTGGAAAACCAGTGATGTCAGCATATTCTTACTATTCCATCTTCTGTTGTAATTTTCTTCATTCTCAGTTAAAACTGTACAGTTCTTCAAAGAGGCTATAGTGAGTCATCTATCATGTGTTGTGGTAAAGACTCTATTAACTATACCCATGTTTCTATTTAGACATTTTCCTCTTCTAGAAACCATTGCTATTTTGAAATTTTAACTTGAAAAGTCATTATTTCAACATAAGCAGGAGATTATTAGTGTGCAAAAAAAGGTCAAAGGACAATTCTGTTGATATATATTGTCATTGTAGATATGCTGCATTTTTTTTAGAATGAGCTGCTGTCCAAGGTTCTAAACCAGGGTGACATTTTAGCATCAGCAGATTCCTTTAATGAAGGTCTCAGAAGAGTGGCCCTGGATTAGGTCAGCTGTAACTGTTGTTTCCTTTTAAAGCACATTGACTTGTATTGGCAAGTTAAAGCAGCAAAAGTCTAAGAAGCCACTAAATGTGGTGTCTAATATTAGGGAAATCCAAGAGTTCTGCAACTAGGATGTAATGTAACACTATGGATGAACTTGAAATATTTAAGAAAGAACACACCCTTTCACCTATTAGAGGATGTTACCTCATATAACAGTGGTTATTCAAGAAAGTTTGCAGTGTTCATAATATTTACCATTTTCAGTATGTGGATTCAAAAAGGGTCATCCTGATCCACAAGAATATTAATAAATAGGTCATAAATAGATACAAATTAGTAGCTGGAAGAAAATTGTTCCCTGCTACTAAGACAGAGAAGGTCCTTTGGGATTAGTATTGTTGACCAGATATTAGTAGTTTTTATTGGCATTTATATTATACCTCTGAGCCCCAGCAAAAACAAAAATGGAATCAAATCAGGTCAAGCAATTAAAAATGGGGAGATATTGCTGAGAACTACATGAACACCTAAATATTTAAACCCAAATTAAATATGGAGCAACCCCCTGTGCATCACGCTGTTGGGAAACTACAGAGTTTATTTAAAAAATCTTGGTGGTAGACAAGCAGGGTAACAAAGAGGGTTTGAAATTGCTGATTCATTTTGCTAAAGAGCTAATCAAGACTAGAAGTCACAGGAAAGATTTCACACACTCATAAAGTGGCTTACAATCAATTTCAGAGCCTAACATGTTAGTCTAGAATCAAAGTATACTTGCTTTTAGTTTCTGAACAGAACTGGGCACAGCATGCTATACAGAGGCTGCAGGTAGATGCTTGGCTGTCAGCTGTCACAGTATTTTTTTTCTTTTGTAAATGACAAAAAAAAATGTATGTTGAATAATAGCTTTGGTTTGAAGTGAGTTGTAGTTAGTTTAATCACCTTAAATTGCAACTTAAAGCTTCATTGCTCACTTCTGACCCCTCTGAAAATTCCCTTATTAAGAGGTACATTTCTCAGGGAATGTATATATAGTAGTCCTAGTATTAGAACAAGAGTCAGTTTGTTTCACTAGGAAAATGCATATTTTGTAGCTTTTGCAAAATGTATTCTCATTAAAACACAAATATCCATGAGTCTCAAAAGTGAAATAAAGTTTGATGCTTGCTAAGGCATAAAAATACCTGTTCTCCAAATTACAGGTCCTGTGCACTACAATTTTGCTGCTGAGGTTGTTGAACATTTTAAGGAGTGCAGATTCTAATCCCCTTTATAGTTTCTGAACAGAAATACACTTCTCTGGATAAAACAAACAAACCAACAAAAACATGATTTCAGAAGTTTTAAAAAGTACTAGTTGGCCTCTGCAAGTTTATGGGAATGTTTATAAACTTCATTTTTATGGTCTTGTTCCCTGTTATGAGTGATGTATAGATATGCAGAGCCTGAAGAATCCATATCACTTACACCTGTACTTTTATTCTTAGAGGAGAGTTCTAGCTCCACCTGCATTCTAGGTTTTTGACTATCAGACCTGTATACACTCCTGTGTGTAGCTCCATGTTCTCACATAATGTTGTTACATGCTTACCTTGTGACCTTGTGAGCAAAACTATAGAAATATGACATCTTACAGATTAACAAAATGTATATCTGATTAACCTCTAATACTGCTCATCCATTTTAGTTTGTATTACACAGGTAAATTGTCCAGGTCCGAAATAGGTTAAGCTAGTCTGGAAACACTGATCTTGCTGTTGCCATCATAGCTGATGTCAGGTGTGTTTCTCTTCAACACATAATAGAGCAAAAATCATGCTATTATGAGTTAACCATTTGGACAGTGTCTGCTGAGCAATCTTATTGCCTTGTGTTTTCTAGCTGCTTCTGGAAATAGTACAAATAGAAACAAAGACAGTCTTTAGTCTTCTCTATGCAAGTTTAAAACAACCCTACAATTTTGAAAAATTTCTGGTCATATTATTTTTAAGAATAGGAAGGCCTCAGAAACCTGCATTCCATTGTGCAGGCTTGAGCATTGTCCTTATTGGCTGTCCTAATAGACGGCTTAACATTTTCCATTTATCAATCTTTCCATCTATGCATCATTGATTCATCAATCTACTCAACCATTCAACATAGGCTTATTATGAACAATTTCTCATATTCTTTGATTGGAGTGTTTCCAAATAAAATGAAATACCATTATCACAATAACTAAGATTGAATATTTACTGGAATTTAATCATTTGCTGTTCCTATTTCTGGTCTATTACATAGTTCAGATAAATGTTTACTGATAAAGAGAGCAATCAGATAGAAAATTGCAATTACTAGGAAAACGTAAGGCCTAAGGAGTGGGGGGGAGCAATTGTCTAGAGTTTATGATACCATGACTGGGAAATACTGAGACTATGGCTAAAAAAGGATCAATTGATAGACAGTTTTGTTGATATTCAAGTAGTGAGTGAGACAAATACATCAGACTGTTAAAGTGGTTTTCCAATGATCAAGAAGAAAACAAATAATGTATAATGTACTAAAAATAAATACTCTTTATTACTCTGTTTTATCTTGTGATATCTCAGTCTCTTCAATATAAATGTGAATACTATTTCTAGCATGTCAGTGCCTATTTCTAGACACAAGGCAATTTACTAAAGCAATAAAAGAATTCATTTTAACCAATAACAACTCACAAAAGACAGTATACATTAATGAAGTTTTATTGAGCAGTTTAACAGCTACATTTACTCTGTGATATCATACTTCTTGCTCAATATTCACTTCATCATTTCCTTAAATGACTTTAGAAAGTGTTTAAGGAAGTGTTTATCTGAATAAATTGGGGATTTATTTCATAATAGCTTTTTCATAGAATTAAAAGTATACTTCAAATGTATACAGACTTCATATTTACCTTAATTTACATATACATGTGTACATTGAACCATTTGTTTAATGCAGTCACAATGGTTAGGTAAATGACTCATTTATTGTAGGCTAAAGACAACTCGAATGGAGCTTCCTCCTGTTTTTTTCAAACTTTTGGAATTGAACATACAACTAGGATTAGCACTGGAGACCCAGTGTAAGCTACCATAACCTGCAGGAGTCATATTTTGCCTTCATCCTATGTTATGAATAGGAGGAGAAGGTGATCATGTTATACTGCTTGATTTTAGTTTACTTTGCCTTTAACCTGAGGGATGCTTCCTGAAGACTTTCCTATATATTAATAGCTGTGAGCTTTTAGGTCTGTTTAGCTGTGCTGCTGCAACTAAAGCCACTTTTCTGGACAAATCATTTCTCTATCTTGTTTGAAATTAAGGAAAAACATTAAAAATTAATTATTAAATAATTTTAAAATATTTGTAATAGAAGTTATTTTATGTGACTAATTTGAAATAGGTTTTTATATGCCTTGTGTTTTTGTACACTGAATTACCGTGATATTATACAATAATAATTTACTGAGTAGAGGGGTAATCAAATTACCAGAACAGAGAAATATAGTTAAATCAGAACCATTAACATAAATTGTGATTTTCCCCCAAATCATGATATCCTAGAGCAGTGATTTTCCATCATCCTAATGCTGCAACCATTTAATACAGTTTCTCATGTTGTGCTGATCCCAACCGTAGAATTATATTCATTGCTACTTCATAACTATAATTTTCTACTGTTATAAATTGTAGTATAACTATCTGATATGCAGGCTATCTGAAGTGTAACTCCTACAAAGAAGACCATTTGATCCAAAGGCGTAGTAACAACCAACAGGTTGAGAGCTGCTGACCTAGATGAAGGTCAAGATTTTCCACAGCTTAAACAGCAGCTGCACATACTGAGAGCAGCTCAGCAAAGGGACACATAATGGATTTCCCAGGTTGCTTCTGGGCTGATATAAGAAGGAATTGAATGATAGGAAATCAATATAATGGACAAAATGTTTCTTTTCTAACTTTCCTGAAGGTTCGTCAATAGAGAATAGATGAGAACAGTCATTAGATCAGGTCAGATTTCTTTTGGCTAAGTCTTCAATTGAAGGAATGCCCTGGTGGCCAGCATATAACCATAAAAGAGGGTCATTTTCAGATGAACTCCTCAGTAATGTGAATCTGTGCCTCTAAACCTAAACAGGAGTCTGTTTACAACATGGATTTCTGTTTGTGTATCTGAGCGATGCCTTTAGCTTTCAGTTAAGCTTTTATTCTGGCACTTATTAACTCATATTCAATGATACAGAGCTTCTAACAGTGTTCTTCCACAAAGTTATTTTAACTTTTGTTGATAAAGCAATAGGTATAATATACTTGAATAAAACACTAAAAGCAAACTTAACCGAAAATATTTTTAACACAATGAATGTTCAGAAATTCACTGGATTTCTATATTTGACTTGAGAGTCACATAATAGTTTTTGCTTTAATTTTTGTTTTAGTTTTGAAAATATTCATTTATTTAGTTTTCTTTATGCGTATCAGTGTTTTTCCTGTGTGCACGAGAGCCTGCAAAGGCTGGAGAAAGGCATCCAATGTCTTGAAACTGGAATTACAGAAGGCTATGGGCTGCCACGAGGGTGCTAAGAATGAACCTAGGTTCTCCACAGCATGAAAGAGTCCCTGGAATTGCTTATCCATCCTGTCAGCTTTGCCTTTTAATAACTGATTGTGTTTTGCTAAAAGAAATAAGGAAATTTAGAAATAGATGATAAAAACAGGCTTTGTCAATATATATAATCAATATTCCCTTTTGAACATGTGTTTAAAAGTAGAGAAATGTTCCACCAGCAGCAATGTGTTCAGCCCAGATAATTGCCTCATTAAAAGAAATAAAGTTGTCCCTAATCCTTCACCAACCTTTCCCTCTCTATAACCTATAACCCCTGGTCCCGCCAACACACACACACAACACACACAATGTATAGCAACATCGTGTTGCTTTTCCACTCTTTTTTTTTTTTTTTTTTTTTTTTTTTTTTTGGAGTTTATCTCATCAATTTAGTCTCTAAAAAGTTTCTCATAACTGACATAATATTCTTACTACATTCTTACCTCAAATATTTTAATAGTCAACCTTAAGCCTGACAACTAAATACCAATCTCAGGATACTCATAATTTCTTGAGTATCTTCATCAGATATCACCAGAAGCCTAGCTTGGATAAAGACAGTCAGTTAGTTGAAGAGGAAATTACCTTAAAATGTCAATTTCTCTTTCTCATGGCTGCATGTTGACAGAATTTGAAAATAGTCATGTGAAGCTGCCATCACAAAATACCATGGGGTTGGTGAGTTGTACAGGGGAAATGTATTCTCTCATATTTAGAACAAGGAAGTCAAGATCAAGCTACTTGTAGAACTGGGTTCTTCAGCGAATTTTCTCTTTGGCTGCCAGATAGCAATCTTCTTTGTGTTTTGCCAGGTCCTTTCTCAATGCATTATCCCTGGTGTCACTCAAAACATCCAGTATGTTCTGATAAGAGAATTATCAGGCTGGATTTGAGTCTTCCCTTAAGACCTTAATGGATGTAATCACCTCTTTAAAGACCCTGCTTTTGATTGCTTACTAGATTCTTAAGACTTTCAGGGTGGTACAATTCAGCAGATGGCCATTAAGGCTCTGAGAGAAACACGTTAAACAATTTAGAATAGGACATAAAACTGGGTAGTCTAATATTTACAGCCCTTGTTGTTTGTTACTTTTTAGTATTGATATGTGCATGTGCACCTCTCCACCCCAATCCAGGGCCCACTCTTCCTCAAGGGAAGACCTAATTCTCAGTATTTGACTACTGAAGGGAGATCTATATTTGGGAAGTATCACAAACCAGATGTTAATATACTTTACATGGTATTTGACTCCAAAAAGGATGCTTATTTATTCAGCAAGCACGTGTGCAGAACAATTATCAGTTGAGCCCCATTTCTCCTTAACCCCCCCCATTTTTTTCACATTGAATTTCTGAAAGTTGCCTAAAATAGCATTAACATGGCAAGTAAAAAGCTTCCCTTTTCAACATTTCATAACTGCTGACTGAAGCAACAATCATTTAGACACAAATGCATTGTAAAATCTGCGGCAAACATTAGAGGATTTGCCCTTTCTAATATTTTTGGCATATAAATTAAAAACCTGGAACAAAGGCCTGTCACTTTGTGGGGTCTTAATGAATGCTTGTTAATTGATTAGGCACATGTCTCCTGTGCTTCCCCTGGCAATCTGCACTTATCACTGTCAGCATTCACAGGGATACACAATCACCACACATTCCATTTGCCTCCCAACTAGTCTCTTCCATTCACTTTTGGACATGACAAGTTCATGGCACATGAAAGATATTACATGAGTTTTTTTTTTAATCAAACGATTCAGACTTTAGCACTAATGGTGATATCGCTGGTTCCTACGGTTCTATAGTTGCAGAGAGTATAGACATGCCTCAAGAAATTTCTTGATCATTTATGTCATGACACAAGTCTCAAAAAATGTATAATTCTAACATTGAGGATAGTCTTCAAAAATCCCAAATTCCCCAAATAATAAACAATATTACATATAAATTCATAATATAGTGTAGACAGTTCAGTTACACCCTTACCTTGAAGAAGTTTGTTGTCTAAATTAGAAATGCTGCAAATGGGAACACTTGTATCTCTCATTATTGGATCACGGGCACTAAAGAGATTTGCTTGGTTGAAGTCTAGTGATGATGTGTAGAAGAAATAGTGAACAATAATCCAAAATGATGAAGATTCTAGAAGGTAATGAAACAGTTCTTGTATTACATCATCAATTAAATTTTACTGATTTTTCTTAGGGCTTTTATACACTTACCCTTTAATTGGTTGCTTACCCATGTTTAATCAGTTCTTACATCTCTTAGGTTATCAGTTTGTTAGTTTGATTTCTTCCTAATCAGAGGGAGGAAATGAAAAAGAAATTTGAGTTACATTCTACATGCCATATGTAACTTCACCTACAAGAGGTCAGGTGGTAAAATATATTTTGGGCCTAATATAATGAACAGAAGCTATCAACAGAATCTAATATTATGAGGTTTTAAGCAATTCCAAGTCTTATAGTATGGATTGAAATATATATTTAAAATATATGTTACTTATTCCTTTTTTAAGGTAACAAGAATTTTTATAATATATTCATTTCAAAATAACATCAAATAATTGAAAATCATATTTATGTTATTAAAATTTCTTGGATTTCTACACTGAAATGTTTTTCACCCACATAATTCTTCTAGAAGTAGATATCATTCTTTTCAGTAAAAATTGCAAAACCAAGTCCCAAGATAATTTGGTGCATGCTGCTAAGAGGTTTGGAAGCAAGTTAAAATGTAGGTCAATTAGCATACTATGAACTAAGTTCTAGAATTCCTTTTGTTTTGACATTGCTCTATGACCAGAGACAGTTTGATTGAACTCAGAATGTGTTTATTGGGAGTTCATTATGTATCCAGTATACTGCAAGGCACTGAAAGCATAAGTCTGAATGGGGTGCTGAGTCTTTTCTATCTTCTTTCTTAAATGACACAATAAACCACAGAGGACATAATCTGGGCAGTAGGTAAAGTCTGAACAGTCCAGAAGACTTGAAACTGTCTAACTCTGAAAAATTCAAAAGGTTTTCCTCATTCCTGTGGTAAAATGGTATTCACTGAGTATGAAAGACGGGACGTGATAGCAATGGCTGCATTCCAACAAGTAGAGATGCAAAAGGGGGTCTTGAGAGTCATTCTGGTGAGCTTGGACTTGCCTCCCACAAAGTAGCCTGTTTCAAACTAAGTTTATAAAACTTGCACAATCATTTTCCAGTACATTCTTAGCTGCTTTGTTTAACCTAAATAGTTTTTTTTCTTTTAGGAAATTCTATGCAACTCATTTGAAAAATGAAAATTTTACTACTAAAGCAAACCCCTTCTGCTAAACTGAGTTTGGGATGGAATGTACAAGGCATTGAATGCTATTATTGAAAAGTTTCTATGGCTTTATTGATTTATTTTCTTTTTAATGAAATACCTTAGAAAAATGACTGAGAAGGTGAAGTGTGCATGGGCTCATGGTTTTGGTGCATTACAGTCCGTGGAGGCAGTGAAGAGAAGTAGCAACAAGACAACTCAGTCCATCTCAGTAGACATAAAAAGGGGTCATTTGTCACATGGTAGGGTTAAAGGGCACAGTGCCCTGGACAGAACTAGAATGTATGTAATGTTCCAGGCCATCACCCAGAAAACTTCTCCTACTTATAACACAGGTCCTAAAGCTTCCAAAACCTCCTCAGCAGTTGTAGAACTATGTGCAAATAGCATGAAACTGAGGAGGACATTGATCAAACACATGGCAGTAATCTACATGCAATTTATGAACATAAATCCAATTAGTAACTCAATGTAAGTGTGATCACCATGGATGGACACTGAAGAACAGAGTCAGTAGTCAAATGGATGTGCATTTCACTATGGGAATCACAGCTTCCTTGATATGAGTCCTTGGAAACAGATACTCAACATCTTTAAGGCCTTGCAAGTCACCTATGAAAAAAGACAACATTTTAAGTTCATGAGTAATATCTTTAACACAACTTGGGGCATTGGCAACTCTAGGGCCATTCCTCCCATAGGCTTGGACAAATAATAAAAGGAATTAAGGTTTGTTAAGTAAGATATAGAGGTACTGTAGCTTAGTACAATGCACCTGGGTGAGATAAGGTCATTAATTGAGTTCTACCTCTATACAGTGATTGAAATAGCATCCAAACTTATCCATAATCAGGAGGCTTTTATGACACAAAGTATTTGGTATGGATAAGTTACTTTTTAAAATATTATCAGATAATAAGGAGACTATCTTGATATTTAAATCTAGATTCTCCTGAATGCAGAAGGAAGTGATTACAATATTAATAATGATGACCATGTCAAAGTACTTGGGGTCTTACTGGCACAGTTATTTACCAGATGATTGATACATTTTAGGAATACTGTATCTCTGGAATACACACACACACACACACACACACACACACACACACACACACGTGTGTGTGTGTATACATGCGTGCGTGCGTGTGTGTGTATACATATATACAGGATTAAACAATGATATGCTTAAGAAATGTTAATCAGTGCATGAGTTCATTATGAACAAAATGCATTGCCTTTATTCTATATAATAAGGAATCTAGAAGATAGTGTTTAATGATTGGAGGCACTAAAGGAGTGAATTTTTAGCCTTTGAGTTCAAACTATCAGATGAATTGTAAATAAGCAACTGAAATAAGAATCAGAATTACATATAACATCATGTTTTACAAAAAGATCTCTTTATCACATAGAGTGGCTGGTGATGTAGCAAGATGTGAATGGATGGTAGAAGGTTTTGGGGGAGAAGAGACTCACTTTGGAACAATAATGCAGCATGGACAGGTCATCAAGTTGATGCCTCCAGTACCAGTCTCAGATAAATTTGTTAAGCTGCTTTCTAACAAGAGAGATAAAGTGCAGACTTTTTATACATTATGCATGCTACACAACACACAGGGAATGAGAGGAATGACCACAGTAGGGAGCAAGCACTAATTGAACTGATGCTGCTCTCCAAGGGCTTTAGGAAAAGTTGAAAAATCTTCAAGTTCAAAGTCAAGAACCTGGAGGCTTTTGTAAGCTATGTCTGATAAAATGAGCCAGGTAACAAAAGTATCTGAGTAAGAAGGCACTTCAAAATAAGGTGTAGTGTGGGAGGCTGAACTTTTAAGCTTGAGAAGTAGAGAGACCGCTAAATAAAGGATTTTAGCATATACCATTTGAATAAGAGAAAGATTAGTAAGTGAAACAGAGCAGGACACAATGGCGTCAGCATCCGGAGCCTCAGGACATGGCATATACTTTCAAAAGTATTCCTGATCCAGACATTAATGGAAATAAGTCACAAAAACATGGCTCGCAACAACCTTTGAGCTTACCATTTTTCATAGCCTCTTATTAAAATTGACTACCTTTTTGGCTTATTTTTAATTGAGCCCTGAATTTCTGTCATTAATATGTATAAAATCTCTCTGCTAGATCACCAGATACTTGAATTTTGCTGAGATTTGAGGAAAATAGTAAGGAACAACTGATAAAAACAGATAAAATTGGGGTGGCCACACCAGACACATTTGTAATGAGAGATTTTCTTGCATCATAGTTTGTCACACATGATGGGTAAAATACATATGAAATGAAGCTAGTATTTGATACCTGAGTTCCCAAGAACCAGCTAATATTCAAGTGATCAGAGGAAGTTAGGCCCACTGCCTTTCTCCTGGGCCCTTGGCTTCTGTGCATCCTCTCCACAATCCTCTGTGAGAGATGCTTGTTTGAGGATGAAGTCACTCTGGTTGAATTTCACTGCCTACAAGATTCATTTCAAAAAGATCAAGACAGGGATTGGTGTGTAGGTGTTGAATGAAAGGACTTCAAAATTAAAAATAATATCCTTCTAAAACTCAGAAAATGAACTGACAATCCAATGTGCCCTGGCATACATCCATAATGGAAATTTCCTGTGTACTGGGAGTAATGCAAATCATTTTAGAGTCAAATGATGATCCCATGGAGCTTTTAATTTTACATGAAAGAGAATCACCTATAATAATTGTTATTAATACCTAAAGACAGACTAAGATGAGCCATAGATTAACCATTGCTGTTTAATTTAACACCCTAGAGGGGAAACATGTAATTATGCTTTATCACTGAACAGTGATGCAAATTTGTCTTCCCTTGTTGTCTCTGTAACAGCATGCAAAGTCTGTAGTAAGTACACCCTCATAACACTGAGTATATATCACAGTAGTGTAGCCTGTCTCCAGGTTGGAAATGTTAACTACTTATTCTACATATTAATGCTTTAGAGTTTGAATGCTAAGATGACTTTTCCTGAAATCACGGAATTGTCCTTGTTGGGGGACATAGAGGGAACACTGAGGAGTACTCAGTACAGATCTTGAAAATGTTCTGTTTATCCAATTATATACAAGCAGATTAACCTTTCCTTTTGTGTTGCAATTATTGCATAAAATGGCAAGGTTCAGTTGGTGAGACTGTGGCATTCTTTAATGAGCTCACTTACATAAAGCCTTTGATTAAAGCAGAAACAAGAGTAATGGGAGCCATTAACCCAACTTGAGCAGGAAAAAGAAATCGTTTGTGTCAGCTGAAAGTAGAGAGAGAGGTGAGAGTGCTGTGCTGAGCTTAGCCCCTGCATTTCTACTCCTGTAAGCAGCACTTTACCTCATGTCTCACATCTTCCTCCTGGATCAGGTCCATCAATCTTGAACTGGCCACTTTGTGTCTTGACTCTTCCTCCTTGTGTGTGCAAATCACTCTCCCTAAATAGCTGGGGAAAATAAAATCTATTGAGCATCTTTGATCAAAAACCTTCTATGGCTCCCATTCTAATATTTACCTATTTTAGCTCATCCAGTCCTCACACTGTTCTCTGAGGCAAGCCCTGGAGAATCTATAAGGTTAGGTACTCTCCCAGGGACATATATTGTATAAATGACCACACAGTGCAGTACAGATATAAAGAAGGGATGCATGATTCTCTTGGCATATCTTAGAAAAGTGTCACGGAAAGAGCTCTGCAGGACTGCTTTGAAAGTCTATGGAGTTTACCATCTGCAGGAAATGTGTGGATGCTATGACTGGAAATAAGGTAAGGAAAAAGATCAAGTTGTTGTGTTCATGGCTTAACCCCATATACATGAAATAGTGTATATTGTGCTAAGGACTATTACCAATGAGAAAACATGAAAATTTAAATGTGGGTACACTAGGAGACAAGCCATATTTTCTTTCTTTCCTTCTTCTTTCTTTTCTTCTTCCTTCCTTCCTTCCTTTCTTCCTTTCTTTCTGTCTTTCTTTCTGTTTTAATTTAAATTTGAAACAAGCTTGTTATATATGTCAATCCCAGTTCCTGCACCCTCCCTTTCTGCCCTGTTCCCCCTCACCAACCCCCATCCCATCCCTTTTCTCCTCTACAGCCTGGTCTTGACCACTTTGCTCATCACTTCTCCCTTTCTGCAACTGGATTCCAGGAGTTCGGATAAGTATTTAGCTGTGGATTTCTGCTTCTGCTTCCATCAGCTACTAAATGAAGGCTCTAGGATGACAAATAAGGTAGTCATCAATCTCATTATAAGGGAAGAGCTTTTAAGGTATCCTCTCCACTATTGCTTAGATTGTTACTTGGGGTCATGCTTGTAGCTCTCTGGACATTTCCTTAGTGCCAGATTTCTCTTAAAATCTATAGTGGCTCCCTCAATTATGGTATCTCTTTTCTTGAGAGGAGCCATATTAAAAGGTTAACAGTCTACAATGGCTCGATCTGGGGGTGGGGTTGGGAGGAAAACAGCAATGGTTCAAAAAACACTTAACAAGAACATGAACAGTAGTTGTCTGTTCAGATACCGATCAGGAAAAACACCAACAAACTGATTTTGGAGTCTAAGAAAATCTTGGAGGAATATAGAGAGACATGGTATCTGATGAGTAATGTCAGTAACAGAGAGACAAAATCAGGGGAAGAGATCGGGAGTCAGTTCTTAGAAACACTTCTTAAGTAACCTGTCAGATCAGATTCTTTCCCCATTATCATGTCCAGTAGCTCACATTGATGCCACAGTTCCCTGAGAAATTCTATTTTCTTCTGGATTCAATCTAAAGTTCTGCTTAAATGCAATAATACCCTATCGGTTTGTTGCATTTTCATGTCCAAACAATGAAAGCATCCTTCTGCAAATGATGGCACTCAGGAGTCTATCAAAGTATCTTACAAGTCACAGCCATGTTACATGTCATAAGCATTTGTTTTATTCAACCCATTATGAAATGTGTTGTCAGTGTCTCATGAAAGGTAGTTAATTTTCTTTCCTTTTATAGAAGTATGGGCAGTAGAACAGTAGAGATTATCTTTTCATATTTTCTTATAAGAAAAGAGACCTCAAAATATTTGTGAAAATCAAATATCTAAAAATTTAGGATTCTATTAGGCAGAGAGATAGTGGGGGCTAAAAGCTAACCATTTCAAATTATGATATAATCTTCACTATATGTCTTGAACATTGAACTCAATCAATTATTTTTTAGGACACTTTTGAGTGTCAGTTTTGGAAGAAGTGAACTTGAGTATCAAAATGAAACTCCCTCCTTTCTGTATTTTTCAGTAAATGACAATCAAATGTTTTGCCATCAGTGTTGCTCAAAAAAAAGTCTAGAAAAAGTGAACAAGTCCGCAAAGCACCTGCTGCCAGAGTTTGCATCGCACTAACTAATAAAGGCAGTCAATAAAAGAGTAGCTTGTATTAGGGCTATGGCTTGAATATTAAAATATTATTAAAATGATACTTTACCAGTTGTTTGTGTTTTGAAATGTTAATAGGACTCTAGTAAAATTTTCCTTCAAATGCTGTAGAATTATCAAACAATCTAATGGACAGGTGGTCTTTAAGTTGCAGGTGTATTTATTTGTGTTTATTCAGCAACATATAACACTGTTTTTGATTCTTTTGTCATTAATCATAAACTTTGGACATGAACATCAATGGTACAGCTCTTCATTATCATGTCTTTTTGTTTGGTTGTTTTTCATTTTCCTAATACATATCCCTAATACCTAACAAACAAGTGATCAGATATCAAAGCAACATATACTAGAGACAGACACATTTCTTTTGGCCTACCAAATGTTTGCTTGGGTTTCACCAACTCTAATGTCACAACTTTATTTTTTTTCTGTTTGTCACTTTTTTAGTAGGTGACAAAGTTCAAAATACAACAGACATTCATTGTTGCAGTTTTCTGATAAAGAGGGCTTGTGACTTGACATTGCTGAGTACATGCTGCATGCCAGGCACTGTGCACTAGAAGATTACATAACACAGCTAAAATAGAGCTTTTGTTGGAAAATCATGTTACTTCTCTAGAGGTTATCTGTGATGGTGTGAGAGTATGGGATATACAAGATATTGAACAGCTTTTTCATTGCAATTAAAAAACATAACAAACTAAGCACAAACACAATAATTTAATTAATGAGATCATATTATAATCCAAATTTTGCCTTTGAGAGTTTAGACAAATCAAATCATTAAGTTAAAATCATAATTGTAAATTATGGGTAAATATTAAGATAATTTACCCAATTGGGCTGGAGCAATACATACTAGGTGTTTTCTTTTAGTTTGTCTGTGGTTATTTACTCAAATGTATATTCCAGTCACATGTGGGAACTAAAATTAGTGCTAGAGACCCATCTCTACTAAACATAGGCTTTAAGGTTGGCACCTGAGATTTGGTGATTTTTAAAAAATTTCCGATGACTAAAATGTCTAGTCTCCTTTTCTTATAATGGTAATTACTAGAGTATATACTGAGAAACATCCTCTTTAGTCGTGTGGATTGATAGAATTCTGAAAGAAAAAAAAAAAGAGTTAAGAGAAGAAGAGAAGAAAATAAATTATTTAAATTATTCTATGTTTTTAACATTCTATGACTCAGCATCCCTCAAGGTGTGCATTTAGAACAAATATTGCATCAAGATAATTCTAAGTACTTTTTGGAAATATGGCACTCTTGTAGTGGCATCGTGCCTTGCCAGTGAACTTGTGGTGGTGGCCACACCTTTTGGGAGTGGTATCAAGTTCAGACATGACCACTTATAAGGTAGAGGAAGGACTGATTGTACACTTGGGTTGCAGAGAGATTATCAGAAGGCCATCTTTCTTGGATATTTACAGGGAGTATAAATGAGGTTGAACCTAATAAAAACTTTGAACCTGAGAGACAGCACACCTGCATTGTTTTTTTGTTTACACATTGTTAGCTAACTGTTCAGCTCACATGCATTTACTTTTAAGCTGGAGTGCTTATGGTTACAAATTTTCTTCTGGGAACCATGCTTTTATTTTTGATTACTAACATGAAGCAGGAAGGAAATATCATCTACATATTTATAGTTCATCATCTACAGATTTTAACTTTGGCAAAATAGAAAAAATAAAATGTTACATTTTAAATAGAGGGACAAAACAATATGTGTAGTGATTAACAAGTCTAATTACAGAAATGAAAAATAGAACATTATATTCTTATCCATTTAATGATTTAAAAATCTGCTCTGTAATTAAGTATAGGCCCAAGCCAGAACAGCCGTGAATATATATATATATATATATATATATATATATATATATACATATATATGTATGTACATACATATATATGTATATACATTCATATATATGTGTATATATATGAATGACAGGTCTCAAGCACACAGGCTATGCTAAAATTATTTTACTATTATTGATACATCTTTGTTTCCTTCCCCATTTTAGGAATATCATCTATATACAACAGCTGTAACCCATGTGACTCTGTCAGTTGTCACTAAGCCAAGTTATACTTATTTATCCCCTAGTGTGCCATTATAATTGAATCACTACAGCTTACTTATGGCATTGGACTTCCATTTCATCTGCTGAGGAGGGGAATGAGGGCATTAATCACCTTCTAAAGTTTCAAAACACAACGATGTAGCCTGTCTGCACAGCTTTTAGCTTTTCAGTAAAATAGACTGTGCTCAAGTTGTTCTGAGTTTCCAGTAACTGCCACAGAAGGGTGGTCTGAATTACCAATGTAAAGATGAAATTCTTAATTAAGAGATAATATGAAAAAGTTTAAAGTGGGGAAACGTAAAAGTTGTGAAATTATTTGCTCAGTAATTAAAGTAACTGATGCAATTTTTTTTTCATAATAACAGCTTGATGACTTCATGTAATTATTTTTATGATTATGTTGAGTATTTATATTTAAATGTTAAATTAAGCATCCTACACTCATTAATAAATTATTTTGACAATATTGCACTTTATTTCCAGCCTATGCCTCTTTGCAATATTCCATTTTCTGATTGAGCAGTATCTTTTAAAGACGTAAAATATGAGCACATTCCCCATGGAGAGATACTCCCTTATCCTAGAGGCAGGAGGGAAGGCATAGTCCCTACTCCAAATGACTTGACAGATTTTGCTAATACCTCCTGGAAGGCATCACCTTCCCTGTAGAGTGGTGGGGGATGGGAGGGTGGTGTGGGGCATGGGAGGGAGGGAGGGAGGAAAGGGGGGAAGGAGAGGGAACTGGGATGGATATGTAAACTGAGAAAAATAAATAAATTAAAAAAATGTAAAATATGATAAAAGTGTAAATTTGTATCTAGAGTACTTATACAAGCATACTTTGAGTTAGGGTTTCTTCCCTAAAAATATCTATGTGAAAGGGTATTTTGAATTATGGATACGTTAGAATGATGCTTGTAAATTTTGTAATTAAGATTATTTTACATGGTATAAATTCAAGGTTCTATTTCATTTCACAAATAGCATTTTCATCCATAAAATGAAAGCTATGCTACAATACAAAATAAGTGAGATACTAGTTCACAGCTAGTTTTACTGTGAACTTGACAATCTTTTTACACATTTTTAGCAGATCTTGGCTCACTGTTTTGCTATTGTCATTTATGACTTCAAAGATTTTTTTTAAATTTTTCATGGTATTATAATTATTAAGGGGATATATGTGTTTTATGATTAATATTGAGAAGTTGGTTATTTTTCAAGACATTGGCTTTTATTTGTCATAACATCTTTGTGAAATGTCAAAGATATTTGGTTCAATTCACAACTCCACAATTATGAAGTGTATCTGTAATGCCTGTTCCTATGACTTCCACATTTTACTCTCCCAGGCTTGAAAGCAGGGATAAAAGGACAAATGTGAAGAAGGCCATTAATCTGAAGGTATTTTTAATATTATTACAAAGTTACAATGACATTTTAATATATATATATATACATAATATATATATTTAATATATATTTAACATGTATATATATATATATTTCATTTCACATATCAACCCCAGTTCCTCCTCCCTCTGCTACTCCCATTCCCCCACCCCCACAGACCCCAGCATCTCTAATTTCCCAGCCTCCATCTACTCCTCAGAGGGGTAAGGCCTTCCTTGGGGAATTAACAAAGTCTGGCATGCCAAGTTGAGGTAGGACCAAGCCCCTCTCCACTGTATCAAGATTGAGCAAGGTATCCCACTATAGGGGATGGGCTCCAAAAAGCCAATTCATGCCCCTGGGATATGTCCAGTTGCCACTGCCAGCACAGCCTGCCAACTCCCCCTCCCCCTCACAACAGATCAAAGTCACATAACTAGCAATGATTTTTAAGTTGTTCTCTCAAACAATACATCCCAACCACAGGAGGGAGAGTAAATTACAATCGCTCTTTTTAAAGATTAAGCATCTTCTGCTTTAGATTTCAGGAAGTGTCCCAAGGGGGCAGAGGAAAGCTGGTCTTTTTTAGTCTCAATATAAAAACAGTAAATTAACACATCAGGCACTGAAAACATGCCAGTTTTAGTTTTACTTATTATGCACCTTCTCAAGTGAGGGATCCAATATTAAGCTGAGGGAGGTTAAGTGGTAAATAGAATAACTGTAGAAAATTATACTCAGTGGGGATAAGTGTGGAGAAAAATAAATTATGCACACACAAAAATGAAAGAACATGCATGGTGCAAATTACCAGTGCCTTGTTCCTTAGGGACAGCCTTTCCACAGTGTGGCAGTGCTGCCATTAAATAATCAAACATTATTTCTTAAAGTATTAGTGACATGAAAATTTAAAGTTATTTTAGTTATTTCGTCTCCTGAAAACAGGCAGAGGGATTCAAGGAATTCTCTCAAAAGGAGTAGCAGAGGTCATGAACACACAGCAAGAAAAAGAAAGGATACAAGAAAGTCATCATAAGCAGGAAAATGAACCCTGATAGAAAAGCATGCTGTCCCCACCCATTGTCACCTAATGTCTCCTTTCCTGTTTGACCCTGGAGAGAAGTACATCTCTCACCCATTGTTCCCCACAGATGACTAAAGAGGGATTGTTCTGTCCTCGGCTCTGTCTCCATCTCGCCCTTCTGTATCTCTTTTTTCATTCCATCTCATACAATCAAAAATTAATAAGACCAAATAGTCCAGAATACCATTCTGAGAATCTCATGATAATGTAGACTCAAAAACAGCATTTAGCAAAGTGAGTGATTTCAAAGTCCATAATCAATCATTAGCCATGGAATTTAATTCCCCAAATCTATAAAATATCTATGAGAATATGATGGTTGCTGCCAGTGAAGGTAATACTTCATTGGCATGCTAGACACTTTTAAACCATAGCTCGAAACATTAATGCTCTGGCTGTTTGCTGTAATCTTGCTAAACCTAGAGCAAGCTCAATTGCAGTCCTAGAGGGCAGGAAGTAATCTTTATCCAGGCCCTGCTGATTGCCATTTCTCATGGTCTCCTACTTCTCTGAGTTCTGATTATCCTCAAGACCCAGACATTCCTAGTCTGAGAGAAGGATGGTAGAAGGGAAAATCAGGAAAGATCTATGCCAGATAAGAAGCTATGATGCACCAAGTTATTGAAAGGGGAATAGGTCATTGATGAATCTTAATAGGTGGCAGAGAATGACACACTCCCCAGCTGTGTGCTACACTCACTCAGCACTTGCACAGTCCTTGTCTTCAAGCCAGCTGCACATTACTGGGCCAAGCTGCACAGTGCTGAGACCAGGTTCACAGCTCTGGGACCATCTTTCCAGTACTTAGGCCAGCGGCACACTGAGTCCAGCCTCACAGTACTGGAACCAGCTGCACAGTACTCGGCTCAACTCAGGAGAATGTGAGAAAGGCAAACAATGTGAAACATATGCAGAGTGCATAGTAAGGTGATGAGTTCATTCAAATTAAGTTGTTTATGAAAAATTAAGAAAGGAACTAAGACAAAATATGCAGTACCCCACAATTATGACACAGTCTTCTTACATTGCAAATATTTCCAGAAAAACTGATGCCCATATTGGGGATGAATAATTCAGAATGAATAACTGAAGCAACAATGTTTACCATGGATAAAATCTCCTATTTTCTGAAGAAAGAATAGACAGCATGTAGGCTTCTGCCTCCAGAAACTGATAATTTGATGAGTATTGCATGAATTGTCTTGGGAAGACACAACTAAAAGACTTTCAACCAAAATCAAAGCTAGATTCTAATCAAGTACAGCTTGGGTGACATACAAGAACATGAATAGCTACAGCTACAACATCAATAAGCCCTGTGCTTTTCCCTCTAACACAGTAAGACACTGAGGGTGTGTGTTTTGATGTAAGGTCTCTTGTAGAGCTCACAATAACCTCCCAAGCTTTTAACCATTTGAGTTTCATGAGATTTATGATTCACCTCTTCCCTTTATAGTCTCATGAAGGTCTCCTACTGTGGTTCTGATTCATAATGGCAAAGGACTTTTCCAGCGTGGAGGAAAGAGTTACATTCTAGAAAGCACACAAAATGTAATATAGGAAATAGAACATTCCCAGAGTAAGATGAATTATGTCTTTTGCAGTAGCAAAGGTCTCTGTTTTGTTTGAGGTCTGTTGTGATTCTACTGAAAGCCTTAGTTATTTTTAAGTAAGAGCATTCACACTTCCATTTGGCAGTAAGCTTTGGCAAATTTCAGTTTTGAGTGTAAGCACTCAGGTAAATAGTATGGCAGAACCCAAGCAGACCTTCTCTGTATGAAGAACTTAAGATAGAAATGTTAGGTTGTATCCTAAGTAAACACCAGAGAAGAATGCTACCCATAAATGAAGACAATGGCATGCTTAGATTATGTACAGGAACTACTTAAACAGGAAGAGTTAAAAAAAAAAAAAGAGTTTATATGGTCCTCATAGTACAAGAGCAAGGAGAATACCCATTAGTGAACTTGAACTTGAGAAAGAAACAAAAGGAAAACTAAGGGAAGAAGAAGGGTTCTCTTTAAAGAGAACCGTGCATGCCATCCAGTAGATACTAATTTTTTCTTGAAAGACTAACAGTTATTGAATGATTATAGGTAGAAGAGTGGATTTATCAAAGGCCTGTTTTAGAAAGGTTACTTTCACTTGATCCTTAGGAAAATCAATGATGAGAGTAGTTAGTTTTTCCATTAATCTAAGCAAGGAGAGATTAACTGAACCAAAAGTCTGACAGAATAGACAGAATTAAGACAATGTACAAGTGGATAGCATTTTCTAAGGAAGTGTTGGGAAGTTGTGAAGATATTTATATTTATAGCTGGCTGAATGGATGTATTCTTACTGTTGGGATTCATCTATAAGAGAGTGAGCATGATTATTCAGAGATCATGATTTCTACATTAGAAATGTTCAAACCAAGATGTACTAATACTCAAAGACGTTAACGATGAAGGAATGACAACGTGTGAAAATGATTTAGAATGGAAATGGTAATGTTGGTTCAGGTTGTCTGAAACAAACAAACAAACAAGCACAATTGGAAAACACCTAAAGCATACATGTTACAATGAACAAAGTAATCAAGATGGTCACATTCTTGTAAGAAAGCGGCATAAATGCACTGTAGTACAGCATGAATCAGTTTCATATACTCCAGAGATTAACTGGTTAATTCCTATACTTGTTCTGACATTCTAAAAGTGTAGACCCTTCACTTATAAAAAATATTCATAATTTATTTTTCTATGGTTACCTTGAATATTCTGGAAATGCCTTCTTTGGTCCCCTCAAAACACACACCCTGACTCTGTGTGTGTGTGGGGGGGGGTGGTTGGTTTGGTCAATTGTTAAGTCAATTTTAGTTTGTTTTAACTTGATTATGGAGGAGTTAAATTTCTGTTTTGTCATTAGAATAGCTCAGCATGAATGAAATCATGATGGAGAAGTACCATAATTAAAGGACTAAAAACAGAGAAAAATTAGAAAATATTTCAAGATTTCTTTGCTTTCCATCTCCTCTCTCAATATAACCAGTTCATATCTCTCAGCTGCCATACTAAATGAGTGCAAATGGACCAGACCAATGATGTTGGCTATAAGTTAAGATGCTAGTACAAGATCCTCTGAGCAATCACAGCTTCATCACTGACCCTTGATGTTCCTGATAATCTTATCAGAAGCTAGTTCTTCTTTAACACGTATTAAAATTAGAAAAAAAAAAAAGTAGTTATACTTCCTATGAAAGACACACTACTGTGTATTTTTGTTCTTTGTATGTGTCATATCATGTTTCTGGTGGTGTATCTCATAGAAAAATTCACTATAGTATCCATAAGACTCTTAGTGGAGGAAGAAGTGAAGGACACTCCATTTCACTTTATTTAGGAGCCAAATTAATACACAAATACATGCCATGGGAAAAAAAACAGAAAAGACTTACTTTTTTATTTGAATTCTAACTTGGAAAAAACAGAAAAGACTTACTCTTTTATTTGAGTTCTAAACCTTGCCTCTAGAATCCAATATTATATTTGTTTTGTTTTGTGCAGAAGGAGAATCTAATGATTTGTCTACTTTTGCATGTGCTATGATTCCCTTGAGTCTGCCTCCTATTTCTGGGTTATGGGTGTGTGTAAAATCTTCTGGCAGAATTTCATATTTTCTTTAACAATTTTACACTATTACAATACCATAGATTGCTGTTAAGAGTTCTTTCATGTTTACAATAAAACTGATCACTATATTTCCACCAAGTAGGGCAAAAAAAAAAAAAAAAAAAAAAACCCTAGCTGTTGATACCTAAGCCACACACAACTATCTTACATTGATACCAACTAGCTCACCCATAATTCATCCATCTAGCATTGGGTCTCTGCAACTAAATTCATATTTTCTTGATCCTCTTCCATAGGAACCAGATTGAAAAATTGACATATAAATTAATTTTATAAATACAAAATATTTAATGACAAATTTATTTATTTTAAACTATGCACATTTGTATTTAAAGATAAATATATGTAACATGCATATGTAATATATGTAAATTTTAAAAGAATATGCACATATATTAATAAGACCATTTTTTTCTGGATTTGGCATGTTTTCCTTTAAAACACAATTAAGTTGAGCATATGGGGCACTTGTAACACAGCATGGACTAGGGAACTTCAAAGGGACATAATTAATTGGAAAAGCAAGGAACAGCATGACTGTATAAGCAGAGCAAAACTCATGGTAATCACTTTAGCTTAATTTATGTGTTCTAAATATTTGAGAGCTAAAGATGACTAAAAGACAGTTGGAATTCAGACTTTTGCCTTCAAGCTATGTATTGAATTTCATTGATTATACAATTTTTATAAAAACATAACTCAAATGTGTAAAGTAGAGAGGACTGCACCTAAAGATCAATGCTGGGATTCTGTTTTCCTTATTGGGTTACAGTATCAGGATTCATTTAATTGCGGAATGTTGGGTCAGCTGTTACTATTACATGTTACCTGGGTAGCCATAAAATCAATTTCTTGATGTAATCCTACAACGTCATTTTCTGTGTTTGAATTCTATATTTCTTTTTTGTCTACACTACTTTTGAAACATTTAATAGTGCATATAAATACATGTTTAATTAGCTGGGGCTGGGGAGAAATGCTTTGTGGTTAAGTGCTTGCCTGGGGAGACATGAGATCCTGAGTCCAGTTTCTAGATCCCATGTGACAAAACAAACAAATAAACAAAACAAAACAAATAAAAAACAAACAAACAGGCTTTGTGTATATGCTTGTGACTCCAGTGCTGGAGCAAAGGTATGGATACAAGTGGATCCCTGGGACTCAGTGAGCAGTTGGCTAGAATAATCTGTGTCTCCCCAGTAAGATATCCTGTCCTAAAAAACCAAAGTGGATGGTCTCTGAGAAAAGTCCAAGGTGAACCCTACACACACACACACACACACACACACACACACACACACATACACACACTGATGTGCATACAAACATAGAAATGAAAACAGTTTAGTCATGTTTAAGGTTAAGGCATAGCTTAGATTAGGGCTTTTTGGATGAAAATGCCATAATCCTGAATTTTGGAAATTTTGTAAAACAGCAAGGAAGAAAATTAGAAAGACTATTGCTACATATTTATGTATATATTACAACTACTAATTTAGGCTGGTTCTTATGATCTGCATTTCCTTCCCATTAAAATAATTATAATTTGATTTAATTTTCACTACCTTCCCATAATCTTCACAAGGTTAACTTCAATTTGAACTTGTAGGTCATTCTTTGACTTGTTGGCATTATTCAAGGCAGAGGGGAAGGTTTTGTCTTAGGTGCTTCTTTGTTGCTATGAAGAGTCACCATAAACAAGGCAACTTATAAAAGGAAGAATTATTTTGGGGCTTGTTTACAACTAAAGGGTGAGTCCATGACTGTCATAGCATGTAGTATGGCATCAGGCAGGCAGGTATAGTGATAGAGCTGTAGCTGAGAACTTACACGTTGAGACAACAATTATGAGACAAAGAGAGCAGCAATACTGGAAATGGTTTGAGAGTTTGACACTTCAAAGCCCACCCCAGTAGCAAACCTTCTCCAACAAAGTCATACCTCACAATCCTTCCCAACATTACCACCAACTGGGAATCAAATATTCAAATATATGAGCCTATGGGAGCTGTTCTCAGGCAAACCACCATTGGCTCATTGCCCATATCTGAAAAAGTTTTGAGAGTGTCAACTTTATCAAGTTTTCTAATATTCTTGAGTTGCAGAACATCCGTTGAAGCTTTACTTTCTGTAATGCTTCCTGCTCTGTGTATTTTGCTGGTGGTGGTTTTTAATTTTCGTCTGTCTGAAAGTGATTCCTTAAGGATAATTCCTAATTCTATCTAACCAGTAATTTTGTTCAATTCTATAGCATGTTCTTCTCTTATGCTAACAATTCTGAGAGAACTGAAAGTGCTCTTATCTTCCACATTGTGTGTTTACTTGGAATTCTCACAAGCCTTTAAAAATGGATAAGCTCAGGTCTGAATCTTGAATGACCTTGACTTATTGGTTGTATGAAGATTATAAATGTGGTCCACATCCATCATAGAAATAATGGAAAGTCAAGAATATCACCCTACAAATGAATGTTAAGCTGGTGTGTACTGCCAGAACAGACCCACCACACAAAACTCCCTATGTTCACAGCTATCCCCTAGCCCAACTTCTACCTTCACTCTCTAAAGCTGCTGCCTCATTTACATGTTCCATTTACTTTAGTTTCTCCATTTGTACAAATCAAAGCATATAGGAAGATTTTTAAATGGAGCCAAGCATATAACTGACTTGAAGCACACTCCCAATATTTCCTGTGGTATCTGGCAAGATATGAAATTGTCAGTGATGAGCACAGGTGATAACTTTGCACTTTTCTCTTTAATGCAGCCATCCTGATAAGGACATCTGCAGCTGTTTCCCCATTAGCCTCTCTTGGCACTCCAGGTTTTTCTTGTTTTCTGGAAATTCAAAACTATTTTCATGTTCAGTATTTTGGAACCCATGATTTTTTTTCTATATGAAGAGTCTCCATTATTTGTATCCTAACAAACTTGTTCTTGTAATTTCCATGGCATGTCACTGCTTTAAGGAATTCTTTTGTCCTTCCAGGTTTGACTAAAGTGGGTGATTTTATTTAAATTTCTTTCTAAGTTGTTATGACTTTAATTACACTCTGAAATTTATTTTAAAATTATCTAGGTACAGCCTCTATCAACTGACAATTTTCATATCCAAACAATGTTGTAGTCTGTTGTAGTTTTTCAGGTCTAGGAACAGTGCTCAGTCCAGAGAGGCATTCACTAAACATTTGTTCAATAAGTGCTGAATCTATTGCAAGTTCTAACTCCAGGGGAACTTTGAATCCCAGTGGCACAAAATTAAAGAGAGATTCAAAATTGATAACTGAAGTGTGAGACACGGTCATTAGAAATACTCTAAGGAAAATCTTTCTAACTTCATTAGCATCTGTTTCCTCCTTATGAGCTTAGGGTTTAACCTAGATCAAGTGGAAGATTGTTTGCAGGTCTAAAATTAAACATTTCTACTGCTGGCTCAGGAAGGAGAATCGACATGCCCAAAGCACTCAAGAAGTGCTTCAGGAAGTTTTGATGAGAAAAAGATAGACCGAATAAGAACTAGAAAACAAATCTTGTAATTTTAATTTGTGAGACAAGGTGTTAGTTGCTGAGATGACTTAACTTGGAAATGAAGAAGAGAAGAGTGGCTCAGTTGAAGCAGCTACAAGGCATAGGGTTCCAGGGTCATCAAACAGGACTGCCTTTTTGTTAGTGTTTGTTGTTTGGAGAAAGGTTATCCTATAGCTATGCAGGCTTTGACCTTGTCATTTATGAAAAGCTGACCTGACCCCTGATCCTTGTGCCTCATATGTGCTGTGATCACAGAAGTGCACAGGTTTAATTGGACATCATTTTAAGCACAAAGTGATCTCCAACACAATAAAAATGTAGTGAATTCACGTATGTGTTGGGCACTGTTAAACACCAAGAATAAAATCATACTAGGCACAAGTCCTACTTTTGTGTATGGCAGCTTAGTGGCATGTAGTCTAAAAAGCAGTTACTTCCCATATCAAAGAAAGAATGTGTTGAAATAGAGAATGCATACTGACTAACAAATAGGCCTGTATTTTTTAAGTATTGTAAAAGGAAGTGTTTGTGTGATGAAGGTCAAAGAGTGAGTTTCACTGTGCATATTATTAAAATGTATGGCATGTTTTTGGAGTTCTGTTATTAAGTTAGCAAATTCATTTACAGCCCGACAGCTCTATCTGTTTGTGTCACTTTTCCACATCTCAGGTCCTTTGTGTTTTAAAACATAAATCATTAATGAAAGAATTAAAAGCACAAAGGTAAAAAATTGCTGGAAAAAAAAAATCAACACAGTAGTGGGATTTCAGTATAAAAATTAAAATGCATCAGGGACACAATTACAAAACAGGTAATCAAAAGACAAGCATGTCTCCATTAACAAAAAAACACATATACTCATATATAATTAGATTTGGCATTTGAATATCAATGATGAGAAAGGTGTGTTCAACCTTATCTCATGGATTAACATATTTATCTTTGCTCGTTTTAACCCAAACAATCGAAGAAACAGTACTAAGTGACTTGCTCAAAGTCACCTGCTGTATTAAAATTTGAGCATAAGAAGTCTGGGTAATGAGCATGAATTCTTAATATTATGCTCTATAGAATGAATGAAAAACCTATGAGAGTTTCAGTAAAGTGTAGCATTAGGATTAATGTATAATAATTGGCTTTAATAACTTCGAGGTGGGTAACACTACTATACAACAGCCAAACTGCTCAGAAGAAGTATAGAGATGTGAGTTTTAAACATACTTTAAATGCTTGCCAAAGGTACTTTACATATAATGAAATATCAACACGAAAATGAAAATAAATATTTGAAGTACACATAAGTTTATAATATAGACCTTAAAGATTTCCAATAAATAAAAAAGAGCATATTCTCTGCAGAAAAATTGCAAAGGGGGAGGGGATGTGTTAAGCTGGTGATGATGCTTGATAATTCACTGTGTATGTGTGTTAATGTATATGTATGTATGTATGTGTGTGTGTGTGTGAAAATGTGCATATACAAAATAATAAAATATAAATATAATAGCAATTCACAGAACAATTTTGAAAAAGATAGTTTAGAATATTAAAAAACATCTTAATTGTGGGATAAATATCAATAAGGCAAAACCATTAATAGACAAAGTGCTGCTGAGGGCAATCATGTGAGTCACTGATAGGAATAATTTTTTCTTACTCTCTTAGAAAAGTAATTCCCGGTATCCATGAAAAGGCACCAATTCAGTGTACTTAAGTCAGTTGTTTCTAGAAATGTTCCCCTTACTCTGCTGTGATTACCAGCAGGCTTTAGAACAAGCTGGATTCTAGACTTTCCATCCATGCCCTTGATGCAGGCCTCATTTTTAAACACACATCCTTGATGGGGATTCACATTTAAACACATGCCCTTGATGTTGGCCTAATTTTTACAAGTCTCAAGTTGTTCACTTGTAAACAGGACCATTATAACAAATATGCCATGTGATGCTGTTCTGAAGATCAAGGGGAGCAAGCTCACAAGAAGCAGTTAACAGTTAACACATGTTAGGAGTTGATGAATGTTAATTATGATCTTTATTAGCTAGACTATATGTTTTTCTTGTGAAATTATTATTGAAATGCTTATAGTACTATAAAAAGAAAAAATTCTAATGGTATTCCATGCAGTCTCAAAATGACTGCAATTATCTTTCTAAAATCATGGTGAGCAAATTTGTCTTCAGAGATCTGGAGCTGAGCACCACTCTCCAGAAGCAAGGCAACCTAGGAACTGTCACATATTGAGCCAATAGGCATATCTTGACAAGGTTATTAAGTAGGCACTTTTGACACCCTAAGTCGCTGCTTCTACTTCCTGAAAGCATTGCAACACTTGCAAGTTACAAACTAAGCTCATAAATAACCAAGTCATCCTCTACCTAAGGGTGAGGATAGTATTTGAAATCATTGTGTATTTTTATTTCAGCAGAACCTATGGTGTACCCCACATATGGATAATATTGTGTGACAATGTGCTGTAACTGTTGGAGTTATTATTAGCCATACAGGAAAGAGAATGTCAATATAAGACTATTACTTAAGATGTCAATCTAAATGTGACCTGACCTAAAATTGCCTCAACTTTTACCACTGGCAAAATTTGGAGTGACATTTTTTTGGGGGGAGGAGCAAAATGTTAGTGAAGAGACTAAGTGGAAGATTACTGAATTTGTAGATGTTATAAGCTTGAAGAGCTCAATTTAAGTAGCTGTTGCCATCAAGATTTGACATTATTTAAGGAACGTAAGCTTTTCAAGTGACTGAGCCAGCAAGATTCTATTTAACAGCTGTAACTGCTTAAAGTTCAAACTATCATTTGCGTAATTACTGAAGTTCACATACAATATCACACATAAAATATAAAAGCATAGGTATGCTTCTAAATGGTAACATGCTCATATGACTTAACAACTTACCATATTTTTGCTCCTCAGACTATTTTACTCCATTTTCTTTAAAGCAAATTAATGAAAAGTGACATTGTAAATATGTTCAGGGGCATATAAAACATACTAGAGATTTAAGAATTTAGAGAAGTAATGTTTGTCTACAGAAGAAGAAAGAGGTAGAGAAAGGACAGGTCTGTTCATTCATGTGGAGGTGGTTTCTGCAACATGAACACAACTGCTAATTTAGATAGCAGAAGAAGCAAAGAACACTCCTTCTGGCAGATAACTTCACAGCTAATGAAGTCCAATCTCACAAATATTTGGCACTGAAATCTTCATAGCTGGAAGTACTTAGGCAAACAATAGGAATACAGCTTTCAGGATTGTACAAGAGGGTGTGGGTATGCAAAAAAAAAAATCTGGATTAAAGTCTTTCTAATTTTTCTTTCATTATAAAGATTCTCAGAAAAGGAGAATAAATGATAACTTTGAAGACAATCTTGGTACAGCATTCATTTGGATTTTAAGGAAATTTAATGTATGTGTCTATGTTTCCAGCATTATTTTTATGTTAGCTGAAAGCAGTTGATATTCAGGAGGCTTTGGGGAAAACTCAGAACAAGGCTCACAACAGAATAAAACTAGAATTCTCCTCAATGTGGGAGACAAAGAAAATCCCAGAGATGGACTCCTTGGTGATAAATACATTTCTTTTTCAAAAAAAAAAAAAAATTCTGTGTCTGGTTATAGGAATTTAAAATGCAATTAATCCTTCATCTAGTTCATCCTGCTTAGTTTTCATTCTTTACTACACATTATAGAGTCATAGAGAGAAAATAGCTCTTGGCAATCAGATTAAATCCCTAGCTCAGTCACCATGTCTTAGGAATTTATTCATTTCCTCAGTCATTGCATTTGTTATGCATCTGTGGAACATTTTGTAGGCTTCTGGAGTTCAGAAACAAGAGAATTGATGCGCTTGACTTGGGACAGTTTTACAAAGCAGATTATATAAATCTAGATAGAGAAAAGTGTTTCATAATGTCCAAACATTATTATTTTAGCTTTCCAATCATACAGAGCTCATTTCATTGGATTTTGCCACCTCACTTTCAAAGGGAGGCTCAGAAATATGGAAACAACATTATAACATAAAGCAAATTGGAATTCAAGATTCATTGGTCCATTTCATGATGGCCTATCTTCTCTTTGTGGACACTACATCACCCCTACAAATCAGTAGAACCCTCGAGCTCTCTCCCTCTATCTGCAGTGTCACCAAATAATTATTGTGAGAAATGGTACTATTTTCAGCTTGAGATGGCTTTTTGGACTCAAGGAAATATTAGTTATTTTTATTTAGCTGTATATAAAAGAAGCTGCCACCGACACTGAAAAACTTGAGTTTTGAAAAGTGAATGTTGATATATTTTTAATTTTTTTCTAAACGTCCCCACATTTCAAGAGAAATCCCACCCATTGCTTGTGTTTCTCAGAAGTGAATCATTACTAAACTTTGTTAATTAATATCAACATGTGTTAGCTGTTATTTAATATAGTGCACATTCAGGGAAATGAGCAATATGGCTGTGTGGTCTAGTACTAAAATACCAAGGTTTCTGTTATGTAAGAGATGTTATCCAGAATAAATGCTCAAGAATGCATACTGAATGAATAAATAGCATGTTGATTATAAATAAAAAAAGTAAATTTTGAGTGGGCTAAGAAAGGATCTGTATGTTTGTTGATAGCATTCATATATTTGTGGAGGTGAACACCGATAAATACACATACACACAGATACACACACACACACACATAGACATACACACAGACACACACACACATACAGACACAAATACATACATATATAGACACAAAGGCACATAAACAGATACACACATGGACAAATGCATGCACATAAATACCCAAATGTATACACACACACACACACTCAGGCACACAGACACACAAATACATATTCACTTTAATACACCCATACAATACATACTTAAGACACACATACAAAGATACACACATACTCATATACATGTAAAAAACTACATTTTATTTCAGAGAATGTGCTTTCACATACTGTGTTAGCTTAAGGTAAGGCTGAGTATTATGAGATATTATAGCATTAATTCATTCCGTAATTGTGTCATGAACTGTCCATTGCCCTTCTATAATCCTTACCATTCTACTGCCTCTCAATCAGTACCTTTTACCAGGTACAAGTAAATGTTGCACATATTTCTTTATATAGGAATAACTCAAGGCTAAATTTACATTTTTGACATCCCCCATAGGATCGAACTAATCTTGGTCTCTGGGACTTTGCTTTGAATTCATGTTCCCTTGGCATTGTTCTTCATCCATGCGACCACTTCCATTCTTACCTTATTTACAAGTTGAGAGATTAGTCAATGAAACACAAATATTCATGCCATTATTACCATTGGGGGATCTCACTGAAGACTTTTTATCCTCCTACTTACAATATCTTGACAGTCATTCACTTTTTCTGCAATCAAAAATTATGAATGAAATTGCTGCTTGTCTTAGAATATGTTTCGAAGCAAATGCATTTTGAAACCCTTATGTCATTTTTTTTTCAATCTCAAGCATTTCTGAATGCTTTGTTCTCTACAATACTGGTAGATTAGAGTTTATCAAAATTTATCTCTTCTCAATTAATCACACACAAACTAAATTTAGATTAAATCCTGGTCAAGCCATAGCACATGGCAGCATCATGTAATGGTTTTAATATAGTTGATTCTGTTGTCAGAAGCCAAGTTCCATTGTAAAAGAGCTGCATTACATTAGAATTAAACAAATTGACAGTCTAGATATTCTTCATCCCAACTCCAAGTAGTCTGACAAGCTTGTGAACCTGACACAATAAATGAATCACTAGGGCTGAGCTGAGAAACCAAATTTATTTTTAATTTGGAATGAAGTGTCAAAATTCTACAAACAGTCCTTTGTTTTTTTTTTTTTTTTTTTTTTTTTTTTTTTTTTGTTTGTTTTTATTCCACTGGGCACATGATAGGCATTTTAATTAGAGTGCAGCTATTGTTTCATTTTCTACTCAGAAGACTCTGATTATCACTGATTATGTTTTTCAGCCAATCACATTTTTACATTAGCAACTAGCACATTTAGTTTCTTTAAATTTATTCTCTGATTCCATTCTCCTGATGCTTTATATAAATGTATTTAGGGTTGATCACTTTGGATTGGATAACCTATTAAGGGTTTATCTCTAGGGAAGAGTTATTCTACATAACTCAACAGCCATTGCACTATAGTTCTTCATCACAGAGTAGGGCCTTGTTAGCTTTTCCTGTTTATGTTGGAATATCCACTGGTTTCATAATTATGTATGTCTTATTTAAGGTACTGTATTGGTCAAATGCCATCATATGTATGAGACATAGTCTTTCAGAAGGCATTTGGTCCACTGACTGTTAAAAACTTTCCACTTCCTTTCCTGGATGTCACCTAAGGCTTAGGTGTATAGATTATGTACCACAGAGTCTTTTGTTTACTGCATTTTTACCAGTTGTGGATTTATGAGTTAGTGTATGCTTGTGCAAAAAAGGCTCCTTTGATGAGAAATGAAAGCTATACTTTTTGTTTGTTTGTTTATTTTTTTTGTTTTCACATTTTTATTACTTATTATTTTTTTCTTATTTTACATATCTATGCCAGTTCCCTCTCCCTCCCTCCCGCCCTCTCATGCCCCCTGACACTCTTCCCCATCCCATCCCTTCCCCCCACTCCACAATGAGGGTGATGCCTTCCAGGAGGAATCATCAAAATCTGTCAAGTCATTTGGAATAGGGTCTAGGACCTCCCTCCTGCCTCTAGGCTAAGGGAGTATCCCTCCATGTGGAATGTGCTCCCAAAGTCCTTTCGTGCACCAAGAATACATCCTGGTTCCATTGTCAGAGGTTCTTTAGACTGCCAAGGCCTTCTGACTGAGACCCACATTCAGGGGGTCTGAGTCTTTACAATGCTGTTTTCTCAGATATCAGTCTAGTCAGCCATGACCTCCCCCTTGTTCAGTTCAGTTGTCTGTGTGGATTTCGGTAGCCTGATCTTTACCCCTTTCCTTATCACTCACCCCTCTCTGCAACTGGATTCCAGGAGTTCAGCTCAGTGTTTAACTATAGGTGTCTGCTTCTGTTTACATCAGCTACTAGATGAGGGCTCTATGATGACATATAAGTTAGTTATCAATCTCATTATCAGGGAAAGGCATTTAAGGTAGCCTTTCCACTGTTGCTCAGATTGTCAGTTGGGGCCATCCTTGTAGGTCTCTGAACACTTCTCTAGAGTCAGTTTTCTCTTCAAAACTATAATGGCTCCCTCCATTATGGTATCACTTTTTTTGCTCTCATCTATTTGTCCCCCGACTCAATCTTCCTGGTTCCACATGTTCTCATCTCCTTCCCTTCTCTTTCTCCTAACTCACTCTCCACTCACTGCACTCCCACATTCCCAATATGCTCAGGAGATCTTGTTCAAAAGCTGGATGGCCGAGTGGTCTAAGGTGCCAGACTCAAACTAAGCTTCCTTGTATGTCCACTAAGATAAGTATTAAATAGAGTATAGTGAGAAATTACACTGAGTTAGACTAGAGGTAGCAATAGGCTCTTCTTCAGGATCTATGACCTCACCATCCACTAGTAATTTCCTGGGTGTATATTACCAGCACACATTCTCCTATTGAGTATGCCTTAAATCTAATGAGAGTTTTATTAGAAAGTCAATGACTTTTGTGGAGAACATTATTACCCCAAGTAGTCTAACATCATTTAAATTTTAAAATTATTTATCTGTGTATACACATATGTTATGTATGTATCTTTAAGTGAACACAGAATACTATATTGCACTATGACTTCATCAATCATTCTTTTTTGTTGTTTTATTTGAGACAGGGTTTCTCTGTAGCTTTGGAGTCTGTCCAGAAGTTGCTCTGTAGAACAGGCTGGCCTTGACCTCACAGATATCTGCCTGCCTCTGCCTCCCCAGTACTGCAATTACAGGTATGCACCACCACCACCCAGCTCATCAATCATTCTTAACATTCTTCATTGTCCCTCTCTTTCTACCTTCTGGACTATAAAATCCCACACCAGGTTTTCTCATTTTCCCTTCATAGTAACTGTGTCCTACCATCTCCATCTCTAGATCTCCTTCAAGGGCACGTACTTGACAAGAAGTCTTTTCAGCTCACTAGATTCATATAGAGGACAACCATAGGTATTTAAATAAAAACTTTTTGTTTCATTATGAAGTATTGTGTAAAATAAAATGGTAATTGTTTAACTTATTGCTTCATTGATAACAGGGACCTTTTACTGATAGCCTAAGGACATAGAAACTTCATGAGGTTCAGGTGCTAATAAAGTACCTGGTGTATATGTAAAAAATAAGAAAAGTCTAATATCAAATAAGCAAACTAAATACTTACACTGGCTAGAAATATAGTATTGACTTAATAAAAATAAGTATATTCCTATTTACACACTGACTTATTAATTGTATTAAACAAAATGTGAGGGTGAAAATAGATTCTATCAATGGGAAGTATATGAGGCTTAAAGGAAAAGTAGCAGACTTGAGTTTCCAGTCTCCTGCTGATAAAGAGCTAAAGTCTTGCTGGAAGGGCCTGCTTTTTCCAGAGTCTTGACCTAGAATTTGCAATGCATTTATTGTAAATAGAAATCACCATATTCTGGTATTTTTAAGCAACATGACTGTTTTGTGTGTGTGTGTGTGTATGTGTGTGTGTGTGTGTGTGTGTGTGTGTGTGTGTGTGTGTGTGTGTTCTTGAATTTTCCTGGCTGAATTAAATTCTTCAGAGGTCATTGGTTTTGGTTTAAATCTATCATCTTCTCATAGTCTTCCCTTCCTGAATCTATGCACAGCAGCTATCTACTTCTTATAAAGGCTTCAGTCATGATGTCTGAGTGCTACCCTAAAGATTTCATTTATTCATAAATATCTCTTTAAGGAGACTGTCTTCAAACACATTTTGTTTTTACAGGATATTTGAGGGAACATAGCCATATGTGTTGTATACATGAAATTGTATGTTATATAGGGAAAATATTAAAATAGGGTCCATTAACTAAACAATCAAAGGGTGTTGAAGTGAACTTGTATATTTAGAAACAGTGAGCTGCTAAAAGCTGACAAAAACTAAAAATAAAGTTAAGTGATTTCTCCATAAATGGCATCATTGCTTGAGATCAGTCAATTATTGTACTTGAACACCATGTTTTATAGCTACCATTTCAACCACATTTCACACTTAATAACATAGTTTGTATGGTTTGAACATTGTTTATGCGACCCAAATCCAGGTTTCATCAGAAATTCAAGGCAACATTTTAGTGATACACACCTATAAAGTAGAAAGCAAGTTATGCACATCAAATGTAGCATAGAAAAAACTAATCAAAAACAAAACTGAAACCTATGAAATAAACATCAAGTCTTAAAGCCCTGTGTCTGATATCCAGGGATCATGATGGGACTGTTTAGTCTTCTTAGGTCTCCTTGTTGCTCTGCTGTCTATAGTTCTCATAGCCTCTCTTTTGTGCAGGCTCTATGCAGTGCCTAGTTTTCCTCAGAAAATGATCCAACTCCTGGCATCTCTAGAATCCTGCGATTTCCATTGCAACTTGGGCTTCATCTTCACATCTTCTACACAATAAATAGCATGTGGACAATACTGCCAATTCTGCTATCAGCTTAAGATGGTGCACAAACTCCTTGATCCAGGATGGCACTTGGCCTGTGTCTAGTGGCTCTAGGTATTAAGGCCAAAGTCTGGAACCCATATCACCACCACCAGGATACTGACTCTGAAGGAAAAGCAGAGCCTTTATTTGCAAGTTGACTGGTCCCTCTGTCCATCTGAAGTGGCTGTAGTAGGGACCACAGCAGCAGCAGCAGAAGCAGCAGTTAAAATGAGAACATTAGCAGCCACAGGAACAGAGTAGGAGAGACCCTGAGCAGGGAGAAAAGGGGTTTTTATTAGTAGCCAAACAGGAGGGAAAGGATTAGAGAAACTCCAACCTGCCCAGCTACAAACTTTTGATTGTCTCAGCTTTGGCCAAAACTGCATAATGTATAGTCTTGAGATTGGCTCAATGCTGGAGTGAGCTAGTTGGCTATCCTTGGTCTAGAGAAATTACAAGCCCTCTGGATAGTGATTGGCTGCTCCCATGAAATGTCAGGAATTCCAAGTCTAGGAGAATCCCCAGTCTGAAGAGATTCCTAACCCAGGGGTATTCCCAGCTTACTGGTCTGGGATTGGTCAGTTTTTCTAGCTCAGGGATTGGCTAATTTTGAGAGAGGGGCAGAAATGGTTCCAGTTCCAAGACCAAACTTTGTTTCTTTCTACAGTTCTTTCTGACATTTTGCCTCTAATTATAGAACCTGAAAATTTCTTTTACATGTTCTGAATCTAGGGGCCACATGTGTTGTTTTGGCACTAGTTTCAGCATTATGGTGTTTCTCCCTGGCTCTAAGCCAAGGGATAAAAGGTCTCTTTAGCTGGCTTGGTTCCTGAATCCAAGGTAGTTTCTTTTCCCAGGTTGGGACTTGGTAAATCAGGGTCTGTATAGGGGCTCTGGACCAGGGATTTTCTGGGGTCTCGGTCTTTCACTAAGGAAATATTTATAGAAGTAGATATTTTTGAGCATGAATCTTTCTCAGTGGCATTCTCAGACAAGGGACTCCCTGATTTCCATTTCTCCCCCAGACAGGGCCCTTGATGAGTCATTGACATTTCCAACTCTTGTGTTTTATGTTATAGATGGAGTTTCTTTTTTGCCTGGTCCCACAGCCATTTAGTCCCAAATAAACTCACAGAGACTTATATTTATTATAAAATGTTTGCCCAATGGCTTAGGCTTCTTACTGCATAGCTCTCTCTCTCTCTTGGTTATTAACCCATAACTACTAATTAGTTATTAACCCATAACTACTAATCTATGAATTTCCATATGGCCTTACCTTACCAGACAATGCCTGGGCATCCTACCTTCCCAGTAGCTACATGGTGTCTTCCTGGCAGCTTCTCTCTTAGTCCTCTCCCACTAGTTCTCCGGATCTGGTAGTTCCACTTATACTTCCCGGCTGGTTACTGACCAATCAATCATCAACCAATATATATATACAGGACATTCCCCCAAAATCTCCTCCTTTTTTTATCTAAATAAAAAGTAAGATTTTAACTTTCACACAGTAAAATTATATATAACAAAACAGTTAATTATCAAGAACTATAGTTACCAGTATTTAGCCCATTAATGTTTGACAAAATTTAAAGAAAATATTCTAACATCTATCCTATACTTGTGAGTCTAAAGTTTTATGAGTAACTTATTTTTTGTCATGACTAATGAAAACCATAACCACAACTATTTGTCTTCAACTCCATCAAAGACCACAGAAGGATAATATATAAACTGTAGAATTGATAGCGACAGCTCGCTAGCTGAACTGTTTACCTAAAGTTCCCCTGCAATGCTGGAGCAACCGTCTTCAGCATATAGGCCCACAATGTCTGGCAGATTTCTCAGCAATGCAGAATTTTGTCCTGCCTCTATTGGCAGTTTGTTGGTCATTTTTCTCTGTATCCTGCACAATGTCTAGAAGACTTTTCTATTAAGCAGAAACCCTGAAGGTCTGTCCTATCTTGTTTTGGCAAATTCAACAGTCCCTTTTCTGTAGGTCCTATATGTCCATTTTATACAACATACAGTCAAGCAGTACAGGCAAATTAACCTTAAATTTGTATCAATAAACCAAAATCCTTATCAATGTAAAGTATTTATGTCTATCTTATATTTCTACCCTTTATTTATTTATTTTATTATTTTTTTTTTTTTGGAAAGAGCTTGACTGTGATCATTAACCATTTATAACCAACTCCAGTAAAATGAAAACAGACATTCATAAAAAAAAAATATGTGGGTGTAGATCTCTCCAAATTGATTCCTGCTGTTTGGGACACTGTCATTCCCAAAGGAATCCTGAGATAACCCAGAACCATGGCCAAATGCTGGCTGCAGTAGTCTGCAAGGCTGCATTATCCCAGTTGTCTTGGATAGTAGATCACTTGGGCCACTGCTTCATCTTCTGTGGAAACAAAAAACAGAGAATGTTTTCCTAAGTAACCGTCCTTAGACTTAAATTTAAAATTCAAGGCATTTTCAAAATTATAAGTTTGATTAATCCAGCAGTATTTATAATCACATGTCTTTTAGCCACTGTTATTCCTTCTTCACTAACCAAACAATTGAAATACAATAACATTCAATATCCAGACTCTGTGTATTTTCCTTCTCTCTGATCTCTCAGCATTTCCCTCTATATCTGATTCTGGCTTTTTATTATCTAAACGAATTAAGAACTCCATTTACATTACATAGTTTGGAATTTTAAACCTCTACTCAGCCTCCCTCCCCCCCCCCAAAAAAAAAGATTGCATAGGACAAACAGGGATTTTTTAAAACTGTATTGACTGCAAACAAAGATATGAATATTTTAGGTACTTTGTTCCTAATTTGGTCTCACAATATATGTGCCTGTTAAGCACCTGAACTCCTGTCATAGAGCCATCTACACAGCCCTATGTTTTGTTTTCAGTGTTTACTTGAGTGATGTAGTGTTTCACTTAATGAAGAAAAATAGAGGTAATTAAAAAAAGATAAATGTATTTAGCCAAACACAGTGATGTAATCTGGAATAAATAAATACTCAAAATAATAATAACATACGAATATGAGGAATGGTGTAGGAGTCTTATTTGAACTCCAAAGGTCATTCTGACCAGTAATTTCTTCAGAAGTGCTAGATTTGTCATTCTGATATTTTTTCTTCTGATTTCTAAAATGGGGCCTGGAATAGTGACCTACTAAGCTTTTGGTAAGTACAGTAAGGGAGTTCATTAAAATGTAAATTAGACTAAGTAGTCAGAAATATACAAGGGATTTTGTAAATAATGAAGAACAATGAGAAGCACTATTTCCCTCAGGAATTTTGTTTCTCTAGTAGTTTGAACCTTATCCATAGTCATGATCTAACTAGGAAACACTCTCAGAAAAGAAAAAAAAAGAGAGAGAGTAAAGAAAAAATAATCGGGAGCTAAAGCTAACAAACAAGCTGAGTACAGCAGTGTGAGACTTCAAATGCCATCAAATGATAAGAAAGCCACCTGGGATGCTACTGTGTTTAATGAAGAAAATTGTCCTGGGAAAAGTGTAAACCACAAACTCTGCTGTGTTAGATTTGTAGGGGCAGATCTGTATGTCACAGTGTGCTCGGCTCAAGAAAGAGAAACCCTACTGTGTAGAATTTTTAAAATGTGGAGAGAAAGTGCTACCCTTTGGCTTCAGAAAAGCATCTCTGTGGCAGGTCTAACAGGGTCATGTACCTCTGTGTGGATCATTCTATCCACACATGAGTGAGATTATGTCATCCTGACCAGGACACAGGCAAATTAGGGTCATTAGCAGAGGATGGTAGAAGTTATACGCAGCTGTTTGAAAGAAAACACTTAGAGGAATTTTTACTGGGAGTCAAATACAAGGGATTGATTCAAGATATAAGGCCTATATATGTTTAGTAGTTGAGATTTAACCTAACTTCATCTATCTTCTGACATTAATACTTTTTCTCCCTCTGGGACTTGACACACAAGAATAATATAAACTACTTGTCCTAAAATAATGAATGACATTTATATATGGAATATGCTAATTTCATCTTATCCATGAGGCTTGAATTATAAAACTTCAGTAGGTAACTGAAAGTTCATGTTTCTAAATCCTAGACAGACAATGCATTTTTATTCATATACCTCTAGGACAAAGTTTAATTATAGCCTATTTGAATAAGTGCTCACTATTATTAACTGACATATAGAACAATATTAAAATAAATGTAGTGTGAGTATAGTTTGTCTCTAAATAGAATCTTAAGTGTATTGTGATACCATTTTTCTGTATGTATATATTTATATATGTATGGGTGTATGCACACATTTGCTTGGGTGTGTGCAGGTGTGTGTATGTGCATGTGCATATGTGTGCACATTTATACAGAGGCCAAACATCTACATTGGTTTTCCTTGGTCATTCTTTAGCTTATTGCTTTTAATACATTGTTTTCACGTATGTATGTAGAATGTGTGTCCCAGGGTACACTTGGGAAGAGAGAGGAAAACTTATGAGAGTAGGTTCTTTCTATTAAGGAGAGCCTCGGGAATAACTCATGTCTTCAGAATATTTGTCAAGCAGTGTATCTTGAGTTGTCTGGTGCCTGGAAGAATTGACTTCTGTCATCTGGGTGGATCATTCACTTTACTTTTCAAAACAGTGTTTCCTGACTGACCAAAGCTGGCTGGCCAAAGTTCTCCAAGTACCTGCCTGTCCCAATTTCCTAACTTAAGGTTAACTTCTACTTCTCACCATGCCCAGCTCCTTAATTGGTGTTGAGAATGTTAGCTAATGTCCTTATGTTTCAGCAACAGGTATTTTACCAACTGAGCCATCTTCCTATCCCTGCATATTCTTTTCTTTGAGCTGAATGAGAATATGTGCCTGTGAGAAGACATGAAGTAAAAGATATAGGCAGTCTGGTTAAGCCACTACGCAAAAGTCACTAGAAATAGGTTCTTTAATTCCATAATTTTCAATTTGATAGCCTCAGCATCACTAATACACAGGGAGTGCCATGGTGAGTATTCTAGACAAAGGATAATTTCATTGCCATACTGAATAAAGCAAGTATTTTTATACTTACAATTGTTTCAGGCTAAAAATTCTTGTTTAGAATTTTACACCACTATTCCATGCAGGTGACTGAAATGAAAAAGGATAAAGCTATGTATAAATCATGGGACTGTACACTATTCATCGTGGAGAGCAGCATTCTCAATGGATTTTTCATATGTGACATTGCAGACAATTCTGTGCTACTCTAGACTACTACTTCTTTGCTCTCTGAGTAAAAACCCTGTGCATGGGCATTTCTTAACACATACAACACACTTGGTGATGGTCCAAAGAATTGTGTATGTCTCATGGCCAAATGTAGGATAGTAATGATAAGGGATGGCATATTCTATGTGGTCTTTAAAAGGACACTAGCCCACTCTAGCAATTGGTTCTGGCAGGCCTTGCCCTTCCTCCTTCCCTCTGCTTTTGGCAAAAACCATTAGGATCCTATCCTTAAAGTTAGCAAACAAGGTCTATCCTTTATTTGGTCACTCTTATCTCCTGAGCTTGACTACCAAGGTCCAGCTATCAAAGTATTAAAGTCCAGCAATCAAAAACACAAAAAAAAAAAAAAAAAAAAAAAAACTTCCTTGGTTCACCAAATTACCATGCCTAATCAAAAAAAAAAAAATACATTTCCAAGGTCATTTACTGCTGTTTTCTGCCTGAATCAGAAAGCAATCATATTAACTTTTTTTTCCAGTTTAAGAAAATACTCGCTCATATATGGATTTTAGACCTAGAGCAAAGACAGGATCATCAGCCCATAATTCTCACCACCAGAGGAACTAGGATACAAGGTGTATTCTAAGAGATTAATATAAAGTCCCTCACAGAATGGGGAAGGGACAAGTCCCCCAGACACAGGGGAAGTGTGGGGGGCAGTGAATGGAGAGATAAATAGGAGAAAGAGAGGGGGAAGAGAGGAAAGCACTTGCGACGAGGAAGATTGAGTCAGGGTAGGAATAGAAGACAGAAGAGAGAGAGAGACAGAGAGAGAGAAAGAGAAAGAGAAAGAGAAAGAGAAAGAGATAGAGAAAGAGAAAGAGAAAGAGAAAGAGAAAGAGAAAGAGAGGGAACATAAAAGATGGAGCCATTATTGGTTTGAAGAGAAAAGTGAACCTAAAAAAAGGTCTAGAGACATACATACAAGACTGCCTCCAACTAACAATTTGAGCAACCATGGAAAGGCTACCATAAATGCCCTTCCCGGATAGTGAGATCAAAAACTAACTTATCCATGGATCCCTCTTCTAATATCTGTTGGAAACAAAAGGAAACACCCATACCTAAACACTGAGTCAAACTAGAATCCAGATACAGACGGAGAGGACAAGACCGGGTCGCAGAAACATACAGACAGCTGACCTGAACAATGAGGAGCTGAAGGGCCCCAAGACTGATAGATGGGAATCCAGTATGTGACTGACTCAGGCCCCCCTGAATATGGGTCTCAGTCAGAAGGACTGAGCAGTCTAAGGTACCTCAGACAGTGGAACCAGGATGTATACCTGGTGCACAAAAGGACCTTGTGAACACATCCCCCATGGAGGGATAATTGTCTTAACCTAGAGACAGGAGAGAAGTCCTAGTCCTTACTTCAAATGACCTGACAGATCTACATGACCCCACCTGGATGGCATTGCCCTACATGTGGAATTGGGGTGGGGGATGTGAGAGGAGGGAGGGAGGGAGAAAGGGAAAGGGAACTGGGATCGACATGTAAAATAATAAATTAAATAAAAAAGAATTAAATTTAAAAAAAAGAAAATATCTCTCTGTGAAAACGTGTTAGGGAGTGGTTTGTGCCCAGTACAGGGACCAGGAGTGATCTCTGTGCTGTGCAGGGGTCACCTTCAGTCTTATACTAATAATATAATTGAAATAAGAATCATGAATTCCTTGGGTGTTTTCATTGTCGTGCTTTTCTCTAGAGTTTTTTAAATGCTGGCTATAGCTATGTGTCTAGCTATATGTAACAGAATGTCCCTCTTAGGTAATTTTACTGTTTCTACTCTTATATGATGACTTACATTGTATGCCTTCCGGTTCATCTCTACCACACTTAGGTTTCATGGGAGTATAAATTTCTCCAAAGCAACTCTTTTGAAACTTAAGGTTTCCCAAAGAAAATCCATCAAGACCCTGCTTTGCCTTTGAGTCTTACTGCAATAACTACTTGTGTAATTTCCCTGATTAAATGAAGTGTAAATCATTGTTTCAACTTCCCTATTCTTAAATGGCCATATCATAGTGAGTTTAAATTGCAATATACTATCTTTTCTCTCTCTTCCTGCTTTTGTTGATATTGTCCAGAGCCTCATGACTGCTAAGTACTTAATCACTCAGCCATATATCCATATATCTCCTTTTTCTCTTTTTGTTTTGTTTTTGCTTTTTGAGACAGGATTTCTTTTTGAAGACTTAGCTGTTGTGGATCTTGCTCTCTAGACCAGGCAGTCCTTGAACTCACAAGACTTGCCTGCCTCTGGCTTATGAACACATGTATTAAGGGTATGTACCACCACTTATTGGCTCTTATTATTATTATTATTACATTATTAATTACCTTTACAAATGAAAATCACTACACATACTGTAATGTCACCTTATTGGATCACAGCCACATACATTGGTACATGGTCTATGCTCAACCTACAACAAGAGAGTTGAATATGTGCAGTGTAGACCATATGAAGAAAGGTTATATTGCAAAGAAACTTTTATTAATTCCTCCTATACTAAAAATATTTAGTATGCTTTGGATCTATAAAAAGGTGCTACAAAAATTTTTTCTTATCCATTTATTCAAGCTTATAATCAGCTAATATTTATAGTTGCAAAGTCAATTTTTGCTGTATTGCAGCACTAGCCAATAAAAAGGTGATGAAAAGATTATACAGCTAACCAAAACTCAGATGAAAAGATGTTAAGTCTTATATTAGTTATATGCTATGGTATAGCAATATATAATAATATGAATTTATCACATTAAATTATTGCATAGCACTTGGCTTGAGGCTTGATTTATAATGATTGGATTGATATGAACATTTTTACTTGACGGGATTATGTGATCCTGGTATGTCTTTCTTCATGTCCTCTATGCTGCATTGTGAAAATAATATGTAAGAATAATATTCTGTCTCAATCAAAAATTTTATGTGTTTAAAGCTAAAATGAAACCTACTTTGAGATATCTCCAAGTCTGTAAGTGACCAGGACTAAGAAGTAAATGAGTGCTTGATACTGTCTCCTGAATACAATGTAAGAAAAATGTCAATTTCTCATGACTACTTTTCAATTATGTTAGATTTTTTTCCATGTTACATTGTAAAATGTATGATGTTAATAGAGGATAAAATTCTGTGTTTTGTTTCAAATCACAGGAAAAAGGGGATGTTGGCAAAAGCATTTGCACATGAAATACAATTGGATTATGAGTGCACTCAAGCTGGGAAGATGACTTTATCCATACACTGTAGTACCCAGGGAAGTAAAAGGGACTTCTTGTTAAACAACATGGCACATTTAAAAGGCATCGCTTTTTATAAGGTCAAATTGTATTTGTTCTCTTTTATGTAAAGTATAAGTAGAAACCTTAAACTCAGCTAGTATTTATAAGCACTTTCTTTTGAATGTGTGGTAATGTGTGCCTTGGAAAAAAAGAATAAAAGCATATTCATGCTTACACAAACAAACATATAAATCTACAGATATCTCAGTATATTTAAGTAGCTAAATTTATCAATGATGGAAAAATTATTTGCATGTGTATATGAGATCTCATTCTATGCGAATCAAATTTAACCAATTACTTGTGATATAGTTCAAAGTATAGCGAGAGCAAAGAGAAACTGTTAAAACTGGTTAAGAATCCACTTGTAGAGAGGGAAGGGGGAGTGATGAGCAAAAGGTTCACGACCAGGCTGGGGAAACCCACAGACACAGATGAACTGAACAAGGGGAAGTGTAAGGAGTATGGTTTTTCCACCTGCTACCGCTGGTCTTGTCCATGTTGACTCTCCTTACTACTTCCTCTTTCCTCCTTGTCTCCTAGTCCCACCTATCTTGCTTTCCTATTGGCCAACAGTGCTTTATTCTTTAAACCAGTATGAGAAACATAAACAGAATGACATCTCCCATCAGAGATGATCATGGAACCCAGACTGATGGGTGGGAATCCAGCATAGAACAGAAATAGGCTCCCTGAACATGGATGTCAGTTAGGATACCTGGGCAGTTTATGGGACCTCTGATAGTGGAACAGTATGTATCCCCAGTGTATGAATAGAATTTGCGATCCCATTCCCTATAGAATGATATTCTCAGCCTAGTCACATGAGGAAGGGTATAGGCCATGCCTCAAATGATGTGAGAGACCCTGATGATCCTCCATGAAAGGCCTCACCCTCCCTGGGGAGCAGAGAAGGGAAAGGCTGGGGCCTCATTGGGGTGCATGGGAGGATATGAGGGAGAGGGAACTAGGATTGATATATAAAATAAGATTATTTCTAATTTAAATTAAAAGGAGAAAAAAGAATCTAATTCAAAACATCTTCACTTTAGAGATAAAACACAAAAAATTACAAAGATGTATAAATTTCAGATAATTTTAAACTATTAATTTCATCTATCTATCTATTTATTTATTTGTTTTTGAGATGGTGTCTTACCATGTATATCACTAACTGGCTTTGAGCTTGAACTCACAGAGAGCTTCCTGTGTCTGCCTCTATAATACTTTAAAATGCTTCTAATATAAAAGGTGTTATACCCCATGCCCAGTAAATATAAACTAAAGCTATGTCTGATCTGGATATATTTTATTGACTCATTAATTATTCAAAACTAGAAATGTTATAAGAATAATTTATAAGATAATATAATTTCAGAATGAAATTCACTGACCAAAATTAAATCAAGGCCAAATAAGCAATTTAAATAGACCTATAACCCCCAATGAAATTGAAGTAGTCGTCAAAAGTCTCCCAACCAAAAAATAAATAAATAAATAAATAAAGCAAGCAAGCCCAGGGCCAAATGATTTCAGTGTAAAATTATACCATAAACTCAAAGAACAGCTAATACCAATACTCCTAAACGTGTTCCACACAAAAGAAACAGAAGTTTCATTGCCAAACTCTTTTTATGAGGTTACAATTACCCTGGTACATAAGAAAAACAAAGACACAACTAGAAAAGAGAACTGCAGACTGATATCCCACATGAACATTGATGCATAAATGATCAATAAAATACTAACAAATCAACTCCAAGAAAACATAAGAGAAATCATCCACCATGACAAAGTAGGCTTCAGGGATGCAGAGATGTTTCAACATAAGAAAATCCATCAAAGAAATCCACCATATAAACAAACTGAAAAAGAAAAACCACATGACCATTTCACTAGATGCTGAAAAAGCCTTTGACAAAATCCAACTCCCCTTCATGATAAAGGTCTTGGAGAGACCAGGGAAAAGAGGAACATACCTATGCATAATAAAAGCAATATATAACAAACAAACAGCCAACATCAAACTAAATGGTGAGAAACTCAAATCAGGAACAAGACAAGTCTGCCCACTCTCTTCATATCTCTTTAATATTATACTTGAATTTACTATTATCTATAGCCCCTCTCTTCTCTCTCTCTTCCTCCCTCCCTCCCTCACTCCTTCTCTCTCTCACTCTCTCTCTCTTCCCCCTTCTGTGTGTGTGTGTGTGTGTGTGTGTGTGTGAGAGAGAGAGAGAGAGAGAGAGAGAGAGAGAGGGTGCATGTTTATATTGTCAGTGCCCCTGACACAGATTTTAAAAATTATTATGTCCCATGTTTTCAGTGTTTCTGAAATGATTTTTAAATTTATTCTTTGAAAATATCATAAATAAATACAATGCAACTTAATATTATCCACCTCTTATCCCTCCCTTAAGTTGCCCCAGAACTCCTAAAGGTGGATGTTATTTAGCAGGACTGGGCAGTCTATGGGGCCTCTAGTAATGGATCAGCATTTATCCCTAGTATACGAATGGATTTTGGGAGCCCATCCCACATAAAGACACTTTCTAAGCTTAGACACATTGGGGTTGGCCTAGCCCCTGCCCCTTATAATATGACAGACTTTGAAGATCCCCTATGTAAGGCCTCACCCTCACTGGGGAGCAGAAATGGGTTGGGTTGGGGTTTGGTGGAGATGATAGGGTAGGATGGGAGGGTGAGGGAACTGAAATTGACATCTAAAAGAACCTTGTTTTTAATTTAAATTAGAAAAAAAAACAGTAAGTTTACTAAGATAACAGAATTTCTATAGTGGCTCCTGTGATATCCAAGTTTGACTTCTTTTATGTTCAATTTTTTACCCATCTTTCAGGTCATATAAATTAGTTAGAAATTCCTGAAAAGATACATTTTTTAAAGCAATAGAATAGGTTCTCATTAACTACAATGTGAATAATTTGGCTATTTTGAATTCAAATGGGGCATTACAATTATGGAATATAATTCAAGTGATGATAACTGTGTTTTATAATAGGGACTCTATGAAAATTGTATGTGTGAGTTAAAACACATTCACATCCAGGAATAAAATTAATTTGCTACATAAAATTTTTTATTAAGAATTAGATGTTCAGTCTTCAAACCTTTAAATTAGAAAATAAATTATAAGCAAACAAAACTAAACCAAGATTTAGTTCTCTATTTTGCTAAGTGTGATTTTATGTGTCTTTTAGTGTTTTGTAATATTCTAATTTCTGCAACCATATATATAAATACTCAGTGGCTAAAACAAGCCTGCTTCAGTATACCTAAGTAGAAGTGCACTCTATCATTTCAGATCTTCAACAATTATTCCTAAAGTCAATAAAATTAATCATGTGTGATCCTTAATTTTCCTGTAAAATAAAAGTTTTATATAAAGGATATGAGGCTTTAAGTTCATTATGCCCCAGAGTCTTAGAAATTCTAGCTAATTTGGCATTGGAATGTATTATGTCATAAAGGTATGTTTGCTTACATCTATATCTCATATTTCTACTAAATTATACAATTTTCTAATCCTTCTTATACCCATATGTCCCATACACACTTAAGCTATATTTCCCACATTTTAAACATAGGACTATAGACATTAGATACGAAAGAGAGGATTATCAAAATGTAGTGACTGTAATACACACTTTATGTTCACACATACACTTTGTAAAGTTCTCAGCCATATAATATTGATTAATCCAGAACAATACCAACAAACTTGAAGTGACATTTAAAGATGCTATTAATATTAAATCCCATACCTGAAACAATTTCATTTATTGGTACACAATGCAATGCAATAATTAATGAGGATCAAACTATTTCTTAATTAGCAACATTTGATATCATTAAAAGAAACAGAAACAAAATGTTTAATTTGAAATGAATACTTTATTTCTAATATCATAACAAGTTAATGTTCAAATTTCAAATTGAAATTCATATTTAAACACTGCCTAAAATGTTTTAGGGATTATTAAAATATTTTTTTAAGTTTTAAATATTTAAAGCTTTTAATATTAATGTATATGTATAGGTGTTTTTTGAATATATATATATACATTTCTCAGACATGTGCTGTCCATGATGCCTGAAGAGAGTGTCTGATTGCCTGGAACTGGAGTTACAGTTATGCCATGTGATTCTGAACCAACAAGAACTCTTATCTAGTTCCTGTTACAATGGAAAGGACCCAAGATAGATTAAATAGTTGCTGCTGATATCCAATATAAGATCTCTTCAAATGTCAGGAATTAAATCAATCCTCCAGTGTAAAGAACCTGTGGTGGTTTTAGGAAGTATATTTGTATCTGAGTGGTGCTATCTGTCTGATCACTATATATTACAATTATCCACTATTGTTTCTTTTTAAGGGAGGTGAGATGTTTTGATAAGGGCTGTCTCGTTAAACTAGTATGTATAGTTGAGTTTCACACTAACTTCGTGTCACGCCTTTACCTTCTAATAGAATATATATAATAGTATACATATTGTATTTGACATATAAATAGTGATGATTTAAGTTTTTAATGTATACACACATATGTAGACATATATACATACATATCAATACACCAAATATATATTTTCTGACAATTAGCTCTATAGGTTTAAATAAATGCAAGTCTTTTGTAATGCTATCAGTATAAGTAAGACAAAGTATTATAAGTTTATAATGTATTAATTTGGAAATATAATGTAGGGAAGTCAGAGTAATAAGTGAAAACTAAAGTTAATGATTATGCAAATAGGAAAATGAGCTAATTGTTCTGAACTCCATTTTGAGCTATAAAATGGCTGCTGGTCTACATGTTCAATTTCAAACACATTCCAGGTTATAGACATATGCACTAAGTAACTTCTTTCTTTAAATTACCCTCGCTTTCTCCTGTCTGGCTTTTATAGTGTAAATAGAAAAAAAATACACAGAATGTTGAAATTGTCAGCACTGAGCACTTCTCTGGCACAAGTTTTCTTGGTTCTATTTTTACTTGTATGTCACTGAAAGAGCATACTATAAATATCAGGATAAAACTGAGAGAAGATTCATTAAACTTGTCTACCTCTGCTGGTGCTCACAGAGACAAAATTCATGTAGTACTTGTCTCACTTAAATATTTATTATTAAAAACTAAATCTATGTATCTCAGGATAAATTGTGACACTTAATGACCCTTAGGGAGGTTTTCCATTCAGACAAAGTTGGGCCAACAGAGAGAGAGAGAGCACTTTGCCTGCCTTCATGGGTTGCCAGGGAGCATGTTGTGAGTGGAGGAACTGCTCTATTCCATGATTGACAAGGTAAAACAGAACTGAATGGGGAATGGTCACTTGTGTTGCAGACACAGACAGCATCTCAGGATTCCTAGACCTCTCCAGATCACAGTGGGATCTGAAAGTCTCAAGTTGCACAGTAAGTGTCTGCTTTAGTACTAAGGACTTGTGGTCAGGGTTCAGTTACCTTTTAAGTGTCTGAACTGAGATTGTGTTTCTCATCCTCCTTCTGAAAAGTATGAAGTTGCTCAAATTATTCAGTTTCTCTTTTTTACACTCTGATTTACATGATCCATTACAAATGCATAACTAGGCTAAGAAAACCTTATGTGTTAAAATATTTAAACTTCCTTACATTTCCCCCTTCTTTAAGTTAATCTCCATTTCATTTTTTTTAACTTTTAAATGGATTTTATTCTCTTTTTAATATTTATTATTTTTTCTTATTTTACATATCTATCCCAGTTCCCTCTCCCTCCCATTCCCCTCCACCCTCCTCCCATCCACTCCCCTCACTCCACAAGAAGGGTGATACCTTCCAGGAGAGAACATTAAAATCTGTCAAGTCATTTGAGTAGGGGCTAGGACCTCCCTCCTGCCTCTAGGCTAAGGGATTATCCCTCCATGGGAAAGGTCCATTTTAAAAGAAAAAAATTGCAAACAACATCCTCTATAGGTATGTTCCTAGTTTTCTGTTCCCGAACTCATTGGCTGTATTGATTGATTGATTGCCTGGCATAAACCACTATTGAATACATAAGTTTCCCGAAGCAAGTCTTACCCATCTGAGTTTGATTTTCTGCCATAGATCAAGATCACCTGATGCCATTAAAACTTTCTGGGATCTTTTCAATTTCATTTTAACTCTCAGTGCCATTTCAGTTGTCTGCTCTTTGTAATGCCTGCCTATTAGAACACATTAAATGGCACCTCCATAGTTTAAGAATTTAAATATCATCCTGGGTGTGTGGTTATTATAGGAAGCACATTTACAGTGTTTCTCTGACCTTATTGCCATGACTTCTGCCTGGGTTATGAGCAGAATTTGTATGAGAAGTCACTCCTTTCATTTCTCTGACATGTACAAATGCAACCTCTGCTGCTTGAGTTTTTCTTGGGCCATTATAAATTGTCAATTTGGTTTTCTCTGGTGCCCACTTAAAAGACTTCATTTTAAACCCTATGCATGATGATCCTGTTACATGCTAATAAATCCTCTAAATCACTTCGTGAAGTAAAACCACACAGCTCTGAACCATGTTCTCAACAAACTTGAGATCTGATTGTAGAATTGAAGTCTCAGAACAGTAGCTAATAATAGTGCTACTAGGGTCTGAACTTCCAATAACCCCATATATCCATCACATCACTTTCATCACCTTAAGCAGGAATCTTGGAGAACACTTTATACAAGGGACCACTGTTCCTTAAGATCCCCCGTCTTTATATAACTGTTGTTCTAAAAATTAGAATAGAGAAATAACACTTGAACTCACAACCTACATGATCAAATTAGTTCCCAGCTGTCACTCTCACTATTCCACAGTCTGTATGCAGTGTCCTTTAGATGACTCTCTCTCTCTCTCTCTATATATATATATATATATATATATATATATATATACCTCTCTCTCTCTCTCTCTCTCTCTCTATATATATATATATATATATATATATATATATATATATTCTAGAAATACTGACATTTGACAAATGGTGACCATTTGGCTTTTGACATGTTTTATTACAGAATAAATGATGGAGGGAATGGGAGGTGTTAAGCAGAGGGGACATGGTGGTTTGAGGAAATGAATGATTGTATTCTACTGGCCAATTTAAAAACTTAGCACATGTGCACATTTTTTTTTTTTTTTTTTTTTTTTGTGAAACTGACTCTGTTATTGGCTTGTCTAGATTGGGGCCCTGGGATGCTTGTATCCCATAGTTACTATGAATATAGCCCAATAAAAAATTGTAAACATGCTTAAAATTGTATGAGGATATCTTATTTGGTTTTTTGTTTGTTTGTTTGTAGTTTTCTCTTTCTTACCAAAATAAATTGGTTGTGTGGTTCTTCAGATTGAATTTTGTAGATGTCATTGTGTTACAGTGTCAAATGGTTGGATACATCTATAAGGAAGCAGTCGGCCTTGGTGGCTTTTAGGATTTATCTTCCTCTAGTACTCTGTGGATGAGATAGTATATAGGGAGAAAAACGGTCTCATAAGCATTGTGAGGAATATCCAGCATCATACTGAACCTTAGGAAGACTTGGCAGCCTAAGAATGTCACCAAATTTCCCTATGTTCTGCCTGGATGTCTGTCTACATAGCTCCATGAAGCATTATTGACTACATTATTTTATCAGAGCAAAGCCTGTGATATGCAACTGTTTTTTCTACTTCCATTTTCTTTACAGACAGACTTCTTAGGCTTCATATGTGTAACTAGTTCTCTGGGAAGTACTTTCAGATTTTATTTTTTCAAGAAACAAACTCCATTTTACTCTGTCTTTTACAAAATGAAAAGAAATGATCTGCATGTTTCCATAAATACAAAATCTTCTAGGAGACAGTCATCATGACTTTATAATGTCACCATAATGCTAAATAGTACTCACATTGCCTAGAACTAGGAGATGCCCTCTTGAGACTCATGTCTGGTAAAATTGAATGAAGTGTGTGTTATAAGGTGATTCTTCCATATTTTGTATATAATAAGAGTAAAACTGGCTCAAATATAAATGGATCCAGAAGCCATTTTAATGCTGCTGTTACTCTAGACCATTACATAGCATTACATATTTGTAAAAAGAAGCAACTATCAGATATATTTTATTGCACATTTTCCCTTAAATTTAACATGTTAAATATTGTTTGACTAATGATAGAGTATATTTATATAATACTTCTTTAATTAAGACATATCTGGTAGAGAAAGATGTCTGGAGATATAAATATATCATGAAGTGTCTGCATTATATCAGCTTCCCACATATATTTTAGATTGATCCAGGACCTGTACTGTGGATGATATCAGCAATCAAGTTATGGCCCCAGATGACAGGCTACAGGCATGATAACAAAATATCTCATCCTTAATCTGTACTTTACCCTGAAACTGTAATCGTGGCATTGCTCTCTTTTTCTTTAATGTATTCTAAATATATTACATTTTGTTTATGTGTCTATTCATGCTTATGGATTGTGGTTTTAAAAAATGCAGTAAATTGTTCATTAGATGATGTAACTGTGTCCAATATACAATCTCCCATAGCTTCAAAGTTCAGCAAGTTCTCACCAAGTGAGTGACAGTTCAGCCTAAAAAGACATTAATATTCTAAAAGCTACTAAACATGAGACATTGGACTTTATAGAGCTGTAGGGCTGGGCCAGAGCCAAAGGCTTTTACTTTCAAAGGGTCCCAGGTAATGCTGACTCCTTTAGTTTGAATTTTTGTTTTGGGAAATCTATTAATCTAAGCAAATTATAATCTAGGAGAAAAAAAGTACGAAACAACAATATTCTCTCCTTAGCATAGAACGAATCAATCTCCATAGCTTATAAGTTCTTCTAGAAAGCAACTTCATTGCAAACTCCTAACACTCTTTTAGGCTGTATTAACACCTCTGTGCCTGACATTGGCCTCAATATAAACCCTCGTTGCACACTGATAACTATGTTAATTATCCAAGTGTCTATATACTTATGCAGGTCTAACACTACCACTTGTGGTAAGAAATGATATATTTTTTTCATTTCTTTCAACACTGTCAATCTCTGATTCTATTGCCTTTATTTTGATCCTGAAATCTGTATAAAATAAAATGGGGTTGGAAAATGCAAAAGAAATGTTTCTTTTGTTGTACCCTCAGATGTTTCCCCTTGCATGACTTTTAAATCTTCACATTTGGCATATAGCCAGGATAATCTTGTAGACTCAGGCTTGAAGACAGTCTTGAATTCTGTCTGTACCAAGCTATTGGTAGCATGTATGAATTAAGACATGTGTTCCAGGTGAACACAACTCCTTCTGTTGATAAAATTAGAACTTTAGCCTAACATACCTTTTCTATTAATGAATTGTATCTAGAAGCTTCATTGGGTGACAATTAAGTTTCCCTGGTTGGTCTTAAGTCTCAGGGGCCTGATTTATTTTCTACTAGATTAAGGAAAGAAAATTCAAAAGTCATGAAAAATAAATGCTATTAGTAGAACTCAATAAAGATGACACAGGTTATCCTTAACCCATAACCAAAGATAATCAGAATGGTTCCACAAAAGTAGAATTCAACAAGGAAAGGTATATTCAAAGAATTGAGTAATTTTGCTGTATTATGAACATACAAATAATAGACTAGTCAATTTAAGAAAGGATTCATGAAATGCATAGTATTTGCATCCTTAAAGGTATATAGTCTACTGGAGTTAGATCAAAGTGAATTTTGATTCCCATAAATAACTAAGAAAAAAATGCAAGGATTTCATTTTTATATGAATGATAAAAATGCATTCTTTAAGATAATTTAAATGAATATCACCAGAGTTAGAGGTCATAGCAAACTTAAGCATTGCAGGGCCTTGCCCTTTATATCATTCCAAGTTGGATGTTTTATCTCTGCACAGAACTCAAGATGGTTGTGTTCAATTTAGAAGTTGCTATCTGCACACTTTTTTTCCCCATGAATTGCCTGATTAGTCTACCATAAAATCCTGCAGGAGAGCAATGAAGAACTCTCTCAGGATGTTTAACCAAGATTCCATACTATCTGGATTTATAATGTATCCACTTTGCTCATTTATATTTTCTTTTTCATGTATGAGAAATAAAACTGATTGTTTTCCTCATTTTTTGTTGCTGAAAATTACCTATATGTATGCCCTGAGCTCTTATCTGATAATTCAATTATTTAAGATTATTTTAATATGTAAATTACCTCAGGTAATAGGAAGGTGTGCTGGTTGGGGGTGGGGGCTGGGCAGACCAAAGGCAGGAGGGAGAGGCCCTAGGATTGGAGAAAGGCTTGAGAATGGGGCATCTTGAAGGAGGGGCGGCGACACCCTGGCTAGGGGCAAGTGGATTATACTGGACTAGACCCCTTGAACCCCCAAGTCCACACAATACAGTTTGCTATAAAACTCAGATCTTCTAGCCCTCCAAAATTGTTTTAATATGTAAATTATAATTTTCTTCATTTTACTTAAAAGATTCAGATATTTTTCAGCACAAAATGTTTTTATTTACTCTTTGTTATTAATAATTTCATTAAGATATTTATCCATTCTAATTTTTTTTGTGTACTAGGAAAAAATTGTATAACTTGCCCTCAGATCTACACTTTTCAAAGCAATGTAGTCAGCATTAATTAGTATGTTTATTTTCAACTTGGCAGAACAGTGAATATAATTTGCATACAGTAAAGGCTGAGGAAGTAAAAGTTGAAGCTCAAAGTACCAACACTACAGAGACTGCTTGGATTTACTGATTTGGGTTTGCTAAAATTTTCTGAAGTTGGAAACTGAGTTCAGGGTCCCCACAGAAGTACCACTGAGCTGAGTCAAGAAAGATGGTATTTAGCTGTGACCATATGAACCTGAAGGAAAAAATGACATGAATAGTAAGCAGTCTCTACATTGGGATGTGTGTTTCCTCCCTTGCAGCTATATCCTCAGACCTAATTTTCTCACAGGGCTGCTAGAAGAGTGTGGAAACCTGTAAGTTTCCTTGGAATATGTATGTATGTGTGTATGTATGTATGTATGAAAAAAATTCTTCAGTGCTCTATGAGTATGCTGCCCAGTTATTTCAATCCAGTTGTAAAAAAAAAAAATGAGGGAATAATGACTATGTATATCTTCTTCAGCTAAAGGTTTAATTTTGCACTGGTACAAAATAACACACATCTCTTCTTACTAGTGTCCTCCTTCTACCCTTCCATTATAGCCTAACATAACTCCTGAAAAAAATCTATCAGCAAACACAAATAAGTAGTTAGAAGTAATAAAAGAGAAACAAATGGCAGTTCTCATACTAACCAAACCTCATTCCTTTTGCCTGGATGCCTGGAGATTCTTCTGTTCAACAATGAGTTTCATCTTCCTGGTGTGGCTCTGGTCCCAGCTTCATGTTCTGTATAGTTTGTCACTACCAACTTTTAACAATCTAATGAGGACATTTTACTTCCACCTTACAAACAAGCCTCAAAACATACTCAAAAGTCTTTGCCTGGTTTCCCTAATCAGTGAAGCCTTCCAAGAATGTTCATGCTACACTCCCAACTCTTTTGTTTCTGTGTACTTCTTTACTTCACAATCCATACTCATACTCTCACATTATGAGTATGTAAGTAAGGTTGCTTGACAATTGAATTACAGTTAACTTGTTACAAGTCCTACATATTTCAATATTCCCAAAGCTTAGCAGTTTTGTTTTGTACACCATACTCGATAAACCTTAATTAAGTGTATTTATTAATTTCATTTTGTCACACACATCATTATCTTCACATCAGTATGCACCATGGGTCCTCCATAAGCATTTGTAAGTTGATTTTCTTAAATGTGTCAAGACGAAGCTTTACCAGTGGATGATGGGTAAATTGTCTCTTAAATGCATTTTATCATACCAATTCTTGTTTTATAATAAATCACATTTATCTACATTGCGCACATTTAATTTTCAAATGCATCCATAGAAATCTCAGGGCAAATAAAGGATGTTCTTCCATGGTTTGGCAACTTGAATATAAAAGCTAAGATGTAATTCTTGAACACTCTATCCTGGTTTATCATTCTACTTATATACAAGTAAAACAAGGAAACATTTTGGGGGAAATGTAATTGACTGCATTTAGAGATTTATACTAGATATATGCACAAAATTTAAACCACAGTGTATTGCATGTAATACACAGAAGACCAGCAGAAAGATTCTGTATTTAAGCCCCATGAGATCACTCACTTAAAAATTGGTAAAAAGTTCTAATCCAGCAAATTTCTAAATAGATTAAATCATACAAGAAAAAAATAAAATCTGACTTTGGATTATTTACATGTATTTGGGTGTTGTATTCACTTACTGATATCCATTCATTTCAAAATGGTTTGAGAAATTTCTTACTATGGAAAGGGTGCTGGGAATCTATAGGTGAGAACAACTAAGCCTTAAACCTTATGGATTTATTTGTAGGACCTATAGGAGTCAGCTCCCTTGATCAAGTAGTTTCATTAATCAGATTTGGGGGTAGTGATCTGCTGACTGAGTCAGTATTAGATATTTTACTCCTGAAAGTTTAGTCTGATTGTTAATAGAATTAAGCATAACCTACATATGGAGGAATGGAGATGATAATTCTCTAGACAAAGTGAAAACCAAGGGATTGCAGTTTGGTCTCCTGTGGAGAACCCTGCAGGTGGAGAATCTCCTACTGCTTTGCTTTTCATCTGCAGATCTGGTAAGTCACCATGGGATGGCCATCTCTGAAGGCTAGAGCAGTTGGAATATATCAGCACCCCAGGCATGATATGGAGCCAAAGGTGCAACCGAGGCTTTAAAGGTCACAATCTCTGTCCCAAAAGTCGATTTCCACTGAAAGGTATAGGTGAAAATATTCTAATATATTTTAAAACATCTTCGCAGAAAGGGAGATTCCATTCTGTAACAAGATACTGTAGCTTTAGAAGTCTGTGCATGACCTACTACTAATTCTTCTGCCCCAGTGCAAGTCTATGTGTTTAGTCAGCTTTCATAAGATCACTTCTATTTATTTGAAGGATATATATATTACATCATCAGACTCTCCAGACAGGACATTCTTCATTCTTTTGACTTCCTCAAAGGCTATATATTTCCCCAAATGTGTTTTTTCTCTTTTAAGTATAGCCAAGGTTTTGCACTTTCTTTTATAATTAATACTGTTTCTAAGCAGTTGTGATAAGGGCAAGAATGCTAAGTCCAAATACCAAGATAACGGATGGTTCTGGATGAAATAAGCTGAATTTTGGATTCTCCATGAATATATATATATTTAGTTTGTGACCCATGACAGTAGATTCAGAAAAGTTAACCTGGTTCACACTAATTGTGGTCAAGGAAGAGCTGAATCCTCTATGCAATATAAGATGTCCCAGGTGAACATCATCTTGTTTATGATTGGCAAATACCACAAAATAATTAATTAACATATTTTCTGTAGCACTTTCCCCAATAATTTAACTAGTTGTATTGGTATGAAAAATGCTGAACTGATGGAAATACATTATTTCATATGGATTAAGGAATTGATAGGCCAAAGTTGTGTTCTGAGTTCATTGTTTTCAGCAAGGTTCAATACCACACACACACACACACACACACACACACACACACACACTCACACAGCTTCTGTTACGTATGTTTTGGCAGAATTAAACATATTCAATATTCTGAAGTTTTTCTTAACATTCCAACAGTACTGTGATATAGCTACTATTATTTTGGTGTAATATTTGTGTTTGATATAACTGCTATTATTTATAGCATAACTTACAGTTTGTCACTGATTTTTACAATGTACTTCAGAATTTGTAGAATTTTTTTTTCCACTGAGACACAACCATTGTTTTGCTGCAGAAAGCAGGGACCTACAACATGTTATTTCCTATACTCATACCACTGTAGCAAACTCAACCCTTATTGCTACCTGAACTGTTTGAACTCTGACTAATGTTCTCCTCTTTGATCTTGTTAAGCTTAGTTCTACCTCAGTACCTTAGAAAGAAAAAATTCTGAATTTTCTCTTCTCTGTAGACTCAATCATAACAAGCTCTAATTGTGTTTTTTGTGTGTGTGTGTGTGTGTGTGTGTTGTATTTATATTTACATGCATGCACATGGGTGTTCTTTGTGTGTACATGCATATGTGTGCATGTGTGTGTTGTGTATGTGCATGTTTGTGCTATGTATGTATATATGCATGTCCACATGGATACTGTGCGTGGGCAACTCTAGAAGAGTGAATGATTTATGAAATTGAAACAGTTCTTCTCACTTGTTTCTCTGACAATATTTCCTATAAGAATATATCCATCTTCCTTTGACTTTAAGATACATTCATGTAGTGAGATAGTCTGTCTGTGGCACTGACCACGCCCATTGGGGGTGGAGCCATGGGCCGAGTGACCTGTGGAAGGAGGTCAGAGGGGAGCCAGGAAAGGCTCTCTTTCTGGCGTGACTCCGACAGGAGAGGATCGGGTTGAATTTCCTGGTGTTCATCTGTCTAGGTTGTAAGTTATTTCTCCCTGAATAAACATCTATTCGGCCTATTTGTTTATCCTGATCCTTATTTAACCGCGTTACATTCATGTTGTAGTATTTCACTATACTGTGTGTGTAGAAGTGAAGGAATGAGCCACTACTTCTTAATCTCCTTATATTTAGCCTATTCTTAAACTGCATCATAGTGAAAAACAGTAAGAAGGTAGAGAGAGGAGTGACTAGTTCCCTTAATTATATCATTTCGATTACAGAGCAGCTTCCAGTTGAGCTGCTGCAGAGTTCCAGGTTAGTGATACTCCTAAGTAGAACACAGCTCAGCAATGGTGTGGACTCTGGGAAGGTCTGCTGTGTGTTCACCTGATCCATCACGCTCAGGCACACCAATCTAATTTCCTGTTCCTTTTAGATGAGTATTTCCCTTCTTAGGATTTTCTTTCATCACATTTTTCAAGTCCTTTTCAATAACTTGGCATTGTGTTTGTAATTTAAATGTGGATTTGACATTGTTCTTAACTCACCCTTTAATTGTTTTGGCAATCAGTGCTTTTACTGTATGATTGATTTAGCCTTTTTATGGCTTGAACCAGAGTTGATGCCGTTTAGGTACAAAAAGACTTTCTACAAAATGGACCTTGTCATTTTAATCATTCTGAGAACAGTTTTACTATCTGTCATTTCAACCTTTTATGGAGTACTGTTAAGCCTTATCTTGTGTTGAAATGGCTTTGCTCTTGCCTCCATATGAGGAATTGACAATGATGCTTTACCTGCCTTCTTTATTTTGTTTAGATATCTGTCTGTCATCTTCCTACTTCTTCATAGTCTTCCTAACTTCCCCTTTCTGATTGCAGTTTCTTGCATGAGGTTGTCATACCAAGAAAATATCCATTTCCTGGTGACTTAAGAAAGTCTACCCACCCTTCCCCAACTTCTCTAGAAGGAAGGTAGTAAGATTCTTACTTTGAAAACATCAAGTAGACAAATAGACAAACAACCTCATTTTCTGCTTGGCTCTGTCATATACAGCTTTTGGACTCAAGAGTTCACGATACTCACGTTGAAAGTACTTCTATCTACCCTAATCTTTGTCATCCCCCAAATATCACTTTCAGGATGGCAAATTACATTTCTACACTCAGGTGCAGAGAGTTAAGTGTGTCCTTTGGGGTCATGCACCAAGTAAATGGTAGAGTGGGGATTCTTTGCTGATTTCAAATCCAGCCTTCCTGATTTGGGCTTCTTATTGTTTGAACTCATGGTATATCAGTATATTTCAGGTCTCAAATATTCTGTCAGGCTGAATGACACACATGAGTGGAGTGTGGATTTCTATGAAAGTGAACCAAAGGAAAACTTTTCTCTAATAATATGAATAATTATAATATAACTTTATATAATATATAATATAATGTTATAATGAATAAGTATCCATGGGTCTGTTTTAGAAACCTTCATAACACACAAAAAAGAGATGTTCAATTTGCCTTCTCACTTTTGTTGTCTGATAACACTAGAGGCTCTTGAAACTATGTGCCAAATTTCCATGGAATAGATGCTTGGAGTGTCATTTTATAGTTGGCTTTCTTGAGAGGCAATTAATTGCTATTGGTTACCAGTATGACAGCCTTGCATTTAAGAGCTGAAACTGAGTTTTAAAATGTTTTTGGAGCATCCTTAATTCATATACAGTTTTATTGGGTTCTAAAATAGATTCTACAGTCCACTAATCTAAATTACAAACTACACAGCCTATAATAAAAATAAAAAGGATAACCAATGTATTATTTGATTTCTAGAGTTAATTGCTATATGGCTACATGCTTTTATGCCTCCTTATTAGCATAGTTGGAGACTGAGAAAACCCAGAATGTCACACTACCTGAACATACATTTAAAAAAAAATATATGATACATTAGATCTCAGTAAATATATTTAATGATACCATTATTGTTACTGACATTTTAAATAAATTGCATTTTAAATATTTCAGGGGACTTTAATTTTCTCAATATAGAAAAAGGAAAGATAATTGAAAGTTAATGAATAATGAAAACTATACTTCCCTGAAAAATGTTTACAGTCATTGTTTGCCTCAATGGGTATTTAGATAACTAACTGCAGCTTTGGTGACATCAATAAGTTAACAGGAGTTTACTGTGTATGTCTTGCTTTGTGTCACTCTACAAAGGTAACAGATAAATGAGATGGTGGCTGTTCTTTAGAGAGGAACATTTTGTTCTGACCAAACAAATTGAATGTATGGAAAATCCCATGGGGAACCCTGTGGAAGACCACATTGTTTGGATGGTTTAGTACCACCCACAATTATTTAGAAGTAAATAGACATAGAAGGCACCATGATATAGAACCTGAAAGATGCACAAGAATATGAATGTTGGCAGTGTGAAACCATTTTTAGGTGTTCTAAAAATCTGGATGAGTCCATCTTATACCTATGAGAACACTAACTCTTTTGTTGAATCAAACAATGTAAAATGATTATCTCCAAATTAGATTCAGATATTTTAAAATATTTTTGTGCCATAATAAACCTGATTTACAACAATACAACAAGGAATTATGAGGCCAGCAGAAGGGGATATGGCCACTGGGGCATACTTTTCACTTTGATTTTATTGTTTATTATTTATGTTATTGGAGGTAAAATAGTTAAGGAGATGAAGAGTGTACCTTTACAACCCACTTTGGTACTGCCTTCTGTTGTTGTATCACAAATTCCTTGGATAATACTGAAGGGAACATGAGGCCATACAGACCATTCATATTCAAACAATGTGACACTGATATGAATATCCTTCCTGCATGAGTCACTGAAACAGGACTGGCAGTAGGCATCCATAGGACCACAAGTCTGCTATTGATAGCAACTGCTGCTGATAACAACAACAACAAAAAGTAAACAGTAATAGCTGTTATTCACAATGTTCTTAGTGTGATTCTGTATAAATATGGTTTTGGGTTCAGATATAGAGCCTATGTCTTCACGTTTGGCATTGCAAGCTCACCTGTATACACCTGTGTGCACTTACCTGAGGCTGTTGTATAGGATTGTGTGTGCTAATACATACCTTGGCACGTGTCTGCATCTGTGTCCCTGTCTGCCTGTTTGACAGTGAATTAAGTATTTTTCACTTGTCTATGACTGCTTATATATCTTTTGAAACTCCTAGCTTCTTGAAGCCCACACCCAGACCCTTCTGTATTGTTGGCATCAGAGTTTAGACCTGACAAGTACTTCAATTAAGGGTTACAGACCTTGAGGCTCTGGGTGAATTTCCTTTTTTTTCCTTTTCTACATTGTCTTGGGAGATTACTAAGGCCATTCTGAGAGTACTAACTAGGTGTAATTTAATACCAAAGAAAGAAGAATACAAAGCCATTATTTTCTCTTCTCGCAACAACAACAAAAAGAAATTCCTAAAACACACTGAGCACCAAGTGCTGCCAATTAAATGCTTTGCTGTTTGTGTCCATGTTTGTAAGAGCCAAGGAGGAATAGGGGATGGAGTACTTCTCTGCAGGAATAACTGGAGATATTCCTTGATTGCAGGTCTCATGAAAATGTCAAAAGAATTATTTCAAGACAGCCTTTACAGTTAGCTAAATGAAACAAAATAAATAGTATGTGTATTCTAATGTTCATTAATAAGTAAACATACAGCCAGATATATAGGGATTCTCCACATTCTGAATTGATGTCCTTTTTCTGGTCCACCAGCTACAAGCAAATAAACAGAAGCAAAATCAAAACTTCTCCTCAAATATGTTTATAGTACTTTCTTAGTTTTGAAGGATATTGAACTCATTGCATCTTTTATGTATTGCCCTACTTGTTTTGTTGGCAGGGCTCATGCTGTAATGTTCAAATCTAAAGTTCCCTTTTACCTGGCTTATGTGCTGTATTAGCTGTGTCATGCTATTCTTCAAACTGATTCCTTGTGTTTATTCATGTGCCTGATGTGCTTTGTTTCTGAGGCTGCATTGTGCTCTCTGATCTTCTGGGGTCTTTGCCCTCAGCATGATATCTGAAGCCCCAATTGTTGCACTAGTTGGTAACTTTCCACCTCTTTCTACAATGACTAAAATTGTCTATCCCTTGCCCCTCACCCCCTGTACAGCTGCCTAGCACTTACATATGTCACGATGACTATTAACACTACATGTTATTAGAATCTCAAGACTTCTAATATTTGTTAAATGCCCACTGCTACCGAGTTCCAGAGAAAGGAATAAGCACTGGAAAATCATAACACTGCAATTCAGTGATGTGCAAAAGAGAAGTAATAGACTACAGTATGTTTATCAGTCATTTCTTCATGCCATTTCTTTCAAATATTGAATACTGACACTCAAATCGAAGCAAATGCCTTTTATCTAAGGGCCATAATGCATACTTTGCTGGCTCAGTGACTCCTACCTAGATAATAGAATGTAATCTAAAGTTAGCTCATTTCAACTCCCATGCCCTGTTCTTGGCCACAAGGCACCATTGCCTAGTAGTAGCCTTTCTTACCTTCTTCCAATCACCACAAGATATTTTATTATAAGTTTATATAAAATAAATACAGACACCAAATTCTTAATGATAAAAAGAAATGGATTTCACTGCAGGTATTTGGTATATAGAAAAGCTTGTTAAAGACAAAAACAGACCTGTATACAATTGAGATGAATATGCTTGTTTATTTTATGTATAAAAATTAAATTTTGGGTCAGTAAGAAGGCTCAGTTGGTGAAAGGACTTGTCATGTAAGACGTTTGACCCCAGTTCAATCCTCAGAATCCATAGGGAAAGGAGAAAATTAACTCACAAAGGTTGTATTCTGACTTTCATTTATGCAGGGCATACACGCTCTCTCATATATATATATATATATATATATATATATATGTGTGTATAATGTATATGTAAAACATAATTTTTCAGAGTTCAGTGATACTTTGATTTTACATGTGTCAATGCTAAGAATGATGCTTCAGATAGTAAACTAGCAGGAGTGTATTTATAACCATTTCACAAATTTTTGGAAATGCTATCCTAATCCCAAACAAAAAAAAATTAACATCTACTTACTGAATGCAAACCAATGACTCTATCAGTAATTTTTTTTTATTCAAATGATTAAACTCTGAAAAGTACAAGGACATTATAATGTTATACTCACATGCTGAGGACTGATGGTGGTATAATGCAAGTCTTTGATTTCTTTAACTCAAACATTACAATGCTATTTCCATAGAAAGCTCGTGTGCACAGTAAACATGCTAAAGTCCATGAGATGTGAAGGTTCCAGATCTTCCCAGAGGGAGTGTTTATGAATTTTATGTTGTTTTACAGCTTATGTAATGATTTCCCAACCATATCTCTAGAGATGAGATGGGGTTCTCACTACAGTCTAGGAAAACATTGTCAAGAAGAACGCAGGTTACCTTTGTATTTGATTTTCATTAACAAGCTCATGTATACTCAGAAACATTCCCCTTTGCTACATTTTTGTGATTGCCACCCATGTTCAATTACACAACTTGGGATCATGACTTTTGGTTTAGGAAACCAAAATCTCCTAGAGGTTTAGATGATGTTCAAAGAATGTGTAAGATCTTTGATATTTCTCACTTTGGTTAATTTTTGAGATTGCAATTTAACTATGACCTTTCTCACTTTCCCTTTTTCCCTCCAAACCTTCCTATATAGCAATCTTTGTTCTTCTTCATATTGATGGCATCTTTTTTCACTAATTGTTATTGTATTTGAAAACATATGTATATACTGAGTTAATACCATAAAATGTTACGTGCATGTATGTTTCCACTGCTGAAAATTTGGTATGTGATAAAGAATTATTCAGTTTTCATCCAGGGAAGACAATCCCTCCCACTCTCAGATCTGATAAGTTGCCTGTGGTCTTCTGTGTAGGATTGAGGCCTTCAATTTCCATAGTTGCTTTAGCTTCATTTTCAGTTTTTGTTATCTACACTAAAATTTCTAAACACTTGAACAATTTTAAATGTTCAGAGATCTACAAGACTGAACCCAACTAACAATTTGAGCAACAGTGGAAAGGCTACCATAAATGTCCTTCCCTGATAATGAGATTGATGACCTCATCTAGTAGCTGATGGAAACAAGCAGACACCCACAGCTAAACACTGAGCAGAACTGCAATGCTGATACAGAGAGGGAGGACAAGACCAGGCTACACAAACACACAGAGACAGCTGACATGAACAAGGAGGAGCAAATGGGCCCCCAAACTGATAGCTGAGGATCCAGCATGGGACTGACTCAGACGCCCTGAACATGGGTCTCAGTTAGAAGGCCTGGGAATCTAAAGGACCTCTGATAGTGGAACCAGGATGTATCCCTGGTGAACAAAAGGACTTTGGGAGCACATTACCCATGGAAAGATACTACCTTAACCTAGAGGCGGGGGGAGGGCCTAGTCCCTACTCCAAATGACTTGACAGAATTTGTTGACCCCTCCTAGAAGGCATCACCTTCTCTGTGGATTGACTGGGGGGCAGTCAGGGGGGATGGGAGGTTAGTCAGGGGCATGGGACAGAATGAAAGAGGAAGGAAGGGAGGGAGGAAGGGAAAGGGAACTGGAATAAGAGCAATAAAATAAAATAAAAATAATAAGAGTCAATAAAAAGAAAACAAAAGCAAAACAAACAAACAAAAAAGATTTATCCTTCAGAGATAGTCAACATCTGCCTTATTCCTGACCCAGTCCTGTGATGCTAACTCTGGCAACCAACCTTGTAAATGTTTAAAATATTTTTTATTTAAATTTGAAACAAGCTTTACCTGTCACACCCAGTTCCCACATCCTCTCATCCTCCTGTTCTGCCCACAACCCCCATCCCATCCCCTTTCTGCTTCCCAGGCAGGGTGAGGCCTTCCATGGGGAGCCTTCAAAGTCTGTCACATCATTCAGAGCAGGGCCCAGGCCCTCCCACATGTTTCTAGGCTGAAGGATGGTTCCTCTTCTCACAATGGGCTCCCAGTGTTAATTCATATACTAGGGATATACACTGATCAATCATATATCGTTTTTAGACATAGAGAAATCCACACTGCCAGAAAAGCTAGGAAACAAGAAGGACCCTAGGGAAGATATACATGTTCTCCTGAAGAAGGGAAAAGGGACAAGAACTCCCAAGCAAATTGGGAGCATGTGGGGAGGGGAGAGCAGATTTGGAGGAAGAGGAGGGGAGGAGTGGGCATGAATAAGCAGGAAGTTTGAGTCAGGGAAAGAATGGAGGAGAGCAAGAAAAGAGATACAATAGTAGGGGGAGCCATTGTAGGTTTTAAGAGAAATATGGCATTAAGAAAATGTCCAGAGATCTACATGGTTGACCTCAACTAACAATCTAAGCAATAGTTGAGAGGCTACCTTAAATGTCCTTCTCTGATAATGAGATTGATGACTATCTTATATGCCATCCTAGAGCCTTCATCCAGTAGCTGATGGAAGCAGAAACAGCCCCCACACCTAAATACTGAGCTGAACTCCTGGAATCCAGTTGCAGACAGGGAGAGATTATGAGCAAAGGGGTCAAGACCAGAATGGAGAAACCCACAGAAATTGCTGACCTCAACAAGAGGGAACTCAAGGACTCCAATCTGAAAGCAGGAAGCCAGCATAGGACACACCCAGAAGTCCCTGAATGTGGTGTTAGTTGGGAGAACCTTTCAAATTTTGTGATGTATTTCTCATCAATATCTAAAGAGTACAAAATTATACCAATACATCCTCAAGTCTTCCAGGGAGCACAATGTGACAACGAAAGAATTTTAAATCTACTTTTGCTTCCTAACTCATTGTGCTACTCAGAAGTAACCTGTTTTAGTAATTTGTCATACTTTTGGAATCCTTGTGTATATTACATGAACCTATAATGGCAAATATTCTCTGGTGAATATTCAAAGCTGAGTCACGTAGACAGCAATGGGCTATTACATTGGGTGGTTCATGAACAGAGTATAGAATAAACAGCTTTATTAGTACACATATCCCTATTTTTTTCTGTGATGACATCATTTATCTACGTGGCTGATATGACAGTGAACACATTTCTACCTCAGTTATGTTACCAATTTCATTACATAACATAATAGAGACTATACATTTTCACTCTCCAGTCCACAGTGGTACCTTAGGCTGTATATTTTTACTTTTCAAAAGATAACCTAATGAACATTCCTGTCATAATATGTTTACATTCTTTGAGGTAGACTCACAAGCAAATGCTTCTGATAAGAAATGTTATGTCAAACACATGTTCCACATTTTAATTTTGATTAGTATTGCCACCTGCTTTCAAAGGGTAGGAATTCAAGCTAGGAATGAACATGGGGGCAGGAACTGGTACAGAGGCCATGGGGGAATGGTGCTCACTAGCATGCTCAGACTGCTTTTTTTTTTTTTTTTTTTTTTTTTTTTTACTGCATCCAGAACCACTAGAACAGGGATATCCAGAATAGGTTGGGCCTTCTAACATTAATCACTGAGAAAATAGCCTACAAGTTTGCTTACAGCAATATCTTATTCAGACCTACCTCAGTCTGAAGGTCAGAAGCTATTAATCTATTAGACTTTTTCCATCTTTGTTCACTAAGGTTAAATTCTTTTCATTTGCCTTTAGAGTTAATTTACTATGTTGTGAATTCAGAATAGTATCTGGAAATCATAGTGTTTTGTCTTGAGGTGTGTCTTTTGTCAGTTCTATGTAGCTGCTTTAGGTGTTCCAAAATGCAGTCTTTTCTGTGCACTTATAGCCTAGTGCTGATCTCCAATAGTAAATACTATAAGCCACTTCCTTCTTTTTATAGACTGTCTTTATTTATGCAAACAGGGAGCTCTGTAAGTGTTTTAGTTTTCTATTACCTTTAGCACCCAGCATAGCTAATAAATAGGTATATTTTTGCAAATTGTTAATAGAAGTTATGATGGAAAATTTTCTCTGGTGAAGCTTCAAAGTCTTAAGTCACACAGACAGGAGTGGATTGATATGTCGGGTGGCTCATCTAACATGAATGTGTGAAAGCAGGGGAAAAAATGCCCTGTACACTGACAGAAATGACCATTCATTTCTTCTGTTCAAACACATCCAACTGTGAGCTCATTATTTTGCACATTCATTCATCAAATAGTCTGTTTATTTTTACTAACTTGTTTAGCTCTTTTTATCATAATCTCTGCAGAAAGGTGGTTTCAGCCAAAATATTTTCAAAGGCTTCTGTTATGAAATCATGTCATAAATGTCATTCTGCCAGTATGAATGTAAAAGACAGCTAAAATATTTGGACATATTCCATTTGTCAACACAATCATGTTATACTGAGTTTTCTGTTGTTAATTCAGCTTTCATTTCATAGAAAATACTCTTCCACATACATATTTATGAGCACACCAAATTATGCAGATTCTTCATTTAGATGTAAACACTTTTAAGATACTAGAGATGTTTATCAGGAAGAAAGAATTTGTTTAAGATTTGAGCAGCATGTGACACCTTTGTTAATATTTCATCTTTTCTTTTACTCCAACTTAACATGTGACTTCCTCTGAGATTGCCTTCATTTATTTTTTTTGCCATGTGGATACATAATACCCAGTTATTCTTTCCTTAATCTGGGAGGTGTGCTCTATGATTTGAAGCATGTGGTTTCTTTAATACCTTAGATAGCATCATGAATTTCAGTCACTAATATTATGCATATGATGGAGAAAACTGTCACCCCATCATACTACTCATTTCCCTTACAACATGTCATTAAGCACAAACGCCTCATTCTTACAACAGCTGTGATTCATTTGCTCTTTTAACTTTGATTATTGGTAGGAAGGGATTCAGGAGATGGAGGTGGGATTTATTTTTTAAACAAAGTCAACTTTCAAAGTGTGTGTGTGTGTGAGAGAGAGAGAGAGAGAGAGAGAGAGAGAGAGAGAGAAAGAGAGAGAGAGTTTGTATGGGTATATATATATATATATGTGAGTTTGTTTGCATATATGTGTGGATGTGTGTATATGTGTGTGAGTGTGTATAGGTTTTTGTCTGTGTGTATGTTGATGTCTTTGTATTCCTGTGTGTGTGAATGCTTTACTTAGTGACAGAGAGAAATATATGACGTTAAACTGTTACTGTCAATGATTCTTTTATTTTGCTTATTTATTATTTAGTTCATGTGTATTTGAGGTATCATCTCACTTCTTAATCCAGACTGGCCTCAAACTCATGCTGACACACCTATGTTATCCTTCAAAGCTCTGGCATTACACATGTCAGTCACTATGTTTGGTATTTCCTGTCCCTTAGAATTTCTATGACATTAATAATGATAATGAATACTAATTCAATGCTTTGGTATATATTATTTTAGTTGGGAAATTTTAACAACTTTTCTTCAACCCCCCCCCCCAAAAATAACCCAACAAGGTGGACTAATATTCTGAAAGAAATATTATTTTAATTGAAATGAACTCTCTTAGTTAGGACTTCTAGGCTATGGAGATACACCATAACCATAGCAACTCTCATAAAGGAAAATATTTAACTTGGGCTGATTATAATTTTAAAATTTCATTCCATTGTCTTCATCCATGGTTAAGGCAGAGATGGTTCTTGAGAAGGAGCTGAAAGTTTTTTGTCTTGATCTGAGGGTAGCAAAACAAGTATGTGTCACACTGAGCACAGATTGAGCAAGAGCATAGGATACCTCAAAACCTGCTGCTCCTTACAGTGACACACATACTACACCAAGGCCACACCTATTCCAACAAGGCACACCTCCTAATAGTGCTATTCCCTAGGCATACTATTTTAACTATCACATGGACCATCCCATTTGCTGGAATATCTGTCAATATTATGTATAATAACAAACCAAATTATGAATGTAATACAAATATTGCAAAACATAATATAATCTACATTTTCTGTTATATAATACCCAGTTGATATTTATAAAATACATGAAAGTAAATTTAGAATATTTTCTGACTATGGAAATATGGGAATAGAAAAATATGTTACTATTAAGCTTATTACCACTGCCACAGCAATTGGTAAATTGAAAGAGGAAGAAAAAAAAAGTAACTCATCTATTCTTGAATGAAATACAAGGCACTTGAACCTTGCAACATGCTAAAAACCATTCTAGCTGCTGGATTTTATAAAGGACTATTATTTTATTATTTTAAGTAATTGCAAGGGGTTATATTTAAACTTTTGTTTTATGACACCTTGTGCTGATATGAGTGATTTACTTAAAGACATTTTCTGTTCAGGATTAAAACTCTTCAATTGTACCTTTATTTATATGGCAATAAACAATATAGTTTAAGATGAAATTTCTGTTTAATAGAATTTATTTAAGCACACTATTTCTGAAATGTGATACTATTTTCTTTTCTTTTCAAGTATATTTTAGTTTTTCTTGGAACTAGCTTATCCAGATGTTTTTTTTTATGTTATATAGGTTTTATCTTGATAGTATATTAAAGCATACATATATTCATATGTGCATGCAAACAAACAAGTATGTCATTTTGTGGAAATGAGCCATATATAATGATTTTTTTCTGTTGATTTCTTTTTTATTTTTTTGTATTTTTATTTATTTATTTTTTATTTTATATAACCAAGTCCATTTAAATAAAAAACAAACATTTATAGACAATATTTGGGAATTTGGGCATTGTTCTTTCCTAACTACTTCCTGCAGGTAAGGGGCACTGTCATGGGGGATTCAAAGAAGATTCAGAAATCCTGGCTGTAGTCTGTAAGGCTGCTTTGTCCAGCTGTTTTGAATGTAGGATCACCTGGTACACTGTTTCAGGCAGTCTGGCTTGATCAAACCACATTAGTCTGGAAGGAATCCACAGCTTTTCATTTTCTGTGGAAACAAAAATAGAAATGCTTTTTCCCAGTAACTTGTGCTTGAACTTAAATTTTGGAGTCAAAGCATTTATTTTTAATTTAATTTATTATTTTATATGTCGATTCCAGTTTCCTCTCCCTCTCCCTCCCTCCCTCCCTCCTTCCCTCCATTTTACCCTCTGTGCCCTCTCACATACACTCTAACCACCCTCCCCTCCCATCCCCCCACCCCAATTCCCTATGTAGGGGTATGCCATCCAGTTGGGGTCATGTAGATCTGACAGGTCATATGAAGTAGGGACTAGGGCTTCTCTCCTATCTCTAGATTAAGGAGGTTATCCCTCCATGGGGGATGTGTTCGCAATGTCCTTTTGTGTACCAGGGATACATCCTGCCTCCACTGTCTGAGGTCCCTTAGACTACTCAGTCCTTCTAGCTGAGACCCATATTCAGGGGGGCCTGAGACAGTCCCATGCTGGCTTCCCAGCTATCAGTCTGGTGGCCTGTTAGCTCCTCCTTGTTCAGGTAAGCTGTCTCTATGTGTTTCTGCCACCTGGTCTTTTCCTCTCCATCTGCATCTGAGTTCTAATTTGACTCAGAATTTATGTATGGGTGTTTGTTCCTGTTTCCAACAGGCATTAGTTGAGGGCTCCATGGATGAGTTAGTTGTTGATCTCACTCTCCAGGAAGGGCAATTATGGTAGCCATTCCACGGAAGCTCAAATTGTTAGTTGGCAGCAGACTTGTAGTTCTCTAGACCTTTCTTTGTGTTCAATTTTATCTTCAAACCAATATTGGCTCCCTCTTTTATGTTCTATTTCTCTCTCTCTCTCTCTCTCTCTCTCTCTCTCTCTCTCTCTCTCTCTCTCTCTCTCACTCACTCTCACTCTCCTGTCTTCTATTCCCAACCAGGCTCAATCTTCCTGGTCTCACATGTTTTCCTTTCCTCCCCCTCGTTTTCTCCTACTTCACTCTCCATTCGCTGCCCCCCCCCCACTTCCCTTGAGCTCTGGGGTACTTGTCCCTTACCAGTTCTGTGAGGGACTTTATATGAATCTCTTAGAAATACCTTGTATTCAAGTTCCTCTGGCGGTGTGAATTATAGGCTGGTGATCCTTTGCTCTAGGTCTAAAATCCATACTGTGTTCCTCTTTTTGTGACTGGGTTACCTCTTTCAGGATGGTTTCTTCAAGTGCCATTCACTTTTCTGTGAATTTCATGATACCATTATTTTTTTCTGCAGAGTAGTATTCCATTGTGTAAATGTGCCACATCTTCATTAACCATTCTTCAATTGAGGGGTGTCTAGGTTGCTTCCAGGTTCTTGCTATTACAAATAGTGCTGCTATGAACATAGTTGAACAGATGTCTTTGTTGCATGGATGTGAATCCTTTGAGTATATGCCTAAGAGGGGGATTGCCAGGTCCTGTGGTAAACTAATTCCCATTTTCCTGAGGAACTGCCATACTGATCTCCAAAATAGCTGTATGAGTTTGCACTCCCACCAGCAGTGGAGGAGTGTTCCCCTTTCTCCACATCCTCTCCAACATGAGTCATCATTGGTGTTTCTAATTTTAGCCATTCTGGCAGGAGTAAGATGGTGTCTCAAAGTTGTTTTGATTTGCATTTCGCTGATAGCTAAGGATGTGGAGCATTTTCTTAAGTGTCTTTCAGCCTTTTTGATTTCCTCTATTGAGAATTCCTTCTTCAGTTCTGTACCCCATTTTTTAATAGGGTTATTTGGTGTTTTGGTGACTAGTTTGGACTTGAGTTTTGTGCATGGCGACAGACATGGGTCTATCTGCAGTCTTCTACACACCCTCATCCAATTGTGCCTGCACCATTCGTTGAAGATGCTGTCCTTGCCACACTGTATAATTTTAGCTGTTTTGTTGAAAATAAGGTGTTCATAGGTATGTAGCTTAATATCAGCATTTTAAATTTGATTGCATTTGTCTACCTGTCTATTTTTATGCCAATACCAGGCTGTTTTCAGAATTATAGCTCTGTAGTAGAGCTTAAAGTCAGGAATGGTGATACCTCCTGAAGTTCTTTTATTGTATAGGGTAGTTTTGGCTATCCTGGGTCTTTTGTTTTTCCATATAAAGTTGATTATTATTCTTTCAAGGTCAGTGAAGAATTATGGTGGAATTTTAATGGGGATTGCATTGAATCTGTAGATTTCTTTTGGCAAGATTGCCATTTTTATTATGTTTATCCTACCTATCCAAGAGCATGGGAGAGCTTTCCATTTTCTGGTATCTTCTTTAATTTCTTTCTTTAGAGCCACAAAGTTCTTGTTATATAGGACTTTTACTTGTTTGGTAAGCATTACACCAAGATACTTTATGTTGCTTGTGGCTATTGTAAAGGGTGATGTTTCTCTGATTTCTTTCTCTGTGTCTTTGTCGTCTGAAAAAAGTAGGGGTACTGATTTTTTTGAGTTTACCTTGTATCCTGTTAGTTTGCTGAAGGTGTTTATCAGCTGTAGGAGTTCCCTAGTAGAGTTTATTGGGTCTCTTATATAAACTCTCATATCATCTGCAAATAGAGACAGTTTGAGTTTCCTTTCCAATTTGGATCCCTTGATCTCCTTTTGTTGTCTTATAGCATTAGCTAGAACTTCTAATACGATATTGAAGAGATATGGAGAAAGAGGGCAGCCTTGTCTTGTTCCTGATTTTAAAGAAATTGGCTTAAGTTTCTTTCCATTCAGTTTGATGTTGGCAGCTGGTTTGGTTTGCTGTATATTGCTCTTATTATGTTTAGGTATGTTCCTGTTATCCTTGACCTCTCCAAGAACTTTATCATGAAAGGGTGTTGAATTTTGTCGAAGGCTTTTTCTGCATCTAGGGTGATAATCATATGGTTTTTCTTTTTCTGTTTGTTTATATGGTGGATCACACTGATAGATTTTCGTATGATAAACCATCCCTGCATTCCAGGGATGAAGCCTTCTTGGTCATGGTGGATGATTTCTCTGATGTATTCTTGAATTCATTTTGCCAGTATTTTATTGAGGATATTTTCATCAATGTTCATCAGGGGTATTGGTCTATAGTTTTCTTTATTAGTTGTGTCTTTGTGAGGCTTGGGTACCAAGGTTATTTTGGCCTCAGAAAAAGAGTTTGGCAATGAACCTTCTGTTTCTATCTTGTGGAACAGTTTGAGGAGTAGTGGTATTAGTTCTTCCTTGAATGTCTTGTAGAATTCTGCTTTGAATCCATCTGGCCCTGGACTTTTTTGGTTGGAAGGCTTCGATGACTGCTTCTATCTTTGCGGGTTATAGGTCTATTAAAGTTGTTTGTCTGTTCTTGATTTAATTTTGGTAAGTGATAGTTATCCAGAAATTTGTCCATTTCCTTTGAATTTTCAATTTTTGAGGAATACAGACTTTCAAAGTATGACCTGAAAATTGTCTGGATTTCCTCTGTGTCTGTTGTTATGTTCCCCTTTTCGTTTCTGAGTTTATTAATTTGCATGTTCTCTCTCTGCTTTTTTGATAATTTGGATAAAGGTTTGTCTATCTTGTTGATTTTCTCAAAAAAACAACTCTTAGTTGCATTGATTTTTTTTGTATTGTTTTCCTGGTTTCTACTTTGTTGATTTCAGCACTCAAGTTGATTATCTCTTGGAGTCTACTCCTACTTGGTGAATTCGATTCTCTCTGTTCTAAGGCTTTAAGTTGCACTGTTCATTCTCTTATGTGACTATCCTCTGTTTTCTTCATATGGGCACTTAGTGCAATGAACTTCCCTCATAGCACTGCTTTTAATGTATCCCATAAGTTCAGGTATGTTTTGTCCTCATTCTCATTTAATATTAGAAAGTCCTTTATTTCTCTATTGACCCAGGAGTGGTGCAAATGCACATTGTTCAGTTTCCATGAGTTTGCAGGTTTTCTGCTATTTATGTTGTTGTTGAATTCCAATTTTAAAGCATGGTTGTCTGATAAGATACAGGGGATTACTCCTATTCGCTTGTATCTGTTGAGGTTTTTTATGCCACCTAGTTTCTGGTCAATTTTAGAGAAGGTTCCATGTGGAGCAGAGAAGAAGGTATATTCTTTTGTCTTTGGATGGAATGTTCTATAGATGTCTGTTAACCCCAGTTGAGACATGACTTCTGTTAGTTCTTTTGTTTCTTTGTTGAGTTTCTGATTTGTGTCCCTGTCTAATGTTGAGAGTGTCATATTGAAGTCTCCCAGTATAAGTGTGTGAGGTTTTATATGAGCTTTGAGTTTTAGTAGTGTTTCTTTTATGAATGTGGGTGACTTTGTATTAGGGGCATAGATGTTCTGAACTGAGACTTTGTGTTGATGGATTTCTCCTGTGATAAATATGAAATAACCGTCTTTATCTCTTTGATTAATTTTGGTTTGAAGTCTAATTTGTTAGATATTAGGATAGCTATCCCTGCTTGCTTCTTATTTCCATTTGATTGAAAAATCTTTTCCCAACCCTTTACCCTGAGGTAATGTCTATCTTTGAAGCTTAGACGTGTTTCTTGTATGCAGCAGAAGGATGGATTCTGTCTTCGTATCAATTCTGTTAGCCTGTGTCTTTTTATAGGTGAGTTATGACCATTAATGTTGAGGGTGATTAAGAACCATTGATTGTTGATGCTTGTTTGATTTAGGTTTGTTGTTGGCAGTGGTATTGTGAATATATTAGTTCTGCTTTACCCTTGGTTTCTGGTGTAGTTGGATTATCTGTTGTCTACATTTTTGTGGGCATAGTCACCTTCCTGGGTTGGAGTTTTCCTTCCAATACTTTCTGTAGGGCTGGATGGTGGTGGGGTTCCACGTGAATAGGCAGGTCTCCTTTGTTCAGAGTTGCTCCGAGAAGTCTCCGAAGTAGGGTGGACTGTTGGTTCCACCCTCTGTCCCAGTGCTCAACTAGAGCGGCAGGACGGTGGGCAGGGTAGGGCACAGGGTAGGGGGCCTAGGCTGGCGGTGGGGTTGGGTGGGGGTTTATCAGAGCTCCAAGGGTGCTCTAGATGGGAACAGGAGACAGGAGCAGCAGGATCAGGAGCCAACCCAGGGAGTTCGGGGAGGGGGAGAGGTTGTAGGGGAGAGGTAGTCCAGATTGGGCCCAGACTCCCCTCTGGCCAATAGCTGGTGGAAGAGGACAAATGCTGAGCTGAAACTTGTGAAGGTTTTGCAGGATAGTCTGATCTCACTGGAAACTGGAACTCTCCAGTTGAGGCCTCTTTCTTAGCAGAGGCCAGGATTTGGAGGTCAAGGATCTTGCCTGCAGGAACTCAGAGTGGACCAGCAGAGATAGGCGGATCTCTAGGAGGGGCCTGGGACTCCAGCAGAGGACTGGAGGTGGGGTCAGAGACCAAGCAGGTGGAAATTATGGGTGGTCCCGCATGGATAGTCAGGTCTCCTTTGTTCAGAGTTGCTCCGAGAAGTCTCCGAAGTAGGGTGGACTGTTGGCTCCACCCTCTGTCCCAGTGCTCAACCAGAGTGGCAGGACAGTGGGTAGGTTAGGGCACAGGGTAGGAGGGATGGGCTGGTGGTGGGGATGGGTGGGGGTGTATCAGAGCTCCAAGGGTGCTCTCGATGGGGACAGGAGACAGGAGCAGCCCATATATAGTGATTTTAAGTGGAATCTTCTTGTAAATCTTCTTGGGATGAAAATCACGGGACTGACATTTTTGATACTCCTTCTTTTTGGCACAAATACACAAAAGAAATAATGTGTTAACCTTCGAACTCTAGCCTTTGCAGATAATTTTTCTTAGGGTTGGTTAATTTTTTTTTTTCAGCCCTTCAAGAGTGTTTTAATGCAAGTTGAGAGTGGATGTGAATATTCATAAAAATATGTGTATAAACAAAGAAAGTCTATTAGGGACATTGGAAAAGTTCTAGAAATTGGTCTGGAGAGTTAGCTCAGTGGTTAAGAACACTGCTTACTCTTTTGGAAGACTGAGTTCAATTCCCAGCAACCACAAGGTGCCTCACAACCATCCAGAAGGAGACCTGGCGCCCTCTTATGGCAGCAGGTATACATGAAGGCTGAACACACACACACACACACACAAAAGGCAAATCACTAGCTTAGGTTAGGGGTGCACTCCTGTAACCCTAGTACCAGTAAAGGAGAACTGAAAGAATTTTTTTGAGAAGAAGTTCTAGAAATGTGCACAACATTTGAATGTATTTAAGCACTACTAATTTTTACACTTAACAAGCCTTAAAATGGTAAATTCTGTTATGCACATCTTATCAAAATGGCCCCAAATGAAAGCACAACACAATCACCACATGCATTGTTTCTGAAGCTGTATTGGTGGACTCAAAGGAGAACACTTCCTTTACAGAAATAGAATCAGAACCTCTGTATATCCCAAGCAAAGTCTCACTATATCCCAAGCAAAGTCTCACTCTTCAGTATACCTAGACACTTATCTATATCTCAGTGAGCCCTGTTATAATTAGGGTTTGTAATTGGTATCTGATTCAAGGTGTAATGTCCTCTTTAACCATTAATCCATACATGTGTGGTTGTTTATAGTTATTTCCATAACCAGGACATTTACATCTGTTCTAAAAGCAAGAACATGCATGGAACTCACACAAGTACAGTCTCCAGAGCCAAAGCTGGGTCCTTCAGTAAGACAGCAGCTTCAACATGTGCTGGCAAGCTCTCTTCTTGGGAGTTACTGTACACCAGAAAGAATCTCTTTGTTCAGAACCTTTCTTTCTGAGTGACAAGGGTATAAATGAAGGGTCACAAAGGTTTAGAAATACTGTGTTGGGAGGAAAGGCCTGAATTTGAAGATGAAAGTCAATGTGGTATTGAGGAAAATGTCAAAATCATAAACAGATCTAATTCTCATTAGACCTAACAGTTAGGTCTATTAGCAGTTAATAGTTTAGGCAATCTCCTCCATTATGATAGATACTGTAGAAAAGGTTAGTTTTATCTGAGAGGATGAGTTTTATATTTTTTCATTTTCTGGAGTACTTAGCATAATCCATACAGTACAAAGTTTTAAAACATTCATGTTTGAAAACATTTGTTACAGTGTTAAGCAACTTCCAGGAACATCCATTAGATTTATGCTGGGTTGACAAACTAGCCTGGTAACTGCTGCCAATCCCTTGTACTGGCATTAAATGCTTGACTGTCTTTTGTGTATGGTTCTAATAAAAAGCGCAAATTTTAAAATATATTAAAAGTTTTCTCCAACTTTCTCTCAGTCTCTGTGTATTTTAAAACAAAATGTCTTTTTAACTAGACTCATGGGAAAGTTTAAAGTAACATCTGCATTTTGTGTGGGAGAAGAGTACCACTAACTGTTCTCTCAGGATTCTGTGTGCTATAGAATTCCAGACATAGAAATGACACAGAAGTCCAAATTTTCGCAGGTCAGCAATGCAGGTTAAAGCAGGGCAGCAACACTCAGGGAATTTTTTAGAAAAATATATCATTCATTTTACACAGGGACTAAGGAAATGACAACAAAAACAAATAGCTGCTGTGGGTAGTTGAAACTTGGAAATAATCATTGGCACTAAATATTTTACATGTCTTTACTACCTGTATATGAAGCTATCAGTAATTGTATGAGTTTGTTTTCTTCGGGAAATTTTCTTCAATAAATGTACAATTTATTATAATGTGCATAAATAACCTATCAGGGAACAGCTCATCTAAAACTACTCCAGGATGCAGGAGAGTAAGCTAATGAAGCAGAAGGAACAAACGGCATTAAGCCATACTTTCCTTGTGGGATACAAACACAATGATCTTCTTCACCACTCCTACAAGCAGCCCCTCTTGTGATTGTTACTGTGAGCTTCTTGGCTTGTGGAAAAATTGCCATTGTAGTTTTGACTGATTTTATAGCATTTAGCACAAGTGGTTCCATTTTGAGTTGATTTCCTGTCATTTCTAGTACTTTAAAGGGGTCAGTCCAAAAGAACGACCCCTTATTGATTGTATATAAATATATATGCATATGTTTGTGTGTGTGTGTGTGTGTGTGTGTGTGTGTGTGTGTGTGTGTGGTAACGTAGTAATGACTTATGATTTTGACCTTACTTTTTTTCTTCTTCCTTTTTTTTTTCCTTTTGAAATATGATTTCACAGGGAAGACCAGATGGCTTTCAATCTTCCAATCCTCCTACCCCAGCCTCTAGAGTATTGTGATTCCAAGCGTTTACTATCAGGCATTACTTATACTATAGTTTAAAAATTGTATTCCATTTGATCAGTTGGGGGGAATGAATAAGTAAAATAGTTGCTGAATTCTAATGAAAACAATTAAAATTTCATGAAAGCTAAGTTGAAATTCAAGTAGGAACTGGTAGTTGGAAAAAAGAAATTCTTAGTGTGGCAGTAAAAGTCAGTTAAAGAATTCACAGTGAAAATTTTTACCTGGGAACTCAATTTTATCCGTAAAGCTTTGCTTAAGAGATTTCCTGTTTCTTTACGCTAGTGACTTAATATTGTTTTTCCTAGCAGTCTCATTCTGTTGAGCCTTGCCTTCAGCACTGTGGAAATCAATACAGTAGGCACTTCTTTCTGTGCTCAACACCTGTAGTTTCTGGTGTGTGATGGCTTGAGATTCTACAGATGCTACTTAATCCAATAGCTACACTGCAGCCTATTTTATCCAACATAGCATTTTCCACAACTGCAGGGAACATCAAACCACTGCTGTGGGAGGCAGAACACTGTCTTTTGTTAGCCATAGGTGACTAGAGGCCTTGGAGGAGGTTAGGAAATTATTTTTGTTTTTGTGGGTTCTTTGGATGATCGTATTGATTCAGCTTATGAATGCTTTGACATGTGATGGGATTGCTCTTCTTTCCTGCAATGATTTCCCGAGCTTGTTAGTGACTTCACTCCTAGTGGGAACAGAGAATTTAATCAACTCATTGACTCTGTATCTGTTCTCTGCAAGGGTCTAGTAGGGGATATGGATTGTTTATAATGAGAAGGAATGTTTTTCTATAACCTTGCTTTGATATTTTTTAACCTTAGATACAGTCTTCTCAGTTTGAAGTCCAATTCCAAACATACCTTGTTAAAGAAACCCTAGCTATCCTCTGAAAGTATAAAACTATCAGTCTAGTGAGATTGCAAAAGAAGGAAAGGGTGGTGTGGGAAATAGGCAATTTGTTTCAAGGGAAAGGGTGTTACAATGGATATTTAGAAAGAGGGCACACCATCAATGTGAGTACTAATCTTGGCATTATATTTGACATGTTTAAAAAGGACAAGGCCATTGAAAATAAAGTTATAGTGGTGTATTTTAGAAAGAGAAGTGCCATGAATCTTTCCTAAAGTGTTGTAACAAGTATGAATAGTTAACTGCATCAAGGTTGTTAGAAAAATGCATTCCACAAGAACAGGTGTTGGAATTTGGAAGCATGCTTATAGTAGTATTTCAGAATCTTTACTGTGTTAACTTTTGGAGTTTTTTTTCACATAACCTCCCTTGCCTTTGTCCCATAAAAATAGCTATATAGCATGTTGAGGGTTCACACATCATAGTACAATTTATTTTCTTTTGGAAATGTTAAATCTTCAAAGATCCAAGGGCATTTAAAATGACATTGATAATACCAAGCTTGAATAAAAATATGTCACTTAGAGATCATTTCTGTTTGTAACCTCCCCTGGGTAATGATGTCCCGTGTTCTTATTTAGTGTTCTCAAAGGCTGGTTGTGTAAAACTTCACAGGTTGTATTTCAAGGGAGTTCTGTTAAAATCAGCAAATTTTCCATAATGGAGTTTAGTGTTGTAATTCCTATTCTTTATATACCCAATGTTGAGATTTTTTTTTTCATTTTTCATTGTCTCAAAAATAAGTAATAGATAAGACATTCATTATGGAGAACAAGTTCATTAATGACTGTTTTGAGTCCTACCTCCTTATAAAAATCCATAAAAAGCTTGCCTTTGTCTCCAGTAGTCCATTGAATTATGGTGAATAGAGGATTATATTAACAAATTGATCTTAATTAGCTACCTTTCACAACATAACAAGAAGTATGAGAAGACTAGTTTGATTGGTATAGGTATTGCACAGGAACTTGCTACATACATCATCGTTCATATTTCAATGTATCATGGACCCTGAGGAACCTGGGTCTTTGGTCTACAGACCCTCTATTCTCTTAAATTTAATTACTGAACTTCTGACTTTGACACTATTTCAAGATTGTGCACATACAATAATAAGCCATCTTAGTATATTTTATTTTTTTAGATGTTTTAACACAGCAAGATAAAACATAGAATATTGAAAGTTCTTGTATGCCTTTGGCCTCCCTGACAGAGCCTTTCCTACTATTGGTACCCTGCCTGAGGCAATACATTTATTTTAGTCATTGAACCAGTACATCATAGTCACTTGGAGTGCATAGCTAGTCTTAGAGCCACTCTTGGCATTGTGCATTGCATTTATTTTTAAATTATTAAATGAGAAATGTCTGTTATTATTTTATATAGGGGAAATTTTTCTGTATAAAATTCATTGTGCCTTTCAAAATCATTCTCCTTTCCTTAAAACATGGTAATCACTATTTTACATTATTGGTATCATATAGAATTTCTATCTTTTGCATTGCCTTATTCATAGAGGGATACCAATATACTTATCTTTCTCCTATGTTTTGTTTTGTTTTTTTTCCCCGCTTATTCTAATAGCTTGTTTTTCCTGAGTACCAGAAAATATTCCACTAATGGATTTTTAGTTACTTCACCATTGATTTGGTAAAACACCATGGCCAAGGAAACATAAAAGAAAATATTCAATTGATGATGATTTTTACATGAAAATGGCTGCGTACATTTTAATAACTTTTCCCAGTTAGTGGAACTGTTTAGAGAGGTTTTACAAATGTAACCCTGTTGTAGGAAGCATATTTTGGTGGATAAATACTTTGAGGTTTGAAAAGCCTTGTGCCATTCCAAGGGTGTGTGTCTTACTCTGTCATTTCAATAAAGATGAGAACTTTCAACTATTGTTCCGCATGTTCATGCTGTTATCATGGACTCTAGATTTCTGAAACTCTAAACCAATTACAACCTTTTCTTAGTTGTCTTGGTAATGATGTCTTATCATAGTAATGAAAAAGTAATGGAGACAATTAGGCTTACATAGGGTAGAACTCCTTGATGCCGTCCACACGTTAAACCATAAGCAAAAGGCAGAGAGAACTTTGGGTATGTCAGGAGGCTTTTTGAAGCCTGAAAGACAATACCCATGACACTCCAACAAGGTCATTCCTAAGTATTTCCACCAACTTAGGTCTACTACCCAAATATATTAACTTTTGGATGGCATTCTTATTGAAATGACCATACTGCATAGCACACAGCTCACTTACCTACTCATCTACAAATAGCTGCTTATAAATTTGGGCAATTATAGATGAAGCTATTATAAAACACATATTAAGATTTTTTGGTGAGGACTTGCATTTTTAACTATCAAACAGAATAAGTAGTGTATTGGATGTTGAGAGTGTGCAATTTTGAAGGAATATGGCCAACTATCTTCCTAAATGATTTAATTCATTTTATGTTCCCAAGATTAATGCCTGAGAATTCCTATAGCTCCAAATCCCCAGCAAGTTTTGTAATGGTTATGTTTATAATGTGGAGATCATTCTAGAAGGTGTGTAATTGTATCTCCTTATTATTTTTATGTTCAGTTCCCTGATGACAAATAATGTAAACTATTTTTTTATTTGCTATGTACCATCTGTGTGTCGTCTTTGGTGTGTGTCTGTCCAGGTCTATCCCAAATTTTTAATCAGTTGATTCTTCCAATTTAATGTTGAATTGTCAGTTTACTTCATATATTTTTATTAAATGACCAGTGTCAATATGTCTTTCATAAATACTTATTCTCATTTGTGTCCTTTTCAATTTCATAAAATTACCTTTCATAAAGCCATCTGTAAATTTTAGGTAAGTTCAGTTGATGAACCACAGCTTTTGTAGATTACATTTTTCATGTTGTATCTTTAAAGTTATCTCAAAATCCAAGTTCAGTTTTTCCTCTCAACTTTTAGAATATTTTTGAATGTTTGATTTATGAAGTGTTTGTGACTTGCATAAAGAATGATACTTTGAGTTAATCTGCATCCAAAATATAGGCAATAGATAACATGGTGTTACTGACAATTTGGGGAAAACATATGATTAATTATTTCATGTAAAATACAACATGTGTATCTGTGTCATGCTACAGCATAAATAAACCATTGCAGTTTTCCTTTGCTTACCCTATTAACATGCTGCAGTCAAAGGTAAAACTGTTATATGTTCTTCAGTGCAAATATTGTGTTCTTTTATGTAATTAATAATTTATTGGAAGGTGAATAAATTTCGTATATAAACTTTTATTGTAGTATGATAAATATGAGATAGCAATACTTTTTTTTCTGAAAAAAAATAAGTGTCCACAATTTGACTAGAGAATTTAAGTTATATTTTCTTAGATGGTTGGTGTGATATACTTAGTAAAACAGCACTTCCTTCATAACTACTTTTTAAATAGTCTAAACCAGCTTCAGATGATCTTGAAATTGTCCTCAAGGACACATTTATGTCATGCTCAATTGTACGTATTGTGCTGATAATCAGCATCATTGAGCCTGAAACTCTGCCATCTTTCCTTTGTGTGGTTGACCTTGTTATTCTAAAGGTGACAGGGGTGGGGAAAAAATGTGCCAAAGTATCCAAAATTCTGAATAATTCCTAGCTCATTGTAGACATTAAGGTCAGATCAGATGCCAAATAACATTCAGACTTGGAATGAGTATAAGGATGGCTACCTATAGAACACTAGAAGTTCACAATGTCAGGGCAGCAGCTAAGATGTAGGAGAGAACTACTGACAATCTTGTAAATTATTTGGCTAATATTACCAGTGACATTGAACTCTTCTTGCTTTCCAAGAAAGTATATGGATGAACAATGTGTCAATAAAAATGGATTATTTCAGAGCACTGGCATAGTTAATGCAGCCACTTGTAATATGAGTCACATTTACTGACGTGTTAGCAAGAAGCTCAGGTCCAGAGGGCAGTTTCTAAGCAGAGATATTGAAAGATGTTCACCAGATTTCCGAACTGCCTGCTGATGTGCAAGTTCTAACAAGGAAGGGAAGTACAGTAATTGACATGAAAGTCACAGACATCAAAAAGAATCCATTTCATCTTTATTCAAATTTAAAAACTGGACTATTTTAGAATCTATATTTAAAATTGTAAAGGGTGCTGTGATGTCTATAGTTGAGTAATTTAAACATGCATTATAGAAAAAATTAATTCATGATTTTTTCTCCATTTGTAATAAATACTGGAAATTAGATGTTAATTAGTTAAGTCTCTGCTTCTATGAAGTGAGAGTGAAGAGTATTATTTTATGTATTTTGATAATCTGCCCTAAGCCATCTTCGTTAAACTCCCTGTTCTAAATAATTATTTCTTCATTATTTTTGCTCCACATCAAACCAATGAACTTGATCATATAGAAATAATCCCTTGGATCCTGTGAGTGTCATTAAGACTGAGCCTTAAGACTGAGCATAAGAGAGTGCCTTTCCAATGTTCTGTTTTCCATCAGTAAAATATTAAAAGTAAACACAAATACTTAAATTTCCATAAGTTCTTTTGAGTATAAGAATCCTAGAATTTCACTTTTATAAATACAAAACCTGATGTGATGTAAATAATGACCTGTGTGCAATGGTCTGGTTGTTTTGTTCTCTGAGGAATACATGGCCTTCAATTTGAACAAATGAGAAATACAGCATTTTTATTAAAAGGTTAATGAAATTCCTTCTGACTTTTTGGAGTAAAGTTCAGTTTGGGAGTTTGCCAATGTATGCAGACTTTTCTGGGTAACCAGAATGGTACATGCCCCTTTACAGGTTGGTACAAGACCCAAACTGTCAACCTAGAAGGACTTGTCATTTAAAAACAATATGAATTATAGAAGAGACGGATGATGATCATGAGCACAATAAATATCTCAGCTTTTGATTGTATTAATGGTTCCGTGTTTTAATTTTGTGAATCTCATTTTACCATGAATGGTTACAATAATTCCACAACACCATATTTATATATTCAGTATACTTAATTATGACAAGTTATGGCTTTTTAACTCACTAAAATAAACACTTTGTGAGATTAATACATATTGTTGTTTACTTCTAGTATCTATTGTGTCAAGAATGAACTTCTAAGGAGAAATGCCTTTTGTTTGTTTGTTTTTTATCTGCTTGTAATTATATTTGTTTTATGATGCTGGGAAGTTAAAATTGGGATATCTAGCCAGTCCTGCCTCTTTCTATTAGGTTCTTAGAATAATAGTGCGTTTAAAAGCTGCTTTGTGGAAGAAAGGCGCATTACATGAATTTCCAATTTGCCCATCTTTGTTACAGTCATTTTATGGATATACAGAACATATTGACCTTAATAAACCATTGTTGGTAGCATGAAATAATTATGGTAGGTGATCATCATTATTCATTCAGCATAATAAATGGAAAGTCTAAGAGTGATAGATATTTGTTTCCAACCTAGGCTACTAATAGAATACATGTTTATTACGGTTCTGGAAAAAAAAAGAACTTACAAAATTAATATTTATCTTAGCTAACAAGATGGGTCTGGGTAGTGGAACAATGACTCTTCATTCCAAAGAGGCTGAAACACTGCAATAGCTTTTCAGTCTGCAAGTCTGGATACGTGTGCTGTCCCTATCTGGCACTAAAGTCCTTGAGGTTTCCCAGAGAACCACTGTTCTTTGGTCTTCCTTGAAAGGTGATAAACTTTGGGGTTCCAATATTTGTGAAGATTCAGGTCAGAGGCAGTAGCTAGAGCACGTGCTTAAGTAAAGCTAATCAGATTCATTATGAAAAATTCAACTGGTCTCCAGATAAACATTTGTGCTTTGGGGGCTAAGTTGGGGAAATCAGAGAAGTAGGGTGAAGGCATGGTGACCCTTTTGATTTGGGAACTGTGTTGGAAAGGCATGTCCTTGGTTTCCAGGGAAGGAAATGGAGAATTTGGTTCTTTGAGAAACAAATAATCAAAATAAAGAAAGGAAGAAGTGAATAAATAATAGGAGAAAGATTGAGGGTGGATATATAACTGAAAACCCAAGCAAGTCCCAGTTTTTATTTTAGTTGAACAATTTTCCTATTATATTTGTTTTTTCATTAATATTTTAGTTTTTATTAATTTATTTTTACATTTTAAAAACAGTTCCCCCTCCCTCATTTTCTCCAGCTCCTCCCCATCCCCCTTCTTCTATTTGCTCCACAGAGAGGGTAAAGTCTTCCTTAGAAGTCTAATAAGTCTAAGTATTTCCCATCATCTAGTTGAAGCAGGAACAAGGCACCACCTCTCTGTGGGAAGCTGTCTTTGTGGGGCTACAGTCCATCCAGCCAACTTGCCTGTTTCTTACAAGATAGTGTGGATTGAGAAAGGCTAGCTATAGACAGTAAGAGAAAGACACAGGATACTATCAGGAGGGCAAATAAGTGAATAATGAGTGCCCTGAGCTTATTCCTATTCCTTTACCTTTCTTTCTTTCTTTCTTTTTTTTTTTTTTTTTTTTTTTTTTTTTTTTTGGTTTTTCTAGACAGGGTTTCTCTGTATTATTTTGAAGCTTGTCCTGGAACTAGCTCTAGCTCTGTACACCAGGCTGTCCTCAAACTCACAGATATCTGCCTGCGTCTGTCTCCTCTGGAGTTCTGGGATTGAAGGCATGTATGCTATTCTTCACCATTCTTAAATACCTTAACCAAACAGGGGAACAAGGTATCACACATACAGAACAGTCTTTCTTCCTCAATTCTCTCAGAATTCAATAATCACATCACAGATTCAAATTCTTTTTATCTGGCCTTGAGGGTCAAGAGTAACCACACCTCATACTAAATCTGTTGTTATTGAGATAAGACACCCAAGGCCAAGATCAAACATCCCACTGTAGCCATACCTTAGACCTTTAGGTCTTATGACTTACTAGGGACAGTTTTGAACTCTCTGACCTTCAGCCAGGATGACCCAGAGCCATCATTATTGGCTCCAACACCTCTCTACACCCACACACCTGTGTCTAGGCTGAGCAAAGTTTCTTTCCATATAGAATGGTCTCCATTAAGTCAGTTTGTGCATTAGTATTAGATCTTAGAGACACTGCCAGTGGCCTCATATATTGTCCCAGTCACAAAATTTTCACCTAGTCTAATGAGTTGAGCTGAGTTTGTTTCTGGTGATTTTATCCTTGCAGGGAAGACTGATCAGGAGAGAAGCCTATTGAACCTATGCTTTTGCATAGGCTATGGTTTGATCATATGCTTCCACACCTGTTTGTGCTAATGAACCCCTCCATTTGGGGAGGTGTGAGGATTTCTCTAACCACCTGGAGTCCCAATGAGCTCTGTTCAACTATTTAAGGCAGGTTATAGCCCTTCAGTTTAGACAGGATAATTGGGAATTAATTGGGATTCATCTCCTGAGAGCCTGGACTTAATAATGATAGCATGGATGTGGTTCAATTATATCAGCTGCATCCTAGAGAAGAAAAAGTCTGTGATTAATCAGTTCTGCTAACACTGCAAAAACAATCCTTGAGGACCTTCAAGGCATCTAATCCTTTATTCTGTTAAAACATTCTTGTGCTTGTGTTGGTTGGCTGTTACAATGTTGTTGTTTCTTATCACCCTTCCAATCTAATGTACAGCATTGTAGTGAACTGTCCCTATACTAAGCCTGAAGATCTGTCATGAACATCTAAGAAATAAGAAAGAGATGTGTAACCAGCAGGGAGGCTTGAGTGAGTCAGAGACGACATAGCCTTGGATCTATGGAAAAATTGCTCAGCCTTTCCCCAGGGTGATTCTCAGACAAAGTCAACATCTTGTATTGACATTGATGGTATCTTCATAATATTACTCTATTGTTCCCCATTCCCAAATCTATAGTCTGAAGATCTTCCACTAGGAAAAAGTAGGGTTTTCCTACTGGGATTAGATGAACTGCCTCTATGTCTCAGCTGTATACTATAAACCCTGACTCACTTTTACTTGAATATAATAATCTCACATCCTCCTTTATTTATATGCAATAACTTTACCTCTGAGATGCTAGTCTACCTGATCCATATCTGTTACTTCATTTTCTTGCTGCCCCTAGTCAGGTCCAAGCCATAATCATTGCAGAAGACTCAGCAATGAACTATACCTATATTCTTAAGAACCAAAAATATTTCCCACATATATAACATTTTTACACAAATTAAATTTATAAGTTTATAAATCTATGAAATATAATTTTAGTGAATGTCAACCCACATTAAAGTCTACCTTTTCAGTAAAATGGTATATATTCCTCTATATCAATGAAGAACATGCATGTTTCTGCTGATAGTTGAATCCTTGCTAGTTCAGCTACAAAGGAAGAATGGAATTAGAGAAAGCAATTTAATTATGATTTATATTTCCTATTATAACAAAGTTTTCATATAAACTTTGTATAATTTTATGTAGCAGGTTTTTTTTTTTTAAACAACAAAGCTTTAGGTGGCAGTTTGATTAAATTAAAACTTAAAAATAAGGACAGACATTTCTTTTCATGGCCTCAGTACTTGATGGAAGCTGCAGTCTTTGTTATTGCTGCTTGAAGATTTATGCTGTTAAAACCATCCCAACTACTTCCAAGTCTCATTCAAGGAATAAAATGCTAAGAACTTACTTTAGAACCAATTTCATATATGGCCTCGATTCTGAATGTTTTTCCTATTTCTTTTCTCTCTTATTGTTTTCCTTACTACAATACATACTGTAAGATTAAATTCGGCTTCTTATTTTACCCGGTATCTATTACAAACACAATATACTCATTGGATTGAAAACTTTTTTTCAATTGGAAATAAACAACACACTTTTCTACCTTCAAGAATTATGTTAAGAATGAATTTTCATACGTTCTTGAAAATTTTAGTTATACAAATTATTGAGCCAAAATTTAAGAAGTTTTGACAACTTCCTGGTTGAGATCATTCTGTCAGTATGAACAGAGTTCTAGAAGTTACTGGGGGTTTATGAAACACCACAGGCTTATGCCAGCACACTCTAGTTGCGGGAGGGCATGTGGTAAGTTATAAACTTAACATGGTGTATCTGACCATTTTACAGCCTCAAGGCAGAATGTCTATTTTAATTTCTTTCTGTTCTCTCACACTCATTGTAAACATTAAGAAAGCAGCCTATAGCTTCCACATTTTACTAGGAAAGTGCCCAAGCTTCACACTGAGCTTATTACTGATGAACTTAGCCCTCTTGTTGTAGAAAGAAGTTACATGTATCCCCTACCTCCTTATCAAAAAATGGTCTTCCCTCCATGCTTCAGGAATTGTTCATTTCCATCAATGACCTTAGCTGAAGTATCTTTAATATATACATCTCTAAAATAGGTTCTTCAAATAATTATGGGATCTTTCTTTGTATACCTTAAAACCCTCCCATTCTCTTATTGAATCCCAAGCTATTGTCACCTTTTTAGGTACTTCTTGAAAAATCATACCTCTTTGTTAAAAATGATTGTCTAGGGCTGCTGTAACAAAGCACCACAAACTGAGTGATATAAAAGAATAGAAATGTGTTCTTTCACAGTTTGGTTGTTAGATGTGTGAAATTAGGTGGTAAACAAATGGTACCATGCCTGTTTCCTAACTTTTGGTCAATGTGGCTGCTACTCAATGTTTCTTGGTTTGTAGATGCATTGCTCCAATTTCTGCCTGACTACATGTGACAACTTACTTGTATATCTTTACACTGTGTTCCCTTTGTGTGTGCTTTTTTTTTTTTACAGTTTCTTTGTTTACAATAACATACAGCAGTAAAGGTCTAGCCTTTAATAACTTAATCTTAGTTGATTATATCAGCAAAGACCATATTTCGCACTAGGGTTCCACACACAGACACTACTGTTAGGGGTTCAGCAAGATTTTTAGGGGAACACATATTAACTTATCACACTGCTGGCTCAGTAAATAATTTAATGTGTTAGGTGATACATGCAGGCACATGAACTTTACTCTATGTAATACTGATATGTTGTGTTTATTTTTAGCAGAAACAGTGTGAGGTATTGATCTGATGAGATACATTGTACAAGAAATTTCTATAATTGTGCTTCACAGTACAGGAAGCCCAACAAGAATTCCAGAAATGCCTGTATTTTCAATTCTGAATTAAATTGACCAATATGTATTTTAAAGACCTTCTTTAAAAAAAAAAAATCCTGATTTTGGAGCCTTGGCTAATAATCCTATCAATTGCAAGTGAAAACATGAGAGTCGGAGTTGGAGACCAACCTCAAATACACAGTAAGTCTGATGCCAGATTCAGCGGAAAGGGGACTGACTCCTAAAGATTTATCTTTAAAAAGCACAGACTTTTTTCTAGTTCTTTATTTTCAAAACACATTTTTGTTCCTGTAGGTTTTTTTTTATTATTTTATTTTATTAAGAATTGATGTACTTCATCATCTTCTAGAAATACCAAGGCTAGAGGTCTGCATTATCAAAATCTATTTATTAAATCCATCTGGATTAACAATTAAAAACTTAATAAGTAACCATTAAAATCTGAGAGTACAGGTAGTGGTATAAAAATATAGGCTCATTAGGAGCCAGAGCAGGATTATTACAGTTTGTTTTTCTCCTTTGACAATAACCTACATTTTGGGTCACATGGGGTCATTTTCCAGAGGTCCTTGTATTACATACTGCTTTGATGATCATGAATGCAGGATCTAAAAGAGCATCTGAACACTCCTGCATCCAGGGGAGCCTACTGGAATGCACACAAGTTAAATGCATGGGGAGAAATACAAATAAAAAGCTCATAAATATAGTTGCAAGTTGTCACAAAAAGAACACAAGCATAAGAAGGCAGACTGATTCATCAACAAAAGACATTGATAAGGTTTTACAATTTTGCCTTTGCTTTCAGTGAAGAACAACTAAGCATGAGGAAGGGACTTCACTGGTTGGTGTCAATGGAATGCACTGCTTACTGACTAGCTGAAAGTGTTATGCACCTGCCATTTTAACAAAGATGGAGATAAACCAGATTATAAGAAAAAGTGGATTATCTTAGTTAGATGCTTTGGATAGTCCAGTTTGTGACAAATAAATTGATCTTGCTGCTTTGGGGCCTGCAGTAAAGTATCTCCTCATGGTAGCAAATCATGGCCAAACAAACCTAATTCAGACTAGATAATCCAACGTACTACTAGTAATGGAATAAAAGTAAGTTTAAAAGGAGGCTCCACAGTTCCATTCACGGACACCCTATAGTATTTAAACACTAGGTTCCACTTCTCATAGGCTATGCCACTTATAAACAGGTCCACCTTGAAAATAAAGACTTTACTTAAATGTTTGTGGGGAGTACACAGATAAAAATTATCTCATTTATGCAAAATATCATTGCAAAAGTAGAGATCTTATGTTCTATAAAATAGTTGGAGAACTAGGGGGAAATCGCTCTAAAGTGAGGGCCTCAGAGTCAAATTTCTCTCAGTCTTCTATTTTCTTCTTCCCAAATGTGGGTCAAAAACCAGAAGCCATCTCCATAGCGACCCAAAAATATACCACAGTTCCCCCCTAACTTTTTGGGTAAGCTCTGTGCATAAAGAAATGATGTCTACAATTCCACCAAGTCTGGCACTTTGCCTGGGAAACAATGTTATACCCAAGGGTTCAATAGGAACTGGGGCAGACAGGTTTTGGTACTTTCCCCTGCCAAATCTGGTTCCATCACAAGCTTCTTGTCCACTTATTTTCACTTAAAAAACTTTTCCCTCTGGATCTGTTTTTAAGTGCTAATGTGCATGCCACATAAAACTATCATCAAATTAATTTGTTAGGTGTTTCCCTTAGTAACACCTTTTTAATTGCAGGCGTGTCAGCCATCACCCCTCATAATCATGCCCATTATCCTCTATACTGTCAGCCACATGTATCTTCAGGTGTTTCTATAACCCATCTAGGAAGCACCAGTGTCATTACACATCTTAGTTTCTGCTAGTTGATTGGACATATATTTTTTCTTGGTTTGATTCTCAAGTTTCAATAATGATATTTGTTCTGTACAGACTTCTGCCTTTGCCTTGTCCCTGTGCTATTTCCTTCTACGTACCCTCCCTTTTTTTCTTTTTCTTTTCTTTTCTTATCTTTTTTTTCTGTGGAGTACAGGCTATTGTAGAGCTAACTTGGCCTTGAACTCAGTGATCTGCCTGCTTGTGCCTTCTGAGAGCTAGGAATAAAGGCATCTGCCACCACCAACACCAGCAGCTATAATTGACTTATTTTTAAAGATAAATATAAAGTGGTCCAGTCAGCTCAGAAATAGTGGTTTCTGTACTTGAAGCTTACTCTGAGGTCAGCAATCATGTTTTACTATGCTCACTTTATAAAGAAAGGTATGCAGGGTCTCAGAAGGGTTATGAACGTGGACCCCTGTCTTAACCACATCATATGAATCTTCCTGATATTGCAGCTAATACTGAAGAAGTGATTTAATGAAGCCTTAATTGGTAGATAGTGGTAATTTTTTTTATATGTTGAAATCCAAATTTCTGTTCAAACAGGCAGCTAAAGTTACAGGCAATGGTCCCACCAATGTATTCTGTACTTTGCTCATCCATTTCACTAGATAACCTGAGGCAGGAGCTACATTGTGAAAGGAGAAACCATTAGCATGTCTGATAATTACCCAGAAGCTCACCAGTTTTACCAGTCTCTGAAGGAGATTACATTAAATCAGGCTGGCCTGTTTCCCCAAATAAAATCAGACTATACACAGGAGGCTTATCGGAGCTTATCATTCCGAGACCATTAATTAAGCAAATTCAACTCCGGGTGAAATATTTCCCAGAAAGCTTTCTTGGATTGACATTTATTCCATGTTAACCATTCTGCCTGGCATGGCTCTGCATCACATCTAGAAGCCATTTAAACAATATTAAGATAACAGCATTAATTCACTGTTCTTCCCTTAATCACATGGAAGCAGATCAGCTTGTTATAAATAATGATCTCTCCTTGCCTGCAGCTCAACTATGAGTGCTGTTCTCAGGCAAACGCCTCTCCTTTTGTACTATCTGTTGAGTAATGGTGTCTGTTGCAGGTTAAACTCTGGGAAGTGGTCTGTTCACTTTTACAGTTTTAGTCTTTCAAAATACATGAGGGGGTAGACACAACATTCTCCTCCTAGCGTTAATCAAAACTATGAGTTTTTGAAAACTAAATATATGAAGTTGGGAAATCAGGAAGTTTATTTAATATTTCATTTTCCTTTGCATTGGTATTACAACATAGAATCTGTATCTACACTCTTCTGAACAGATCATGGATTAAAGATTTCTGCTATTATTTTATGTGGGTTTTAAGTTTCTCCCACTGAGAGACTAAGTCAGGCAAGAACGTAGCTGTACAATCACATATTATTTTTTATAGTAACTATTTGTCTCCCCTGAGGCGTTCCTGATTTGTTCAAGGTGTATCCTGTAACCGAGTATTACCAATAATCTTCATTGCTAATTCAAACTTCAAAATATTGCAGCATAACACAGGGAGGAACACAGAAGCAGCATACCTGCAATCTCATTGTTGGGGGTTCCTCTTCTGAATCATCTGTATTGCTTTTACTGATTATTTTCTGACTGATTCAAAGTCCCTAGCATCATTTAGAGTCTGAGGACACAAGGCATATGTGACCCCCTGCCTTCCTGTGAAATAGTAACAAGAGGTCAGTGGGCACCAAGAACAAATTGCTTAGAGGCACCTCTCTTGATGGTTTGACAAGGTTAAGAGGACAAAAGGACACTTACCAGGCTGAGTGATGACTGATGCAGTGCAGAAAAATGAAAGCAAGATTGAGGTAAAACTCAGAGGCCAAGGAAAATCTTGTGACTACAATTGCTAGACTTCAGATAGGAAAGAAGAGCGATAGTGAAACAGGACTTTAGAATACACCAATAGGATTACAAACTCTGTTCCATCAGTGATGGTATAAGTGTTGCCACACCTGATGATATTAGTTGTAACTAGTCTGTAACAAACTGACTACAAAATACTTATATCACTGACATAACAATATTTGACTCATGTGGCCCAGTTATCTTTGTTTCCTAATGTATGAAGTAAAGATGAAGTGAGACCAAAGATATTTATTTTTGGAAGTTTAATATACTGCCCTGCTGTGGCATAGGGCATGGACTAGCTAATGTGGGCAAGAAATATGTTAAAAGAAATTTATATTTAATGTTTTATTTAATGTGTTCTTTCCTAATATTAACATACTAAGATCAGATTATTCAAAGAGAAATTTAAAAGAAGTCATACTTAGAAGAAGAAATGCCATACGAATAATTTAGGAGCATTTTCTGGGAGTTAACATCCATTGAAGAATATAATTTAGAAGAAGGGTTTGTGGGTACTTACAAGTGGGTTGGTTTGAGTAGCTCATGTGGTAGTCTATTAGTTGTCCTAATATGGAGAGCTAATTGTCAAAGAGTCATGATGAAAATAAGTGTAAAGCTATGATTAGACTTTTTAAAATAAAAGTAACATTGGAGCACATCTTTAATCCCAGCAGTTGGGAGGCAGAGCGGGCAGATCTCTGTTAGTAGACCAACCTGATCTACAAGAGCTAGTTCCAGGACAGGTGCCAAAGGTCCACAGAGAAACCCTGTCTTGAAAAACAAACAAACAAACAAACAAACAAACAAACAAATAAGATGTTTTAAAATATTGCTTATAATTTCTTTAGTGTATTTAAACTTGTCCTACTTAAGATTCTTTATTTCAGCTGTATAGTAGTATGAAATCCTGACAAAATTTGAAAGGAAGTTACTGTTACAGGCAAAAGTGATACATTGTTTTCTAAGATGGATTTGGGTTTTGAAAGTCTCCTTAGAGACTGCTCCCCAATTCCTCTTTCTGGAGTATAGCAGTATCATTTTGTAGGTTGTCCTCTGAGCCCTTCCTATATAAATTATGCTAGGTACCTGAATTTGGAGATATTTATATCATAACATTTGGCAGATGACCTAAAGCTATGCTTGGTTATTGTTATTGATTTTCCACTGATGACAAAAAGTTAATTTGTTAAAAAATATAGAGTATATTTAAAAGTGTATTACATCTGTAACTGCTACTCTTGTATGTGGGCATTATAATTTATAGCTTATAAATTTATAAGCTTATAAAATTAGGTTTCATTATGCAACATGCCAAATTTTGCTTTATGTTGTTTTTCCCCTTTCTAACTCACAAAATTTCTTCCCCTGTTGTGTTAACAAAGGATCTTACTAGGGGGGGTACTGTTTTTAATAGAAAAAAAGAACCCAATTTGATTGAAGATATATTCCTCCAGTACTTTGCTCATTTAAACAAATATTGACAAATTATTAAACAAATTAAACCTAAACTGACTTCAGTGTCATACTTTTATAACAAATTATCCAGCCAAACTTTCTACCAGATGTAGTCCATTATTCCTATTCAAATAGGCTTCACAAAAACATGCAAGTGTGACAAAATCAGCTAAGCATTTTAAAAAAGTCAGCTGGATACAGTAAATTTCCAATAAGGTCTACTGAGGGTTTTACTCTTCATTAATTATGTGCTAACACTTTTCATACCTATATATCTATATATAGATATAGATGATAAATTAGGTAGTTAAATTTTATTTTTTGTCCCATAAACTTGGTTGTTGATAATTTGCTATCACATTATTGGAGAACAGCCCACTTATCTGAATTATCTGACTCCCACATGTGCCTAAATGTGCCAGGCTTTGTTTGAAACATCCTATATACAACAGAGTTTTTGGTAAATTGACATATTTCATGTTTAACTAAATTTCATTAGAAAAATGGTCATGTAAATCCCTCAAGGCTGTTCTATCGACAATAGCAGACTGTCAAGAACTAAGAAGGAATTTGGATGTGAAGTTTAGCATGACAATGCATGATGCTGTTCTCATGACCTGATTCTCAGTTCTCTGTAGTTGGGTGGAAGAGAGCATGGATTTCCTAGAATTTAAATGCTTTTCTGAAAAAAAAAAAAAACTCTGCCAAATACAACTTGCACAGATACATCAATGGTTATTTATCAAATTACTGAAAGTGGATTACCTTGACTCTTCACCATCAAAACTGCTTGCTGACACACTGAAGCTGAGGGGTGTCTTAAGGTATTTACAACCAGCTTTGTAGATGGGCAAGAATAAGATGAGGAATGATTGCTATAGAAAAAGAATTCATCCCAGAAACCATGCATGCATGTCATTTTCTCCCACTTAGCAACATTTCTTTAACTGTTGCTCAGGTTTCCTGGTGCTTATGTATGTCCAACAGCAACTTCAGATAGTTTGCTTGGGCTGTACATGACTCAAACTCACTGGTATTTGTTAAGCTGCCAACGATTTTTATTTTCTTATAGGAAAAATACACACCATGTTTCTATGTAAGTTATAGATATAGTATTTCTGTGCTTTGCTCAATCTACATTAAATTCTACAAGGATAGGGATCCCATCAGACTTTTGGCTGAAGATCTAATAATGGAAATATTTATTGAGATGGCATAATGGCTCCGCTGGCATTGTGTTTACAGAGAAGTATGAGACTCTATGTTCAGACTTTCAGAACCCACATAAATTAGTTGGCATGGACTTGCAATTCTGTCAACCTAGCACTAAGCAGTCAGAGAGAGGAGGATCCCTGGTCATCTAATCTGCCTAAAATGGTATGCTTCAGGGTAGGTGAAAAACTAAAGAGTAGAGCAACTGATGACATACAGTGAACTCTGACCTCCACATGTTTATAAGTACAGTCATTCATGATAATTTTCATGTACACAGTATTTCTTAGAAGAAAATTAAAAAAATAAGAAAGGAATAAGACACATTAATGAGTTGTGTTTAAAGGTATACAATTCTCATGTTACCACACCAAGAAAATTTACTAGTGACAATATTTGGTATACATAATATTCCCTGAATAGTACAGTAGAGATGTTATAGCAAAATTCAAGGGCTAAGTGTCTTAAACAACAGAAAGGTACTATGTTAGTTCTAAAAAGTCTGAAGTTCAAGTTCGATATGTCAAGTTTGTTTTTTGTGAGGCCTTTTGTGTATCACAGCCCCTTTGCTGTGTCCAATCCGCTACATTCTCCTCAGGTTCCCAAACAAGTTTCTCTTTGTATGTTGAAATTTCCTACTATTTAAGAGTCAAGTCAATGGACTAGGATTCACTTTAATGGCCACCTTTACCTTTACTTAGTGCTTTATAGGCTCTTTCTTTAACAGTAAATAGACTATGAGGTGCTTTATTTGGAGGCCGTCAATGTATAAACTGGGGCTATTATTTAGCATGTGTCATCCTGGTCTATTTTATTCTTGCATAGTTTACTTGCAACTTTTAAACATCCTTCTGTTGTTTTGAATGACTTTATTTTAAAAATAAATTATATAAGTTGTGGTAACATATAGTGGGTATATTAATTATTAATACCCAAATGCATCTAATCACACTTCCTATAAGTTATGTCAGTTTCATTGCTCACTATTAAAAATAATAGCTTCATTGAAACCACACAACCTTTTTATGTTTTTGAAGGGGTTGGGAATTAGAAGTTATATGGTCAATTTTATTTTCCATGGGGAAACACCATGATATACTCAGCAGAAATAGAATAAAGAAGAAAGCATTTCTTCTCTAATGTGTGTATGTGTGTGTGCATGTGTGTGTCCATGTGCGAGTGTCTGTATATTTATGTGAGTGCATGCCTGTGTGTGTGCATGTGTGTGTGTATGTATATGTGTAATAAATTTCTCCAAACTTGTACAAGGAGACATATATATATATATATATATATATATATATATATATATATATATGTTCTGATGAAGTAAGGCCAGGGCTGAACTTTATTTATTTGAGCCTCTAGCTTTTTTTACTTTTACATTTCTCTGCCATAAAATGGACTTTATTATTATAAAAAATGAAAGCATTTGAATTATATGCCACCTTTAAAAATGAAAAGAGGACAAGAAAAATAAATGTAACATTGAACATGAGCTAAGAAGGACAGGATGTATGTCGTGTTTGATGCTCAAAATAAATATACCACTTCTAAGTCTGTGGCAAAGGTGACCTTCCTCAAGTTTTACACAGTGTATAGAAACTGCATTTTTCCCAGGAAGCAGTAAGCTACAGAAAATGTGTTAGGCCTTCACATGCATATTGGTGATAATGGAACCTTCTGACTCAGGCATTGGCTCTGCTTCTACATGTGAGTACCCTCACTGTGACCTGATTTTCAGGCTTCTAGTTGTAACCCAAACCCTGGGATACACAAGAAATTTTAAGCAGCACTTACAGAATTCCACAACATATTAATTACCAATTTGGGGATGCTAACCTTTGTATCTGCACTGTTATGCATTCTGAAACCAGGGAAATAAGCACATGATGAGTTAGAGACCCGCCATATGTACTGATGTTCAGATTTCAGCCAAACCTCTGTCAACTAAACTCCACCAGACATATTTCACTTGAGGGTACAACATTTTTTGGGGATCCTCTGAAATTGGGGTCATTTCAGAGACAGTATCCATAAATGCCCTGGGAAATCTGTTTCCATTTACCTGGTGTACAGTAAACCTTTTTTTTTTTTTTTTTTTTTTTTGCCCAGTTCCATCTGCCTCCTTCCCTCCCCTTACCCTCACTGCCCCCTCACATGCACCCTGACCACGCTCCCATCCCATCTCCCCACCCAAGTTCCACATGTAGAACAATGCCATCCAGGTGGGGTCATGTAAATCTGTCAAGTCATTTGAAGTAGTGACTAGGAGTTCTCTCTTGTCTCTAGGTTAAAGAAGTATCCCTCCATGGGGAATGTGTCCTCAAGGTCCTTTTGTGCACCACAGATACATCCTGGTTCCACTGTCTAAGGTCCCTTAGACTGCTCAGTCCATCTAGCTGAGACCCATATTAAGGGAGTCTGAGTCAGTCCCATGCTGGCTTCCCAGCTATCAGTCTGGGGGCCTGTTAGCTCCTCCTTGTTCAGGTCAGCTGTTTCTGTGTCTTTCTGCTACCTGGCCTTGTACTCTCCATCTGCATCTGGATTCTAGTTAGACTCAGTGTTTAGTTATGGGTGTTTGCTTCTGTTTCCAACAGGTACTAGATGAGAGCTCCATGATGGTAGATAAGTTAGTTGTTGATCTCACTATCTGGGAAGGGCATTATGGTAGCCTTTCCATGGTTGCTCAAATTGTTAGTTGGTGGCAGTCCCTAGTTCCTCTGGTGGTGTGAATTGTAGGTTGGTGATCCTTTGCTCTAGGTCTAAAATTCATATATGAGCGAGTACATACCATGTTCCTCTTTTTGTGACTGGGTTACCTCTTTCAGGATGGTTTCTTCAAGTGCCATCCACTTGCCTGCAAATTTCAAGATTCCATTATTTTTTTCTGAAGAGTAGTATTCCATTATGTAGATGTGCCACAGCTTCTTTATCCATTCTTCAGGTGAGGGGCATCTAGGTTGCTTCTAGGTTCTTTCTATTACAAATAGTGCTGTTATGAACATAGTTGAGCACATATCTTTGTTGCATGGATGTGGGATCATTTAGGTATATGCTTAAGAGGGGGATTGCCGGGTCCTGTGGTAAACTAATTCCCATTTTCCTGAGGAATTTCCATACTGATCTCCAAAATGGCTGTACAAGTTTGCACTCCCACCAGCAGTGGAGGAGTGTTCCCCTTTCTCCACATCCTTTCCAGAATAAGTTGTCATTGGTGTTTCTAATTTTAGCCATTTGGGCATTCTGGCAGAAGTAAGATGGTATCTCAAAGTTGTTTTGATTTGTGTTTCCCTGATAGCTAAGGATGTTGTTGTAAAAGGAATTAGGTTCCTCTGGGGAAGGTTGTAAGAAAAGATAACAAGTAAAACTCATGGGTATTTAACAAAATCCTTCCTAAGGGAACCAGGCTTTCTTCCTTTCATTCACAGAGGTTTGGTTCTATAAACCAATTGGTCTAAATACTGATGGTTAACTGGCAGGGATCTCTGTTGCTATGATCTAACATAATTTGATCATGAGTCAATGAAAATAATGACCTTTAAAGAAAGCTTATACTGAACATCAGTCATTTTATTTTTCCTATGAAATACTAAAAAGCAAAAATATGTGATCATATTTTATGACAATGTTCAATATTGTTTGATTTCTTATTTCTTTTTTAAAACAACATTCCTTAAAAATTTTAAATCCAGGTCTGGACTGGTAGGTAGTACATGACAATAATCCCAGTCGTTGTGAGGAGGATCAAGAGATGAAAGCTAAAACTCTGTGTCAGAAAGCAAACAAACACAAAGTTTTGATCCCTTGGGCTGTGCTGGATTTGGTCCTTGGACACAGTTGCCTTTGCTCTTCGTTTTGATTAACTTGATCTGGCAAACAAAGGTCCTCCATAGTTGTAAATTTTGTGTTTCTTTTAAAAGTTTTATTCGTGGGAATGGAGAGGGTGTTTCTTGGTTAAGAGCACTTGCTCTTTTTTCCAGGTGAATATTTTTCCAGGTGAATGGAGTACAATTACAAGTACCCCCACTGGGAAGCTAACAGTCCCCTGTATCTCAGTTTCCAAGGAGCCTATCACCCTCTTCTGGATTCCACAGGGTCTGCCCTCATGTGACATGTACTTATACATTCCCATGCAAATACCCATGAAGGAAAGATTTAATTAAACAGGATCATTCTTACTAAGTTATGTTCCCTCTATACAGTGCTTATCTCACATGGATCCAGACTAAGTTACAATAACAAGGCATAACATTAGCAATGTGGAAGTTTCCAAAGTCTGTTACTGAATTTCTCAGACATATACAATTATGCATGTAATTTTGTATTTAAATAGTTTCTCTTCAGTAAAAAATATATTTAGTTAAGTTTATATTTTCAAAAAACACTCTAGGGAGAAAAAAAAAAGCTCATCATGTTAGAGATTTGCATGAGCCTGACAGCCTAAGAAGTTCTGTCCCTAGATGCCATCTACAGTAAATTGAGAGAAGTGACATCCATATACTTGATATACTTTCTGTCATTTACCACACACATACACATACTAACAAATATAATAATAATAATAATAATAATAATAATAATAATAATAATAATAACAACAACATACTTTCTTTCAATAGTTAAAAACTCCAGTACTTAACTTTATAAATCTTGGTGGTAAAGTGCTCACCTGACACATGTGCAAACCTGAATTTAATCTTCAGCATTAAAAATAAAGCAAAATAAAAACATACATGAGTTGCATGGAAACATCAAATATTCAAGTTATATCCTTTCATGCTTACAAAGGTATCTGACAGAGAAAGTTTAAGCTAAAGGAAAATAACACCCATAGTGACAAGAATTCTAAGGCACAGGAATAGAGTCTGGCAGTGTCATCTCCTGCCTGGCCTTTGCCTTCATAGAACTAGATATTGCCAATGGTCTTGATAACAATTTTCAGTTGTCTGAAACCTTCTACCTCTACTTCATACCCAGAAGATATATTGTGATTACCACTTGTTTTCTTCTGGTAGAATTTCCAATTTTTAATCCAGGAAAATGAAAGTTATTTTTTTTTAATTCTGTGAAAAATTAGGGGTACACAATTCCTCTCATGTCCCAGAAACCTGAACAACTCTGAAGGTACACTCTCTCCAAAAATGAATCGCATCCTAAGAAAAAAGTATTTTAAAGTGGAGATATATAATCAAGATAAATATTATGGTTATTTAGTCTTTTAGATATTTTGTGAAAAGGGATTTACTTGGGATGAATCTATGGTAATATTGATATTTTTAGTTGAATAACATATATATAATCACAAACATACTTAATCATGAACTAAGGTATTCACGCTGAATAGTCTCCCTAAAACCACCAACTATCAAAAGATTCTAAAGTAGAATGTACAACTTGCTGATTATTTGCAACACTGAAACATGGAAATATTAGGTGCTAAACATAACAGCAAATAAATAAACAAGAAAATTCTAAATAATAACTTTTGTGACATGGAAGATCATTTTTATTGTGTCTTCTAAAGTAAGCTTTAGACAAGTAATGAAATTAAGGAAATATACTCTCCATAAACCTTCACATTGTAAGAAGAAAGAACACATTAGTAAAACAAATAGGATTGATTAAGTAACAACTGTAGCCTTTACACACATGTGTGCACACACTCAGGCCTCTGAGGAAGAAAGTGCATATGACAAAAACTCAGTGACACCTGTACTCACAGATAAGGGGAAACTCCAGAAGCCTATGTACCCATCCAATGTAAAGTGCATAGAGAACTGTCTTTGATTACATGCCCCCACTGTGTTTTCTGAAGTCTATACTGGTGTTCTCTCTGAGATTTTTAAGTTATAGAGCTATGCTTCACTTTAATAAAATTCAAGAAGAAGGAATAGTTGTCAGTTTTTGGTTAGGATCTTACATGATCAAAAGGACTATTGTATTAGTGGACTCCCTTTAACAATGCCTTTCAGAAGACTATTTAGTCACTGAGATAACACTTGTGTTTGGTACATGGAAATTTTTAAATAAACATTAACTTACATCTTAATATGGTAACTCATGGACAACAATATTGTTCTGTTAGGGGAGCCATTTAAGTTTCCTTTTATTTGTCCTTACATATGTGATATTTTGTATATGATAATGTTCATTTGTGACATTTCCAAAAAATACATTTATTTTTTGAAATCATAATGGGACTGTGCACATGTTTAACTCTCACTTCTTCCTAAGAATCTGGGAGTACAAGGTGAAAGCCTTGAGAATGGGGTAGGGGGTTTCTGGGAAAGAAGTAAGTCAAATGGGTTGTGTGATAAAGAGAGCTCCAGAAACTGTGAAAAAGCAGCATTGGAGTGTTAGTAATTGTAGTGAGAAGAAACATTTAAAGAATGGCATGATACATTCATGAACATGTCCCCTTTATAATGTCTTGGATAGGACTATAGAATGTCTAAATTACTCCTAAACATCTTTGGGCTTGACTTTGACATTAATCAACATAATATTCTGAGAGCCTTAAGCACAGAATTATGAGATCCACAAGTAAGTTTCTGTACTTCACAGCACTCCAGGTAAATACTGAAACTCAGAATCAAATTTTCCACAGAGACAACACTCTTTTGAGATTTATGGTGGAAAGGGTAATGTTTTATCTTGCCTTTGAATATGTTTTAATTTACTACTATAGTAGTAAATCTGGAGATGACTCAGAGACCTAACTCTACCAGAGAGGTAAAAACTAGAAATATTTTTTCAACTCAATCTCTATGAACACAAACAATCTTTAACTGGAGCCTAGCCATCATGGAAGATAGCCATCATGGTATCTATGCTTAGACTGGTTCAAGAAGTTTTCTTCCTTCTAACTAAACCAGACTTCCTGAGAATATGGCAGCTATCTTGCACTTTGCTAGAGTGTTTCAATATCCTCTTGAGGTCTTAAAGCTGTGAATACCTGCATGAAACTGCCCTCCTCCCATCACCATGGAAGACAAGAATGTTTCACAAGGCTCTACCCATACTCAAAGGTTTATAGGCAGTTAATGTTTGCTAGAAGGGAGATGCGGTTGAGTCCCCACCTCTATCAAGAATATATAGGCTATTAATAGTTGCTGGGAGAGAGACCATTTCTTTTGTGGTACAGCTGTTATAAGTTTCAGTGCTTCTGTAAATTGCCTCTAGCCTATGCTCCAGTAAATATTCCCAATTAAATTCATTGGTTCACTAAGCTAGACTTGAATGGAATTGCTACTTAGTTATGTCACTGTTGTTCTATGGGGGAGAAGCTATGATTGCTCCCACCCAGGAAAAGTGTGTGTGTGTGTGTGAGAGGGGGGAGTGGGAGGGAAGGGGAGACAGAGAGAGAGAGAGAGGGAGAGAATGGATGGGAGGGATAGAGACAGAGAGAGACAGAGGGAGAGGGAGAGGAAGAAAGAAAGAATAAGATATGTTTTAGTCCTAAGAGCTAGCAGAATACTTGCCACTTTGAAGATAATCATTGTTTAGATTAGAAATAGGAAAGAGACTGATGTACTTTGGAAATTACAGATTTATCATAGACACATTAAATGTGGGAAGCACCTAGACAGATACAGGTGTTTTTGTCTCTTACTACATCAGTGGCAAAACAGATCATAATTTCTGTAGTTAAATGGATATATTCACTTTAATTAGGAGTCTGGATAGCTAAACCAGGTCCTTTTTAGTGTCTATACCAAACAGTTTGTGACTCTCACATTTACAGTTGTCAGAAAGGAAAGATTGATTTACACAGGTGTGACACAACTTCTCTGAGAGAAGCCGTCATGGAAGGTGGGGAGGACAGGGGAGTACAAACATTGACAACCTGTAATCACCTATTACTGTCTAAGAAATTATCTCTTTCCTAGAAACCACTGACTATCTACTCTCTGGGAAAGGTGGGGTCTCAAGAACACCCTGCTACTAGCAATCAATAACTTCCTGGAAACTTTGAGTATGGGTCTGTGGAAGTCCCTAGTGTCCTACAGCATGGAGCATTAGTAGGACCAGTCTCATGCAGGCATTCACATCTGAGAGACTTCAAAAAGGCAGTGGTCATGTTTCCCCAAGATGCAATGGCACAGAACTCCAACAATTTTATTTGACGTCAGTGTGTGTGTGTGTGTGTGTGAGTGTGTGTGTGTGTGTGTGTGTGTATGTGTGTGTGTATGTGTGTCTGAGAGACAGACAGATAGGGAGGGAGAGAAAGAGATAGAGAGTACATGTACTTGCATGTGCATACATGCCATGCAGGTGCCCATAAAGGCATTCAGAAGACACTGAATCTGTTGGAACCAGATTTACAGACACAGGAAGCTGTGAGACACCTACCATTGGTGCTGAGAAACAAATGAGGATCATCCATACAATAGTATAACTAGTGCTGTTAAGTATGCAGCCATCTTTCCAGTACCCAACATTATCATTTTCTCACAACCTATTTTAATGACGACATGGAAGGCTTCTAGCCTAGTCAGTGTTTTTGAAAATTGTATGACACCTTTCCCTGACAGATTGTCATTGTTGGAATTTCTCTATTCTGAACATATAAGTAATGTGTCTTGTTTACATATTTTAGTGAGTCACCATGAAACCTGTAATGTCTAGGAAAAACGAGGCAAACTGTACACAAACAGAAAGCATATATTACACACTGAAAAAAAAAGAGCATGTCCAAATGCTTCTGTGTTAGTAATTTATCAGGAAGAGAGCAAAGAGGAGAATATAGGAGCATTTCTGGACCCATGAGTGGGAGGGAGATCAGGCCATAAGGAATGCAATGGTGTCATATTATAAAGAAATTTCTCTTTGATGTTTTTTGAGAAACAAATAAAATGATTAAGCTGATGTTTCAGTACTTTTGATGAGTCAAGTCTTTCTTTAAATATGGCTCAGACCTGACTGGAAGTCTCAGCACAATGCAGCTCCTCTGTGTAACTTCTATCTTCTGTCTTCAAACATTTATCTCTGTGTCAGATTCTTATTAACATCCAGTGTGCTCAAACAGCATGCTGAAAACATTAGTCTGTGTAAGTCTTAGGATTGGAGTAGTCATGAGCTCCAGCCACACTTCCCCTACACTAATGGTTTAAATTAGAACTCTGTGTGTAGCATTTAATGCTCAAGATCATGCCTCCCTGCTGTGACCAGTGGCTAGATTTTATTTCTCAAAAGGGAACTTTTGGACCGGAAACACCTAAAAATCAGCCTCATCAAAATTATCCAATAGACCCCAAAGATCCACATCCATGCAACAAAGACATCTGATCAACTATGTTCATAGCAGCATTATTTGTAATAGCAAGAACCTGGAAGCAACCTAGATGCCACTCAACTGAAGAATGGATAAAGAAGATATGGTATATTTACACAATGGAATACTACTCAGTGGAAAAATTACAATGGAATCTTGAAATTCACAGGCAAATGGATGGCACTTGAAGAAACCATCCTGAGTGAGGTAACCCAGTAACAAAAAGAGGAACATGGTATATACTCACTCATGTATGGATTTTAGACAAAGAGCAAAGGATCAACAGCCTACAATTCACACTGCCAGAGAAGCTAGGATACAGGAAGGACCCTAAGAGAGTCATACAAGATCCCCCTCAGAAGGGGAAAGGGACAAAATCTCCTGAGCATATTGGGAGTGGGGTTGGAGGACAGTGAATGTAGATTGAGTTATGAGAAAGAGAAGGGGAAAAGAGGAGGGGAGCAGAGAACACGAAGAACTAGGAAGTTTGAGTCCTGAGACAAATAGAAGAGAGCAAGAAAACAGATACCACAATAGAGGGAGCCACTATATGTTTGAAAAGAGAACTGACATTAGAGGAATATCCAGAGACCTACAAGGATGGCCTGAACTAACAATCAGAGCGAAAGTGGAGAAGCTACCTTAAATGACCTTTCCTGATATTGAAATTGATAACTAACTTATATGCCATCCTAGAACCCTCATTTAGTAGCTGATGGAGACAGAAGCAAACACCCGCATCTAAACATTGAGCCGAACTCCTGGATTATAGTTGCAAAGAGGGAGGAGTGATGAAAAAAGGGGGTCAAGACCAGGTTGCAGAGACCCACAGCAACAGCTGACCTGAACAGGGGAGAGTTCATGGACCACAGACTGATAGCAAGAAAATCAGCATTGAACCAACCCAGACACCTTGAATATGGGTCTCAGTTGGAGGGCCTGGGCAGTCTATGAGACCTCTGACAGTAGAACCAGGATGTATCCCTGGTGCACGATAGGACTTTGGGAGTAAATTCCCCATGGAAGGATGCTCCCTTAACCTAGACATGAGGGAGGGCCTAGGCCCTACTGCAAATGACTTGGCAGATTTTGATGGTTCCTCCAGGAAATCCTCACCCTCCCTTTGGAGTGGGAGGGAATGGGATGGGAGGGAGTTCAGGGTGCATGGGGAGATGGGACGGAGAGAGAACTGGAATCGATATCTAAAATAAGAAAATAATAATAATAATAATAATAATAATAATAATCAAAATAACTATCTAATAGGGAAATCCTTTTCTGAAGAAAAACAACCACAGACCTGAAATGAATTGCATAATCAGAATGTTGTGGGGGAAATAACAAAAGACAAATGGAGAAATGGCTGTTTTTGTTTTTATTTGTTTGTTTTGTGCCCTCCACGAGGGCCACCACCAATGCTGGTTTTCAACATTGCAGACTAATTTTGGCAGGAACACAGAAGCAGTGAACAAGAAATCCAGCTGCTGGAGCTGTGATTGCAAAGTGACAAAATGTATCCCTCTGTGGAGTTATCTTCAGCAACAGTGGCTTTCCAAAATCCAAGCATTGTAAGCTGTGATAGACAGAACAGAAGGAAAATTGAGCAAAATCAAAACAAGTCCATTTTGGGTAGACTGAGTTTTCCTTTATACCTGGGAGCCACATCTGAACAAACTTCTTCCTAGAGGAGTTGTCATGCATGATATTTGATCTTCTGATTTTTATTTGAATAGCTGCCTCTGCATTTGCCCTACTCTCACCATCTTGGTTTCAGGGTACCACAGTTCCATATAGACAGGGCATTGTGGAGCTTCTCTGTATCCCAGCATGACACAATGTTTAACTCCATCTTGTTTTTATTTAACCACTTATATTTAAATTGAACCTTTACCAGACTATTGTGATACATTAAACTTAGGAAGGCATATATGGTAGATATAGAATTATTTCTACATGTTTATGAAAAACGTTGGAATTTACCTTGTCTCTGTAGCTGGCATTTTTGTGACAATGTATCCTATAACTAACTATGTTTGTTTTTGAAAAACAGATGAGCGACACCTACTATTAATGGTGTTCACAAAGTAAGCATTGCCATTTGACCCAGTTTCTACTGGGTGAATGAAGGCAGGATATTATTGCCCTTATTCACTGCTAGTGGAAGTAAAACTGCTGCCCCCAATACACATATCATTTCTGATGTTGCCTAATGAAATTAAAAATAGAAGGGTTGTATGGCCTAGCCATATCAGACCCAAAACATATCCACAAAGAACTATGTCACACCAAAGAGAAGTAAGTCCATGCTTATTGCTGCTCTATTAACAATATCAAGCAGACCGAACCAGCCTAGATGTCCACTGATAGACAAGCAGGTAATGAAAATTTCATACTTGTGCTGGAAAGAAGCTTAGCAGTTAATACTGACTGCTTTCTCTAGAGGTTCTGGGTTCAAAACAGGTAGCTTACAAACACCTGTAACTCCAGTTTTCGGGCTTCTGATGTCCTTTAGTGGTCTCTAGAGGCATTAGGCATATGCATGGTACACAAACATACTCACAACAAAAAATTCATACATATAATGATAAATAGATTTTATAAAAGTGAGGACAATGGGGGCACACATACACAATGGAATTTTATTCAGCTGCAAAAAAAAATAAAATTAGTAAATTTTGCATAAAAGGAATGGAACTAAAAACAAATACACAGGGGAACCCGGGCTCAGAGAATTGTCATATTTTTTTTCCTCATATGCTGATCTTAGAAACTAGAAAGATGGACACAAGAGAATTAAAACGAGGCTAGGGAAAAGAGGTAAGGCAATAGAATACATGTGACTGTTGTGCCTAGGAGGAGAGAAGTGTTGTTGCGATGTTGCAAGAGGAATGGGGAAGAATGTAAAGCGAATAAGCATACAAATGCCACAATGAAGCCCATTACTCTTTTTACTGATTATAAAACAAACAAGTAGAAATATAAAACTACATATAATTATTACCAATGTTGCATAAAAATAATAAATATAGGATCTTAAACATTAAAATGGCAATTGTTATGTGCATTATTTTCTCATTATTAATTCAACACATAAATAATCTTCCCTGTTGGACTCTAAGAACATTTGAATCATAATCCATCATTTATAACTGTAATAATATTTTCCAAATGAATGCAAAAACACTTTAACTTTTGGTGACTAACTCCTCAATTAATTACAATGTGTGCTTGCTACACTGGATCCTCTTCTGACATGTGCTGATGTTTCTTATATGGTTTAGTATGTAAATCACATCTGTTTTTAGTCTGAGTCTTCTCCAGTATGACTGATGACAGGGAAACGTGACTTTTTTTAACCTATGTGGACTTTATCTTGGGGAAATTTATTGAAGCTATGAATCATACTCACTACAGAACTTCCCTTTCTTCCCATTTTGTAAAAACATCACATGAACATTAATTTGTGGGTAACAAAATCATTTTGTGATTCAAAAGTGTGTCATGATTTTCTGCTTTGAATCCATTTTGACAAAGTCTGCTAACACTTAAAATTTAAATTTGATAGGGTGCTAACTCATTGTTTACAGATACCTCATACGTGTGAATGATTTGGTTAGTTCCCATTTTATTATAGAAAACCATGTAAAGTGAATCCAAAGGCTAGTATTTTCACCATATGTTTTGTTGAAACATAACAGAAGTATGAGTGTTTGATTATGATTACTGGTTGTAACTATGATTTAAATTATCATCCAGGAACTAATGGAATAATACAAAAGCCATCCCATTGTTCAACATTTTACATCCCACCTTAATTTTCAAAGAGTAATACATATATTATAATCTAAAACTCAGTTTTATAGCTTAATACATCTTTATGTATTAGATTTATATACTTTCTTAAAATATTTTGTTTGTACTATAGTCTATGAACAAGAATTTAAAAATATTCTTTATTAAAGCCAAAACTAACATTGTCAATTGTTATGAGTGCGTTATCATTATAAAATAATGTGGCCTCCTTTTCCTTATAATCTTGAAGTCTTGAAAAGTTTAGGAATTCTAAAAACAAGGTTATCAAAGTTAAGACTATTCCTGAAAATAAGTTAGACATCTTGTTCATGTTAATGTGACAGGATCCAGGAATGTGATATAAAGTGTATATTAATTCAGGTCACATTCTGAGTTCCTATCTGATCAAGACAAGTTATTTCATTGAAATCTCTAAAGCAAGGTAGGAACTTATTTAACTTCTAAAACAAAGAAAGAAAATTCTCACTAAATGGTAAACTCTCTTTCCCAAATCTCAACACATAACTGCATTTTATGAAGGGACCTCTCTAGTTCAGGTTTTATGACTATTAAGTGTCTATGTGGTTGATATAGCCAATGAAAGGTGGAATCACTTCCTTAAAGCACCCTGTGTTTTGATTTATTGCAGACTCAAGGAAATCTTGGGATGAACTAGAAACTTCAGTTTATATTTGCTGAAGTATACACATTTTATAAATGTTTTAATATGTTATTTTGAATTACCTAGTGTGTTACTTTGCATAGAGTCCACTTCTTTGCTTTCAAGTCATTCACCATCTCCTTCCTAAAATGATATTTTTTTTTTAACCATTTTGGGGGATTTTCAAATGTAGGAAAACTGAAAATATTTTTGAAGAAAAAGTTGCTAGATTATCACATTTGGGACAGAGAGAACCAACTGTAGGGATAAACACTCTTTTCACCAAGAAAATGCATTAATATATGCATTTATATATATATATTTATATATATAAATATACATATATATATATATATATTTCACATTAAAATGGTCTCACATAAATATCAAAATACTGAAGTTAAAGTGTTTCCTGGTGGAAATGTGTGAGGGCTGCTTATCTGTCAACAGCCTGGTTTCTCTGTGTTGTGTGGCTGCTAAAGGTTTCATGGATTCCCTTGCATGGGTGATTCTTTTCCCTTCTGAAATCACTGGTAATTGCTATCTGCAGAAACATGGCTGTCTAGTATGTCATGCTGTTAGTTGTCTGGAGCTCGGTTTGAACAACAACCAATGTTTCTTTCTTTTAATGGCAGTTATTCTGTAAACGTGTCCTGGGTATGTTACATTTCTACATTCTGTTCACACTTTGATCACAGACATAAGAAAGATTCTTGCAGGGGGATTGGAGTAGTTTTCTTCCTGTACACTTTGGGAACAAAATGGTTGAGAGGAGTGTTCTTAAATATTGTAATGTGCTTTAAACCAGAAAAGGATTCTACTTATTTCTAACTTCGTGAGTATAAACTTATATAAAATTTCTACATATATGAGTAAAACTCTAGAGTACCAAAATAGATCCTGATAAGATAAATTAAATAATTTCATCAGGTGACATATAAAAGTGAATCTCTTACATAACTTCATAATTAATGTATTATATATGTATATGTATACATATATGTATATATGTATAATATATGTTTTATATATATATGTACACATATATGTACATATATATATGTGTGTGTACTGATACAGAAAGAGAAAACAACACACACCATATACATGTGTATATATATGTATATGTATATGTATATATACATATATATAAAACCTATGTATATGCAAGCCCATGTATGTTTATGCACACATGCGTATGAATGACTTGATATCATTTGATTGTTTATTTCCTTACAAATTCATATGTGGACCCTAATCACAAAGGTATTGGATTTCATATGTGAAACTGTTAGAATTGGTAAATAATGAGAGTGGTTGTATCTTAAACAGTAAGAGAGTCTGGGAGCCTGCTGTCTCCTTCAGTATTTGAACTATTCCAGACGCAGGGCACTTCCCCTTTCACACTGATTCTTCTGAGTTATTGGTCTTGGGCTTCTTACCTTACAGACCTGTATAGAAAGAAATGTCTATTGTTTATTAGTGTATGCTTTTCTTTTATCATAGCAATCTGAATATTCCAAGATCTTTGTGTTAATGAAGTTTCAAGTCAGATGTAAGTAAACCATACACTCTGAAGTAAGAAACCGTTGAGTCGTTGAGTGATTAAATTTGTAGTACTCAACATCAGAGATGAAGGTGAAGAGTATCAGAGAATTTGTGACTTATGTGTGACTGAGTAATGGAATTCTAAAGTATAATTTGAAAGTGACAGTATTTCAAAAGGCTGTGGATGGTCTGAAAATCGGGATTACTAAAAGATTTTAAATTATGTATTTACTTAAATTTTTCCCTTTAATACTGGGCCTGGTATAGAATTAGCTACAATATTCTATACTGCACTCAAAATGTGTTAGTAAAAAATCATAAAAATTTGGCATTTTAATGAGTTTTCTTATTTGTGTAAAATCTTGGTATGCAGTTAAAAGTAAAGTCTATAATCTATGTATGTGGTATAGGATGAGAAATAAATGTGTTTCTGTCTTCCCACATTGCCCTGTATCAACTATCTGAAGTCAGGAGGCCATGCATAAATGCATAGGAACAGACAAACACACACACACACACACACACACACACACACACACACACACACACACACACCAGCCTAATGTTTGTCTTTTGTGGCTTTAATATACTGTTTTGAGCATATCCTCCATCATAATTGATACACTACATTCCCTGAGATCAGTCACATGATATCATGATAACTCCTATACTATTTATTATTAATTGGTCTCTTCCATGTCCTGGAAGATAGGAAGTGGTATCTTCTTTTAATTTCTTGACATGGTCATACATTTTGTGCTATCATCTGCTTAGACTTGTTCTTCCCCAGATTCTCCCTCTCATCAACCTCCCAATTCCATGCCTTTTTTCTGTAACTCTGCACAGCTATTTTTACCTAACTTGGACCAGTGGTCATATGCACATGGCCATCCTTTGTGGCACAGAGAACCTAATGTCTTCAGGCATTTGTAGTATACTGGGGAACAAAGATATGAGTGGGACTCTTTTAGTGTCGAGGAAGTATGAGAGCTGAGAGCAATGGTGGGAAAAGTTATGAGGGGCTATGGAAGACATATCCTTGGATCTGTTTCAGGTTGATTTCCTAACCGCCTCCACTTTAGAACTGCCAATTCCACATGAAAAACCATAATCATGATCCTTATGTTAAATGAAGGAGAGCTGAGTGGGTTAGCTACTGAGGCTAAGGCTTCGTAAACAGCCAATCAAACACAGAACACAGAAATCTGTCAACCTTTTTAAAAGATGAATTTGGGTAAGAACAGGCTGTAAAGAATAGTGGGAACGTCATTTCAATGAAAAGGGCTCTGTAGCACTTAGTGGATGCCCTTGGCTGATGAGTTGGAGCCAAGCATCCCCACCAGCTATTGTCAAGTGGCAATGATTTTACATCAGCGCCAAACATGACTGGTAGCAGCAGAACAGAAAAAGTAAATATCTGTTCTGATAAAAAGGAAAACATTAGGGATTTGTGGAAGAGAAGGAAAAAGCTCAAAAGGAAGTGGGGAGGGATTGTCATCACAAGCTCTGCTCTTTAGGGAAATAAATCCACTGATGTGATGGAATCACTAGAGGCTCACTTCATCCTTTATGCACAGCATATTAGCAGTGATGCCATTTCTTGCCTATAAAAAATGTCTGAGGTCTAACTTAGATTAACATCCCCCATTTAGCACATAAATACTTGAAGATTAATCTCAAAATCAACCTCACTTTCCCTCTCTTCTATGCCAGCAACCCTCAGGGCATTGAAGGAGTTTTGTATAAAGTATTTCTGTGTACAAAGTTTTAAGATCAGCCCTGTGTCACAAAGGAATAGAGGGAGTTATTGAAAGGTGATCATAGCAAGAATTTTAAGTTTGATTTCTATAAAGTCAACACAATTTAATTCATATGTCTCAGGTACCCAAACACTTAAGTAAAGTAAGAAAAACTCATTATGGAAGTGGGAAACAATTTATAATGGGATCACCTCCAGTAAATGTTTGTTTTATGGTGTGAAGTGGTGGGGACCTTCCCTGCAAGCATGTAATTGACTGAAAATCACCATTATGTGTCTACATTTGCTTACAGGCTGGGTTACACTGAATAAATCACCAGTATAAGCCATTCAATTCCCAAACAGACACTTCTGTGAAGTCATACTATGAGGAAGAACAGAAATTCATTTTAAGTTTCAAAACCAAGCACAAAGTCTTTTAAGTCAAATTTTAAAAATGCTATTTATTATAATACTTCCTGATATGGGATGACTTTGATATTTTCCCCAGATGTGTACCTCAGTTTTTCCCGATGCAACTGAATTAGTCTCTTTAATGTGAAGTAGGCATGAAATTGTATTTTGCTGACATTTTAACAAACATAAGTATGTTGTCACCAAGCTCACTGCTTAACAGACATTTCAAAGGAGAGGGGATATGAGGATGGTGTGATGTGGCAGTGAAATATGACAGGAAATCTATAAAAGCTCACACAGCCACTCAAAAAGTTCAAGGACTGAGCACTCAGGGTCGGTAAATAGATCTGAAAACTTAATTCCTAAAGATTACAATCACTTTATTCAAAGTTTATAATCACTTATACTAGTTGGTGTCTTTATTGATGGTCAGATATTATTCTAGAAATGCTATGTTAAATTTAGCAGATTACTAAAATCTGAAATGCAAAAGAGTGTATAGATTCACTATACACACACACACACACTTATTCTAGAATAATCTAAAACTGATTTGAAACATAAATTGCATATGTTACTTTGTAGATAGGTTATTGAACAACAATTCCAACTACTCTCATAAGATTAATCAAGTATCCTTTTTGTTCTTTTATTGTATGTGCCTATGGTGTGGTAAGTCAACTCACATCACTGCTGCATCAAGGAGTGTAAAGATTTTTTCTCTTGCAATAGTTTACATCAAGAGTGAGCCCTAATTTGAATTGTATACTTTTTTTCTCATTGTCTTCAATCTGTACTGTTTCCTACTATCTTAGTCTGTGTTTTGGCTGTTGTTTCTCTTGTCTTGTGTGACTGAAGTTGGTCTGCCCAAACAAATGGCTTTGCTTTATATTTATTGAACAATACAGAAAATATGACATGGTAAAATATCAAGGAATTAAGTATTTGCAGAAATCTTTAATGGAGTTTTATGAGGAAAAACATTATATTGGTGACCCCAAGTGATCCAGAATAGCAAATAGAAGGCAGAAACCTAGACCTACATAATGTTTTCCTTCTATCATTTATGGTGTTTACTTGTTTAAGGTAGATTTCAACTTATTGCTACCTTTAAGAAATGATTGCCATCTCCCTCTCTCTTTCTGTCTCTTTATCTCCTTCACACCCTCTTACACACACACACACACACACACACACACACACACACACACACACACACACTGGTTCTGGGGCATGGAAGCATGGAAGAGTACATAATTGTATATGTCTTTGGTTCTAAAAGCTAGGTGCTTTTTAGAAATCTAAGCTATGCTAATGTGTTGGAGCAGGAAGATTAAGTCAGGGAAGAACAGAGGATAACAAGAAAAGAGATACCACGATATGGGGATATGGGGAGTCATTATAGGTTTTTAAGAGAAGTCTGGCACTAAGGAAATGTCCAGAGAACTAGCAAACTGGAGAGGCTACCTTAAACGCCATTCTCTGGTAAAGCGACTAATGACTACCTTATATGCCACCTTAGAGCTTTCATCTAGTAACTGATGGAAGCAGAAACAGACACCCACAGCTAAGCACTGAGCTGAACTCTTGGAATCCAGTTGCAGAAAGGGAGGAGTGATGAGCAAAGGGGTCTAGACAAGGTTAAAAAAACCCACAGAAACTATTGATCTGAACAAGTGGGGAGCTCATGGACTCCAGTTTGACAGCTGGAAAACCAACCCAGACCCCCTGAATGTGAGTGTTAGTTAAAAGGACTGGGAAGTGTATGGGGCCTCTGATCAGTATTTATCCATAGTATATGAATGGACTTTGGGAGCCCATTCCACATAGAGGGATACTCCCTCAGCCTAGACACATGAGGGAGGGCCTGGGCCCTGTTGCAAATGATATGACAGACTTTGAAGACTCCTTGTGGAAGGCATCACTCTCCTTGGGGAGCAAAAATGGGATGATAGTTCTGAGGGGAGCCAGAGGAGGAAGGGAGGGGCAGGAACTGGGATTGACATATATAACAAGCTTGTTTCAAATTTAAATAAAAGTTATCAAAAACTGAAAACAAACAAAAAAAGCAGGTTAGACTTAAACAGGCTGAGAACAATACAGTGAAGCAGGTTGAGACCAAAGTCTGAAATGGTCTCAAGGTTACAAGATTTGGTAAAAGTCAGTCTCTGAAACCAAGATGTGTTACCAGAGAAACCCATTTCCAAAAATGTCCTTACTGCATATCCACTACCAAAATCAGCACTACTCAACATGGCTACCAAAAACATGGTGCTTCTACTATACACATTTTTTTTTTTCTGTATGTATCAAGTTACACGTTCATTTCTCCATATGGAACTGTTGTTTTGCGTTTTAATCTCCATTCATCTGCTCAAATGACACAAATACATACACAAATACATTGAAACTTCCTGAAAACCAGGTTAATAATTACTAAGGCAACATTTTATTATCTAATAGCAGTGGACATGAGCTTCCACCCTAATTAACAAGCTTTGTCCAATTGACACCTGCTTTTTTTTCTAATGGAGTCTCACTGTATATTAACAACACAGAACAAAAAAAATCAGTGGTATTTTAGTAAACCTTGGTTTCATATTGATTTGTTTGAACATTTTTTTTTTTTTTAGCATACTGGTCTGTTGCTTATACATTGTGTAGTATGTGTGTATGTATGTGTGTGTGTGTTGTTTTTCTTTGTTTTGGTTTTAATTCTAGTTTGTTTGTTTGTTTAATTTGCCTGTCTTGTTTTCCAAAGAGAGAGAAAGAAAACATGGATTTGTGAGGTGGGGGAAGATATGTGAGGAGATAGGAGAGGGTAACTGTCACCAGAATAATTTTTTTTAAAAAACATACTCTCACTAAAAATAAAATATATGGTTTGAGTAAACTCTGTTTACTAAGTCAGTTTCTATCTAATGCAGAAAGTGGGAAGAGGAGTTGACCACCATGTACCCATATGGAGTGTGTGACCCAGCCGAAGACTTTACAGTTCATTTTCAGAGGAAGAATCTTAAGCTTGCAGAGGAGGCCTATATCAAATGCAGAACACCCCTAAGTGTGTGCCTTGCAGCTGGCAGGAATCAAAACACCCTCCTGAATCTCAGCCACTAGTCAGAAGTATAACTTGGTACTTCTGTGATTCCGTGTGCTCTATTCAGACCCCCCACTCTCCCTCAGTGACTAAAGCTTTATTTTAAACAAAGAACCTCTACCTCTGGCTTTCTTGTGATCTTGGGCCAGCTGAGTGATATTTTTCAAGGCCATGGTATTTTATCCACTTTGTCTGAATCCAGGACAGCTTATTATGTTATAAACTATGAGTGTAGCACATTGATAAGTACATTGTTACCACTAATTACAGCCAGGTGTGTTGAGAAACAAGGACCCACTGAATAGAGCTTTGATTAAGCAAAGAACTCTCTATCATGTACATCATTACCCTTGATCTTGCCTTCTTGGCTTTATTTCTACCATGCTTAGGTGATAAGAAAATTCACATATGAAATAATCAATGATTTTCTTTTAATTCTTAAATTATAGAAATGCTTAATTGAATATCCATTGACAGTTTTGGACTTACAGACACTTTGGTCATGTTTAGACATATGGACAAAAATGTACAACTCAAGAGATATCATGCTTTTCTTCTCTCTAAGGAAAGAAAACAATGTTATGAAAAAGAGGGGCATTAGTAGATTGTTAGGCAGTCAAATTTCAAGATAAATATATTTATAATTGACTTTGAGTTCCATGTGGTATTAGCATTTAGGGGAATTTCCCATATGTTCTAAGTAAGTGATAACACACCTAGTAAGGAGCCTTGATGAGTAACTTTGTACCACGATTTAATTTTGTTAATTAATAGTGTTGGTTAGCTGTTTACATTAAGTTTCTGAACTTAATACATTTTCATTTCGTTTTTGTTCAGTATTTGTCCAATATCAAAAAATGTTATATGAAGCTCTTTACACTTAGCTCTGGTCTTATTACATATAACTGTATTTAATCAGGGATTGTATTACATTTTTCTACATGTAAAATATATATTAACTATACATATATAGTATATGATATATGATATATTTGTATGTATGCTCTTCCATATCTTGATGTTCCAAAGAGGGTGTTAGATCCATTGCAACTGAAGTATATATATGATGTGAGCCACCACCTAGTTGTTGGAAAGATATCCCAGGTTTGTGGAAGAGCAGCCAGCTCTTAAACACTCAGCCATTTCTTAGCCAAAATATATTTTGATTAAATTCACCTGCCAGTACTGTTGCTTTCTTTTTCCCCTCCCATGGATTCACTTCTTCTCAACTGATTTTTCTACTTTTATTTCTTTATTTTTTTAACTTTGTCTTTCTTTTGTGAACCACTGGCTTTAATTTGTATTGCTTATAGAAGCACAAGTCAGGGTTATTTATAGGAACACATGCAATGTACCAGTGATCACACCACTAAATGAAATGTCTTTACACCAGCAGCCATTAACTGGCTATAATTTCTCAAAGAACAGTGGACCCTTTTGATGGGATCCCTAGCAACTATGTCCTTTAAATCCTCAAGGTTAAAGGGAAGCCTCATAAACTCATCCCTTCACCATGCTGAGTCCAATACTATGGACATCTTGCATAGATAATCACTGGAGTCTGGAATTATAGTGTGTAACAAAGATGACATTTCTGGAAGAGAGCATTTCAAAACACACTGTCCCTTCTGTTGATTTTGTTTTCAATCTTCACCATTCTTTTATTTATTAATTTTTTAATTAATTAACTTATTTTTTATAACCAAGTCCATTTAAATGAAAACAAACATTTATAGACAATATTTGGGAATTTGGGCGTTGTTCTTTGCAAACTACTTCCTGATGGTAAGGGGCACTGTCATGGAGGATTCTAAGAAAATGCAGAAATCCTGGCTGTAGTCTGCAAGGCTGTTTTGTCCAGCTGTTTTGAATGTAGGATCATGTAGTACTCTGTTTCAGGCAGTCTGGAAGGAATCCACAGCTTTTCATTTTCTGTGGAAACAAAAATAGAAATCCTTTTCTCCAGTAACTTGTCCTTGAACTTAAATTTTGGAGTCAGAGCATTTTTTTTTTAATTTATTATTTTACATGTCGATCCCAGTTCCCTCCCCCTCCCTCCCTCCCTCCCTCCCTTTTACCCTCTCTGCCCTCTCATATACACCATAACCACACTCCCCTCCCATCTCCCCACCCCAGTTCCATATGTAGGGGAATGCCATCCAGTTGGGGTCATGTAGATCTGACAGGTCATGTGAAATAGTGACTAGGGCTTCTCTCCTGTCTCTAGGTTAACACAGTTATCCCTCCATGGGGGATGTGTTCACAAGGTCCTTTTGTGCACCAGGGATACATCCTGGCTCCATTGTCTGAGGTCCCTTAGACTGCTCAGTCCTTCTGGCTGAGACTCATATTCAGGGGGGCCTGAGTCAGTCCTATGCTGGCTTCCCAGCTATCAGTCTGGTGGCCCATTAGCTCCTCCTTACTCAGGTAAGCTGTCTCTATGTGTTTCTGCCTCCTGGCCTTGTCCTCTCCATCTGTATCTGGGTTCTAGTTTGACTCAGTGTTTATGTATGGGTGTTTTCTCCTGTTTCCAACAGGCATTAGATGAGGGCTCCATGGATAAGTTAGTTGTTGATCTCACTATCCAGGAAAGGCATTTATGGTAGCCTTTCCAAGGAAGCTCAATTTGTTAGTTGGCGGCAGTCTTGTAGTTCTCTAGACCTTTCTTTGTGTTCAATTTTATCTTCAAACCAATATTGGCTCCCTCGTTTATGCTCTCTCTCTCTCTCTCTCTCTCTCTCTCTCTCTCTCTCTCTCTCTCTCTCTCTCTCTCCTGTCTTCTATTCCTAACCGGGCTCAATCTTCCTGGTCTCACATGTTTTCCTTTCCTCTCCCTCATTTTCTCCTACTTCTTCTTCTGTTGATTCTTAAGTTCTCTTGATTTTCCTTATGTGATATTCCCTGATTATTCCATAGTCTCTACTCTCAGCCCTTTGACCACTACATTTCATCTTGCTGTGATAGTTGATCTTGCTTGTCAATTAGATGGGGTTTGTACTCACAACAGACAGGCATGTTTTTGAGGGTTTTTCTTGATTAAGTTGATTGATTGAGGTGGGAGGGCCTCCCCTAAATGTGGGTGGGGCCTTGATCCTGAACTGACTGAGGAGAAAGAGGGCAGATTGGCAGTATTCATCATTCCCTGCTTCCTGAATGTGAACTCAATGAGACCAAATGCTTTCAGCTGCTTCTGTTTATTGCCTCCATGCCCTAACCAACAATAGATTGGAAGGCATTTCCCCTAGCAATGTAAGGGAAACAAAATCTTTCTTCCCTTAGGTGCTTTTATCTGTCACAGAAATAAAGTAAATAATTAATACTGATACTCAAAACAAAAGGATGTTTCTCATGTAATGTTGCCAACAGTACTCACCAATAAGTATAAAGAAGGGTATGTGGTGATGTGGGCAGTGGAGAGATGCTCCCTCCCTTACTCCTGACCCCTCACCACATGTGACAGACTCCAGAAAGTGGATCATGATCTAGCCTGGGTAGCACAATAGAGTCAACCTTATTGACAGGGTACAGGTGAAAGGGCCCAGAGAACATGAGTGTGGGAGATCTGGCCCCGCCCCTAATTTGCCATATGGTAGTGTGGGCAGGGGACAGATGTCCACCTCAGGTCTGTCCTTGCAGCCTGAGGCATGTGAGAGAGCTGGCCCTGAGGTCATAAGACCTGGAGAGCTGTCACTGACATTTTCCAGCTTTAGCACTCATGAAATCTAGCCCTATCCCTTGCTCATTCCATGCAAGGGGTGAACTAGCCAGGGCAATGCAGGAGAGCTCACCCTGGCGGTGAGGACAGGGCAGAGCTGGCTGGCTGACCAATGTTTCAACTATCCAGGCCCCAAACCAGGATTATGAGTTGGCCCAACTCTACATCCAAAACTGCAGGATACCCACTGATCAAGATAACAACAGGATATTCACATTCACGAGGCATATCAGTGGGGGCCCAGAATTGATAGTTTATCAGAAACCAGAGGCTTAATACCTGACCAATGACACTTTGCAATGAACACTTGTATGTAAAATTACATGGATAAAAAGTTGCAAGGTTACAAAAAGGACAGGAAATGAATGGGATCGAATGTGTAATATGAAAGACACAAGAAAAATATGGATATTTACAAGGCATCAAACCATAGCCATTTAGCAAATTAATAGTAAGGAGATCCTCAGATGACTAAGCCATGGGTTTCTGACCAGGTTTACGATATAAAGCATGGGCTCCATCTTCTAAACTACGATATATATCTAATAAAAAGGCAGATTGTTACCTTCAAAACAGTCATCCTACTGTTGTACCAGTGAGTACTTGTAGTCTTGCAGGGTGTTGTTATATATCATACACACAGATTATCTGTAGATGAATAAGACTGTTGATAACACTACTCTCCTACTCTCCCAGTACTCTGAATACTTCCTTCTGACATATGAATACTATGTACCATGAAGAAGGTTTTTTTTTTGTGTGTGTGTGTGTGTGTACACATACACACTCATTCTACTAACAACATTGTAACTTTCAATAACATGAGTACTAAGTGCCTTGTGTATTTTGTTATATATTATGCTATTTGTTTCCCATTCAAATCAATGCTAATCGTGTTTTAAAATCACAGAATTTTTCCTACATTTCCAGAAGCAAATTGTTCTGAAAGGAGACGGTTGACCCTTTCTGTCTATACAGTAGTATATTAACAGAATGGAATTTGTGTATTTTAATTAGCTAAAACATACTAATATCCAGATACTTGTGAAGTTATCATCTCCTAGCAATTATTAACTTCCTGTACATCAATAGCATGGAGATTCTAAGCACTCTGTAGCTTACACTAGCCATTCCCTGATAAGTTTAAAACACTGCTTAACTTTCCTACTATTCCCTCAATAAAAAAGACTTAAGACCTCTATTTATAGAACAGTGCATGTTACAATGAAAAGCCATGTCTACACCAAAGTGTGTGCTTTCTCCCAAATGTACAATGTGACCTCTTGGCATAAATTGTTAATTGTCCTATGTGGTGCACTATTGACTAGAATAATTTAAATTATTCAGCTTTTCTCAGCCTACTAAATGCTCAGAAAGGCATTATATCTCAGGAATTTTGCTAATAGGACAAAATTAAGCAGATATTTTCTTTGCTTTGATGATCCAAGTGCCTTGCATTGTTTCTCAGAAATTACAGATTTTTCATTATTTTCTTCCTACACTTAAAAGCATTTAAAGGTGTGTGTTGCAGTGTGAGCTTGTTTCCAAGCTATTTGTGCAAGTGCATAAGGTTTTAGCTCTCTTGTGTCTCTCCTGACTAACTACAGTCTTTCTCTTGGAAGGTAGCTCTGCTCATCAGTATATGATCAAAACTACAGGAATTTTTCTTTAATTAATATTTGGAATTTGTTGGCTGCTTCTGAGCATGAGTGTCTGTCAAGTATGAATATAAACATCATTGTACATTTAAAATCTTCCATCCCTTCATTTATTCTAGAATGAATAATCTGTGATTTAATAGGAATTTAAAAGGCTTTCTTGCTCTTTTAACTAAATTCCCTCAGACATGTTTCAAGACATAGCTTGAGTTGGACAAAAACTAATTCACATCTAATGAAGAGAAGATTTTCATTTTAACAATCCTTCCACATTCCTGCAGAACTGGAAAAAGTTCAAATAGTACTGAAAACAAATCTAAAAAATGATCTTAGTAAGAAAACATTTATTGTTAAAAATCCATACTTAAATAATTACACTAGTTTTGAAGGCTTGTCATCATTTATCCAGTATAGTCTAGGTATGTGTGCAATGTAAAATGAAAACAAATCTTGGAAATTTGAAAAGACTGTGTCATATTTTTATTTATTTAGTTTCTCCAGATAAGGAACAGAGTTAAGAAAGATAAAGGATAGAAAATGTTTACCCATTTAGCTAGATTTTTCTATATCCCAAACCTAAGTTAACCTCCTCAAGTGCATTTTAATATGCTTATGTAGACCTATTTTCAGGTTATTTGTAATGGTATTGAAATTTCTTCAAAATACTTTATGATTTATTCATTGACAGGATATCTTGACCTTTAAAAATTTGTTTTATCTTAAATTAAACATTTTTAATAGCACAGCCTTTCTTTTGCAGCATGGGAGACATGACCATACATATACATTCACTTACATATTCTCTTTCTCTCTACCTCTCGCTCTACCTCTCTCTCTCCCTCTCTCTCTCTCTCTCTCACACACACACACACACTCATGCACATGCCCACACACACACAGAGGCACAGTCACTTACTTCCTCTTCTATTTCTTATTTGCCTAAATTTGACTATCATAAGGTGTCTACCTTATGTACGTGAAATCTATTTTGCATCTTGTATAATGTCCTCTAGAGGAATAGATGTAGTAAAATTCTGTTCCATATGATATACATTCAGCTCCATGTAACTGAGATTGTAAAACTTTTCATTCCATCCAAGAATATACACATACCATAAATGCTCAAAGTTATAAGTATGGACAGATTATTCTCATCTACATCTGTCATATACTCTGTGGATAAAGTAGAAATAGACTATGCCTTTTCAATGAAGCATAATTGAACCTTTAAAAGCCTGGGCCCTATCCCATTGTTGCAGTCTCTGACAGTTCTGTAGGAAATGCCAGGATTATCTCATTCCAGTTTTCTTTTATCAGATACCTTAGCCCAATTTAGCACTTTCTGGTTACACAAAACATTTCCCTTATGAGTTATCTTGTTTGCTAATCTCAACATAACTTCTTTAATATTTAACTTTAAATATTCTTAGTTGATGTGTATTTATTTATATTTACCTGGTTTAAAATGACCACCATCTACATAGGTAAACAATTGTTTTGCGTTTCATTCCTTATAATCCTAACAAACAGTAACTTGTTTTTTTTACTTTTGTACTGTTCTTCTTAGATCTTTTGCCATCCTCTCATACCCCACCATCTGATTCTTGGCATTTAATTTATTTTGCTGTGAGCACACCCTTGTAAATACTGGGTATTTGACTTTGGCTTGTTTATTCTTACAGGTGTCTGTCCCATTTACCAGCCTTTGATCAATTATTACATTCATTTATATTCAGTTTAGACTTTGTTGCAGATTTCCATTTCATTGTTTAAATTTAAAAGGAATTCTTTTACCTCTAAACCCTTTGACATTAGAAGTTTGATTGACTTGCAGTTACAAAAGTAGTTAGCAGTGCTCTAGGGAAGGTGGATCAATAAGAAAACCATTTGTGGTTCAAATGTGAGGGCCTGAGTTAGTAGCCACAGAACCCAGGTCAAACCAGGTATGGTGCTGTACATCTCTACTTCCAGATGTTGTGGGGAGATGTGGTTCCATGTGTAGAAGTGAGGCTCCTCAGAAGCTCTCAGGCTAGCTAGCCTGGAGGATGCATTAGGAAACAACAGAGACAAGATTTTAAGAAGCTGAAAGTCAAAGATAATCCCTTGAATCTGTTCTCTGGTCTCAGCCTCGAATCCATAACATGTGCTTATTGTCTTCACATACTTGAATACTTACACACATACATGTTCACACATACCTCATATGCATATATTGCACACATACAAAATTATTGTCATCAGACTGTCATGATTCAAGATGTTATTCCTAGTAAGAATATCCAAGTTAACATTTTTAAGTATTTTCCAAGTCTTACTAATTATTTTTTATTCCTTGATGAGCAGTAGAGTTTTACAATTGTTAGTTTTTAAATTTCACAGTGTAAAATTAAAAGGAAAAGATGAAGTCTACCAATGTTCTGTTAATGTTAAGATTTCAGATCCTGTTTTCTTGTTATAAATGTGTCATTTGAAATTTTCTCTTTGCAAAATATATGTATACCTTTCTTTTTATTTCCACTAATTATGTGCTCTTTATTTTAGAAAGTATGTGGACAGCAAATATATTTCTTTTTTGACATAATTTCTTTATTGATTCCTTAAAAATTTCATATTATGCACCCCAATTCTGCTCCTTTCCCAGTCCCCCCATATTTGCCCCTCACCCTTGGAGTATTTCTCCAAAATAATTTTTTTAAAAAAGAAAAAAAAACATAAAACACAAAACAGTCAATATAAAAATAAATTCTGTTTGTTCCTCTGTCTTTCCTTCCTCTCTAACACCTCTTCATTCTTCTTAGTGGCATAGGGAGCTGCAGTGTGTCACACAATGTATCTAATCAGTTTTATTTGTAAATGTGCATTGCAAGGACTTTGGTTTCTGGTACATCATCATCAATGAACCCCCACTGATATTCCTGTCAGATATCCTGTGGCTCACTCAAGTCATAGAGATTCTATTGGTCAAGTCATAGATAGAAAAGATGTTAAGGTGGGCTAAACAAAGGGCCTCTTATAGCCCTGGTTGGTAGCTGAGCTGGTCAGTATAGGCTAATGGGAATTCTCCTATCCCAAGTGAGGGGCAGAGTCATCTACTCTATGCCCAAGGCATCAGGGCAAGTTCTTCCATGCTCATGACAAGTGGTGGAGCCATCTCTCCTACTACAGTGTACAGCAAAGAGCAGGGCCAACTTTCCAATGGCCAGTAAAGGGCAGGGCTGGCTCAGCATGACCATTTGATTTCATCACTCATGGTCCATCACCTGTGGTAGCAGGTGATATCAACACAGACCCTTAGCTGCTTCAGGACTACAACCCCAGACACGGCAGCTTAGCCTGATAATACCATGACTCTGAGTAGTAGCACAGACCACTCTGAACAGCATGGCCCCAGCAACAGCATGGCCCTTGGATACCAATATGGCCACAGGTGACAGCCCAGATCTCTAGCATCCCCATGGTCTTTGATAGTAACAGGAGCTAGGGACAGCAACACAGACCCAGGCTGCACTAAGACCTTAGATTCAGACATGGCCCTCAGCTGCAGCTCTGGCCCAGATGCCACTGTGGCACTGGGTAGCAGCACAGACCATTCATATCTCTATGGCTCTAGCTGCAGCTTGGCCCAATATGGTCTGAGATCGCTGAGCAGACTCAGGGCATCTGCACAGGAACTCCATATCTTTAGCAGGTACATCGACAGCAATTCAGCCCCACAGAGCAGACAGCATAGATGGTAGTAGGAACATCCAGGGGATCACATCAGTCCCTTTGTCTTTCTTCAACTTACTCTAAGCCAATTCTTGAATGATTAAGTCACTCTTTTTCCACATATCTGGTCAATTATGTTAAGGTGTGGAGTGTGTGATGGGTGGAGATAGCAATGTAACCTCACCTTCTCACTAGCACTCACATGTCTGAACTAGGAGTCCAAGGTTAGCTTAGGTTATAGAGGAAGACCATGTAAGCATTTTATAGTCCTTTAAAAGAAAGGTTTAGTGTGATGTTTTCCTGAGATGATGTTGAGGGTTCTAAAAAGTTCTGTCAGTGCTTGCAGTTTTGTACTTTCCTTTGAGGAAAAAAGGAAAAGGCTGGAATATGATGGTAATTTATACATTTAACATGCCTCTTGGTTTTTGAAATATATGACGATGAACAATGAATTTAATATGCATTTCTATACCATTTCTTTATCTTGATACCTCCTCATGGTAAAATTTTAGCTAGCAAATAAAGTGATGAAATGTTCAAAAGGTAAAGCAGAAATAGCTATAGTAGGTTTTATTTAGCTTTACAAAGCTAAAAATAGCTGTAAAGACAGTTGCCCTACATACACTGTAGGACACAAATGTGTGGAATATAATGAATGACAAAGAAATGGGAAAAACTGCTGAACTGGAGTCTCTGAATGTCATTATAAAGACATGATGTGCCAAGGGTAGGAATTAAAGGCTGCAGAGTCCTTGGAGTTTTGAAGCATTCTAATTGTCTATATAGCAGTACTAAAGAAAACTGTCTTTTAGACACAATTTTTTATGAAAAGATTATTTTTAAAGACACATTTGATGTTTGAGGGAAGTTATTTTACATTTTTCTACTTGGTGGTATTTGAGAGTACATTTCTCCCTTGGCACTATTTTAACAGGTCATGTGTTAAATGTTAAATAAAACCATACACACCCATCAGGTATGTTGATGTAAAAATATCAGATAAGCAATATCAGAGGAAATAGAAGAAATGAAAATATTCATCAAGAAATTAGTTAGGAAAAAGTTATGTGGGGAGCATAAAGAGTAATAGAAAAGGTAAAATATTTTCAAACAGTCCTTTCATGAATGGAAGCTCATGAACTAGAGATAGGAGTTGTCTTTAACAGGTAGAGATCATTTCTGATTTCACCAGTAGTATTAAGGAGATAACTGAGAGGCTTCAGTGGAGAGGAGAAAGCACAGCTGTTTGGGAGTTCAATTCATTGGAAGTGCTTCAACATGAAAAGGAAATAGCTTCATTTACATATGTTGTCTGCAATGCTGGGCTTGTGCCTTCCACTGCTCTTTACAGGTGCAGATAGATTCATGCAGTGTGCATGCATTTATTAGCACACTCAGTGCATCTTAGACCAAAGGTGTGTAAAGCAATGAGCAAAATCACAGGAATTTTTAATGAATCTGTCCATGTTCTGGGATCTAAAGCCAGTCTTTTCACATTTTTCCTTTGTAGTCCCAACCCCCACTCTTCTTGATAAGCATCATTGAGATCTGGAAAGAAATCTTTCCCTCCTTCTGTGAATCATCAGTGACTTTAGTATAAACAACAAATGTCTCATTTTCTAACCTGGGAAATATTTGACAGTGAAGTTATGTGCATCTTGCTGGTTATTGCTTAATGTTCACGTTTATGTTTAGATAATCACTAATAGAAATGATTTTTAATAGCTTAAGAAATATACCCAGTGCTCTTAGGGTTTTTGTTACTTTTTTATGGCTAAGCAAAAGTTCTAAGTCATCTGATAACATCATTCTGAGACTAGTGGGGAATAGGAAGTTTGAGGAAACCCAGGTTAGTCCAGACATATTTGGAACATCATCCATAAAATTCATATTGGTTTCAAAATACAGGTATTTCTCAGTCTGTGCCCATTATTTTTCACATCAGTTACAGTTTGTGTATCTCCTAAGCAGACAGATAGAGTTCTGTAAGAGAGGGGTTAGTTACAACCAGGGCAGTTTTTTGCCATCCATCAATGATAATGTATACTGTAAATCATATCATTCAGGACAAATGATCATTTCCCTCCTATATATCCATGTGATAACATTTATTTCTATTTTTTGAGAAGTACCATATCCATCATAAGATTATTTTGTTGTTCTAATCTAGAGCATTGGAATTATCACTGTTTACACTTGAACATTTACAATTATTGATGATATGCCAATAGGATCTAGGGTGTGGAGGAGAACAAAACTCCCAACACTAGTGTTTAAAGCTAAAATTCCAAATATTCAAATGTTTCTGACTCCTAAACTGGAAAGCCTAAACAGAAAGAAATGCAGGCACTGGAATAGTCCATTTTGCTTTCTCTCCCATACTGAAGGTTTTACTCAAGTGAACAACAGTGTAAGCTTATAGAATAGAGGACTCAGTTCAGTACAGCTTCAAACTAATTAGTTGCCCTCAAAGCCAGTCAATTTAACATTAAGTAGATATCTTATGCATAATGGTTCAGATCATCTGTATCATGTGTGGACAGGAAAACATACATACCGTGAAAACATGGAATTTACAATAGTGAAATAGAGTGTTGTGTTGTGGAGAAAGAAGCATAGACAGAGGCAAAATCTAGCTAACAAAAGAGACATTGAAAAACTTTACTGAGGTAATTTTGTAGCAATCTACCCCATTTCCTTCTGCAGATTCTAGCATTTAATAGGCTGTCCAAACCACCCTAAGTCAGCCCTTTCCCACAAAGATGTACTATGAATATACTATGTGACACTTTGATGCTTCCCGTTGGCTTTTCTCAAACACATAGCCTCTGGAGGACCTTCTGAACATTCATATGGCTGATGGTACTCCCAGAGGGAAATGAGTGAACCAGAGTCCACTTAGTTGATGGTTTCTCTCAGATGTGGCTCTGAATGTGATAACTCCTTCTATCTCCAAAGGAAGAATCTCCAGCTTCAAGAAGTGCACATGTGACTGGAGCTGCCTCAACTTAAGTGTTTTATTCTCTGATTCTATTATGCTACTGTCAGTATAGTTGATTCAGGGATTTCTCCAGCCATGTTTAGAAATACGAGCAAAAATAATGATATTCACAGAAATCCAAACTAAAAATATATGGCTAGAATTTAATGTGTGACAGACTAAAGAAAAGCCCTTATTTCTTATGTATTGACCCCAATTTTCTCATTACTGCACCAAAAGGAGAATCTTCTGGAACCAAATTATATTTTCGGGAAATTTGAACCACCATTTACTTCAAATATATTGTTTACAAGCTTGGTCTGTAAGCTGCCAGCCTGGAGATTGCAGAATGACATTCTGACAAACTCTCTCATTTAATTATGGTGACTATGCACATGGAAAGTTATGTTCCATTATGTCTTCACAACATTCATTTCTTTTCCTTCTTTAAATTAAATTAATTGATTCATTTTATGTACCAAACACAGTTCCTCTCTTTCCTCTCCTCCCATTCTTCCCCTTCACCTCCTCTATGCCCCTCCCTAATCCACTCCTCATCTGTTTCTGTTCAAAAGGGGCAGAACTCCCATTGGTATCAACAAAGCATGGGATATCAAGGTGCCATAAGACTATGCAGCTCCCCTTGTGTTAAGGCTGGGCAAGGTGATCCAGTATGAGGAATGGGTTCTCAAAAGCAAGCCAAAGAGTTAGGGATAACTGCTACTCAAAATGTAAGTAGACCCTCAAATAGACCAACCTACACAACTGTCACATATATGCAGAGGGAATACATCAGTCCCATGCAGGCTCCCTGGTTGTCTGTTCAAACTCTGTGAGTGCCCATGAGCCAGGTTAGTTCTTAATGTGGGTTTTCTTGTGATATCCTTGACCCCTCTAGCTCCTAAAATTATTCCCCCCACCTCTTCATCAGTGTTCCCCTAGTTCAGACTAATGTTTGGCTGAGGGGCTTTGCATCTTTTTCTATCAGTTACTAGATGAAACCTCTTTGTTGACTATTAGGCTAGGTGCCAATCTATGAGTATAGTAGAATATCATTAAGTATTATTAATTGACATTTCTCCCCTCCAATTGTGTTTGGTCTTATCTTAGGCCTTTGGACCATCCAACCTCCGGGTCATGGTGCTCTAGGCACTGTCAGCAGTGAGCTTACTCTTGTGGCATGAATTTCAGGTTGGGCCAGTCATTGGTTGGCCTCTCCCTCAATCTCTATGCCACATATACCAACAGAAAAATCCCATAGTTAGGACAGACTATGGTTGAAGATTATGTGGCTGGGTTGGGGGTGTCTCAATTCCTCCACTATAATTCTTGCCTGGTCACAGGAGATGGGCCAGTCCAGGCTACATATCTTCTGTTAAGAGTCTTAGCTGAGGTCATCCCTGTAGATTCCTGGGAGATTCCCTTGCACCAGGTTCATATCTGAGCCTTTCCAGTCATCTCTTTCAGTACTCTCTTGTTTCCATCCCTACTCACCCTAGTTCACCCTCTTCTTTTTCCCTATCCCAAGAAGATGCATGCATCTCATCCAGGGTGGTCCTTCATTTCTAAATATCACTTTCTTTTGTTTTTTTCTTTTCTTTGATTTTTTTTATAGCACACTCTTACTAATCCTTTATTTAGAGTATTTGGTTCTTCATGGAATCTAAAATTATTACAGTGAGGAAGGCATTGAAACAAATGAATCTGAGTCCAAATTAAAATATTTTGTTTTGAAATTTTGTCAGTGCTTATATTATTTTATTCATTGACTCAGCCTTTTAGTGTGCATGCATATGTAAATATACATACATGCGTATAGACACACACACACACACACTATATATATATATATATATATATATATATATATATATATATATATGATTTGGCTATCCCTTGCCCTCTGGGAGATTTTAAAATCAAAATAAATAAATAAATAAATAAATAAATAAATAAATAAATAAATAGGACAGTAACTATTTTCATTATGTTTTCTTAGTTATTTGAGTGAGTGGTCTACTTTCCCCACTTATCTGTATACCACTGTCTATTTTGACTACTCAGTGGCAGAGGTTTCAATTCAATACTGGACAGAATGCTGTCAACAGTACTTGAGCTCCAGGGATCTTGGAGTGCCAATAACAAGGATGGAAGTCAGAGATTTTAGAGTTCCCTGATGCCTTCGTTTTTGTTTATCTGTAAATCAAGTATAACAGTGACATTATGATGTATAAAGATTCACAAAGATATGATTTATATTCTGTGGGAGAATATGATACCAATGCTTTAGAAGCATGAATTTCTTTGCCCAGTGACATATAAAATAATTAAATAGGTACATGCACTAACCTGTGAAGGGATGCTCTTCTGATGTGCAAAAAAGTATGTCATATATCCTAGGTTCTTAGAGGTTTACATAAATTAAAATGCCTCTCTGCCAACTCCTGCTTGGAGTTTGAACACTTCCAGTGCGCCCCATTCATGAGAAATTACTTGGAAGAAAGATCAACTCAGCACTTTTCTAATAACTGTATTAATTATTCTAATATCAAATAATGATACACATATTAATGTGTCATATATATGAAAATCTGTCTACCCTTCATGGGCAAACTGAAGAATACTAATGAACAATCTAGACCTAGTTCTTTGCCTTGTATCTATCATATATCTTAGTGTGGCTACCTTCATGATGTAATGAGTCTATAAGTTGTATGTTTATAAATAACAAACCCTTCAGTCTTCCTCAGAAGCTACCCTTCAAAAGTTTGAATGGTATTCTTTCTGCTCCTTAAATGAGAAAAATTTAGAAACATTTTTTTTTAATCTTGTGAAATCTGTCTCATGAAATACACATACACAAATACACACACACACAAATACACACACACACACACACACACACAATATTGAGTAGCCATAGTGTTCATGAATCCTGAAGTATCAAGTATCAGAAAATTTTCAGCAACACAGCTTTATATTTTTAAAGCAATTTTATTTTAAAATTCAGACACATATGAAAAATTTGAGGTTTTAGTGACAGTCTGCATGCTTATTGTACATAACTGTTAATATGGTTTTACTATTTTACCTAGATTCAATTCATATATTATAACTATAAAACATTGATAATTCTGATTGATTCTCAATTTTAATGAGTCTCTTATTCTATCACACAGCTCTTTTCATTATATATATATATATATATATATGTATATATATATATATATGTATCATTTAGTAAGTTATATATAACCACTAGAATAATTCTAGAGTGTTTGTCTATAACTCAAATTAAACATAATTATTAAATACTGAAAACTATGAAGCTCAATCATTTTTATCTCACCATATTTGAAGCAGTTTGTAAGTATGGATGCAAGGGTTAGGGTAGGGAGATAGAGCAATATTCTGTGAAATGTAGGAAAGAAACAAACTTCAATTTGCATTAAAACAACTGTCTTTTATTGACTAGGGTTAAAGACTTTTTCAAGGTTAAGTTATTACACTGAAGCTTTTTATTGTATTCATATCATTAAAATATTTTTAAAACACCATCTGTGAGGATAAATGTGGCAAAATTGGAAAAAATATCCCTTCTTGTTTTTTTTTCACTATATTCACAAATATGTCTTGATGTCAAACTCCCTTCAAAGTAGTCCTGATTGAAAATCAGGAGAATAAAAGATAACACTAAGGATATGTAAAAAAGCTAAATCCAGGCATGTCATAATTTTGATTCTTTGATTAGGGAGTATGTATTTGTTGTCATGTAAAAGTGTTTAGATGACTGATTGAATAATAAAATGACAAGTAGATAGCACATTTATTTATGTTGTTTTCCCTAATATATTTATTTTTATTGGGCCACACATCTAATATTTTTCAACCTGTCCCATACAATGGTTCCCTAAAGAAATAAGCAGATGAATGGTTGTAAAGTTTGGTTATGGAAAGCATTTGCTTTGATCTTATCCCATAATCTAATGCTGTCCTCTTGACTCTATGCATCCATTTGTGAGGTAGTTTATAAACCTCACAACAAACAGTCTTTTTTAAAATTGAACCTATCTCTTGTATTGTACAAATAATTCCTTTGCCTTTACTCATTAAAGAAACAGAATATGAAATCTCTTTTGAAGCCATTGGCTTTTTTTAGGGAAATAGCTATATTCATGATGTTACTTAATCTACTTTGACATTGTCTTTTTATCTTATGAGAAAATGTGTGCAAATAATTTTGAAACTCTCAATAGTGTATTAGTTATTTTTCTGATGCTGTGATAAAATATCAAGGCAACTTGTATAAAAGATGTTTGTTTGGCCTATGGTTCCACAAGAATAATAGTCCATCATGGAGAAAAAGTGCAGCAGCATGTGGCAGACATAATAGCAAAAACAAGAATCTCAGAGCTCACATCTTCAAACACAACCTTGAATCAGGGAGAAAACTGGAAATGGAATGTGTCTTTAAATTCTCAAACCCTTGCTCTCACACTTCTTCCCTCCACCAACTTGGTCTTCTTCATCTCTCATGTTCCTATCCCCCTTCCCTCCTTTTTACATTCCTTCCCAGTTCTCCAGGGGATCTTACTAATTTTCCCTTCGGGGCCTCCATGTATATCCCTCTTAGAGTCTCCCTTTACACCTACTTTCTCTGGGGTTGTGGATTGTATCTTTGGATTAATTTATGGGTAAATACATACCATGTTTGTCTTTCTAGGACTGTGTTACCTCACTCAGTATTGTTTTATTCTAGTTCCATCCATTTGCCTGTAAATTTCATTAAGTCATTATTATTATTTTTTTAACTGATGAGTAATACTCCATTGTGTAAATGTACCACCTTTCTCTATTCATTCTTTGGGTGACAAGCTGCTATGAACATACATAGTTGAGAAACTGTCCCTGTGGTATGATTGTGTATCCTTTTTGTATACAAGAGTAATATCCCTGGGTCTTGAGGTAGATTGATTCCCAATTTTCTGAGATAGCTATATTGATTTCCAAAGAGGCTGTACAAGTATGCACTCCCACCAGAAATGTAGGCATGTTCCCCTTACTCCACATCCTCTCCAGCATAAGCTGTCATCAATTTTTTTGAACTTAGCCATTCTGAAAGATATAAGATGGTATTTTAGATTACTTTGATTTGCATTTCCATGATGGCTAAGGATATTGAACAATTCCTTAAATGTCTTTTGGGCATTTGTCCTTCTGTTGATAATTCTCTGTTTAGATCTGTGTCTAAATTTGTTTATTAGATTATTTGGTGTTTTGGTGTCTAGTTTCTTGAGTCCTTTATATATTTTGGAGATCATCCCTCTGTCAGATCTTAATAAATAGAGAGACTGTGGAGTATGGTGATATTTTGTTTATGATCTAATAAAGAATGTCTGAAGACCAGAGTGTGATGTTAGCCACATTACTTATCTGCAGAGGACAGGTAGTGATGGTGCATTCCTTTAATCCCAGCAATCAAGAGACAGGCAGGCAGTTCTTTGTTAATTCAAGGCCACCCTGAGTTATATGAGATTGATCCAGTCTAAAGGAGATCAGCACTTTGGATCCCACACCTTTAGTCCCAGCATTAGAGAGTAATATAAGGCAGTAGGAAATAGAAGCTCAGGGCAGTCTAAGATTTAGTGGAGACAGATGTAGTCTGGAGATGCCATCTGAGCCAAGATCACCCATTTTGTCTAAGCATTGTAAGGGTGAGAACTCTCTAGTGGTTGGCTGCTGGTTGGCTACTTCAGCTCTCAGATCTTCATCTTTCACCTCAATATCTGACTTCAAGTTTTATTATTAAGAACAATTAGAATTCATGCTACAGTGGTGTTAGGGAGAAACCTGGTGCTAGAGAAATTAACCAGCTAAGACTTCCAGCAATAGTGGAGAGTATATCTGATCTGGCCTTCCCCTTTATTGAGACTAGTGACCATTCTAATTGTGGCCTTCCCCTTTATTGAGACTAGTGACCATTCTAATTGTCATCATAGAACGTACATCAGTAACTGATGGAAGCAGATGCAGTGACACTGCCAAGCACTGAGCTAAGCTCCTATAGTTCAGTTGAAGAGGGGGGAGGAGAAATTGTATGACAAGGGGAGTCATGAGCATTATGGAGAAAACTACAGAAACAACTGACCTGAGGTAGTAGGAGTTCATGGACTATGGAACCTTCATGGGATTGAACTAGACCTTGTGAAAGTAGGTGGCAGTTATGTGGCTTTACCTGTTAGGAGGGGGACTGACAGACATACCAAGACCTATCCCAGGTGCATGAACTGTGATTTTGGAGCTAGTTCCCTGTGGTGGCATAGCTTGCTCAGCCTTGAAGAGGAGGAGAGGTTTTGTCCTGTCTCACCTGGCTTGCCAGACTTTCTTGACTTAGCAAAGAAGGGATTTGCCCCTCAGAGGAGTAGATAGGTGGTGGTAAAGGGGGATGGAGGGTGGAAGAAAAAGAGGGAGAGGGAACTGGGGTTGATAGGTAAAACGAAAAATATTTTTAAATAAAATATAGAAATAAATAAATTCTCAATCCCTGTCTCCAGAGGTATACTTCCTCCAGTAAGACTACAACTCTTAAATCTTTCTAACAGAGAGAGAGAGAGACAGAGAGAGAGAGAGATAACATAAAAGAGGGAGCCATTATTCGTTTGAAGAGAAAACTGAACCTAAAGAAAGGTCTATAGACCTACAAGACTGCTGCCAACTAACAATTTGAGCAACAGTGGAATGGCTACCATAAATGCCCTTCCCTGATAGTGAGATCAACAACCAACTTATCCACCATCATGGAGCCATCATCTAATACCTGTTGGAAACAGAAGCAAACACCCATAACTAAACACTGAGTTGAACTAGAATCCAGATGCAGATGGAGAGGACAAGAACAGGCTGCAGAAACATATAGAGATAGCTGACCTGAACAAGGAGGAGCTAACGGCCCCCCCCAGACAGATAGCTGGGAATCCAGCATGGGACTGACTCAGACACCCTGAATATGGGTCTCAGCTAGAAGGACTGAATATTCTAAGAGACGTCAGACAGTGGAACCAGGATGTATTCCTGGTGCACAAAAGGACCTTGTGGGCACATCCCCTGTGGAGGGATCCTCCCTTAACCTAGAGACAGGAGAGAAGGCCTAGTCCCTACTTCAAATGACCTGACAGATATACATGACTTCACCTGGATGGCATTGCCCTACATGTGGAATTGGGGTGGGGGGATGGGAGGGGAGGGTGGTCAGGGTGCATGTGAAGGGGGAGAATGTGTAAGAGGGAGGGGGAGAGAGAGGGAGAGGGAACTGGGATCGACATGGAAAAGAAAAAAATAAGAAATCTTTCTAAACAATAACATCAACTAGAAATCTGGTGTAAAAAATATACAACAGACTATAAATGAAATATTTCAAATATAATACATCACAGAATATGGAATAATATTTTTTCCAACTTATTATTCTTTAATGCTTCAACTTTCTGTGTTCTTACAGTGCAGGCCTCTTTCTTTACTGAGTTCTAATCAGGGTATGTATTTTTATATATGCCTTTGTATCTCTAATGGACAGCATGGGTCTTGACAGTCACAAACTTTCGTTAAATGGGCATTAAATGTTTGGATGATGAAAAAATCCATAATAGATATTTAGTGATAAACACTTGGTCCAACTAATTTGGACCCTCACATTAGTTTTTCTTTGATCAGTTCTACAAAGTACACCTCATTCCATGTTCCTATTGATCAGGACAAGCCCATAATGGGGAATTGATTTCCTTGTAGCCTTCTAGATAGACTTAACTGTGATAAACTTACAAATGTCCAGTTTTAAAGTCTTAGAAACCAAAAAGATATTGAAAATTCCTAAGCATAATATATACCTACATATCATAATCTCATGCCTGACCCCAAATGCGAAGAAGGGCTTGACAGGAATCCTTCAGGTTCTTTTTGTTTGTTTGTTTGTTTTTCACAGTATTTGCCATGTAAATGTAATTACAGTGAGGAGTTAATGAACTCAAAGCATTTTTTTTTTTTGGTCAAATAAGTGAATTAATTTACATTGTATATTGAATGACTGTAAAAGTCACTGTAACCAAAAGAGTATGAGAAGCACAGTATACAATAACTGAATGTCTTCAAAACAATTAAATAGTGAACATTTTCCATGTGTGTTATCATTTTTTTGAAAGCAAAGGAGTTAAAACTCTTAACCAGTGGGTTAACACAACAGTTATTTTTATAGAAATGTCTTCCATCAATAATTTTTTCACACAAATGCTGAAATTCCTGAGTATTATTGTTGGCAAAATGGAGAATATTATGACATTCTGTAAATGTCTCTGGTGATAGTCATCTTCTTAATCATCACCTTCCCTCAGCCTCAGATGAGAGAATAAACTAAGAAAATAAAGTTCTGTTCAATCAAGTTTTTCTTGAAGCATCTCATACATTACTACAAAAATGTGAATAGCATGTTACTGAATTACACTAAAATAATATATGGTCTTTTTTAATAATAAAGTGTTTTCTTCATTTATTTAATTAAGACTGTAACTGTTGTGGACAGGTTGAATACAACAAGGTAAATCAACCATTATTTGAAGATAATTGTTAATAATGAGATTATGACCCATGCACAGATTTAACCATGTATTAGGAAGTTACTTTTAGGCATAAACATAACCAGACTGGAAAACAAAGCCAGGATAAATGGTACATACCTGCATCCAGTACTTGCATAGCAAAGGCAGGCAGAATATGAGTTCTACACTCCCCTGGGCTATATATTTACATTATTTCTTTTAAAATGTAAAAAAGAAAAATAAGTACAGGTGAGAATACTGTTAAAAATGTAGAATATATATATTTTTTGTGTTGACTAAACTCATGCCATTGCTATACTACACCATCATTCATCATTAAAAATGGAAAATAATGTAATTCTTGATAGTTCAAAATATATATAATTTTTTTCAAGGCCACATCTCCTAGACCTTCCCAAATAGCATCACCATCAGGGAAACACCAGGTTCTTACAGAGAATACTTGCTTTCAAACCACCACAGACATTTATAGCCAGGATAATCCATATTTTGATGTTTGAAAGGTACTTCTGTTTTGACTGAGATATTTTATTACCTCTCATAACAGAGATGAAGAACACTGCCTTATTGAGAAAAGTTTATAAATTAGGTAGATAAAAAATTTGAGGTGTCCACTAGAGGGTCTGGACAGAGCCCTGGTGCTGTATAAAATCACTATTAGTTCCAATTATGTTTGACCTTAAAAAACAGATATTTCCAGAAGCAGAATAAGAAATGATCTGAAGGTCAGTAGTGAATTAAGATTTCATTACTGATTAACTTTAATAAAAAGTGTAACATTTAATTTACCATTATGTACAATCTCAAGCTTTGTTTATCCTGACTCTTCCCAATTCGTATAAATGCATGCATAAATATAAAATATTGCAGGAATATTATGAAGTGTGGTATGACATTAACTTTATTACTGAAACTTTGGAATAAGTGAACTATATAGGTAGAAATATGCATAAAATAGAATGCTCATCCTACAATAAAATGATAATAAAAATCTTCACTGCATCCCACAGTACATGCTATATTTTGCTTATGTTAGATATAAAGAAAAAAAAGGTATTTCATGCTTTCTCTGGGGCTCTTAAAAGCTTGCTTCATCATCTTTGCTTCTTGCCACTTAAAATGTCTACTTCCCTAGGCTTCAGATGAAAGAACAGAATATAAAAATGTAGTAGAAAATATATTCTAATTGTATTTGAATTTCATCTCCTGGGGTAGAGTAAATAAACTAATCCCTCCAGAGTACACTGTAAATAGAAGCACCCAGATACACTAAGCCAGAAAATGAAACAAAACAGTTTTCCTTCTTTGTCTCATAGTGATCTCTTTTTGGAAGTCCTGCTGGTAGAATCCTGGGCCTGTTCTATTCTGAACATGTCTATGCCTCTGAGGTAAATATATTTGTTATAACAGAAAATGTTTGCATACCTTCCTTGGTGAAGATATGAACTCACTAAGGATATTCAGTATGGACTCAAACTTATGAGTCTCAATCTCTATCTCTTGAATATAGTCATCCCATTTAGAACTGAATATTTCAAATTTCTCCATACTCATGGGCAGTGTCTGTTGGTTTTATTTGATACCTATATTAAGAAGAAGATTCTCTGATAAAAAGTTGCACTGATACATTCATTGGCAATAAGACATTAGGAGTCCTTTTATGACTGTCCATTTAGCAGAAAAAATGTACTAGATTTTTTCCTTTATCAACTATGACATATTTGATCACAAATTCTTGGCTTCCCAGACAGTGTCACTTATGGTTTCCATCTTGATGACTGGGCCTTCAGTCCAATCAAGTAGTGGTTTGTTACTCCCATAACATTCATGTTACTGTTGCACCAATGGCTATATGGTGCTAGGTAGGTCATTGTTGTAGTTCAAATAGTTCACTTCTAGGTGAGACTGATGACCAGTTCTCCTCTCCAGTAGATGCACAGGACCTTCAAGTACTATGAAATCTAGCCAGTAGGGATGAAGCTCTTGAGTAAGTACTAGTCTGATTTTTCCATGTTCTATGACTCAAGTATGTGAAATCTTCAGCAACAGAGACTTCCTATCAAGCTATTACCCCAACCAATAGCATTTGCAATAGGATATAATCTTTATGGGATATATGGAACACTCAATGACAAGAATCTCTAAAACAAGCCACTCATTCTTAATATTTGGTTTCTTTCATAATATATGGCATATAGTATGCATAGTGCCCATCCTTTATGGGGTGACTTGATTAAAATTCACCATATGAAATTCTACAATGGCAGGTTTCTACATAGCTTGATGAAAGGCCTTTGGTATTAGTTATGCCCCTCTCCATATTCTGGATCTACCCTGCCTTAACCACTTTAATCATTCTTTGTTCCATTTTTCTCTTTCTATATGACACAACTTTAATTTTCCTTTCCTTCAGGGATCCCATCCTCCTCCATGTCTCTTGAATAGTTACCTAACCTCTGATGATATTATACTGAAACATACAAATATAAACCATAAAATTCAACATCCACATAGGAGAAACAATGTGTGATGCCTGTCTTTCTGAGTCTGAGTTACCTCATTCAGGATGATTGTTTCGAATTCCATGTGGATACATACAAATTTAATGCTTGGATTTCTCTTAAAATTCAAGAATATCCCATTGTGATTTACACTACATTGATCACTCAATGGATATCTAGGCTGTGTTCACTTCTATGGTTATTGGGACTAGAGTAACAATGAACATGAATGAGCAAGTATTTCTATAATAGGGTTAGACTATTATCAATATGTACTCAAAGTACTATGCTTGGGTCTTGTGGTAGTTATTATCAGTATGTACTCAAGGTACTATACTTGGGTCTGTGGTAGTTCTATTTTCACTGTTTTGAAGAGATCTCACATTGATTTTTGTAGTGGCTATGAGTTAACTACTGTATGTTCAAATCTTTCCTGTACTCACATTTATACTTAACTCATAGACTTTCTCTCCCTTTTAATAAATTACAAGTTACTAGTAAAGATATGAATTTAGAAGGGAAGTGTAAAACTTATCCATTTCCTAATACTATATTATATAGGAAGTAATACAATATTTTTAAAACTTTCATAACATTAAAGTACATAATGAGTTGGTAGCCAAGAACTCAATTATGTTTTTTTTTTAATTCAGAGATGAGGAAAAATACATTTAGAATGTAAGTGAATATTACCTCTTTAAGAGAGGCAAGACAGAGGATATTTTGTGAAAAGGGAAGAAAATTGACAAGCTGTGATTTCAATATTGGACTAAGCCATGAAAAGTTTAAACACAGACATTAAAATTTTCAGAAAGGACTTAGTGTATATGTTCAGGGGAATAAGAAACAGTCAGGTTATTATGAGGAGGTGAAATTGGTAATGCAGAAGGGTAATAAATGGGGCTGTTCACAGAGATAAACTGCTTACATTGCCAAGATCCACATCTTGCTTGACTTCCTGTCCTGAGGCATAAGTTGTCCTAGTTTGCTATATACACTTTTAAATTAATTTGGAGCCTAGCTAAACCAACACATAGAGATAAAATAAGTCCAGTCCTTTCTTTTTAAATGCTAATCTATTTGACAAAATGTTTCAGGCTTGTGGAAGTTGGCTCAGATACTTGTATATGAAATTTCTATGTTAATAAATTTTACATAACAGGGAATTTCATTTCAGGATATAATACCATGTACCGTGGTATCTTACCCAGTCTGATTCAAAATAAAACTTCTGTGCTTCCACCCAATGAAAGCTATAGTGTTTCTTATGTGTAATGGAATGTTCTGCTAAAGACATTTAAAAATAAGTCTTCTTCTATTGTTCCCCTGACTCAATCATCCTACTCCCACATGCTTTCCTCTCCTCCCCTTCTCTTTCTCCTAGCTCCCTCTTCACTCACTGCCCCCCCCCTCCAAATATGCTCAGGAGATCTTGTTCCTTTACCCTTTTGTGAGTTCTGTGAGGGAACTTGAATGAATCTCTTAGGTTCCTCCTTGTATTCTAGTTTCTCTGGCGGTGTGAATTATAGGCTAGTGATCCTTTGCTCTATGTCTAAAATCCATATATGAGTGAATACATACCATGTTCCTCTTTTTGTGACTGAGAAGAGTGTTGAGAGAGAGAGAGAGAGAGAGAGAGAGAGAGAGAGAGAGAGAGAGAACATAAAAGTAGAAGCCATTATAGGTTTGAAGATAAAACTGAATCTAGAGAAATATCCAGAGACCTGCAAGACTGACCCCAACTAACAATTTGAATAACAGTGCAAAGGCTACCATAAATGCCCTTCCCTGATAATGAGATCGACAACTAACTTATCCACTATCATAGAGCCCTCATCTAGTAGCTGATGAAAACAGAAGCAGACACCCCAAGTAAACACTGAACTGAACTGGAATCTAGATGCAAAGAGGGAAGATAAGACCAGGGTACAGAAACACATAGAGACAGCTGACATGAGCAAGGAGAAGCTAATGGGCCCCCAGACTGATAGCTAGGAATCCAGCCTGGGACTGACTCAGACCCCGTGAACATGGATCTCAGTTAGAAGGCCTGGGCAATCTAAGGGACCACAGACAGTGGAACCAGGATGTATCCCTAGTTCACAAAAGGATGTTGGGAACACATTCCCCATGGAGGGATCCTCCCTTAACCTAGAGACAGGAGAGAAGGCCTAGTCCCTACTCCAAATGTCTTGACAGATTTAGATGACCCCTCCTGGAAGGCATCACCCTACAGGTGGAGTGCAGGGGATGGGAGGGGAGGGTGGTCGAGGGACATGGGAGAGAGGGAAAGAGGGAGGGAGGAAGGGAGAGAGAGCGAACTGGGATTGATATGTAAAAAATAAAAAATAAAAAAAGTCTTCATTCAAAATCTCCATTATTATTAACATATATATATATATATATATATATATATATATATATTTCTCATAACCAAGAACTTCAGGGTCATTCATAGTTTTAATATTTATTTATGTATTTTTCTTATTTTACATATCAATCCCAATTACTTCTCCCTCATTCCCACCCTCCCTCCCTCTCTTCCTCCCTCCCTTGCCCCCTACCATAGTTTTATTATTTAACTGAGTTGCAACATCTACATTTTCAGGAGAGTCATAGTTGAAATAAATTTATCAAAAAGTAGCAAGCATTGAAGCAGGCATTTCTATATTCTAGATACCAAGGACTTCTCTGTTGTTCATGGGATAGTAATTCTCAGCGAAGCTCAGGAACCATTTCCTGATAATGCCCCTTTTCAACTCTCTTAATTGTGTGTGATTATCCTTATTAAAGTTTTCATATTCAGATAGTTGATATGCTTTCTATAAAAGCCCCTAACTAAACAGTATTTTATTTTTCAAAGAATACATGTTTCCTTTAATTCCTACAATCTATGTAATTTGTACTGATTGCTTCAGCTGCAAAAGTCCTTTCCTTTTACTCTTTTCCCTAAAAGGCTAATTCACCATCAGTGTGCTAAAACATAAATAGATTTTTATCTGGACTTAGGCTTAAATTCCCTATAATCCACTGATCCCTACCATCTAAGTGAGCCCAAGAAAGAATCAGTTGAATTGTTATATAAATTCCCTCTGGAAAAGTTGAATCAGACATAATGTCTACAGGATATATATACTGCATGAGTGTTGCAGAAAACTCACAAGCCTAGTAAATTGGAAAAGCAATCCAGAGGCTTAGCAATTTAAGCACTAATGCAGAGATAAGATTGCCTTTAAAAAGCATCACACCCTCTTGCCAGTGCACTTTTGTTTATTCTTATTCAGGTCGCCTTGGGGAAAGGAGAATGAAGTCAATTTTGCTATGCTATAAGGGTGCTATAATGCTTGACACATTAAATATCTCCATACCTAAGCTGGGATACTTAGGTAGCTAATTTACTACATTGTGTATGGCTTCAAATGGTGCAGTTTCTGGTTTTACTTTAGCATCTTTATGTCTTTTTATTATTCATTTTTGTAAGTATTAGGAATTAAAGAAATAAATTCTAACAGCCACAGATGATAAGCAAAAGAGTTTTGGGGTAGTAAAAACTGAACTTGAGTTAGAATTATGATGTATCATCATTCAAATTCTTTGGATTCATCTCTTCCTAAATGTTAACTTGGACTAAACCATATTACTATTACTGGTAACTTTCTCTATATTAAAGTACTAAATTAGTTACTATAGTAGTTTTGTAAAAGATTATATTGACTGATAGGAAAACTTATTTTTCAAATAAATTTATTGCTAAATTTGAAAAGGGTAATTTAAAATAATTATGTCTCAATTTTCAATTATCTTTGAATCATCATAATTTTTAGGCTTTCACTGGCTTGGTGGCCTAGGTGTTTAATCCAGTACATTGGAATGAAAAGGAACATCAGCAGTTCAAGGTTATACTCACTTATCTAGTTAAGTACAAGCCTACCAGGGAATATATGAGATGTTATGTCACAAAAAGACTAGAATAACCAAATTGCTAGATACTTTCTACTTACAGTCTTCCATGTGTTATCATGGAAATAATAATATTATTACTTATATGAAACATTCAATTTGGTTTAATTTGTAATATCAAGGCAACACATTTCTTAAAACTATAATAAATATCTAACACTCAGATTATTACTGGAATCTGACCATAAACTAAGCTTTTAAATGGAGTCATGCACACAGTTATACACTTCTCATGGAACTTGGTGACATAGTGGGCATGATACAAGTGGCTGTGAAATGGCACCTCATTTTCTCTGCATCTCTGTCCTTGACTTTGCCCACTATCTTTCTAGCTTCTGACCATGGTCTCTATACTTATGGTTACTAGGTTTATGGTTACTATTCTTATTCATAGATGTAACCTGATGGGTAAAAATTCTCAAGTGTGATGATGGCAAAGTGTGATGATGGCAATAGCCATTTAGCAACTTTCTTGGAAAACATTTACCATTTCTTATTTAAGCAAAAAAAAATTTTTTTTTAAATTGCAAAGTGGAAGTAGGGTAACAGCCAGGAGTTATAACATTTGTAAATCACATAAAATTAGGTAGGGAAACTGTAATATGAGGACGCCTGGTAATAGGCATTAAAACATTACAAATATTTTTACTTCACAATGAGTATTTGTCTTTTCTCTAGTTTCTTATGATCAGTAATAGATATATTAGAATTTCTTAGCAATTTTAGTAGTAAAATCACTGGCAAGTAATATTCAGCTCTGTGTGCTTAGAGCAAAATGAGATATCTCTATCACTTCTTAATGTTTACTCATAGTGACTTTCTTTGAGTTGTGAAACTGATTTCACAGGCATTATATTAGTATATATCAACTTTATATACTTCTGTCCTATGTTGATGTTCGTTTATTGTTTCTTGGGCTGTTCAGCTACTTAGGTTATGAAGCTATTATAGATTGCTAGAACTCATTAGTATATAAAGTTAGTCTAGGTTCAAGTGTGACCTCAATTGACTTAATTCTTATTTTCATTACTAGTTTATCCATGCTTTAATTTTCCACTGTAGCCAGGATTTAATAGGACAAATTTTTTTGATCATAAAAGTACAAAGTTAACTGAAGTTAAAGATTAATTTACTTAAGAACAGTTACCCATGATTTGTTTACAGTTTTACAGGAAAGTTTGTGGAAGAGAATATTAAATGTTTACCCACAGTGGAAAAAAAATATCTGCTTTATTTTCTATTGAGTCTGTTTTGTTGATGATGTTGAAGAGACACTCTTAAGTGGTCTTTCCAAACACAATTTATCTCCAGCTATGCTTCTTCTTTGCGGTATTTAAAGGGGGAACTTCAAAGTTAAACTACATAGAAGGACACCCATGAGGGAAGTTTAATTTGGGTTCCAAATACCTCCTAATTCCAGGAAGAAGGAGACTTTTGCTTGATGCATCCTTCACCATCATGAAGTAGACGATTTTTGTAGCCTGAAAGAGAACCTGATCCACAGTCATGGCATGAAAGAAGCAGAAACTCAGCCACGAGTTAGATTTCTCACAGCAATCATTCCATCTTACAAGGAGATGGAAGTTTATAAGGGCTTCATTATGCCCTTGGTGGTAGACTGTATAAGATAAGATTCACTGGGTATTGGGTTTGTTTGGTGTTGCAACTGCTCATGAATCAGCCATACTCTCAATGAGACACTTCTGCACAGCAGTTGGTGGTGAGTCAGATATGCTGAAAATGGGACTTCTGTGTGGAGTAGATAGCCTTGAGTCACCCGTGTTCCTGAAATAACCACAGTACACGTACTGATTCTACTAGCTGTACTTGGGCACAATTATTTGGTTGATGACCACTGGTATTCTCCCTTCTATGCTGTCTCCTCTATCTCATGACTAGATCTTAAGTTTTCCCAGAAAAAGTCATAAAGGGAATGGACACTCATGACTTGCATCCAAGATTTGGATTATGTTAGGCAGATACAGTTTTTGAGAGTCCTGGTTTATGTGGTTTTCAACCTATCGCAAAAATTATCCTTTACAGATAACATGGTTCAATGCAAGTATGTTACCACTTGTATGGCTGTGGCTGAATAACATCCACATGTTTCCTTACTCCTTATTGCCATGTCCTTAGGTTTTGGATTGACCACTCATTTGTAGGAGCCTACTTACATATTAATTATAATAAAGTCAACAATGCAGCAATGAAATCCTTGAAACATTCAATAGTTCAAATAAAATAAAAGTTTATTTCTTTTTCATAACCATCCAGTGTTAGGCCACTGTCTGTAGGCAATGGGCATATTGCATAAATTTATGCAGTTTTGATCATCTTGTTGCTAGTGTTCTTAGGTTATTTGGATCAGTCAAACACAACTTTGTCATTTCCACTGAATGGGAAAACAATATAGGTTAGGTCTACTTACTAAAGACTCAATGTTTCTTTGAAATACATACTTTTATTGATATCAAAATAAAGTACAAAAGTCTTGACTCTCACAGAGATGCCTGAAAAGAAATAGTAGCTACTTTGTTTCTCACATGTAAAGAACTAGGAGCCACCACCTTGTCACCTGTAGACCTAGTGCACATCAGTATCATTCAGGACTCTGGGAAATATAATCTTCTATAATTACTGGCATGCCTATTTAAAGTATTTTGTTTTTCTCCTTGCATGCTCTATTTTTTTTTCTTTGGCAAGCTGAGGAAGATTTGTGTTAATGTGTGTCAATGACATGGGCACAGCAATGTCTATGGCAAATACCTTAGACTTATGGGGTATTTGCAAACTTACCTACTCCCAGATCAAGCTCAGAGGAATGGCAATGCCATCCTATGATGTGAGTACAAATGTAGGCAGGGTGTGAAAATACTAGTAACTGCAGCTTCCTCCCCAAGGATGTTCATACTAATAATCACAGGAGGTTCCTGGTTGTTGTGTCCTTGATGCCACTCCATCAGAGTACCACAGCCCACCCAATCTCATCCTCTATGTATTATGTTTGTCGTTATTGCATTTCCTCACTTTTCCAACTAGGGTTTCAGGACCAAACTCTGCTGGTTGCAGCACTACTGCTTCAAGGTACCACTGCTCTACTCCTTTGAATAAATGTGAAAAAATACTGTGAAGCCTGGACTTCTAAAAAGGTTTTCATTTGTTAACTTACCTTTTTATAATTTCTGTTCATTTGTGGTGTTTTGTGTGTGTGTGTGTGTGTGTGTGTGTGTGTGTGTGTGTGTGTGTATGCACCTGTGCATGGTATTCGTGTAGTTTCTGTTGTTTTTAGTTTTCTTAAGGAAGGCATTCCAGACATTTCATTGGGATAATAATTATGGTCTATGGCCTTTCTATCACAAAGAAATTGAAGAATATGAAACTCTACATATTTCTATTTTTTGTAATCCATTTTTTTTTTTTGTTTCAGCTATGTATTTGTTCAGCAATATCATTAGGAAAATGAGTGGATCACGAATAAGTCTATTACTTAAATGGAATCCCTCATGAAATCTAATGGAAGAAAGCAGATATACATGTGAGCTCACAAGAAAAATTGATGAGCACAAAGCAATAGGCTACTTAAATCATAACCTTGTTCTGTGTCAGTATAGGAGAGGTCTCCATGTTAGCAGGAACAGGGAAGAGTGAGGGAGAGAGAAATGATTTCAGGTTGTTTTCTTTTTAAAACTTTGAGGTAGTTTAGATGGAAATTTTATGAGCATAAAGCATGATCACCATATTAATAGTCCAAGGATAATAACTGAAAGACAAGAAGCCTCATTAATGGACCATGGGAGGAAGAAGACATGCATTATAAATAGCTGTCTAAACCATGTCTTTCTCAAACTTATCAAGGCACAAACCTTTCATATACAGCTAACTAGCTAACTAAATGCAGAGCTAAAGGTACAAATCCACATTTATTCCATTCTAAATCTTTTTTTTTTTTTTTTTGAACAGGATCTTCCTCTACTGCCCAAGCTAGGCTAGGACTTGCCACATAGGCTTAGCAGCCACAATCCCACAGATGATCTTAATTCTCCTACTTCAGTCTCCTGAGTGCTGAGAATGTCCATATGTACCACCACACCAATGCTTACATAGCTTTAAATTTCAGTCTATATCCATTCCATCCTCTGCAGGTTTTTTTCTGAATTGATGTGTAATTAATAAAAATATAAAGACACATTTCTCTCTAATGAGATACTTTCTAGCCTACATTTTTAACATAGCCTATTAATAATAAAAAAAACCCTTTGCAATGGTGTTTGGAAATTTGAAAGGCACAGCCAAATTTCCATGAAAGAACATACTAGTTTATTAAGGAATTCTCATTTCTTTAAAATCCTGATCATCAGAGCACTGACAACAGTCACTAGCAGTAGATTCCTTGTTTCTGAATTCTGTCTAGAAAATGAATAATGTCCCAAAGACTCTTGCCAAACTGGCATTACTGAGAATTTAGCTCATGCCCTGTCTTGGGGAGCTCCTGGCAAGTATTTTAATGTCAATGGTTTAATGCCTGCATATCCTCACATGGAAGCTCTGCTGATTGTCTCAATTTTCACCTAATATAATCCTGGCAGTGAGCACATAAGCCTATTTGTGGTAATCCCAAGTAAAATAAAATAATTAATATGAATGGATGGATAGCCTTAAAATATTGAAGCTATGCATAGCCAATGACCATAATCTATAATAATTATTATAAAAACCCCCATCAGTTTAGATGATAATGTGGAAAAACCATAACAGTCTGGAGAGTGTGTAGTGGTCACAATACAGTTGAAGGTACAACAACTTCACCTAACAAAACAAACCTAGAGAATAAGGACAACTGGCCTCACTTACCTTTCCCATGATGTTTGTTTCATGCATAAATATATGATAGTCACAGTGCACCAAAAGTTTTAATGTGGAACTTTAACACGTATTTAAATATTACTAAATATAAAGGCAGTTTTCCAAAATGCATAATCCAGATAGGACAAGTTTATTCTTCTATACTATAGAGGTCCTGTACAAAAAAGCATTGTAAATTCTATCTCAGGAAGAATTTAGCTACAAGAAATTCAATGTTTATTCATTCACTTAGGGTTTACTGAATGGATATCAATGACTGCTACTATTTCTTTGGCCTTCATTAGTTGTCTTGAATCTTTAGCTCTGGAGGTAATACCTCAGAAGTTGTACTTAGTACAAAGTAAGTGCTCAGTAAATGCTGCTTCAATTTGTACTTGCTTCTTTTGTTATCTCTGTATGATTGTGGCCAAATAATTTGAAGAACTATATAAAAGCCCTTTTAACTGTGAATATTACAGACTTTTTCTGATCATTCTGATTTCTTTAGATTTCATCTTCCAGGATCTCCTTGCATATGCTATAGAAATATTGATAGTGTTCGTTTCTTTTTTTCTTTCTCCTGTAATAAACTGATTTTGTTTTGGTGAGAATACTGTGTTTATGTATGTGTGTGTTTGTTTAGATCAGGGTAGGTATTCATTTCTCAACACCGTAACTATGATCAGAATTTGAATCTCTGGTTCTATTCTCTTTGGAGACTTTGTGTCCTGCTTCTGGGAGACTCACTGCCAATAGATGGTGCTATTAGGTTACAAACTTCTCAAGAATAAAACTTAAAACCAATGCAGCTCAGACTTATGTGAGCTTTACAGCAAGCCAGGGTATTTACAGGACACTGACTGCAGAGTCCTTTCCATTGCAGAGTGTGCCTAAAGAGTTATGAGTGGAACACAAAAAATAGCACACAAATGGACAATTGCCTGGACAATTCTTTATGAGTGAGTTTGAACACTAACATTTTAGAAATGCAAGCAGATTTACTCATTACAGTCATTCTGTGAGACTTAAAATATGATAAGCATTTATGAAAATATTTATACATGACTCTTCTCAAAAGATTATAGGGAAATTAGAGAAAATTACATTACAAAGTGAATAAATTTTATAATGTTCTTAATGAATCCCACGAGGTCTTTACGTGCATGTTTCTCTCTAATATTTATCTGATACATGGTTAATGGGGATAGGGCATTCCTTATTGCTTCATTCCTTTCCTCAAGGAAGTATTGTTACAGGTTTCTTGCTCCTTCTAGAAGGATTCATTATGAACACATGTGCTTATGTCTGTTTGTGTTTGCGTGTGTGTGTGTGTGTGTGTGTGTGTGTGTGTGTGTGTGTTTGAGGGAGAGGAGAGAAGGGGAGAAGTGAGAATGAATATAAGATTGAATGAAAATAAGTATGATATAGTAGTATACTCTACCTCTATTTTATTCAGTTGATCATAATGAAGTCTCCAACTCAAACACAGGAATACCATGTTCATTTTAATTTTTAGTCAAGAGTTATTTTTGTTGTATGTCCGATAACATGTAAAAGAAACATGCACAAAAGATTCAAATTGGTTTTGGAGTGTGTACACTGACAAATCAAGAGATGCTGAGAACACATACAAAAATACAAACTTCACAAATTCACAGGGGCATATCTTAGATTCCACTCAATGGTTTATAACTAATATATTTCTTATCAAGAAATATCAGTAGAAAAACAGACTTGAATACTTCAGATTGAATTCTGAAAATCCATGATGCATGGCTTAGTAGCACAAATAGTTCTGAAAGAGAAAAGGTTGAGTTTGAATTGCTTTCCTTTGTTTACTGTGGTAAACTTTTATAAGTCATCAAGTTAAAACAGCATTTAGGTGAGATGAATTCTTGCCTTTTGCAAGCCTGGAGTTTCAATTTCCCCTTTGTTTTGGACTAGATTTTCATGGTAGGAGCAGGGTATTTGAAGACCTTGACATGATTTCTTATGGCACAAGTCAACATGACCATCAGACCATCAGTCATTATTATTATGTATTTTTTTTTGGCCAAGGAGACATAGTTCATATTTGTTTTGGATATAAACATTTTTGTGGGCCAGTTTCTTGTCCCATCACCTTCTTTCATATCCTAAGGATTTACAGATAAATGAGAAGCCTATATTCTTTCAGAAAACTGACTTTTGAGACCTTGAGACCTAACCTAATCCAGTTTCTGAAAGGCAACTGCCTTTTTCAGCATAGTACTTTAAAGGTAAATATACAAGCTCTAAACTGTGGTGGAACTCTAGAGCATGGTGAAGCCACACCAGCCACACACTTAACTATGTCCATTCCCATGTTAGTGTCATGGAAATGAAGGGTCAAAATAGGATCCCATGACAATATCCAGTAAATTTTTATCTATTAATTATATTGAGAATCCTATACTATATTTTCCTAAAATACCTTGAATGCTATTAAGTATGCTAATTTATTACCTAGAATATATATAACAATACCTTTGTATAACAGAAAGAGGAACTATAACTATCAATAGAAACTTTTTACATGCCAACACTATAATCTTTGGTATGATGCAAGTGTGTGGGTCTCCAGAGCTATGGCAGGTACTATAAAATTTGTAAGAGAATACTTGAGTAACTAGTGGTTCATCTAAGAACATACATAGCCTTCAGTTGTCCTTGTGGTGATTTTTTTTAAACAACTACTGCATTAATCCTTAGCACTGTATTTTATGTTTAGAGAGCATTTGAAACAAATTTCAAAATTTCACAGACTAGAGTGAGTTGATAAAAAACTACTTCTCTTTAGTAGTCATGTTGTGAAAATGAGCCCTTTGGGCTCCCTCAATAAGTTCTTGGGAATTAAGTAACTGTTATGCTCCACTAATGATAGTTTACAGCACCAGTACAGGATATAAGTACAGTTTAGAGAAATAATAAAGAAAAAGATTTTCTCCTGAATCAAATGATGGGAACAGAGTTATCTTGACATAAGTTTCTAGTGAATTACTGATATTTATATTTAAAAAGAATCAGAATTTTATACTAAATATTACACTATAATTAGACTTAAAATCTTGCAAAATATGTTGGGAACCCAGTTAGTAAAATCAGTTAAATAATGATCAATTTCAAGGGTAGAAGTATCTACTCTTCAAACGATTTTGTGAGTTTTATTGATTATTTATAAAGTACAAATTAAGTTCCATAAAAATGATTAATAGATCTGAACTAATTTGCCTATAGAATATAATGTAATATTTTTCATTTTTATGAAATGATTATAGTAGGCTCTATCAATCCTTAGATGCAATATCTGATATCATTCATGGTATTGTGATTTTCATGCATATACTTTCAATAGGGGAAAACTTAGTAGTCCTTTAGGGTACTGGGTTAATTTAAAATAAGAGGCTCCTTTCCAAATATTTGTGTTCAGGTATCTATAAGGCTGGTGAAGTTTAGATTTGAATATTCCCTAGTGAGAGAATATGGAATTTTTCTTCCCTTCCATTTGGCAAAAATGTTTCACCAGTAAATATTTTATTTAGTTCAGTATTGAGAAATTTACAATTAAAATTACTTAATTTAGCAGACTAGGACAATTTATTCACATGCGTTTTTGTATTAACATATTATTTACTAGAATCTATAATGGATAGTAATGAACTGATTTAATTAAAAAAACTTTTGAGTTTTATTTGTACAATTTTGAGAATTGAACTTAGATTCTCAAACACACAGAGGAACCACTCTACCATTGCATTGTGCTTAATACTTTAAAATTTTTCATTTTGCAATACAGAAAAGCTATGTTTTCTACATTGGCTTTGAATTTAGTCTGTAATGTCAGCAATCTTTGGGTCTGTTATTCTGCCACTTAAGTCTTCGGAGAATCCACAACGCACAGTTAAGAAGCTCTTGCCACCATTTCTGTAGATGGTTAGAATGGTAGTTAATAACTGGAAACCATGCCTGACATGCACAGTAATTCTTGGCTCATTCTATGCTTGACAGTATGGCCGATTTGGGGAAATGGTTCACATAAGGAACGAGAGAGAAAATCCAAAGGAATTTCCTTGTCCTTGACCATTTGTTAGGAAGCAATAAGAAAAACAAATAGTTTCTTTAAATGTTTTTCTCATTATTTACCAAATTAACATATTAGTGTTGTAAAATGTTTCAAGCAACCAAACCATCAAAACTTCTAAATTAAAATGGCTTATATGTTCATGACTCAGAGGTGAGCTAGTAAGAGGTAAATGTCGAGACAGAAGTTTCAGAAATAGTTAGGGTAAAGCATATGACAACATTGTCAGTAACAAAATGTACATATTTAGCTTGTTTTCTTTACATTCTAACTCAGATTTAAATATTTGAAAGTATTTTGTATATGACAGATCAATATTTCAAGTAAAGGAATGCTGGCATTCTCATTCTGATATTTTTACACACTGGATGTTATAGATAGCTCTAAGATTTAAAGGTATCCAGGAATCTGGGTAAGGGAAATGTCCAGAAACACTGGGTTAGCTAAGGATGCAGTCATTAAAGAAAGGTAAGGTAAGGTAAAGAAAAGATACATACCCTAATGTAGTAGAGAAAATGCACATATGTTAAATATAGAAAAACAAGCTTGTGAGGTAATACATAAAGTAATCAAATGCTCAAAAACAAACAAATAAACAAGCAAAGAAAGAGTTCATACACTCCTTTACATTATTTGGATCAATAAGACTGCACCATTTTATTGAGAAACTACCTGTGTGAATAATCAATGTAATTATTCACTTACCTCCCAGAAAAGCCCTAATTTAAATAGCATCTTGAATGATAGTGCTTTTTATAGTATGGTATCCTTGCTGATCCATGAGGATTTTTAAAATGATAGAAATAGTTAAGGTAAAAGAAGATGACAGAAGGAGGAGATGAGCTCCTAACACATGGAATTCTGTGTTACCTACCTAACACAGGAGGTAGAGGTATGGATTTGTTGTAAGCAGCACACATTTAAATATATTGAAAAGGCCTCATCTAAAAGCCAATGCAAAGATCTTCTTGGACACCTCAGCAATGGATCTGAGGATGCCAAACATGGATTAAAATAATTCCTTGGGAGCTTCTCAGGATAGCTTTCATAATTACAACTAGGAAAATATGATGATAAGTAATGTTGTTTGGTTAAGTTGCTTCATTGAAGGCTTAACCTGAGGCAGATGTGTTTTAAAAGCTTATTAAACAATGTTTCTGTCAACTGCCACAATTCCATGAGGTTGACATTGTGATTATGCCCATTTTGGTGAAGTGCATGCTAGGAGTGATGACCTAAGGTTACCCATTGAGCAACAGAACAGTGATGTGACTCTTCATACTGTAACTCCAAAAGCACGTATGTGTAAGCACCCTGCTGTATGCCTCCTTCTAAATGAAACAACTGATTTTCTATAACACATTCTTCTGTTGAATATGTGCTATTACATCTCTCTCAAGTACGTGATTTGAAATGCGTGGTAGTAAAAAACCATGGCCTACTGCTTCAGTTGATGACTATATATCTCCTCAACTGCACGCTGTCACTTTTTTTAAAGTCATCACTTCTTAAAAAGACATGAACTATTTTACCTCACAGATTATATATTGCTTTGTTTTAAAGTTTGATAGCATTTTCTATGATCTCAAGGGAAAAAAAAAACAATGAAAAATGTTAGTTCTGTGTAGCCATAAGCAACTGCATCAATGCAGAATACCTTTTAAGCACTATCTTATGCACTATCACCAAATAGCAAATAGTATTACACACCTTTCTCACTAAGGCACCCTGCTGGTACTAAACAAAATGATTTGCTATCTCAGCACAGTAATATGGATTAACAATCAGGGAGAGCATATCCAGAATCATGTAACAGAGACAACCAAGGTCAAAGATCACTATTGGAAATGCAGTACAAAAAGATCTTCCTGAATGTTGTTGTCTCAGCAGAACATTGAACAATGAATAAGACTGAAAACCACAATGATCAGCAAGTCTGTTGGGTAGTGAGTAAGCAAGTAAGCATTTCAGAATAAGATAAATGCTTCCAAAGCATGACCCTATCTGGTCCCCATCTAATTCTCCATTATGTCTAAGTACCTTAGTAAATATAGCTCATATAAAGCCCCACCCCCTGTTAGTTGCCTGTTCACATTGCAGTCATTTTAGGTTACAATAAAAGTAACTAAGTGTGGCTAAACTTATGAAAGCAATGACAAAAGAAGTATATATTTGTACAATCTGATTTCAATTGACCTACATATTGAACATCATGGAGACAACAGAATGTTAATTTAGTTTATCTATATCCACTTCCTTCTAGAGCTGCCATCCCAACCTCCCAACCTGCAACTTTATTCTTTATGGACTCTGATAAAACTAAACCAAAATCTGCCAAACCTGGTTAAAGCCTGCCACAGGGATTGTTGTCACTTACAGGTGGTACCTGAGCAGAGACTTATGTTGCAATTGTTGGTCACATATGGCTGAATGTGGCTATTCTTTATAAAATTAATACCAATCTTACCTCCATAAGGGTGAATATATTTCTCTGTGCTTTTATAGTTAAGAAGTTGATACAGGAGATGTCTGTGGATATAGCTCAGTGGAAGAAAACCTGTGTAGCATGTACAAAGATTGGGTTTCATTCCCAACTATGAATAATACCAGCAGAAGTGTTTAGAAACAAAATACCCTGAATGGAACAAAGAGAAGTTGTGTTTGTTTATGAGTAAATATGAGAGATAGATTATGGGAACACTATTGCCTGAGGTAACATACATTCTAAATTCCCCAAGGGCTCTCTAGTCTAGGCACTCTCTGGTTAACTGAAACTTCTGCTCCTTCAGTAATAAACAGGATACAAAACAAATACATTCTCTATTAAGTTTTCCTTCTTTTTCTTTATGGTCCTGGATGCCTTTCCATTGAAAAAATAATATGAGACACCTCTTTCTTACTTTCTCTTCAATGGTTCTAATACATACTAAGCTTAGAAATTATATTTATGTTAAATATATTACACTTTTTTATTTTTATTAGTTAATGAGTCCCTTAAAACATGCATGTTCTTTCATCCTTAAGTGCCCAGTTACTATAACAAATTGAGTAAAAAGTGATGGATTAATTAGATCAAATAACCAAAGGAAGCCTTCAAAGAGAGGGAGACAATAACTACAGGGCAAGTGAGGTAGAAAATGATTGGAAACCCAAAAAATGGATGGGATACAGATAATAAACCACTGAGCTATCAGAATTCATTGTTTGAGAGGCAAAGAGGAGAGTAGTGGAAAAGTATAGTATATGATACTAAGAGAAATTAAATAAAGTGTGGCTAAGAAGATATAGGAAATTCTGATATAATGATTTCATATGAGAACCATTAAAAACAAGAGATGTCAGACCACCAATAGACACCAGTAAGCAAAACAAGGAAGACCAACAAACCAAGTACAAAGAGATACTACATTTAATACAGGGAAATAATGCTAGAGAAAGGGATTGAGAACAGTTGGGGAAGTAACAGAAATAAACAGTATTTATTGACTTTTTTTTTTATAAGCATCAGATGCTTCATAGGATATGAGGAAAAGTTACTAAATTCCATGTTCTATAAGATAGCCAAATTCCAAGAAGGACATTTTCTACTCAGGAAAAGGTGCAATCTCTTTCCCTGATTTCTTTCTAGCAAACAGTATACAGATTCTAACACAGACTAAGCATGTAGTCAATGATTGCATTGATGAAAGAAATTTGATTCCGTGATACTAGTACAGCATACAGAAATTATTAGAAATGAAAGGTAGAATCGGGAAGTAGAGAATAAAAGAGAAACAGGACCCATAGTCAACAAGAGTACATTAAGAAGATAACAGGTAATATATAATTTCTGAGAGGAGGCTCTGTGCCTAGGATCTGGAGTATAACATCTAGGACTTGAATTCTGCTTCACTATTTAACTGATTTATATCTAGAGAAAAATGATTCTGACTAGCTAGACTGTGGTCTGCCTTATGTGTGAGGAGATTTCTACAGCTGAGATTTTGGCCAGATTAATTCAGTAGAAAAAGAGAGTGTTGATTCAGCTACAGTGATGATGGCAATGTGGATAGAAGCTGAGAAATCTAGGGTTTGGTAGATTCTGCCTTTGCTTTGTCAAGGTCACTGTGAAGTGGGAGTTTATTGAATTTGAAGTTGTTATGCTTCTAGTAGGAGGTGGCAGGAAGTATCAGTAGGATGAATACAGGTGGACAGACTGTAAAATGATTAGTAGGTTACATGTTGCTTATTGGCAGTTTAGCTATTGGCTAATCCAGAGCTTTACCATAAATCTCGTAATGCTAAAAATAAGATGCCCTTAGTCTTTGGGAGAAGTGTGGGGTGGACTTGGGGGAGTTGAGGTGGGGATGGAAGGATGGGTGGGAGGGAGAACTGTGACTGGAATGTAAAATGAAATAAAAATAAAACAAAAAAAAAATCTCCAGGAACAAAAAATGAGTTCAACTTAGTTGAGGTCTTTTCTAAAAGGAATAGAGGAAAACTTCATTTCAGGGTTTGTCTAGTTGAGACACTAGCTGTACATTTCCTCCATCTTCAAGTTTTCAGGTGTTTTGCTCTTCTCTATGGTCTTCTTTGCTTATGTCCACTTTGAGTTGTTTCTGACTTAAAAGAGAAATGGACTTATACTGTCTACTTGGCTAACATAGAGTAAGCATTTGTATCTCTCAAACCATCATCATTCTTCAACAGAGTTTCTTTTTTGTGTGTAAACTCACATAATAATAGGTTCCTTGTAAAAACATGGACATTTTAGAGGGGTCTTATTTTTTTTATCACAGAAACCATACAGAAAAACCATAGAGAAAAGAATCCCTGGATTCTCCTGGCCTATGGATATAGCTCAGTGGAAGAAAACCTGTGTAGCATGTACAAAGATTGGGTTTCATTCCCAACTATGAATAATACCAGCAGAAGTGTTTAGAAACAAAATACCCTGAATGGAACAAAGAGAAGTTGTGTTTGTTTATGAGTAAATATGAGAGATAGATTATGGGAACACTATTGCTAGAAGGTCTTCCAATGTACTGTGTTTAGTCTAAACAAGAGCAGTCCATATTTCAGGTAGTGACCTCTATTTTTAGTGCAAATATGCTTTTAAATACCTGTGTGCATTTTGGCAAATGGTGTGATTCCTCTATCTGTGTGTTCACTCTTGTAAAAGGATATTGTTAGTACTTATCATAATGACTGTTATGCAAATTTGAAGAGAGAATGAGCTTCAACATTTATTATTGAACTAAGAAAGAACTGTTGGCCATTATTTGTTCTTAGCAAATAAATTGTTGAGAATATGTAGGAAATGGGGCTATAGGAAATTACTAGTTTTTTTTATTTTTAAAAAAATTAATTTATACATTTTCCTACTATGTGTACATATATATGTATATACATATATATGTATTTGTTTTTGTTTTTTAATTTATTTTGTATAACCAATTCCATTTAAATGAAAACAAACATTTATAGACAATATTTGGGAATTTGGGCGTCATTCTTTCTAAACTACTTCCTGCTGGTAAGGGACGCTGTTATGGGGGATTCTAAGAAGATGCAGAAATCCTGGCAGTAGTCTGAAGGGTTGCTTTGTCCAGCTGTTTTGAATTAGGATCACCTGGTACTCTGTTTCAGGTGGTCTGGCTTGATCAAACCACATTAGTATGGAAGGAATCCACATCTTTTCATTTTCTGTGGAAACAAAAATAGAAATCCTTTTCCCCAGTAACTTGTCCTTGAACTTAAATTTTGGAGTCAAAGCATTTTTTTTTTTTTTAAATTTAATTTGTTATTTTACCTGTCTATCCCAGTTCCCTCTCCCTCTCCCTCCTTCCCTCCCTCCCTCCCTCCCTCCTTTCCTCCTGTTTACACTCTCTGCCCTCTCACATGCACTCTAACCACCCTCCCCTCCCATCCCCCCACCCCAATTCCATATGTAGGGGAATGCCATCCAGGTGGGGTCATGTGGATCTGACAGGTCATGTGAAGTAGGGACTAGGGCTTCTCTCCTGTCTCTAGATTAAGGCAGTTATCCCTCCATGGGGGATGTGTTAGCAAGGTCCTTTTGTGCACCAGGGATACATCCTGGCTCCACTGTCTGAGGTCCCTTAGACTGCTCAGTCCTTCTGGCTGAGACCCATATTCAGGGGGGGCCTGAGTCAGCCCCATGCAGGCTTCCCAGCTATCAGTCTGGTGGTCCGTTAGCTCCTCCTTGTTCAGGTAAGCTGTCTCTATGTGTTTCTGCGCCTGGTCTTGTCCTCTCCATCTGCATCAGGGTTCTACTTCGACTCAGTGTTTATGTATGGGTGTTTGTTCCTGTTTCCATCAGGCATTAGTTGAGGGCTCCATGGATAGGAGACTTCAATACACCACTCTCAACACTAGACAGGACCAGACAGGACCACAAATCAGAAACTCAACAAAGAAACAAAAGAACTAACAGAAGTTATGTCTCAACTGGGGTTAACAGACATCTATAGAACATTTCATCCAAAGACAAAAGAATATACTTTATTCTCTGTTCCACATGGAACCTTCTCTAAAATCGAACACATACTAGGTGGCATAACAAACCTCAACAGATACAAGAGAATAGGAATAGTGCTCTGTATCTTATCAGACCACCATGCTTTAAAATTGGAATTCAACAACAACCCAAATAGCAGAAAACCTGCATGTAAGGAGTAAGATTCTTTCTGCCTGCCGCCTAGTCTTGTCCCACAGCTGCGCCAGCCCCAAATAACACATAGAGACTCTGTATATGATATAATTCTGTTGGCCAGTTTCTGATTTCTTATCGGCTAGCTCTCTGTTAATTATTAACCCATTTCTATGTATTTCCACGTGGTCTTACCAGTGAGAGGCAGCTGGTGGTTCTAGTCTCTCCAGACTCTCCATGTTGACCCCTCCTTCCTCCTTCCTATTTCCTCCTTGTCTCCTAGTCCCTCCTATCTTCCTTTCCTATTGGCCAACAGTGCTTTATTCATTAACCAGTATGAGAAACATATACAGAATGACATCTCCCATCATATCCTCTTTTCTGTCTAAATAAAAAGAAGGGTTTTAAGCTTAACATAGCAAAATATATGACACAACAGTTATCAAGTAAGAATCACAGTTAACAATATTTAGTCCATTAACATTTAGTAAGATTTGAAGAAAATATTCCATCATCTATTTTATCTTGTGAGTCTAAAGTCCTATATGTACCTTATCATTGAATCCTAACTAAGGAAAAGTATAATAACCATAACTATCTGTCTTCAACTCCTTCAAAGACCACAGAAGGATAGTATATAAACTCTAGAAATGACAGAGACATCTTGCTTTTTCAGTCAACTGAAGTTCTTCTGTAATCTTCCATCTTCAGCCCATAGGCCATAGTGTGTCTGTCAGACTCTTTAACAAAGCAGGAAACTTAAACTGTCTTTTTTTATTGGAAGCTTGTCAGTCATTTTTCTCTGTGTCCTGCAGACTGTCTGGCAGACACTTCCATGAAGCAGGAATTCTGTAGCAATGTCCATCTTGAATCAGCAGTCACTTTTCTGTGGGTCCTGCATGTCCAGTTTATACATCACAAAGTCAAACAGTCCAGACAAGAGCAGTATCTTGTCCTAATGGCTAGTCTTGCCATATTGGAAGCAAACTCTATAATGAGTTTCTTCAATGTCCATCTTCCTTTCTGACACAGGTGGTGTTGCCAGGAACAATTATGTCTCATTGCCAAGAAAAACCCTAAGCCATTTTAAATGCCATATTCTGTAGGTCTTTGAAAGTTTTGAAGAATGCCTATCTATCTCAACTACATCTCTGTGTATCTTGAAAACCTAACTAACTTAACACTAAGCTTTGACTATCATAGGTTATTATTTATAATCTGTACTACCTTATATATTGCATTTCTAAATGAGCTATATAAACACAATACCTAAACAAGAGGAGAAATATACATATCACAAAATTGACCTTAAATTGTATCAATAAATGAAAATCCATTCCAAAACAAAGTATTCATATCTATAGCATAATTTCCTTTTTTACCTTTAAAAGGATATTGGTTGTTATCATTAACCATTTATAACCAAGTCCATTTAAATGAAAACAAACCTTTATAAACAATATTTGGGAATTTAGAGCATGAGACTCTCAATCTCAGGGTCGTAGGTTCGGGCCCCACGTTGGGCGCCATTTGTAAGAAGTAAGGTTTTTTTCCGCCTGTCGCCGAGTCTTGTCCCGCCGCTGAATCTTGTCCAGCAGCTGTGCCAGCCCCAAATAACACACAGAGACTCTGTATATGATATAATTCTGTTGGCCAGTTACTGATTTCTTATCGGCTAGCTCTGGGTTAATTATTAACCCATTTCTATGTATTTCCATGGTTTTACCAGCGAGAGGCAGCTGGTGGTTCTAGTCTCTCCAGACTCTCCATGTTGGCCCCTCCTTCCTTGTCTCCTAGTCCCTCCTATCTTCCTTTCTTATTGGCCAACAGTGCTTTATTCATTAACCAGTATGAGAAACATATACAGAATGACATCTCCCATCACCTGCAAACTCATGGAAATTGAACAATGTGCAATTGCACCACACACACCTGGGTCAAAGAAGAAATAAAGAAAGAAATTAAGGACTTTCTAATATTCAACGAGAATGAGGATACAACATACCCGAACTTATGGGACATCTTGAAAGCAGTGCTACGAAGGAAGTTCATTTTACTAAGTGCCCATATGAAGAAAACAGAGGAAAGTCACATAAGAGAATTAAGAGCACAACTTAAAGCCTTAGAACAGAGAGAAGCAAACTTACCTCGTAGGAGTAGACACAAGGAAATAATCTACTTGAGGGCTGAAATCAACAAAATAGAAACCAGGAAAACAATACAAAAAAATCAATACAACAGAAATTACTAGTTTTAAATGAGTAGAAGTACTTCCTTTCACATTCCAGAAGGAGTTTTTAATCTCTAAATCCAGTTACCTCAAAAGAGTTGTGTGGTAAAGAAACACATATGGTATTATCAACATGACTTCAATTTAATATGATATATACACAAATATTTAGAGACTGGCAATTGATAAGTTCATTACACAGTCTGTGATTATTTTTAATAATATGCATTTCACACAAGTTTCCCCCCAGAAAATATTGAAATCATTAGCTTTCTGTGCACATTATCTCTGTTATACATGAAAATGTATCCTTGAAAAGTAACTGGAATTTACTCTAGGCAACATTGAATGTTTCAAATACCTATGGTTTGGGAAAATTAAGTTAATTATCTCATTTTCATATTCTTGAACAACTGGATCCATGGAGCTCTTTGTTCCATGAAGACTAAGCAAAATTACCCAGTGAGTGCTTATGAAGCTTTCACCAGTCTTTCCTTGTTGTTTGTTGTTTTGGTTTGAAGACATTTTATGTGGACTAGCCCTTGAGAGATTAAGTCAGAAAGCAGACAAAAAATCAGAACTTCAGCTCTTCTATGTACACAATCTCTTCACATACAAAGATGACTCTCAAGGAAGAAGCCAGCATTACCAATGTCTTGTATCCCTACTGAAATCAAGAACATATTTGGAAAATAATTATAGTTATTACTAACATGGCAGCAAAGTGATACACTTTTCTACAGCTAACTATTTTTCTCTAATGAGCCAAGTTGCAATTTCTTTCTTGTATGAACATGCCACTGCCCCTCTATCTCCTGAAAGGCCTTCACAGTGATTTAATATTATTCTTTTTTTTTCTTTTTTATGTTTATTTTACACATTGATCCCAGTTCTCTCTCCCCCCTCCCTCCTTTTTTCCCTCTGTCCCATCCTCTCATGCACCCCCTCCTGGCCACCTTGCCATCCCACCACTCCACCACTCCACATGTAGAGTGATGCCTTCCAGGAGGGGTCATCTAAATCTGTCAAGTCATTTGGAGTAGGGGCTAGGCATTCTCTCTTGTCTTTAGGTTAAGGGAGTATCCCTCCATGGAGGAATGTGTCTACAAGGTCCTTTTGTGCACCAGGGATACATCCTAGTTCTACTTTATCTGGTCCCTTAGACTGTCCAGGCCTTCTAGATAAGACTCAGTCCCATGCTAAATTTCTAGCTATCAGTCTGGGGTAACATTAGCTCCTCCTTGTTCAGGTCAGCTGTCTCTATGTATTTCTGTAGCCTGGTCTTGTCCTCCCTCTCTGCATCTGGATTCTAGTTTTGCTCAGTATTTAGTTGTGGTTCTCTGCTTCTGTTTCCATCAGCTACTAGATGAGGGCTCTATTAGGGTGGATAAGTTAGTCCTTGTCTCATTATCAGGGAAGGACATTTTGGGAGCCTTTCCACTGTTGCTCAAATTGTTAGTTGGGGTCAAACTAGTAGGTATTTGGACATTTCTCTAGATTCAGTTTTCTCTTCAAACCTATAATGGCCCCCTCTTTTATGATCTCTGTCTCTGTTTCTGCTTCTGTCTCTCTCTCTCTCTTCTTTTGTCTATTCCTCCCCTGACTCAGTCTTCCTAGTCCCACATGCTTTTCTCTCATACCCTTCTCTTCTAGCTCCCTCTCCTCCCCCACTCCCAATATGCTCAGGAGATCTTGTTCCTTTCCTCTTCTGTGAGGGACCTTGTATGAGCCTCTTAGATTTCTCTTTGTATCCTAGTTTCTCTAGCGGTGTGAATTACAGGCTGGTACAGATTTTCAAATATGACCTGAAGATTCTCTGGATATCTTTAGTGTATGTTGTTAAGTCCCCCTTTTCATTTTTGATTTTGTTGATTTGCATATTTTCTCTCTGCCTTTTGTTTAGTTTCCATAAGGGTTTGTCAGTCTTGTTGATTGTCTTGAAGAACCAACTCTTTGCTACATTAGTACTTTGTATTGTTTTCCTAGTTTTTACTTTGATGATTTCAGCCCTCAATTTGATTATTTCTGGGGTCTACTCCTCCCAGTTGAGTTTCCTTCTTTTTGTTCTAGAGCTTTCAGTTGTGCTATTAATTCTCTAATGTGATTATTCTCCCATTTCTTTATTAGGGCACTTGGTGATATGAACATTCCTCTTAGTACTGCTCTCAAGTGTCCCATACATTTGGGTATTTTGTTATTCAATCTCATTGGTTTCTAGGAAGTCTTTAATTTATTTATTTCTTCTTTGACTCAAGAATGGTGCAACTGTGCATTGTTCAGTTTCCATGAGTTTGTAGGATTTCTGCAAATTGTGTTGTTGAATTCTAACTTTATAGCATGATGGTCTAATAACATTCAAGGAGCCATTATAGGTTTAAAGAGAAATCTGGCAATAGGGAAATGTCTAGAGAACTACAAGGATGACTCCAGCTAACAATCTAAGCAATATTGGAGAGGACACCTTAAATTACCATCCCTGATAATGAGACTGATGACTACCTTATATGCCATCATAGAGTCTTCATCTATTAGCTGATAGAAGCAGAACCAGACACCCACAGCTAAATACTGAGAGGAACTCATGGAATCCAGTTGCAGAAGGGGAGAAGAGATGAACAAAGGGTTCAAGACCAGGCTGAAGAAACCCACATAAACTGCTGACTTGAACAAGGGGGAGCTCATAGACTCCAGTCTGACAGCTGGGAAACCAGCATAGGAACAATCCAGACTACCTGTACATGAATGTTAGTTAGGAGGACTAGACAGTCTATGGGGCCTCTGGTAATGCATCAGTATTTATTCCTAGTATATGAATGGGTTTGGGGAGCCCACTCCACATAGAGAGATATTCCCTCAGCCTAGAAGCATGGGTTAGGGCCTGGGTCCTGCTCCAAATGATATAAGAGACTTTTAAGACTCCTCATGGATGTCTGCTCCATGGGGAGCAGAAAGGGGATAGGATGGTGGTTGGTCAGGGAGAACAGAGGAGGATGCAGGGACTGGGATTGACATGTAAAACAACCTTGTTTCAAATTTAAATTAAAAAAAATCAAACAAAGATTCTTGTTTGATAGAAAACTTCATATTTAGTCTTTAGAGAAGGCCTATATTGTACTAGCATATATCTTCAATATCTGAGTAGCATTATTATACTCTATTTGGCATTGTAAAACTTTAGTATTATATTTATTTTACATGTAAAGACATTTTTTTCAAAACTGCAGCTGTAAAGTAAAATTTTATTTTATAATAAATTTTAGGTTCATAGATACAATATTTGTTTTTTACAAAAAAGTTAAAAATGCCAAATTTGAATTAGAATATAGTGTGTTTAAACTTTTTGTGTTGACTGAATTCCCCAAACCACAGCCTTAGGTAACTTCCCATGCTTCCTCCTATTAATTCCAAAGAAAATTCTGGGAGATATTTTCACATATAACAATGATAATGTGTACAGTGAGTTACAGATTTTTTAACATCTCCATAGATAGAGATTTCTGTGAATTGCTTTGAAACTTATTGTTAAAAATAATCATGGAGAGTGCTATGAACTTACTGTCAATTTCTAAATATTTATGTATATAGCCTAATATATATATATATATATATATATATATATATATATATATCACTTTTTTAAATTTGGTTCATACAACTCTACTGAGACAACTCTATGCTAGAGATTTTAAAGAGGAATGACTTGATTTTATTTGAATTCTAACACTCACAGTGTGTGTATTATTGAATAGTCAAAGCTGAAAATTACAATTGAACTTTGAGGATTCTTCTTTTTTCAATCTGGATGTGTGAATGTTTATAATCAAAAGGGACAAAATAAATGATATTTGATCCATGCATTTTCATCAAAAAACAAACACTGTATGAACATGCTAGACACAGGTTGTTCTAGTAGCTACTGTGAATGAGAACAGATGACGTTGAATGGAATTTCCAAATTACTGTTCCTAAGACTGAACTAAAAAGCCATTTTATCTTTGTCTCAGCAGAATACTCTCTCACTTATCTTTCCATAGTATATTTAAAACTGAAATAATCTATTTACATGACTATTTAGACAAATAATACTAATTTATGGCATGGTACAATGTTTGCTATATTTCTTTTCCAATATAGTAACATTCCTGAAACCAACATATTAAATGTATGTAAAGAAATTGATATTTTATCAATTATAATAATTATTCGATAACATGCTCATTCCTATCAAACTTTAAAGATTAAGTACATGTGTTTTGTGCTATATAACCCTAAGTCTGTTTTAGATATGGACTCTAATAATTTTTGTTCAGAATATGAATATATTATATTGGGTATTTTAAATTTTTTACCAGAAACTAACTAATGATTTGGCCTTTCTGTTGACCAACTAAGTATCTCCAAGTTACATTCTTGAAAATTAAAGAAAAATTAGTTAGTCGGATATTAAGCAATTTTAAGTTATATTTAAAAACAAAATGAAGTACAACCTGTTCTCCTTATGATGTTTATGTGATTCACCTCATATTAAAGCTACCAGTTGTGTCAGTAAATTTAAGTCATTATTTTCTTATAGAAAATTTGTCTGAGGATTCCCCAACATGTGTAAAATTTCAACAGCATTTTACAATCTTTTTAATATGTGGGCTGCATTATTTATTGTGTGAAGTTGGAAATAATGTTTAGTAATTTGAGACTATACTTGTTTCATTTACAAAAGAAGAAAGTTAAATTGAGTAATAAATGTAATGGTATATTAAGCACAGATAGTTAGCTGTTATCATCTTGAAGCATGTAGGCTATCATGCTCTTGGCAACATGGCTTTTTAGGATTTTTGCCCTGGTAAGAACATCTCATTAACCCAGTTCTCATTTCATTTACATAATGTTCTTGCCAAACTTGGGCTTGAAAAACCATGGCTAATGGCTCAAACCTTAGTTTTTGGCCTGTTTTTGTAAGACATTTGGGGTTTTAAATAATGGAAGAGAGTAAAAATATTTTGTCACAAATGAAATTATGTAAAATTTAGATTTAATTATTCATGAATAAAGTTTTATTCAAACACTTCTATCCTGATTTGCTTCCCAATTGTGTACTATCACTTCTTCCTATAATGGTAACCATGAGCATGGGAACTACAAAGCTTAAAACATGTGTCCTCAGGCTCTTGATAAGGACATTTTAGAAACTCCTGTGTTAATACAGTAAATTTCTTTGAATTAAAATTATTATTCTTTGTATAAATATACATCGATATAGTTAAAAATACTCAGATTCTTGAAAAATTAATGAAAATGATGTCAGTTAAGACAATTAAGATTTCATGTCAAAATGAAATACAAAAGCAACAGTGAGTTCATACACATTCTTTTTTAAAATTTAAATTAGAAACAAGCTTGTTTTACATATTAATCCCAGTTACCACATCCTCCTGTCCTCCCCTATTCTCCCTGCACACCCCAATTCCATTCGCTTTCTGCTCCCCAGGGAGGGTAAGGACTTCCATGGAGACTCTTCAAAGTCTGTCTTATCATTTGGAGCAGAGCACAGGCCCTCCCTATATGTGTCTAGGCTGAAGGAGTATCCTTGTATGTGGAATGGGCTCCCAAAGTCCATTCATATACTAGAGATAAATACTGATGCACTGCCAGAGACCTTCTAGATGTCCTGTCCTCACAACTAACACCACATTAAAGAAATCTGGGTCGGGCCTGTAGTGTTTCCCAGCTATCAGACTAGAGTACATGAGCTCCTGCTTGTTCAGGTCAGCAGTTTCTATGGCTTTCTCCATCCTGGTCTTCACCCCTTTGCTCATCAGTCCTTCTTGTATGCAACTGGATTCCAAGAATTTGGCTCAGTGTTTAGCTGTGAGTGTCTGCTTCTGCTTTCATCAGCAGAAGGCTCTAGGATAACATATAAGGTAGTCATCAAACAAATAAACATTCCTAGGTATTAAACTATATGCTTTGGAAGTTTTGTTCTGATTGGCATCAAACATCTTTGAGATATTTTGACATAACATTAAACTGAAGATATCTTACTTTGAGTAGCAAGTTATCCTGGCTGCATGAACTGCACAAATAAATCTCAATTCTATATCTGTGAATGTATATAAACATATGCTCATCCAGCATATGTAGAAATACATTTGCATATCAACATGATTCATGAAAAGTTTCTGCAAGACCAAATAAGACAAGAGAATCTGCATATAGTTTCCAGAAAGCATGACATATATTTCAAAATGAAGTTTACCATAGGAGATTCATAGTAAGAAATGAATACTAGATTCTGATGAGATAAGTTTACATATATGTACTAGGATTTTGGTTAGGAGCACTAGGAGTATTCAGGCTTGATTTATCTATTCATATTTGCTTGATCCTACTTTGGAGAAATGCAGTGCCACAGACTGACCCAGTTGGGGGTCTCCTCATGGAAGAATGAGGGCTCCAGTAATCAGGTCAGTAAAGATTCAGTGAGTGACAGACACAATGCAAAGAGATGAGGTTGGAATCTGCTGTGAGTTTACTTCAATGAGAGCATCAAATATATACACATGATTTAGGAACTAAGATTTGACCTCATGCCAGGTTATACACAGTCACATCTGATGAGTGGTTACATGTTGACAACATATCTTGAAACTAAAAGAACAGAGCAGAAAGTACCCTCCGAGTACCATTTAGTATCCAGACAGTGGTTAATAGTCTCAGACCTGAAGTCAATTTTATTTTTAGAATTTTGCTGAGTTGACTTCTATGTAAAAATGTAGAAATTTGTAAAGCTTAATATATTTATAGCCAGTCAGGCCAATTTGGCTGTTTTACAAGCCCCCTCTATCCAACTTTTGGGGGAGGTGAGCATATAATTTTTGTAATTGTCATGTTAAACTAATTTGGTCCCTTTTTGTTAATAAGTATCAAGCAGGCCTTGCTCTAGCTAATCTCTTCATAAAGTTAAGTGTGTAATATAGTTTCTCCCCATCTATATTTACCCATCTATTTTCCTGAACAGCATATACTCCTGTATATGGGATAGGAGCGATTGTAGTCTGTAACAAGTATGTTTTTCCCTCGCTGGCCTGGTCCCACTGCCACACCAACCCCAATTAACACACACAGACTTTGTATCTGATATTATGCTGTTGGCTAGTTACTTGTTTCTTATTGGCTAGCTTTGTCTTAAGTATTAACCAATTTGTATTAATCCAAGTACTTCCACGTGGTCTTACCTTATCAAAGAGAGGGGGGCCGGTGTTCTGCTATCACCAGTCTCTCCATGTTGACTCCTCCCCACTACTTCCTTGAATCTTCCTTGTCTCCTAGTCCCGCCTATCTTGCTTTCCTATTGGCCAACAGAGCTTTATTCATTAACTAATAAGAGAAAAATATTTACAGAATGACATCTCCCATCAGTAGTCCTGAGTCTCTGTGGAGTTTCCATGTTTATTCTGAGGCACCCACCGTTGTTCTCTGAATAGGTAATGCCTTCTACCATCAATCATAGTAGTAGGAATTCCTAGAGTGTTCTTCCTAGCTCCTGGTAAACTCCCTGGGTCTTTTTCCTATTATTCTCTGACCTTTTATCCTTTCAGTATCCACTATCCACCAAGATTTGGCCAGGACCTGTTATATTAATTATAGCCATAAAAAAATCAAGGAAGATAAGGTACAGAACCCAAATCCACAGAATTTGATATGTGCATTGGAGCAAAGCATAGATGCTGGATGCCAGTGACCTCAGGGAGTTTAAGTTCCATGGAACACAAGAATTGGTCTGAAAACATAGTTTTCACCATATCACACAGACTCTACTGGAGTTGGTGTAGCAATGTAGTACTGAAAAGCTTACATTTATCAAAAACAAAAATACCCTTTGTTTGTGTTTGTTTGTTTTTGTTTTTCTTACTTGATTTTTCATTCTAAAGACAATAAACATTCACATTTCAAACTCCCTGAATGCTGGCGAGATACATCAAACACTAATATTTATATTTTAAAATGAGAAAAAAATTAAATATAACAAGTTCTTAACCTAAAGTTGATGTTTTCTGTAAGAATTGGGTTTAAACTAATGTTCTTTTATTCATTTTTTTGCATTGTAAAGCAGGTTCATTATTTTTTTCTCTTTAAAACCCTCACTAATATCTGTCTATAAGAAAGTAAGGAAGAGCCAATTAAATCAAGTTACCCATCCAATTTCCTTAAGTATTAAATAATAATATTTTGAAGAAAAATGGCTGTACTTTTTTTAAGAGCATAATGCATGTACACAACTATGATTGCCTATATTTGTCCTTCTCTAAATTCCCCCATTATACTGTACTGCCTACTTAATTTTTCTTATATTCGACAACCGTCATTTGATTTCTATTTCTGTGATAAATACCATGACAAAAAGCAATTTGAGAAGGGCAGAGTGTATTTGGCATATACATCTCTATCACAGTTGTATATTGAGGGAATTCAGAGTAGAAACTAAAGCTGGAACCTTGAAACAAGTACTAAACCGGAGATAATAGCATAATATTGCTTACAATCTTGAACTCATCTAGATTTCCTAGTAGAAGTCTAGAGCCTCCAACATCAATCACTTATCAAGAAAAACAAAACAAAAACAAAAAGAAAAACAAATAAACAAACAAACAAAACCCCTAAGATTTACTGGCAGACCAGTTTGATGAATGCAGTCCCTCAATTAATGTTACATATTGCCAAATGGCTCTAGCTCATATTAAGTTTATAAAACAACAACAACAACAACAAAAACAATACAACAAAAATTAATCAGCACAATAATACACTAAATCCTCTTAGTGTTCAACAATAGTACATCGGTGTGAGGCCCTATACTGTAGCATGGGAAACCTATCATTTGCCATATCTCAATTAATGACCTCTGTCCCTCAGAAACTATCCCATCAGTTGCTCTGAGATCTTGATTATGGAAGACCTGACAACATATCACAGCTTTCTTTTCCATCTTCCAGCAATGAGTACTTAAATGTTCTATCAGATTACTAAAATGAGATCTTTGCTTCCTAGAAAATCTTGTAAGGAGTGGACATGGCAATCTGTTTTGAAAAGCTCTGCTAGGCCAAAGCTGAATCAAAACTGACCGTCCATGTATTCCTTGAAAATAATGTTTTGTTTTCTCTGTACTCTCCATGCTCTATTTCTGCTACATTGTCATTTAACATTTGTTAATATTTCTGTTTCCTAATGATTAACTCAATGCTACTCTGGGTAAAGAATAAACAAAATATGTTTGTAATGTTTCGTTTTTGAAAAATTTCATTTTTTAACTTAATAATCAGTATAAATTCACAAAAAAAATGAGGTTTTGATTAGGATAAGAAGGGAGATGAGAGTATGTTGGACAAGTTGGGGAGAAACTATAATCAAAATATATGGTATGAAAAATTTTTGATTTTCTATTAAAAATAGGAAAGAAAAACAAAGAGAGAAAAACCTAAGTAGCTTTTGGTCAAACAATTTGCCACTACAGATACTGCATAACTGCAGTACAATACAAAACAACATAATAAGCACTGGCAGAATTTGTATTGCTTACACATATTTTAATCAAGTTTCATCACCACAAGATTCCTGATGAATCAGTCCCCTAAATTTTCCAGATAACTCTGTCACTTTTCCTTAATCTCTAATATTTGACAGCAATAACGTTATTCTCCGTCTCTATGATTTTGTTTCTTTGTGGTATATTAGTGGTACTGTGGAAAAATAAGGCTCAGGGAAAACAGGTTGAATAGATATTTTTTCAGGGAGAAATAACTTACAACAGAGATGACCTCTAGCAGGTTTCCATCCCAAGATTGGCTCTGGATGCTAACCGTCTTCCATGAGGAAGCAATAGGGCTCCTGGGTCCCCAACCCCAGACCTTGTTTTCCCAAGGCATGCCCATACCTGTCCCAATGCCCAATAGGCATGGTCAGTGCAAAAGGTGCAGGCAGGGTGGATATCTCACTAAGTAGTGGAATCTATAGAATGGTTTTTTGTAGTTAACATATTTCCTTCTGTGTGATTTTTTTTTTTTTTAGTTTCATCCACTTGCCAGCATGCTTTATTTTATTTTCTCTTACAGTTGAACAGAATTTCATTTTGTCTATGTACCATATTTTGTTTTTTATGACCTCTTCTTTTTTAATAACTATTCTTGCACATATACATGCTTTCATAAATACAACCTAATGAGTTCATTTATAGTTATTCACATGTGTATGTATGTTCTATAAAGTAAGAATGACTCATTTAATAAAAAATGAAAGTGACATTAATGGAGGAAGAGCTGGATTCATGACTGTGGAAATAATTGCATTAAGGATGTGCATAAAGCAGATAAAGGAAAAGGTCTGTGTTTGCTTTGCCTTGATATTTGAAACAAGTCATTCACATGAAGTCCAGGATTACCTAAAACATGTGCCCGATGCTTCCTAGTGCCATCATTGCAGGCATATCAAGATGTTTGGAAAGCACAAATACTTTCTAATTTTTTTTTCACAAGTAGTAATTTGAGTTACACTTGAGATTTACAGGTCAATTTTGTGGTATTTTATATCTTTGAACTCTAATTAGTGATGAAATATGGGATAATGCATGTTGAGTAATATTCTCAACTCACCAAAAACCATTTTAAATAAAAGTTTAAAGTATTTGTTGGTATCAAATGTGGAACAAAATCTCATATTTTATCTTTAATATTTGCTCTTTATGAAGAAGTATGATTATAATTATTTCTGAAACACCATGAATTTTATATAGAGAGCTCCCTTTGCATAGATGCTTTAGCATAAGACTATGACTTAGAGTCATAGTGAAAAGGTATTCAGCAAGGGACCAGTTGTGAAGGTTTCAGTGTTGCTATAGTCATGTGTCTTGAGGCTCCAACACAGTTCAGAACTGCTCAGAAGACGTAATAGGGCATAGATTAGATGAAAAGTTATCCAAGTTTGTTTTGTAGAAGTTGTATGTCCATTAACCATGGTACATCAATAATAATGTCAAGTTTTAATTTATGAAATAACTTCTATTTGTTAAAACAAATGGTGGGAGCTTTTTTTCTAGAGAAAGATCTATTAATCTGAAACTTACATGTCTTCCATTTTAATCTTATTTTATTTTGCTCTTCTATTCTTTACAAGATTATAAAAAGCCTTAATTGTAGCTGAGGATTTTGCTCAACAGTTAAGAGCTATGTCTGTTCTTTTGGAGGGTTTACGTTCAATTCACATCATGCACATAGTTGCTCAAAAGTTAAATCCAACCCCCTCTTCTAGCTTTCCTGGGCACCAGGCATGAGCAGACATGTGTAGTACACACACACACACACACACACACACACACACACACACACACACACACACATCTTATATCTCAGTCCAATTTACTTATGCTTACTTTAATACAATTTCAATTTCAGTAATATTAGAATTAACATTTCCTTGTGAAGAAAAGTCTCTCAAAAGAAATCCAGATCTTATCTCTCTGATCTGTATGTAGTAACATATTCACAGAACAGTCATGGTCTGTAATTTTCCTCCACAGCAGCTTTTATTTTAACCATAAACTAATACTATACTGCAGTGTCCATAGATAGTAAGCAATGCTAGATTCTATGCACATAATAACTTGAAAGAGAAGCATTTGGCAACTACTGTGAAAATAGATTGCTTCCAGAAAAAGATCAGTTAGAAAACACTTGGTGAAGGAAGGACTGTGGTTCACAGAGAGGTCTGCTCAGTCAAGCTTGTGCATTGAGAGTATTACCAGCAGACACTACAGAGAGTGATGCATGAGAAAATAGAGCAGTCAGATAATTATTAGAAGACAGACTGGCAAAAATGATTGGGAAGTGCACAGCTGTGGTGGAGAGCCTCCCAAGGGATTGAGTGCCATATAAAAGTTAAAAACAACCCAGAGCTTAAAACGACAAGTCGTAATGCTAGAAACCAATTTTAGAAACGAAAGGAAAAGTGTTGGTGTTCAAACAGATATACCAAGTCACTAGGAGACAAAAAGAGGTGGGAGACACATTTGTAAGTTCGGTCTCTCTGTGAAGAGGTCGTAGATTTTTCTTTCTCAGCCCTATGCCCTGCAGTGCACTGGATTTAGGAGAAAAAAGAAAATGTTCTATTTGCAAACCAAAAAGAATTTAATTGAAGTGCAAAGCTCCACTTTTTGTTTATTCTTTGTAGCCTTTGAGTAGCTGCCAACTACAATATAACATTGCTTATCTGGGGGTATACAATTCTGGTAGGACTATACACCAAGTTCAGATGAGATCTATTCCAGAACTTTCTATCTACAGAATTCAATTTGCTGTATTCTGTTAGGATAGTGGAGTGGCTTATTTAGACACCTTAGTCACCTGGGTTGTCTAATAGCTTGGAATTAGCATGCTCATAAGAAGAAAGATTGCCAGACAACAGAAACATTACTAAGTGCTTTTCATGGTTAGTTTATAATTTACAATGATTTAACAAAATTTTGGTGTTTAAATACACAAAAAGGATTGAGACAAGAATTCTCAAAAATGCATTATTTTGATACAATCATATTATAATTAGCACCCCCATAAATGAGCAATTTTAAGCTAAATTTCAGTATATGATTATTGCACAGATATCTTCTGTACTCTCACTATCTACATACATTCCTTACTAATATGTCAGTACATAACAAGCAGGGGTAAGGTACAGAGCAATCACTTATAGCATCGCTTCTTTGAAATATATCTCTGAAATAATTTAAGATTCACATTTCTAGCATTCTCTCTCAACTCCCTCTCTCTTTTTCCCTCTCTCATATGAGAGAGCAAGTCAGATAAAGACAAATAGACAGAGAATAAGCACTAGATATGATATTGCCAGTTCTTTTAACCTTTATATATAAATTTTAGCTACAGTGACATTTAATTTCATTTAAAGAAGTTAGAACATAAAGTAGATGAGAAGACTGCTATGCGAACTGTGCATTTGGAAAAATAAATATTAGAACTCAACATTAGAAATTTAAGCTGCCATTACCTATCTTGAAGTAAATTGATGATGTAGGTATCCTGGTAATTATGTGCTGAAATTCTTTGAGCAGAGAATGATAAATGACAAGATGAAGACAGAATTGCAAAGTGTGATGAACAAGAGAGAATTCAAGTAGCCATAGACATTTGATAGAAAATCAGTTAACTTTCACACATTTGAGTAGGATGTTGCAATAATTACAAATTTAAAGTCCATAATGTCAATCAAGCATAAGCTTATTTATGTGGCTGAGTTAATAATATTTTAGAATCCATAAATAGTAAATAGTATTCAGCCATACTTGGCTTACCATATAAATATATAACTTTATATTTACAAAAATATACCTGTGTGTCAAAGCAGAACAATGACTTCTTTGGGTGTTCTGATCTCTGCAAGGAAGCAGACATTATGAATGCTACTGAGTATGCTTACAGGGAAAGGAATATGAAGGAATTTGTACTTGTTTTCTATTTCACCATAGAAATTTGCTGTATTTCACATACAGTAGTGAATTGTTGAATTAATTACCACATATCATATATGAGTCATCAGCACTTTCCATGAAAGCAACAGAGAAAAGGTTATGAAGAATTTATTCACTTGGTTTCTATTCCACCATAGAAAATAGCTGTGTTTCATGTACAGTTGTGAATTGTTGAACTAATCACCACATAAAATACCTAAGTCACCATCACTTCTCCATGAAAGCAGCCTTAGTATTGAACATTTTGTTTTCCACAGCACTGTTGGCTGTTTATAAAGCTTGTTAGACTGTGCATGCTTTTCCACAATAATATCTTTAAGGAGTCGTCTTTGTATGCGTTCCTTTGGAAAGAAAAGGCTCAACTAAGTCAGGCACTAGGGAAATAAATTGAGTTTCCAGTGTCCATCTTATATCTTTGTGGTCACATGTGATTTGTTTTCTAATCACTTGGAAACCTGAAAATATATGCTATTCCATTCTTGTCTGGTGTGGAGATGTGTTCAAAAAGGTAGCTGCTTGCTCCACAGAGGGCCTACAAACATAAAGATGTGTCCATGCCATATGGATAGTAAGTACATGTGTTGATCTTTTCATATAAACAACCCTTTTGGATGCAGAAGGTAAATTTTTTAAAATCTATTTCTCATATTACCTAAAATGTTAATTCAGCCCATGCCAGGAAAATAAAAGAAAGATATATTAAAATGAATTACTATAATTGCTATTCACTCTCTAATATGAATTCAATAATTCATCATGTACAGAAATGTTGCATTTCCTAATTTAAAGAAGTTATCAAATATAGTTATATGTCATTGATAAGCATGAATTGATTAACCAAGGAACAGAGTAAAGTAAATTATTTATCAACCTCATACATCATAAATTAAGCTAGCCTGGACAAATCTAAATATACACTTATGGAAAAACTCTACTCACAACCTTTTTGTTCTCCATGCTGAATAACTGCATATATTCTTATTTAAATTTTAAAATATGAAATTATTTTAGATGAACATCTGCTAAAATTATAAACATTCACATGTAGATGATATGACTAGTTAATATCTGAATATTTTGTGCATTATCCCAGTCTTTATTTTTTTCATGTTCATTTATATGTTGGTCAGTCTGTGTACTGTTTGAGTAAATGACTGAGAATAAACACAAGCAGAATAAACAGTGATTTTTCTAGTTTGTGATATTCTTTTGTTGAGCTAAACAAGTAATTCCAGTTTTAAAGAGAGGGAATATGATAGACTTCCTCTGCAGAGTCAATATATCTATGCCTCCAGCAGACATCTCTACAACATTTGACATTTTTCTCTCTTTAACACTTTTTATTTTCCTTGGCTTTAATTTTAATTATAAACCTGGATCTGTCAGACTAGAAATGGTACATGATGATTGACCAAGCTGAATGATTCATGTTGCCTAATCCATCCTCACATAATATTTCTAGCTGGCTTTGCAAAACAGATCAAAATTTAATTTCTTTGCATTGCCTTTGAATATTGACTTTGGTGTGTTCTTGGTTAAACAGAAATCTTTTCTGAGAAATGCTTTATTGTTGCAACATTTTAAACAAGTCAATTACCTTCCTGCAATACAATAATATTACAATATGCAGGCAACCATAGCTTTCATTGTACATGACACAATCAATTTTATGAAGCTATAAACATTCATATCAGTGCTATTTAGTCTGTAGTAATATAATATGGAAAGGAGATATTGGCCAAGCTGTGTTAATATGTTATCTGAAAAAGCTCAATACGTCAAGAGTTTCTTGGAAAACAGTGTTTTAAGGTTTAGGGGTTAAATAACAATCAGAAGTATTCAGGAGCATACAAAGATGCAAATAAATAAATACTTGGTCTTTATTTGTATGAGGACATAAAAGATAAACTGTTTTAAACAGGTAGGTTTCCTATTTCTTTCTACACATGTGTCAATTGTTTGGACTAATTCCCCTAAGTTATAGGTGTTCTCTACTTATGAAATTCCAATGAGAATAAAATCATCTATTGCTCTCCCTTATTTATATTATTTTTTCTGGACTTGGAGAAATATTTGACTAAAGTCTTCTCACTTGCAATAATACTGTAAGACTATGTTGTTTCTCTGCTTTAAAACTACTAATGCTTCTTGATATCTTTGCACAAAATCCTAGCATGTTAGTACATATAAAGCCCTTTAAGGTGTGATTGGTCTCTATATGTGTCTCCTAACCTGTCTCTCATTGTGAATTCTTGTTTCCTGTGGACAGTGTGCCTGTTATGTTCATCAAAGACAGGTTACTATTCCCTGTATCACTGGTTTTGCAATTGCATTCTGTTGACAAAGACTGTTCATCTGTAACTATGTGGAGCTGACTTCAATGTATCACGTGCCTATCATGCAGTGAGATAGCTCTCATGGGTAATTTTCTGATCACCCTATCTACTTCTTCTGTCTCCTCATTTGAAACTACTGTGATATCATTCTCTTCGTGACACAACATTTCTTGGATCTCGTTTTATCATGATTTCAGAAGCAAGGGAACACCAGATTGCTAAAAATGTGAATCACTGGCATTTATGACAGTACTCGTAAAGTATTTATTGTAGAATAACTGACCTAAACTTTATTACATGTAAGTTATCATTTGAATAAACCACTATCCAGGAGCTAGAGAGTAAATCCATTGGTGGTTAACAAGAATAGTCATCTGTGTACTAGGGGTACTGTGAAATAGTAGCCTTTCTTTGGTAACTTAATTATCTATTCCACATGTCCTCATCCTTAGGGTAGATGAATAAATTTGCTTATAACTCTACTAATCAATCAGTTTTAGTAAGGAGTCATACGTAGTAGCCAAAGTTACAACATGTATTGCCTTTTTTTTCTATATAATTTATATATAATTCTATATATATACAAATCTTATACAAAGATTAGTTAAATATAGGCTACATAGAGATATTTTTCCAGAAAATCAGTAATAATCATTATTTAAAAGACTTCAGCATTTACAGATTCAATTAAAATTCAAGTAATGAGATTGTTATTAGTAGCATGATAGTGCTTCAAGAAAATTCACCTGGAAAGTTTGCAGCCGTGGTTTAAATAATGTGTTTTTGCAATACATCATTAGTTTTCACAGTAAATTGACTAAAACTGTATGTAGTATCTTTGAAATTACTGCTTGTTGTCACCACTATATACAAGCACATAAACACTGTGTAGTTTATACAGTAGATCTTTTTTCTTGTTTATATTCACCAAGCTCTTTGTGCTACACACTAACAAAAGCTGTTAAAAAATGACAGTGGTGTTTTATCTTTCACTACCAAGATCTAACCAGTATGTATTGCTGAATGATGACAAACTCTTGAGTATCTTTCAGAATTTGCAATTGAAAATAGGGTGCAAATAGAAAAATTAGGAAAAACTCAGGTATGAATGGTTTGATTCCATACTTGGAGCTATGTGAATTTCATTATCTAGAAAATTTTTTCATTTTTTCCCTATTTAATGATGCTCAAATTGTGTGTGTATATATATATGTGTGTGTGTGTGTGTTTGTGTGTGTGTATGTGTGTGTATAGTTAAATTAAAAATATGATACATTGTTTCAAATTAAAAAATGTCTATTGATCTTACCCCACATTAACATCCCCCTACTTTTTCCATTCTTCTGTCTTCTTTTTTTCTCCTTCTTTTTTAGATAAATGAGGAAGTGAAAGACTCAGGGCAAAGGCTACATCTCTCATGTCAAATCTACTTATGAACTACTGAAGATACACATTGTCTCCACCTTTCCTAAATATGATAACTTTTGAAGAACTGTTTTCAACTCTTAGACCGCACAAATACCTTAGTTAAATCAATGACATGAATAGAGTCAGGAAATGTTAAGCCTCTCTATCTGGATAGCCTCAACCACAATTTTCAGACATACATCTTCCAGGATACACAAGGACAAGCCATGTGAGGCTCCTCTGGGCTAATGCTAGCACATATATTTTAAGTAAAACATCAACAGTTTAATATGATTCTACTGACAATCCGAGGACCTTTCAGATGCTTTAAACGAGTCTATCATGTCCAGATCTAAGACAACTTAAAATTTTATTTAGACAACCAAGAATAAGAATTTTTTCATCCTGTAAATTATAAGAATGTGAGTTTTTACTTGTTATTAATATGATCGTAAATAAAAGGCATCATAAATTTCTTGAATTCAGAAACATATGATATACATTTTCTCAGAGACAACTACATTTTCTCATAATATTTACAGTCCTAAGGCTTCTTCTGTCTTCTCTTGTTCATTCAGTCCTAAGCATTCAAAAATTTGATGACAGGTGGCTTAATATTTCATGGGAAAGTCCTGTCAGACTTACTAGAGTTCTAATTTACTTTGGGCAACACTGTTTTAGATGAGGAAGTTTCCAACGTATCTATCCCTATGTTATAGCATACTATCCCTGTGTTGAAGTATAGAGAACTCTCCTTCTGGATACACATCTGCATATGAATTTGTTTAAGTATTTGTGTTTTTGTAAAAAAAAAAAAAAAAAAACTGCCAAGATCAATGAACAGCACATGTAAGAAGTGCAGGGATGGCGTTTTACAGAAACTTTGGCATCTTTATGTCTCTTTTAAACATATGCTTTAAAATATTCCCTGTGATGGTTAGTCTTTCATTGTCAAATTTACACTGGATAGATACATCCCTCAGAGAAGGGACTTCATTTAAAGTGTAAAGTCCTGCTGTCTGTGAGCAATACAATTTCTTGAGCTTGGAGTTCTGGATTATGTAAATGTACTGATAGAGAATTTGAGTGCTAGCATGAATGTATTTGGTCATACTGTCTTCTGACCAAAACCACAATGTGAGATATCCCCTGACACCACCCCCTCCCACACACACACACACCAGGTTCCTACTCTTGTGATTCTTATGCAATTATATATGGTAACTTGGATCTTTGATCTAGATAAACCTTTATATTTCAGGTTGTTTTGTCAGAATGTTTTATCACAGTAACAGGAAGACACACTAAGACATCCACGTTAACGTATGTGAGACACTAAGATTCCATTAATATTCTCTGAACAATGGCATATTTTGGAGGGAAATTTAGTCAGAGGTCACTTAATCACCCACTTTATCCTGTTGTCTGACAGGCCACTACAAGTATTATAAAGTTCATATAATATATTGAGAAGACATTCTCAAAGGATACTCTCAAGACCATTTACTCTCAGTTTATTCTTATTAGGGCACATTAGGATGGTTTGTCTTTGACTCAGAATAGGCCAGAATGAAACTACTGGCTTGATCACAGGGAGATGTGAACTAGAGGGGAGTTAAAAATATTCAGTAATGACAGAGTAAGGGGAGAGTAAAATATCAAGTGCCAGTAGCACAACTTTACAAACATGTGACTACTTGTAGAATAGGTAAATATTTGAGTAGACTTAATTGATCATCTGAGTTCTTCACCAAGGCACAGAAATAAAGGTAGAAGAAATATTACATGTTACCTTTAAATATGATGCTGTAATAACATACAGTCAATAAAATTGTATAGTGATATTGAACATACACTTTTTAAGAGGTTTGGAAACATTGTATGACAGTTAAATATTCACAAAATAGCTTACCCGAACACAGTAGAAAACTCATTCCATATAAAAGAGATTTATTATAGTTTCCCAGTAAAAAGAATTCCATTTTCTATAACAAAGAATTTATTGTAAATCCATTACATTTTCAGACCTTTTATGGGTGCAATTAGAAACACCTTATTTTATTTGATATGCACTAATAAGTATCTGACATGCAAGCTTCCCGCAATATTTGTTGACATTTTTACCAAATTGAATCTTACCCAATTCCACATTTTTGTGGAATTTTCCCTTTATAATTTACAGTTTTAATGTTATAAGATTTATATCAATGTAATAAACTTACAATGAAGGCAAATATATAAACTGATACAAACTTTGCTCCTGATTAGTTCTTCAATTTTAGATATAGTTAACATGTTTTTCTACTTTCTCACTGGAAGATTAAAATCAATGCCTTCTTCTGTATATTGTGTACATAGTAATTTAGAAGGGAACTAAATAGAATGAGGGTAATAATAGAGGGGGGCATACATTATATATGACTATATATGCATATACATATTATATATACACACCACACACACACACACACACACATCACTGGTATTTCTCACAAAACTTGAAGGTAAGATGATGTTGGTAAAGATACTATACTTTGAACACATGACTTGGGAGAACTGTACTGTCACTGAGTTGGAAGACTCCTACCTGAAGACTAGCTCTCATAACATCCAAAGTGTCATGTAAGTTTCCAAAGAAAAAAGGAAATCAATTGTCATATACATTTATGATGTCTGCAAACCTCAGTAATGGCCAGCATGATAAGATACATTCAAGGCTTCAATAGTAATACTGCTATATCAGCGGCAATCAACAACTGCCTAACTAGAATTAAGGCCCACATAGTAGGAGCAATTGCAAACCTGGTAGTGTACAACTAGTTAAATACTCATGGCTAGAGAGGTCATGGGTACTAGAGGATATCAAACTACTGTCACCTTCTCAAATAAGTATGATTTCTAAATGCATTCAAATTTTCTATTTTTATACCTAGAGTAATTGTAACTGTCAGACTTCATCATATATATGTGTGTGTGTATGTTTGTGTGTGTGTATGTATGTGTGTGTTTGTGTGTGTGTGTGCATGTGGTGTGTATGTGTGTATGTATGTGTGTGTTTGTGTGTGTGTGTGTGAGGCTATGAATTTAAGAGGGAGATGGAACACAGGCAGGATTGGAGAAGGAAGAGGAATCAATGGAAAGCATATAAATAATCATGCAGAAAATGCTCAAAACAAATTTAAAATGACATCTTTTCCTTATTAGTAAAGTAACAACAATGTTTTCATTTCTGGCATTTTCATTATTTGTATAGAGAAATTTAGAAGAGAAAGCTAAAGAAAACACACACACACACACACACACACACAGACAGACAAACTACTGCCTTTTTTGCAAGACCACTAGGAGACAAATACCTTGGTATTTTTAGACTAAGATGCATCCATCTTCACAGGCAGTGTAGAGACAATTGATTATTTCTGTCCTAGAGAAAAGCAACTGGGTTCTCTCAAAAATTAATGACTGAGAAAATAAAACTAATCAACAACAATAATAAAAACCCTCCCAGTTTTGTTGCTGTTCTATGAGCCAATGCAGTCACTTATCGACATGACATTTAAAACATCTTCATATGATTGTACTGGCAATTAACTACAGATTTCCAGCAGCTGCAGTTACATTTCATGCTGTTTTGTGTGGCTGCTTCCAAGAGATGTGTCAGCGGCTGGAGAGCTGGCTCAGGAGTAAAGAGCACTGGCTGCTCTTCCAGAGGTCCCGAGTTTAATCCCCAGCAACCATATGGTAAATCACAACCATCTGTAATGAAATCAGGTGCCCTCTTCTGGCCTGCAGGTTTACATGCAGGCAGAACACTGTATACGTAATAAATAAATAAATAAATAAATCTTTTTTTTTTCCATTCTTCAGATGAGGGGCATCTAGGTTACTTCCAGCTTCTTGCTATTACAAATAATGCTGTTATGAACATAGTTGAACAGATGTCCTTGTTGCATGGATGTAGATCATTTAGGTATATGCCTAAGATTGGAATTGCCAGGTCTTAAGGTAGACTGATTCCCAGTTTCCTCAGGAACCACCATACTGATCTCCAAAATGGCGGTACAAGTTTGCACTCCCACCAGCAGTGGAGGAGTGTTCCCTTTTCTCCACATCCTCTCCAGCAATAGCTGTCATTGGTGTCTCTAATTTTAGCCATTAAGACAGGAATAAGATGTTATCTCAGAGTTATTTTGATTTGCATTTCTCTGATGGCTAAGGATGTTGAGCACTTTCTTAAGTGTCTTTCACCCATTTTGGATTCCTCTATTGAAAATTCTCTCTTCAGTTCTATAAACCCCAGATTTTATAGGGTTATTTGATATTTTGTTTACTAGTTTTTGTGAGTTCTTTGTATATTTTGGAGATCAGATGTAGGGTTGGTGAAGATCTTTTCCCAGTCTTTAGGCTTCATTTGGTCTTGTAAACTGTGTCTTTTGCCTTACATAAGCTTCTCAGTTTGAGGAGGTCCCATTTATTAATTCTCGATCTCAGTGTCTGTGCTACTGTCATTATGCTCAGGAAGCAGTCTCCTGTACCAATTTGTTCAAGGGTACCTTCTGCTTTCTCTTCTAAGAGGTTCAGTGTGGATGGATTTATGTTGAGGTCTTTGATTCATTTGATTTTGTGCATGGCAATAGACATGGGCCTATCTGCAGTCTTCTACACACCATCATCCAGTTGTGCCAGCACCATTTGTTTAAAATGCTTTCCTCCTTCCATTGTATACTTTCAGCTGTTTTGTCAAAAATCAGGTGTGTGGGTTAATATCAGGATTTTTTAATCGATTCCATTGTTCTACCTGTCTATTTTTGCTCCAATACCAAGCTTTTTTCATGACCATAGCTCTATAGTAGAGCTTGAAGTCAGGGATGGTGATGCCTCTTGAATATCTGGGAAAACAGGATTGGACCAACTCAGAATTCCTGAGTATGGGTCTCAGTTAGGAGACCTGGGCAGTATAAGGGACCTCTGACAATGGAACCAGGATGTATCCCTGGTACACAAAAGGACTTTGGGAGCATATTCCCCATGGAGGGATACTCCCTTATCCTAGAGGTAGGAGAGAGAGGCTAGTCCCTACTCCAAATGACTTGACAGATTTTGATGATCCCTCCTGGAGCGGATCAACCTCCCTGTGGAGTGGGGGTCATGGGATTGGAGGGGCTGGGGGTCATGGGAGGGAGGGAGAGGGAACTGGGATCAATATGTAAAATATGAAAAAATAATAAATATACATACATATATATATAAATAAATAAAAATAAAATCATCTTGAAAAATATTTTTAAGAGCTGTTTCAACACACACTAAGAATATTGTAACCTTGCAAAACTGTTCACCAGCCCCTCCTCCCATTTTTTTAATGTATTAAAAGGAAGGAGACATAGAGAGTAGTGAGAAGTGAGGATTGTGATGATTTATTCTTACAGTAACCATTTGCCACAGACTAACACTTTTTCTGGTATTTTGAAAAAATACTCCTCCAAAGTTTGTGTTGGTGAGGTGTACATGAAAATAAGAGCATCTAAGTGGAGAGCAAGTGGAAAGAAGATTAAGATTAGCTCTCAAGTCTTATTTGCTCTATGTTACAAGAGCAATGTGGTTTGGGAAACTGAGCAAAATAAAATTGTTCTACTCTTCTCTTTTCAAGGTGTGATCTCAGAATAGTGAACAAAATCAACTTGGGTATAGCAATGAACATCGGGCCTGAATACTGGAAAGCAAATTAATTATAAACAGAATTGAACTAGTTGCAGGTGGATTCAAATGAAAAGTTTTATATGTTTCAAGATGACAGAAAAGTAATGGCAAAAGTACAGCAATAAAGGAACCACGACTTAGAACAGAAAAATTTGAGCAGTATTGTGAATGAAAGGAAATTTTGAGATGTCAGGTCAGGAGGGAACAGGAACAAGACATTCATACTCTGTTACAGTGAAAAGGGTCTCATAGACTATAATGAAGATAGTTTAGGACACGGCTAGAAGAAAACCATGGAGATACAATGGACAAGCTGAGCTAGTATCACCACCCTAATAATAATACTAAGTGTTGCTTAAGTGATAATTAGCGTTTGTTGGCCTGTAGTTTAGAAATTGCTCTGTGGAGGTCTCTGAAAACAGCAAAGTAGGCAGTGGAATAGTCTGCATGAGGCAAGAAGGAATTCCAGTTCAGTATAACTCAGCAGCCCATGATAGTTCAAACTACAAGAGTTTGATACCAGGCATTTTATTTTAGGTATATTTCAACACAGTATTATTTATTTAAAAAAATCTGTTATAACCCAATCTCATGAACATAAGTCATATTTGCATAGAAACCCTTTTCAAAGTATATGCCTCTTATTTCATGAAGATGGGTTCTATAGATAGACTACATTATTATCTTAAGGGCCTAGAGGAAGATCTGGTGTGGTCTCCAACATACAGATAGTGTATAAATCCCCTTGCCTGTTATCACATCTGTTCCTACTTGTGGAAGTTTAGTGGAGCCATGTGTGGTTATGATCAAAGGATGCCTGGCTATTAACCACCTCAATTTCCAGCCTTCTAGGTGAAACATTGGTTGGTTATACATTGCTTCCTTTGAAGAAGCAATCTAGCATATCTAACATTGCCTTTTTCCTTAGTGCTTTATCTGTACACATATGAATACTGTGTTCCCAAAACTGCTCTAAATATATGCTATAGAGTCAACACAACCCAACAAGAACTAGAAAACTGAAAGCCTTACTTTCTAATGATTTTTATCATACTTGTTCATCTTAACCACTCTGAAGTAAAGAAAACATTTCATATAATACTAAAGAAGTCAAACATTGACTAAATATGGTTTCCTTGGAATTCAGAACAGCTAAAAACCCTTTGAAACCAACCAATTTGTCTACTTCTGACATACAAAATACTAGTATCATGCTGTCTCAATTAATGTAAAAAGGTGTGGGAATTATATAATTAACTTTATCATGATGTATAAAGATTAAATGTCCATGAAGAGTAGCAAAATCAATAAAACAAATAACCAAACCCAATGTGAAACTTCAATTTCAGATAAAATATATAGATAACATTTTATATTTGATATAAAATGTATTCATACTGAAAACTATATGTTGTTCATTAAAATTCAAAATTAGTTGGAGTCTTTCAAACTTAGCTGTGAAATCTACAAATATATGGGAAAATGTGCTAAACCAATTTAGCATTTTCTCAACAAAAAGGGAAGAAACTTCATGTGGATAGACAGGTTTCTTGCCTTTGTACTGTGTAGCCTAGGTTAGTGGAGTTGAATTTTAAGCACACATATACATATGCTCTGAGAAATGCTATAAGTGAAAGTTTAAGCACTTAAAAGCTGCTTCCTCCTTTGAGAGTCTTAAAAAATAAATTTGTGGTTAAAATAATTATGATTAACAGACAAATAATTACTGCTGCCTGGTAAGAATGGTGATCACAAAATATTCTGTTGCCATTGAGACTCTGCCACATACTTGACTGACAGTTAAAGAAACAAAGACACTGTCTCCTTAAAATTTCAAGATACACTCTATTTCATTAGCTGCTAAAGTGTTGTCTTAGATATATTAGAACCCTTTTCAGTTTTCTGTTAGTCATAGCTGAAGTAACTAAGTTTCTGTTCTATTCTGGTTCATTTCTTTCTTCTACATACCTATGTGATTGGGGCATCAGTGTCTCCTGTCCATGCTGAATAATCACCTCGCATGGATTAGCATGTCAGGTGTTGGCAGACTTCTCTAGCCTTAAGTGATGCTACTTCAGGCTTTATAACTTCATAGGAGATCTTTACTTATGATAATATTTTTGGTCCTATAACAGAAGCCAGTCTGGATGCAAATTCTCAGGCTAATAATCTGCTGGTACATTTTTATATCAGAGAACGTAAGGGGTGGTATAAAACTACATTTCATCATGAGACTCTCATCCCAAGAAATAAGAGAATGATGCCTTTCCCCAATTAACACTCTTCCCCCCTTAAAATGCTCTTCAAATTCATTGTCTTATTTACAATCACACACATTATCCCTCTCTCCAAGAAGTGTTCAAGATACCACTGAAAGTTTATATTCATAGAAAAGTGTCTTGGAATATTAGTTACTCTTGAGGAGGATCTGGGTTCAGGTCTCAATATATACATGGTAGGTAGGTCACAACAGTCTATAATTCCAAGCTGGGTGAACCAGGGACATCAGGCTATTGGGCACATATGCAGTGTTTGCATAGACATGTGTATGTACTCACACACATAAAATGCATATTAAAAGTGTGTTGATAATGTTTACTCAGAGAAAGCTAACACCTAAGTTGAGCTCTAGTGGACTCTAATGGACTCCTGAGCATTGTCAAAATCATCACATGCATGACAGAGATAGAAAGAGAATAGTTGATAAATTGGCTACACAGTTGCTAAGTATAAACAGCAATTTGATCTTTCTATAGGCACTGATGAATTTTTGACTAGATGTATTATTTATTATATTATGTGTCCATGCATATGTTCATATATATCATATATGTTCACATGTATATGTCCATATATATTATATTCTTGTGGGAAGATAACAATGGGATTCATAGCATTTATTTACTGTGTACAGCTTTAAATTAAAAGGTGACAATATATATTGACATGTTTGAATACACAATATTGTAGAGTATATTAGGTTCATGAAATCTATAAAAATAGAATAACATACGTGCTTCTAACTTGTTCTTTGGAAGTCCCAGACTGGACTCAAAAGACCTGACATTACACTGAAAACTTCATGTTCCATGTAACTGATAGTCTCTGACCAGATGAGTGATCAATCTTCTTGTGGTTTCCTTTGAAAACAGTTACAAGTCCCTGGTTTAAATGTACAGTCTGTTCAGAGACAACACAATAGGTATTCAAACAGCATGTTCTAGTTTTAGAAAGAGTGGATGAATCATGAGAACCTAATGGACCTCAGGTGGCTGTTTCATAGTCTTTATTTGGTAGAACAAATAACTCTTTTTCCTGAGTATATCAAAAATCCTTTGCTTTCCTGAGTAGCAACAGAAAAACATAAAACTACATGACTAATTAGAGCTCCTGCCTTGTTCATTTTTATATTTGTAGTCATATGCTCAAAATGGACAGATAATTTTTAAAATGTTTGTAATTTACTACCAGTTCATTCTTATTTTGATATAGTGTGCTTAAATGGCATCATTTATTTTTGAATTTTTCTTAATTTTTTAATGGATTATAAGATATATTCAGCACTTATAATGTTAATATTTATTATTTTCTTTTTGGAGAGAAAGCCTTATTCAAAGTGGTTTTTGCATTAACTCATCCACTCATTGCAACCTTTGGCAATAACTTTCTCTATCAGTATATGCAGATGAAATTTAAGGCAGAATTAGAAAGGAAAACCAGAAACAAGGACACAAGATTTGGTTTCAAGCTGCCTAATTTATGCTGGTAATCCAAATTCACAATGACTTCATTTTGAGTTTAGAAAAAGAAACAGTAACCAATGCTAAATATTCATATTCATGTTCTAGATCCCCAGACAGTGCTGAAATGTGCTAATCTCATTTGGAATTGTACTTATATCATAATCATTTATCTTTCATGCCTCAAATACTTGTAGATTCTGAGAAAATTTGCAGCACTAACATATACTTTTAATAACCACTTTAGCTGTGATTTCTACATGACCTTTTGTGTGAGCTGTTGAGTTTGTGTTAAGAGATGGAAATAGGAGTGGTTGGGGAAGATATCAGAGACTCATGACATATAGGACAGAGGAGATTGCTGAAGCCTGAACAAAATCCTGATCCCTGGCATATCTGACAGTCATTTGGATCTCTGGCTATGTCATTAGTTCACTAGTGACAAGAGGTTCTCTGGCGGAATGGAAACAGATGTCAACTGCTCAAGTGGTGTTGCTCACAGATAAGGGGAAAGCAGTTTCAGACTGCAAAAAGGCAGTTAACAGAAAATAAAAGGTTCTGCCAAACTGGAATTTTGAGACAATTATTCATGGGTCCAATCCTGGTCCTTGCCTTTGTAATTTCCTACCTTACCATTCAATACCATGTTGACATGATTTACCATTTTATACACACATACTTGAACCCCTGGCTTCTATGGATCACATTCACCTTCTAATATTTATCTCCAGCCCTTCTGTGAATGCTGTATGCTTACTGCAACAGGCATGATGAAAAGGAAAAAGAATCTAGAATGCCCTTATAATTTCTCTGTGGATATAAACAAGTTAGAGAGGTGGTTCTCACCGCTGTGTATACAATAGGTGTCTTCAAATAGCAGGTGACAGTATCCCACCTTGGATTTTGCTTCTGTTCTGAAGGTCTGGGACAGGGATTGAAAAACTGTGCTCCAATTCAGTTCTGTGATGATGCTTGGTGCCCTTAGAATCATATTTTGGGAATGAATTTATAGTATATGGGACATGGCTGCTACGTTTCTGTACTTACTCAGTGAAAATACTGCGATGGGTAGCATATATGACTCTTTCCTTGAACCTCTTGTGCATTAAAACTGCCTTGTGTCTGTGCCCATTGCCTTGCATCTGAGTTGGCTTCTTCTGAGGATTACTCTTTGAAGGGAATCTGGCCACAGTAGACCTAGGCTTCTATTTATAAAGATTATTTATATTACTGTTTACTTTGTGTGAAGCAAAATGTTTCTGTCTAAATATGTGTTCTTTCATAGGAAACACCAAGGTTGATTTTATCATACAAACTGAAGTTATACGTTGATTGTTAACCAAATCCCGAGGTTGAAGTTATTAAACAGTCAAGGAGGCTCATTTAAAAGGAACAGAGTTCCCAAGAAAGAAGTCATAACCAATGTTAGAAGGAACACATGATGATGAGATTCCAAGAAGTCCAGACTCTATGTTTTCCTCATCTCAGCGAAACTTTTAATGATAAATTTCCTTGAGGAAAAGAAATAAAGACAATGAAGTGCCCCTACAAGTCACCACGTACCCTTCTGTTTTATTTGGTTAAAGTCAGGGAGTTACACTCATTTATTGTATAGTTTATTAAAGTAGACTGTCTCTACTGAAATGGAATAATCTGAGTTATAACTATCTACAACTAAAATCTATTTCTAAATCTAGAATAGCTTATTTTTTATGGAATCAGTTTCAAAATATGGGTTAAAATTAAATGTCAGTGCACTAAAGAACTTGCCAAATTTCTTCAATTTACATCTCTAAATGGTTAATATTTATTTTTGGATATAATAATTTAATTGATGCTAAATAAATAAATAGACAGATGATAAAAGCAAGAAACCCACAAACACAGGACTGAAGAAGGTGTTAATCTGAAAAGAATTCAAAAGTCTTTCAGTCTTTCACACTTTAGTCATGGCAACTAGGAAACAATGTTACAAATAAGGATTAAAATGTCTTCAATTTACTTCTCATTTATACTCTAGCTTCTTCAGTTTTAAAAGTTTAGAAAAGTAAAAGGAAGCAGCAATCAAATCCTGTGCATCATACATATAATTATTATATTTAAAAATAAGAACAAAAGAGAAGAATGCCTGGCTGTTGGTACTGTTAGTGTGAGAGTTTGAAGGCCTGCTGTGTATTATAAACTGGGATGCCAAAGGGCTTTGTGAGTAGTCATGCCTAAGAATATAAAAGTACCTCTCCCTGTACATCCCACCACACTTTAGGTTCAGGATGGAATTTACTTATTTATTTATTTAATTTTAGTTCATTTATTTATCTGCTCAAAGCTGATCATGTACCTATAGCAGGAGTAGTCACAGGAGGGAGAAGCATAGTTAAGCATGAATGTTGTCCTGGAAGATTAGCAGAGTAAGTGCACCTCTTTTCCTACTACTTAGGCAAAAAACAGAAAATTGCCATCCCTTGGGTGATCAGATAAAAGGACAAAGAAATCCTGTCAAGAACTTGGTGACCTGACTCTTCTTTATGAAGCATGTAGGCAGTGGAGAAAGAAAGGATGAAAGAGAGGAGAGAAGAAAGGTTTACAAATCCTGCATGATTATTACAAACAGTACCCTTTAAGGCAGGACTATCATATAAAACTGAAGATTTTTGCAGTCATTTGGCTTCTTGAGAACAATCTGTCCCCTTTATGATAAAGGACAGCATGGTTTCTATAAATGCAAAGCACAGTTTAATTCACCCTCTGGTTCTCTAGAACGCTATTGCCATGGATGCAAGATCAGGAGAGAGATCCAGTATGCATTCAAATCCAATACTTCAGCTTTAGTAAAACCAGCTGAAAATATAGGCAAAATAAATAGCCATTTCAACACTGCATTAAATAAAGTCAAGCTCCTTTTCTTTATTGGAAGTTATTGCAACAACTTTAGTGTGGGACCTTTAGTTTGATGAGAAAGCGATTTTCACCCTATCCTTTCTATGGCAGGCAGATGCAGCTGCCTTCCTTCCAATGTTCCTGAACTCACTGGAATTTGGCCCCACAGATCAATTTGCCGTATTCCTATTTAGTAATTATGATGTTGCTAAGGTCTCTTATCCTTCTAAACCAAAACAGTTATGAATGAAACACTTGTCCTCATACTAGTGCATTGGCTTCTTATCCGGTTTCTACACTGACCTCATTGTTGTCTCCTGAAATAGCAGCTGCATGGTGCAAGTGACCTAAATGAATAAATGAATAAATAATAAATAAATAAATAAGTAACAGCCTTCCTGCAAAATTGAGGTAAGGAATGTTTTTAGGTTTCAGGATGAGATCTGTGCTTGTTGCATACTTTTGTCTGATTGTTTGCTTTTGTCCTTGAAAAGGACTTCTCAGTAAGGAAATCATCTGAAGTAGGAAGACTAAAGAGACCAGGTTACAAAAACCCACAGAGACAGCAGACCTGAACATAGGGGAGCTAATGGACCCCCGGAATGATAGCTAGGAATCCAGCATTGAACCAGTCTGACTCCCTGAACACAGGTCTCAGTTAGAAGGACTGGGCAGTCTAAGGGACCTCTGACAGTGAAACCAGGGTGTATCCCTTATGCACAAAGGACTTTGGGAGCACATTTCCTGTGGAGGGATACTCCCTTAGCCTATAGGCAGGAGGGAGGACTAATCTTTACTTCAAATGACTTGACAGATTTAGATGACCCCTCCTGGAAGGCATCCTGTGGAGTGGGGTGGGGTGGGACATGGTGGTTCGGGGACATGGGAGGGAGGAAGAGAGAAAGGGAGAGGGAACTGGGATTGATATGTAAAATAAAAATATAAAATTAATAATAAATTAAAAAAAGAGTCCACTGCCACTGCCCTCAGTCCCTAATGTTAATCTTGCTACTATTTTTTTCAAAGTTAATTAAACAATTACACTATCACTCCCTCCCCACCAACTCCTTTCCAGATTCATGGCCTCCGTATCTTTAATAATTGTCTTTGCAATTACATATAAATGAGTACTTAAATATAACCTGCTTAGTAAATTCATTGTTGGAAAAATGTATGTGTTTCTAGGGGATAACCACTTGTTATTGGATAACCAATTTGGGGTCTTATTCCTGGGCAAAATTGACTCTTCCTCTCTCAGCAGTTGATAATTATCTATAACTCTTTATTTAGAGGTGGAACACTGAGATTTTTCCATCTACACTGAGATATCTACTGTTCTTAATTTGTTCAAGTATTTAGACACTCATTGTTGAGATTCTGTGGGTGTAATATTCTTGTTATACCTAGAACACATTATCTCATAGTCAATTTCCTGGTCTGCTGGCTCTTAGAATCATTCTGCCCCAAGATGTACATAGAACCTTAGGTGCAGGAGTTATGTTATAGATACACCTCTGGGAGCTGGACTCCCCAAAGTTAGTTGTTTCACTATTTTGAGTAGCTTCAGATTTCTATAATAACATCCTGTGGCTAGAAAGACAAGCTTCTTTGCTGATGGATAAAAGCTACACTTACCTGTTATTGTTGTAGGTAAATCTTAGGGCCAAAGAGAAAGTACAAAAGCAAGGGATCATTTTCTTAAGGTTCAGACTTTCATTAATCACTATAGCACAAACACCCCTTGCAGGTCTAGTATATAAACATAATAATGTTGGACTTTCAATTGACTTATATTTTATTTTTGCAAATGCCTTCCAAGATTTTCCATCATGGTGGAAGTGTGTATGTATTTACATGCTAGTAAATTTCTCATGATTTCACATCTTCAGTAAGTAGAAATGAAATGATTGGATTCTTCCATCTTCCAGAATTGCAAATATTATGTGCAGCAGTGGCTCTTACAACTGAAGACATTTGCATTGAGAACTCAATAATCACCATAAAAATGTGCTTTAGGTCAGAAGTAGAAGAGCCTTACCTAGGAACTAGATCCAGCAATGTGTTACTATATTGACTGGTGCCACAAAAATGACTAACGGTTTCATGTTTGTTTGTTATCATGTCAAACATTGAAAAAGGGAAATCAGCAAACATGAGATACATATTTTAAAGCAATAGCCAATATCAGTTAAACTTATGTGAATCATCAGCTTACTTGCACATTGAAAATGCATCATGCCAGCTAATACAAATGAAGTAATCTTGACAGTGCTGTTGTCTTTTTAATTGTTCTCATTGTTAAGTGTATTTTAAAACATAAACCCATGAAAAGCTCATTGCTCCACACAGAAAGAATTAAGAGAGCTCTTTTCATTTATTCTCACAGTCTGGTTTTCAGTAGAATTTCTTATAAGCACATGCATGAAAGGATGGTCCTGATTCAGTATTTAATCAATGTCTAGTGTTCAATCTCTGTCTCTCTGCTTTATTATGTTAGTGTGTTGCTCTTATGATGGAAAGATTAGCTTTTAGGACAGAAAAATATTAAAATAGTATGGAAGAAAAATAAAACTTCCTTATTTAAAAACAAAGCACAAATTTCTTCATTGCTTCTAATTTATGCACTGTGAATATATATCTATCTGTAGCTATCTACATGTAGATAGATATTTTGTGTGTGTGTGTATGTATGTTTGTGTGTGTGTGTGAAAATGTGTGTTTGTATGTGCACTAGTGCAATTGTATGTGTGTATGAACTCATACAAGTAGAAGCCAAATTGAGGAGATGAATGCAAGATAGTTAAACTTGGGAGGTTATTTAATCTTTTATTTGTTGTTTGAGACAGTGCTTTTCCATGCCTGATTTTACTGATTTGGATAGGTTGGCTTCCCTGTGAGCCTGAGGGATAGACCTGATTCCATCTCCCTAGAGCTTAGATAATAAGAACAGGCTGGCACACCCATATTCTCCCTCATGTGTTCTGAAAATTGAACTCTGGTCCCAGCAACAGCACAATTCTCTTCCCAGCACAAGATTCCCTCACTTTAATTATATGCAGCAACACTGAAACTTAGAGAATACTCCAAATGAGATTATTATAGGTGAAAACTTATTTTGAAATTTTCTATGAGAAATAAAGTGGGCTAATTTTAGAGAAATTTGAAGCACTGAGAGTTAATTAAGAACAGCTGTGTTTATGATTTATTAGCCACTTCTCTCACCACCTTTCTGACATCACATCAGGATTTATGAGGGAAAATCCCTAACTTACCAATGTGGGTCATTAGCACAAGTACACGCTGCTCTGCTTTGTGACCCACTGTCTACAGTCTCTTCCAGCCAAGGCTTTAATATAGACACTTTACCTCCAGTACTGGTGATTCAAAGATCATGGTGCTTTTAAGATGAACTTGGTGGAGTCATAGCCATACATACATTTTCTTGGTCCTTATTTGGCACACTCTTCATATCATAGAACATGTGATCTTTTTCATTTGCCTTCTAGTTTCTTGCAATAATACATCAAATGAGCTTAGTATGAATATGTTGATCTTCAATTAGAATTTCCACAATATTATAGTTTTTCCAAAATAAAGTATTGATTCCTGTTTTTTTTTTTTTTTTTTTTTTTAAATTATGTGATTCCAAATTCTTTTAACTAAGTTTTTCATTACTGAAACAGTACCACATACACACACACACACACACACATTAGAATAGTATTTCCTGTGGTTCTTTGAAATCATTCCATATGACTCATCCTGCAGGAGCAAAATTTAGAGAAGTTAGTCTTGAACTTGTTTTGAAACAAATGTACTACTATGAAGGTACTTTTTTCTCATTTTGAATTTTTTTATAATTTATATTTTTAAGTTTTATCTTACATTCAAACTACTGTTCTTCCTCCCAGCCATCTTCCTGACCCCCTTTACATTTTTCAGTGCCCCATCCTGTCCACTTTTAAAGGTTAAGGGTTTCCATGAGAAGGTGACAAAGTCAGGTACATTATGTTGGGGCAAGGCCAACCCCATCTCCCATGTATTAAGGCTGAGCGTATCTCAATATAGTGAATGAGCTCCAACAAGGTAGCTCATGTACCAGGATAGATCCTTGTCCTACTTCCAGGAGTCCCTCAGGTAGTCCAAATTTCCCAACTCTCTCCCCCCATATGGAGACCCTAGTTCAGTCCCATGGATTCTGTACAGTTGTTAGTCTAGATTTCATGAATTTCCATGAATGTGGTTCAGCTGTCTCTTTATATTTCTCCATCATGATCTTGACCTCCCTTGCTCATATATTCCCTTCTGCTTGTCTTCAAAATTAGATGAAATTTCCTGGGTAAACTGAGGGTAGGAAATAGTATGATGGAGGGGATGCAGAAGAAAACATGAGGAAATGGGATGGTTGAGGGAGGTGGAACAGAGCAAAAGAGAAATGAAAGAGATATCTTAATAGAAAGACACTATGTGGTTAGGGAGAAACTTGGTACTATAGTAATTACCAAGAATCCACAAGGATGATCCCAATTAAGACTCCTAGCAATACTGGAGAGGATGCTCAAACTGGCCTACCCTTATAATAAGATTAGTGAAAACCCCAACTATCATCATAGAGGCTCTAATAATTGATGGGACCAGATGCAGCGATCCACAACTAAGCACCAGGCCAAGCTCCAGGAATCATTTTAACATCTTAATAAGCAACTCTAACAGCATTAAACTCAATTTACAATCTCAAATGAAGGATTTACTGTAATCTGCATCCTTAATCTGATAAAGTATTTGGTAGAGATATTCATATATAATCAGTGATTACCTCAGGTCAGACACTTGCTCTTTGAAGATTCACAAGACATGGTAAAAGGAAAGAGTGATAGCTCAACTGTAGTTTTACCTTGTAAGAACACCATTAAAACTGGAACCAATAAGGAGGACATCAAGATCTTGAGATCTTTTCTGAACATCCTTTTGGATGACCACACATGTGTTTATAAGTATGTATGCTAGGTGTATGTTAATGTATTTATACTCACGTGTGTGTGTGTGCTGGTAGGGAACACAGCCAAGTGGGCATAATTATTTCTAAAAAGTTCTTAAGAGAAAGATCAAGGAAAAAATAAAGACAAAACATTTACTTTCTGATTTTTTTTGCTGCCTTAAATAATAACGAATACAATATTATAAACAAAACACAAAGAGGTAGGTATGTTTATGATTTATCTATATAAAGATAGAGGGAGTAGAAAACTTGACTGATGCTTAGAAAATTATACTGTTTAATTAATTTTCTACTTTCATTCTGCTGTGGTTTTTCATACAGATTAACAAAATTGACCACATATGATTCACCCTTTTAGTCTTCCATTTTAATTAAAATGCATATATTTTATGCTGTTTTGTTTTGTTTTCTAATGAGCCTTTAGTACTGGTCTGTTTATATAGTGCTGTCCTCATGTGAAAGGCTTGGGATTTATAGTATGAACCACATAAATATTGGTGCATATCTGTAACAGTAGCATTGAGGTGCTAGATAGAGGAGAGTTGGAAGTTCAAGGTCATCCCAAGGCACATGAGAAGTTCGAGGCTACTTGAAACACTGTCTCAAAATAAAATAAAATGGACTGATGCTTCTGTGAAGACTTCTGCAAAACATACCAGTAAGTTTAAGAATACCACATCAGTTTAAAAATGATACACCTTCAGGCATACCAACAAGAGAGGAAGTGTAGAAGTGTTTTCGTTTTAGATCACTGTATTGGATGCAGATGTAGAAATGAGAAAGAAAATTGTATTTAGCAAGTTTCCACAAAGACCATTCGAGTTTCAAGAAATCATTTAGCAAAACAATTTCTAAAACAACAATTAAAGTAGCCTGCTTGAGAAAGTCAACAGTGAGGAGAGACTTCAGAGGAAATTTCTCTAATGGTAATTGAATTATCCCATAATTACAAGACTGCAAACTCAGAGACCCTGATACTTTGTGCTTGGCATTAGCAAGCATAATTCAAACCTAAGTGACTTAGGACATTTTCTTGAATGTTGTATCTCTCTCAGTTGGGAGTGTTTCTACAGAGTGAGGAAGTGTGCATACTGGCTTTCACATCCTGGCAGTGTTAACCCACAGTGCTGTGCATGAGTAGAGCTCTAAGTGCAGGTCACTAGGGCATCCATGTCAGTGTGGCTTCTCACTCATTAGCACCTTGTTCAGTTCCTCATGGAGAACTCTCAGAATTCTTTTTACCAGTGTCATGCTAATTATGTAGCACTTCATCTCTTGTATACTGGCTCTACAAGTTTCTAGGAAAAGCGCAAAACATGGTTTTGATAAAAATAAAAATCTTAATATAAAGAACTTGCAAGTGAAAATAAAAAGATCCCTGAACTACATTAACATAGCAGTGGCTCAGATCCAAGGTATGCACAACTAAACGGACTTGATGCCTAAATTGCCCCTTTGAAGCCATGAAATTGCTATGGATTTTATATTTTCACTACCAACTGTTTTTAATTCACTTGCACACTAAAACTATATTTTAAAAGAAATAACAAAAAATATAAAAGCAAGAACAGAAGGAGAAATCCACAACAAGTAAAACTAGAAAAACTATAATCCTTACAACCTTTCATGACTCACATGCTCTTTACCTGTGTTTTGTCCTTCTTCAACATCTAAAATATCTAGTACCCAGTACTTACTCTTTCTTGATCTCATTTCTGCATGCTGAGATAGACCCACGCAGGTACTTGCTTACATGGATATGCATACATTTCTTCCTAGAGTCTGCATATGAAAGAAAACTTACTTTTGTCTGCTTTCTGATATTGAGTCACCTCATTAGATATCACACATTCCAAGTCCATCTACTTTTGTTGTAATTTTGTTGATTCCATTTTGTTCCTCAAGAGCTGAATAGTCTTCCAGTTTATAGCTATTCCAGATTTTCATCACCTATTCATCTCTTCAGAGATAACATTTTTATGAATGATATTACTATTTCACATTTAAGGACACAGTACTAATTCATTCATGGACAGAACTTCTCAAGTCCAAATGATTTCTAGCGCAAGCAGTCAAATAAAAGCTTGTGCACTTTTGTCACCCAGTAAGTGGGTAGGTCTTCACTTTGTTTTTGTTCTTGTTTAATGTTCAAACTATTTATTCCCTCAGGTAGAAAAGCAGGATCCAAGAGCCATAAGGCATAGTTTATAAGTAAATGTTTAATGATTGTGGTTTGCAGAAAAGCAGAGCCATTTGCAAATTATTTTATACTGAATATGTACTCAAGCATTTCATTATAAGGAGTTGGTTCATGCCATCATAAGCCATTTAGAGTATTCAAGCCCAGAAAAACAATGGAATCATCTCATTAAAAGTTACCAAGAAGTATGAAAACTGTCATTGCATGTTCTAGGCCCAGACTAAGTTAGAAGACTAAGGCAGAAGACTACTGTCTTAGGTCAAAGACAATCATAGGTCAAAGGGAGAACATATTTCTATTTCAACGCTCTCTAAAACTAAATCCTTAAGCAGACTAGATGAGCTTCTCTTGCTCTGGAGAAGGCAATGCTCATCATTCTATACATCCCCATAGACTTGCCACATGACATGCCAGAAGGAAAGTTATTCAGATATGTCAGACCCTTATTGCCTTGTGAACCTGTGCATAAAAATTACCTGTCATCAGAACACAAAGGTGCTAAATTTGTAGCAAACACATCTCTCTCTCTCTCTCTCTCTCTCTCTCTCACACACACACACACACACACACACACACACACACACACACACACACACACGCACGCACGCACATGCACACAGGATGGGAAATAAAAGAAAAATAAAACTTCTCCAATAAACCTACATTTAGCCCTTTGGGACAAATATAGAAAATAGTCACTTATGTCTACATGAATCCTTCTTCACATACTTTCACTGTTTTAGAACTGAGATCCATGCTCAAAATATTTTGGAGACAGTCTATGACACTTGCCTTTGATAACACACCCTGGGGAGGAGGCCTGGGCTTGCAATGGTATTCAAATCTGTCTTTAAGAAAGTGGGTTTTATCATGATGGTTATAACAATGAAAATGATCATCCTTACATTCAGGTGTATTTCTTTTCATGACAGTAGAAGGGGACTATGAATTTGGGAGGAAAGAGATGGAGATGAGCAGTGAAGAGAAATATAAACAAGAATGACAATACCAAAGTATGATTTATTTTTTTAAACCCTTACCTTTGTGCACTAAATTAAAAATGCATTTGAGAAAAACAATAGAGTAACAAAAAAACAATCTCAAGATGTGTACTTAGGTAAGGATGGGCACTGTCTTAGTGTGGCAATCAGTGTGGCCATGTGCGAGACACTTGCAATGCAGCCTCTGAGGTAGGGAATCTATAGCTCCAGTTTCAAACCCATGAGAAACATTTCCATTATACCACACTTTAATAATGTAACATTCATTGATATTTCTTTATTAAATGTCTAAAATATTTTTAAGTGTGGTTTCTTTAATTTTGGGGCATGATGATAAAATCTAGAACCTCTCATGTGCAAGGTGAATGTGTGCCGCTGAGCCACATTCCCACCTGTTTTCTTTCTTGCTGGTCTTGAAACCAATCGGCAAAGAGTAAAAGTAAAGCAGATGTTTCAAGTGAACTAAATCTTGGTAGGGAATATGCCACCCTCAGACCAATAAATATCAGATTGTGAAGAGCTGACTTTCATTTAGTTTCTCATTGGTAGGAGTTTTTCAGCCTTGCTTCTCTAGACATACAGGTGGGAAAACAAGTTCTCCTCACTCAAAGCCACTAGATATCTTTGGAAAAGCCAAGAAGATATTATCATAACTTTTAAAACTCTGCAAATAATTAATTAGATGAGGTGAAAGCTAGTGCAATCCTACTTCTCTTCTAATTGACACTTAAATGGCTTTTTAACTTATATAATGTGTTACTGATGCCCAATGCTACCACTGAGTTATTATTCTTGCCTTCAAATCTTTTTATCAGCGCTGTCATTTGTATCAGATCCTGTGCTACTTGCCAAGCTATGGGTCTGATGCAACTGTGTGAGAAGGGTACACTGCAGGCAATTCTAGGAAATAAGATTTATGTCATCCCAGACATAGAAAGTTTTGACTGTTTGAGGAAAGTTCAAGCTGTTTTTAGTTTATCAGTCAGGATGACCTAATTTAATTGTCTGTTCTTTCTGCTTGACTATATAAAGGGACAGCATCTGAGACTGAGAAATGGTCTGAATGTGAAATAAATCTTATTGAGGCTCATGCTGTTTGATCTCAGGCTAGTCATTAAGAGTATTTAATATGTTAAAAGCTAAGTTTCTATAAAAATCGTAAAATATAGGCGATCAAAAGAAATGTGTTTTCTTTTCATGCAGACTTAAGACAGAGATGGGCATGTTCATCTATTTTATGTCATTCAAGAAGCCTGGTTAGGGTTGTCAGTGAAGGTCTTCTAGACTCAATCATGATTCCACTATTTTATTGTATCCAGAAAGAATATATATATATATATATATATATATATATATAAATATATATATATATATATATATTTATATATATATATACTCCAACATAAGCTTTCTGCTTTAAGTATTTGTCATCATCATTCTTGGGGCAGGCAGGTGGAGAGATTCATTAGTGAGACCCTTCCTTACATGTCAAGTAAATAAATGCATTCTTCATACTGAAGAGAAGAAACCTCATTTTTCTGTGCTAGGAGTTTCTGTGAATACCACAATTTTAGTATCCTTTCAATTACGTGACTCATTAATTTGCTATTATTAAGAAAAATTGGCTATTCAGAACTTTTTTTTTAGTATTTAGAAAGAAATAATTCATTAGCTCAAAGTTAACTGGAAAGAGGAAAATCAGTTCTTACTGTGTTGTAGACTAACCTCATCTCCAGTACTGTTAGGCCACAGTGGAACCTCTTCAAGAAGTATGTGCACTGAATAGGCACACAGTGCTTCACATAGTGAGTTCACAGAAAGCCACGAACATCAAACTGAGTTCTCTAACAGATAAGATTTTCTACTTTCTCAAAAAGAAAATATCAGGAATACAAGTACATGAAGTTATTAAATTATACATATGCATATTAACATTAGCAAATGATGAACATTTGCATATATCCTGAGATATATTATCTTGCATTTTTGTGTGAAATGTTGAATTTTTAAGTGATCAAGTGTGACTTTTTCATGTAGAATCATCTTTTCTCTATGACTGAGATTTTAGACTTAGAATTGCTTCATGGAATTGTCATTTGTACTTCTTGAATAGCATTCTTTTCCTTGAATCTTCTGAACTATGAAAGTCAATGGCTCTAAATAGTTTGTAAACAGATGCCAGTTAAACACCCATATTCCACGAAGTCCTAAGCAGTCAGAACACTTCAGTTTCACTTCTCCAACTGCATTGTATTCCCTGACACCCTTATTACTGTACCTAATATCTAATATATAGAATGGACATATGGTCTGTCCAGAATAATTGATTATATGAATTATACTACATATTTACTTTTCATTTATGAACTATCAGCCCCATTACCCATGCCTTTCATGTTATTTGATCTTGAATGAACTGGTTGTTAATGTGAATGCTTTACTGGGTTTTGTCACTTTCTAATATCTTCTCCAGAGACTGATTTGCAGGAATATTTTAAAGCAATAAAATAAACTGGCATATCTGTCTGACTATTTGTTATTTCAGCTCTTTTATAAACAGAGATCAAATTGTAATAATCATAGATACTAAACTAACATGACCATCACTAATGTCATACACAGTGATTCTGGTGCCATCAACCAGTCTACTGTTTACCCATACATGCCAGTTATTGTATCATTGCAGTGACCAAATCCATGAAGAAAAAAACTAAAGGAAGAAGGGTATATTCAGTCTCACAGTTTGAAGGGGTAGAGTCTATTCTAGGGGCAAAGACTCAGTGGTAGGAACAGGATTAACATTAAAGAAGCAGGAAGATGAATGAAGTTGTTCAGTTCAACTTCTTCTCTTTACCTAATATGGGAATCCAGCTTATTAATGGGTGCTGTCTACATTTAGGATGGATATTGCCACCTCAATAAAAAAAATGCAGTCTAGTAACTTACTCAAGAACAAGCCCTCATATATCTTCCCAAGGAGATTGTAGATCTTGGCAAGCTGACAATCAATATTAAGCCTCACACCATAGCTAGAAAATATTAAGAATTCTTCCTCATTGGGTATATTCAGTAGCAAAGGCATAGTTTTAGCATAGTAAATTTTTTGTGAAGTTCTTTTGAATTATGATTGTATTTTTCCATGGCATTCCAATTTCTCATCTCTCAAGTTATCTGTTAAATTTGAATAAATTTTAAAAACATGAGGCTTTTTTTCCACTATTTACTTTTTCAAAATTGTTTCATATGAAATATTATTATTCGATTTGAAATACAAAACAGCCCCACTAAATAGGCAGTCTTATCTATGCCCTATTTAGTATCTGTTCTCCATACATAGTCTCAAGCAAAGACTGAAAATATTACTTGTAATTAAATATACCCTGTGTGTCACTAACATTTTGTAAACTACATTCTCAGGGAAGAAGTAAGTTGATAGCATTTTATGTTTTCCCATTGTTTAAAGAGCATGGATTATATCATGACAAACTAGCTTCCAATAAGCTTAATTTAAAATGATATGTCCAATTTAAAGGAGGAAATGACTATTCATTGTAATGGTTACTAAATATTTCCTCTTCAGCAAAACACAAGGTCTACTTGAACTTTAAAAATAAGGAATATGCTGTTGTTATTGTTTAACCTTGGAAAGGAAAATGTATACTTCTTCATAACAATTAATGTTTTACTTTAATTTTATTCATCCTTTCTTAAAATATATGTCTTAAGAATAATTATCTTCCAACAAATATTGGCTCCCTCTTTTATGTTCTCTCTCTCTCTCTCTCTCTCTCTCTCTCTCTCTCTCTCTCTCTCTCTCTCTCTCTCTCCCTGTCTTCTATTCCTACCCTGACTCAATCTTCCTAGTGGCACGTGTTTTCCTCTCCTCCCCCTCTTTTTCTCCTACTTCTCTCTCCATTCACTGCCCCCCCACTTCCCCTGTACTCTGGGAGACTAGTCCCTTACCCCTTCGGTGAGGGGATTTATATGAATCTCTTAGAATACACCTTGTATCCTAGTTCCTCAAGTGGTGTGAATTATAGGCTGGTGATCCTTTGCTTTAGGTCTAAAATCCATATTTGAGCGAGTACATACCATGTTCCTTTTTTTTGGTGACTGGGTTACCTCATTCAGGATGGTTTCTTCAAGTGCCATCCACTTGCCTGCGAATTTCAAGATACCATTATTTTTTTCTGCAGAGTAGTATTCCATTGTGTAGATGTGCCACATCTTCATTAACCATTCTTCAATTGAGGAGCATCTAGGTTTCTTCGAGGTTCTTGCTATTACAAATAATGCTGCTATGAACATAGTTGAACAGATGTCTTTGTTGTATGGATGTGGATCATTTGGGGATTGCCAGGTCCTGTGGTAAACTAATTCCCATTTTCCTGAGGAACCGCCATACTGATCTCCAAAATGGCTGTATGAGTTTGCACTCCCACCAGCAGTGGAGGAGTGTTCCCCTTTCTCCACATCCTCTCCAGCATGTGTTGTCATTGGTGTTTCTAATTTTAGCCATTCTGGCAGGAGTAAGATGGTATCTCAAAGTTGTTTTGATTTGCATTTCCCTGGTAACTAAGGATGTTGAGCACTTTAAGTGTCTTTCAGCCTTTTTGATTTCCCCTATTGAGAGTTCTTGAGACCTACAAGACTGCCACCAACTAACATTTGAGCATCTGTGGAAAGGCTACCATAAATGCCCTTTCCAGATAATGAGATCAACAACTAACTTATCCATGGAGCCCTCATCTAATACCTGTTGGAAACTGATGCAAACACCCATACCAAAACACTGAGTCGAACTAGAACCTATATGCAGATAGAGAGGACAAGTCCAGGTTGCAAAAACAAGTAGAGACAGCTGACCTGAACAAGGAGGAGCTAACGGCCCCCCCAGACAGATAGCTGAGAATCCAACATTGGACTGACTCAGACCCCCTGAATATGGTTCTCAGCCGGAAGGACCAAGCAGTCTAAGGGACCTCAGACAGTGGAACCAGGATGTATCCCTGGTGCACAAAAGGACCTTGCAATTCTGCCTTAACCTAGAGACAGGAGAGAAGTCCTAGTCCCTTCTTCAAATGACCTGTCAGTTCTACAGATTGGGGTGGAGGGATGTGAGGGGAGGGTGGTCAGGGTGCATGTGAGGGGGCAGAGAGGGTAAAATGGAGGGAGAGAGGGAGAGAAGGAGAGGGAACTGGAATCAACATGTAAAATAATAAATTAAAAAAGAATAATTATTGATTTATATCTACGAGACAGGGAATGGTTATAGAATGTGTGAGGCTCGGAGTAAATCTGGACCATAAAAACTGACTGCAAGCATGAATCTGCCTTGTAAATTACCTTGAGTACCTTAGATGTTAGAAAAGATTGAAGATAGCTCTGATGAAGATATAACTAAGTCCTGGAAAAGCACTGAGCACATGGTAGGCTACATAGTAGGTGCTCAAACTGTAGGCAGTTTGTTTTATAGAAAGCTGAAATTAGTATTTTTAAAGTGTGCACAATGGTGCCACATTTCCAGTGCACGTTAGTATATGTCCAAAGAAACGGGGCTTTTAATGTTGGGATGCTTAATTTATCTTTTCCTGAGAGACTCATTCTGAGGAACTTACTGAAAGTTTTAGTACATAGATGCACAGCAGAAACAAATCTCATCCTTTATTTTAATGGAAAGGCATTTGCTTTAGAAATCATTTCCTTCAAAGATTTAAATAATTTGGTTATTGGGTAATTTTGTAATTGGAAATACCTACTTTGTTTTAAAAACTATTAGCTATAAAGACATTACTTGAAATTTGTAGTAATTTTGAACATAAATTGATCTCTGACTTTAATAATATCTGTTTTTTATAGAAGAATCAGCAACATAAACAAATATCTGGGTTCAACATCATTCTATGCCTGGATAATAAGAAAGATATCTGTAAGCATATACTTTAAAGTGGAAAGGTTCCCTAAATACCTGTCTTCTCACTCAGTATTTTCCAGAAACAGTTGTGAAGTTTCTGTATGAAGAATGAGCTATGTCCTCAAGAACAAGATGTTCTCATTAGTTACTAAGGGTGTAGTAAATGTCCAAATACTGCAAACAAGATAGGCATTGTGTGTGGAAGAAAGATTTATGTGCTACTATTTAAGTGCTATTGACACACTATCCAGGTCAACAGAATTTTGGATGGAAAAAGATAAAACACTGAGTTTCAAGGAACAAGAAATTTTTCTGTAGGTAACAAACATCAAAAATCAATTAGGCTTATATATTTTCATCTTATAAGGGTATTAGGTTTAAAACCAGGGATGTTTTACTTCCTGATTTCTTTCTTTTGCATTTCCATTGTTTGTATATATTCAATATACTTCATTATGGGTTTCATAAAATATAATTTTTTAAATTGTAGCTATTATTTGTGTGAAAGGGAGTGCACATATGTGTGTGTGTGTGTGTGTGTGTGTGTTTACATGGAATTATCATGGTGCAGGTACAGTCTATATATTCTATTATACAAAACACAATAGGGTTCCAGAGAAGGTACACAGGTTTGTAGGCTATTGCTGCAAGTACTTTCTCTGATGAGTCATCTCACTGGCCTCAGGAAGATGCTCTCAGTTAAGTGTGTTATATATTTTAACTATATTCACTCACCTATTTGCCCTTCACTTTTCTTGGTGTCATTATTTTTACTCATTGCCTCATAAGCCTGAATTCTATTTTCATGCCATATATATAGTCTTATGCATTTCTACAAAAATCTACCATCAAAAAATGAGAAAACATGATATTAAACTTTCTAAGTTTGATTTTTTTTCTTAATAGTAAGATCTCCAGTGGTAGCCATTTTATTATAAAACAGTGTGGATTCATTCATCTTCATTGCCAAATAAAACTGTTTTGTTTACCTATTCCATTTTCTTTAAATAATCATCTGCTGAGTATACATGTTATGCAATATATGAATATACAATAAACAAGGGTTTCATAGAATATTTTATAAGGTTTTTAAACCAGTTTTACAAAGCAAAACAGAATTCAGTGTATGATATGTTCCATCAAAAAATTATGATTTTCTGATACAGCCAGCTCAAATGAATATGCTGTTTAGCAAAACTCTGCCTGACCATTTGAAGATGTCTAAACAATGGCCTTATTTTGCACATTACCTCTAACCATGATTTATCTGTGCAGTTGTAAATAATGGCAATAGGCTCTATTAGAAGGCTAATAGCCAATACAGATGTAAATACAGTAGACTGTTTCATTCATGTTCATATAAGATACTTTATTTTCATAAGCAATTAACACTTCCATTGTTATTTTCATTGTTTTGTTCCACTTGAGATAGTTATTAGCAACCTTCTCTAGAAAGAACAGATAGCATGTTACTTCTACGGTTGACAGAAGGCAGCTTTAAGTATGTGACACTAATTAAATTGAAACTTCAAATTATAAATGGACTTTTTATAACTAATGATGAATAACCATTCTCACAAAACAATATTCAGTTCTTTGTTCAAGAGTCACAAGTCCTGCTTTTAATATGCTGTATTAAATCACAAAGAAACTCATTAACAAATACTAATGTCTACCATGCCAAATGGAAATGATATTAAGTCTTAGGATTTTTCTGCAGACTTGGGCAGTTTTTATCACCCTGACCTAATGACAAATGCTCAGGATTTCTGTCTTAAGCACAGCTTGCAATGGCATGACAGAATTGGTATGATGAGATTTTATTGGCAAATTTATGCATAGAAATCTGAGATTCACTGTTACCTTCTAATATTTCCACAGGGAGATTGTTTTGTGTATGATCTGAGCATTGTGTGATAGATTAAAGCTGATAGGATGGCCAGGAAAGATCTGATGAGAGTAATCTACTCAGTATGGTAAGAACATTTAGACATGCAACATGACATCTATGTGACTTAATTAAATAGGTAAACATGTCTGCAAAACAGAATGATGATTGATTTCTAACATCTCAAAGTTTCATGTAAGGTGTGGGAGGATTGAAAGCATGGAAAGGGGAGAGGTTGAGGGATTGAATATGTTCACAATACACTGTGAAATTCTCAAAGAATCAATTAAAATTATTTTCTTTCCAAGACAGGGTTTCTCTGGCTTTGGAGGATACTTTGGAACTACCTATTGTAAACCAGGTTGGTCTGGAACTCACAGAGATCTGCCTGCCTCTGTCCCCCTGAGGCAGCTGACTAATAAAAACTATTTTTAAAATACCTTTTTCTCTTGCATGCAAACACCATCTGACAAACAGCCTCATTTAAACAGAAATATTATTTACATCATCTGATTAACACACTATCTCATAGGGCTTCTTTGTAGCCCTGAAAGATAAATAATAGTGAAATTTTTGGTTGGGCAGGACATAGTTTTAGTAAGTAGTAGGTACTAATTAACATTCATAGATTACTTTATATAAAGAGGAGGTCAACTGAAACAATTTTTAAATAGCAAAGTTCAGGCCACACTTCATTGTAAAGTTTCACAAGCAACTCACCTCATTTCAAAAGTTTCAAATATGGTTATTACATACTGTAATGATGTGGTAGATGTCAAAAGTATGCTTACTTTGCTGTATAGGCTACTGTGATGCATAGATGTGGTTTTGGTATGTTTATCTCAAACTTTCAAGGTACTGGGTGGCATTGTATGATCTCTTGGTTCAAAATTTAGAGTTTAATCAACTTGTCTACCAACAGATAAATGGATAAAGAAAATGTAGTATGTATAAACAATAGAAGTTCATTCAGTTTTACATACACACACACACACACAGAGTAACTTGGAGAAAATCAGATGGAAATAAGTCAGGTTCATAAAGACAAACTTGTTTTTTTTAAATTTGTTGAGAATAGATTTAAAAAATCTATATAGCTATGTCTATATATAATAAACATGACCTAACATGGCAGGAGATCTTGAAAACCTATAAGAGGAAGAAAAACATAGTAAAGCATACTTTCTGCTTGTGTGTCTAAATTTACATTAGTTGTGGTGAGATTAATGGAGGTATTTATATGCTACATTAGTATAAGAACATGTTTTAGTTTTCTATTCTCATGACAGAGCACTGAACAAAAACCAACTTGGGGAGGAAAGTGTTTATTTCAGATTATATATTCTGATCACAGTCCACCATAAATGGAAGTCAGGGCAAGTCAAGAAGGCAAGAGCCTGGAGGCAGAAACTTGTGCAAAAGCCATAGAGAACTGTTGTATCTATTTTGTGAGGTCCTTGAAAGCATCTTCATACCTGGCACCATAGTATACTTGAAGATAAAGTGTAGCTAGCTTAGTTACTGACTTAATGGCTTTCTCCTTTGATTGGAATTCCTACTTTCAAACTGTTGTAAAGTGTAATTTATTTCTAAAGACAAGTGGCCACACCAGAACCTGTGTGACCTGTTTCATGGAGTCTTTTCTCCTATTTTCTACTTTCATTGACAACCAGCTAGCATCCAGAGTGATGAATCACAGAATATAATAAATAATGACATGCTGAAGTAATTTGTTAACATTTAGTGCTGCTTAATTCTTCACCAACGCACTACTAGCCACTTGTGAGCCAAATGACTATATGTCACCCTTGCCACTGAGGAACTTACAGTCTTTAAATGCCACAGTTCTGTAAATAATCCAATGTATTTCCCTAAGCAGGCTTACTGAGTAAAAGGGTCCTGGAAAATCCATCTACCAAAAATATGTATTTGCAACAAGCAAAGAGTATTCATCACACAATAGCCATCTGTTGAACATCCTAGTGACCATGACTATTATTAATTTGTCAGATACTGTTTTCAGTTGGCAAAAATCCAATAGTTTAAATTGTTCTAAGGTGGCTTTGGGAGTTAATAGCCATCTGACATAATTTAAATTTTAATTTATCCTGTATAAACATGGAATGAAGTACTTAACATTAACATCTGCTAGAATGCCTAAATATATGCAAGAATATTTTGTTTGTCTTTTCCCTTCACATTTTCCAGAATAGCAAAGTTTGCCACTAACCCTGTATCTATGCACTTTACCACCTCTAGCATTCCCAATACTACTATTCTTTGTGTTATAGGTTGTCTCCTAGGAGTAGACAGTTCTGCTTATGTTGTTCATTTAGGATATTGTATTTAAGAAGATATTGCATAGTGTTAAGATTTTGATGGATAGAGCCACGAGGTCTTTTGTTCTAGCATGGTATAAATAATGCACATACAAAAAGGGCTTTGTTACTTATAAAGCCAGTATTCTACTGTGGGTTGTCATTACATTCAACATTCAAATATAATTTTCTGACATGATTGCTATAAGATTATATCGGCAATCAATAATATATATGCATTTAAATCTAAAATTAGCACACAGTATTTAAGTCTCAGTGATCATATGCATCTAATATTGAGGTAATACAGAGTATCTGAATTATTAGGTCTACTCCTTATACAACCTATAGAGCAAACATATATATATATATATATATATATATATATGTATATATGTATGTATGTGTATACATATATATATATATATGTTTGTATCTATACACACATACACATATATAATGCATACAGATGAATGTTTCAGTCTTTGTATAATGAGAGGATTTTAATGTTGCTGAGGTAAAATGCACAAATCTCTGTGAATTCAAACAAGGCATTGGCGAAAAAGCATGCATTTTCACAACATTCCAAAATTTCAGAGAGCTATAAAGATTTAAATGTTGATTTTCATATTAAGGTGAATGTAATTAGAATTGGTGTCATTAGGTCTTGTATAGTCTATGTGTTCTAGTTGCAAGCAATGTACCTAATTTTTTTTTCACAGACTAAAGCTACTGATAACTTTACTATTCCTGTGAGGTATTACACTCTTTTAGATGAATCCAGTGGTTTCTGAAGCATCAAACATGTGATAAAATATTGATAAAAACAAATTAGGGGCCAATATGCATATATTAATGAAAAATCTACTACCTAACTCTTGGGAGAGCTTCCACTTACGTTTGATACTAATACATTGGAACACAAGGCTAGGTCAAACACAATTAACCCATTTCCCATCTTCTAGAAAGGAATACTGTAAATGGTCTCTCATCCCACAATCCATTGCTTTAGGGTTATTGACTCAAAGATTATTTTGAAAGAAAAATTCTGTTCTTCTGCTAAGACAAAGATAATTCTGAAATGAGCTCTTCACAGAGGCTTCACTATTCAAGTGGAATAATTTTTAAAATGGTATGATTTGAGAGGTAAGATAATGCAAAGTCTTCAACAACTGTAGTCAGGTTGTGTCCTCAGCAATGGTTCAACAGTGAGTTTGGACTGTGATTTGGGCAGGTGCCCAGATCTGCAGTTCCTCCTCCCAGCATTTGACAGATGGTAGGATGAGACAAAGGTTGCTGAAAGGCTTTTCTCAGAGTCTGCCAGTTGGAGGATGCTAGAGTCAAACATCTGACACCAGGTCTGTTGCTATTTTTACTGAACCAGAAGTCTGAGAACATGTTGCAGGTACATCCAATATTGTTCATAAATGGTAACTTGTATTGTGTCATCTATTCAAAGCATAATTCACTCAGATGCCTTCTGGAAGCATCCTAAATATGCCCCCATATGTTTGCTTATTATGGTGTATAGCATAGTTGGTGTAGAGCACCACACTCCTGATTTTTACAGGCTAATCTTATAGAAAAGCAAGTTAACAGGAAGAAAGGAGCCTCCAACAAGGAAAAAAATAACGGTACAAATTTTATAACTCCCCCTACTTCAATAAATTATCAAGGGTCATTACTTTGAAAGTTTAAGGTGACTTAATTTTACTGTAGCACTTGCAATAGAAACCAGAATCCATGCCAAGTTATATTAGTGGGTACTAGTAGCCATCAATAGGGACACTGAAATATTTATTCCCCACTCTATATTATTATATCTCTGGCACTCACTTCATAAAGTTAATTTGGTCTTAAGCTCTTATTCCTAGATTTGTATGCTATATCACATACAGAAACATTAGTGACATTTACATATTTATTGTATTTGTTTATGCACTACTGATACTATACATGCTGCTTTTCATCTTGAAATTATTAATTAATGGTAATTCTAAATGCAATTTAGAATAAACATGTAAAATTCCTACAAATAACCAAAGTCAAAGAATTAAGTTTCATTGAGAAGGGACCACTTTTCTAAGACCAAAAGTAAGAGAAAAAAAGTAGACTCTTATAAGTGGCTACCTTTGTTATATCAATTGTGTTAGAGAGTTATTACTTCTGTATGTATTTTTTCTTTGTATACAGTGCACATGAATGTGTACCATATACTCTGCTTGAAAGTGTGTGTGTGTGTGTAGGTCAGATGGTGACATCATATGTCTTTCTTGTTCAGTTTCTACTTAGTTGGCTTGGTTCATGTATCCAGCCTGCTTTTCCTGGGAACCTGCCTCAGTTTTCCTAATGATGATGGGTCACAGAACTTGTCTCTATGATATGTGTGTTCTCAGGTCTGACACTACTCCTCACACCTGGTCAGCATGCAATTTACATCTGAGTCATTTTTATAGCCCCCCAAAAGATTTATAAAGAAACATAGCTGTTGTTTATTCCCAAGAAATGAGTGCCACTAATGTACCCTTTGAGATTTTTTGCCATGTTGATCATTGTCGTGGTTCATACACTTCATAGTAGAGTATCACTAGTATTTGTTTCCGTCTCTTGACAACTTGATAACAAGTTCCATTTATATGAATCTAGGCTTCAGGGAGGAGGCTTTCAGGTAAGACACAGTTCATGTCATCAGAGTCTTTGTCCTAAGTATAATTGTAAGTATTATATATAATGTAAGATAAAATATAATATGATTTATATGACTTTTAAAACATTCTAAGTGTCATTCTTCCCTCAGGATATAAACTTAGTTGTTAGAAAAATAATTTCCAATATTATTTTTTTTTTTACAAAAGCTGTAATTTTACTTCTGGATAATCATTGTCCAAATCCATCTTCCACCATGACAGTGTCACAGACTTTTATGAACTTGACATCTATTTTCTGCAGGTGATTGTCCCCAGGCAAACTTTTCTCAGTTTTAGCTACTGATTTGGAACATAATTTCTACATTCCAACCACTCTACTTCCCTTCTGCAGAGTGAGAATTATGTGTTGATTTCATTGAACATAGTACCTAATACAGGCAAGGGCACGCTAATTGAGTGACTGAGATCTGTGAATAAAATTGACAAATGATGACCTGAGGATCATTTCATATCCACACTGGAAGTTGACAAAGACATGAAAACACACAGAGGTTTCTAAGACTGGAGAATTCAAATGTGATATTAACAAATTAACTTGGATAGTACTGAAATGGAAAAGGGAAAGGATTTGGTATGCTTATAGGGCTATGTCTGGGAGAATAATTATTACACTCAAGTGGTGTTTTAATAGATAAGACTTATATGGTGATAGAGTTGTTCTTGGAGACAGGAAGATAGCCCATTGAGTAAGTATACTTCCCAGAACATTTTAGGACCCAAGTTCAAATACATGGAAGCAACAGAAACAATACTTGAATAAATGTGTTGACCCAGCTCTTACCAGGATGCAGGAGGTGAAGACAGAGTTCACAGCAGAAAACATCACAAAGTCAGGTGATACAAAATTATCCAAGTGTACATATATACATATAGTACACACACATGCAAACACACACACACACACACACACACACACACACACACACACACATATATATATATATATATATACATCCCATATATCAATTAAGAAAAATATTTCATACAGAAGATATGAATGACTGAAATGACTGAATAAGACAGGATAGTGCAAAGAATCCTCACAGATGATATTACACTTTGTCTTTGGGAAGAAAGAAGGAAAGCAGATATTTCAATCTATATCTGCTATTAGTAATAGCCAGTTCAAAATAATCTATATGCCACAGAAAATATTTTAAATTTATAAGTTTAAAATATATGCATAATAACTACATATATACACAATGAAATTATATATATATATGTATATACATATACACATATATATATGCATCTATTAGCCAGATGGTATGAAATTTATATATTATATTTTTTTCCAAATTAAAACATGGTTTTTTTAGAATGGTAAGACAAACCAGGGGAGAAGAAAATCCCGAAGTGGAATTGAGAGTCAGTGCCTGTGAGGCAAAGTCAAAAGAGTCAATGAAAGTAGCATGCCAAGAAGAAACTATGTACAACCAGGATTTTCTTTCAGAACAGTAAATTTTTTTCGAAAACTGTAAGAACTTCAAAGACAAAATATCTTAATACAACTCTTGGACCTTCAAAATATTAGCTATGGATACATATGATACTGTTCAACCTCAAGTTTCTGCTTCCTCATTTGTAAAACTCTAATAGTAATGAAAGATATTCTTAGAAGAATGAGTTAATAGATCATACATTTTGACATCTTTTGTATGAATGGACAGCATCTAGTGATATTAGCTACGTTGCTAACAAAACTAAAGCCACTTTTAAATTTAAATAGATTGTGTGGTGAGATCATACTACTGAAGTCAAAGGCAGTTTTATAGAAACCATTTCCATGTTCTGGGGTTATTTACAACAGCACATGAAGCAGATCCCACTTTAAGGCATGAGCTAGACAGGGTGTCTGTTGCTGAGATGAGCAACATGGGTACTGGTTATTTGTGGTGTGGAGAAATCATATGACCTTGCAATAACTGACAAGGTGTTGACTGTAAGACAGTCACTGTATTGGCAGCTTGAATGCAGCAGTTATGCTGGATTGAGGTGGGTGTTTAGAAATGGTTTGGAGTCTTTTTGAAGGATTGGATCTCTGTTAAAACTTTATTCCCCTAGCAGTTTCACTGATGCTATAATAGACAGTAAAGGATATAAAGGGAAACCATTGTGAAAAGTTATTTCACCAGGTAGGAAACTTGCAAGGGGATTTATATTTCAAAATGACAGTGTCCTAAAATGCACATCAAAAAAACATCTTGAGAAAAACAGGTGCAGTTTGCAGCCTATGTGTCAGCATTGCTCAGAACCTCAGGTAAAAGGGAAAAAAGGACCATAGAGAGCTTTTTAATATCTGGAGTTTGTGGTCTTCAGTGGAGCTTTGGTACACAGAATAAAGTATAAAAGTAATATCAACCACAATTTCAATTTTAGACTAACAAAACATCCATATTAAAGAAAAGATGTGCATATTCTGTAATTCCCTTTCAATAATCCCAGCCTTCTATGTATGTCCTTGTTTTGCAAGCCATTAATGATGCTAATAGCATTTGGTGAGTTGTAGCATCATAGCTTCAGATACTAATGTCAGTTGGTGAAATATGACAAGAAATTTAACACTTCTGTTTCATTGCCATGAAAATAACAGTATCCAAAGCACTAGAAATATATATTTGGAAGTAAATGTGCTAGGGTGTAAGACACCTTCAGTGAGCTCTGTTGCCCTGCTGTGCTATTTTCATATGGAGAAACATTTCTTTAAAGATTCAGAATGAATTTATCTCCTCATTTTTAATTTTAATTTGCTTTTCAGTTTCAGTGAGGCTCAATTTTCTCTTACATACAAAAAACAAACAAACAAAATAAATAGTAACACCATTGAATTATAAAAATTCATTCTTATTTAGTATGTGCTAACAATACCATATGTTGGTGAATGATTTCATCCTTTGGGTACAGGTTCATTCTGTAAGTATTACAGATAATATGTTTAAGGGAAAATAGAGAAAATTTTGACCTTGGGAGAAGCAACTTTTTGTGCTCTTCCCCCTCATCAACCAGCTTCCTTTTCTTTTTTTTGGGTGGGTAGGTTTTGTTGTTGTTGTTTTATTTTGTTCAATAAGTTCACGTTCACATTTAGCCTATTTGAATTTGCACCCAGATGTAAAATGTAATAGTTCATCTTTGCCTGTGAAATTCTTGATACTAGTCACAAGTGCCAATTAATTCATGCTTAAGAAAACAGATGAGGAATGGTGGGCAGTTAAGTTAACCAGCTTCCTTTTCAAGGAAGTGTTGATGGGAAGTTGACCTTTCCTGCACTAGTGCTTCTAGGTTACTTTGGAGCAGTAATATGAGGACACTAAATAGATGGAAAAAGAGAGTCAAACCAGTTCTATCCTTACAGCCTAATTAAAAACTGATGGCAGAGCTGTTGCTCTACTTGAAGACAAATGCAAGCAGCAGAGGCCCTTTCTGCCAATTTCCTACTGACAAAACTTTTCAATCAACTTTCTAAGCTGTTAATTTTAAGAAAAGGCTATATGGAGATGCTGTAGAGAATGAAAATAAATGTGTGAACGCCAAGCACACACATTTATGTTTCTATGCATTTTTGAGTTACAAGGAGTAATACATTAAGTAGAAATTTGTAGCCCATCTACCAGCTTCTCAGGCCCATGTTCAGACTCAAAGTTAATGAGACTGTTCATTCAGTATACATCATTATACATAGCAAATTAAGAAAATACTCAGAATTGTAACCAAGCTGTGTGATCAGTTACCACCTCTTCATTTGTGTTTGGTCTACCAGTTGTCACATTTGAACACTAAGTAACAGAAAGCAAATTCTTTTTTAGTAATTCTTCAGAATTTACATCTAGTTCTCCTTTCCTAGTCTCCTGGCTTTAGTTATTTCTCTCTCTCTCTCTCTCTCTCTCTTCTCAATAATAGCCCTGTGCATATGAACACATACACCAACCCACACACAAAGTCCCAGACAGTTTTAAAGACAAGCATTTTTAGCATGAGGCAATATATCATTGCTCATAATGATTAGGATCGTTAGCTTCTGTCCTTGTTAGACTGACAAAGCATTTGATTATGGCTAAATGATGCTACATGGTCTGTTTGTTCAGGGGCTTTTTTTTTTTTTTTTTTTTTTTTTTTTTGGTGAAAGTATTTCTAGAAAAAGAGACAATAGGCTTTGTTTTAAGTTTTTTTTTTTTTTTTTTTTTTTGAGGTTTCCAGGATTACTCAAATTATGGATTGCACAGAACTACAGATAGCACCTGGAAGATGATAGAGATGCAGGATACTGGCCCTGGTCAGCATCTACTGAATCACAGTCTCCATTCTAACAAGAGCAATATCATGCACATCAGAGAGCTAAATTTGATACTTTTCAATCCCGTTGGTTTTCTTCGCAATGAAACCTAATGCTGCATATGCTAAGTAGACATAAAAATAACAAATAAATTAATTATGCCAACATTTGCTACATACTAAAAATTACAGTGTTATTTGTGCGTACATATGACAGGATATCTCAGATTCTGAGGCAGGAACTGATTAAAAGTCTAATCTGAAATGGAAGGAAATATTGGTAGGATCTTTAATCCATGAGCCTAATAATACCCAATGTTTCCAAAATGATTTTACATATAAATGAGGCATCTTTGAAAATATGCTATGGGTTATTCTTTCTGTGTTCAGTTCTGTGCTATTTTCTTGTAATTGCTCTCATTTATCATCTTCATTGGGTTGAGGAGAACACAGGGGAAATCCTATATAAGTGCTCTTAGGGCTTTTGTATGTTCTTTGTATTTCTAGCAGAAGAATATTATTTTCTGTTCCTCAAACATGTTTCTGTGTACATGCTCATACTCAGGTCCTCGAGGGTCAGACTTCTGTGATCTTTCAGTTTCTCTCTGTTAGCAGCACTGAATTTGCAAATGAATTGTTTAGCATTCATTCACATCACATGCATTATCATTAAAGGAAGACATAATGCTCTCTTCCTTTTTATTTCATGTGGGTATTTCAACGTCCACAGAATAAATACTGTGTCTGCAGTAAGGTCTATGTATACTGGCCTGCTTCATTAACCATTGCCTGTCAGATTTTGTTGATGCTTGCTTTTTCTCCTATCTTCTCACCTATATTCTGGTGTCCGTTTGTCTATGCATCAGGCATCATGCACATGCACACTCATAGATAGGTGTAAAGGCATCCTATAGATCAGCTTACCCAGAAGAGAATCAGTGGTTTATTTTGCAAATAAACCTGAAAAAAAAATGATCAGGTGAAAGAGAGACTCTCCAGGATGGCTCAAACATGAACTGGGAGACAAAATGGGATGCACAATGGGTCTGCTCTGGGTCCAGTGATTTCAGAAGCTATTTGAGTAACATGTGAATTCTAACTGTTTTCACACCTTTTCTATATTGCTCACTATAGACCATGAAAAGCCTCTTTGTTGTTTCCATTTTATTAAATCCCTGAGTGAAAGATGTTCCTACAGGAGATAAATCATTAGAATTGACAGACACACCCAGAGACACACACATGAGCATCTTACAGTGATCCAAATAACACCTTACAGTGATCCAAATAACACCTTACAGTGATCCCAATGACAAATACTTTCAGTTCATTAATTTCTAAGATATTCAGGATTCTGGTTAATGGGCTGGTGCTGTTGACACCATTAGTACTACAATAAGGTTCCATACGTTTGTTTAATTCTCAACCTTACTATTACTCTATTACTCTTAAACAACACATAGCCTTCCATATTCTACACTGTGAAGGGTTGATCATTTTATAAAATCTGAAAGTGACTACTTGCCAAATGATATTTGTTAACAAGGAGAAAGCTGGTTTGCCAGTCCTCTCCTTTGGTGCATGCATGTTGCATATTTAGCCATTACCCTTCAGATAAATTGAAGATATTCATCTTTATTTGACACAAGGGTGCTAGTGTGCTGAACTAGGAGCTGAGAGGGCATATGGACTCACTAGGAGGCCCACACAAAAATTCTTCTGGGACCTCACAGGACAGATCCTAATGAGTACTTGATCTAACATGTTGCACTCAAACCCAACTAGCTGAGGCTTATAATTGATGAAGGGCTGATGAAGAAGAGGTGGCTGACATTCCTTTCAGGGTTTCTGACTACTTCAAAGTTATTATTTATCCCTCTGTTGGGAAATATGTAGAGAACATGTTACTGACAGAGGTTAGGAGGTAAAATCAGACCATGGAATACAGAAAGACAGATTTTGTGCTGTTTTGGGACCTGTAATGTTGGCCTTCTTGATGCTGGGCTCTGGCCTTTAACCAACCAGGTATGAATGAGACTAGAGCAAATGGCAGAACCAGTGTGACTTCCTCACAGACAGGAGTCAGTTCCTATGTGGCTAAGCTTCCTAACCCAAGAGGAATGCTCATCAGTGTGTATATAAGCACATGGTGATAGACTCAGTTTTCTGGAGTAAATACTGCAGTACAAGGGAAAGACAACAGATCATTTGAAGAATTGAGCTGTTCTCTTGCAACGCACACTATTGAAATGGATTTGAATGCAGAATATTATAGGGCAATTTAGGTTCAGGTTTCTGTGAGCAAAGCAAAACATGTTGGAAATATGTTCATAATTAAAGCTTTTTTTTAAAATAATCAGCAATACCTGTGGCCCCAGCTGATACATACCAGGCAAATATGAGACAATCAGGAATTTTGATACAATGTTAATGCATTCCTGGTGCATTTCTGGAGCTTCTGAAACAATTCTATGTTCCTTCAGATACAAATAGTCAGAGGCTATGCTGGCACCATTCACATTACATACCTATCAGCCTGCTTCATCTGCCTCCTATTTGCTATCCTTTGGCCCCATATCGCAATTCCATATTTCAACAGTCCAGGAAACACAGAAACCCAGAATGCACAAACATAATGCAAGAAGTTATGGTCATCAATAGCTGGCAGGATTCGCCTCTTTTTTCCTCTACCTGTTGACAGATGATAGAGCCTGTAGAGTGTATATCATGTGGACAAATAGCTGTATCTATGTGCAAAGCCTTTGGCTCGGAAATTAAGAGTTCTGACTGTGAATTGATGGTATTGATGGTGATATGTAAGTTGATATTTGTTTTCCTCAAGATTCTTTGTATTTAACCTTATTGAGAGGATACAAAGTTAAATCAAGCAGGCTGACACATATAGTAAGGCTTCATTACCATTTTTGAGATTATTACAAAAATAATATAGTGAAAGGGAAACCAGGATTTGAATAAATAAGGTATCTAAATTCAAATAACAGCATTACTTTGTGACCTTGAAGGAAGTATTTTACCTTTCCAATCTTAAATTTTATCATCTATATAATAGCAATATAATAGCTAGCTCATGGTGTTACTGCAAGAATTTAATTAGATAATGGACATTTTGTGCTTACCACAGAGACAGGAACATAGGAGGCACTCACTACATAGCAATTATCCTGTAACTATGACGTTTATAGAATATAATCATGAACAAACTGTTTTTGTAAAGTGCATCATGAAGTCGTTTTCAGAGTTAACATCACTTTGAATTACATTAAAATTAAAATTTGAAGAACATCTTTCATTTAAAGCATTTCACCTTTTGTATAACACATATATAGTCTATGACTACAGCAGTGGTAGCAACCATAAAAGTGTTTGGCTGACCTATGGCTCTTAACAATGTGTCCTCCTCACAGTCATAAACTATTTTATTTTAAAATCACTTTAATTTTTTATTTTAATTTTTTGAGAATATAAAACAATTGCAGCATTTCTCGCTTCTCTTTCCTTCCTCTAACCATTCCCACTTGCTCTTTATCAAATCAATGGCCTCTTTCATCACTAGTTGTTAGCAAATGCATATATAATGAATAAAACTGTTCAGTCTATATAATGTTACTACTATGTATGTTTTTAAGGATGCCAATTTAGTATTGGATAACTAATTGTTATGTTCTTCCTTGATGAAGATTATCACTCTAGCTCTCAACAATCCTTAGCTATCTTTGTGTAAGGTTAGTTCCTTGTGGAGGGTTGAATCTTGTTTGGGCTTTCCCACATTTACTTTGGCATATTTATTGGTGTTTGAAGGCAGGCTTTAAATGAGTCTACCAGACCCAAGAAAAATGATAATTAGGTATTTATTAGGGAAGCACTTACACAAATAACAGTAAAAAAAAAACCACTGAGGTCTTCCTGCTAGAGAAGATGCGGTTTCTGTCCTTCCAATGCTCCCACAACAACCTCTCCTCTACCTTACAAGGGGTCATGAATTAACACCTAAAACCACACCCAAAGGGTGTGGCCACTACTAATAGTTCAGTGGCAAAGTCAGATGCCACTACAAGTGTTGTCTTCATTCACCACATGTTTAGGCAGTCACACTGATGAAACTTTATGTTTTACCTTCTGACATTATTGAAAAACACAACTGTCTTAGTTAGGTTTACTATTATTATTATGAAGCACCAGTACCAAGACAAGTTATAGAAGAAAACATTTAATCAGGGCTTGCTTACAGTTTCAAAGGGTTAGTCCAGGAGCTTCATGACAGCAGGCAAGGAGGCATGGTTCTGGAACAGTAGCTGAGAGCTTACATCTTGATCCACAAGCAGGAGGCAACGAACAACAGGGTCTACTGTGAGCTTTTGAACCTTACAGCCCACTCACAATGACACATTTCCTCTAACACAGCCATATTTCCCTAATCCTTTTTAACGCCTCTGGCCGAGGAATCAGACATTATAATTTGTGAGCCTATGGTGTCTCTTTTCATTTAAACCACTACAAAAATCTAACAGCAAACTCCCTGATCATCTGGTTTTTACAATGATTTGCTCCCTCATCCATAAAGATTCTTGAGGTTTAGGGATGAAAGTGGCTTGGGACTGGGCTCCACAGATCTGCAATTTATTTGATTGCTCATAATTTTCTATAGTGGTTTCTTTCTGTTGCAAAGAGAAGTTTCCTTGATGTGAATGCAGACTATACTGATCTGTGGGTACAAGGATATAAATTTAGATGTTGTTGTGGAAATATTTGGGTTTAGTAAAGTGGTGGTAGTAGATTCTTCTCTATGATCCATGACTTCATTAGCCCTGTGTTATAGGCTAGTTTGCCAATACCAGTCATGATCTAATCTCATGTTGAGCAAGTCTGAAGTCCAATTGGAGAGCTGTTGGTTATCACCAAGATCTGCATGCCACTGCCATGCCTTTAGGGCTATCATGTCACACAATCCATTTATATGGTTTGAAGTCATCATAGCTGGGTGGGAATGTTGGTTGCTTCCCACCTGTGGAAGCTTGCATGGTACTTTCTGGTACCAGGAAAACTTGTCCTTATGGACAAGTCTGTAACGAGTTTGGTTTTTTCTGCCTGCCGCCGCTAGTCTTGTCCCGCCGCCACGCCGCCAGCCCCAAATATCACACAGAGACTCTGTATTTGATACAATACTGTTGGCCTGGTTACTTGTTTCTTCTCGGCTAGCTCTGCCTTAAGTATTAACCCATTTCTGCTGATCTATGTACTTCTCTTACCGGGGAGCCGGCTGCATACTGCTTTCTTCAGACTCTCCATCTTGACCCCTCCTTACTACTTCCTATTTCCTCCTTGTCTCCTAGTCCCTCCTATCTTCCTCTCCTATTGGCCAACAGTGCTTTATTATTAACCAGTATGAGAAACATATACAGAATGACATCTCCCATCATCTCCTCTTTTCTGTCTAAATAAAAAGAAGGGTTTTAACCTTAACATAGCAAAATATATCACATAACAGTTATCAAATAAGAATCACAGTTAACACAATTTAGTCCATTAACATTTAGCAAGATTTGAAGAAAATATTCCATAATCTATTCTATCTTTGTGTGTCTAAAGTCTAAGTAACTTATCTTTAAACCTAACTAAGGAAAACTATAACCATAACTATTTGTCTTCAACTCCATCAAAGACCACAGAAGGATAGTATATAAACTCTAGAAATGACAGAAACAACTCACTGCCTGGTCACCCGAAGTTCTTTTGTAATTTTCCATCTTCAGCCCATAGGCCATAGTGTGTCTAGCTGACTCTTCAGCAATGCAGGAAACTTTAAACTGTCTTCTTGTATTGGCAGTTTATCAGTCACTTTTCTCTGTGTCCTGCATAATGTCTGGCAGACTCTTCCATGAAGCAGGAACTCTGTAGCAGTGTCCATCTTGAATCAGCAGTCACTTTTCTGTAGGTCCTGCATGTCCAGTTTATACAGCATCAAGTCAAACAGTCCATACAAGAGCAGTATCTTGTCCAAATGGCTAGTCTTGCCATATTGGAGGCAAACTCCATAACGAGTTTCTTCAATGTCCATCTTCCTTTCTGACGCAGGTGGTGTTGCCAGGAGCATTTATATCTCATTGTCAAGAAAAAACCCTAAACCATTTTAAATGCCATTTTCTGTAGGTCTTTGAAAGGTTTGAAGAATTCCTATCTATCTTAAAATACATCTCTGTGTATCTTGAAAAACCTAACTAAACTCTAAGCTTTGACTATCATAGGTAATTATCTATAATCTGTACTACATTATACATTAGGTTTCTAAATGAGCTATACAAACAAGAGGAGAAATATACATATCACCTTATTGACCTTAAATTGTATCAATAAATGAAAATCTGTTCCAAAACAAAGTATTCATATCTATATCATAATTCCCTTTTTACCTTTAAAAAGATATTGGTTGTGATCATTAACCATTTATAACCAAGTCCATTTAAATGAAAACCAACATTTATAAACAGTATTTGGGAATTTGGGCGTCGTTCTTTCCAAACTACTTCCTGCTGACAGGGGGCGCTGTCATGGGGATCCTAAGAGGATGCAGAAATCCTGGCTGTAGTCTGCAAGGCTGCCTTGTTCAAGCTGTTTTGAACGTTGTATCACCAGCAACTCTGTTTCAGGGGGTCTGGCTTGATCAAACCACATTAGTCTGGAAGGAATCCACAGCTTTTTATTTTCTGTGGAAACAAAAATAGAAATCCTTTTCCCCAGTAATTTGTCCTTGAACTTAAATTTTTGAGTCAAAGCATTTTTAAAATATATAAATTGAATTAATGCAGCAACATTTCCTTTATCAGTTGTTATTTTCTCAGTAGTCAAACAATGCAGAGACAACATAATAGCATACAGTAACCAGATTCTCTCTGAGCTTTTCATCTTTATATGGCTTTATTATTACTCTGTTTATTTTACTTTTACTTTTTTATTTTTTGACATAGGGTTTCACTGTGTAACTCTTATCTGTCCTGGAATTTACTCTGCATACCAGGTTTACTTTGCAAATCACAGAGATCTGCTTGCCTCTGTCTCCTGAGTGCTGGGATTAAAGGCGTGTGCTACAACACCCAGTTCCTCTTTGTCTCTCTAAAACCATTTTTTTTTCATGTCTACGTATATTTTAAAACACACTGTAAACTTTTAGAGGTTTTTCTTAATATGAATCTGTCTTTACTGTAAATCTTTATCTTTTTCTGGCCATGAGTCTTTATCTGTTAAACAACAACATTGTTAAAATGAAAGTCTTTGTTTCTGCCGCAGTTTACCAAAGATGGTGGCGGGTACTTTTACCGCCAGCACGGAAAGCTGTGCTCACCGCCTTGGTCTGCGCTGCCACCCAGAAAGCATGCTGCCTGCTTGGAGATGTGGTCATTGCCATTGCCATCTCTCATACACACCAATAAATTGTTAGCAGAGTTATTTAAAAGCTGTGCGGTTTTTTGCCGCTTATGCTGAGTCAGGAATCTTCCCTTAAAGGAGCCGCGTGAATATCTGCTTTTCTCTAGCAAAGCAGAGTTCAACTGAGAAAAATGCTGCTACCAAGAAACCTTGCTTGTCTCTGTTCTTTTGTTTCTAAAACCCTTTTTTAACCTTTTGTTAAATTTTAAGTGGAAGTTCTTACTAGCCACATGGGTGCCATTTGTAACGAGTACGGTTTTTTCTGCCTGCCGCCGCTAGTCTTGTCCTGCCGCCACGCCGCCAGCCCCAAATATCACACAGAGACTCTGTATTTGATACAATACTGTTGGCCTGGTTACTTGTTTCTTCTCGGCTAGCTCTGCCATAATTATTAACCCATTTCTGCTGATCTATGTATTTCTCTTACCGGGGAGCTGGTGGCATACTGCTTTCTTCAGACTCTCCATCTTGAACCCTCCTTACTACTTCCTATTTCCTCCTTGTCTCCTAGTCCCTCCTATCTTCCTCTCCTATTGGCCAACAGTGCTTTATTATTAACCAGTATGAGAAACATATACAGAATGACATCTCCCACAAGTCCTTATGGAGGAGGCTACCAAGTAAGTCCCACCTCAAAGTCCTCTGTGCTGTTTCTGAAGTGCATTATGTCTTTCTCCAGCAATAGGGATTTAACTTCCACCTTTGGGGGACAACCAAGGGTTATATAGCAATAGGCTGTATGTTTTGGGAGTCTTTTAAAACACCCCTGACTAACAACTTAGAAGAGATGTTGTCATGTCTTATTAGATGTTTTTTAAGTGATCATTGCCTTTTTTCAGTGTGAATTACCATTCCAGACAAGAAAATTTATTAAAACAATTACACACACACACACACACACACACACACACACATATATATATATATATATATCACACATTATAGATTTCTTTTTAGATAGAGTTAATGGTATGATTTCTTATGACCTTCTTAAGACATCATTATTGTCTTATTGCCCTTCCCTTCCTAATTTAGTAAAAATCATTAATCATTTTCTGATAGACTGTTACAACAAGGGAATGACACACACCCTAACACTCATAATTAATTTTTAGACTAACTAGACCTTTTAAATTATTGCTTATTTGTTTAAACACACAGTAAATTAAAATAAAATGAGGAAAATGGAAATCATATATTCATATCCTTCCTACTTTTATTTTATTCATTCACTCCTTGTAGATTTTCCCCAATTGGAATAGTGAATAAGTAATGCCAACTAAAGAACTGTGCTGTGTTCCATGAGAATCTGCAAATGTCTTGCTACTTCTGGTATGAAGCGACTATAGATATTATAGGCCACTTTTCTCTGTAAATCATAAAGGTGGTCTTATTAGTGCTGTCTTCTCTTAGAGGTGCAAATTAAGTCTGATTTCCAGGTGTGTACAGTTGATTTCATTTTGGATAAATTCTGAGAAAGAAATAAGCCAAGAAAAAGAAAAGATTTTTTTTTTTTTTTTTTTTTTTTGTAGATCCTTGGACATCTTCCTTACCTTTTTATTTCATATGAAGGGAGGCTGTGGCAGCATTGTATTTTCTAAACTGGGTGTCAAACATCAAGAGTTGGTTTGCTTGTTTTATTTGGGAGAGGAGTAATTAAGTTCCACGGACTTCAGTAGCCATTGATACATCCAGAATTACCATTAATTCAATTTACTAACACACTATCATCTCAAAACCTCTCTTCATTTATTCACTTGATGCTAATATGCTCTTGGTTTTTAGGTGTTAACTGGGAACCTACATCTAATCTTTATTTTTGGCTTAAATGAAGATTCTGAAAAATGAATCCTCTTCCTTTGGAAGAAGTGTCTCTCTTGACAGCAGTACACAGCAGTGTCCCCATGTGGACAGCATTGAATTTAGAAGCACTTCTTCTTATATGTATGGGCCCAGCTATCTGTCAGAAGGACCAGTAGTAGACTATTATCCTGAAACATCCTTGTATCAGTGAGCAAAATCCCTTTCCTCTGGCAGGTTTATGGGACCATTTTCTTGGTCTTTTCCTTTCCTATCTAGTGTCAGTCACTTAGAAGGCTTCAAATCAGGGAGTCCTGTCTATTTCCAAAATGTCAGGCTTTCCTTGCTGCCCTGAAAGTCTCAACCATAGCCAAGAGTTATGCTATCACAGTAAGTAACCCAAGACATGGGGGACGGGGGGAGAAACAAAGCAATTGCTTCAGAAGTGAAGAATGCAACTTCTGTTTTGTGTTCAAAAGATATTCGCAAACTGAGCATATCAGCTCCAAACCAGAACCATATTATCTTCAAATTATGTACTATCTTTGGAGTAGCAACACAACTTTTCTTTATTTGTTTCATTACAAGAGATTATGTGCTTGTCTTTGATCTCAAAATTACTTCATAATATTTTAATGACTGGAATTGAACCAAGGGCTATGCACATCCTTAGCTACATGCCCAACTTTTCATAATTTTTTCTGTGTGTTACTTCAGCCAACAAGATGATACTTTAATTTGTGGGGAAAACAAAAGAAATTTATAGTGTTTCAAACATAATTATAGCTGAATGTATGAATTTCTAAATAAAGCAGTGTTGACATATCATTCAGCAGAATTATCTATGACTTAATTATACACTAAGATTTCTAGAGACCCAGTCATCTGACTATAGTTGTTTAATATCTTCTATATATACAAATTCCCTTGTATTTCTCAGAAGTATGTGTTCAACACTCCAGAGCATATGAATATTTTCTGGAAAGGAAGAAAGGAGGATGTGAAACAAATAAGCACTGAACATGTAATGTCCTATTAACACCAAGTTTAATGAAGGCGATGTGGCAGAGATAATAACATATATGACAATATTTAATGCACTTTTTAATATATTATTCCTTGTATTGGAAGATCAAAGGCAGAGCAGTCAGTTGGCCACATCAATGTTTTATTCTGAAGGCTATAATTAATGTCAAAATGTTGCAAGTGACAGTAAACTAATATTTCCTTGTGAATTTGAAGCATGTTGCTTTTTCAGTTGCAATGATGGAGAATGTTATAGTTTCATATGTATGTGCTATGTAAATGCCAAAGTCAATAAAATGCTGGAAAATTACTTGATATATTCTAAACTCAGTACAATAAACATATTCTGGAACATAAAAAATAAAGCCATTTTTATGATCTAGTTTTTTAGTATCTTTAAAATATGTATGTGTAAATCATGGACACATATATGCATGAGGGAGCTCACAGAGATCAAAAAGAGAGCCTTAGCTGTCACTCAGAGCTGGAAATACAAACTATTCTAAGCCACCTGCTGTACATGGTAAGAACAGAAGTAGTGCCCTCTGGAAAAGAAGTAGATGTTCTTAACCACTGAACTGTTTCTTGGGCCCTGAGACACCATTTTTGCATAGTAATGTCATTCGATATGATTTAGAATTCCTTAATAAAAGAATTGTACTGTCATCCATTTACTTACAGATTTATCATAGTCCTCATTGTGGACCGTGGTCATGGCAACATTGCTTTAATATGGTACAATCTTCCTAAGTGCTCAACCATGATTTTGAGACATTAAATTTATATAGCTGTTTGTGCTTCATGCAGCTATCTCTATGAGACTTCTTAAAATCAGGAATAACAAGAAAAGATTTGAAACCCTGAACATGTTATCAATGTACAAACTTTCCTTCCCCAGAGCTTGTAGAAAACAGGAAGTCAGAGATGGCTTAAGGGGAGACATTAGACAAAATCAATCATCTTTACAACTTTTAGGATTTGTCCATTTTAACAACATCCATTGAAATATGTAAACAAAAAAATCCATTACAGAAATATGTTTTCTTCAGAAATTATTTTGTCTACTGGTATTGTAGAAGGTTTTGTTCATATTTCCCTTTTCTCAAGTGTACTTACATAGATTATTCTAGCAAATGATGAGTCAACACTGATTTATATACGAGTTAAAGTTCATAAATCTAATTTTAGTTATTTTTTAAATACTATAAATTTCTTTTGTTTTCTCCTTGAACTGAAACACCATATTTTTGGTAGCTGGAGCTGTACATGAAAAATTAAATTATGAGAGGTTGAGGATATTGCTAAATGTGTGAAAAAGCCCCATAAAACATAAAATAAATTTGTAATCAAAGATAAGATAATAATCTCACGAAATAAAGCAAATAAAGAAAATATGTGTCCCTACAGTAGAGGAAGTACAGAACCACTGTTATGATTAATGTCAGTAGGTGTGAATGTGTGGATGAGTTTACAATCGAGTATTTTGTTTAATATCATTGGGTGTACCCATGTACATGCATATACAACATAGTGTTCTGTTCAATATCAGTAGATGTCATGTGTAAACTTGTATATAATCCAGTTTTCTGTTTAATATAACTGTAAATGTGTACATAGGCATCTTTACACTACACTCCAATCATCTGAAAGTACATGAAGCAATAATCTCATGTACTTGCCATGTGGTTTTTCTGAAGAGCTATATTGCTGTAATTGATTCTGCAGCCATGATGATTATGCTAATGCAATATTTCTACACATCTAATTGCATAGGAATCCCTTTTCCATTTATAAATTTTGAGAACATAAGCTTTTTGTGATATGTTCAAAGAACTGTAATTTGGGGGTGAATAACCATTCGTTATAATAAAAAATGAAAATACAGATAGAAGATTCTAAGTAACTATGAAAAGTGTAATGGTTCTTTGAAAACATATAATTAAGAAACATTGATATTAAATACTTGTTTTAAAATGCCTATAGGAAATTAATTTTAAGATACTTGACATAAATTCTTAAGAGTCATGGAGTCTTAAAATAATAAAGAAAAAATGTTCACACCATTAAATATTCCACAGCTCAAAGTTGTAAGACACCCTACGAATATTATTTTCTGCCATACTAAACTTTACTTAAAACTGATTTTTACATGATTCTAATAATTGTAATAAAATTTCAATATTTAAATTGGACATCAAAATACAATAAAATCCCAAACTTTCTTGTTTTAAGCTTCTTAATCTTACAGTCATGTTTTTGTTTGAAATCATTTCTCAATTTAAACTTTTGAAGGTTAGCCACCATCATATTCTCCTAATTTTAAGTTGAGGATAAAAGAAATGAAAGCAATGGTTATCAGTAAGTTGATGCCCAATTGCATTTATGGCAACAATTTAAGAACATTCAGAGATCTAAACATCATAAAAGGTAAAACTTTAATACAGGCAGTGTCACAGAAAGGTCACATATCGTAGAACATGGCATCTCCCAAAAAGCTTGCATTAACATGGTGCATTGTAAACTCACTATTCCATTTGTACCTATTACAATTTTCTAATGTAGATGCTATCATTATTTCTATTTTTCAGTGAGGTAAGTGCTATACTAAGCTTAGATGATCACTAAGTAGCTATAAAAACAAATGCAGGGTCTATTCTTCAAATCTAATGTGCTTTCCACATTAGTGCTACATATTATTTTCTTAAAGTAAAAGTGAGGCCATGGGCAATGTTTGAATTCACATTGTAGGATTGTGTGGGGAAAGGAAAAAATGACGGTTTGCATTCTAGTTGGTTTCTTCACATAAAAGAAACTCAACAACTGAGAGTATATGGTATGTAATGGGATCAAAAGGACACTGAATGAAGCATGAGATAAATCTCAATAGTAGTTGTAAGCAAAGCTCATTAAATTTCAATTAGATAATGAAATCAAGCCAGGAAATTTTGTTTAGATTTGGCCAGAAATTAAGAAACATTATAAATTGGAAGTAGACATAGGGTGACATTTCAATTAGTAGAATTTTGTCAGTTAATTGTGTTAATGCGAAAAAATTTAAGTTCTTGTGTGTCAGCAAAAGAATAAAAATTAGTAGTGTTCTATACTCTGTGTTCTTTCAAACAACTGAATATCAAGTGCACATTGTATGTCAGAAGAATATATCACGAAGATGAAAAATAAATAATTACTAGTAACAGCTCACAGCCTATTGCTGAAGCAAAATGATTGAAAATAACAGCCATGGTCCAATTCAGAGTGATGGATTACAGTGTGGAGCAGCAGTATGGGAAACCTTTTAGAAAGAATATGATCATGCATCACTGAAGACCCTGCTTTCTTAGATGATGATATTCGGTTTTAGAAAGACATGTATGAAATGCATGTACAATAAATGTAGGAATGCTGGAAAATTGTAGAAACAAAGTCATAATAATATGGTTGGGTCCAAGAAGCAGAAGACAGAAAAGGGAAGTGCATTTAATCAGGAAACCAGGGATGTTTCTGAAAGAATCTGGATCCTTATGGTTCATTGTGGGCAAAACAAAAATTTAACATTTAGTTTTACAATTTACTATTTGAGGATATGCCATAAATAATGCATAGTATGTCATGTTGGGCATAATTTAAGTCCCTGTAAGAATGACCATTTTCCTATTCTTATTAGACCTTTTGGGTTTTTGTTGTTGTTGTTGTTGTTGTTGTTGTTGTGGTTTTCTGTTTTTGTTTTTGTTTCTGTTATAGGTTAAACTTTATTCTGCTGAGGAAAACTAACTCAGCAGAATGTTGAGAGTGGAACAAATTCAGAGAACAAGCATGTAGTATGCCCAGTCTAAACTCTGAATATATGTTCAACAGTGTATTTTAAAGTACAAAACATGGCTGCTATTAAAAAAAATAATACTTACTTAGCAAACATATCTTACATATTAAGAGAATTTAATGGGACTTCAGAAAGTGGACATAACACAGCTGTAAAGTGAACATTGGAAAGAGACAGGAGTGATTCCTGGTAGGACAAGGAGCAGAAAATGAACTACAACAGCAAGGAAATCTTACCATTAGAGACTGATACTGTTTCTTCTATGACATTCCTCTATTCCACTAATCAAAGAACCAACTCAGTATCTTTACTTAGACAAAACATTTGATGTGACTTGTGTCTGCTCTTACATCTTATTACTGAACAGAGAAAACAATTTTCTCCATATTCAAAACACATTTTAGCATTTAAAAGAGTACAGAAAAATTGCATCAGCCTAGGAGGCTTGTTTGTTAAGCAAGGCTTAGTTTTACAAATTAAGTCTATTTTAACTAATTGGTCAGAGTATATAATTTCAAGAACAAATGCTGTTTGGGTGTATTGTTATAGTATAAATCTTTTAAAGGAAGAATATATTCCTAACTGTTGTGTTTAAATATTATTAAAGTGCTTAGTAACTTAAAATTAGCTTTAGTGTATTGAAAAGAGATTAGACTAAAATAATATATGTAGTGAAATTTTTCATTACATTTTTTGAAATTTCCACTTGTTACCTTGTCCTACAGCCCATCCTAGTATTTTTAACTCTTCATGATTCAGCAACTGCAAAAAGAAGTGCCATATGTATTAATATCCTGAAGACTTCAAACTTGCACTATGTTATGTTAGGTTGATGATGTTGATGAGTCATTGAAGGAATAAACCATTGCATATCTCAGCAATGCATCCAGCATCTATCACAACATACTTTTTCCCCCCCACACAGGTGAATGAGCAAAAACTATGATATCACTGTTTTGGGTGGGGTGTCTGAGTATCACATACATATGCATATGGATTTTTCTCTGTTCCAAAAAAATAATTTTCACACTGCTCAAAAGACTTAAGATATTACTTCATTGAGTAGTGGGCTTAACTCTCAAACTGGAGAGACATTTCTACAAAGAACCTCTGATTTTATAAGACTGTCTTAATATACTGTAGCATGAGAGTCTTAGAAGGATAGATTGAAGCCTAGCCAGCAAAGCTCTAGCTATACTGCCATTTCCATGGTAACAGTGATGAAGGTACAAATGAAGACTCCCCCAGCTGGTGTGCAAGAAAAACACACAACTCCCTGCTTCTGACCATCTTCTCTTTGGAGCGTGAGTGTTAGTGCTAGGAGTCTCAAATTTCTACATATTGAGTTTTTAATTATTGATATATGTCTCTGTTTCACAATCTGTAAAATATTGGCCTTACTTCTGGAGCCAAATGTGCCTTTATTTTCTGTATTCCTCTTTAGTTACATGGACATATTAAAATAGATGTTCAGACTTTCCTTTTCCTACTCAGACATTAATTTCCATTGAACAATAGCAATTTTAATTACTAATTCATTTATATTTTCTTATTAAATCTTTTTTCAAATTTCCCAAAATTACATACACATTTGGAATTACTCTAATATCAATATACACCACTGGCCTAAACACAAGTGTTGCATTTATGCCTTATTTTAACTTTTTAAAAAAACACTCGATTTTAAGGAGTTCATTTATAACTCCTAACCATATATAGTGATGGCTTCATAATTTTTGTTTTAAGTTAGCTTGTGTTGTATTAATCTTACAGCTAGTACTTGTAGTATTTAGAAAACCAATGCTTTATTTACCTTTATATGTTCTGAACTCAAACAGATTTGTACTTACAAATACAGATATATCCATATATAGAGACTTGGAAATACAGGTAGTTTTAGAAGTAGTGATTAATTAAGTTAATTGAATATTACAAAAAAATTCATTCCACAGTTTTGGTAATAGGTATATTACAAATTGGTAAATGTTATGGAAGAGATTATATAAACATACCTTAGAATTGCAAAGGCTAGTGGCAACATTTTAGCTATTATACAATGTATTTCTTAGTTCTTTGATAATTTGGTACAATGTGTTTTGGTGATATTCATCTCTCTTCCAATCCCTTTTAGATCCACTCCTGTTCTCTACTTATACAATATTGTGTCTTTTCTGTTTTTAATCAAGTCAATATATCTTGTCCCTATATTTATGGATAGGTGATCCTTCTACTGGAGAATTGTCAACTTCTTAGGGGCATACCTGTAAAGAAATCTGACTCTGCTTCTCCTAGAACCTATCAGTTACTAGTAGTGGCAAGGCTAGGGGTGGAACTTCATGCTCAACAGCACTCTCCATGCTTGGGTTAGACCTGGTTTGAGTTTTCACATTACTTGTGCATACCTGTCAGGATACTGTAAATTCACATGTGCAGTTGTTACCCTTTTGTGTGTGGGAGACTCTTTTTTTGTTTGCATTCATCCATCATCTTTGTATTTTACACTCTTTCTGCTTCATCTTCAACAATACCTCTTGAGCTTTGGGAGAAAGGAATGTGATATAGATGCCCCACTTAAGACTGAGTGTTCCATATTCTTTTACATTTTTCCACCTTGTCAAGGGTGAGTCTCTGTGTTCACAAACATTTATTGGAAAAAAGAAATATTTCTTATGAGTGCTGAGGGGTGTGTTCATCAGTGGTAGTGATTAACATACTGCTCAATGATAAGTTATTAGGAGTCATTTTTTCTATAAACCAAAAAAAAAAAAAACAAAAAAACAAAACAAAAGTTTGAAAGTAAACAGCTTTTTACTCAAACAAATCACTTAGACATATAATTTATACTTGTTTGGGATTAAAGTATAATATACTGTTAGCAATATAGGTTTCTATTTCTTTGTGTAATATAATTTTCATATCCTATAAAATCATCCTCTTCTGTATTTTTAATAATTTCACATAACCCTAGTTATTTCTTCATTATCACTTTGTCTTACCTAAGTGGTGAAAGTAAACTTGACAGTGCCAATTTTCATCCTTTTAGGAATTTGAAACAGAAAAGAAGGAATTTATATAAGGCAGCTCTTATTGTTAGAATATTCGTTATTCAACTGTGATAACAGTCCTCATTTGGTACTCAAAATAAATATAAAATGATGTTTTGGGAAAAAAAGTAATTAACCCCCTTTCACAGAAAGTTAAGATTGAAGAAGTTTTATATCCTTGTCAAATTTATATAGTACTAAGAGATGGAGTATACAAATCTTCAGGCTTGCAACCCATGCTGTTTTAACGGATGAGAAGCATATTTGTATTTCAATGAACTATTTGAAAACAAAATGTGTACCATTTCATTGCTATATACTTTAAAGAAATACGAGTTTCTGTTCACATAGGCAATCTGGATGTTCTTTAAGTCAGAGTTGTGCTCTGGTAGTGTTGTCTGCAGTTGTGTTTCCTAATTAAATCTATTTTTGCACTAAAAAAAAAATAAAGCTAATACACAGACTTTTCTTTCCTCTCACCTACAGGTGCCAAGGAGGTGGAGATCAAGTGCCCCTTGAATCATATTGCTTGTCTTGGAGCCAGTTCATGTGTTCATTATTCACAATTGTGCAATGGGGTGTTAGACTGCCCTAACAGCTTTGATGAAGGAGTGCATTGCCAGGGTGAGTTTGTTATGAAACAATGCAATGAAATACTCAACTTTGTATAGTCATATAAATTCAAAGAGAAGTCTAATCCTCTATTCTTTCAACTGTAGATATAGCTCAGAGAGAGAGAGAGAGAGAGAGAGAGAGAGAGAGAGAGAGAGAGAGAGAGAAAGGGAAAGAGAGAATAGGTTTTATTGCCAGTTTCTCAGTATCAAGTACAAAGATACAATTATCACAGTTTTTTGAAAAACATGTTAACAAACACCTAGATTTAGAAGCTGGGGAAAAAAAAAAACTATTTCAAGTAAAATTGTTTTTTTCAGCAAAGCAGAATGAGGAGCCATTATCATAGTAGACTGACAGCCCACAAGCCTGTTTATTCAATCTTTATGGTAAACTAAATATTAGCAGAAACACTCCTACAATTTTATATTTAAATCAATATGTTTGTGGAAATATTTTCTTTGACACTAGTTCTGTCCTACTAAATTATTAACTTTCTTGCAATTTCAATGTGTTTTTAAATATCAGGCTAACATTTCTACAAAGACATGAGAGTAAAATGTGAAATAATGAAAAATAAAATATAAATGGAACTGAGACATTCTAGAAACTTGGAATGGGTTGCAAGGAATGAAATATGAGACTAAGAGACCTAAGAGCTTGTGAAGTTAAGGGATATCAGTCCAGCCCTGGCTAAAAGATGAAAACTTCCACAATGGCCTCTTTTAAATGCCCTCACTCCAGTTGAAAGATTACAGGTCAGGGCCCGGTCAGGCGGTGGATGCCTGTACTTACTTGTTCCAAAAGTCTTATTCTCTGAACTTGTGTTTGAGCTTCAGGTCCCTTACCCCAGTTTTAGCAACATGTCTATCTACCATCTGGTAGGAAGCAACACATAAAGTCCAGTGACAGCCATGAGGAGCCACCATTTATTTCGCTGCTATATATCCACTCCTTCAGGATCAGTCAAAGGGAAGTACTGGAACCCCTAGGTAGGGCTAGAAAATGGGGAAACACACACGAAAGGACCTTTACAACATGAGTAAAGCTTTGTAAACAGATTGTAATGATTTTTGGATAGACTTTGATTTCTACATAGACAGATTACAAGATGGGCCCAGAAAAGAACCAACAGGATCAAACATCTCCACAGTAGGTCACTGAAGTCAGGATGTAAACAAGAACATATTCTTCATGGTAGGGCTAGTGAGAGACATGGAATAGAGGATGTTTTAGAAAACTGAAATGTCAGTGTTGCATAGACAGATTAATGACTAAAAGTGCTTGCTACTCTATGAGAGGTTATGAGTTTTGTTGCCAGCATATATGTTAGGGAGCACATAGCTGCCTGTAACTCCAGCTCCAGGCAATTTTATTGGACATGTGTAGACCCATGCATATGTACATGTAAGCACACATAGTAAAGAAATATAATACAAGAAAAGTGGAGAGGCAATAATGTAAGAAAAGGCACCAGCCAGTAAATTTCTAATTTTTCCAGAGGAGCTTATTATCTACATCTCTTTAGAATGTTCATACATACAGACTGCCTTTCAGATGGATGGACTTAGACACAATAAGTAATAACAGGTACATTTTTATTTGCCTTTTATGTCAAAAATGATTCTCCCTTGCCTTTCTTGAATGTATTATATACAATAGTAGGTTCAAGGCTAAAAGATATACCATTCTAGACTGAGTGGCTAAACACATTTTATTGAGAAGACAAATTTAGAACTGTGTGTAACTAATTATACTCCAAGATATGGACAAAACATATTGGTGAACATTAGATTTGCATAATGTGTGTGGTCTTAAAAGGGCAAAAGTGAGTATTTGTCAACAAAATGGCCCTATATGAATGAAGTCTCTTTCCCCTCATTCATGTAAGACCCTCAGAATGAGGAGTCTTCCAGTTTCAGTCAGTACCCCAACTCAATGTTCAGTCCAGTTGCTGCAACAGGCAAGAGGCTTTAATGAACAGGAAACATTTGCGCAAACAGGCTCCTCCAGCATGCAGGCTAGAGAGAAGCCCTATCCCCTGGGCCCAGGTGTTTTTAAAGGCAAACCAACAAGCTTAGGGAGGGGGTGGGACCCTCTGCCCATTGAGTACATGACCCTTGGAAGCCAGATGGTCTGCTATTAGGGTCAACAGACCTTAGGGCCTCAGGGTGGGCTAATTAATTTTGTCTGGGCAAACCAGAGTTGCAGCTATCTCTTTGTTTCCTAAGGACCCTATTCACCACCTGCTGACTCACAGGAAAGGAGGGGCAGTGTGAATTCTTGTAATCTCAGGGCCTTGTGAGAGGAAGTTAGCAAATTCCAAGGAACAAATATTGGTTTCCAGGCTTTTGTCTTTCATTCAGAATGCTTCCTCTTTGCTCGTTGTTGATGAAACATGCTTCTAGAAACATTTCCAAGTATCACCCCTGTCAAGCATCTAGGAACCTTTTTTCTATAGACACAAAATAAGGAAAGAAATGGTTACATACTCTTTGTACTTCTGTGCTGAGCACTTCCTTCTGAATTCTGTCTCCTAACACTGCTGTCTTAAAAAAAAAAAAAAAAGCTTGTTGCTATCAGAGTATGTATGTAGTCTCATTTAAATAATTACATACAAAGCCTAAGCCATGATTCAGAAATGAATTTGGCTCATTCTTCGAATAAATTATTCAAAGTACATTTGGTGGAATATTTGTAGTATTTATAAAAATTAATAATAAGTAAAGCTTAAAGATTTGAGCATTATATTCTGGTTTTGGGAATACTTTTGTGTTTAGTGAATTGTTTTCTGATTATTTCCTGGATAAATCAATTCCTTTCTAGTCAAAATAATGAAAAAAATCTATTATTAATGATTTTCTGTAACACAGATATTTTAATTTCTGTAGTTTGGTTCCAATTGATGGAAAATTGATTTTTATATGGGCATAGTTATATACAAGAGTTTGCTTTTAAGATATTTAACAATAAGCACTGGTAAAATAACTACATTATGTTTTCAATATATCATCTCATCCTATACAGTAATTCAAAATAGTAGCAATATTTCCCTATCTAAAGTGTAGGAGCAATAAAAGGCATATATAAATGTTTGATATCTGTATTCAGGCATAGAGAGTGCTAGAAGGAAGTAGCAGAGATCAGACCACAGCATATGTAAAAATGCAATCTTAAATTGGACCTTCTTAGCATAATGGAGTATGTCAACATCTTGGTTGGGTATTTGAAAGAGGGATTCTTTATAATTGTAGCCCTTGTTATATTACTACACAAGGAGGCAATGCATGTGGATGCAAGTAGGGATGGCATTCTCCAGTCACAATCTGCTCCCATTATGTTAGAAAAAGTATCAACACTCTATAAATCACCCAGGAAAGTCTTCCAATTTCCATTTCACTAGAAAAACATAACTATGCAATCCATACTGTTTCAATTAATAAAATGATTAGGGTCATTTTAAACCTAAGGATAGTAAATATCTGAGGAGTTGAAATCCTTAAGAAATGAAACCTTCTGACAAGAAATAATTGTCTTTCAAGCACAGTGTATGCACAGAAATGCCACACAAATCTTTTGTAAGGTTCTGCGTTTTTCTGATCCCATTTCTAGGTAGTGTAAGATCCGTTGAGAATATGGATCTCCACTCCCCAGCTCAGGAAAGGCGCCCCCCCCAATCACTCACGAGAAGCAGTCTTGATGCAAAAGCATGAGGTATTTTATATTCCAGTGCACTGGGGCCCCACGGCCACACTCCACACTCCACGTGGGGTGTGGAGGCTGGGAACCGGGAGTACCAGGTTCAGACAGCTTTTTATAGGATTACAACAGAGCCTGCGCATTACAAACCAATCATCTCAATAGCATCTGGTATGGACCACTCAGTTTGAACTATCCAAGACCACGCTTTGCCTAGAAAGTCTGCTTTCATTAGGGCTCCTGGGTAGCATGGCACAGCTCATTTCCTGTTCCCATTCACTCACAGGTGTTGTCAGTAACCCACCCGTCATAAACAGTCAAGAATGACCTTTTGCCTACTCACTCCTAGGGGGGCAGAGTTTGGGGTGAATTAGGCTAAATTTTCCATCCTTACAGTAGCTTTGGGCCTGCTATAAATGTAATCAATATATTTATTCAGAAATACATAAACATGTTCTCTTATACATACATTTACTCTCTTGATATAATAGCTTTGATTTTTAATTACTTCTGATTCTTATTTTAAAAAACGAGAATTCAGATTTAATAATATATCCTCCTTCATCTTCAGTCTTTTGTCAAGAATTGAATTTAATGTTTTCTTTTATTATCCATAGAACTAAAGTCTTATGATAAAGTAAATGGTAGCTTTTATTTTTTATAATGGTTTACTATTATAAATTTAGCAGTCTTTTGACCTCCTTGTTTAAGTGTCATATATTTTTCATTCTTTCTAAAACAGGATTTACCTAAAAAATAAATAAACAAGGAACCTAAACATTTTCTCCCCATATTTCAGGATGGAAAAAATATATCTTGGTTTGTTGTTATGTCATTCATTCTTTTTTTTTTTTTTTTTTTTTTTTTTTTTTAAGTAGGCTTAGTTTTAGGAAAAGTGTCAGGGCAGTATAGAGCTAAGGTTATGATTAAAGGTGGGATAAGTTTGTATGGAGTTAAAATTAGGCTGTAGGCTGAGGTTGTGGTTAGGATAAATGCTAAGGTGATAGATAGGGTTCAGAGTAGGTTTAAAATTAGATCTATGGCTACTAAAAGGCTGGGGTTAAGAGAGCATTCTTAGTAATTCTAACACCAACTTAAAATTGTTAATATTTAGTTTAAGCCTACTAGAAGGATAGGAGGTGGGGTAGTAATGAAGTAGATAAGATAGAAGAAGGAAGAAACCTGAGATCTGTTGAAGACCTTAGAGTTGTTTTAATCTCCACTCTTCTATCAATCCATCTTCTTCAACTACCATTTTAACTACACAAAACAGAAATATGGAATATAATATATGTGGAAACAATATTAGAGAAGACAGCCATATTGGCCTCCACCACATGAGATGGGGATGAAAATATTACTATTGTTTGCTCAAGTGACATGAACCATTCAAAGGCTTTCAGGTTAATAGTCATGTTAAAATAGGTATATAATCACAGAGCAGGGGAGGTAGAGCTACTAGTGTATTTGGGGCCAGGGTCTACAGAGAATATTCTGTCTCCAAATACCTATAATTAACTGGTCAACAAAGCAAGCAAACACAGAGAAACAAACAAATAAACACAAGCCTATTGTGAACAAGGAAATGGACATAGAGACCTGTGTGTGTGTGTGTGTAAACTACTTCAGATTCAGACAGATTTTCTATATTTTCTGTGACAAGATTGCCTAACATCTATCTCAGGTTTAAGTATTTCTTCTTTAAGATTATTTTTAGTAATTGAACTAGGTAAAAGGCTCTACGATTTGACCCTTTTTTTACTTCCAGAACAACTTTAGTCCCAGCAATAAACCAATAATTCTTAGAAAGGGCCTGGGAAATGGCTCAGCCTGCAGGATGTTTGATGCCACACAAGGACCTTGCTACACAAGTTCCAGCACCCTGTAAATCTTAGGATAAAATAATGTTTAGCCACAGTCTCAGAACTTAGGAGGAAGAAACTTCAGGAAACTTGGGGCTTTCTGAATAGAGAGTCTAACTTAATCAACGATATTGAAGTTCAGTAAATGACCCCTAAATAAAAATATTAAGTGGAAAAAGACTGAGGAAGACATTAAAAAATGATTTCTGGCCTCTATATTAATTCATGCACAAGCATGTTTTTGCATATAAAATACATGTACATAATAAACCCTAGAAAGAAATTTTTCAATAAAATATTCTATAAATGTCAACTAGTCTATAAGTTTTCCATATTAATGGATTTTTGAATTACTTAACACATGTACACAATATGCAATCTTCAAAAGATGGTAATATTGTATTTACAGGAAGTAGATAGATACATGAAATATATTATTGCATATTATTGAAATCCTGCTAGGTTATAACCACTTTTTGCATGGACATACATAGGAACAAATGCATATTCATTTAAGTATAGAAATATATGTACTTATTTTAGAGCAATAACTATATAAATATTGTTTAACTTAAAATATGCTTTTATGTTGTTGATGTGGAAAATGAAGCTCCCACCTTAAGTGGAATAAGATGTAGTGTATTCTAGAACTACATTTGAGTATACATGGCCCTAGATTATAGATTTTTGCCCCCCTAAATTCTATTTACCCATGTGGTAGTAGTTTCATTAAATTTTTATAGTAACAAAACAAAAAAGACAAATAAAGACATGTTTTAAATACATTTGTGGAAACGCTAGAGAGGCATTTGCAACAAGATGCAGGAAGCTCTCTCTGAGCCTCAGATGCCAACTGATGACAAGCTTATAATTTGGGAATACAGATGATTGTACTCTGTTAAGTTAGTAGCTTCCACAATGTTTTCAACTGCTAGTCATAGGATGTTAGTGCTAACAAAGAGGTGGATAAGATATAGTGAGCTATTTATGGGGCCAATACTAGATGAAGTTAAGGTAACTACACCCTGGAGCTGCTGTAATCCAACTCTTCACATAACTGCAGTTCTAATGAGTCGATTTAGTTCAGAAATACTCATTAGTAATAACTATATCTGACTTTGGAATATGTATTTATCAGATGTGGTTCCTAAGCTAATGGTCTATGTGAGCCAGCAGCAAGGTTCAAGAGTTAGGAATAAATTAGGCTCTGTTTTCCTGACATTTTGGGGCCTATGGATCATCTTAGAACTTTAGGCTTCTCAGAATTATATTCTATTTTTGAAACATATCGCCTGCCTCACATTCAAATTATACCAATCTATTTGAATATGTTGACTTTTTGAGACTACTAGCTAGTGAATTATTTCAATGCTGAGAAATGGTGGCTAATTACCTTACATTGTAATGCATAATTCTAAAGGATAATTAAACATTCTTTAGTGTTCATCAAGAGGAATTCCTTTTGATTACTTTACATCTTCTATTAATATTGATGCTATACTAAATTCTTTCCAAGCAGACAGATCTTGTAGGCTATTTAAATAAAAGTAGTCATCGGAAAAAAAAAAAAAAGGTATCAAAGTTGTAATTGTTTTTAAATGATTTAAAAAAACAGAGCTTTAGAGATGGCTCAGTTAAGAGAAAGCAGATTGCCAGGGATCAATTCCAGCACTCACATGGTGGATCACAACCATCAACAATTCCAGATCCAGGGAATCTACTGCCCTCTTCTGATTTCTTCAGGCATCAGGCACATACGGGGTACACACACATAAACATTTTAACATAAGGAGATTTCCTTGTTTATATGTTTATTTCTTGGTTTAATACTTAGTGTCTACCACACTACCTTAAAACTCCAGATCCTTCAGGCTGGGATCTTAGGCATGGTCTTCTCTAGCTCCTTTCTGCAAACCTGGAGGTTAACCTAGTGCTGTATCAAGTAAGCTACAATCTCAGTTGGATTACTGCAGCTCCAGGGTACATAAATATTTATGTACCAAATATTTCAGATTCTGTCTTTCTCTTAAAACAGTATTTTAAAATTAGTTTTAATAACATATTTCTATGTTTTGATCCTGTCTTTACCCAATATAAGAATCTGGGTATATCATTTACTTCCAATTGTTGCAGAAATATCTCTATTTGAAATTGTTTTAATATATATAATGAGAAATATGTCACAGCTGCACCAGTGAAAAGTGTATTATATTTGTTACTTCATATCTGAAAGGTAGAATTAATAGTGACTTTGGTGTGGACCATTGGTCCATCGGTAAGGAAATATTATTATGGTATATTCCAAATATATCAAATTCCTTAGAGTTTTAGAAGTCTTTCCTCATGGTTTGATGGAACTCTTGCCCACTATTTCTGAGGCTACACACATTTTATCCTTACATGATAAATAAGAAAAGAAGAGATATATGGGAAAAATTAATTAAACTAGAAAAACTTCCTCACCCATGCTAATCTTTCCTCAATAAAGAGAAATATTTGTTTTAAACCATTTTTAAAAGAATTAATTCATGTGAATATTATTAAGCTTTGGGGGTAAGTATTATCATGTATCTCTTCTTATTTGGTAGAAGAAAGATATAACATATAATAATTTATCTGTGGACAAAATGAAGTTTTAAAATGTTCCAGTAAAAAAGTGAAATATTCCCTATAGTTGCTTCATTAACTTATATTAAACTTTCATTAAGCACAGACAATATTCCAGACATTTATCTGAGCTGAGAATATAGAATGTTCTATCTTTATGGAGTTTATGTGGAATAATACAATGAGGAATATATAATCTTGTTGGCAGGAATGCAAAGAGATTTCCCAATAGGGCTGATGGTTGATCTGCATGTCACTCAAAGAATTGTATATGCCAAGGAAGAAAATATGAGCATTCAAAACCAGAGGTCTATTTGTTGCAAATGAATGTATGACTGAGCACTGAATGCCCAGGAGACCTCTAAGTTCTTTGGAAAGAATGAAGGATGAAGAGATAAAAAAGAAGACCTATGACCTTGAAGCTGAAAGGAAATATTAACAAGAGCAATTACATGAGAATAAGGATGCATGCTGAATAGCCCATTTAAAATGCATTGCATAAAAATGGAAAGGGGCAAGAGAGTAAAAAGTAATACTAGAATCTATGCACAATGGAATTAGAAGCGTGCTATCTCATTGTGTTTAAAAACAGCATATGGAGACTAGAACGTTCACATCTATGTAGCAAGTCAGGTTGATTATTCTTAGAAACAAATTAAGTACGTTTTATAGTTGCAAGATAAGGAGCTGAACAGTACTTTGCTCTGGTTTTGCTCAGCCTCCACATTATGTATTTTTGTTTAAGTATCACTTAGATGGAGAATACCTAATTGAAGGTCAAGGAGGGAGCCCTTGACTGCCCTGTTCAGACAATCCTTTTTCAGGTAGAAGTTGATCACTTGAAACACATATTTACTATTTATAGCCAGCAGATTTTCAGCTTTGTTAAGCTACTAAAGTATTAACTTATGATGCTCAAATGTGGTTCTTTTGTTCCTCAACTTTGGAAAATAATGACCTGTTTGAATATTATTTGAAAGTATTAATTGAAAGAAACTGTCACTCATCTCCACTCAAAATGTGAGGCAAAATCCCCTGTGATTCTGTATTGCTTTTCTGACACTCACAGTGTGAAATTTCTAAAGAGCAAGGAGTTCAAGTAGGATGCTGAGATGGAACTTATCCTCAGGAGTCACCCAGAACACTACTAAAGATCAGGGGTTAAGCTATGACCTTGGGTTTTCATTTGCTAGTTATAAGTGGAAAGTACATAAAATCTTCATGCTTCAGCATCCTTCCTGACCCAGTCTCCAATCAGCAAGTTGATGTGGAGGGAAACATCTAGGTGACGATTTTGAACTAATTCCATATTCCCTGTCAGTTTTATTAATTGAAGCAAAAGAAAAAAATGTGCTGAGTGAGCAACAAATTGAACAGTTTTATAACAAGCATCCAAAATTCAATGTCACCACCTGACTAAGTATTCTATCACATTGAGAAAATAAGTGATTCGACAAACTTAGGGATTTAGTGTTCATGGAAAGATCACAAAAATAATAATTCTATGAAGAATGTTTTAAAATTTGAACTTAAAATATCATGATGTCATCCTGGCAAGAATTTACCTATAATTACTTAAAAAGAGCAAAATCTGGGGTTATACAGTCTTAAAGATTTTTTAAATGATTTCATGTCCCTGTTGCTGTGACTAAACACCATACTATAGAAACATAAGGGTCAAGGATTTATTTTGGCTCCCAGCTGTAGGGCACCGTCCATGTGGCAGGGAAGGCAAGGTGTGAGGCAGCTGGCATAATTCATCTCAGTTCAAGAAGATGCTGGTGAATGTCTGTGCTCAAATTTCTTCCTAAATATCTGTGTTGTTTAGGATCCCTGTTTGGGCAACAGTACTGCTCTGCTTAAGGCAGGTCTTCTCACCTCCACTAAGCTAATCAAAATAATGTCTCCCAGACATGTTCATTGACTCGCCTTATCTAAGCAATTTGTCAAGTATGGTCAGAGGCATGCTGTCTAGGTGACACTAGATCTTTTTGACAGAAAATATTAATCACTATAGTTTCACTTCATGTCATCTTAACACTCAAATACATAAATAAATAAATAAATACAACAACAAAACCCCAAAAAAACAACAAAAACAAATCTGTTAAATCATAATTTTCCATGCCTTTTTTCCATAATTAAGTGGACATCTTATAAAATAACCATCCTATGTACTTCCAAAGGTCTCATTATTCTTTAATAGATTTGATTCTTTGTAAAAATTAAGTAATAGACTCACCTGAAACTCATAGCAATCTCTTAACTATGCCTACATATAAAGTCAAACCCAAGTGACATACTTCTAACATGCAATGGGGACATAATTCACATCTCAATTACAAGGGGTAAAAATAGGAGAATAGAAAATAATGACCCATTACCAGATGCCCCATAGACTGCCTAGTCCTACTACCTAACCTTGGGAGCCCATTTCACATAGCAGGATACTCCCTCAGCCTAGACACATGGGGAAAGCCCTGGGCCCCACTGCAAATGATATGACAGACTTTGAAGAATCCCCTGGAAGGCCTAACCCTCCCTGTGGAGCAAAAAGTGGATGGTATGATGGTTAGTGGGGGGGGGGGGGAATAAGGGAGAATAAAAGGGTTCAGGGAACTGGGATTGACATTTAAACTAAGCTTGTTTCAACTTTAAATAAAAAATATCAAAAAAGAAAAAAAGAAACTAATAATAAAAACAAAAACAAAACTGAAAATTAGAAGAGCAAACACCAAGCCCAGCAGCAATATCTCTGACAAATGGGACTTCTTTTTTGTTTTGTTTTTATAAATTAGTATTTACTTAAATAAAAAAAAAATCGTATTTTACATACCAATCCCAGTTCCCTCTCCCTTCCTTCCTCTCCTTCCCTCCACCATCCTCCCATCCCACTATCCATCTATTCCCCAGGGAGGGTGAGGACTCCTGTGAGGAATCATAAAGTCTGTCACATCATTTGGGGCAGGATCTTGACTGAGAGAGTCCCCTCCATAGTTAATGGGAACCCAAATCTCATTCCTGAAAAAGGGATTAATATAGGTACCACTGCAAGAGGCCCCATAGACTGCTCAAACCTCCCAACTGACACCCACATTCAGGGAGCATGGTTCAGTCTTAATGCTGATTACCCAGCTATCAGACTGGGGTTCATCAGCTGATGCTTGCTCATCAGTCTTCCCTCTCTAAAACTAGATTCTAGGAGTTTGTTTCAGTGCTTAGCTGTGAATCACTGCTTCTGCTACCACAAGTTACTGGATAAAGGCTCTAGGATAGCATTTGATCAATTTCATTATAGGGGAAGGGCATTTAATGTAGTCTCTACACTATTGCGTAGTTCTTAGTTGGCATTATCTTTGTGGATTCTTGGAGATTTCCCTGTCGCAGGGATTCTCGAAAAACCCATAACAGCTCTATCCATTAAGGTATCTCTTTTCTTGGTCTCCTTCACTGTTTTTCCCCTAACTAGACCTTCCCAACAACTCATGTTCTCCTCCTGCTTCCCCTTCTTTCCTCCTCTCTCTCCTGCGCCCCCCTTCACCTATGTTCCCAATTTACTCAGGAGAAGTTTTCCCTTTACCCTTCTGGGAGTATCCATGTATGTCTCTCTTAGGTTCCTCTTTGTTTCCTAGCTTCTTTGTTGTTGTGGATGGTAGTATGGCTATCCTTTGCTCTATGTCTATTACCCATATACAAGTCAATGCACACCATGTTTGTCTTTCAGTGTCTGGGTTACCTCAGTCAGGATGGTTTCTTCTAATTCCATCCATTTGCCTGTGAATTTCAAGATTTCATTATTTTTAGTGCTGAGTAGTACTCCATTGTGTAAATGTACCATATTTTCCTTATCCATTCTTCTGTTGAGAGGCACCTAGGTTGCTTCTAGGTTCTGGCTATTAACAAATATTGCTGCTATGAACATAGTTGAACAGATGTCCTTGAGGTAGGTATGAATATGCATCTTTTAGGTATATGACTAAGAGTGAAATTGCTGCATCTTGAGTTAGACTGCTTCCCATTTTCCTGAGAAACTGTCATACTGACTTCCAAAGTAGCTGAATAAGTTTGCATTCCCACCAGCAATGGAAGAGGGTTCCCTTTTCTGACTTTCTGATGGTATCTCAGAGTTGTTTTGAATGGTATTTCTCTGATGTCTAACAATGTTCATATTGATTCCAGTTCTTTCTCCCTCCCTCCCTACTTCCCTCCCTCTCATGACCCCGAACCACCTCCCATCCCATCCCACCAAAACCCCCAAATCCACAGGGAGGGTGATGCCTTCCAGGAGGTCTCATCAAAATCGGTCATGTTATTTGCAGTAGGGTCTAGGCCCTCCCTCCTGTGTCAAGGGTAAGGGAGTATCTCACCAAGGATACTCCCAAAGGCCTTTCTTGCACTAGAGATATATCCTGGTTCCACTGTCAGAGGTCCGTTAGACTGTCTAGGCCTTCTAATTGAGACCCACTTTCAGGGGTTCTGACTCAATCTTCCTGTTCTCACATGTTCTCCTCTCTTCCCCTTCTCTTTCTCCTTACTCTCTCTCTCCACTCACTGCTCCTCCTCCCAATCTCAGGAGATCTTGTTCCTTTCCCCTTCTGTGAATAATCTTGTATGAATATTTAGGTTCATCCTTGCATCCTAGTTTCTCTGGTGGTGTGAATTATAGGCTGGTGATCCTTTGCTCTATGCCTAAAATCAAATATATGAGTGAGTCCATAGCATGTCCCTCTTTTTGTGACTGAGTTATCTCACTCAGGATGGTTTCTTCAAGTTCTGCCCATTTGCATATGAAACTCAAGATTCCATTTTTTTGTTGTTGTTGTTGTTTGTTGTTTGTTTACCTCTGAGTAGTATTTCATTGTGGAAATGTACCACAACTTCTTTATCCCTTTATCCATTCTTCAGTTAAGGGGCATCTAGCTTGCTTCCATGTTCTTGCTATTAAAATAATGCTGCTATGAACATAGTTGAACAGATGTCTTTGTTGCATGGATGTGGATCATTTGGGTACATGACTAAGAGTGGAATTGTCAAGTCCTGTGGTAGACTGATTCCCATTTTCCTGAGGAACTGTCATATTGATCTCCAAAATGGCTATACAAGTTTGCACTTCTACCATCAGTGGAGAAGTGTTCCTCTTTCTCCACATCCTCTCCAGCATAAGTTGTCATTTTAGTCATTCTGACAGGAGTAAGATGGTATTGTTTTGATTTGCTTTCCCTGATAGCTAAGGATCTTGAGCACTTTCTTAAATGTCTTTCAGCTATTTTGGATTCCTCCATTGAGAATTATCTATTCAGTTCTGTACCCCACTTTTAAATAAGGTTATTTGGTGTTTTGGTGTCTAGCTTCTTGAGTTCTTTTTATGTTTTGGAGATCAGCCCTCTGTCACATGTGGGGTTGATGAAGATCTTTTCCCAGTTTGTGGGCTGCCATTTGGTCTTGTCAATGGTGTCCTTAGCCTTACAGAAGCTTGACAGTTTGAGGAGGTCCCATTTTTTAATTGTCAATCTCAGTGTCTGTGCTAATGGGGGTATGTTCAGGAAGTGGTCTCCTGTACCAATGTGTTCAAGGATACCTCCCACTTTCTCTTCTAAGGAAGTCAGTGTGGCTGGATTTATGTTGAGGTCTTTGACCCATTTGTACATAAGTTTTGTGCAATGCAATAAATATGGAAATATCTGCAATCTTCTACATGTTAGCATCCAGTTATGCCAGCACCATTTGTTGAAGATGCTTTCTTTTTTCCATTATATAATTTCAGCTGCTTTGTCATAAGTCAGGTTTCCATAGTTGTGTGGATTGATATCAGGATCTTTGATTCAATTCCATTAATCCACCTGTCTATTTTTGTGCCAAAACCAAACTGTTTTCATTTCTATAGTTCTGAAGTCAGGGATGGTGATGCCTCCTGGATTTCCTTTGTTGTACAGAGTTGTTTGGCTACCGTGAGTCTTTTGTTTTTCCTTATAAAGGTGAGTATTGTCCTTATACGCTCTGTGAAGAATTGTGTTGGGATTTTGATGGGAATTGCATTGAATCTGTATATTGCTTTTGACAAGATTGCTATTTTTACTATGTTGATTCTATCTATCCAAGATCATGAAAGCTCTTTTCATTTGCTTGTATCTTCTTTAGTGTCATTCTTTAAAGCCTTAAATCTCTTGTCATGCATGTCTTTCATTTGTTTGATTAGAGTTACGCCAATATATTTTTTGTTGTTCGTGGCTACTATGATGGGTAATGTTTCTCTGATTTCTTTCTCAGCCCATTTATCGTTCATATTTAGGAGGGCACCTATTTTTTTTTGAGTTAATCTTGTATCCTGTCACTTTACTGAAGGTATTTATCAGCTTTAAGAGTTCCCTGGTAGAATTTTTCTGTCATATCATCAGCAAATAGTGAAAGTTTAACTTCTTTCCTCCCAATGTTTATCCCTTTGATCTCTTTTTTGTTGTCTTCTTGCTCTAGGTAGAAATTCAGGTACAATATTAAAAAGATGGAGAATGTGAACAACTTGCCTTGTTCCTTTTTTAAAAAGAACTTTTAGATTAAAGTAGAAACAATTTTATTTTACTTATCAATTCCAGTTCCCTCTCCTATCTAACTTGCCCTACACCATCCATTCCCTATCCCACCCCTTAACTTCTCCCCAGGAAGAGTGAGGCTTTCCATGAGGGATCATCAAAGTCTGTCAAGTCATTTGGAGCAGGGCTTAGGCCCTTCCCCATATATCTAGGCTAAGAAAGTATCCCTCCATAGAAAATGTGCGCCTAAAGTCTGTTTTTGTATTAGGGATAAATACTGGTTCTACTGCCAGAGGCCCTACCTATAGATTTTCCAGACATCCTGCCTGATCCCCATGTTCAGGGAGCCTGGTTTGGTCCTGTGGTTGTTCTCCAGAAGTTAGACTGGGGTCTGTGAGCTCTGACTTGTTCAGGTACACTGTTTCTGTGGGTTTCCCCAGCATGGTCTTGACCCCTTTGTTCATCACTGCTCCTTCTCTACAACTAGCTAGATTCCAGTAGCCTGATTTTAGAGGAATCACATTGAGTTTCGCTCCATTTAGATTGATGTTGGCTGTTGACTTGCTGTATATTGCCTTTATTATATTTATGTGTGTTCCTTTTGTGCCTGGTCTCTCGAAGACCTTTATCATGTTGGAGTGTTGTATTTTGTTGCAGGCGACTTGTCATGCAATTATGTGGGTTCCTAAGGGCTTTAGAAGTCCCATTCTTCCAATTTTGCCATGTTCAGTACACAAACCTTGGTAAACATCCCATGGTTTTGATATTTCCAATAACCTGGGATCTTCACTGCTATTAAAGCTTCACTCAACATCTTTTAAGTACCCCTCTCTGGGAATTTGAGGCAAGCATGGTCTACAGAATGAGTTCCAGAACAATCTCCAAAGCTTCACAGAGACACCCGGTCTAAAAATAAAGAACCAAACCAACCAACCAAACAAGCAAAACAAAAATAAAATAAAACAATCAAACAAAAACCAAGAAAAGCCTCTTTGCAAGTTCTCTGACTCTGTCACACAGCCTAGCCTCAGATCCTCTGTGAATCTGTAGAGCAAGACTCCATGCTTCCCTCTCAAACTCATGTTTTTCATGGCTACAGTCAAGTAAAGTGTAGATGATCCTTGTCAAGGTTTACTTTCAGCTCAGACATAGGTGACTGCTTTGTTGCTGACTCAGGAACCACTTTCCTAGGCAGATAGCTGTTTTGAATGATCAGAGTACTACTGCACTTGCAGTTTCAGTGTAGACTTTTCAAATTCATTTTTTCCCCAGCATCACCCTTTGATGTGGATTGTTGCCCTCAGGGTACTTTTCCTCTGCCTAGGTCCAGGCAGGCTGTTAATTTAGCAATTGTAGCCCTTCTGTGGAGAAGTTTAACTTGCTGATGTTCCTGCCCCCATTACAGAATGACATGTGTTTTTTTTTTATTTTTACTTTCCTTCAAGCACTTCATTCTTTTCTCAGTCTCAATGGTCTACTCTTTTGAAATGTCCCCCTCCAAACAAATAAGTTCATTATCATTGATAAACTCAGCTTCACTCATATTCTCATGCTATGGGTAAAATGGAACCAGATTCTTGACTAAAATATTATATTAATGGCCCTTAGCCTAATTCCTGGAAGAATCCAATACCTCTTGGAAACCTGAGGATTTAGGCCTTCACTATCAGTGCACTCTAAACATTCCAGTTTTCCATGCTCACACCAGAATCACCCATTGAGCACCACTAATAGTGTTCTATGGTTTTTCTTGAGTAAATTTCCATGCTCTTCCACCTTTCTCCCAAAATCCAGTATTAGAAGCATAAGAACCATACATAACTTTTTTTTTTCATAACAAGGGCCTCACTCTCTGAAATCTTTGTTAGTTACCTTTTCTGTTGCTGTGGTCAAAAAGGCTTTGCAAATTGTGTAAGGGTGTGTAGGCAGTGATGAGTTTAATAATCTTGTATAGAGTAGTTGAGTTCTTTTGTCTCTTCTGATACATGGAAATGGATCCTCAATACCTTCTATTAACCAAAAATTGTGATGCAACACACAATAAAAGAGTTATAATATTAAGTTGGCTTTCTCAGATATATTTCTGTTTTGTGGTTTTTGTTTTGTTTTCTTTTGTTTTTTGGAGTTTTATATTTTTTTTTCCTACAGAGATTCAGACAATTTACCATAGTTTCTTGATAGGATGTCATTACTATTGAATACTTCATTGTTTTAACTGATGGTTAGGAAGGAAACAACGAAGAACTTTTGCTAGTCTGGGGACTTCTGAACTCAGAGTCAGTTGCTCTTTTTGTTTTATTTGCCGTGGTTAAAGAAACATGCATGTTTTCTCACCTTTCTAAATTCAGTTGCATATTTGGATTTAAGACACAATAAGCTTCATTTAAAAGTAATGTTTTGATGAAAAAAATATCACCCAAGTTTGGGTTTTTGAGAAGAATTGAAATGGTTTCCTCAATTGCACTTTTTTTCCTTTTTTCTTTTTTTTCTTTTTCTTTCTTTCTTTTTTTTTTTGTTAAGAAAGACAAGAAATCAAGTTGTTGATATTTTCCTTGATAGTGAATTTGGAGGCATGTCCTCACATCGTCATGGTTGCAGAAAGAACTCTTTCTTGAGCTGTCTCTAGATTAGGGTCCTGTGCCATCTAAGTTCCAGCTACAAAGAAGACAGGCCCTAACAATCAGTTTGCAGCTGCATTAGCTGAAATGTGGCATGCTCCCACTTAAGGTTCTGATTCGAAGCTGGAGAGCACCAAGGAAAAATCTATGCAGTTCAATAAATGTCTCCTGCTCTCCAATATTCTGAGAGCAGAAGCTTTACCTAGAATCTTTGGTCAGATTACTATAAAGACATTTTGGAGAGTTTAAGTGAAGTCTGACATGAACGTGAAGGATTTGACCTCAATTTTTTCCTGCTCTATCTATCTATCTATCTATCTATCTATCTATCTATCTATGCAGAAAGGAAGAAAGAATCCTTACTTAATGAATGAAATGAAAATAAGAAACAAGCAATACCCTTCCCTCTGTGGGATGGAATATTAAGATAAGAGGGCCAGGAGGGACTTTCAGGGATGGCCCAGTTCACACAGCCCAGGATGGCCTCCACAACCTGCCATCCCTCCACTACTTCGAATGTCTCCAGGGAGACAACGTATGATGACCATCTTTAGAAATGTGGCCAATGTGAACAATTTGTACTTTATGCAAATACTTGCATTTTGTATTGTAAATTCACCATGTTTTGTGTTTCTGCAGATGCCTCCTAACTAGTTATATATTTCCACTTGTTTAATTATATTTTGTGCATTTCTCTACATAGCCTGAATTTGTCCATACCTCTGAAGCTATTAACTGTGCCTTGCAGATAATTTAGGAATGGTTTATTAACTAGTATGGTGCATAATTAGCTGTCACTGCTTGAATTCTGCAACATTTTTTATTCTTTGCTCCTAAGTTAAGTGATGGGGCTGGATGGCAGTGAAGACCAAGGCAGTAAGCACAGCTCTCACTGCTGGCGATAAAATAGCCGCCCCCATCTTTGATAAACCGAGGCTGACACAGCTATGACTTTTATTTTCACAATGTTGTTATTTACCTGATAAAAGACTCGTGGCTACAAAAGGATAAAGATTTACAGTAAAGACAGATTCATATTAAGAAAAAACACTAAAGGTTTACAGTGTGTTCCAAAATATATGTAGTTTTGGGAGAGAAAAGAAATAAAATGGTTTTAAAAAGGCAGGAGCTGGGTGTGGTGGCACACACCTTTAATCCCAGCACTTGAGAGACAGTGGCAAGCAGATCTTGTGATTTCAAAGTAAGGCTGGTATGCAGAGTAAATTCCAGGACAGATAAAAGTTACACAGAGAAACCCTGTCTCAAAAAAAAAAAAAAAAAAAAAAAAATAGAAGAAGAAAGCGAGTAATAATAAAGCCACACAAAAATGAAAAGCTCAGAGAGAATCTGTATACTGTATGGCATTATATTGTCTTTATATTGTTTGACTGCTGAGGAAACAACTGTTAAAGAAAATATTGCTGGATTAATTCAATTTATATATTTTAAAAATGCTTTGACTCTAAAATTTAAGTTCAAGGACAAGAGATTGCGAGACTGGAGAGAACAGAACTGCCATTCCTCTGCTCTCTCTGGTAAGACCACATGGAAATACAAAGAAATGGGTTAATAATTAAGACAGAGCTAGCTGATAAGAAACTAGTACCTGGCTAACAGTATAATATCAAATACAGAGTCTGTGTGCGTTAATTGGGGCTGGCGCGGCTGAGGTAGAAGATCAGAGGTGTGAGGAAAAAAACCTAATTTGTTACATATGGCTCCCACGTGGCTAATAAGAACTTACACTTAAAATTTAGCAAAAGCTTAAAAAAGGGTTTTAGAAACAATAAAACAGAGACAAGCAAGGTTTCTTGGTAGCAGCATTTTTCTCAGTTGGACTCTTGTTTTGCAAGAGACAGGCAAAGATTTCCACAGCTCCTTTAAGGGAGATTTCCTGACTCAGCATAAACAGCAAAAAACCACACGGCTTTAAAAAAGCACTGCTAACAATTTATTGGTGTGTATGAGAGCTGGCAGTTAGTTAAGTATTGTTTGCTTGGGTCACATCAATCAGGAATTGTGTTTGACTTAAAATAGTAGATTTAATAATCTAATAACAAAGCTAGGTTTATTTCCTGTTCACCACACATGTCCAAAGCATTACCCTACATAATAGGAAGGTTGTCCCTGAGGAATTCTGTATCCCACACAGTCTTTCTTTCTGTTCTATAATCTGATTCACTATTTTTCGACCTAAAAGGAAGTCATGTGGTACCACAATGTCATTACAGATAAAAACACCAGATTCATATTCCAGGAGAATGGAGTCATACTAAATATTACCACTTGATTTGAATGTTAAAGCAGACACATATGCTCATATTGAAGCCCACATTATGGGAGGTTAAGTACCTAGGATCTACTTTGATAGGTTGTATGCTGATAAAACCTATTTTGTCTATTAGAGTCAGAAAGGAAGAGGGAACCTCAGGTGAGGAGTTGCCTCCATCATATTTTCCAATGGACAAGTCTTTGGTCATTTCCTTAATTAATGATTCATGTGAGAGGGCCCAGCCCACCATGGCTGATGTTGCCTTTGAGCAGGTGGTTCTAGATTGTATAAAAAGCAATCAAGATATACCAAGACATATCTCACTGGCTTTCTTTTTGTTCCCTATTTCATTTTGCCTTTTCATGTCAATGTATTTTTCAACTGTATTAGGAATCAATTCAATTGTTGTTTATTTTTTGTTTTATGGCTTTGGTGCTGTTGAAAATCTAACCATGCCAAGTACCCAACCATTGATATACACTTCTAATCATAATTTGCTTTGCTTTGAAAAATTCTTTAGTTCCTTTTGACTTTTGGTTCCCACCCAATTATTTCTCATCACTTGGTACAACCTACATACATGGGAATCTGCCAAACCCAGTTAACTAAGCTATTTTTAACACATGATTTTTTTTCTTACTTTCTTTTTTTCTTAATTTTTCTTATTGTACATATCGATCCCAGTTCCCTCCTCCTCTCCCCCTCTGTCCCTCTATCTCATCCTCCCATGCCCCCTGACCACCCTCCCCTAACTCCACAGGTAGGGAGATGCCCTCCAGGTGGTGTCATCAAAATCTGTCAAGTCATTTGGAGCAGGGACTAGGCCCTCCCTCCTGTCTCTAGGTTAACGGAGTAACCCTCCAGGGGGAATGTGCTCCCAAAATCCTTTTGTGCACCAGGGATATATCCTGGTTCCACTGTAAGAGGTCCCTTAGACTGCCCAGGCCTTCTAACTGAGACCCATGTCCAGGGCTTCTGAGTCAGTCCAATGCTGGATTCCCAGCTATCAGTCTGGGGGCCCATTGGGTCCTCCTTGTTCAGGTCAGCTGTCTCTGTGGGTTTCTGTAGCCTGGTCTTATCCTCCCTGTCTGCATCTGGATTCCAGTTTGGTTCAGTGTTTAGCTGTGGGTATCTGCCTCTGTTTCCATTAGCTACTAGATGAGGGCTCTATGATGGTGGATAAGTTAGTCATCAATCTCATTATCAGGGAAGAACATTTATGGTAGCCTTTCCACTATTGCTCAGATTGCTAGTTGGGGTCAGTCTTGCAGGTCTCTGGATATTTCTCTAGAGTCAGTTTTCTCTTCAAAGCTATAATGGCTCCCTCTTTTATCGTGTCTCTCTGTCTCTCTCTCTCTCTCTCTGTCTCTCTCTCTCTCTCTCTCTCTCTCTCTTGCTCTGTCTTTCTCTTGTCTATTCCTCTCCTGACTCAATCTTCCTAGTTCCATTTGCTTTCCTCTCCTTCCCTCTCTTTAATCCATAATTCTAAGAGTGATAAGACATACATTGCAAATGGATCAGGTCCTGATAAAATGTTATGCTGAAAACAAACTATCAGATGGGACAGAGAGAAGCACTTAATGCACAATTAACTTTAATGTCCGTGACAGCAAAGTAGGAAGAATGATGAAGAATTGGAGAGTTGCAGGGAAATTCTTCATAATGTCATTTTTCTAGATGCAAATGCCTCACTCATGCTTACTTCTCCTCAAGTATTCCCTGAGTAAATTCACATCCAGGTGCTTTGCCTCTATTTTAAATGAGAAGGTGTGACATTGAACACCTTACAGGATGAGAAGAATGTTAGGCTTAATATAGCTGTTTGGTTTAAAGAACACAAATGCTGGACCCAACCTGTCAGGACATGGGCCTTTTGGACCCTGAAGAGCCTGAAATTGAGGGAAAATGTTCCCCAACGGCAGAAAACAGTCAGTAATACCTGCCAACCATCAATTACTGTCTCATAGTATCAATCTCAAGATTTCACACCACACCCAAATCAGGAAAAAAAAAAAAAAAAAAAAAAAAAAAACATTCCTCAAGAACATAATAGGAACCCAGAACCAAATGTGATTTTAAAGTATTGTTGTATTATCATCCTCTTACAAAAGACAGTATTTTCTTGGAGAGGGAAAAGGTCAAAGAATATCTGCATTTGTTTATTTATTAGTTAACTATCCTTCCAGAAATCCAAACTGTCACTACTACTTGCTTGCTAAAACTTTCCTGGTTTATTTAGTAAACAATGTATTTTCTTCTTTTTACATGTGACTTTCCCCATTTTCATTTATTATTATTATGATTTGTGGCCTATGCAAGTTTCTGTGAGAAATAATTCCCAAAGCAAACACAAATTTTAACAATCTTTAAATTACAATAATTATTTACTATTCAAATGCAGTTGGAGTATGTAATCATTCTTTGGAGCAGGCAATTACCAGTTAGAAGATGACTGAGGCCCCTAAACTCTCTTATATTCTCTTGCCTTTTTCCAGGTGTGTACAACACACTAATACTAATCTACACAAGGGCTCTCTGAGGACTTGGAGTCAGTTTTGTAGTATAAATTATGTTTCCAGGCTATGTTGTTAGAAATGTAAGTTCATCATTATGGACTCTATAAAGATTGGTTTTCATTATTTTACATAGCCATACAAGGAAAATCTTGTCAGGTTATCCAAATTCTTAAATTGTAAGATCTTTTCATGTCATATATGTAATAACTACTAATACTTAGTCAAAGACAATTTATATGTACTTGAATAAATAAATATATATACATATGTATAAATAAATATATTTTTATTTAATATGTTGTTTTCTATGCAACTGGCAAATGGTCTTTTTATTAGTTATGGAAACCTGACTACTATAAAACAATCAGGAAACCATGACACAAAAATTTAAACTTTATTCTCTGTTTGTTAAGGCTCAGGCAGTTAAGAAATATATGGGGGAAATTCAGAGTTTTTGTGTGTTCTTATCTAACAGGAGAAGAATTTATTTTAAATAAGGACAAATACAATACTATCCTCGAAGTGAAGTGTTTAAAACTCACATAAATGTTTGGCTTTAGATAGTGCTGTTAAGTTAGAATTGTTTTAAAACTCCCTTTGTGCAGGACTGATTTAGTAATATAGAACATACTAGGTTGTGTTTATCAAATCACAATTTATAAGACAGATAAAACATTGCTGCAATACAGATAGATGGATGGCCTGGAAAATTAAAGGTAGCATATTGTACATTTAAACGAAAATGTTGAAGGGCAAAATTCAAGGAAACTTTATTAAAATAGATTTGAAGCCTGACAAATGAGTCCTGAGGAGTAGCATTAGAGTGTAGTTAACAGCTAAAGGACAGAAAAATGGGACAAGATGAGACCTTCTGTGTTTTGTGGTTACCAATGCAAAACCCACAGCTTTTATTTTAAAGGAAATAAAAGATTTAACTTTGGAGCCATTTTGAATAACCATGCCCCAGTATCACAGACTTAGGTTACCCCACATTCCATGCTCCAACATGGAAGCAGTTTCATAAACTTTTATAATTTTACACAACGGAGAAAGTCATAAATCAAGAAAAGTTTAAAATAGATAGATGGGTACATGAGAGCCACAGGTATAGAAAGATTGGAGAGATTTCCTATAAACCTAAGATGTTATCTGAACTTTTGGGTTAGTGAAATCTAGTGACCTACCTACAAAAATAGATTCCAATAGATAATTTAGATAGTAAGTAATTATAGGTTTATCTACTAATAACAAGATGTTAGTTCCTTCATAACGTAGAGATGGGCAAGTAAAAGCTATTTCAGAGAACTAGAACTAGCCTAAGATGAGGTAATGATCCTCTGCCCCTATATCATTTCAATCTCTCCACAATACAGCACTTCCAATCAGTGAGTAACTCTCACCAGGCACAACTTTCTTTTCAGGAGTTCTCATTCACATGAGAGTCAATCTGAAATAAGTAAAGATATTGAAAAAAGTGATTCCCAACATTCATTCGATTTATACCAACTCTTTTGTATTATGACCCAATTATTTACTCCAAACTCTCGTATTTCATATTAGTAGCTAAATGATTAGAACTTTTGTAAGAGAAATTAAATCATGAATGGAAAAAATAGTATCATATGTTCCAAGAAGGTGTGGATGATTTTATGCTTCAGAGTCTTGTTTCCTTTGACTAGGAAAATTCATGTTAGTTTCAAGCCATTCATATGTATTGTAAAAATGCAGTTACTGTTATATTATTTTGTCTACCTATGGGATAAATACATATAGGGAACAGTCACTATAGTCCATTTAAGACACTGAGGTCTTAAGTGGAAATGTTAGGGATTCTCCACCTTTGGGGCAGTTACCTTCCTAGCCTGTTTATGCAGCTCCATAGCAAGCAGCATGGCCCCGTGTTTACTTAGAGAAACAAAATTGTGATATCTAGTTTAATTCTCCTAGAGGAATAGCTACAAAGGCAGAAGATAAATTGCTCTGTCAGTCTGAGAAAACAAGTGAGGCTAAACTAAGTATTCCTTAGAATCCCTGAAAGGAGCAAAAGTCTGTAAGGACCAATTAAGTTTAAGATAATACAATACTAGTTTAAATTTCCACAGTGGACCAAAAGAATGGGCAACACTGGACGTCCAGGAGACTATAAATGAATTAGTAAAGGCTGACATTGTACCTCTGATGAACATGGAATAAACAATGATGTAATGTCTTATATGACTATTCCATTCAAAATGCTGGTCTGTGCCAAGTTTTTATTAGTATGTCCTTGAGGTCAAGACAAGTACCTGTATTTTTGGTTTGGCAGATTTTACATGTGTGTGCTAAGTCTGTGTATTGATGTGTCAGGCTTCACATGTGTATGCCAGCCTGTAGATGTCAATGTGTCAACTTTCACATCTGTGTGTCAACATGATTGTGTTAATATGTCAGTCTTCACCTGTGTGTGCCAGGATGTATTTAAGGATGTACCTATGATGTGAGAGTATATATGTCATTCAGATGCAGTGACTCATGTCTCTGTCAACCTCTGTCTCTGCAAAGTCGTAATTATCATATTTATTTCAATCACAGTTGATCATAAACCCTTCAAGGATTTGTGAGCTCTGTTATCTGTATTTAGGGGAAAGTCCAGGGGAAATTAAGCTGTTTTTGTAGAATTTTGCAAACCCCTCTGCACCTTCCATAGCATTCATTAGAGACTCAGTGTATTAGTATTGCAAAACTGTCTACTTTTAACAGCTGCCACATTCATTTTTATTTCTTAATTAATTTTATTTATTTAAAAACAATTTTAGTTTACATACCAATCCCAGTTCCCTTTCCTTCCTGTCCTCCCATTCTTCCTACCATCCCCCCATACTACCCCAGACACACTCCTCATGGAGAGTGAGAAATTCCATAGGGGATCATCAAAGTCTGTCACATTATTTGGGGCAGGACCTGGGCCCTCCACCACTGTATCTATACTGAGAGGGCATCCTTCCATAGGGAATGGCTCTCAGAGCCAATTCATGCACTAGGGATACATTCTGAATGTAGGTATTACTTGTGGGGGGGGCTTGGGAAATCTTTGGGGCCTCTGGCCGTGGAACCAGTATTTAGCACTAGTGAACATCTGTCACTTTCAGTCAAACAGAGCACATCTTGTAATATACTTTAACCCAGTTCTAGGCATTATCATAGAATTCTACATATCACATATAGCCTGTATATTCCAACTATTGTCATATTTCCTCTGCTCTTTGTACATTATTTATAAAACTCTGATATACACCAACTGATCTCACAAATGTCTGGCCAATAAGCTTCCAGAGAAAGAGTAACTGACTTCCCTACCTCCTTTGCTCCTATCTAAAAGTATTTTTTCCTCTTTTTCTAATAGTTCATGTTATTGTATCATTGAAATATTCTGATTTCCCCCATCAAGATTTCATGAGCTTGATAGCTAATACCGTAATACTACTTTGTACTCTGCTCTTCAAAGTTATTAAGCTGTCCCCTTTTATTACTCAGTTATTAATTTTTTCTCTCCAGTACTACTTTTGTATTGTTGCATATTTACTTCAATATGCCTTCAGATCATTTCTAATACCTCAGTCTTTATTTTCTTCTATGTAACCTCAACTAATCCCATTACTTATCTTCTTCATAATCATGGTAAATTGGTCATTATCTCACTTAATTTTACATCATACTATATCTATACTACTATCCCAACAATACATAAAAATGCCCTATCTACTTATGCTCTCAACTTTCCACAAGTTTGCTGGACCTTGAGAATCTCATCCCCTCCCTATTTTCTTAAAATTTGTACTCTTTTTGAGTCACTGTTTTCCACAGTCCTCCAAGTCCTAGCATCTCTCTAGCTACTCACTTCATAAATCCAAAATCATAATCATAATTAACTCTCTACCATTCTTTTGCCACCTAGCTGAGCCATTGCCTTTTTCCTTCTATTCTGTTTCCTCCCTAGCTGTGTGATTGCCTTGACAAACACATGTCAGTAACAACTTAATGGAGTAATTAAATGTTTAGACATGTAACTTCAGAAGATCTCACTCTGATATAACAGGAATGATAAAGGTAGAATCTATAGTGGCTGAGGTAACTTGTCACTTGGTAGCAAAGCAGGTGGCAGGTATGTGTGGTAGAAACAATGATTAGTTGTTGCTGGATCTTTTTCCTACAGCTTGGTCCCACAGCTGTCTAGCCTCAAATGAACACACAGAGATGTTGTATTAATTATGAAACAGTTGACCAATGACTAGGGCTTCTTATTGACTAGGTCTGTGTTAATTATTAACCCATTATATAAATCAAAGTATTTCCATGTGGTCTTGCATATCAGAGAATGCCCGAACCTGTTACTTTTTTTTCTGCTACATGGTGTCTCTGCATGTTCCCTCCCTGCCTCCCTTTTCCAGAATTCTCCTCCTCTTCCATTCCTACCCATCTTCCTGCCTTTACTGGCTATTTGGCCAAACAGTGTTTTATTTATCAACCGGTAAGAGAAACATATATCCAGAAGGACATTCCCCATCAATTGGTAACATCCTCAAAGCTACCTCCTAGTGAAGAATTCCTGTCCCCCTAAGTACATGTTCCAAAGGCCCTACAATTCCTCAAAATAACACTATCATTGGAGATCAAATGTCAAATATATGAGTCTGTGGGGGAACATATCATTCTCACACTATAGTGGTAGTTGTAGACAAATAGAGGAAGGCCATGCTGATTAGTATCACTGCCATTTCTTTTTTGTCACAAAGTAATTTAATAATACAAGAATTTATTTTGGCTCATAGTTGGATGATCTTGTCCAGCATGCTGTGGGAAGAAGGTATGACATCATAAGTATGAGGCCACTGATCACAATATACTCACATTCCCTTTTATTTCATTTTTATTCACTCCAAGATGTGAGCTCATAACATGGTGCCAAGCACTTTCAACCATTTTCCCTCCTCTAATGAAATGCTCTGGGAAGTCCTTCATAAGCACACAAAGAGATATGTCTCCTAAGTGATTTCAAATCACCCAAATTGCCAATGAAGTATAACTGCCACACTTACATAATTGGACTTTAAATTAATAATATTCTTTTATATATGAGAAACTAAATCATAAGAAAATATGCTAATGCCACTAGCTGTGTGTTTCTTCTGCTGACATTTATATCTTCATACATCTGACAACTCCATCAATGTGAGTTCTTACTTGCTACTATAAATGAATTGTTAGTATTATCTGGGTCACAAGTGGTTAGCATGCTTTGTGCTTTAATTAAATATCACTTTCATTTTGTATCATACATCTTTTACTCTTACTGTGTAACTCTTTTAGCTACAATAATCTTTTCTTCTAGCAGGCCTGTATAAAGAGCAGAAGCAAACACATGGATACATATACAGGGGCACACAAATATATATACATGATCACACATGGACTCACACACAGAGACATGTAAGAACATGCACATTCATACAAACTCATACTGCACACAAACATATACACACAACAGACATCCATGGTTATACACAGATTAATATAGAAGGAAGGATGCTGGGATAAGGAGAAAGGGAGAAAAAGAGAGAGAAGAAGAGGAAGAAGAAGGAGGAGGGGAAGAGGAGAAAGAGAGACAGACATACAGAGAGAGAGAGTTAGTGAGAGAGAGAGAGGAGATTATAACACACATGCTTATAGGGTCAAAATAAATAGTTCTATGAATTACCATCTTAAAGACAGAGTTCTAGTAAAGTTACCAGTACAGAACAATAACAGTACAGTGAAAATCTAAACAGTGTAGAACCAGGAAAATTATCAAAATAATTTGTTTTGTAATTCAATATTCTCAAGAACAATAAAGTCAAACTGTTCTAAGTTGTAGTCTCTGTTCAAAGGCACAAGAGTCAGGAGTATTGATGGTGTGAGTCCCAGTCTGACAACAGAAAAGACTATGTTTCAACAGAACAAAAGTGCACCCCCAACCCTGTTGTTTTGTTATAATGCCCTTAACCTATTTGGTAATGCTCACATACAATGAGGAGAATATTCTTCTTTTCATAATCTACCAGTTCAGTTTAAAACTTTCCTCTTAAATATATCCTTAGTTGATTCTGACAACATGTTCCCATCTTTGTCTCATGTCCATCACTTGTTTTTTTAGAGAATGGAGAACTATTTGGCTTGAAAATCACATATGTGGTCCAGGATGCTCCCATGCTTGTAGTAATTCTCCTCACTCTGCCTTCCAAATCTGTGATTTCAGGCATGTCCCAAAATACTTGGCGTTTGTCTTGAGTAAGTATATTTCGTGATCTAAAGTGCACTTATAATTTGTTTCTTTATTTTGTATTTTCTTCTTTTGTTCTGGATAGCCTAAGTCTATGGTGAATCCTGACATTTATGGTAAATGACATGCATCAGTGTTATTTGTGCCTTTTGTTTCTAATAATGGATTCTTCTCCTCTTAATCTCTGATGCTAATACATGAAACACCTAGTGAAAATACTTCAGCATTGTCAAAATATTGGCTTTTCAGCATTCATGGATTCTAATGCTTTGTGACTTCCCACATTCTGCTGACACGGACAATCTTAAGCAATTTCCCAGTGTAAATGGAACATTTAGATGTATGATTAAGAAGATATATCAAAATACTTCAAAGCTCACATTGGATAGGGCAATTTTCTATATTTATTTATCTTTATTCATTTCTACCAAAGCTAATGCTATGGGGCCTGATCTAAAGTCATCCCTCTTATGCTAAGAAAACCTTTACCCTCTAGAAACTGATTCTCATTCTTTGCTCGGAAAATTTCTTGCAAGATAAAGATATTCATGGTAGATGCTTTTCACTTTCATCATTTGTCCAACCTGAGATTTTAATTGCTTATCTGTCACTCTCTAGGCTTGACTGCCTTCTGGATTACCACAGTGTAATTTCTGCATCACAAAACTTTCCATCCATCACCCCAGAAATTCTCAAATATATGTGCTTCTCTGGGCCTCTTTTGCTTTCCTTTTCTTACTTTACCAAAATTCTGACTCACTTAGGCACTTAGATGACACCTACTTGTCCTTGACTCCCATGTCCTCTCTTATTGCATTCACAATGATGCTGCTGACACTGCTCCACCTCTTTCCCATGCACCTCCCTGAGATGATCCATGGACATGCCAAGTTCATGTCCATATGTAAACTCATCATATTCCAAACTCACAAGATATCCTCTTGATCTTGTTCAGTTGTGTTACCACACACATAATGACCATGCATACATAATGAGACATACATTATTGTTTCTTTTCCCTCATGTGTACTGAACAAGTCAAATTCTGTTTTCCTTCTCAGCTAATGTCAGATTGTACTTGTTTTGTCTACTTCATCTATTTCTACCAAAATTTTGTCCACAAAAATTCAATAGTGTTCATGCAATAGCTTTATCATTATTTGATCCCTTTCTAATCAATTTGTGATTTTGCAATGAACTTTTATTAATTATCTCCACGTTTAAGCCTATTGAGCAATGTGCAAACTCCTCATAGATAGGCTGTTCCATTTCTTTTTATCTTAATCTTCCTGTGCTTGTTTTCATGCCATCTTTATTTCAGTTAAAACACAATTCTTGGGTCACACTTAATTGCTCAATAGGTATTTGGGTTTTATATATTTGTCTCCATTACTTAAAATACTTTACAATAAGATATTTATATCCATCATCAAGAAAGATCTTAATTCTAGGAAGGCAACTATTGATGCTTGACTGAAATAAATAAATAAACATTGCTTATTTCTATCTTGCATTTATTAATTTATTGAAGAAATATTTATTAAATTTCTGTAATATGTGTGACTATCTGTTAGATGTATGAGAATCAGACATACAATATTATAACATGTAAACTCAAGGGGCCTCATTTAATGGTAAAACATTCACAAAATATTTTGGAGCTGGAGAGACAGCTGTTAAGACCATATATGTTTCCACTGAAGGACATGAGTTTGATTTACAGCACCCACATTTGGTTGAGTCAAATTTCATGTAATACTAGTTACAGAGAAACAAATATCCTCTTCTACCCTTAATGAAAACTGAACATGTGTTCAGAAACCCAGATCCAAGCACATACATATGCACATAATTTAAAAAAATAAAAAATATAAAATCTTAGAAAAGTATACAGTGGTATTAAGGAGTTTATAATTGTGTTTGAGATTGTATGCCTCTCTTAGTGATCGAATATAGAAAATTTAAGGCAGGAGAGTCTTACTCATTTGGTGGAAAATCCTTATAAGTTAAAAATAAGTTAGGTATAAACTACTATAGAAAGTCACCCTCAACTAGGCATCAGGAAAGATGAATTCTGAGGTTGGACTGTGCAGACCTTGCTAGGTCCCTTACAGACATCTCCTTTTCCAGACCCAGCTATTAATCTTCTGAAGCTGAGCAGGTAACTGGATGGTACAATTTGGAAACATGGCTTTAAGCCTTGATCTTTTTTCCAGTCACTACATGAGACAGTAATGCTACCTTGATTAAGTAGTAAGCTAATTAGTGATAATGTGAATGTAACAGCTTCTCATGTCCTGGGAAAACTGTTCTTATAATGACAGCACACTTAACTTCATGTAGAAAATGAGTTTCAAAGCAGTACTTACTGCTCTGCCCTATTGACTTTATGGAATATCCAGAGGACCAATGTCCTTGATAATACTATTAACCTATTATCTTGTTTTTCAATATAGTTTGCAGACATGACCTCTTTATTATAGATATGAGTACATTATCAATCTTGGATTTGGGGTGCTCTTAGATTACATGGAAGCCTATTGTTCTCATTCTTCTTGTCTTTCTACCATTTCAATGATATCTTACCAGCACACATATGACAAAAATGTTAATGTCACTATGAATAAAAGCCATAGGCAGTATTTGTTGTTCCTTAACAAAGCCAAACTCCCTTGGCCAGGATGCTTCCTACTGAGTTCTAAAGCAATATCAACAGTGGGACAGACTGCAGCCAGAACTATACCATGGGCATCTGGCTTCACATTTGTTAAAGAGAAATAATAAAGCTTGGAGATAAACTTTTAGGGAGATATGAAAATTGGTAAGGACAGGTAAATTTGTCTTTGTTCCTTCTTTTTTCTTAATGGTACCTTTAAAGTAATTATTCAAATAAGTGCGCATCAGGTACATTTTATTCTGGATTAAATGGATCTGTATTTTAAAAGGGTTGTGGCCAGGAAGACATTTGTATAGGACACAGACATTTTTCTCTCCTAAAATAAGAGACAGTTTAAATTTATATTCATAAAAAACTGCTTGGTGATTTTATTTCTACAATGTGCAGTGCACTGATCATTTGTGGCTAGTCATTTCTGTTTCATTTTAAATGCAAATTTGTACAGACAATTTTAAAGAAAGACAGATTTTAAATTTCTGGCTGACTTTATTGAGTACTTTATATAAAAAATGTGACACATAAAGATTTCTCTAACCTTCATTTTCTTGGATAAGGGTCCCTTTAAGGAAAGGAAAGAACTCCTGTCAAGAGGAATTGATCAGTCAGTATTCCCAAGAGTAGCAATATTCCTCATAGTGGAAATACTGACTGTTTCAAAATATCTGAGTTCAAGCTAAACTGAGAAATTTGACAGCAATTGATGTTTGCTTAAGGAAATATATAAATGCTGAACTTTGTATGCAAGAACAAGGAGCTCAATTTTCCTGTTATTGAATAGTAAAGGGACTGAAAAACATATACCAATAATCCAACAGCATATTAGCATGGAGCACTGCCATCATTATGAAGAATTCTGCGTAATGAGTCTTCAGACTTAATAAATATGGTGTATATGATGTGAAAAATCTATCTTATCAGAAAACTTTCTCTTAAAAAGTCGACTTAATCAGGGCAGACATTCCCAAAATGAATTAAATTAGTTCCCAGGAGATGAATATTTACTTGTGGATATATTTTCTTAAATGTTTAAACTAACATTGTGAGTCTATTAATTTTTATTAGTAGTATTACTTGGAGATCATTAACACTTAATCTTTTTATGTTTTGCATATATACTTATAAACATATACACATGTATCATTTCTTCTAATAGAATTCTTGCTCATCAGCAGTGGTGTGGATGCACAGATAAGAATCAATTTTACATCTTACTAAGCATTTTGTATACATGAACTCATCTTCAGCTACAATACTACACACTGTTAAAAACTACTCCTTACAAGGAGGAACAAATTCACAAACCAATGTGCTTGTTCATTTTTAACCCATTGAATGCCAGAACTTATTATGTGTGGGAAGAACTGATAAGAATTATGGCAGTTCATGGAACTATCAAAGTATCTGTGAAGAGATCACTCTCTCCATCTCTCTCTTTCTTTTTATTTCTCCCCCTTTACTCTTCATATCTTCATCCCTCTTTTATTTTTTTATTAATTTACTTTTTATATTTCAATCCCGGATCTCCTCTCCTTTCTCCTCTCCTTAAGTTCCCCCACCCCCTTTCCTTTATTATTCTTAACACTTTTTACATTTCTTTTCAGGTAGAATGGATATATTTAGATAAAGGTAAGAGGGATCACTTGTTTCTAACTATAGAGAGATTTCAGAATCTAAAAGCTTTTTGCATAGACATATTAAGGCAGATGGAGTAGACACCATAAAAGAAAGTTATGGATATTACTAATCATCCTGCAATGTATAACACAACATAGACATCACAGAGCTATTTGGTACTAAGTCTTAATGATAGCACTTGGGGCATATGCACTCAAACCACGAAAACTATGACATTATCTTCTGAACAGCAATGGTTAAATTTGTCCACATTGTAATGTAAACAAAGAAATGTAAACAAAGGCATGCTTTGACACAAATGATTCTATGTGCTTGATATTTTAGAATAAATATAGGAATAATGTTTAAACTAAACATTTCAGTTGTCTTCTTGTTCAGATATTTTGAGAAAAGAAAATCATGTTTCTCTCTGATTCCTATAGTGAACACAGTGGGAATGTGTATGCAAAAGAAACCAAACTTAGAAAAGTTGAGGAAAGATAAATACCATCCAATAAAATGTTATGTTATGGAAAGTTCTTGGTTTCCCTCAAATACCTCTTCTATACAAAAGTTTACCCATAAATTTGGTGTTTCTATAAATGTATATGCTCGAAAATTATACATATACCTGCAATTTTCCAAATGCCAAGTCCATAGTCATAAAATTGTAATTGAATTATGTTGGCAAACACCATAAGTGTTTTATGCAATAGTGAGCTTTACCTAGTTATGAAGCAAAAATGTCAGATTTTATAAAAAGTCTGTTTTAATATATTTTTGTTTAAATTTCCATCTGGAAAGGAGAAAGAAAATTTGCTAAGTAATATATGGATTGTTTTAACAAAAAAAGGTAAGTGTTGTTAAAATTAAGGACATTGGAATTTCTCATAACTTTTAATTACTATCTAAATGTTACCTGCAGTATGTCATTTTAATCCACAAATCTTCATTAACAAAGGTTTCTCAGTAAGCATGTCACTCTGAGAAAATTTATTTGCATCCTTTGGTAAATTGTATAGTTGCAAAATGTAAAGTAGATAAAAAGGCTTAAATTTTCTTTAAAACATGAATATTACATTTTCTTAAAACTACATGAAATTATAATACTTGGAATTTTCAGAAAACTGTAACAAATTTTATTGTGTTCATTATTTTTATATAGCTAAATTACTTTATTTTTTTGCGGTAAAAGGTTAACTCATTTAGAGAAAAGTGAAAGCTATAAAACACCTTACCTTTTAATTTGTGGTTGCCGTGTTTATTGAATATTGACTTTTGCATTGGTATATTTGAAATAATAGTATAAGTAGCCATAAGTCATGTATCCATTTGCTTTTGTAAAATATAAATTAACATGTAAAAGAGAAAAATCATATCCAGTATTTTTTATAAATAGTAATAATGATAGAATAGTTCTACAATGTCCTTGTTTAAAGGGACACCCTTTGTTGGACTCACATGTGCCTGTAATTGTAGGGTAGCTGCTCACTATGTAATGTTTTAAGGGCATTTTGACTTTATCATTTTTACTTATACTGACATGAATTTTATGAGTTAAAAGCCATAGAAGCTAACTAAATATTTGACTAGATATGGATGCCCTGACATTTTGCTTCTTTTTTAAATATTGTGTTACCTAGAAAAGCACTCCTTATTTTATCATGTATTATTGGAAGTTTCTAGATTAATGGCAACTGTTGCACACTGTGAGTTATGCCAAGAAGAGCAACTCTATTCTTGTTATGTGTTCTCCTGAAATAATCCATGCTAACTACCTCAGGTATTTTCTCCCATTAAAGAACTTAGCTAGAGTATAAAAATTGTGCATATATTAGGAAGACTTGGCATTGAATATATTTTAGATACAAATTATTTTATGTCATGTGATTTGGTTTTTAGACATTCTATTGTCTTGCATTTTAAATACCTAAAGCAAAGGGATATTTGTAACAAAGTCAGAACTATGGTCAATGTGGCCAAAGGTATTTGCATTTTGAATATACTTTAAATTGAGTTAACAGAGAATATCTGATGGTCAGTGACATATCCAAAACATGTGTTCCTCAAGCAAGAGGTTGTTATAAGCCAGAATCTTATAGCCTTCCTCACACAGCCACACAGCAGTTCATTTTTCTCTGTTATAGGCAGCTATTATCCATGCCTTATAAGACAGTAGTATCTCTATAGCACAGTCCAATTACCAATTGTGACAACAGAACTAAATAGAAGAACATGGATGAGACATTGGGAGAGATTCCTCCTTCTGAGAAACATGTAACAACCTTTTGAAACCTAAAGCCAACATTGAACAATTCCAGTGATTTACAGATACAGAGAAATTTTTAAATAACTGTCTCTCTGCTGTTATAGATTTGTGGGGAAAAAAGGAAAATGCAATGTTCCAGTAACCTAGAAGGAGGCATATAAAATATGTAAATATAGAGGTCAGAATGTGCTCAGTGAATGGTTGCTCAGGAAGGAGTCAATCCTAGAGAATAAAGCTGATGTAGCTATATGGGTAGTGAATCAATCCCTTTGAATGAACTTCAGGTCATGTCCAAACCTAGCATGCCACATGGTTTCTTGCCAGATGTCTGGCAAGCATGAATATTGCAGCCTGCCTCTGTTTGCCTATATGATCTTTGTAGAGACTTTCTGTGGTTTTAAGATAAGCAGAGATAAGGCCATTTTCTGCCTCAAGAGGCTGAGGCAAGGACAACGATAATAGCCACTTGACAGTGCCATTCATTCTGTCACAGGCTAAAGGAGAATTGAGGTTCTGTGCAGATTGGCAGCCAGTTATCACAGTAAGAAGTAACATTTTTTTTTTTTTTCTTTCTTGAACTGGATAGCCAGGGTTCACACAAATCCTACCTTTATCACAGTAGGACCTTACTGAAGCTATTTAGTCCTGCTTGGTCCCTCAGTACAATGACATTTAAAATGATGGATGTGAGAGGATCTGTAATGTGCTTTGTACTCTTCAAACCAAGGATTGGTAAAATTTGGTATTTGTGTGACTAGAGTATCACATGACTACCCATTTTGTGAATATAAGGTGAGCACTTCTAGCCTTTTATCATGCAACTCCTTTTCTTTCACTGGTTGTTCTCCAGGGTGGTAAGTATAGGTCTCTGAACTCCTACTATTAGTTAAGACGTGGATATGTTTTCTATATTCACTACTAACTATCAATACAATGTCTGTGTATTGAATAGTTTTTTTCCTTTGAATCATATCTTTATTTTCTTTTCTCAGTTTCTTTCTTTCCTTCTTTTTCTTTTTTCTTTTCTTTTTTCTTTCTTTGTTTCTTTTTTCTTTTTTTTTTTTTTTTTTTTTTTTTGGTCACTGTAATAAAATACCCTCAGAAAGCAATTCAAGGAAGAACAAGTGAACTGTACTGTGTCTTACTCATTCAAAGGCTTGGGATCTGTTAGGACAGGGAATACTTGGACAGGATGGGGAGGTATGTGGCATGAATAAGAAGGTGATTGGTCCTATAGCAGCAATATTTAGAAGGAAGGCACTGAAAATAAATGGAGCTGAGAAACAAAGAATCATAGCCTACCCCCCCCCCCCAGTAACCTACTTCCTAAAAGTTCCACTGTCATAGCAAGCAGTTTCACCAGCTGGGAAGCAAGTGTTAAAAGATGTGAGTCTCTGAAGGACATCTCATGTTCAGCTTCATTTGTCCACACCTGGCTCCTGTAGGCATGTGACAAGCAGCTCTTCATGCAACATTTTTTTCATGTATAGTTAGTCCAACTTTAAACATTTTTAGCAGTACAAAGTCTCTTTTGAGATCTGTAAGACCCTCAGAATGAGGAGTCTTCCAGTTTCAGTCGATACCCCAAGAACTCAATGTCCAGTCCAGTTGCTGCAAAACGCAAGAGGCTTTAATGAACAGGAAACGTTTGTGAAAATGGGCTCCTCCAGCATGCAGGCTAGAGAGAAGCCTCTTCCCCTGGGCCCAGGTGTTTTTAAAGGCAAACCCACAAGCTTAGGGAGGGGGTGGGACCCCCTGTCCATTGAGTACTTGACACTTGGAGGCTGGATGGTCTGCTATTAGGGTCAACAGACCTTAGGGCCTCAGGGTGTGCTAATTAATTTTGTCTGGGCATACCGGAGTTGCAGCTATCTCTTTGTTTCCTAAGGACCTTATTCACCACCTGTTGACTGACAGGAAAGGAGGGGCAGAAAGGAGGGGCAGTGTGAATTCTTGTAATCTCAGGGCCTTGTGAGAGGAAGTTAGCAAATTCCAAGGAACAGATATTGGTTAGCTTTCCAGGTCAGACCGTCCTTTATTAACTTCACTTTTTGGTCTTTCATTGCTTAAGAGATCCAAGACAGCTGCTGATGTGACAGCACAGGCTTTGAGTACTAATACTTGTGAGTTAGAAGCAAGTAGGTCTTTGTGAGTTTGAGCCAGGCTTGGACTACATGGTGAGTTCCAGGTCAATTAGAGTAACTTAGTGAGACTGTGTCTCTAGAACAGAAAGGGAGAGAGTCAAGATAATCTTCTAACCATAGACCTCTGTAAACCCAAGAAACACATTACATAGTTCAACATAAAATGGGACAGAAGTTCGATTCTGAAAGGGAAGGGTGAGTGTATAGCTTAGAAAAATTGATCCAAACAAGACCAACACCTAGAAGAGCAATTTCCACACCTGCCATTTTGAAGTTTTAATAAGATTATCTTAGTTCCAAAGGGCTTGGGTAGCCCTGTCCCTCTAACACTCTTGTAAAGAGCATACATATCCTCTTCCATGGGCTGGCTCCAGTGGATGCCTCCAACTTTCTTCATCAAAATTCGTAGAGTTCTGATACCTCAAACATTCTGTGGTCTCTATTGAAAATGGATAAAAATAGGATAGGATGCATAAATGAAAAAAAAAAAAAGAACATACACATCTTATTGATGTTTGATACTGAATACAAGAAATACGTCCACATATTAACAAAGAATTTGAACTTAGAGATCTCCCCTTACTTCAATGGAGAACAGTCAGTTCTCTGAATCCATGGAGGAAGACATTGTGACCTCCTCTATTTCAGTGCATTTATCTCTTTGAAAACAGTGTCATGTGAACAACACTGTCAGATTCTGGCATCCTAACACACACCCTGGGCCTCTCAAACAAGAATGCAATAGCCTCTCTGTAATGAGTCTAATCACACTGTGTTTACACTCAGGAAGAACAGAATGAGCAGGAAGTAGGTGCTGTGCCTGCACGGCTGGTGACCGAGAATCTGTGGAGGGTATCTGGATTAACAACACAGGATTCTTTTTTGATGTTAAGAAGGCTCTTTTTACCGTTTATTTTAAGTCTGGGGCTGGCTTTTATACCCCAGCACAAGATGGAAGAGGAGGAAGTGGAGGGGGATAGTTAGTCATCTCAGGTTCCAAGGACTGGTTAGGGCGTTTACAGGGGCTGGAACCAAAGTTTTGGAAAACAAAGGATCATGTCTTTGTTTGCCTGCATTTACAACTGTCTGCTCTGAGGGCAGCAGGGGATAGTGAATTCTTAGCCAAGATCTTAATTCCCACAATTCTTCCTTTTTTATTTTCTATGAGAGACCCCTGGCTTAAGTCATGTAGGGTGTGCCATCCCTTACCTGTCCTCGGGGGACCTGGCAACCCCATGTCTTAGGTGGGATGTTTCCCTACATGTTGCCCAGATAGGTGTAATGAGGTTTCTTTTGAACCTTCTCTGTAGCCAAAATAAATCCGTGTGCCCCCAGGAGCTCCTGCAATAGCAAACACTTGAAGACATCTCTCCTCAGCAGGCATTGCCAGCAGAATATCATCCATGTAATTGATAATGTAGAGATTAGAAAACTTGCAGACACATAAGCCTGGCATATTGTAGGATGATTAGCCATTCCCTGGGGGAGCACTACCCATTGAAAGTGAAGGGTGGGTTCCTGAAAATTAATAGAAGGAAGGCTAAATGCAATCCTGGGGCTATCTAGGGAATACAGTGGAATGGAAAAGAAGCAATCCTTTAAATCAATAACAATTAGATGCTAATCTTTAGGAATAGCCACAGGTGAGGGCAAGCTGGGTTGAAGGGCTCACAAAGGCTGCACTGTTGCATTAATGGCCCTCAAATCCTGGAGCAATCTCTATTTTCCTGAAGCTTATTCAATCACAAATATAGGTGAATTCCAGGGGGAGGTGGAGGGGATCACACGTCCTGCCTCCAATTGTTTGTGAAAGCCACCTGAAGGTTTTTTTGTTTGTTTGTTTGTTTTGCTTTGCTTTGTTTGGTTTTTGGTAAGGGCCATTGTCCACCCACACTGGATCCTCAGAAAGCCATGTAATTGGTATGGGGGCTGGCAGCGCAACAGAGACCCTAATTAAAAATGGCTAAAGCCCTTCTCCCAGTATGAAGGGGGACCCTTTGCCCTTTCTGACCAATCTCTGATTTTGGCCTTCCTCAATTCCTTTTTAAGAGCCCCCATCTCGGCAAGCAATTGTTCTTCCTCCGAATTTGAGTCATTTTCTATATCTGACAAGGAAGGATATAGGTGGCTTTCGGGAGGGTGCCTCTCCTTGGGTTGCTCTCCAGGGTCCTTAGGAAAGGACCAGTCTTCCCCTGAAGATATGGTCTTCCTGTGATCTGCACGGGTACCCAGCGGCTTCTTGGATACCCTGTTGGGCTTGTCTTTCTCACTTTCTGACTCAGAACATATTGACTGCTGAGTCTCCATCTCTTGTATCTCTTTTAAAACCTCTTTACTAGCTTGTGTCACTTGTCTCAGGCAGACCTTATCTGTTAGAAGTGCATCCTTTACCTGTCTTTATAAGGAGAAGCTGGAGAGTGGCAAACTATCAGGCCACTTAATGGAAAGCTTAAGCTTAGTCATCCTTTCAGGAACTGATGGGTCTATAAGATTGCATGTAAAAGTTTATTAAGTAGTTGTCTAGGATTTCTAGTGTATTTACAATGGAACACAATCTTTTTTTCTGCTTTTATGCTTCAAATACATTGCAACTATCAAACGAATACACACTGAGCAAGGATACTGGGAGAGAATGCTACTTTGGGTTTTCTCGCAACTTTTACAGTCTGGGACATATTGATGCTCTTGGCTAGTTGCTGTAGAATGAAATTTTGAAAGGTATCTCTGTTAGTGATAATAATTCACAATTAACCTTGGTATATTTAGCAATCTACTCAAAGCACTACTCAAAAAGTCAGAATATGAGTGTGTGATCATGTAGGTGAAGTTTTATAACCAAGGATGGTTCCACAATGTAAGCAAACTCTGCTTTCATTGCAATATAGAAGGTTCTAACTATGTGGACACACACACTTCCCCTTCCATTTGCTTCCTGTCATTCAAGCTGCTTATATCCTTTGGAATTACTCTCAAAGTCTTTTCACTACTTAGTACTTTCCTTTGTCAATATTCCCAACTTTCTCTCCTTATCTGAATTACAGAGTTTCACAACAGACATTTTTCATAGGTTCTTCTGAGTAGAATGAACAGAGGGTATTCATGTATTAATTTTGATAATCTCTCCCCGTATTCATTATACATCACTGTGTGATCACTTACTTTTTCTTATGCTTAGTTGGGGAGAAAGTTCCATATTGCTTGATTGTTCTTTAGGAATACCAATCTAATTGTACTAATTGAAAATGGAAAAACTGATGTCATTAGTGGGATTTAGTGATCACTACACATAGCTAATTTTATGTTACTACTTATGTGATGTAGTAACCAGTACACATAACCACTAAACTCCATTAGATTCAGATAGGTGACAAGATGGGACATAGTGACAAAACACAGGAGATATCCTTCTCCAAAGTGGAAAATTTACTGTGTGAAGATACAGGTGCCATGGTATTCTAAGGGTTCTTCACAGTTCTAGTTGCTAATGTAAACAATTCGGTAGGAAAAACCAGGGGAGACAAGATTTATTCTTGCCACTCATTTTGTGAATTTGAACTGTTCCTCTTAGAAGCTAAAGCATTTGTATGTGAAAGGCTAGTTAAAAATTTGTACTAGAGAGTAAAACACAACTACTAGTGAACTTCAAAGTATGTTTAGAATTCAATTAAAATAATACTTTTAAGAGAATAATGTACTCTGTAAGTTATCTTATGAGTTTATTCATTTGGTACCTTCAAAGAACTTAAGTTTTAAATTATTTTTTTGAGAATTCCATTTATGAATAATATAGCTCTGTTATTTAACTCCCTCATCTCTCTCTCTCTAATTTCTATGTTTCTGCCTACTTCTCAAAATATTAACAATATTATTATTGTTGACTTTAAAATATTCTGCTGAGTCTATTGACTGCTGCTCATGTGTATTTATGTTGAAGGCTGGCCTATTTGGACAAGAATAACCTACCAAGATTTTCACTCTTGGGGAAGTTTTATTCTTTCTCTGTCAGCAACCATAAATTTCTCCTCATCTCAGAATTAGGTCTTGGGAGATTTCCCTAGCCAGCATTGATATATCAACTGGTGTTGTCATTTTGTTGGTCTTGTTTAGGAGACTATATTCTTAAGTCTTCATTGGTGTAGCTTCCCTGTCACACATAAAAATTCTGACAGTTGATGTTGTAGTCTTCAGTTCTTACAGTTTCTCTCTTTCAAGTGACTTCCTGAATTTTAGATATAAGGATTGTGTTGTAGATGTAAAAATCTTTGATGGCCAGTCAACTACTTGGGGCTGGTGATATCATAGACCTAAGAGGAGTAACTACTGCAGTCATTTTCCTAAACCAGTATAACTTCTAATTATATTGTAAATACATATCCTTATGCCCACAGGTAAGTGTTGCTCTCATGCATCACCAAAGAAACAGTCTGCAAAATAAGTAGACTGTTCCTGAGACCCTCACCGAGTCTAAATGCAGACAATAAAACTAAGAATCCTGGTTACAAAGAGTTATTTTTATTTCAAATTGCTTCAAGTGCATCAATCAAATGGAATGATGCTCATTTCAGTATATCTGCTAGTGACAGTTGTGCTCAAAGGCCATTGTAAACATGCTTAAAATTCTAAATGTAACAATGCCTCCAAGATCCCCTTCATTCATATAAACATGGTAAATCCAAACACACGTCCCTATACATACTTAACACTAAATAAATCTTTACATGCGCAGGCATAGCTGCTTATTCCTACAATCCCAGTAGTTGGGGCTGGAGACACAATAATCTCCTTTAGCGGTTTATGCAAAAACTGAACAAAGTATCAGCAAAACAAACATGTTAATAGGGATTATTCAGCATGATAAAGGTATTGTTACTAAGAAGCCATGTTGAAATATTATTTCAAAATTAGTTTAATTAAAGGAAAGGATATGATCCCTTCTCTAGATTGAGAAAGTAATGCTAGATGTTTTCATTTTTATTCTCTCACTTAGAATGATCAATCAACTACAGGCAGCTGGAACTTTGTCAAGCTGATACTACCACATGCTCAGCAGGAGGGATTATAGGCTGTGTGCTCTTTTCCTTTCTACCTCAGTGTAGTGGAAGTTTAAGTCCATTATAGACATAAAGAATTCTGTTGTAAGGATAACTTACCTGTAATTTATGTGAATTGTAATGTAATTGAATGTGGAAATCTTTAAAAGCTTGTCAAAATTCTTTTAGAATTTGTAGAAGACTTCAGGATGCACATAGGATTTCAAATGAACATATCAAAGCAATCCCATTCCCATCTATTAGGAAGGGATACATGACAATTAAAACCAGGAATCTGGCAAATTAAATATAAAATAAATTTTCATTAAGTAAGAAATTTGAAAATCCATTGTGTTGTGTGCTAATCTAAAATTAACTAAAAAAAAAATAAGTATTTTGACAAACTGATAAAAAAACATGGCAGATTTGAGTTGAGACTACAAACTACTGTTGAAAGAAATCAGATAAGGCACAAGGAAAAAGGAAATCAACCCTGGTTCATGAGTTGGAATGTATGTGGATGTGTGTTTAGACTGACTATGTTTATATGAATGCAGGGGACCTTGGTGACATTTCATTGCAGTTGTGTCAGCTGAGAGCCACTCTAAATATCTGGAGATTTTATGGGCTCTTATGCAAATTCCAACATATTTCTGAATCATTAATGGCATATAGAATATTTTTATTTTATTGTATTTCCTCCTCTATATCCCTCTTTTACTTTTTAGGTTTTCTAGGACTATATTAGTCCACCAGAAACACTAGGATATTCTCTCCTTTGTAAAATCTGATTACCAGCCTGCTTCCCTCTGTATATCCCCTCCCCAGATGCACTTTACATAGTATTTGGCCACTGAACCAAAGGAAAGAATTGTATAACAGAGAACATGTTTTAATATCCTTCCTGCTATGTCATACTTTAGCAGATTTAAGTGTACAAGTGTCTGTATTGCAATATCCTTTGAAATGATTGGGTTACAAAAGACTTTTTGAAAGAATTGAGTCCCAAAATTATTAATTTACTATGTGGGAGAATGAATTTTCTGTATATTTCAAGATTGTTTTCATCCACTGATGGGAGATGTTATTCTGTATATGTTTCTCATACTGGTTAATAATAAAGCACTGTTGGCCAATAGGAAAGGAAGATAGGAGAGACAAGGAGGAAATAGGAAGTAGTAAGGAGGAGTCAAGATGGAGAGTCTGGAGAGAGCTGGACGCCAGCCATATCCCCAGTAAGAGAAGGCCATGTGAAAACACATAGATCAGCAGAAATGAGTTAATACTTAAGACAGAGCTAGCCAATAAGAAACTAGTACCTGGCCAACAGTATAATATTAAATACAGAGTCTCAGTGCATTACTTGGGGCTAGTGCGGCTGCGAGACAATACCAGGCGGCGGGCAGAAAAACCGTACTCTTACAATCCACAGTAAAAATAAATGTACAACTTGCTATGAAAGGTCCCATTGAACTTTGGTTAATGCCCCTCATTTCTTTTCTGGTTGATTTTGATAAGCAATTGCCTGAAAATTTAAAATAGCCTATTGATTGCATTAGATCTGACACATAAATCACTTCAATCATGCAGGAGTTCCAGGCCAGTACATTCATATCTCAGATCATGCTTATTTTGGGGAAAGAAGTCTACAGAATGCGGGACTCACAAAGTTCAGTTCCCATCTTTGGATAATTTGCATATTTCACGTGTAGACTTTAGAGGGGTACCTGCTAGCCCTGTGTATATATGTTAAAGTTATAAATATACTAAAACATATAATATACATTTAATTCTTAAACAAATGAAAATAATCTATGAAAAGGGAAGAATAAACCAAATGATATAAAAGACTGAAATGACTGTATAAAGCAATAGAATACTAGTTTCCACTGATGACCATTTTTCTTGATATCACTATATTTTTTCATTACAGCCTATAATTAATCTAATCTAAAATTAATCTACTATTATTATAGTTTGCCCTTTTCACCCAAGAAAACTAAAACGCTAATCAACAAAGGTAGCCCACCCCTAAACAGAGCAATTTAGCAAATGTGTAAGGGGCTATATGAAATTAGTTAATTTATTGCATTTTTATTTAACTCATTGCATAGGAACACAAGCAGAAAGTATTATCTGTACATTTAAAGGTAGAGGTAATGAGAAATCTATGTGTGTCTGTTTGGGGGTATCAAGGGTTTATTAAGATATGAAAAAGGGGGAATACACTCACAAATACAGGATATGGTAAATTCAGCTACAGAGTTCTTGGGAAGCTGGTAACCAATTATTACACAGTGCTTCAAGCTGCATGGCTTCTCTAGTTTCAAGTTTCCCTGTTATTTTTGTGCCATGAGGTAGTAGCTTTCTAAGTATATTTTTGTGGGGTTGTATTATAAATATACACCCCAATACTCAAACTGAATGTGATATTTTAAATTCTGTAATTTTGTAAAAAATTTTCATGGTTATTTCATTTGGAGCATTAGCAATACAGTTCTTATTTCTCTGATTTTCATATCAGGTTCATTGATCCTCATTACAAGGTTATTCTAAGGACAAATGCCACAAGATTATGTGCTGAGTAAATTAATGAGTTGCTTATATTTTATTTTAATATACTCATCCTTTGTATGATTTTTTTTAAAGAACGGTATAGTTTGTAGTTATCCATAGTGTTAATGAAGTTAGTGTAGTAGTTCAAGTGAAGAAATAAAGTGTATGAAAGGCTTCAAACACCTCACAGTGTATAAAAACCATAAGGTAACATGTAAAATATATATGTCAATTATCTTTAATTTCACTGAATCAAAGGGCCTTTGAAACTGGTATGGATAGAGAAAGAAAAATTCAGACACACAGTTCACTGTAGATGAAGGTGCAGTGTTGTATACTTCATACATTGAATGCCACTGAAGTGGTTATTTGAAAAGATAAAATCCTGTGATGGTTAAGTCATCAAAATGTGTAGTCTCCTGCTTGTGGAACTTGAAGATGTAAACAGCACACCGGGCAGCAATTGTTCCTGTAGATGTTATGTCTTTTGATTGAATCACTTTTTTATTTTAATAAAAGGCAATGCCATTGACATTAAAACATACCTAAGTTTAATGTGAATACAGTCTGACATTTTAGAAACTTTTCCCCTTAAGACCCAATGCATAGGCATAACTAAAACAGTTTGTGTTAGTATTATTTGTAGACAAAAGAGGTAGTCAAGTTATGAGGACTGGATTATATCAAATATAATTTAGAGAAAGAAAATTAGTGTTAGGTTAAAAGTACAGATTGACACACAAATTTTTTAAAAGCTCTGCTTTCAGAATAGAGACAGAGAACTAGTGGATGGGGAATGGTAGATAAGAGTTGAGAGAACAGGAGAGGAGGAGAAACTATAATCAGTATATAAAATAAATGAAAAAGTAGTTAATAAAATAAAATTAAATTAAAAGGAATTGTGTCTCCTAGAAGCATAATGAGTTCCAGGCACCTATCTCTTAACAAGAATGCACTATTATTATTTGGGATCTAATCTCCTTTACCTAGCTATAATTCTTTCCTTTCATAAGCAGCTGCTTTGCTGTCCAAGAAACATTTGAGTATTTTAAATAAGAACTGTATGGAGGTTTCCTTTACTACAAACAATAAAGAGGAATGCTTTGTCATGTGGGACAGGAAAGGCAGGTTTTTAACTGGAGATGTGTCATGTTTCTTGCGTGACAGGCTGCATAACCAACCACTCATCCCAGTAGTGTTGGATCCAGCCTCAATCTCTTCATCTCAGTTGTTATTCCTATTGGAACCTACTGTTTCTGTCGTGGTGTTCCACTCTGGGAAATCACTGTTGCCACAGAGGGCACTTGCAAACATCTGTATTGAGAATGGTTGCCACAGAGTCCACATAAGAGTCAGGTCCTGCCCCTCCACAGAGCTCACTGCTACAGGTTCACTTGTCTGCATGGAGCCAGGGTTTCTGAGGGTGTGAGGGTCATGAGACTGGAAAAGAACCCAAAGTTAGAACAATGAAAACATCTGTGCTCCTCAGTCCTCCACCACCATCAGTTCACAATTCCAGTCTCCATACTTGCAGTCCACTATTCCACAGGCACTATCATATCATTCCCTACCAAACCTATTTCATTCTGAAGCAAGATAATTATTTCCCATTTCTTTAATGTTATTTCTATGGTTGAGAAGTAGGCAGAGTTCTTTCACTCTAAACTCATCATGGATACCGTCTTTATAGCACCTGAATTTATTTGTAATTGCTCTTTTGATATCATCATGCTATGCATCAGCTGAATCACTTTTCTCAAGGAACATTATGATGGGAATTGTTTTTTCAAGAATTACAATTCAGATTTCATGGATTCAATGTAACACCATTTTAAAGCCTTCCAGGCTAGGCACTAAGGTAGGAAATATAATTATGTTTACTTTATATCAGGCCAGGGGTGAAGCCCACATCATGAGGGGAACACCAAATCCTGCTCATCCCTCAAGGGAAAGAGAAGAGTGGGTACTAAAGTCAGTACCCTGGTTTTTCAGAGTGCTGCTAAAGAGGCTGAAAGACCAAATGTGTAAGAAACATATTTAGTTCAAAGGCACATAGTTACAACAAAATGATCTGTTTCATGATATGCTTATGTCTAAGCCATATAAATGGGCACTACAAGATATATACACACACACACAACCCCCCACACAGAGAGAGACACAGACACACAGAGAGAGACAGAGAGAGAGAGAGGAAGAGAGAGAGAGACTAATGTGTTTTATTGGATTTGTGCAATTGTGTTTACTGGCAGAATAGTAAAATGGTTCCAGTTTTTTCGAAGCAAAATGGAAATTTTTCAAAACCTTGACAGTGGAACCACCCTGTAATTTAATCATAACAGTTAAAATAAGGATGTTGAAGCAGTATTTATATGCCCATGTTCATTGTAACCTTTTTCATAATAAACAAGAGGTAGAAACACTATTAATATTCACCAACTATGAAAAGAAATTGCAACCTACACAATTGAGATAATACTAACCACAGAAACTAGGAAATAAAGTTCTCTGCAACAGCATGAGAACATGAGTGACTCTTCAAGAGGTGCTTCTAAATGAGTAAGTCTCACTGCACACGGGCAAGTGGTTCCTGCTTCTACTTAGCATGTGAAGTCAGGGAGGAAGATGAAAGGGTAGTAGGAAACGGCTGTCCACTAGATACACAATGTCAATTACCCTAAATGAAAGTTTGGACAGGTGCTATTGCAGAACTGAGTGCATGGCTATATAGTTCATCTATACACATAAAACTATGTGTCTTCTAATGCAATAAAACCTGGTCTATTATTATTATAATATGGTGTATGTACCCATTTTAAGGTCTTTAATGCATAAGCTATGTAAGACTGCTGGTTTTTCCCTTACATGAAAACATGACTTTAATATAATTACATGAATTATATAATAATATTAACTTCTTTGAGAATGAAAAGGCAGGTGAAACTGTATTTGAGCCTGAAGGTCAGTGTTATTGTTCTCAGAAGGAAACAGGATGATTTTGGATCTTGGACTTTTCAACTTGCTCCTAAGTTGAAATTTCAAATTTTCCATCTACCAAAAAGCATAAGTCAGAAAAAAAATTAATCAGCTTCCTGTTCTTGAGTGATGTAGTTGTGTAGAGAATCATAGTTTTGTGTAGCTATCCTTTTGTCCTCCGGCTCAAAGATTCTACAGCATAATTCTAAGAATTGCTGCTGGAGATACAATCTCAACAGTGATGAAAATAATTGCTGTCAAGCGTTGAAAATTAACTGTGGGCCAAAAAAAAAAAAAAAAAAAAAAAAAAAGGACTAAGCAGTTTTCTTCTCTTGACTAAATTAATACTCCCTGTGGATTTCTGGGGGAGAAATTATTAATTTTTTCATGGCAAAAGGAAAACCATAATTGATAATTAATTAGGTAAAGGTCACTTATTCTGTGAGTGGCAGGAGCCAAATTTGTCATTAAGCACCCTGCCCCCACCACATGTACAGAAGCTGTGATTTCTACTACCCTCCTGTCTACAGAAGTCTTTACCTGGTAAATAAGGGCCTCAAAGGGATGCCATTTGCTGACCAGTGTTTTCATTGCATATGTTATCAGGGAGATGGGAAATATACCACTTTTCTCTGCTCTCTAGGGAACACAAGCACTTCATTTAACAAAGTATGTATACAATATTGGGCATATTTATAAGATAAACATATGTTTTAAGATCATTTTTATTTATTTTGTGTGTGTGTGTGTGTGTGTGTGTGTGTGTGTGTGTGTGTGTGTGTGTGTGTTTCAGTGTGTCTGGACATCTTTGGGGACTAGAAGAGCCTTCCAAATCCCTGGAAGCTGGAGCTTGTTTGGTTTTAAGCTACCTGACATGGTTGCTGTAAAATAAACTCAAATTATTTGTGAGTACACCAAACACTTTTAAATGATGGGCCAATTCCCCAGCCCCAGTCAATGGTTTTACATTAATTTACATTTCATTTTCCCTATATTTTTCCAGTGTTTTCAGACTCCCCTTACTCTGCCTTACTCTGTTCCAAATTAAAATCAAACTATGTGACTGTAAGATTCTGATTTTTAAGGTCTTGGTATCTTCAGTAGTGAGAGATTTGTGTATTATATCTCTGTGTTGGGGTCACATATTTTCATTTATGAAATAAGAAAAAAATTATCAAGTTAATAAAATTTGTCACAGTCAGTCTTTAAAATTAAAAGCAGGGGGTTGTGTATGAACAAGACCCTCAATTCAATTTCTAGTCTCAAAACAAACAAACAAAAACAATGAGATATATGGTAAGTGTCATTTGTGATTAATTGATATCCTCTAATTTTTCTGACCTGTTTCTTTGAAAGTGTAAAGAGTAACTAGCATAAGACATATAGTAAAACATAATCTAAAACATTCTGATACACATACAATCACTATAAATACTATCATAAACAAAGGAAACAAATTGCCCATCAGGAACCATCAGGCACAACGATATACATTCTAAAATGTCAGAAGTGTCTCCTATTAGAGATATATAATTCTATTTTCTTGTAGCAATATGAATGATAGAAAAGTCTGTTTTTTGAGTCTGGTTTAGAGGAGAAATATAGACAATATGAGAAAAATTAAATGAAAAAACTCTAGATATGAGGGTTTTATCAGCTAAGAGTGGCTTCTGGGAATAGATAAAAAAAAAAAAAAAAAAGAAAAAACCCAAAACTTTGGTCAGACTCATGAAATGCTCTCCTGAGATGACCAAATTGTGCTTGGGCATTGGTTTTAACTGATAGTTCATTGGTTACAAGTTGTAGTGGAGTAAAATACTCTACTTTTTTGCTTTTATTTGAATATTTGAATCAAGCCTGTTTTACATGTCAATCCAAGTTCCTGCACCCTCCTGTCCTCTCTTGTTCACCCCACCAACCCCTAAGTGTATATTATACTAGCTAGATAACACCATGCCAAACAAGCTCCACAGTTCAGAGTTCTTATTCTTACACATGTATCTATTAATATCTATACTGCGGGCAGACACTTATTCAGCAGTTCCAAACTTCAGACGTGGACATATTGGAAGAGTCATTTGTATGACCACAGCTCATGCCCAGTCTTTGGAAATGTGGAATTTTGGGGTCTTCAAACTGATTCTTATATGCATGTGTTTTTTCCTTAATTACTCTTCTTCAAATGATCATTTATAGTTTCCTGCTCCTAAATGTGTAGGAAAACTGTGAGATGGCAGAATTAATGTGTTTTCATAATATTTCTATATGCTAGAAATATGCCTTCAAAATACATAATATATATTTTTCTTGGTTATATTTAAAAAAATATATTGGATACTATACATTAAATATTTGAAAAATAGAAGTGAAGAAACACTAATATAGGTAAGTAAAATTAATTCACTTCCTTGTTATTAAACTCTGGGAACTAAAGACTTGGCACAATGTATATGCCCCACCCCCCACCTAAAAAAGTTGACTTTGATTTATCACAGACACTTCTTTATGAAAATAAGTTATCTCAAGAAGCCTTTGTGAAGCAAATAGGACCTGCATGTGGGAAATGGCTCACTTGTAGGAATTGTCTACCTGTTCCAGATCCCCCATATAGAAATCTGGTTACTTGACAGATTTTGTTGACCACCTCCGGGAAGGCATCACCCTTCCTATGCAGTGGGGAGGAGGTGGGATGGGAAAGTTTTCGGGAGGGTGGGAGAGAGGGAGGGAAGGAGTAAAGGAGGGAGGGAGGGAAAAAAGGAAGGGAGGGGGCAAGGGAACTGGAATCAATATGTAAAAAAAAGAAAATTAAAAAAAAAAAGAAATCTGGTTAACTTAAGAAAGTCAATTTAGAGGACTTTAGGCTTAGAGTGAGTCTTTTTGAGATGAAGAGTCTGTCCTGGACTCAAGTCATAAACTGGAGTAGAATGGTGTCTCTCCAAATATTTAAGCCATTATTGAAAGATGATAGTGTTATGGTTTATAAATTAGTGCCTGTTGTGGTAAAACTGTCTGGCATCAGAACTAATTTGGGAGGGCTAGTTTTGCACAACTAGAAGGTAAAATTTGCACAACTAGAAGGTAAAGAAGGTAAAATTAAAAGTAATGCAATAGTTTTATTTATAATTCAAGAGCTCTGACATGAGGCAAAGTAGTTTATGGAAAATACAGGGAAGACCTCATTCTGCTTATAATTTGGTTCAAAATTAAATTCTTCACATGAAAAGGTATTTTAAAACTTCCTCTGAAAGTATTCTGCTCATGCTTTTAATGAGTCAATCCATTCACATCCCAATGTTCTCTGCCAGCTTTTACTGTCCTCTAGACACATCTAAATTGGTGTTTGATCTGCTATGCTTTATATGCCATTATTTTTCTTGTCTCTGATAGTAATCAATATTTGGCACTAGAAGTCTGATAAAGTCCAATAAAAGCCAACTGAATTTGTTGGATCAAATCTATTAACAATTCTGAACACACACACACACACACACACACACACACACACACACAAATTCTCATGCACATATATTTTCAAGGCAATATAAAAATGCTCAAAACAAGCTGGCATTTCATAACTTCTATCTACACAAGCTTTACTAGCAAAGTACTGTAGATGGAATTTTCTGTCTTGCCAGGTCCTGTACCTGTTTAGTCTCAAATAAAACACAGAGGCGTCTATTAATTATAAATAATTTGGCTGAAGGTTCTGGTTACTTTTTGGCTTGTCTTCTCTTAATTATTAACCCATTTCTATTAATCTGTGTATTTCTACATGCCCTTGGCTTACCAGTGAAGCCCAGGCCTCTTACTTCCTTAGTAGGTACATGGCATCTCCCTCTGACTCACTGTGTATGTTCCTTTTCCCAGCATTCTCCTAGTCTGGTGTTCCCTATACTTCCTGTCTGGCTACATTCTGCATATTCATTGGCCAAAACAGCTTTATTCATCAACCAATAAGAGAAACATGTATTCACAATATACAGAAGGACATTACCCATCAAAGTACTAATTTAATTTTTTTCACACTAAAACCCTCATATTTGTAATGACAGAGCTGCTTAAATGGGATGAATATGTAAAGAACATTTTTTCATATATTAAGGTTACTGAGGTTTTCTCTAGGAAGTGCCTTTTCAGCCTTTCAAATCTTACATGGCAAGAAACAAAGTGAAGGTGTTTACAATTGTATCAGGCTTATCCTATATTTATTCATGCATATGTATGCTTCCTTCTTTGAATTATCAGTTGATGGCTTCAGTGATTTTATTATTTCTTGACAATATCACAGCGTATAAATCCAATAGTTAATTATGAGTTTCTAGGACTGATGCTTCATTTGAGGTAATAATACTAAATTTATTGCTGTATAAATACTTATGCTTTCTCAAGTATATTATAAATAGTTCTTTTTTTATTGGTTTTGTGTTTCTTATTTTTGTAATTAAAAAATGGATGTCTCACCATGTTATACAAATGATGTGTTCCCACAGAGTCACTAATAACAGGACCAAGATTCAAAATTAAATACTTATGTATGAAATGTCTTAATTCTTTCTACTATGCATAATATGACCTAATATATGGATATATCTTACTGGAAATAAGTTGCCCAACTTACTGTTGTGAGTGTTATTGAATATCTCACTTTTATTAGCTTAATACTGAGTAATTTTTGTGATAATAGCTAATTCTTTGAGATATTACTCAGTTGTTCTAGACCCTTAATCATGCTAGTAGGCATAAATCTGACCTATGTCATTCCATGCTCAACTCACCTTCTTACATTAGAAAGATAGGCAGGTAGTCCAGATTTTATATAGCTAAATTAAAATTCACAGAGCAAGCAATAATTTGAAATTTAAATGTTATTCAGATTTTATTACATTGTCAATACATAATGGTGTGTCTATGGATGAGACATGTGTCAAACATTTATTATTTTTATAGAATATTTACCTGGGACTTCATACAATATTTTATCCCACTTTCATTTAAATGTGTGGTCTGTCACATGAGGTTAGATGAAGAATTTTCTGCTGGTGGCATCAAGATGGAACTCAAAATATTGTTGATTTTGAAGCATTTTTGACTGAGGATGTATAACCTGTTAAAGTTCTCCCTGGGCTCAACAATTGTTTCCAATAGTTAAGAAAAGAGAAAGTTGCTGCCTTCACTAACCACTTTTGAAATTTATATAATAATTTATATAATAAATTTATATAATAAACATTTATATAATAAACATTTACAAAATTTAATCCATAAAGGCACTGGGTGTGAAATTCATTTCAATATCTTTACTATGTAAAATCATGGTGGAAAGTGCCAGACAGCAAATAATAAGATATAGTGACTGGAATGAAAAGTACAATAAGTAAACTTTTAGAATAAATCATTAAACAGCATCCATCCAACTGAAATCTGTTTTGAGAAGTAACATGGTAATAAGCACAACTTTCACTGGTACATATGAAAAGTCATAGGTATATACATGTATATACTAATTTGCTATTTCACTGAATATTTTCAAAGAAAGCACTTCTAGTGTTGAACTCAAATTTGGACGTGGCTCGTGAAATATCATGGAGAATAGTTATATAAGCAAGAGCATGCATTCCAGGAACTCTAACACTTTGTCATCCAAATTCTCTGTATGTGAGTTTAGAAACCTGTAGCCCAGATATTTCAGTGAGTCAACCCAAGATCTCCTAGTTGTTAGGACATGAAGTCAGTTATGATGGTCTCACTTTAATCCTACTCTTTTTTTTTTTTTTTTTTTTTTTTTTTGTGAAAGACACTTAATATTACTGTGAATGGCTGGGAGTTCTACTTCTGATAAACTTTTTATAATAAAGAAACTATTTGACATCTAAATTATCAAGTCCATTAATATGGAAAGGAGAACAACTTTAATGCTTGCTTTTTAAAGTTTTCTTTGATTTATTTATATTATTTTATGTGTATGAATGTTTTGCCTGCATGTATGTATATAGAATTCTTTGGCTCCTCTGAGATTAGAGTTATGGTTGGTTGTAAAGTACCATGTGGATTCTGGGAATCAAATCTGAATCCTCCGAAAGTGTGATAATTCCTCTTAACCTCACCCTCCTGCTTGATTGGTAAAGCATATTCTTTACCTTGGCTTTTCCTTTTATGAGAATTTTATTTGTTTCACTATTTAAAATTAAGATTACGCAAGACAAAGTCAAAGTTTTAGGTGTTTTTCTTATTTGTTTTCTATGTTATTATGCATAACTAATATTACCAAGATAAATATCCAACTTCAAGTGTCTAAACACCAACAACAACACCAACAAGGTATTTTTTTTGTTGTTGTTGTTCCCAGAGGGTGAATTTGCAGAGGGTAAAGATATTGTTTAGTGGTTAAAGTTTTTTGGCAAGCAAGGGGACCAGGGTTTCGATTTGTAGAACCCACATAAACATAATTCCAGCATCGGAAGTTAGAGATGGAATTGGCAGAGCAAACTGACTAGTAAGATTAATCATGTCATAAAACCCTGGGTTTGACTGAGACAACCAGCTTCAATAAGCAAAAAGAACAATTTAAAATTATTCTGCACAACCACCTTTGACATCTGTGTGCATGCACAGACGTATATAGGTGCCTCTCACAAAATCCATGTACTTGTACATCCTGTCTACACAAAGACAGGAAAAGAGAAAAGGAAAATGTATTTTCTTGAGAAGAATTTAAAGAAAAAATACCTCATTAATATTCACCCTGAACTATAAATGTTTTGAACTTTATGAAGAAGAAAATTTTCATGAGTTATTCTTGAGGAATTCTCTGAAAATGTTTCTCTGTATCCATGGCTTGATTCTAGTCCAGAGATTTCTAGTACATGGATTTTTCACTAAAAGATTGTCTGGAAAGTTGCTAGGCTAGGCTGGTCTTAAATGTACATAGTAAATATAAATAGTTAATAAATAATAGTATCTTCTACATTGATGTACTCATTGGCCAAGATAACTTATAAGCTACCACTAAGAAATGGGATAGACAAGATCATTGAATCTACCCATGGATTCTAGGCAAATAAATTTATGATAATATTCTTGACATGATTTCACCTATTTCTGCTGTTATAAAGGACTGAAACTGTCCATTACATTTAAATATACCTATCTGATAAATTATATATCTATATGTCTGTACATCCAATTTATATATCTATTCATGTTATTGAGAGTTCACAAATTAAGTCTTTACTGTTTATGTGGTACCCTACAAGAAAATATAACAAATCTACCATATTCTGACCATAAATGCTGAATATACACTACATATATTATTCAATATAGTAATAAAACAGCTATATAGACAACTCAACCTCCCCATTAGTACTTTAACTTCAGCTATCACCTTCTAAATATACTAATTATTTAATTAAAATTAGGTTATGCTCCTATTATCTTAAGGAGTGAATTTGGGTGGCCAGATCATGACTAAAACTCATGCTTATTCCCTTTGATTGTACCAGCATATGTGATTAAAAATATAAAATTACACTCACACATGGCTGTGACTTATATGACACTGTCTAGTGCTATAGATTCGATACTAAACTTGGATTTCTGGATATTGTACTTCTAACTTTAGACAGAGAGAACAACTTTAGGCATTTGATTTTGAGTTCTACTATTTTGACTTCTTTTCCTTTATCTTGTTTTCTTGTTCAGCTTCCACATGAAAAAGTCAAAATAAATACATTTTAAGGTAGTTAACTGATTTGAATTAGCAGGTCCATAGTTTTCTTATTTTATTGACTATAATGAAGTTAATAAAGTTACTTTTGAATTGAAAAAACAACCCAGTAACTTTATTCATTTCATTATTTTCAATGAAGTAATAGAACTATGAAACTCTCAATTCAGATCACTTTTATCTTACATGTTATATTTTTATAACTTTGACAAAGTTACAGAAAATTACAAACCATGTGAGGTTTTGAACTCTTAGGCTGATTTTATCCTACTGTCCCTCTCTATTTCCAACAATAATATGAACAGAAAATTTAGCTGAATATCAAAGAGTTATATATAAAAATGTCAGTATGGTGTGATATACAGAGAGAGACAGAGAGACATGGGAGAGAAAAAATGAGAAAGAGAGAGAGAGAGAGAGAGAGAGAGAGAGAGAGAGAGAGAGAGAGAAGGAGCACATATTTAAGTATTGTAAAATTAATTTAGGTCAGTTGGAGGTAATCTTTAAGTGTAGTCTTAGACTGTTTGTCCATTGGTACTTTTCATGGCACACACAATGTACTTTAAAATATTCTGCCTTCCCAAATGCTGAAACCCTTTACTTAGTGATTCAAATAAGAAAAACCTAGTTTATAATAGGTCCTATCTCCTTTTAGAAAATAACATATGCACAATAGTACTGCTTTTTTTTAGTTTTATTCATGGTTTAAGTATTTATAGTAAAATATATTCTCTAATGTATCACGGCTGCTTTCCAAAATGAGATGATAAAATCCAGATTCCCTATTTCATAAGTTGTACATTCACCCAACCATGCATTTACTCATCTTAGAAGCATTCAAGTGCACTGTCCCTGGGGAAACTTGGTGCACACTTACCTGCAGTCTTAACTACCATTAAGATTGCTTAACTACTGTTAAGACTGGAACAAAAGAATGAGGAGGTCAAGGCCAGCATAAGTAAACTCCACCTCAAAAACAAACAAACAAGCAAATGTGAATAGTATTGAGCCTAAAGCAGATTCAAACTAGGCTCATTGTGATCACATTCTGTTTCTGTATATTTTAGTTCCATGATAATTTTGAATCTATGTAACCTCTTGTCATTTTGTCTGACATTTTCTCACATCTCTTACCTCAATCTATATTTCTAGGAAGAGAAACACTCTATCTGCCATAGAAATATCACAGAGTAGCAAAAATGCATAGCAAACATATAAATAAGAGTCTAGTTAGAACTTACTGGTCATCTTATTTACTTACTATTTACTTTCATTTCTGGAAACTTCATTTTTAGGACTACTTTTCTCAATATTAACTAACTTCTGTTAAATCCATGAAATGCACATGGTAATTAAAAAGCAAGGACAAGACAATTGATTATATGCACATTAACTCCTATCATGCTCACTGCATCAAAGAAAATTAAAATCATTGTTGAAATTTCTAATTATGTGCTTTATTTCAAATCTAGCCTCAAGCCTAAGAATTAAATGCTGTTGATTGTGCTTTGAATGCTTAATCACCTCTACCTACAAATGAAATACAATTGGATAATTGCTTTGACAAGTAATTTATTATTTCTTTTTTTTCTTTTCTTTTTATTTTTCTTGTATGTGGGTGTGAATTTTGTTTTTTGTTTTTATGGTGCCTTATGCAAGGTAGACTTTGACATTGCCACTGAGTTATGTCTCCAGCCAATTTACAGTATTTTACCTCACATTGTTATGATTTAATGATTTAAGATATATCTCTTTTTCCAAGTTGTTTATTATGTTTATATGTGGTACAGATGACATGCAAAATTTTAGTAATTTTAAAATAAAGTTGTAAAAGCTCAAGGATGCATTTGTTTTTTTTTTTTTTTTTTTTTTGTTCCCTGGAGGAAAGATTATAAGCACAGCTGTACTCCTAAATGGCAGAGTGTATGACAAAGGGATGGAGTCAGAAGTCAAGTAGAATAGACATGATTCCTACACAGAGTACTTGTCAAGGTGCTCAATGTGTATAAACAGCAAAAGAAATGAGGGTGTATACAACCACACACAAAGATAACATCCAACAAACCTAATTTAGTTTCCTCAGGGTTTTGTTTTTTACAAATATTCAAAATTGAAACAGTATTTCTGGCAAATAATAGATTAGGATTTTAAAAGCAATTAGGTCATGGTTGTAACAGTTTTAAGGTAAACACAAGTATTATCACATTTATGCAAATTTTAATTAATACTAGTATTCTAGTGCTTTGCTTTTCAACCAGCTAAAGAATTGGTTTCAGTCTGAGTTAAAAATATCAAACTTCATTTATGTGTAAAAACAGTTTTGAGAAAAATCTAAGTAGATTTTTGTTCTCATCTCTAATTTAAGCTTAAACCAAAAATTTAACAATAGATTTTATATTCTTCAAATACTTAATAATAGATATATTTTAACCCTTTTGTTAAACAAAATAATATTTGGAATTAAACAATAAAAAAGACTTATAATTGTTAATAAGTTATATTACTATCAATAATATTGATAGTAATATAAAAATGTTGTTAACAATATTCATTTTGTGCTCCAGAAATTAAAACATTATTATTAAATAAATAAACTATATTATAATATAGATATTATTTTAAGTTCCCTATTAAATAAATTAAAATAGATGGATGTTGATAATTTTATTCTAAAATATTCTAAGTAAACAATTCTCCTATAACATAAATATAATGCAGTAAGATTCATAGATGTTGAGGGTTCAATTTACTTTTCTGTTAGTCCACAATAGTTGACTTTTGCATCTTAATTCAGGGTTTCCATTGTATGGCTTAACATTTGTCTTTACAATTGGTCCCATAGAGCACTAGACATAAGTATTTCATATGATTGCTTTCTACATTTTCAGGAAATGTAGTCAGTAACCTGTTTCTGATAATCTTTTCTTTTATAATAAACTGTAAGTTGCTACTTCAGTCCTAGCTGATACCCAGGTAAGATATAGGGGAATTACCTCATAAAATTATTTTGATCTATTTTGTATCTTGATGAGTAGAAATTATCACCTAAAGGGCTTTTATTTTCTGCAATGGAATGCATCCTTTCAGAAGGCTTCAATATGCCAAAGTGAAACTGACACCCCATCTGGAAAAGTCTGTGAATAATCTTTCATAACCAATAATATTAACACATTTATGGTGAACAGATTTTTCAAGTTTCTTAATTATATATGTAACATCATAACAAACACATTTTAGTGAAAAAAATAATAAAATCCTGATAAATGGAAAATTTACTCATCTTCATTGTAAGATTTTATTTTTAAAGTGTAGTCCCATGATTATTCTCAAAGACCTCTTTTGCAATAACTTGTTATTCAAAAATTTTGAAAATTAATATTTCTTGATTGATAAGTCTTCCAGTATGTTTTATTCATTTTTTCCACTTAAGTAATATAGGACCCTGAATATGTTTGCATACCATTTGAACTTAGCATTTATTTTCATATGTTAATTTATTCAATTTCCCTAACATATGTGTAGCCATCTATTCTCATATCAATAAAAGCAGATTAGCCTGATAAGTGGAAAGGGAAAACAAAAATTTTGATTGAAAACCAAATTTTAAAAAATCATATACCCTCAAATATGCAAAAGAAAAATCCCTTATTTAGTTGAAAGCTAGAAAACAAATTCAAGGCTAATTTAGTTCAAAGCTAGAAAGGAAATTCCAACCTTCTGATTTGATCTTATATAATGGTTCAAAACATTTTAAACAGATCCATCCAGGTTTCATAGCAATCATCTGTCACATGTTATCATTATAGACAAAACAGTAGGTGGCTTCTTAAGGCTTCTCAATGAACTAAAGCACAAAGTAAAGAATACACAAAAATCTGTATGTGAAAGACATTGTGTAATCATATGTCTAGGCTGGCAATGTTTACATGTTTTGAACTTTGAATGAGGATTAAACATAAAATGATTATAGAATATTATTTGATCATATTATAGGGCCTAAGATGTTTTGGAATTATATTACAGGGCCTAAGATATTAGAGGATAATCAGTTGAGAGAAAAAAAAAATGACAAAATTCCTCACAAAGGAAGAAGAGAGTTGTAAATAATTCATCTCCAACCCTGGTAACATATGCTAGTACCAAGTACTGTTTTTCTCCAAGCATATAAAAATGTTACAACGAAATTCATCATGTGAAAAGATGTGGATTCCTTCCAGACTAAAGTGGTTTGATCAAGCCAGAACACCTGAAACAGAGTACCAGGTGATCCTACATTCAAAACAGCTGGACAAAGCAGCCTGACAGACCACAGCCAGGATTTCTGAATCCTCTTCGAATCCCCCATGACAGTGCCCCTTACCAGCAGGAAGTAGTTTGGAAAGAACAACGCCCAAATTCCCAAATATTGTCTATAAATGTTTGTTTTCATTTAAATGGACTTGGTTATATAAAATAAAAAATAAAATAAAAAAAGAAAAAAAAAAGAAATTCATCATGACTTTCAGCATATTCATCTAATGCCAATGGTGTTGCCAAGTTGGGTGCTAACTGAACAGTGCATATATCAGAAACTATAGTGGTCTTTCTTGTCAGAAAATAATGGTGACAATGTGAGAATGATGCCCAATTCACAGCTATGGAGTGTGAGCTGCTGCTGTGTCTATGAGAGCCAATGTAATGGAACACTGGCAGGCAGGCTGGCTGCAGACTCTGACCATCTGCTCAGACAGATCTCCAAGAGATTGCTCTGTCCCATGATAGAGAGATGGAACACTGTCAATAGTCTGACAAACTCAGTAAAGCAAGATAGTTAATGATGTATTTTAAAAAGCAGAATCTCAAATCTATCCCAAAACTCTATATAGAGGGTGTGTTTATTCGGTAATTATATTTCTAGAATAAAAACAATATTGATAAATATCAGCTGTTTAATGATAGTCCTTTTATACAATAGGTATTCATATAAAAACTATAAGCAGAAAATAAGTGATTTCAAAAGGATAGATAAAAACCCTTAGCAGGGAAGAAAAAGAGTAATTATAAACCAACCCCTTCATGTTTGTAAGAGGATATGTTGTTTTCAGTTCTGGGATGAAACCTTGGGCCTCATGCATGCTATGTAAAGGTAACATTTTTACATTGTGTGTCCTTGCTACATAGATCATAAGACTGACCAAAACATTATGAATTTTAAATTAATTACAAATTTGCATAGCATGATTCATGTAAACTATTTTTTTAATTGAAACTGGATTAGAAAAGTTGGAATGTTGCAACAGGAGGATCGTAAATAAAAGAAAGCATTCATGTTGAAGTAGTCAGGAAGATTCTACTGATCACAAAAGGACCTCAGGCTTTGCAGGCTGTATGCCAGGCTGTGGAACTCACCCTGACAACAGTGAGCTAATGGGAGTCTTGCATATATAAATACAAAGTGAGGAGCCAACTAATTATTCCACACACATAGTAAGAGATTTTTGTTTAATCCTGTACTTATTAAAGTTTTTATATTAAGAACAAATGATAGTAATTCTTCTTTTAAAAAGCAAATAATTTCCTAGTTCCTCTGGTGGTGTGAATTATACGCTGGTGATCCTTTGCTCTAGGTCTAAAATCCATATGTGAGCGAGTACATACCATATTCCTCTTTTATTGTGACTGGGTTACCTCACTCAGGATGGTTTCTTCTAGTGAACTTGGATACAAGGTGTATTCTAAGAGATTCATATAAAGTCCCTCACAGAAGGGGGAAGGGACAAGTCCCCCAGAGCACAGGGGAAGTGGGGGACAGTGAATGGAGAGAGAAGTAAGAGAAAGAGAAGGTGAGGAGAGGAAAGCAAATGCAACTAGGGAGATTGAGTCAGGATAGGAATAGAAGATAGAAGAGAGAGCGAGAGAAAGAGAGAGAGAATGAACATAAAAGAGGGAGCCATTATTGGTTTGAAGAAAAAACTGAACCTAAAAATTGTCTAGAGACCTACAAGACTGCTGCCAAATAAAAAAATTGAACAACCATGGAAAGGCTACCATAAATGCCCTTCCCAGATAGTTAGATCAACAACTAACATCTACCATCATTGAGCCCTCATCTAGTACCTTTTTGAAACAGAAACAAACACCTATAACTAAACACTGAGAATCCAGATGCAGAGGGAGAGGACAAGACCAGGTTGCAGAAACACATAGAGATCTGAACAAGGAGGAGCTAGCAGGCCCCCAGACTGATGGCTGGGAATCCAGCATGGTACTGACTCAGAACCCCTGAACATGGGTCTCAGCTAGAAGGACTGAGCAGTCTAAGGGACCTCAGACAGTGGAACCAGGATGTATTCCTGCTGCACAAAAGGACCTTGTGGACACATCACCCATGGAGGGATACTTCTTTAACCTAGAGACAGGAGAGAAGCCCTAGTCTCTACTTCAAATGACTTGACAGATTTACATGACCATATCTGGATGGCATTACCCTACATGTGGAATTGGGGTGGGGGAATGGGAGGGGAGGGTGGTCAGGGTGCATGCGAGAGGGGAGAGAGGGTAAGAAGGAGAGAGAGAGGGAGGGAGAAGGATCTGTATCAACATGTAAAAAAAAAAAAAACAGATAATTTTGAGGAATTTGTTACAATGTAAAAGAAACTAATATCTGGATATTTGTCACAACTTTGCTCCTGCAAAGAAGTTAAAGGTCATACATGGCTTTGGTAATATACATATCTAGGGTAAGTCCATCTTTTCATTCTAAAATCATTAATTATGAAAGAAACGTTTCATAATTTTAACTAACCACTTTTCCTTTTTCAGCTCAACATATTTAGAGGAAAAAGCAACCTGACTCTATTCTGTCTTTAATTCATATGGAACTTTGATGCAAGCTTCACCATCATATTTAGTCTTTCTCACTTTGAAATTTGTAAAATTAACAACTAAACAAAAATTTATGAGTATCTAAAAATAAAATGTAGATTTCTAGTGATGTTTTATTGCTACAAATGAGAAACTGTCCTTACTTATGGTGGGTAGTCAATCTATCTGCAGTCATCAAAATACTTAGGATTCTGCAATGAGAAAGAGCATGTAGTTTCCACATCCTTCTACCCTAGTCACTATCTAAACATCCATTTCACCTTTAACATGAGGACAAGAATAATATCTTCTCCACAGAATCGATATGAGAATTAAAGTAGAAAACATGTTTAGTGCTTGTTATGTGCAGGATTCTCCTGCTGGTCTGGTCCCAGACTGGTGCCAGCCCCTAATAACACACAGAGGCACAGTATTAGATTTAGAGCTATGCCAGTTACTAGTGTTTCTTATTGGCTAGCTCTGTCTTAAATTTAACCTAGTTCTATTAGTCTAAATATTTCCATGTGGCCTCATCTTATCGGAGAGAGGGTATGGTCCTCTGTTCTGTCCAGTGTCAACATCTTGACTCCTCCCTTCTTCTTCCTCTCTCCTCCTAGTCCTGCATATCTTGCTTTCAAACTGGCCAACAGTGCTTTATTCATTAACCAATAAGAGAAATATATTTACAGAATGACATCTCCATCATATTCTTTTTTCTATCTAAATAAAGAGAAGGGTTTTAACCTTTACATAGTAAAATATATAACAAAACAGTTATCAAATAAGAACCACAGTTAACAATATTTAGTCCATTAACATTTAGTAAGATTTAAAGAAAATAGTACATCATCTATTCTATCTTTGTGAGTCTAAAGTCCTATATGTAACTTATCTTTAATCCTAACTAAGGAAAACTATAACCATAACTATCTGTCTTCAACTCCATCAAAGACCACAGAAGGATAATATATAAACTCTAGAAATGAGAGAGACATCTCACTGTCTGGTCAGTCACCTGAACTTTTTTTGTAATGTTCCATCTCCAGCCCATAGGCCATAGTGTGTCTGGCAGACTCCTCAGCAAACCAGGAAACTTTAAACTGTCCACCTGTATTGGCAGTTTGCCAGTCACTTTTCTCTGTGTCCTGCAGAATGCCTGGCAGACTCTTCTATGAAGCACAAACCCTGTGGCAATGTCCATCTTCTATCAGCAGTCAATTTTCTGTGGGTCCTGCAAATCCAGTTATATAATATAAAGTCAAACAGTACAGACACGAGCAGTATCTTGCCTAAATGACTAGTCTTGCCATATTGGAGGCAAACTCCATAATGTGTCTCTTTGATGTCCATCTTTCTTTCTAATGAAGGTGTTGTTGCCAGGAGCAGTTTTTCCTTACTGTTAAGAAAAATCCTAAACCATTTTAAATGCCATATTCTGTAGGTCTTTGAAAGGTTTTAAAAATGCCTATTCATCTCATTTATATCTCTGTATATCTAGAAATCCTAACTTATTTAACTATAAGTTTTGATTATTATAGGTAACTATCTAATATATGCACTAAATTAAAAATTTTTTGAGCTATATAAATACAATACCTAAACAAGAGTAGAAATATACATAAATACAAAATTGACCTTAAGTTTGTGTCATTAAATGAAAATCCATTCCAAAGCATAGTATTCATATCTATACCATAATCCCCTTTTTACATTTAAAGATATTGGTTGTGGTTATTAATCATTTATAACCAACACCATATAAATGAAAACAAACATTTGTAAACAATATTTGGGAATTTGGGTGTCATCTTTCTAAACTGCTTCCTGATGGTAGGGGGTGCTGTCATGGGAATTTTAAGAAAACACAGAAATCTTGGCTATAGTCTTCAAGGCTGCCTTGTCCAAACTGTTTTGAATGTTGGATCACCTGGGACGCTGTTTCAGGGGAGTGTGGCTTCATCAAGCCATGTTAGTTTGGAAGGAATCCGCAGCTTTTCATTTTCTTTGAAAACAAAAATAGAAATCCTCTTCTCCAGGAACCTGTCCTTAGACTTAAATTTTGAAGTCAAAGCATTTTTAAAATATATAAATTGGATTAATCGAGTATCATTTGTTTTAACAGTTGTTGCTATTTTTTCAGCAAACAATTTAAAGATAACAGAACAGCATAAGTTTCTCTGTGCTTTCCACCTTTATGTGGCTTTTTTTTTTTTATTACCCTCTTTCTTCTAATTCTATTTTTTCATTTTTTGAGACAGGGTTTCTGTGTAACTTTTAGATGTTCTGGAATTAACTCTGTATACCAGGTTTACTTTGAAATCACAGAGATCTACTTGCCTCTGTCTCCCGAGTGCTGGAATTAAAGGCATGTGCCACCACACCCAGCTACTCTCTTTATTTTTATTATTTTTTTAACTGTTTTATCCTGTTTCTTTTTCTCTCCCAAGCCTTCCTATATTTTAAAACACATTGGTTTTTATTAATCTGGATCTGTCTTTACTATAAATCTTTATCTTTCTTTGGCCATTAGTCTTTATCTGGTAAACAACAACATAGCTGTGTTAGCCACAGTCTCTCCAAAATGGTGCCAGGTAACTTTACGGCCAGAAGTGAGAGCTGTGCTCACTGCCTTGGTCGATGCTGCTATCCAGCAGCATGCTGCCGGCTTAGAAATGTGGTCATTGCCATTGCCAGCTCTCGAACACACCATTACTTTGCTAGCAGAGCTTTTTAAGAACCTTGAGGTTTTTTTGCCACTTATGCTGAGTCAGAAAACTCCCCTTAAAGGAGCCGCACAAATTTCTGCTTTTCTGTAGCAAGAGTCCAACCAAGAAAAATGCTCTCATTAGGAAGTCTTGCTTGTCTTTCTTCTTTTGTTGCTAAAACCATTTTTTAAGCTTATGTTAAGTTTTAAGTGAAATTTCTTATTAGCCATGTTGAGGGTGCCAATATGTTATGAGTAGTTTCCTGTTTGTCTGTTCCCAGAACAGCACTAGCCCCAAATAACACAGAGATGCTATATTATATAAAGCTGTTGGCCAGTTAATAGTGTTTCTTATTGGCTAGTTCTGTCTTAAATATTAACTCATATATATTAATCTAAGTATTTCTTTATAACCAAGTCCATTTAAATGAAAAAAAATTTATAGACAATATTTGGGAATTTGGGCATCGTTCTTTTCAAACTACTTCCTCTTGGTAAGAGGTGCTGTCATGGGGGATTCTAAGAAGATGCAGAAATCCTGGAGTAGTTTGTAAGGCTGCTTGGTCCAGCTGTTTTGAATGTAGAATCACGTGGTACTCTGTTTCAGGCAGTCTGGCTTGATCAAAACACATTAGTCTGGAAGGAATCCACATCTTTCCATTTTTTTGTGAAAAAAAAAAAAAAATAGAAATCCTTTTCTCCAGTAACTTGTCCTTGAACTTAAATTTTGGAGTCAAAGCATTTTTTTATTTAATGTATTATTTTACATGTTGGTCCCAATTCCTTCTTCCTCCCCTTCCTCCCTCCCTCCCTCCCTCCCTCCCTCCCTCCCTACTTCCTTCCTTCCCTCCATTTTACCCTCTCTGCCCCCTTACCTGCACTCTAACCACACTCCCCTCCCATCCCCCCACCCCAATTCCATATGTAAGGGAATGCCATCCAGTTGGGGTCATGTAGATCTGACAGGTCATGTGAAGTAGAGACTAGGGCTTCTCTCCTATTTCTAGGTTAAGGCAGTTATCCCTCCATGGGGGATGTGTTTGCAAGGTCCTTTTGAGCACCAGGGATACATCCTGGTTCCATTGTCTGAGGTCCCTTAGACTGCTCAGTCCTTCTGGCTGAGACTCATATTCAGGGGGGTCTGAGTCAGTCCCATGTTGGCTTTCCAGCTATCAGTCTGGTGGCCCATTAGCTTCTCCTTGTTCAGGTAAGCTGTCTCTATGTGTTTCTGCCACCTGGCTTTGTCCTCTCCATCTGCATCTGGGTTCTACTTCAACTCAGTGTTTATGTATGGGTGTTTGCTCCTGTTTCCAACAGGCATTAGTTGAGGGCTCCATGGATAAGTTAGTTGTTGATCTCACTCTCCAGGAAGGGCATTTATGGTAGCCTTTCAACAGAAGCTCAAATTGATAGTAGCAGTCTTGTAGTTCTCTAGACCTTTCTTTGTGTTCAATTTTATCTTCAAACCTATATTGGCTCCCTCTTTTATGTTCTCTCTCTCTCTCTCTCTCTCTCTCTCTCTCTCTCTCTCTCTCTCTCTCTGTGTGTGTGTGTGTGTCTCCATTCGCTACACCCCCATCCTCTGTGCTCTAGGGAACTTGTCCCTACCCGGTTTTGTGAGGGACTTTATATGAATCTCTTAGAACACATCTTGTATCCTAGTTCCTCTGCTGGTGTAAATTGTAGGCTGGTGATCCTTTGATCTATGTCTAAAAATCCATATATGAGTGAGTACATACTGTGTTCCTCTTTTTGTGACTGGGTTACCTCATTCAGGATGGTTTCTTCAAGTGCCATCCACTTGCCTGCAAATTTCAAGATACCATTATTTTTTTCTGCAGAGTAGTATTCCATTGTGTTAATGTGCCACATCTTCATTAACCATTCTTCAATTGAGGGGCATCTAGGTTGCTTCCAGGTTCTTTCTATTATAAATAGTGCTACTATGAACATATTGAACAGATGTCTTTGTTGCATGGATGTGGATCATTTGGGAATATGCCCCAGAGGTGGATTGCCGGGTCCTGTGATAAACTAATTCTCATTTTCCTGAGGAACTGCCATACTGATCTCTAAAATGGCTGTATGAGTTTGCACTCCCACCAGCAGTGGAGGAGTGTTCCCATTTCTCCACATCCTCTCCAACATGAGTCATCCTTGGAGTTTCTAATTTTAGCCATTCTGGCAGGAGTAAGATGGTATCTCAACATTGTTTTGATTTGCATTTCCCTGATAGCTAAGGATGTGGAACATTTTCTTAAGTGTCTTTTAGCCTTTTTGATTTCCTCTATTGAGAATTCTTTCTTCATTTCTGTACCCCATTTTCAATGGGGTTACTTGATGTTTTGTTGACTGACTAGTTTGTTGAGTTCTTTGTATATTTTGGAGATCAGCCCTTTGTCGGGTACAGGATTAGTGAAAATCTTTTCCCAGTCTGTGGGCTGTCATTTGGTCTTGTCGACTGTGTCTGTGCCCCTGGAGTTATGTTCAGGAAGCTGTCTCCTATACAAATTTGTTCAAGGGTACCTCCTGCTTTCTCTTCTAAGAGGTTCAATGTGGCTGGATTGATGTTGAGGTCTTTGATCCATTTGGACTTGAGTTTTGTGCATGGCAACAGACATGGGTCTATCTGTAGTCTTCTATACACCCTCATCCAATTGTGCCAGCACTATTTGTTGAAGATGCTGTCCTTGCCCCATTGTATAATTTTAGCTGTTTTGTCGAAAATCAGGTGTTCATAGGTGTGTGGGTTAATGTCAGGCTTTTCAATTTGATTCCATTGGTCTACTTCTCTATTTTTGTGCCAATACCAGGCTGTTTTCAGAACTATAGCTCTGTAGTAGAGCTTAAAGTCAGGAATGGTGATGCCTCCTGAAGTTCTTTTATTGTATAGGGTTGTTTTGGCTATCCTGGGTCTTTTGTTTTTCCTTATAAAGTTGATTATTATCCTTTCAAGGTCAGTGATGAATTGTGGTGGGATTTTAATAGGGATTGCATTGAATCTGTAGATTGCTTTTGGCAAGATTGCCATTTTTTTTACTATGTTTATCCTACCTATCCTAGAGCATGGGAGGTCTTTCCATTTTTTGGTATCTTCTTTAATTTCTTTCTTTAGAGCCACAAAGTTCTTATTATATAGGGCTTTTACTTGTTTGGTAAGCATTACACCAAGATACTTTTTTTGCTTTTGGCTATTGTAAAGGGTGATGTTTCTCTGATTTCTTTCTCTGTCTCTTTGTCTTCTGAAAAAAGTAGGGATACTGATTTTTTCTTTTGAGTTTATTTTGTATCCTGCTAGTTTGTTGAAAGTATTTATCAGCTGTAGGAGTTCCCTGGTAGAGGTTTTTGGGTAGCTTATGTAAACTATCATATCATCTGTGAACAGAGACAGTTTGACAAAGGATGAGCTGAAACTTGGGAAGATTTTTCAGGATATTCGGATCTCACTGGAAACTGGGAATCTCCATCTGAGGTCTCTCTCTTTAGTGGAGGCCCTGATTTGAGGGTCAAGGATCTTGCAGGCAGGAACTCAGAGTGGACCCGCAGAAATAAGCAGATCTCTGGGAGGGGCCCAGGACTCTAGCTGAGGATTGAATGTGGGGTCAGAGACCAAGCAGGTGGAAATCACAGGTTGTCCAGCATAAATAGGCAGGTCTCCATTGTTCAGAGTTGCTCCCAGGAGTCTCTGAAATAGGGTGGACTGTTTGCTCCACCCTCTGTCCCAGTCCTCAATCAGAGAGGCAGGACAGTGGGCAAAGTAGGGCACAGGGTGGGGGGGGCAGGCTCGCGGTGAGGATGGGTGTGGGTTTATTAGTGCTCCAAGGGTGTTCTCAATGGGGACAGGACACAGGAGCAGCAGGATCCTAATCTAAGTATTTCTACATGGTCTCATTTTACCAGAGAGAGAGAGAGAGAGCGCCCAGACTTCTGTTCTCTCCAGTCTATACATCTTGATTCCTGCCTACTTCTTCCTCTCTCTTCCTAGTCCCGCCTATCTTGCTTTCTTATTGGCATACAGTGCTTTACTCATTATCCAATAAGAGAAACATATTTACAGAATGATGTCTCCCATCAAGTGCTTCAGATGGGAGAATGTTTGGAAACATTCATTTTCTTGAATACATTCCAGAACAGGATCACACTAGTGCTTTTGACCATCTTGAGACAGATTTTACTTTTTTATTTGTTTCATGTTTAGTTATGAGGAATGACATAATGAGTTTGTTTCTGAAAATATAAAGCAATGTTATAATTGGCAGTAAACCATTTAAAAATTTGTTCATATAAATATCTGATCAATTACATCACCTTTCTTTATCCCTAGAAGACACTCTATTGAACTTGTGCTTTTTATTCAAAGCTCCAACTTCTATTTATTCTGAGTGTGCATGTATATCCTTTAAATGTCTATTTATTGTAAGCATTGATTATTTAATTTCAGTATAAGAAAAAGAGATATATGTAGAACAGGTATTGCTTGTCCAACCTTCTCCTATCATATATAACCTAGGAACCCCTGTCTAATGAATGGTGCCACCGACTATAGTCTGGGTTTTCTATTTCAGTCAGCGATACAGATAATCCCCCACAGTCTAACATAATCTAGATAATCTCTCAATTAAAGTTGTTCTTTTCCAGTGAACCCAGGACATGGGAAATTAGAATTTAAGTTTGTTACAGTGAACGTGTGGCATTTTCTGCTTTCCTACAGAACAATGTTGAAATATAGTAGTGTGGTGGTTTCTAAAACAGGTGCTTTACTTCAAAGTCCCCACTGCATCAGAGGCATAATTGTAGTTAATTCTATACTTCCTATATGTTCAACATATCTCAAGAGCACTTGCAGTTAGTTGCCTGAAAGTTAGCAGAAATCTCCAGAGAGTCCTGTGTCCCTCTCCTCCTCTTTCTGAAAGGAAATATTAACAGTTCCCTCACTAGAGTATTTGCTCAGTTGTAGTCATGTCTTCTAGGCCAAAAGCAATTTATATGCTATTAGGCCTATAGGAAAATGCTACACTACTGCAATGTGCCATAACATTCAAATTCATAGGCATATGTTTAGTACAAGTATTCTGTACCTAATTATTCTCCATCCAATATTTAACCTGTCAGCTAAAATAATGTATTTAATAAAAGTCAAATGCATATTTATAGTATTTTATTTTCAAATGAAATCTAAACATTAGAGAACAACAAAATTAATGTACTTTAACTTAGTACCTTAATAATGGACATCAGAGTCTTATGGTGAAATATTTTGTCAGTATGTCATCTGTAGCCATAAAATACATAACTTATTGTAGTTACTTCAAACACTGCCTTCTTCTTCATTTGGCACACCCATGGACAAAGTAAAAAAAAATTAAGATATGAAGAAAAGTCCTTGTATTTGTTCTCTTTTATTTCATATTTTCTACTAGCAAAAGGCTAATAGAAACTGTCAAGAACAAATTTGTAAAGCAACTCCCAAATAGAACATTGAGTCTCCCAGAAATTCTCTGTGGTATTCAACTAAAGTCCTTATCTTCCTTGATAAATATCCTTATGATTTATGGTAATTCTTTTTGTATGCTTTCATATCAAGTTCCTTTAACTTATTAGGAAATAAGTCTTGGAAGAAAGACATGAAATACAGATGTTTACTTAGAGTTCTAAAATTTGATTAAATGTTGATAAATTTTAATTTGTCCAACCCTTAAAACAGTTTTCTCACTAATGCCCTGGTGCTCCAATTAAAAGAAGAGGCCACACTAGGTGTTTGTGGGGACCACTACCTGTTCACTGGTGTAGCAATATTCTGAAATGCTTTCCTTACCAAGAATAGTATTTGTTGCTTCTGTTTCCATTATCTTCCATTGTTTTAGAATATCTGAGTTTTCTATCATTGCCAAAATTATATGTCCTGTAACCAACTGTTGCCTCTGCTTGGTGGTTTTTCTAAGTGGGTTTCCCCTGTAGATACCATGTTTTTCCACACCAATGACTTTCTTCTGGTGGACCCCAAAGCCCCTGAATACTTATCAGGATTTATTTAAGAATGAGTTTTTATGTTTTATCAATAGTCACATTATATATCTTGATTGCATAGCTTATATTTGTATTGATCTAATTCACTTTTGAATTATAAGAGAATTTAAGGCTCACAACCATGTATAAGGATTGACATTGACATGTAAACACTGTTATCCCAAAACACCAGGAAGAATATTTTCCTTTTAGATATCTAAGTTTTAAAGCTCAGACATTTTTTTTTTAATCTTTTAATTTACAGTTGAAACTTGAAACCTTACCTAAGTGGAAGGATTTGGGCCTCTAGGACCAATTATCCAGTTTCCAAATTCTCTTTAGCATGTGATGGCATTGATGCACCATTTAGTATTCATACCACAAGCTTTATAATGACTGTAAGTACTGAAGTTAGATATTCCCAAACCCCGAGAGTCTATCCTTGATGGCTGTGCAGCTGGAAGCAGATGTCTGGTGCTTATAAGGGAGGAATCTCTCAAGATTTAGTTTTTTTTTTTTTTTTTTTTTTTAATCAGCTATGAAAAAAGATGTAGAATTTCTATTATAAACTTAATTTATATGATTTAGTGTTGATGCAGGTATAAATTATCACTGCTTATCAGTGACAAATACAGTTGACTTAAAAGTTTACCAATTGTTATGATCTCTTGACACCACATATTTCTTTTTTCTTCTTTTATTTATTTATTTATTTTTCTTATTTTACATATTGATTCCAGTTCCCACTCCTTCCTTCCCTCCCTTCCTACCTCCTCCCTCTCTCTCACCCTTCCATGCTCCCTCTACCACTCTCCCCTTCCATCCTCCCCTGCTCCACAGGAAGGGTGACACCTTCCAGGAGGGGTCATCTAAATCTGTCAAGTCATTTGGGGTAAGGACTAGGCCATCCCTCCTTCTTCTAGGTTAAGGGAGTATCCCTCCATGGGGAATGTACTCCCAAAGACCTTGTGTGCACCAGGGTACATCCTGGTTTCACTGTCAGAGGTCCCTTAGACTGCCCAGGCCTTCTAACTGAGACCCATGTTCAGGGTGTCTGAATCGGTATTTCTTATTTGACCTGAGGAGTCCTAAAAGTTGAAAAACTAAATGTAAATTTCTAAAATAGTTTGTATATGTACTTCTAAATTGGAAATTAATTTTGATTGCAGAAATTGTTAGTCAGAGGAAATGCATGTAAATTTTGTGTCAAATTTTCAAAATAATTTAGAGAGATCTAAACTGCTGAAAACTTTCAAAAATGAACATTTAGTTTGCAAAAATTAAACTCTCTGCTATTCAACTTGGCTCACATAGCAAATTTACACAGTGAAATATCTTGTAGCATCAGTGGATGGTTTCTTCTCATTATGGAAATTTACATACAGAATATTCTGAACACTATACAGAATTTATTAATAATGAAAATTCATATTACATTTAATATTCAGTTTGCAATATGAGGATCTAAATTTAAAAATTAAGTCCACAATAACAGTGCCAGTATAACACTATTTGTTTTCTAAATATAACAATTTGATAATGAAAACTTCATGTAGGCTCACTGGTCCATACCACTAATAAGAAATACAATGGAATGGTAATGGTCCAAAAGCCAGCTAAATGCCAGGGAGAAGTCCTGCTCTCAATATTGGAAGCCTTACTAAGAGACCAAGTTACATAATTGTCATGCATATGCAGAGAACTTAGTTGGGTTCCATGCAGACCAACTGACTTTTGTTCCAGAGTCCATTAGCTTCTGTGAACAAGAGCAGGTCAGCTGTCTCATTTTCTTTGACTGAGTAAATCCATGAACTCACAAAGGGAAAGGCATCAAGATAATTGCTTGACAAGAGAATAATTTTTCTGAGAAATACTAGAATAAAGAGACATGTTTATTTTTGTAACCCCTATACTAGGGATAAATACTGGTCCACTACCAGTAGCCCCCTAGGCTGCCCAGTTCTCCCAATTAACACCACATTCAGGGGTTCTGGGTCAGTCTTATGCTGGTTTCCTAGCTATCAGACTGGGGTCCATGAGCTACTCTTGTTTAGGTCAGCTGTTTCTGTGGTTTTCTCCTGACTGGTCTTGACCTTCTACCTCATCACTCCTCCCTTTCTGCAACTGGATTCCAGGAGTTCAGCTCAGTGCTTAGCTGTGGGTGCTTGCTTCTGCTTCCATCAGCTATTGGATGGAGGCTCTAGGATGGCATACAAGGGAGGTAGTCATCAATCTCACTATCAAGGAACAACATTTAAGGTAGCCTCTCCACTATTACTTAGACTGTTAGTTGTGACCACCCCTTTAGATCTCTGGACATATCCCTAGTTCCAGTTTTCTCTACAAACCTATAATGTATATACTGTCTCTTAATTTCATTGCATTCATTTATTATTTGAAAAATAAATTTAATTGCAATGAATTAAATTTAAGTTATTATAAATAACATTTTTGAACTTCAGAAGGAAAATAATAATCTCCCCTGTATACTAGTTACATTGTTAATATTATAGTAACTGTCTACTAAATAATTTACTATGTTTCAATAAACTCATTCAATAATATTCACCTTTTCTTCTGTAATGGCTTTATAATTGGCCATTTCTATTTTCTTACCTTAAAACCTAAAGATATGAGTTCAGTTCTTCATAAGAATTCATTAATAACATAGTATATCACCACTTCTGTAACTTCAGAACAAAAGCAAGAAAACAAATGAGAATCAGAAGCACCTGTGAGATACCCATTGCTCAGTGGCATTTAGAGTACCTCCCTGGTTTGTATTCATATTCTTCTATTTTACAATGTAATTTTTGTTTGTGGTATTTTCCATCCCATGTGATATGTTGAGGTATGAAACTTGAAGTACTTATACATTAGCAAGGAGCTCTATGACACCACAAATTTTTGAAATGGTTACCCTTTGTAGAGTCCTCTTCTGTAATTTATCTTTGAGGTTTTCCCAGCTTTAGAGGTTTTACTTTGTTTTATTTTTCATCTCATAATGTCATAATACATTTCCATCCAGGCTTCATCTCCAAAAGTCAATTTTAATCCCTATATCCCAGACATTCTCAAATTAATTCCTTCTATGCTCACTATAAAATAGGACTTTGATGAATAGTTGTGCTGTATAATTTATGTTTTCATTAGCTGAGTTTCTTCCTTTTACATATATTCTAAAGTAATCATTTTAATCTTAGATTTATCCAGCAGCAAAAGTATTTGTTTAGAGGGAAGTACTAATGATCCAGTAGTAAAGAGTCTATAAAGAGACAAAGTCCATATTTAATACTGTGTTAAAGTCTCAACATTTCATTACCACATTGTCTTGATGCTTTTGTGCTAGTGACAGGATGAAACATCACCACAGATGCTACTAAATTGCACTGTTAGTTTTGATGAATAATGTTGTGTTTTGGCAAGAAAATAATTTTTTTGTGCTAAATAATGTCTTATATTTTCAAACCATTTCATAATTACATTTGATGAAGTTAATAAATAGTTGATGATTCTGGACAATTATTTCAGATGTGTAAACAAAAGAAACTTAATGTCAGGAGAAAAATGGTTTGTTACTGAAGACTAGGAATTCTGCCCATGTTCGTGGGCATTGTTAGCATCTCAAGTTTCTTTGTCTAGATTAAATTCCAATGTTCTTAGGATGAATTTTTTCTGCTTTTTTTTTTTGATTGAAAACAGATTGCAGCTCAACAGTTACAATTATACCCTGAAATTTTAATTTGAATGTGTAAGTCAGTTAAATTATTGACATGATAGAGTGGACAATAAAAATAATTTTGGGGCTGTAGCTGAATTCAAGAAACTGAAACCACGCTATGTAAAACTGTCCTGAGTGGACTGGTGGCAAAAGACTACTTTCATGAGAGTAAAACACTGCATCATCCTAAAATGCCTTAATAACATGCAAAAGTTCAAGTGCCACTGAATTGTTCCCAACTTTTGAGAGAAGACACCTGGCATGTAAACCTAATGAACTGTATGCTACCCTGCAGTTCTAGCAAAGACTCACTTTTCTTAAATCTTTATTTCAATAAAAATAATAATTTGAGAAAAATTATAGTTTGTATCCATTTTTCATATCCTCAAGAAGCATCTAATTTGTCATTTTCTCAAAATAATTTTAATATGGAATATTTTGAGATAAAGCAAAGTTAAGAACAGGAAGGTTTAGCAGAAGAGTTTTAGCCATTTTCTTTTTCTGTTTTATTTATTTATTTTTTTGTGAATAAAACACTTCATGAAATTGCAAAGTGGGAACTCGGTATCTGAAATTAATGGCTGGTTTCCAATTAAGTAGTGTCATTATAAGACTACTTTTATGTCCATAAAACATTAAGGAGAATGGAAAGAAAATCGATTTATTAAATGCCTTACATTGAAGGATACCTCAGAAGAAATGAGATAATATTCATATGAAAATTCAATTATCCTGTTTATCCAAATACATAGTTTGTAATAAATATGAGGTTTTAAATCAGGTATAGTTTGTGTTATTGGATTGACTTATATATCATAGAAAGTTATAAAGCTTTCATTGATGAGCCAGTGTCACCAGACACAGACTGCAGTTCAGACCCTACTGATATAGTAGCCATGGATATGTTCCACATCTTCGGTAGCAGAGTTTGGCAACCTCCTTGCAGAGGACAGACAGACAGTGTAGAATTGTGTTTGAAACTCATAATTAGAATGGTAAAACCTGACCACTGGGCAATTTTAACTGACTCTGCTGTTGTGACAGTTTGAATGAACTTCAAGTCAGTTCAGAGAGAAATTGCAACAGTGGTCACATCTTACCCCCTGGTTGGTACTGTAGTTATAGGGTTCAAAGTGAGACTCTTGGTGACTTTAGTTCCCCAGCAGCATAACTAGTACTTTCTGGTACTGTGGAAGGTACCTTATAAGGAGTCTTCAGGTTCAGTTTCTGCTTGATGTTTATATGATGTGAGGATTGTGATGTTTTTCAGTGGTAGGTTCTTATCATGTAGTTCTGGCAGACAACCAAGAATAATTGTAAGGTTCTGTGTTGACTTGGGGTCCTCTAGGGCCTCCCTGCATAATGAACACTTTGAAGATAAGGAATCATTATATCTTTTCAAAATTCCATATGCCATTTTCAAACACATGTCCTTTTGATTAACCCCTTTTCTGTAGTCTCAGGTGCATAACTCCATCTTCCTCCATGCTTAAATCTCATCACTCATACCAGACTGTACACTCATACATGTCCAAACTGCACCCTTCCTTTCTCACTGAAATTCACCCTTAAAAATATTTCCTCATTCTCTGATACATAACCTTCTTCTTCTGTCTAATGAGTCCAATATTTAAGATTTCACATACATAAGTGAGATACTTGAGGATCTGCACATCTCTATCTGGCATATTTTGCTTAGCATATCATATTCTAGTAATATCAATGCTGCTGTAAAAATAACAAGGGTAGTATTTACTGTACATGTAAAATATAAAGTTATTTATATGACAGTAACCATTTCATTTGATTCCATATTTTCTTGCAAGGAGTGATAGTGAAATGAACATTGAAATAAATATATATGCACAAAAATGTCATTAGACCATTTTAAGTTCTTTAATTTTTTTGAGGAGTCTTGATACTTTCTTTTTTTCATGGCATTTATTTTCATTTACATTTTTACCAGTGGTCAAACTAAAGATCACTTTCTTTTACTCTATAGTCTGTTGCTACTTTCTCATGCCTTTTTGATAAGATACATTCTGTAAATTGTGTAGGGTTACCTCATTGTGGTCGAATTAGTTTTTACTTTGATAATGATTAATACATTTGTAATACTTTTTAATGCTTGTGTAATTTCTCTGGAAAAACTGCACATGGGTCCTTTACCCACCTTTGACTTAGATTATTTGGTATTCTTGCCATTTATTTGTTTACATTCTTTACATGTTTTTGACAGTAGTTCCTTGCCATGTGCATGACTGTCATTCTTTCCTTTTCTTCCACAGCTTCCTCTTTTCTCTTTGCTTTACTTAGTCTAGTCTCAGTACCTTTCAAGAAGGAGGCAAGAGGGGTTTTGCTATGACTGTGATACTGTTCTATGTTATGTTAAATTGTGATATGCTCAAGTGTGAAACCTTCACAAGATAGTCAATGACCACATGGTTTTGACTAGTCTCCATGAGCTGGCATGTGGACTGATTACCCAAAACCTGAAATTGCAATTAATATTTTAAAATTTATCTATTTTGATTAGGCAAGTAAAAAGCTATTTTAAGCCATGGGCTGAAATGATTAGCTACAGTATGGAAAGATAAAGTTATTCTCTTGTCTAATAAGAAAACATAGTTTTCAAGTTTCAGAATGAATTAATGAATGAATGGAAACTTCCATTAATGCTTGTAAAATTAGAACATAACATTATTTAATATTTGTGTTAATGTTTATTCTTGAAACAATTTGTATTAGAAATTAGGGAGTTAATTCGTTCTCTTTGTAAAATGCTTGCCTTTCAGCCAAGTGTGGTCTCCATGATCAATTTAGCAAAGCCAGGACTGGCAACATGTATGTCCAATCTCAGTGCTGGAAATGTGAACAATATGGGCAGCGGAACCTGCTGGCCCACAAGCCCAGTCCACCTGGTGGATTCCTGGCCAGTGAGAAACTCTATTACAATAAAAAAAAAAAAAAAGAAAAGAACACAGATGACATATGATATGTGATAATAAGAGCCAATCTTTTTTAGCTTTCATGTATACCTGCAACCATGTGCATTTATTCCTGCAAAATCAAGTGCAAATCCTGGTAGCACACCCATACACATAAAAAAAAATAAGTGAAAGTTCAAAACTATTATTTTTCCTCTGATAAATTATATGGATCTTGAGCCCAATTTTAAGTTGTTTTGTGAATGTGAAGCCCAAGTTCTCCTGTGGACTGAAAACACAGCTCATAAAGGTAGAATTTGTCACATTGTTTGTAAAAAATAAAAACTACTGCTAAACTTTCAATGAAATGACTTATGCACAATTTGAAAATTTCTGTTCCCAAACTGACAGAAAACTATAGGGTACAAATTCCAGGTAATGTTATGAGCTAGAAGGCAAAGTTTTACCCCTGGCATAGCCCCTCACTGCTCTCATACCATTGCCATTCCCCTGCTCTGTCCATCTGTTGGGTACCTGGTGGTCCTCTCCCATTACACTATCCATCTGCTGGCTGTTTGCACTTGCCCTCCCATGGTGCCAAACACCTGTCATTATCACTCTTTCTTTCTTAAATGTACTGCATTACTACTAAACAAATTATAAATGATGTCTTATATACAGCATAATAAATAAATATTGTCATCACAAGTGATGTATTTATCTGCATGGGAAAGGATGATGAAAGGATAATTTCCTATTGTTGATACCAAAATAGGCTTCAATGTTTTTAAATAGCTCCAAAAACTCTCTTAAATGAGGAGTTGGTCACAGTGTGACTGTGAAATGCTCAGGAAAGACTTCATTAAGAAAAATCAGACTATGTGTGAATAAAAGTTGAAAGGTCATCTTTGTGCTTCAGTTCAAAATGGCACTCTAAACACTCTACCTAACTAACAGGGGATTTACTATTCTTGAAGCCATTAAATCTTTACCTCATAATACATTCCAGTTTGGCCAGATGGGAAATGCATCTGAAAATCTCCCCTATTCAGGTCTTAGTAGCCATGTGACACGTGAGGCCTGGAATTTAAGAGAAAGAACCCATCTTGGATCAGTATTTCATCTTGTGAAGAAAGAAAAGCAATAGTAGAGAAGCTACCTTAAATGCCTTTGCCTGATAATCAGATTGCTGTCTACCTTATATGCCATGCTAGGGCCTTCATCTTGTAGCTGATGGAAGCAGAAGCAGACACCCACAGCTAAACACTGAGCAGATCTCTTGGAATCCAGTTGCAGAGAGGGAGGAGTGGTGAGCAGAGGGGTCAAGACCAGGCTGGAGAGATCCACAGAAACTGCTGACCTGAACATGGGGGAGCTTATGGACCCCAGTCTGATAGCTGGGAAACCAGCATAGGCCTGACCCATTTCCCTGAATGTGGTGTTAGTTGGAAGTACTGGGGAGTCCTCTGGTAGTGGACCAATATTTATCACTAGTATAGGAATGGATTTTGTGAACCCATTCCACTTAGAGGGATTCTCTCTTAGCCTAGACAATTGGTGAGGGCCTAGGCCCTGCCCCAAATTATATGACAGACTTTGAAGACTCCCCATAGAAGGCCTCACCTTCTGCACCATGGAGCAGAAAGGGGATAATTTGGGGGGCAGGAAAGGAATGGAGGCTGCTGGAACTGGGATTGACATATAAAACAAGCTTGTTTCAAATATAAATAAAAATGACTGCTGAATGAGCAATGGACTGAAAGGTAGATATTTTCCAAAGTAAGCCTGCCAGGTTAAAGGCCCCAGCTTAAATAGAGCTCTCTAAAGGGGTCAACTCTGCAGGCTCCTTCCCACTCCTTCCAATGTGTGGTGTCCTAAGAGTTCAGAAACTTGGAGGGCAGAAACAAAGAGAATATGCTATGAGCCACCTCCTCACTCTCTGAGGTCATTTAAGTAATATTAAAAAAAAATCAAAGAAAAAGAAATTAATATCAGTATGTTTTGTTTTAATATTTTAATTACTAATGTTTCTAAAATAGTCTATATTAATGCTCTTCCTATGTCATTTGTCTAAAGAAAACATTGCTGAAACAACAGTTTGTGTGAACAAAGTTTATACGTATGCATATGTGATGAAATATTTACTTTAAATATGTTAATGTAATTTGAGAATTCCAGATAAGGGGAGAATAATAAATGGGGTAGTCTGACAGAAAGAGCATTGAGAACTCTGCCTGTGAAAGCATTTGGAGAATACTGAATGTGAATGACATTTGTTTCCAGTCTGGTCAACTGTACTTGCCTGATAGACCAAGTTCTCTAAACCCTTTCTGCTGCCATGGAGACTGTCCTTCATTTTGGCAACACATTGCTAACAAATGACAACAATAAGTTTCATATATTTTGAATCTTAGGTTTGTAATTTTGAGTAATATCTCTATGCATCCTGGTTTAGCATCTTTTGCTGAACTGATCTTTATCCAAATGACTTTGTGATTATCCATCATATTGCACATTTTAACTCAAGTATCTTTTGGGGAGGTGCTTATTAGAGGACTTCTTAACTTGCTAAGTAAGAATACCTCACAATTTCAGTTTGTGCTTCTTACATTTCTTCCCTGCTAAGTAAACAAAGGTATTGAGTATGTTATATGCTTAAATACTTAAATAATGATGCTTTGAATTCTTTTATATTATATTATTTCAGGCTTCTTTTCCTCTAATATGAAAAAACAACAACAATAACAACAACAAAAAAAAACACATTTAATGTGATTTCAATAATATGAATAGCCATTATCGATAGTTGTGTTTCCTTCAGTCATAGTCTACTTATTTGAATACCAGTGTCACTAGGGTACTTCCACCCAGCCTGAAGATTTTATCATTTGAAAGTATAACTACCCAGTAAGCGTAGTCCCTCACCTTCTCCTGCCTCAGCCTGAACTTTAATGTCTGGACTCTGCTCATACACACTCAGGTAGATCAGCTTATCACATGGTCTTTATATTACCTAGATGGATTTTCCTTTCTTTTATAGATCTCTTGCTTTACATTTGCATATATTCCTCTGTGAGTGTGTGTGTGTGTGTGTGTGTGTGTGTGTGTGTGTGTGTGTGTGTGTGTGTGCATATGTGCATGCATGCGTGCGTGCCTGTGCTTTCATAGGAGCCCTTGTGGAGACCAGAGGAGAAACCTAGTGTCATATGAATTGAGACAGGAAGCTAAGGTCTCAGTTTGGAGGTAACTCTGTTTTGAGTTTGAGATGTGAAGTTGAGCCTCTTGAGCTGATTTACTGGCAAGCTGTTCTTCTGTGTCTGGTATCAGAGATTTGCTGTTCTGCGCAAATGACATATTACTAAATTTTGCATATTAATTGTGTCTCCTGAAGTTGTTCCGAATTTACTCTTCAAAAGCTAACCACTTGCCACATTGAGGGTGTTTTTCTTTTCTGTTTGCTTACACATAAAGTCAATATCTGACTATATCACAATATAGAAACATATCCTACTTTCGCATGAAAGATTTTTTTATTAATAGTCCTTAAATTTATGTTATATAATTTTGTTTCCTTAAATAATTTTTATAACATATAGAAAGATTTTTTTTAAGTACTCTGGCTGTCATATGGAATTGCTTGTTTTTCATCCCCCCCTCTTTCCTAGAAGACAGTCCTCTATTATTGACTACCGTTTCATCTCAAGTGGCTTTCTATAATCCACTATCAAAGTTAAACTTGGATTCAGCCTTTGAAAGTAGAAGCATTCACTGAGGCTATCTGCCACCACTGTTTAAATATGTGTAGACTTTGAAAGAATATTCCCCAATTACCAATTCCTGATATTAAAATCCCATTTTCAGCAAAACTTGGTAAATTGACAACTTTTTACAGTAACATAAATTAAATAAAATACATGCAATACCCACCACTTAGTATTTAATTTAACTATCTTTAAACTGCAGCATAATAACATTTGTCTCATTTTTTTGATCCCCATAGCTGTCTGCTCTCAAGTTTCATTTCTGGTCAAACCTCTAGTACATTTTGATGAATGCATTCATTTGCTAATAATATCTCATTACCCCAACGATAGTTTGCTTTCTTTTTATAGGAAGTTATTAGTTACTTTTCTCATTGATATGAGAGAATATGTGAAATAACATAACATGGGAACAGATGAATCATTTTGACTACTGCCGAGAGAGGATACAGATCATCATATAGAAGAAGGCATGGTAGCAAAACGGGTGATGTGATTAGTCGCATTGTGTCCAAAGTCAAGAAGTAAAAAGAGAGAAATGTTGATGCCAACTTTTCATTTGTCTTTGTTGTTTTCTTGTTTGTTTCTCAGTCAGAATAAAGAATGGTACTATTCACAATTAGGGTAGTTACACCTTCAGGTATGTGTCTTCAGGTGTTTCTAAAATCTAGTGAAACTGAAAATGAAGATTAGTGATTATAAGTGATGATTAAGGGTCTCATTTTATTGAATGTAGGAGATAGTTTTTTTGTTTATTTTAATGCAGTGCTAGTAATTATGACTGTTTTGTTTTGTGATCCACTGAATTTTACCAGGGCTGTCTGAGTGATCACTGTAGGCTCATCTTTGATGATACAAATGATGACAGTGAATGATTCTTCCCCAGATATTGGCTATCACTAATAGCCAATATTTTGGGGAACAGGATTGGAACAAAATGAGACCCTCTGTAATATTTAACAGACGAATGACAGGCTCTGTCTTGTGAACCCAGTGGGAGCAACCTCAGCTGTTGTAGGATCAGAAATGTGATGGTTTTGTCAAGCTAGATTGCTTTCCACAGCTCTTTATTCCGACTTCTGAATGTTAGAGTCTTGATGTCCCTTTTCTGTGACGTTCCCTAAGCCTTACAGGAGTGGTATATATAACCCATTTAAGTTTAATCACTTGTGTGTCATTATTCTCATCACCTAAAACAGCCATGTATCCATTCTGTCACCATTATTTACTGCAAAGAAAGCTTCTATAATTATAGGTAAAAGTAGCATTTATGTATAGGTACAAGCATGACTATGAGTAAGGCAGTTTTGGACCATGCTATTTTAGATACACAATAGTAAGTTCTCAATCAGTGTTCAAAACCGCTTCAGCAATGGGTTTTTGACTGATATTACATTACCAGACATGAATCTCCCCCTGTGGAGTAGGTCTCAAATCCAATCAAAGTGTAGTGCACTAGTGCAGCTAGGGCATATCTTGTCTATGAGAGTGGCACTGCTGTTTATAAGGTTCAGTTCTGGTACAGAGTGTTAATTGCCTTTATAACCCAGAATCTTGCATTATACTTTCCATCAGCATGAAAGATAACCATGTGGGATGGTTTAGAAGATCAGTTCCAAATTAATTTCTCAAAATTTCTTGCAATGAATGTGTTTGAAAACTTCAGCAATCGAGTTTTACCAACCAGTTCTGGTGAGAAGCCAAGAAAAACGACTCGAGCCTATTATTTTTTAGCCCTTTGAGTCTTACCTAAACAAAACTTCATATGGAGGTACCCCAATTGGGGCTTGGGACCTATATTTCATAATCTCTAGCATTCAGAATCAACATTAATTAGCTACATAGATTATTTCCCTTCTAACCTTTATAAGACAATATTACATTGACTTAAAAGTTTTAGGTTTACATAAGAGTTTTCACCCAGTATTCATTTTGATTAACCCTTTTCACTCTCCCATCTTCTCCCTATCCCATTAATCCATCACTACTTACACATTTTTTATACCACTGTCCCTTTTTCTACCTTCATAACTTATTATATTATGTCCTAGTCATTGCTCCATTAAGTCACCACTGATTTTAATGTCCTCCTTTCCACAGGTGTTCTAAAATAAGCACAGATAAAATTTGAAACATAAATGCACTAACCAGAAAATATACCTTGCTTGTTTTTCTATGGCTTGGCAACATCACATCATTCTGTATAATTATTTCTCCCAGATCAATCCATTTATATAAGAATTTTATATTTATTACAATCAATATAAATCTGTTCCATTTAAATGCCACATATTCATTTGTTCACAAGTTGATAGATATCTAGTCCATATCTGTTTGTTAGCTATTGTATATAGAGCAGCAATGAACATGAATGACGAAGTATTTGTGTAAGAAGATGCAGAGTCCTTTGGGTATATGCCCAGAATAAAATAGATGGATGAGATACAAGCCTGTTTGTAGTGTTTTGAGGAAGGCCCACATTCATACCAGCTATTCCAGTTAACATGGCCTCCAAAATGAGTAAGGGTTGCTTTTTCCCAAAACTATTACCATCATTTGTCATTTGATTTTTAAATGACAGTTACTATAATTGTGAGGTGGAATATCTATGTTTTCATGATTTGAAGATTTAAATCATATTCACTATGCATTTGTATTTCCTCTTTTGAGAACTCGCTTAAATCTGTACGTTGTTTTTATTAGATTGTTTATTTTCATGATGGTCTTATTATTTTTATCTATTATTCTTATTTTACATATTGATCCTAGTTCCCTCTTCCTACCTCTCACCCTCCCTCCTTCTCTCTCTCTGTCCCTCCCTCTCTCTTTCCCATAGCCCTGACCACCTTGCCATCCCCTTCCCATTCCCACTCCACAGGGAGGGTGATACATTCCAGGAGAGAGTCATGTTGAGTTGAGCAACTAGGCTCTCCCTCCTGCCTATAGGTTAAGGGAGTATCCTTCCATGCAGAATGTGCTCCCAAAGTCCTTTTGTGTACCAGGGATACATCCTGATTCCACTATCAGAGGTCCCTTAGACTGCCTATGTCCAGGCAGTCTGAGTTGGTCCAAAACTGTATTTAGAATGTTCCTTCTCATACTACTGTGCTTTCTAACTTCTAACTATTGGACTTCACACTAAAGTCTTTGTTTTTCTACTTGGAGTTGTTTTGGTGTGGGCTGAGTATTAAAGACCGAACTTCACTCTTTTGCATGTAAGTATATATTTCCAAACCTCTTTGTTGAAGATGATAGGTCTTAATCAGTATATTTTTTGTGTCGTTGTCAAAACATTAACTGGCTTTAATTGTACAGTGTCAGGTCTGGGTTACCATCTCTATTCATTGGTCTACACACCTGATTTTGTGTCAATATTATCCTGGTATTTTTATTAGTATGGACTAATATTAGTATTAGTATAATACTTGAGATTGGGTATAACAATGCCTCCATAACCATTCCTTGTTTTTTTTTTTTTTTTTTTTTTTAATTGCTTGGACTATCAGGGATCTTTTCTGTTCCCATATAAGTTTTAGGAGTTCTTTTCTATTTCTGTGAAGAACAGCACAGGATTTTGATTATTTTAGATATTTAAATTACTTTAGTATCTTGGTCATTTTTGTAACATCCACTTTGCCAGTTCATGGCATATTAGGTCTTTCTATCTTCTTGTGTCTTCCCTAATCTACTTATTACAAGTTTTAATTTTGTTATCATAGAGATCCTTCACTTCACTGATTAGATTTATTCCAAACAATTTTTTTAATTGTTGTAGATTTTGTGTGTTTTTCTAAAGTATTGTGAATCAGATAGTTTGCCTGATTTTCTTTTTCCTCAAAATGTTATCTGCCGAATCTGCTATCCTTGTGTCTGTGCCTCCTACTAAAATATGTTGTTATGTTTGAAAAAGAAGAGAAATCAGCAAATGGGAAAGGAACGGGGGATACTTTGAAAAAGTCTACAATGGGGTTTTATTTTTAGTTTTTTTTTTTTTTTTTTTAGGTTAAAAGAAAATCTAACATCTTTTTTTTTTTACATTTTTTTATTTTATTTAATTTTATATAACAAAGTCCAATTAAATGAAAACAAACATTTATACACAATATTTGAGAATTTGGGCGTCGTTCTTTCCAAACTACTTCCTGCTGGTAAGGGGCGCTGTCTTGGGGGATTCGAAGAAGATTCAGATATCCTGGCTGTAGTCTGTAGGGCTATTTTGTTTTGAATGTAGGATCAGCTTGTACTCTGTTTCAGGCGGTCTGGCATGATCAAACCACATTAGTCTGGAAGGAATCCACATCTTTCCATTTTCTGTGGAAACAAAAATAGAAATCCTTTTCCCCAGTAACTTGTCCTTCAACTTAAATTTTGGAGTCAAAGCATTTTTTTTATTTAATTTATTATTTTATATGTCGATCCCAGTTCCCTCTCCCTCCCTCTCTCCCTCCCTCCTCTCAGCCCTCCCTCCCTCCTTTCCTCCCTTTTACCTCTCTTCCCTCTCACATGCACTCTAAACACCCTCCCCTCCCATCCCCCACCCCAATTCCATATGTAGAGAAATGCCATCCAGTTGGAGTCATGTAGATCTGACAGGTCATGTGAAGTAGGGACTAGGGCTTCTCTCCTGTCTCTAGATTAAGGCAGTTATCCCTCCATGGGGAAAACTGAACAATATTTTTAGTTTTTTAAACTTTTTTATTTTATTTATTTTTTTTACATATCGATCCCAGTTTCCTTTCCCTTCCTCCCTCTTTCTCTCTCTCCCTCCTCACATGCACCCTGACCAACCTCCCATCCCACCCCCCCACCCACTCCACATGTAGGCTGATGCCATCCAGGAGAGGTCATCTAAATCTGTCAAGTCATTTGAATTAGAGACTAGGACTTCTCTCCTGTCTCTGTGTTAAGGGAGTATCCTCTCCATGGGAGATGTGCCCACAAGGTCCTTTTGTGCAGCAAGAATACATCCTGGCTCCACTGTCTGCGATCCCTTAGACTACTCAGGCCTTCTAGCTGAGACCCATATTCAGGGGTTCTGAGTTAGTTTCATGCTGGATTCCCAGCTATCAGTCCGGGGCGTTAACTCCTCCTTGTTCAGGTCTGCTGTCTCTATGTGTTTCTGCAGCGTGGTCTTGTCCTCCCTTTCTGCATCTGGATTCCAGTTCAGCTCAGTGTTTAGTTGTGGGTGTTTGCTTCTGTTTCCAACAGATACTAGATGAGGGCTCCATGATGGTCAATAAGTTAGTCATTGATCTCATTATCAGTGAAGGGCATTTATGGTAGCCTTTCCACTGTTGCTCAAATTGTTAGTTGGAGTTTGTCTTGTAGGTATCTGAATATTTCTTTAGGTTCAGTTTTCTCTTCAATCTTATAATGGCTTCCTCTTTTATGTTCTCTCTCTATCTATCTCTCTACCTCTCTCTCACTCACTGTTTTCTCTCTTCTATTCCTCCCCTGACTCAATCTTCCTAGTCAAACGTGCTTTCCTCTCCTAATTCCCTCTCCACTCACTGCCCCCTCAATCTCCATGTGCTCTCGAGAACTTGTCCCTTCCCCCTTCTTTGAGGGACCTTATATAATGGATAAAACTTTACTGATTCAAAATAATTCAGATAAAAGACAGTAACAAAAGTATCACTACAAAAAGAATTATCCTCATATATAAAAAAATCATGAAAATCCTGTTAACAGAAACCAAATATTATCCATGATTAAATTCCTGACTTTAATGTATATCTGGACTCATCATTGTCACTTTCTGATGTCTGATAAGAAGAGTCTCATGTTAGTGAGCCTCTCTTCTTCATTCTTCACGGGTTTTGTGTCTGATACACACTCTGTGAGGAAGGCAGTAAAAACAATGCTAAATACATGCTCTCATTTGTCCTCCGATAGTAAAGTTTGGTAAATGCAAATCCTATAATACATGAAGAATTTCTTCATATACAATGTGAATTCAGGTAATATCAGAACATTAATTTCTTTCTTTCAAAATGTGAATGGCCAAAAATTATTAGATATCCTTTATAAACAGTAACAAAAAATATCTGAATGAATGGCATGAATATGTAGAAGATTGAGGTCAATAATATGCCATTTCTCTAAAATTCACATTAATTATAAATTCATTTAAATTCTAAGAGTTTGCATTTTATAATTCCAGTTACTAGGAATTACATTTTCTTTTGTTCATTAATTTTGATTCTGGCCTGATGTTTGAATGCTAATGTCTAATTTAACTTCCATGTTCAATCTAAGTCTATAAAATAAATGTAAATTAGTTGCATTACTGCTATTATGTTGCCACTCATCAATTAAGCTTGATTAAAACTTTGACAGTTTTCAGGAAAGTTTCATTTGGAAAATAATATGCTGATATGAAAAGAAAATCATAATTATTATAGATGGCAGATTGGTAGAAATGGTTCCAAGGTTGATCTTTTTATCTATTCACTTCATTTAATGCATCATGGTACTTTGTCTAAATATACCAACACTGCATAACACATGCAAATGTAAAGTAAAATCTACCACAAAATATTGATTATCTTTAATAATAAATCAGACCTTTGTGTGTGATTGAATGGTGGAGAATATGTCAAAAAGTTTAGAATGCCAAAGAAGGTATTTCAATAACAAGATTATACAGAAGTATTAAAGTTTTACATCTTATGTTGCTACTGGTGATGAATTAAGTAAGGAATTTATGGCCATGCTGTTCATGAGAACCCACTCCTGGACAAGGAGATACAAGCCTCTGCGGGACAGAGAACAAATACTATACAAGGAAGGTGCCCTTAGTTGGTTTTCAGATGCTGCAACAGATGGTCCCACATCCATGTATATGTGGGAAGATCCTATGAAGTCAGGGAGTTTCAGAAAAAAAGAAGAGTTTCAGAAAAAAAGAAAAAGAAAAACCAAAAAAGAAGAAGATGTGATGTTATGATGGGGAGGTTGAAGTGGCATCAGGGAGTTGGGGGCAAATATGATCAAAATCAATTATACATGCATGAAATTCTCAAATATAAACAAGAAAGAGTATGAATAATCTATAGGCTTAAATAATGAATAACATAGCAAAATATTTCCATTTGTGCACCAATAGCACTAATATTATAATGGCTTGATTTATAAAAGGAAACACATGGATCTGTAATTTGGTCAAATATCCTCTTTTGTAAGCTTACATGTCCCTGGGATGAATTTATGACTATTATTTTTCCAAATGGATGTAGAAACAAATTGCCTTCCAAATGTATCTTTCCACCAAGAGTTTAGTACAGTTCTCAGGACTCATTAGCACAGAATCTCATAACAAGTCAGATGCCAGAGAGTAAGTTGCCAGCCAAAAGTAAGGAATCTGTATTCTATCCCCTCCAAACGTGGGGTAACTATTATAAAAATGTGTTGGAGGACTGGAGTGAACTGGTCTCTTCTATATATCAACAGACTTTTGTACTGAGGAAATAATAGAAGCTGTATTTGTGTGACCATTATCTGCATGAGATCTAGCCTGTTAATAGGTTAACATAGGAAGGGAAGGGCTCAACCTTCAACAGACTGAGAGAAAGAAAATCACTTTTAATTCTTAATTAATTAATTAATTAATTAGTGTTTATGCCTGGTATTCTCTGAGATAAGTTATATGTATAACAGCTTTACCTGGATGTGTACATATGTCCAGTGTGTGTATCTGTTGCCCACAGAGATCAGAAGTGTCAGTTTCCCACAAATTGGTGGTACAGATTGTTATAACCCATGCTTTTCCATGGTAATGAGATTAACAACTACTTTATATGCCATCCTAGAGCCTTCACCTAGTCGCTGATGGAAGCAGAAGCAAACACCCACAGCTAAGCACTAGCCGAACTCCTGGAATTCAGTTACGGAGACCCAGGAGTAATGAGCAAAGGGGTAATGACCAGCCTGGAGAAATCCATGGAATAGGCTGACCTGAACAAGGGGGAGCTCATACACCCCAGTCTGATAGCTGGGAAACCAGCCTAAAACCAACCAAGGCCCCCTGAATGTGGGTGTTAGTTGGGAGGACTGGGTAGTTTATGGGGCCTTTAGTAATGGATCAGTATTTATCCCTAGTATACGAATGAACTTTGGGAGCTATTCTACATAGAGGGATACTGTCTCAGCCTAGACATATGGGGGGAGGGCCTAGGCCCTGACCCAAATGATATGAAAGACTTTGAAGTCGCCCCATGGAAGGCCTCACCCTCCCTGAGGAGGTTGGAAGAGTGAGAAAACTAGGATAGACATGTAAATCAACTTTGTATCAAATGTAAATTTAAAAAATGTAAATTTAGAAAAAAAAAAAAGAAAAAGAAAGGAAGATTGTTGAGAAAAAATGTGAAAATTGATCTGACAGGAGTTAGGAGAGAAGTAGGGGATGAATATATTCAAAATACATTGCATGGAATAGTCAAAATTATAAGAAATATTATCCTTTTAAAAATAAATACTGGAAGAAATGAGGCACATTCAGTGTGGCGAGGCCATAGTCTGTGACATTGCATCTGATTCTATAGCTATCAGGAAATCAAATTTTCCAGTAAAAACTGGCAACTACAATTTATTAAAGAGCATTTCACATTATAGCCAACATTATGCAATACGTCTGTGTTAGAAAACATCTGTTGCTATTACGCCAATGAAATATGAAGCAAACATTATTCTATGGGATATTTTCTTCTCAACAATAATATGTGAGTTTGTAGGATATTTTTGTAACCATCTGTTTAAATATTTCATTACTTTAAAATCAATTAACAAAAGGTCTGTTGCTAGTCAATAAGGAAATAAAAGCTATGACTTACATACAATAATGTCTTTTCTGGAAGCCCAAACTGTGCTTTTGACATGGTTATGTAAGTTTGCAATATACAGCGAAGCAACACAAAGGGTATTTGGAAAGCATAAATGGAACTTTTTTCTATCAAAGTTATTTCTGAATAAGAATGTTATTAATAAAAAATTGAAAACATTACCAATAATGTACCATGACTTAATATGTATCTCATATGGCATTTGCATTTGTAATTATTGACTCCTTACAGAGCACAGCAGCTTACTGATAATTAAACCTGCAAACATTTCTTGAGTTCTTTATTGTCATATGTTATAAACTGAGAAAGAAATCTAATTACAACAAAAGGGTATACTAACTACACTTTATAACTTGATTTTTCTAATGCTAATCAATCTATCACACAGAAGCCAAAATGATCATTCTAGAGTGAAGAATTATTATATTACCTGTATCCCTCCTGCCTACCCTTCATGTCATCATCTTTTATGGTTTTCTCCAAAAGTTGTTTGGGTCTGGTAATGAATACTCTCAGTGTGGCAGACACTTTTCACCCCCTACTGTTTCCAGTATATATTTGCTTTTGTTGGTTTCTTGTCCTTTAACTCTCCCATCTATGAGACTTTTTTTTTTTTTTTTTATCCCACTCTGTTTTGTAAGCTGCTCCCTGCTTCACATGCATCTTAAATTTCCTTTTGATCATTTTGGAGATGTTTTTTGTGCTAAAATTTCTACATGATTTATTCTGTTCAACTCTAACCTGTTATACATTTTTGACAATTCCAAGGTAAGATTATTAGATGCTCCTCTTTTATCCTATTCTTATATATAATTTACTTTATGAAAATGAGCACTGGCTTTGTATTTGAATTCTCACTCCACTAAAGCCACAATTCTCTTCGATGTGGACAGTACAGTGTCTGATATCCAGTAGGCATTACCATACTGATGCTGACCTAATGAAAGAATGAAAAGTCACCTGTAATGCAAGGTATTTCATATTTCAGAACTATCTCCTTAAGAAATCAGCTTGCACTATATTAAACATTTATTAGGATGTGATATATGCTGTTAACCTCTTCCATTCATCATGTCTATGATCACCATTTGACTGAAATGACTTTTTTTAAAAAATAAATGAATTGATGAACAAATTCTCATACAATTCATGGACAATTATTGAACTATTGCCAGATAATGATCTGCAACATTGCATATCACTTTATGAAAATTAACTTAGATTCTTCTTTTATGTGTGCTGTATAAATCTTTGAATATGGTTGAGTTAAACATTTAAAAATAGATCTCTAACAAGCAATTGATATTCAATATGTAAGAAGGTAAGACAAAACAAACAAAATAAAAGAAACATTAATAGACAAAAGTCACTATTGAAACTAGTTTAATAAAATAACACAGACTTGAGTTAGAATAAAGCACATACGAAATTATGAATTCAAGCATATTCCATACTTCCTGAAGACACATGATATAATTGATGGAATAAAACAGTATAGGCAAATGTAAACATAGAATTCTATAGATAGTTCACATTTGACTTGAAACCTTCCCTCCCTGACACTTCTGGCTTCTAAAGTCTTTCTCCTCACTTCACATTTGCCATCTTTTCACTGCCATTGTAAAAATCTAAGCATCATACTTATTTACTAACTCTATGGGAGTTGTCTCTATCCCTGTAATATACCGAGTTACCTAAACAACTATATTTTCTTTGCAAAGTCATCACTATAGCATCCTTGGATAACTACCGAGGGGGGAAAAATCAAGAACAGAACTTACAGCATACTTTAATGGAATATATTAACCCAAATTTTATAGCTGACTGAATCTCAGGTTTTAAATTTTATAAATTTTATCACCTATAGTTATGCATATCCTGACATTTGTATACAAGATAATTGATCTGAAGGCACAATTCTTACTCAAGTAAAGAATGGGTTTGCTTGAAATACTTCATATAGTTCTAATAGACTAAATGCTTAGATTTGAATCCCTTTCTTATTCCAATATAAAATCCCTTCTAATTGTGGCTCTTTTATCTTTTCTATTCTTCCATTTAAAAGACACAGATATTTTAGTTGACAAAGCTGAAAAGGAAAGATATATTTAAAATAATAACACAAAAGCTGCTGACATTTATGTGTATGTTGTATGCACACAGAGATATTAATGGATGAGTGGAAGATGGCATCACCAGTTGTATTCATTATCATTATAGTTAATATTGGTGAGTATTCTGATCTGGTTAAGACTTTACCTCAGAGTCCATGTACTGCAATACATTAGAGGAAGGACATGAGATGCTTTGTTTTCTGAAACTTGAAACATTGTCTCATGGGAATGAGATAAACTGAACTGTGAGCAACTAGATTAGTTTTCCTGAACAGCAATTATTATAAACCAATGTAGATGAAAGCTTTTGTCCCAACTAGTCCCTCAGTTGTTTAGTCCCCAAAACACCACACAGAGGCTCATATTCATTATAAACTGTTCGGGCTTGGGCTTCTTATTGGCTAGGTCGCTATTAATGTTAACCAATTAATATTAATCTGTGTATTTCTATGTATCTTATCTCCCAGGCATCCAACCTCCCTGTCTCCTTTGTGATTCACTTTGTGTTTCTCTTCCCAGAATTCTCCTAGTCTGGCAGCTCTGCTTATGCTTCTTGCCTGTCTACATCCTGCCTGTTCTTTGGCCAAAACAAGTTTATTCCTCAACTGATGAAACATAGTCACAGAGTACAGGAGGACATCCCCCATCAAACTCTGTCACAAACTTTGTGATACAGATAGAATCAGGAAATAAAAACTGGGTAATGTTCCTGTTCCAGTATATCCAAGCTCTTACCTGCACTGTTTCTCTAAAGGAAGCAGGAAGCAGACAGTTGTAATGTTCATGTAGTGCTAAATCAGAAGACATAAAGAACATGCAAGCTTTAAATTATGTTGGTGTCTCAAAACAGTTTGCCAACTAGTTTGCATTGTAAGAAAAGCATGAATCTAGGGGCCAGAGATAGAGTTTATATATAGGTTGTATTCTACAGGCTTGAGGCATGGTCCACTGCATTGCAGTATTGAGACTGGGAACTTCGTTGAAATATGACTTGGGGAAATCCACTCTCATAAAAAGAAAAATGAAGTCAAGTGAGAATAATACAGATCTTGGTAGATGTGGTATAAGTGCATGAGAGTAATTATTATAAGAACAGGCAAAACCACTCTTCACCTTTGCCCTGTTATAAAAATAGTTTAGTTGTCATGAGAGAAATTGTCACAAAAGTTATAAAAAGAACACAGGGGTGAGGCCTAATATGAGCCTCTTAATTCCTGTTATACCTCTGGTCTCTTCCTGCTTTCATGATGCCCTAGACCCTTTCCAAAGCTTGAAAGATACTGGCACCATCCTCCTGGACCTCTATAACTATGAGCAAAGTAAACTTTTTTTTCTTTGAAAATATTTGGTGGAAGGTGTTTTGGGATAGCTGAACACAAAACACTAAGACTTCAGAAATACCTGAAACAGGATTTTCATAATGGCGAAACTGAGAACTTTGGAAATTTAGAGTGTGATTTCATTTAATTGGTTTCATTGTCTATTCAATAGCTAGTTGTTCATAGACAAGCATCTAGGAGTAAATAGCATCTTAATGGTGGCATTATAAAATTAGCATTGTCAAAGTACTAGAATAAACCATCCAAATTCTTACTACAAAAACAAGTTGTTAATTTATCAGGGTGGGCCTTCCAGAGACACATAATGTGTTTGCATATATACATATATATCCAATTATATATGTATATGTAATAACAACTTTTACATTATTTTCCTTTGACCACCTTAGTGTATGGTACACTTTTTTTTTTTAATGAAATTTGTCTCCCATCTCACTTTACAGCCACTAAGATCACAGAATAGTATGATCATGGCCAACTTTATAGGGATTTGGGGTCTGAACTCAGATCCTCACATTTGGATGCCACTAAATTCACTTAGTTTGGACAGTGGGAAAATCTGATATGGACATGGAAGTTAATGCAAAAATCTTAGACTGAAATATTTCCTTGCATTTATAACCACACTCAGTATGAAGAGAAGTATGTTCTATCACAGATGGATAAGGCAATTTGTTATTGGTAGAAAAAATTTTGTGTTCAACACCTGATCTGATTGATAGTCCCTTTGTTCTAATTATTTTGAAGTTCTATGTCATTATCTTAAGAAATGCTTCAGACATGTTATCCTAAGTGCTTATTTGCTTTAAACCTTTGCAATATTAAGCTTTCAGGATAATAATTTGAAATGTTTCACCTCATGACTCTAATTTTTAATATTTCATCTTTAGTTTGCCATATTGTTAAAAATATTTCTGTATCCTGACTTCAGACAAAAGTGAAAATCAACTTAAGGAAAATAGTAGTTGCTGAATGATTACTTTTCATCAGAAATAAACTGAATTTATGATACTCAGGGGTATTGCTACTGTTTTCTATTTATATGAAAAGTAAATTAAATGTCATGGCAGTTTCTGGAACTGAGTTCATCTTATTAAGATTTAGAAATACATTAAATTAAATCTGATTTATGTGAGCATCTGAAATAAAGTGTGCTTTTATATAGACAAGGGACTGTGTTTTTGTAAGGCATAATAGCTTATATTAAGTGTCAAATTATATTTCTTGTAGCTCCCTGTTGTTATTTTATTCAGAGATGTTAACAGGTTACTGTATAGTTAATTTCCCATACATCTTAAAGTTCCAAGGGAGAAACAAATTCAAAATTCTTTAACAAACTAGAGGAGGTACTTGATTTATTTTTGAAAGAATTTAGACTGCATTGTATTAAAATGTGATTTTTATTGACTTTTGTAGTTGTTACAATTACTAACTAAACATCTGCTACAATATCAAAATGCAAACAATGGAGAAAATATTTCACTGGACTTGGGATATATATAGAGTGTAATGGGAATGAAGCCATGGTCCCATTGGATACAAGGATACAATAAGAGGTTTCCAAAGTTAACTTTATATGCAATTATAAATAAATTAACTTATAGAAACAACAGTGTTTCTATCAACAAAGACCAAATATATTATCTTTCAACAGCATGGTATGTTTCCAATTTTTAAAATTAATGGCTCTCCAAAAATTGTTTTGGTTTTTTTGAGTGTTCCCATGCACATTATATTTCTATCTAAAAAAAAAAAATGGTGCATTATATATGAATTCACTTCCTACTCCCCAGAAGGTTAAAGGGAATTTTCTAGACAGAAAACCAAAAGAATGTGGAGAGAAAAGGAGTAGATAATAAACATCTACTACAGATGTATACACAGATGTGTTATATGTTAATTGAAGCTGAATTATATACAGACAATAGCAGATATGAGCGTCAGTGCAACAATCCTGCAAAAGCCTCCAATAGCTAAAATCCCAGCGACAAAGCATTTTTAAAAGAAGAGAACAAAACTTACTGAGAGCATTTTGAACTGTTCCCAGTCATGGCAATAGAGAAGAGACAGCAGCACATCTGAACAGAGGTTCCCCCATACACCTTAGCTGGAGGGAAGGTGATAATGAGTTCAACACAGGAAACAAAGACATCACTACTTGCCTCCCCTTTCTTGTCCAGTTCCAGAAGAATTGATTGCAATGTAGGGTGACAAAGTATGTTCTGGAAAACCTAGCATACCCAGGGAAAGAACAAATTATGGAAATAAAACGTTCACTTCCCATATCACTATAGTGAAAGCCAGAAATGGTGACTATCACTAGTTTGTTGTTTTTAAAACATATTTGTTTTTGATTTTTCCTATCCTTAAATATAAGAAAACTCACTAGAATCATGTATTTTATAAAATTTGTTAATGTGAGCATTTTTAGTCAAATAAGACAAGTAAAAGTAAAGAAAAGCATTTTGGAGAAACAATGAACAGATTAAAAGATAATTTTTAGTGCTGCATTAATGTTGAATCAACCTGTGGCTACATTGAAATAAAATGTCTGCTTTTTTTGTTTCTTTGTTTGTTTTTAAGAATTCCAGAAAAAGAAAATTAAAAACATGACATATCTGAAAATTTTAAATTAACAAAACTATCAAACAAAACTATCAAAATTCCAAAGTCACTCAAAGTAGAAAGGCAAAAACAAATGTTAAGCCAATTAGACATTAATTTTGGACTATCTAGATAGAATGTTAAACCTTAAGAGAACAATTTAAGAAAATATTTCAGCACTACTGGAATTATTTTCTAGATTGACAGGTTGTTTGATGCCTGTGAAGAGGAGCCAAAGCTAGGTTGTTTCCAATGACCTTTCTATACTTCAGATCATTGCCATAGAGAGAATGTCTGAACTTTTTGCTATTATCGTTGGAAAAAAATTATTCCTGTGTGACTTAAAACAGTCCAAAGCACTTGTTTTGAAGATTTGGTGATAAGAAGAATGAATTGTGTATTAATGGGATAAAGTCAAACACTAAGTGCTGTTACAGTGCTTTAGTGTGACTCTGCTAGTCACCAATGGAACATATTTCCATTTGTTGAGTGAAAGCTGCAAATGGCCTATCATTATCTCCTTCTATATACTAGGTAGAGAAGTTACTGATACCAAACAGTGAATTATTAATCATTCATTTATTCATAATTCAATTAATTCAAAACTATTTATTGGGTACATGATTTGCACCAGGTAACTGTAAAGATATTGATGTGTGATAATAGCAATCACAAAAGTTTGACAATAGAGAGATAAAATAGTTGTAATACACAGAATAATAAGTGATAGGTTCAAAATTAATGAAAGAAAAGGAGAGTATAGAGATTTAGTTGTAAATATAAACAAGTTCAACAAAAACTTCTTCACTGAGAACTTGTGACTAGCTAGTCATGATAGAAAATATAGACATAAAATTACATAACATAATGAAATGAAAAATCATATTAGCTGATCATGAATCAAAACTTGATATTTCTTCAAAAGGCAGAGACAGGTGCTTGAGAGAGAAAATTAGCTGAAATCAATACAAATAATTGACTAGACATTAAAGTATTGGATATGCCTAAGAACCTAGAAGAAAACTTAAATAAGTGGAGATATAAGAATTATGAAGGCATATAAAGGGAAATGTTCCTAATGCAAATAACAAGAGTAAGTTAAAAATAATCATTTCAGGAATAATGAAAGTTTGGATACTGAAGGTCAAGTTGGTAAAGAGGATAGCACACTGAATAAAAAAAAATTAAACCAGGAGAAGTAATAATTTAAATCTCAAAAACATGATGGTCTAAACATGAGATGAAGAAATGCAACAGTGACTAGACATGTTAATACGGACTAGGGAAAGACCATGAGACTCAACCCTACACAAAGAACTACAGGCATATAAAGGAATGTCAAGGGCAGGATTGAATCTTCCTCAAGGAAGGGCACACTAACTAGTTATCTACTTCCAAATTCTCAGGCCTGAAAATATACAAACAAATTAATCTCTAAGAATGTTATATTTAGGAATATATATGTATGTATGTACAAGTGTGTGTGTGTGTGTGTGTCTGTGTGTGTGTGTGTGTAGCAACAATTACTGAAAAAGGGGCCATAAATTTTACTAAGAATAAAGAGGGGTAAATGGAAAGTTTGGAAGGTATAAATGGAAGTAGAAATTATATATTTGATTTGCAATTTCAAGAAAATAAAATCTATATATATATTTTTAAAAAATCTGCTCACAGTATCACTCATTAACGTGACACTATCAAGCAGTATGGCATATATGTGATTTGATGATTCCTTAAGAATGCACAACTGTTAATGTGACAAAAAGAAAATATTTTTGAATAAATGGTGACCTGTTATCAGTATTAGAGTGACATTGCTGACTCTAGAGTTCCTGGGATTGACATCCATCTAGAAAATCCCATCAGAGGAGGAGTGTTGGGGAAGGCAGGAGTGGAGCTTATTCTCAACCTGAACACACTGGGAAGAACAAGGGGTGAAAGCTCATGCAATGTTTGTGTTCAGAATCTCTCCAGCAATCACAGCAAAGACAAGGATTGGGGTTTCCATGGCAACAGTCCAGCTTGTAGTGGTCTCACTTTAGTATGTTGACCTTTTCCATTATCTCAGCTTCTGCTCTGTGGAGCAATATTGGTTGTACTGTTTGGGCTGCTTAGGAGAAGTGTTAGTCTCTTGTCTTCAGATGTCCATGCATAAAATGATTTGTTGCTGGGATCCAAAGCAACTGGTACTAGGACAAAACTCAGAAGAAAAAGAACAAAATGGAGTCAGAAACAAAAGAGAGTGTGCTAGGTCAGTGCCTGAAACTTTATGCTCACAGTTCCAAATTGGATGTAAACCAATAGAATACAAGTGTATGGAACATAAAATGACATTTCATGGTTTTCATAACTAAATTAAGAATCAGGAATATCACAAATTTTAATATACACATTTTATATATAAAATTGTGTGTGTGTATGTAAACACACCCATATATCTATATGCCAATTGTGAGAGATAAAGAAAACAAACAGCATCACCAAGAAGTCAGGAAAAATAAGACATTGAGAACAGTGAATGCATGAGTAATGGACATAAATAACCAGAAGGAGATGCGAGCTCAGCAGATTAAAATTTTGTTTAATTGTAGCCAGTAAAATAATACATTTAAAAAAATTATGGTACAGATGAGATCATGCACATTCAGTGTGGTATGGTGGTAGATATATGGTTTGGCCATAGACATAGTAAAATGTGACCATGGAAGGAGGGGAGATGTTGTTTGGAGGAAGAGGTGAGAAGAGGTGGGCATGAAGTTTGAGACAGGGGAAGAATAGAGGATTAACAAGAAAAGAGATACCATAATTGAGGGAGCCATTATAGGTTTTAAGAGAAATCTGGCCCTAGGAAAATGTCCAGATATCTACAAGGATGACCCCAACTAACAATCTAAGCAAAAGTGGAGAGGCTACCTCAAATGCCCTTCCCTGACAATGCCATCCTAGTGCCTTCATCTAGTAGGTGATGGAAACAGAAGCAGACACCCACACCTAAGCATTGAGCAGATTTCTTGGAATCCAATTGTAGACAGGGCGAAGTGATGAGCAAAGGGGTCAAGACCAGGCTGGAGAAGCCCACAGAAACTAGACCTGACCTGAACAAGAGGGAGCTCATGGACTATAGTCTGACAGCTGGGAAACCAGCATAGGACTGACCCAGACTCCCTGAACTCCTTGGCTGTTAATTAGGAAGACTGGGCAGTTTATGGGGCCTCTAGTAATGGATCAGTATTTACTCCAAGTATATGAATGGACTTTGGGAGTCCATTCCACATAGAGAGGTACTCTCTCTCAGCCTAGACACATGGGGTAGGGCCTAGGCCCTGCTCCAAATGATATGACAGATTTTGAAATTCCACATTGATGTCTGCTTCCTGGGGAGCAGAAAGGGGTTGGGTGGGGGAAAATGGAGGACGGGAGTGTTCAGGAACTGGGACTGACATGGTAAAAGAACCTTGTTTAAATTTAAATTAAAAAGAAAATATGGTACATTAGATTCAGGTTGCACTTGCAGGAGGAACACAAGATTAGTTAAATATTTAGGAAGCAGTTAATTTTCCATATAAGTACAGAAGAGTGAAAACATGTTTTTGAAACTCTACAGTACATTTCTCAGCCAAACACCATAATCTCCCAGATGCTGTGAAGGGCCTTGTCTGTGCTTCCAGACCTACAAACCTAAGTCAAAAGATTACCATTAATTCAAGGTCTCCTCGGGCTATATAGTGAGTTTCCAGACAGGCAGAGCTGCAGAGTGAAACCGAGCCTCAAAAATCAAAAGATAGAAAAAAGAAACACCAAAACAAAACTTTTCATAAAGAGTATATAGAGTTTTTCTAAACCTGATAAAATTCTCAGACACCTTTCCTTGATATTATAGCATAAAACATTAAACACTACTCCAATGCTCCACAGTCATGGAAACAGCATGGTGCTGCCTGTCTTGCTCCCTCTCTACCTTCACACTGTAGGTGTGGAAACTTAATCAGGACCAGAGCCTGGAGGGGAATACAGACTGTTTCTAGATAGAGTAAGAAACTACCTTTTCGATAATACGTCTGGAGCTGACTCACAAAAAACTGCCTAAAAGAGAAAATATTTACATATTGAATATGACAAACATCTAGAAGCTCAGAAAGGCATTCAACCAAGGCTGAAAAAAGTATCTGGCAAGAATGAATTCCCACTTTATATAATGACTCTTTTCAGTTTACAGGCAACCATTCTGTATATTATACCCAGAGTCATCATAGATCCTTCTTTGTTGTGCTCTGTTTTCACTCTTTAGTCTCTCCTGCCCTTTCATGTTTCTTCTTTTCTGTCCTTTCCCCAGATATTTTATATTTTCTCATTTCAAGTAAATATTTATATAAATTAAAAACAATCTTATTTTACATACCAATCCCAGTTCCATCTGTCTTCCATACTCATCTGTCCCCAGCTGACCACCCCCCATCCATTCCCAAGGGAAGGTGAGGCCTCCCCTGAGGGATTATCAAAGTCTGTCATATTATTTGGTGCAGAAATATTAAGAGGAGAGACCTTGCTTAAGGAGGTTTGTCACTGAGCATGATTTTTGAAGTTTCAAATTCCTAGGCCATTCCCAGTTAGGACTCTCTTTCCCTCATAATGTCTCAATATTATGAGCTCTCACCTACAGCTTTGGCATCATGTCTTCATGCTTTTTGCCCTGTTCTTTGCCATGATAGTCAATAACACTAACCCTCTGGAACTATGAGCACCAAATTAAATGTGTTCCTTTATTGTCTTGGAGAGCAGTGTTCACTCATAGCATTAGAAAAGTGGCTAATACTGTAACACTGATAAAAATGATACTCCAATAATAGGAATGAAAAATTCAGTAAGTCAAATATATAGCTCCAAGGAAAAAAATCTCACCAACAGACTTTATGAAAGGGATGACAAAATGAGAAGCCAGGGTAAGAACTAGAACATTAAGATAGTAACAAAAAAGAGGGGGCTTGAGAGACAGCTCAGAGGTACAGAATACTGGCTGGGTTTCATTCCCAGTGTTAGAGCTCAGGTATTAAGCTGGCTTGCTCCCTGTCACCTGGCAAGATGTACTCAGGTAGTATCCTGGCCAGCCCAGGGTCCTGTGGATGCTATGTCATTACATAGTCTGCATGCAGGTGCAAAGGTTTCTTTAAGGGAAAACTCCATCTACTTTCTTCCTTCTTCTCTCTTTTCTCTGAGGAGGCATCTTTCTCTAATCAATCTGTTATCTATCTATCATCTATCATCTATCTATTTATCTATCATCTATCATCTAACATCTCTGTCTCTTTTTCTCTTTCCTTCCCTTACTCCATTAGCTTCCACATAAGTCATGCCTACAAGTCCCTGTTTGTCTCCCACCCTGTGTTTGTCAATCACCTACTGAAAATCCCACCTTGAGCATTATTTTTGCAACCACATCCAGGCCACCAGTAAATTGACTCACAGCCACCTGCATTTCCTGCTTTAAGGGATGCCCTCCTCTGAGCTCCACACAAAGAAAACAGATATGAATGCAGGCAAAACATTCATACTGTTATAATACAGCTCAAGAGGGCCCTTTGTAGGAAGCCTCATGGGGAGGGGGTGAGGGAGAAAGAGGCCATGCATGCTGACACAGCTTAGGTGGGAGGTTTTACTGGGGATGGGGAAAGGGAAGGTAATGAGTGAAGGGGATAGAGAGAAGGGAAAGAAGACACACACGTACACACACACACACAGAGAGAGAGAGAGAGAGAGAGAGAGAGAGAGAGAGAGAGAGAGAGGATTGCTCCCTCTCCCGAGGACCAGAGGAGCAGCCGAAAGCATGGGAATAGGCAGAGCTTGTCTCTTAAAGCTACAACAATAATAAATTTATAAGGAAGTATGAAAGCATTCAATATCCATTGGGTACTATGAAAAGATCAACTGAATGAATCATGAGCACAGAATATGGAGAATATTTTCAATCTAAAGGCAGAGAAATTATTTATAATAAAATTATAGCACAAATGTTGACAAATTCAGGCAAACAGATGGTCATTCTGTTTAGATGCTAAACAAAAAAACCCTGAGTATGACTATCCCATGTCACATTACAGTGGGTCAGTACCAATGCAAAAGAAAGAAAATATATAGGAGGATGAGAGAAACACCAAGTAACTATAAGAGAGATCCACTAAATCACTGCAAATTTCTCAGCACAAACTTCAAAAGAAGGGATGGGTCCTAACACTTTGGTTAATGACATGAAGGACAACAATTGAAACCCAACCACTAGATGATGCAAATCTGTCTTCTATTAAAGGAGATAGAAGAATTTTCATTTTTACATGATGAAAATATTCCCCACAAAAAGCACAAAATAACAAACAAACAAAAAAACTTTAGAAAATTCTTCTGAGAGGTAAGAAAAATAAATATATCACAATGCTACATAAAATAATTAGACATACTGGAACAAAAATACATGAGGAATGAAAGTAACCCACCACTGCAAAATTAAAAAATTACAGAATTAGTACATAATTTTTAATAGTGACTTTGAATATTAGTGATTGCAAGACCTCATTCAACAGAGTCTAGTAGATTTGATTATAAAAGAATATCTACCTGTGGTTTTCTATGAATAACTCAGCAGATAAGGAAATGTAATTATATACACAATGGAATATTTTCATCCATAAAGAGCCAAATCCTGTCATTTACAGGACAAAAGAAACCTGGATATAGTTGTATTACATGAATTAAGCCAGTTTCAGTGAAACAATATGTATTTTCTCTCATCTGAAATTTATTTCTTTCTTTCTCTTGTTTATAATTTATTTAGCTTTTTGAGACAGGCTTTCTCTGTGTAGCTTTGGAGCCTTTCCTGGAACACACTCTGTAGACCAGGCTCATCTTGAACTCACAGAGATCTATTTGACTCTGCACGTGAGAACTGGGATTAAAGGCATGTGCCACTGATGCATGGCCCAGTTTCTAGATTTATAGAAATACCTGAAACCTTGTATCATACATCTGCTATTAAAGAGGAAAAGTGAAACACTCTGGGGGAAACACAGACGACTAATATCAAGGGCAAAATTGAGAGGGAAGTGGAGAGGGTACTAGACATGCTTAAGATACTATATATGCAGGACAAATGAACAACAGAATAATATTTACTACTCTGTGTCCTGGCACTGAAATATGAACATTTGTATAGTAAGTTTGGAATAAAACAAAGCTCTACAAGAAACAGAAAATCATGAGTTATATCACATATAGAGAGGGTGTGAATTTGGCACAGAGACAAAAATTCAAAATTGATTTTTTTAATTAGGAAAAATATATATGTATTTTAGAATAAATTTATGGTGTGCATATGTTAATGCCTTTGCTTTCACAGAATAAAATGTCAATGTATTGATGATCACAAATAGAAGAATATGGATTCTTTCCATATGTGATAAGATACCCACAGTGGTGCAAGGCTGCCACTGTATTAAGTGGGTCATTTCTATGCAGGTAAATGCTAAGCAACCCAGCCAGTTATTTCTGTCAATCAATCTCCACAGCTTTGCAAAGAAGAAACCAACTGTTATTCATTCCTGGTAATAATTAAGCGTAAGTATCTGTGACTTCTACATAGATGCTCAGAACTGAGAGTCCAGACAATTTTAATCAGTGGGACAGTTGAATACTGAACATCATGTATACAAATCCAATTCAGCAATAACTACTTATTTGCATATCTGTTAGCAAACATTCCCATTTCCATTTCAAAATGTCCTATTGTTTGTTTTTGTCGCTTCCTGTTATCTTTTCTTACCTTTTGGAAGTGACTTTGAAGTCAAGGTGAGACTCTGCAATTGGTGGTGATGTGAAATAGGTATGACTAGCTGAATGATACCTAATTCCAAGCACTACTGACTGCCTAACCCCTTCAGTCCTAGCTTTCTTCAAAAAATTGTTTTGCTCTCTAACTTTTTAAATTCTTACATCACTTTTTTAATGGTACTTTCTTTGGTAGGTCAGAAATAAAATTATGATAATGAAATTGCTTCAGTCTGTCCTTACAAAGATCACCTGAATTAGTGAAGAAGGAAATGAAACCTTTTAGAGTGTTTGCAAAGTGTGTATATAGTAATCTTGCATTTAGATCAGGGTCACTGCATACATTAAAGGCAGTTTCGCTTTTGTAAGACTTTTATGGAAGTATGAAAGTGGCTTTTAGTATATTGACTGTAGCATTATTCTGTTGTTCCAAAGGCCTCATTTCCAAAAGATTTATGTGCTCTTTTCTCACTCTCATGTGAAAAAAAGGGGGGGGGGATTTGTATGCTATGACTTGAATATATTGAACAATTCGTAAAATTATTGATATAGTCAGCAAACAGGAATGTCTGGTGCTTCTGATGTTGGAATTGTAATAAAATATACTGTTGTGAAAATAATAAGAAAAAAAATAGACTTGATTGTTCTGTCTGTCTTAATAGATATGTCACTAAAACATTCTCAAATTTAAGGGGCTATCTGTTGTTTTATAGCTACCAGCATCAAAAAACAATAAATATGAAGAATGATCAAAATTAGAAGATGAATATTGAGATATTTTATACTTTAACTTTTTTTAGGCTCTTAAACCACAACTTTCCTCAAGAGAACATCTTGAGAGCACATCTTCAATTGATGACTTTCAGTTGAGAAAAGGTCAGGTCCAGCCTGACACTTGGCACCTGTGCCCCAGCCCATTTCTCCCCCAGTTTATTCTCCTCAGTACTGAGACTTTTATGTCTGCTTAGCCTTCTGTTGCTAGTATTGACCTGGGAAATGGAGATCTTGGTAAGATTTGATCCTGCTTGTCTAGCTCCAGCATTTTCAATTGTTCCCATGACATAAAGTGAGGCTTTGTCTGAAAATATTGAGGCCCAAGGAGGTGGCCTTCAGTTTTCCTGAATTGCTTTGGCCTTGGACTCCTAATTCCTAGAGCAAATGCATGATTCCTCTTGTACATTCTGCCTGTTATTTTCATTTCTTGGTGTCTCAAATATTAGTGTGGTCTCTATCTGACTTTTGTTTCTGAGTACTCCTCTGTTTTTAAAATTCTCCTGCTACTCTCTGCATTCTATAACCACCTTTAGTGTAGGATAAAGAAAGATAATTTTATAGACAAAAAGAAAAGGGTAAGGTCCTACAAACTTTGGAAAAATAACTTGTCAGAGAACTCTATGAGTGTGAGAATCAAAGTTATGCTCAAATTCAGCTGTGACAAATTCTATTCCTTGATGGCCAAATGTAATTTACATTACTAGGAAAGCTACACATGCATAGACATCCACTGAAGGTACTTCACTTTTAGTAAGTATGCCATTTCATTAGACTGTGCTCCATGAATAGGTGAACATTACAGTAACTTGATGATTGCCAAGAAAAGGTAAGAAAAAAATGGTTTTTACCCACTGAGTAAATCAGTTAAATAGTATTTTTTGTTTATTTGTTTGCCTCTTCTACTATGCTTGTATGGTATTTGCTTAAACATAGGTATTATTTCCTAATTTCCAAAATTCTCTTTTTTAGGAATCAATATCCTTTTAATTATAAGTCATCTCCACTCACATTTTTTATTATGATTTATTTTCAGGTAAATAGTAACAAATTCAGAGTATATTATGTATACATATAATAGAGCTAATATCTAGTAAAGAACATTTTAAAAGTAAAATATCCCATGCTTTAATATAACCCTACATATGATCTCTCTTGCTTATGTTTTTGACAGAAATCTCTAAAAGATGGATGATATGAAAACACACTTATTCTTGCTTTATAGAAATATATCAAGAATAAGTGAGGACAATCACAGTAGAGATTTCAAATTAGGTACTACTTCTGAGTTATGTTTGCTGTTTATGTGTTCTGTTTTTCAAGATCTGATGATTTATTTGTGATCCCTAACAACTCTTATTTTTGACTAGACTCAGAAACAGAAGCTCTTAAAGAGGATTCCTATTTATCCTGATAATTTGTCCATGGTATTTTTCTTTGACTTTCTTCATTCTCTTGGTAAAAAGCATATTCTGTATACTCCTTATTTATCTAAGTGAATTGTGTTTCAGAGCATAGTGTCTGTATTTGTGTTGCAGGACATGTGGAATGATGTAAAGTTGAAATATGATTGGTTTATTCCTTGCAGGCTTATCATTTTGTTTAAAGACTTTATGACAACAAATGAACAGAAATCATCTTCTTTAGAGTGGTTGAAAAGTTTGCAGGTATTGTTGGCTCCTATCAGCCCCAACCTCCATGCCACAGCAGTATCTATTAGTTCAGCAACATCCTTCTCAAATTTTAAACAATATTCAAGTTAGGAAGACTTAGATTGGCATTCAAAATGCATCCTTAAGCTTCCTCTCTCCAGTTCTTGATCTAAAGCAGGAATGTCCCTTACCCAACAACAGACACACTCCAATGTGGGTAAAGACACATGTTCATGGGAATACCTTCTGTACTGCTACAAGCTCTGCTTGAGGTTACTTCACCCTGCCACTCAATAGAGCAGCATCATCATGTGTAACCAGGTATTTACATAGAATTTAGAAGGTTTCACTACCTGAATTTTTTATGACAAATGGTAGCAGTAGGGAGATATTCAGCTTCAACTTGACACTACCTAGGAGGCACAACAAAATAAAACCTGAATTATATTTTTAAAATATGAGAATAAAATACAAAATCATGAACAGTAAATGGATAGGTATAGTTTTCTTGTTGATATCTGTATTTCAAAATATGCTTAAAATACTTTTCCACATAATTGAATATAATTTGAATTGTCTGGTACTGTGTTCTACTGTTTAGATTTTTAACTTTAAAAGGCTGCTTTAAAGAACTTTATAAAAGTTAATTTAAAGAACTTTAATTGAAAAAAGTTACTGAAAATTATTTTAGCTGATCAAAATTGTATTGTGAAAATTATCTTAGTAAAAGCCTGACCCTAGAATGTTGATGAAAGAAGCATACTGCTATGAGTAATAATGTCAATTTTAATATCATGTCACCTCTGTTTTTCAAACTTTAATTTCATTAGAAATGATAAAATTAAGTATTTGTAATTCTGAGCAAGGATTTTATAATGAAAGTCATGTTTATATTTTGATCTACCACTCATATGTATGTTATTTTGAACAAATAACAAATTATTAAAACTTATTCACTCCTATAAAGTAAAATAATAATATCTATTTGGTAAAGTTTATATAGATGAACTTATTATGCAGACCAGATGTATATTACAATGTCTGCCATGAAAGAAGAGGTCAACAGATGACAAAAATGATCACTGCAACAGGTGAACACAAAGCAGATAGCATGTAGTGTGTTAGCAATAGCAGCAGTGGTGACTACTATCCCAGGGCCCAGGAATAATTCCCAATGAATAATAGGTCAGGAAGCAGCATCTTGGGGGTTCTGATCAGAATCAGTTGTATTGTGTTCATCACAGGAAAGAACACTGCCAACCTTTCGTCTACAGTTCTGTGCTTTTAATGTGACCTTGTAAATTATCAGAAAATTTGAGGGAATCTCCAGTGGCTATCTATCATTTTGTAAATGAGGAATCTGAGTTATAAGAAATGTTAATGTGTTGAGGTATGATATAAACATCTGCCTTTAGATACCTATGACTTTAATTTGTTGTCAATTTCTATGTATTATTATATATTTTATAAATTTACAAGCAAAAATTAAAACTCTTATAAGTATTTTTCCTATAATATCTGTGTTTTAGAGAGGTATAGACACACTTGAATTTGCATGGAAAAAGATTAATATTGTTCAATCCTTTTAAAGAAACCTGAATTTTACAATTACACAGCTTTATAAATATGTTGGACTGAGAGTTTGGGAGCTTTAAAATTGTATTCCTTGGTGTAAGAAAAAGAACACGCTATTGCTTTCGTTTTGCAATGTACTCACAAATCAATTTTCATTTTAGATTTTACTACATATTATTCCTATTCTGAAAGTTAATGTTGAATTTCCTGAATTACCATAACTTTTATTCAAGAAAAAGTATCAATTTATTAATGTGAAACTCTTCTAAAGTACATTGACAGCATCATTTTCATGAATGAGTGCTGTCCAAATGTGAAGTTAGGATTATCAATCTTTCATTTTGTTTGCATTGTTCTAAGGTGACTGATTTTTATGCATTTGATATTTTATAAGCTTTTTGCATCCACTGATTTTTTTATTAATTTTTATTAAATTAAGAAGATCGAGTCAGGGAAAAAATAAAGGAGAGCAAGAAAAGAGATACCATAACAGAGGGAGCCATTATAGGTTTTAAGAGAAATCTGGCACTAGGGAAATGTCCAGAGACCTACAAGGATGACCTCAACTAACTAAGCAATAGTGGAGAGGCTAACTTAAATGCCCTTTCCTGATAATGAAATTGATGACTACCTTATATGCCATCCTAGAGCCTTCATCTACTAGCTGGATGGACAGAAGCAGACACCCACAGCTAAACACTGAGCAGAACTCTTGGAATCTAGTTTCAGACAGGGAGGAATGATGAGAAAAGGGGTAAAGATCAGGATGGAGAAACACACAGAAACTGCTGTCCTGAATAAGGGGGAGCTCATGGACACCAGTCTGACAGCTGGGAAACAAACATAGGACCCACTCAGATTCTCTGAATGTAGTGTTAGTTAGGAGGACTGGACAGTCTATGGGGCCTCTAGTAGTGGATCAGTATGTAGCCCTAATATATGAATGTACTTTGGGAGCCCATTTCACATAGAGGGATACTCCCCCAGCCTAGACACATGGGGGAGGGTCTGGGTTCTGCTCTAAATGATGACAACTTTGAAGACTCCCCATGGAAGGTCTCACCCTCCTTGGGAAGCAGAAAGGGAATGGGATAGGGGCTGGTGGGGGGAACAGTGAGAACAGGAGGGTTCAAGAACTGGGATTGATATGTGAAACATGTTGTTTCAAAATTAAATAAAAACATATATAACTTTATATACCAATCCCAGTTCTCTCTACCTCCTATCCTCCCATTCTCCATCAGACATCCCATCCATTTCTCAGGAAGGGTGAGACCTCCCAGTAGCCCACATTTTTTTAAAGATACAGTTAGAATGCACATCTTAGTTTCTATCTTGACTCTGAGGATTTTTTTTTTTTTTTTTTACTTTTAGGAACTCCAATACACTCTTTGTTTAATATTCAAAGTCATTCAAATTTAGAAGGAACTTATAACATTAACCACCTTACTATGAAATGTAAAAATTAACTTGATTTATTTGAGATTTCTAGACTGTTCTAATCAAGGTGAAGACAATTACTTAATATAATTCCAGTATGGCATTGCACCAGGGATCAAGTTCACTGCTTTAAAGTAAACATTCCGATAATAAGATAGAAGTTCCAATGTCTTCATGAAACAAACTTTGGATTTGAACTGCCTTGGCCTGCACTCTTATCCTTTACACAACATGTAATTGAGATCAATTAGAATGACTTAAAATTGCCATTTTTTGTTCCATCTTAATTCATACTTATGATACTTCACTTGTTTTAACCCAGGCTTTTGATATCCTCAGCTTAAGTTCAACATATGAAAAATGAAGGTTTATAAACACATGTGTAGCCCTTAAGTCTTGAAGTAAATGGTTTGTTGGAGCATGGCTGTTTACAAGAACTGAAAAGTCAGAAAAAAGATAAGTTGTTTCAGTTTAGGCTTGGCTACATAGGTAAAACATATTAAGGGCTTGCAGAGAAGGTAAGAGGGAAGGAGAGAGAGATAACCACACAGAGATATTAGAGATTACTTATTAATATGACCCATTTGGCTTGTGGAATAGGGAAATTGCAAATAAAGGTCTCCATTTGAACAAGGTCTCCAGTTCATTGAAATTCATTGAAGGCAGTTTTTACCTTTCCTTCTCCTGGAATATACTTGATGCTAGTGATCATGTATAGCTTTTGTATCAGGCTTAACCTATTTTCTTTTATTTTTTTGTAAGTTGATTATCTTTTTTCTTATTTTACATATCAATCCCAGTTCCCTCTCCCTCCCTCCATCCCTCCTTCTGTCTCTCCCTCCCTCACATGCCCCATGGCCACCTTCTTAAGCCACCCCCTGACTCCAAATGAAGGGTGGTATCTTCCAGAAGGGGTCAACAAAATCTGTCAAATTATTTGGAGTAGGGACTAGGCCCTCCATCCTACCTCTAGGTTAAGGGAGTATTTCTCCATGGGGAATGTGCTCTCAAATTCTTTTGTGCACCAGGTATACATCCTGGTTCCACTGTCAGAGGTCTCTAAGACTGCCTAGGCCATCTAAATGAGACCCATGTTCAGGGGGTTTGAGTTGGTCCATTCTGGTTTCCCAGATATCAGTCTAAGGGGCCTGTTGGCTCCACTTTGTTCAGGTCAGCTGTCTTGTGGGTTTCTGTTGCCTGAACTTGTTCTCACTCTCTGCATCTGGATTCCAGTTTGGCTCAGTGTTTAGTTGTGGGAGTCTGCTTCTGTTTCCATCAGCTACCAGATGAGGGGCTCTATGATGGTGGATAAGTTAGTCATCAATCTCATTATTAGGGAAGGGCATTTAAGGTAATCTTTACACAGTTGCTCAAATTGTTAGTTGGGGTCAGTCTTGTAGGTCTCTGAATATTTCTCTTGTGTCAGTTTTCTCTTCAAACCTATAATGGCTCCCTTTTTTATGGTATCTCTTTCTTTCCCTCTCTTTTTTTCCCTCTAGTCTATTCCTTCCTTGACTCAATCTTCCTAATCCTACATGCCTTCTCTTTCTCATAGATTCCTCTCCACCTACTGCCCCCCACACTCCCAATATGCTCAGGAGATCTTGTTTCTTTCCCCTTCTATGAGGGAACTTGCATGAATCTCTTAAATTCCTCTTTATATCCTAGTTTCTTTGGCGGTGTGAATTATAGGCTAGTGAGACTACTCTATGTCTAAAATCCATATATGAGTGAGTATATACCATGTTCCTCTTTTTGTGGCTGGGATACCTCATTCAGGTGTCTTCTTCAGGTTCCTTCCATTTGCCTGTGAATTTTAAGATTCCGTTGTTTTATGTTTTGTTTTGTTTCTTGCAGAGTGGTATTCCATTGTATAAATGTGCCACATCTTCTTTATCCATTCTTCAGTTGAGGGGCATCTAGGTTGCTTTCAGGTTCTTGCTATTACAAATAATGCTGCTATGAACATAGTTGAACAGGTGTCTTTGTTGCATGAATGTGGATTATTTGGGTATATTCCTTAGAGTGGAATTATGGTAGATTGATTCTCATTTACCTGAGGAAATGCCATACTGATCTGTAAAATGGATGTAAAAGTTTGCACTCCCACCAGCAGTAGAGTGTTCCCCTTTCTCCACAATCTCTCCAGCATGTTATCATTGGTTAGGCGCATAATTCTTATTTTAGATACTTATTGAAACTGATTTTAAAACTGAAATTCAAAGGAAAGAGCAAATGCAGATTCATGATGTTAATAAGAGGAAGAATGTGGAATAATATGACAGGAGCAAAAGCTATTACATGAGCAGAAGGAAACCATGAATTAAACCTGTGTTTCTATCAGAATGTTGAGTGTACATAAAAAGGGGCTCCTACACATAATTTATTGCATAAACAAAATAATGATAAATTAAGTAATGAAACTTAAAAAATTCAGAAGAGAGTAGAAAAATAATAATGGCGGTGACCTACACTTAAAACCATACATATGTGTTGTTCTCACTCATTAGTGGACAGTAGCTTCTAATAGTTAAATATGTGTATTTTAGTGGGAGCAAGTGTAAGAAGAATATAAAATAATAGAAAATTGTCAACGGCATGATAAATAAAAAGGAGGATTTAAGGATAGGAGTATAGGGGGCATGAACACATGAGAAATGAAAAGGAATGGAGAATTACTGGAAATGAAGTATGGCTCAGGGTTGAGTGCAATGGGACAGGAAGATAAAGTAAACAAAGTATCACATTTTAAATGAATGGAGGATTTTTGGATATCATTTCCTTCATTACAGTGTTTTCACAGCATTAGTATGGAATTTGATGTTTATCAATATACTTTTAAAATAATTCATTATATAACTATAGAGCATTTTTTTTAGCACTTGGATAATGAATATTCCTTTACTTTTCTTGCTGTTTACACTGTTTATGTTAGTTGGTAGAGGTTTTTATTGATGTTATAACTTTGCTTTTATCTGTAATTTCATGGCATCTATTTCTTTTTCCCTTTAAAGTTTGACTGTAGGAATGTGACAAGGTTGAGATATTTTTATGTAATACTTCACTGAACCAGAAAAATAATGGTAAGTGAAATTACAAGAGGCCCAAAGGTCCTGACACTCTCAAGTGGACTTCCAGAACTCTAAATGATTGTGGAGTTGAAAACTATTTCCTAAATTTTTATAGATGCTCCTTGAACCTTGTGGTAAAAGTTTTGACAGTGTTGCTAGAATTTCTTTTATTTTTGAGCTCTTTAATTTTTTTTATTTATTTTATATAGCCAAGTCCATTTAAATGAAAAGAAACATTTACAGACAATATTTGGGAATGTGGGTGTCATTCTTTCCAAACTAATTCCTGATGGTAAGGGGTGTTGTCATGGGGGATTCAAAGAAGATTCAGAAATCCTGGCTGTAAGGATGCTTTGTCCAGATGTTTTGAATGTAGGATAACCTGGTACTCTGTTTCAGGCAGTCTAGCTTGATCAAACCACATTAGTCTGGAAGGAATCCACATCTTTTCCTTTTCTGTGGAAACAAAAATAGAAATCCTTTTCCCCAGTAACTTGTCCTTAAACTTAAAATTTGGAGTCAAAGCATTTTTTTTAAATTTAATTTATTATTTTACATGTCAATCCCAGTTCCTTCTCCCTCCCTCCCTCCCTCCCTCCCTTCCTTCTTCACTCCTTCCCTCCCTTTTACTCTCACATGCACTCTAACCACCCTCCCCTCTCATCCCCCCACCCCAATTCCATATGTAGGGGATTGCCCTCCAGTTGGGGTCACATAGATCTGGCAGGTCATGTGATTTAGGGACTAGGGCTTCTCTCCTGTCTCTAGATTAAGTCAGTTATCCCCCTATGGGGGATGTGTTCGCAAAGTCCTTTTGTGCACCAGGGATACATCCTGGCTCCACTGTGTGAGGTCCCTTAGACTGCTCAGTCCTTCTGGCTGAGACCCATATTCAGGGGGGCCTGAGGCAGTCCCATGCTGGCTTCCCAGCTATCAGAATGGTGGCCCATTAGCTCCTCCTTGTCCAGGTAAGCTGTCTCTATGTGTTTCTGCCACCTGGCCTTGTCCTTTTCATCTGCATCAGTGTTCTACTTCAACTCAGTGTTTATGTATGGGTGTTTGCTCCTGTTTCCAACAGGCATTAGTTGAGGGCTCCATGGATAAGTTAGTTGTTGATCTCACTCTCCAGGAAGGGCATTTATGGTAACCTTTCCACGAAAGCTCAAATTATTAGTTGGCAGCAGTCTTGTAGTTCTCTAGACCTTTCTTTCTGTTCAATTTTATCTTCAAACCAATATTGGCTCTGCTCCCTCTTTTATGTTCTCTCTCTCTCTCTCTCTCTCTCTCTCTCTCTCTTTCTCTTTCTCTCTCTCTTTCCTGTCTTCTATTCCTAATCAGGCTTAATCTTTCTGGTCGCACATGTTTTCCTTTCCTCCCCCTCCCCCTTTCCTTCTACTCTCTTCTGAATTTTTTAAGTTTCATTACTTAATTTATCATTATTTTGTTTCTCCTACTTCTTTCTCCATTTGCTGCCCCCCCCCCAGTTCCCCTAAGCTCTGGGGGACTTGTCCCTTTCCGGTTCTGTGAGGGACTTTATATGAATCTCTTAGAATACACCTTGTATCCTAGTTCCTCTGGTGGTGTGAATTATAGGCTGGTGATCCTTTGATCTAGGTCTAAAATCCGTATATGAGTGAGTACATACTTGTGTTCCTCTTTTTGTGACTGGGTTACCTCATTCAGGATGGTTTCTTCCAGTGCCATCCACTTGCCTGCGAATTTCAAGATACCATTAATTTTTTCTGCAGAGTAGTATTCCATTGTATAAATGTGCCACACTTTCATTAACCATTCTTCAAATGAGGGGCATCTAGGTTGCTTCCAGGTTCTTGCTATTACAAATAGTGCTGCTATGAACATAGTTGAACAGATGTCTTTGTTGCATGGATGTGAATCATTTGGGTATATGCCTAAGAGGGGGATTGCCGTGTCCTGTGGTAAACTATTTCCCATTTTCCTGAGGAATTGCCATACTGATGTCCAAAATGGCTGTGTGAGTTTTCACTCCCACCAGCAGTGGAGGAGTGTTCCACTTTCTCCACATTATCTCCAACATGAGTCATCATTGGTGTTTCTAATTTTAGCCATTCTGGCAGGAGTAAGATGGTATCTCAAAGTTGTTTTGATTTGCATTTCCCTGATAGCTAAGGATGTTGAGCACTTTCTTAAGTGTCTTTCAGCCTTTTTGATTTCCTCTATTAAGAATTCTTTTTTCAGATCTGTACCCCATTTTTTAATAGGGTTATTTGGTGTTTTGTTGACTAGTTTCTTGAGTTCTTTGTATATTTTGGAGATCAGCCCTTTGTAAGATATAGGAATGGTGAAAATCTTTTACCAGTCTGTGGGCTGCTGTTTGGTCTATTCCACTGTGTCCTTTGCCTTAAGAAGCTTCTAAGTTTGAAGAGGTCCCTTTTATTAATTGTTTCTCTCAGTGTCTGTGCCTTGGAGTTATGTTCAGGAAGTGGTCTCCTATACCAATTTGTTCAAGGGTACCTCCTACTTTCTCTTCTAAGAGGTTCAATGTGGCTGGATTGATGTTGAGGTCTTTGATCCATTTGGACTTGAGTTTTGTGCATGCCAACAGTCATGGGTCAATCTTCAGTCTTCTACACACCCTCATCCAATTGTGTCAGCACCATTTGTTGAAGATTCTGTCCTTGACACATTGTATAATTTTAGCTGTTTTGTCGAAAATCAGGTAGAGATTGTAGGGGAGAGGCAGCCCCACTCACCTCTGGCCAATAGCTAGCAGAAGAGGACAAAGGCTGAGCTGAAACTTGGGAGGGTTTTGCAGGATAGTCGGATCTCACTGGAAACTGGAACTCTCCAGCTGAGGCCTCTTTCTTAAGCAGAGGCCCAGATTTGGGGGTCCAGCCCTTTAATATTTTAAAGAATATTTTACTAATTCTGTTATTATTTCACACAATACATTTTGATCATGATCACCTCTTTTCTACTCTTATCAGATCCAATTTCTTCCTTACTCATGAAATTTTGTATTCTTTTTCATTACTAGTAGTATTACTTCTTCTACTACTAATATTACACCCAACAAAGCAAATTTGTGTTGTCCATATATTCTTGGAAAATATGTAGTCTTCTATTGGAGAATAATTTATTAGTGGCTACATGCTTAAAAGAACTACATTTTCTAGAACCCATCAATTGTTGATAGCTGATCTGTTAAAGATTGGCCTTTGTGCTTACCTTTCCTCTCCATGCTGGGATTTGTCAGACTTGATTTTTTGAATAGGTCTTATTTATTGTCTTAATAACCACTGTGAGACTATGTGTGCTCCTGTGCTGCTGTGCTGTTGTGTCCCAAAGACACTATTTTCTAATAGTCATTTATTGCTCTGGATCTTACCCTGTTTCTGACACCTATTCTGCAATGATCTTTGAGCCTTGGGATTGGAGAGGTATAATTTAGATGCTCAATTCTGGACAGAGAATTCCAGTTTCTTATTTTTTGAACCTTGATCACATGTGAATTAATTTGTTAATTTCTATGCAAATAGAATTTTCTCTTCTGAGAGTTGTCAAGTACGTTAATCTATGGTTTGTTTAATATATGTCCTTTAAGTTGAATAATAGTAGTAGATCCTCCTTTAACTCCTATGACATGTCTAGACAAATTCTTGACCTGATAATGGTCACAGGTATAGGTTTCATCTTGTGAAGAGGGGTTTAAACCAAACAGAAAACAGTTTGTTATTCCCAAGACGTTCATATTATAATTATACCAGTGGACATGTTATTGTAGCTCACAGATTTCACAGCTGAGTAAGATTGATGATTACTTTATCCCTCTTGTGGCATGAATAGTACCTTGCTGCACTCTGAAAGTTAGCCAGTAAGGATGAAGCTTCCAGGTTAGTATCAGATTGAGATCTCTATGTAGTATGTGAAATGTTACTGTCAGGTTCTGGAGGGTAATTAAAAGCATTAGTAATAGCATATAATTGCTTTTTCTCTATGTATTCTCATACCCAAACCAAAGGAAATAAGCCACTCCTGGCAGTGGGCAATTGTCAGCCCATGATTCCTAGTAGGAACATTGTCAACATATTATTGGGTAACTTCATTTTACTTAAGTTTACTTATGTTTGTGTGTGTGTGTGTGTGTGTGTGTGTGTGTGTGTGTGTGTGTGTGTGTGTGCGTTTTTAAGAAACTTCTACGATAATTTATGCAAAATTATCAAAATATGTACAGGATAAAAATTAAGAAAATTAAGAAACTAAGGGAGAAGTTACAGCAGATATTGAAAAAAAATCATATAAGTATGTTAAAAATGTATATTCATCAGCTGAGTTGGCATATGCCTTTAATCTAAGAAGAAGTTCATCCTAGTATACACAGATACATTGTACAGTATAAAAATAAATAAACCAAAATAAAAATATACACTTCCACCAAGCTGAAAAGAAACATAAAGAAATGAAAAATATAAAATGTATTTCATTTGTAAAAATATATGATAGAAAATATATATACATGTACACATGTATATGAATTATAGCCTACCAATCTAAGTCAAGATGAAATAAATTACATAAATTTACCAATTTATTTAATTAGATAAAAACAGTAATAAAAGTTGCAAAAATAAAACAAATAAATCTCAGGGCCAGATGGATTCAATGTATAATTCTCCTAGACTGTCAAAAACAAAGAGTAATATACTAAAATTATTCCACAAAATTATAAATGAAGGAGCATTTTAAAATAATTTTGGTGAAGCAAGCATACCAAAACTAAAAAATAAAAATAACCAAAAGAAATTATATGCCAATATCTCTGGTGAATATGAATACAAAATTCTCAATAAATTTCCCCAAAATCAAATTCAAGAACATTTAAAATTGGTTTCATTCTTCAGATACAGGCAAGACTCAACATGTGTAAATAATAAAGTAAATATAAATGTAATCCATTGTGTAAAGAGATTTAAAGTCAGAAACCACATGATCATCTCATTGGTACAGAAAATGTCTTCAACATCCTTTCAAAACCTTAAAAGTTTCAGAGTAGGGAGACTAACTTGATAAATGTAGGCAACATGCCTACAGTCAACATCTGGCTAAACTGGGAAAATCTCAAAACATTTCCATCAAAATCATTAACAAGATAAAGATGCCCATACCATGATGTTCTATATAATACTGGAAGTTTAGGCCTCAGCAATAAGATATATGAAGGAGATAAAGGAATACAAATAGGAAAGGAGAAAATCACTGTATTCTTAATTCCTAATATGTTTCTATACATAATAAACCCTAAAGACTGCACCAGTAAAGTTGACAAACACAGTCATTATTGTAGCAGGTTAAAAATTGACACGCAAAAATCAACAACCTTCTTATATACAAACAATAAGCATATTAACAAAGGAGTATGAGAAACTATTCCATTCACTATAGCTACAAAAATAAAATAATCTTTTAATAAAGTATATGACTGAAGTGAAAGGCTTATGCAATGAAAATAGAGAAAAATAAGGATACTAGGAAATGAACAAACCTCCTATGCTCATGGATTAATAAAACTGTTGTTGTGAAAATGAACCCTGTACCAGTACCAACACAACTTACTTATTAAATATAATCATCAAAATTCCAATCCAATTCTTTACAGAACTTGGAAAGAAAATATCTTATATTTCACACAGATTCATGGTATTTTTTAAAAAAATTTATTTAATATTATTTAAAGCTGTGGGGTCTTTAAAAACACAGATTTATCCTCTACTTGGCTTGGGAGCTCTGAAATATTGGTATGTGAGATCTGTATTGGATTTCCTCTCACCCCCATTCATCATCTTTGTTTTGAACTGAAAGCTAAAGGGCATTATGCAACAGCATGAGAAAAATATTAAACTTTAAGCCTAGATAAAATAGGCAAAAGGACACTTTTCATCTGTATGGAAGTTTTTGCTTGCCTTAACTATTTTTCCTATTGAGAGTAAAACACTGAAGGCAATGTAGCAGTATCAATGATTTCGAGAATACCAATTGATATATGTAGCATTTTACATAAATTACTTTACCCACCCCCCACCTGTGCACATGAGTCAGTCCAACTGATTGTGTTCCATATAGAAAACGATTGGAGGTCAGATTATGACAATATTGGGTGTTAATCTTTACCACCTACCATGTGTGAGATAGCATTGCATATACTAGATTACCTGGCCCAGGAATTTTCAGGCTTTATCCTGTTTTTGCTGTAGGAGTTGTGGGATTACCGACATACATAACCACACTTGTCTTTATGTATGTTCTGAGATGTAAAGAATATGCTTGCACATCAAGTGTTTCAACCAATGAGGCATTTCCCCAGCCCCAAGTCTTCTCTGTATCCTTGTGAGAAAGTTACTATTAATGACTCTATTTTATAGTCAGTACATATACATACAGGAAAAATAAGATCAAATATTTTGTGAATTCTAGTAAATTATAGACATTCAGACCTCACAGTCTATACTTTCACTTGGTATGCCATTTTAAATTGGAAACCTGAGATAGAATGTCACAAATATTGACTTTCTGAATTTACATTAGAGATGACTTCAACTCTGCATTTGTTATGTGAAGAAAAGTTGCCTAAGAATTGGACTATTAGTAGGAATATTGCAAATGTGTTCTGTGCTGGATAGTTTTAAGTCAACTCCAAAACTCCACATAACCTTTTAAAGTCATCTGAGAAGAGGGAACATCAATTAAGAAAATCCCTCCATAATATCAGACTGAAGGCAAGCATGTGGTATCTTCCCTTATTTAAGGACAATTGGGGAAGGCCCAAGTTTTGTGTGGTGCCATTTCTTGGCTGATGGTGTTGGATTCTATAAGAAAGCAGGCTGAACAAGCCAAAGAAGCAAGCCAGTAAACAGAACATCCACGGTCTCTGCATCAGCTCCTGCCTCCAATTTCCTGTCCTATTTGAGTATTTGTCCCAAGTTCCTAGAGTAATGAACTATGATGTGGAAGTTTAAGCCAAACTTGCCTTTGGTGTTTCATCACAGCAATGGTAATCCATACTAGGGAATTTAACTTACCGGTGAAATGTCTTAAGTTCTTAAATTTTTGGTTCTATTCTCCACATTCTTTTAAGATATGACATCAGGTTATTGAGATATAGCCCGTTTCTCTGTCCACAACACATGCCAATAACTGTTTCAGTAATGATCCATATTGGTTAAGTTTTTTTCTCCTCAGCTGATTGCCCCCTCCAGAGTTAAGGAGAATGCAACAATTCCTCTCCAACTTTGGTTTGCCATTCCAAAGTTTACATATCCATTCAGGGCACAGAGAAGTAGAGGATTAAGCAATAATTTTTTGTTTTTCTTCTACCCCAAGACACCCTGTAACAGATGGGAGAGAACTGCCTTTGTTTATCCAATTCAGATGTTTATTCCATTGCATAAATAAATGCATTTCTGCTTCATATTGTTTGGGTGTGTGTGTGTGTAGTGTGCTTTATTGGAAGAATCTTTCTTTCCTGCCCTTTCCTAATGCCTTTCCCTTGCTTAAAGAATATAAACATCTTCAATTTTCCTAGATGGTAAAATTCAATAATTGTCTTCAAGAATGGGCTGACGATGTTAAGGAATATATTGAAGGAGGGATTTTTTTTCTTGTTTTGGCATTTCAATACATTAACTCTAAAAGTACCCCAGAAGCTAATCTATGCCACATTGACAAGGAGATCTAAGAAAGAGACTGTTATTTTATGTTGGATCACAAAATTGACCACTTTTAGAAGTTACATCAATTCACTTTAGGGGTTAGAAACTGAGTAATACTCTGCAAGATTTGGTGTATACTGGTGAGAACATGACTTAGGTCAATTTCACTTATTTTTCTAAAATACATGGAACAGGTTGTATTCTCTACATTGTTGGTATACAATGAAGGTGAAGTTTTACCCACCATTGTCCTCTGAGTAGGTAATGCCTTTTACCATAAATTATAGTAGTAGTAATTTCCAGACTTATTTTTTCCTAGTTCTTGGTGAACTCCCTGGGTCTTTTCCCTAGTAGTCTCTGAACTTTTATCCTTTTACTGTCCACTATTCACCAAGACATGGCCAAGACCATTTATATTAATTAAAGTCATAAAAATCAAGAAAAATAAGGTACAAAACCCAAATCCACAGAATTTGATTAATGTACTGGAACAAAGAATAGGGGCAGTATGCCAGGGACCTCTGGGAGACTAAGTTCTCTGGAACAAAAATGTGGTTTTCACCATGTCATACTGACTCTACCAGAGTCGGATGACACAGCATGTCTGTTTTTAATGCCTATACTATGCAGTTTTTATTACTATAGCTCTGCAATAATTTGAAATAAGGGATGTGGACATCTCTAGCAATTTTTTTATTGTTTAGGATTGTTTTAGCTATCCTGGGTTTTTTGTTTTTTGTATTATCCTTTCAAGGTCTGTAAGGAGTTGTCTTGGAATTTTGATGGGGTCTACATTGAATCTGTAGATTTTTTTTGATAAGATGGCCATTTTTACTATGTTAATGCTAAAATCTATGAGTACAGGAGATCTTTCAATCTTTTGATGTATTTGATTTCTTTCTTCAAAGTTTTGAAGATTTATCCTACAAGTCTTTTTTGTTTCCTTTTTTATAGTTACCCCAATATAGTTTGTATTGTTTGTGGTTATGGTGAAGTGTGTTGCTATAGGAGGGCTACTTATTTATTTGTGTTAATCTTGTATCCAGTCACTTCACTGAAAGTGTACAGCAATTGTAGGAGTTTACTGGTAGATTTTCTCCAGTTGGTTATGTGTACTATAATGTTACCTGAAAATAGCAAGTGTTACTTTGACTTCTTTCCAATGTATATCTCCTTGATTTTCATCAGTTATCTTATTGTTCTAACTAGACCTTCAAAATACTATACTGAGTCTATATGGAGAGAGTGGACAACCTTGTTGACCTTGTTAGGGTTTCTATTGCTGTAAAGTGACACTATGACCATGGCAACTCCTATAAAGAAAAACATTTAATTGTACTGGGGCAGGCTTACAGTTTCAGAGGTTTAGTCTACTGTGTTCACAGCAGAATGCCTGCAGATAATTTGCTAGAAATAAGCTAGAGTTCTACATCTTTATCTTCAGGCAGCATAAGCAACTGTGTCACAGTGAGTATAGATTGAAGAAAGATGACCTCTGAACCCCACCCTGACAGAGACATATTTTCTCCAATAAGGCCACACCTACTCCAACAATGTCACACCTTTCAATATTGCTACTTCCTCTGGGGTCATTTTCTTTCAATTCATTACACTTGCTTTTCTCCTGATTTTAGTGGGATTGCTGATTCTCTCCTTTATGTTGGCTTGATATAATTTTCCTTTACTATGTTGAAGCATCTTTCTTGTATCCCCTGTCTCTCCAGGACTTTTGTTATGAAAAGGTGTTGAAGTTGTTGAGCCACTTTTTGGGCATAAAATGAAGAATTAAAAGATCATGATGGTTTTTTTGTTTGTTTGCTTATCTCCAAGTTTGTTTACATAGTGGATTACTTCGACTGATTTAATGAGTCGAACCATCTCCACAACTACAGGATGAAGTCGACTTGGTCACTGTGGATAATCTTCTTAAAAGGTTCTTGGAAATGATTTGCAAGCATTAAATGAGTAATTTTGAATCTTGTTTCATAAGGAAAATTGGTCTATAATTCTTTCTTTGTTGAATATTTGTGTGTTTTATGTATCAGAGCAACTGTGGGCTCCTGAAAATAATTTTGCAGTGCTCCTTCTCTTTAGTTTTGTGGACTAATTTGAGAAGTATTGGAGTTATCCCTTCTTTGAATTCTGGTAGGATTCTGCATTAAAACTATTCACACCTAGTCCTCTTTCTGCTTGTTTATTTTGGTTTGTTTTTAGATTTGTTTCACTTTGGTTTTTGTTGGGAGACTTTTAGTGACTGTTTCTGTTTCCTAAGGTGTGAGAAGTCTTTTTAAATTGTTTATCTGATTTTGATTTATCTTTAGTAAGTGGTATATATTGAAAAACTATCTGTTGATTGTAGATTTTTAAATTTTCTGGCCTACAGCTTTTTAAAGTATGATATGAATATTCTTTGGATTTTTCTCAGTGTCTGTTGTTATGTTAATTTTTTTTCATTCCTAATTTTTAAACTTTGGATATTCTGTCCATTTCTTTTCATTACTTTGGATTAGGGTTTGTCTATCTTGTTCATTTTCTCAAAAAACCTACTCTCTATTTCATTGATTCTTTCCATTACTCTCTTTGTTTCTAATTTGTGGATTTCGGCATTCAGTTTAATTATTTCCTGCCTTCTACTCCTCTTAGGTTTGCTTGCTTCTTTTTGTTCTAGAGCTTTTGAGTGTACTGTTAATTTGGTAGTATGGCATTTCTTCAATTACTCTTGATTCCCAATCTCTCTTGACTAATTATGGTTTGAATACTAATTTGTTATATAATACAATGGCTCTTCAGCTTGTTTCTTAGGTCCATGTGCTTGAAAATCTATTTCCAGTTCTTTACTTGGAAGTAATTTTACCTTTGATGTTGTGGTATGTTTCTTGTATAAAACAAAACAATGGATCTTGTTTTAAGATCTATTCTGTCATTCTGTGTTTTTGTATTGAGGAACTGAGTCCATTCTTATTGAGATTTCAATTAGAAATACTTGTTAATTCCTTCTTTTCTGCAGATGATGACTGTTAGTGTGCATACTTCCCTTTTTTTAGTTTTGTTTATTTTATTTATTTATTTAAATTTTATTTTTTTATTATTATTTTTGGGGTTTTTTGGTTTTTCTGGTGTGAGATTATTTCTTTCTTGTGGTTCATGAGTGTCGCTAACTTCTATGGGTTGGAGTTTGCTTTCTAGAACCATTTGTAGGACTCAATTTGTGGATAGATATTGTTTAAATTTGACTTTGTCATACAATATCTTCTTTGGTCATTGAAAGTGTTTGATGCTTATAATAGTCTGGACTGGTATCTGTGGTACTTTGGAGTATGCAGGACATATGTCTAGGCCCTTCTTGCTTTTAGAGTCTCAATTGAGGAACTGAGTATAATTCTAATAGGTCTGGCTTTATATGTTACTTGGTCTTTTTTTCCTTATACTTTTAAATAAGCTTTCTTTCTTATGAATGCATGTTTTTGTTTGTTTTGTTTTTGTTTTTTATTTTTGTTTTGTTTTGGGTTTTTTAATTATTATTATGTGTTAAGGGGACTTTCTTTTCTTGCCAATCTATTTGGTGTTCTGTAAACTTCTGGTATCTTTATAGACATTTCCTTCTCTAGATTGGGGAATTTTTCTTCTATGATTTTGTTGAAAATATTTTCTGGGCCTTTGATCTGGGATTCTTCTCATTCTTATTTTGCAATTATTCTTATTTTTGGACTTCTCATAATATTCAAGATTTGCTAAATGTTTTGTATCAGGAATATTTTAGATTTAATGCTTTTTTTAACCTATGTATTTACTTCTTCTATTGTGTCTCGCACGCTTGAGATTCTCTATTCAATCTCTTGTATTCTGTTTGTATGTATTTCCTATACATTTATCTACATTTTTTTCGCAATACTCTCTTTTGTTTTTGTTTGTTTGTTTGTTTGTTTCTATTTCTTTTTGGGGGGTCTTGAACAGTTCCATTCATTTCCTTCAACATTTGTTTTTGTTGGGTTTATTTAAGGGGCTTTTTAATTTCCTTCAACTTTTTGTTTGTTTTTCCTTGTTTTCGAGAGTTATTTTCTTATGCTTGAAGAGGCTTGATAATCTCTGTAAGAATACATTTAAGCTCTTTTTTCTTGTGCTTCTATTGTGTTAAAATAGAATAGCTGTGCTTTGGTGGCATCATAATACCTTGGCTAATGTTGATTGTGTTTTCAAGCAAGCTGTGTTCTAGGTATCTGGTTTTCTGGTGATTATAGATCTAGATGCTGATTTTTGAGTTTATTTGTTGAAATAGGTTTTGTTACCTTGATCTCTGATCTTGTGGTCAGTGTGGCTTGTGGTTGACCAGAGTATCTCCACTCAATTTGGTGACTGGATTCCTTGTATCCCTTGTAGCTTTGTGTTGAGCACAGGATCTCTGCTAGAGTTGGGGGCTTGACTTCTGGAAGCAGCCATATTCTCTGATAGATAAGAGAGTTTCCACACTAGTTGTAGGCTTGGATCTAGCAAAGAGGTTATGTATGTCAGTGGGTAAACATCCAGAGACTGAGAGATTTTTGTGGGTGGGCAGGCTATCAGGACTTCTAGCAGTCTGCTTGGTCTCATATATTAAAATTAAAACCCTGTAACACAAACACACACACACACACACACACACACACACACACACACAAATAAATAACCCAGAGACAGATATTGGGGTTTAAACTTCAAGCTGAAGCTCAGCAAAGCAAAGCAACAAGCTACAAGGTAGTTACCTCTACCTCACGATGAAATGTTTGATCTGTGTCCATGAGCTTCCACGAAGCCTCAGCCTATAACCTCTCCTCAAAGTGGCTGGAGAGTAAATGCCTATCTTCAGTGTGGTTGAAGAATGAATGCTTCATACTGAATCTGATCTTGTCTTAAATACCTCTCATGATTCCTGGGATTAAATGTATGAGCTCTGTTTGATTTTAGGCTGATTCAATCTTGTGTAAGTCTGGGTAGACTTGAACTTGGAGAGATCCATCTTCCTTTGTCGTTTGTGTCCTGAGATTAAAGTTATGGGCCAACACTGTCTGTCCTCTATTGATTGACTTTGCTTTCTGAATCCTCAAGCAAGCTCTAATAAACTATAACTAATACATCACTAAGTTTTCTAAGTTTAGGAGTCTTTTATCTTAGACTAATTAAACAGCAGAAAAATAACTTCAAGTTTAGGCAGTAAGAAACAGTGTCTGCCATACTTACTAGACAACACTTCAACCAAGAAATCTTGAATTGTGGTAAAAAGAATGCTAATTTAGGCTTTCTTTATTCTAAATCTTTCTAAGAACTTTCTAAAATAATGTGCACTGCATCTTGTTACTTCTGTAATGAAAAGGTTCAGAAAGAATAAATTTTATGCCCTTGATTACTCTGCATCCTTCATGAAACTAATATTCAAACAAAACATTTGACCAAGATTACATGCAGGAGATCTACTGGACTAAGATGAAAGGGTGGGTAAGAAGATGCTCCAAATATCTATGGTAAGGTAACGTGACAGAACAGAAATATCAGACAGGTGCACTGTTCTGGGGAACTTTACCTAAATAAATGGGTCATCTTTGCTCCAAAGCAAAGAATAACTGGAATGAATTGTGTAGCCTGGATGAGTGAATATTTTAATTCAGAGTAATATGGTCTGTGAGAACAAATGCTATGTCTTATGCCTTTAAATAGCGGGTCTGTGAGAAGGTCTGTGCTGTGTGTCTTTAGAAGAATGGCATGTGGAATTCAGTGGTGTGCTGTATGTGTTCATCATAGTGGGTCCTGTGGAAAATTGAACTGTGTTCTATGTCCTCACTCTGAACTCCTAGTACTAGTCAGCCACATATCTTATGCTGTATTTATTTAATTGCTTAATAAATGTTTGTCTAATTAATTAATAGTTTTAACACTTTTTGACAAAAGAAAAAAGAAAAATTAGCAAAGTAATTTTCTTGTGTTTTAGACCTGAAGAAAGGATTTTTAGAAAACTTCTTATTTTTAGCCCTATAAACACACAGTGCACACATCATTTGTTCCCTATTACCTGTGTCTACCAGCTCACAGTTGTTATTGTCTTGAGTGACTTAATAATAAACATTGAAGACAGGTTGTAATTTGGAATGTTTGTGTTTTCTTTTATGTTCCTTGAAGCTGAAAGTCCTCTGAATGGGGTGGAAAAAAAAAAAGAATGAAATAAATAACTACCTTCTCTGCGTGATGTCACTGGCTCTCACCTTTAACCTCAGAACTCCATGGGCAGAGGCAGGAGAATCTCTGAGTTCCAGGCTAGCATGGTCTACAGTACAAGTTCAAGGATAGCCAGGGTTACAGGGAGAAATGTTGTTGTCTCAAAAACAAAAACAACAACAACAACAACAAAAAACAAAACAAACAAAGCCTGGTCTACAGTACAAGTTCCAGGATAGCCAGGGTTATGGGAGAAATGTTGTCTCAAAAACAAAAAACAACAACAAGCAAAACAAAACAAACAAAAAAACAAAAGCAAACAAATAATAGGAAGAAAGAAAGAAAGAAAGAAAGAAAGAAAGAAAGAAAGAAAGGAATGATGTAAGGAAAGCAGAAAAAGAAAGGACAGAAAGAAGGAGGAGCAAAACCAAAGAAAGGAAGGAAGGAACAAAGAAACAAAGAAAGACTCAACAATCAGCTATTACAAAGGTCTATGATCAGATCCACACTTCTGTCTTCCATAAGGAAGAGATACCACTGACCACTGCAAAACCTAGCTACTAAGAATACCTGGGGCCAATAAAGTAGTGGTTGATATCAACATGAACACCTAAAACACTGCACAGCCTCGCTGATTTTAGTACACACATGAATTTAGAAGTGTTCATTGTAACACTGATTATAATTAAAATGGGTAAAGAGATGTGAAGAATTCATATAGTTAAGTTAGTATATGTATAGCTATGGCAATTTGGGGCTGCCATAATTATATATAATTAGAAGAACAATACAGATTTTCATGGGATATTCTCTTGAATCAATTTTTCCATTCTAACTCTTCACTATTTCTTCTAATTCAGCCAGATATATTGGACTCTTCCTATAATCTATGCTGTAAAACTCTAACAAGGAAAATTACAATTAATAGCAGCTTCATATTCAGTGAAAGACTCTGGGACAAGTAGACTAATTTGAACTGTTTTATGAACCTGAGTATGCACTATAAAATTTGGATCATGTTCAAACCCAGTGATGGTTACAGGTGATTAATAAAAACACAATTTTTATTTCAAGATAAAGTAAATGTTCAATAATCCCCTTTGCTTATTGGGTAGCTTCCAGGAAGACCTGTACTTCAACAAAAGAGTGCAATCCCCCCCGCCAATGTATGAACTCACATCACCTTCAGTATATCTTGTATACAGAGTAAACAGACTTCACAAACTATGTCTTGAAAATTAAACATTTTTATACTTGTCTCCCAAGACCTGAGTTTATTTTCACATGTTACATCAAAATGCCCTGAGGAAAAAATAAAAGTACCATTAAGAGTGTACATAGTATCCTTGTTTTGACAATGTTGATGACCAAAGTATAAAGGCATTGTATAAAGGGTTCATGAAAAACAATAAAAAAAATTAGGCTATTGTCTTAGGAATAGCTATGCTAATTTATTTAATTAATAATATATACAATTTTTTTTTATTCAGGAATACTATAGAGCCCTTAGCTGTTAGAATTGAGGATGCCATGTTGAAACCGTTTTCACAGTTTTTTTTTTTTTTAATCTAAGAGATAACATAAAACCATTTCTGATCTCTTAGTGTAACAAGTGTTGTCACGGTACAAAGGAGAGAAACTATGTTTTAATTTTACTGAACCATTTTGCAATATGAAGAAAGCTTTAGGAATATTGAAAAGCTGTTATCCCCTTGGGTTTAAAATGAATGTGCTTATCTCCATGATTGAGTCTACAGATAAAAACAAAATGGACCTTTCTTTAGGTTCTTCTCTCTCTCTCTCTTTCTCTCTCTCTCTCTCTCTCTCTCTCTCTCTCTCTCTCTCTCTCTCTCTCTCTCTCTCTCTCCTGTCTTTTATTCCTATCTGGCTCAATCTTCCTAGTCACACGTGTTTTCCTCTCCTCCCCCTCTTTCTCCTACTTCTCTCTCCATTCACTGCCCCCCCATTCCCCTGTGCTCTGGGGGACTTGTCCCTTGCCCCTTCTGTGAGGGACTTTATATGAATCACTTAGAATACATCTTGTATCCTACTTCCTCTGGTGGTGTGAATTATAGGCTGGTGATCCTTTGCTCTAGGTCTAAAATCCATATATGAGCGAGAACATAAAAGAGGGAGCCATAATTGGTTGAAGAGAATACTGAACCTAAAGAAAGATCTATAGATCTACAAGACTACCACCAACTAACAATTTGAGCAACTGTGGAAAGGCTACCATAAATGTCCTTCCTAGATAGTGAGATCAACAACTAACTTATCCATGGAACCCTCATCTAGTACCTGTTGGAAACAGAAGCAAACACCAATACCTAAACACTGAGTTGAACTAGAACCCAGATGCAGAGGGAGAGGACAAGACCAGGTTGCAGAAACACATAGAGACAGCTTACCTGAGCAAGGAGGAGCTAACGGGCCCCCAGACTGATAGCTGAGATTCCAGTATGGGATTGACTTAGGCCACCCTGAATAAGGGTCTCAGTCACAAGGACTGAGCAGTCTAAGGGACATCAGACAGTGGAACCAGGATGTATCCCTGGTGCACAAAAGGACCTTGCAAACACATCTCCCATGGAGGGATATTGCCTTAACCTAGAGACAGGAGAGAAGCCCTAGTCCCTACTCCAAATGACCTTACAGATCTACATGACCCCACCTGGATGGCATTGTCCTACATGTGGAATTGGGGTGGGGGAATGGGAGGAGAGGGTGGTCAGGGTGCATGTGAGGGGGCAGAGAGGGTAAAAGGGATGGATGGAGGGGGAACAGGGATCAACATGTAAAATAATAAATTAAATAAAAAGATAAATTTAAAAAATTACTAATAAAGAAAAATATTTTAAACTCAAAACAACAACAACAAAATAGATATCTTTTCCTCTTACATATTGTGGGTTTAAAATTACAGCTGATTTTTCTACAAAGTATCAATAAAATAAGAAGTCAGCTAATCAAAGAAGATAAAGATGGAAGACTCTTTACAATTTTCACTGATACTTGGCTAAGTTCATGGTTCATTCCTCAAATTCTTGACTACTTAATCTAAACGTGAAAGTAGCATATAAAATTCTGTCTGCAAGTTTCTCCTGACACAATTCTGAGAATTTTTCTTCCAAGCCTTCATAAGGACATCTGTTTCCAGAGAGTCAGTGGAGGGAATGATTGTATGCTCCTTTAGAAAACCTGGGGAGGGAGAAGCAAGACCTTCTGTGTTATACAATTTAAACCCGGAAGAATGCCAAGATATCCTTCAATCCTTTGATGACTGCTCATGATGTTCCTGATTGCATATTTGATTGATTTTTGTCACTATTTTCAATCTCTGTACTTCAGAAAACTTCTTTTTTATTATTTATTTTTCTTATTTTATATATTGAAGCCAGTTCCCTCTCCTTCCCTCCTTAACTCTCTCCCATCTTTCCATGCCCACCAACTAACTTCCCATCTCATTCCTCCCCACACTCCACATGTACAGTGATGACTTCCAGGAGGGGTCATCTAAATCTGTTAAGTCATATGGAGTGAAGACTAGGCCCTCCCTCTTTCCACTAGTTTAAAGGATTATTTCTCCATGGGGAATGTGCACCCAAAGTCCTTTTGTGCACATTGGGTACATCATGGTTCCACTGTCACAGGTCCCTTAGACTGGCCAGGCCTTCTCACTGAGATTCATGTTCAGGGGGTCTGAGTTTGTTCAATGCTGGATTCCAAGCTATCAGTCTGAGGGCCCATTAGCTCCTCATTGTTCAGGTCAGCTGTCTCCTTGGGTTTCTGTAAGCCTGGTCTTGTCCTCCTTCTCTGCATCTGGATTCCAGTTTGGCTCCATTTTCAGCTGTGGGTGCCTGCTTCTGTTTCCATCAGCTACCAGATGAGGGGCTCTATGATGGTGGATAAGTTAATCATCATTCTCATTATCAGAGAAGGGTATTTATGGTAGCCTTTCCACAGTTGCTCAAATTGTTAGTTGGAGTCAGTCTTGTAGGTCTCTGGACATTTGTCTAGAGTCAGTTTTTCCTTCAGACCTATAATGGCTCCCTCTTTTAAGCTCTCTCTCTGTTTTCTCTCATCTACTCCTCCCTTGACTCAATCTTCCTAGTCCCACATGCTTTCCTCTCCTTCTCTTCTCTTTCTTTTAGCTCACTCTCAATTCATTGCTCGCCCCCAATTCCCAATATGCTCACGAGATCTTATCCCTTTCCGTTTCTGGGAGGGACATGTTTGAATCACTTAGAATTTTCCTTCCATCCTAGTTTCTCTGGCAGTGTGAATTATATGCTGGTTATCTTTTGCTCTATGTCTAAAATCCATATATGAGTGAGTACATACCATGTTCGTCTTTTTGTGACTGGATTACCTCATTCAGGATGGTTTCTTCAAGTCCCATCCATTTCCCTGCAAAATTTCATATTCCATTGTTTATTTTCCACAGAGTAGTATTCTATTGTGTAAATGTGCAACATCTTCTTTATCCATTCTGCAGTTGTGCAGCATCTAGGATGCTTCCAGGTTCTTTCTATTAGAAATAATGCCACCTCAAACACAGTTGAACAGATGTCTTTGTTGCATGGATGTCAATCATTTATGTATATGCCAAAGAACAAGGTTGTCGGGTCCTGAGGTACACTAATTCCCATTTTCCTGAGGAACCACCATACTGATCTCCAAAATGGCTGCATAAGTTTGCACTTCCACCAGCAGTGGAGGAGTGTTGCCCTTTCTCCACATCCTCTCCAGCGTAAGTTGTCATTGGTGTTTCTAATTTTACCCATTGTGGCAGGGGTAAGGTGGTATCTCAAAATTGTTTTGATTTGCATTTCCCTGATAACTAAGGATGTTGAGCACTTTCTTAAGTGTCTTTCAGCAATTTTAATTTCCTCCATTGAGAGTTCTCTCTTCAATTCTGTATCCCATTTTTAAATAGAGTTACTTAGTGTTTTGGTGACTAGTTTCTTGAGTTCTTTGTGTATTTTCGAGATCAGTTCTTTGTCAGATGTAGGATTGGTGAAGATCTTTTCCCAGTCTGTGGGTTGCCATTTGATCTTGTCAACTGTGTCCTTTGCCTTACAGAAGCTTCTTAGTTTGAAGAGGTCCCCTTTGTTAATTGACAATCTCAGTTTCTGTGCTACTGGAGTTATGTTCAGGAAGCAGTCTCTTGTATCAATTTGTTCAAGGATACCCCCATTTCTCTTCTAAGAGGCTCAGTGTGGCTGTTGAGTTATTTGATCCATTTGAACTTCATTTTTGTGCATGGTGGTAGACATGGGTCCATCTTTAGTCTTCTACACACCATTATCCAGTTGTGCCTGCACATTTTTGGAAGACACTTTCATCCTCCCATTGAATACTTTTAGTTCTTTTGTCAAAAACCAGGTGTTTGTAAGTGTGTGGGTTAATGTCAGTATTTTCTATTGGATTCCCTTGGTCTACCTGTCTAGTTTTGTGCCAATAACAGGCTGTTTTCAGGACTACAGCTCTGTAGTAGAGCTTAAAGTACAGGGTGGTGATGCCTCCTGAAGTTCCTTTATTGTACAAGATTGTTTTGGCTATCCTGGGCCTTTTGTTTTTCCATATACAGTTTTCATTATGCTTTCAAGGTCATTGAAGAATTGTGGTGGGATTTTAATGGGGATAGCATTGAATTTGTAGATTGCTTTTGCCAGATTGCCATTTTTACTATATTTATCCTACCTGTCCAAAAGCATGGGAGATCTTTCTATTTTCTGGTATCTTCTTTAATTTCTTTTTTTAAAGACACAAAGTTCTTTCTATTTAGGTCTTTCACTTGTTTGTTAAGCGTTATCCCAAGATACTTTATGTTGTTTGTGGCTATTGTTGTGGCATGATGTTTCTCTTGATTTCTTTTTCAGCCCTTATGTTGTCTGTATATAGTAGGGCTACAGATTTTTTTTTTTTTTTAGTTTATCTTGTATCCTGATCATTTGCTGAAGGTGTTTATCAGCTGTAGGAGTTCCCTGGTAGAGGTTTTGTGTCACTTATGTAAACTATCATATCACCTGCAAATATTAAAATTGGACTTTTTCCTTTACAATTTGTATCCCCTTGATCTCCTTTTGTCTTCTTATGGCTTTAGCTAGAACTTCAAGAACAATATTGAAGAGATATGGAGAGAGAGGGTAGCCTTGTCTTGTTCCTGATTTTAGAGGAATAGCTTTAAGCTTCTCTCCATTCAGTGTAATGTTGGCTGTTGGTTTACTGCATATTGCTTTTATTATGTTTAGGTATGTTCCTGTTATCCCTGATCTCTCCAAGACCTTTATCATGAAATGGTGTTGGATTTTGTCAAAGGCTTTTTTCATCATCTAGTTAGATGATCATGTGCTTTTTCTTTTTCAGTTGTTTACATGGTGGATCACATTGATAAATTTTCATATGTTAAACCATCCCTTGCAACCCAGGGATGAAGCCTACTTGGTCATGGTGGATGGTTTGTCTGATGTGTTCTTAGATTCAATTTGCCACTATTTTATGAAGTATTTTGCATCAATGTTCATGAGGAATAGGAGTCTGTAGTTTTCCTTTTTAGTTGTGTCTTTGTGTGGCTTGGTTACCAAGGTAATTGTGTCCTCATAGAAAGAGTTTGGTAATGAACCTCCTGCTCCTATTGTGTGGAAAAATTTGAGGAGTATTGGCATTAGCTCTTCCTTGAATTTCTGGTAGAATTCTGCACTGAAGCCATTTGGCCCTGGGCTTTTTTTGGTTGAGAGATTTTTGATGACTGCTTCTATTTCATTAGGCTTTATCCATCTATTTAACTTGCTTACATGTTCTTATTTAATTTTTATGATAGTTATCCAGAAATTTTTTCATTTCTTTTGAATTTTCAAATTTTGTGGAGCACAGATTTTCAAAGCATGACCTGAAAATGTCTGGATTTCCTCAGTGTCCCCTGTTATATCTGCTTTTTTATTTTTTTCTGATTCTATTAATTTGCATGTTCTCGTCTGCTTTTTGGTTAGTTTGGATAAAAGTTTGTCTATCTTGTTCATTTTCTTGAAAAACCTAATCTTTATTGTACTCTTGTATTCTGTTGGTTATACTTTTGTCTGTACTTCCTGATCATTTGCCCAGTTTTTCTATTTCCAGCATTCCTTCAGTTTGTGTTTTCTTTATTGTCTCTATTTCAGTTTTGAAGTCTTGAACTGTTTCAATTGCTTCCTTCAACTGTTTTATTGCTTATTTTTCTTTCTTTTATTGTTTTCATTCTTTTTTTTTTTTTTTTGCATATTGTTTTCGTCTATTTCTTCCAATGTTTTGTTTGTTTTCTCTTCCATTTCTTTAAGGGATTTTTCTCATATCATATTTGAGGGCCTCTATCATTTTTGTGAAGATATTTTTTCAGTTGTTCTCTTCTGCTTCATCTGCTTTAGGGTGTTGTTCAGGTCTATTTGGTGTAGAGTCCCTAGATTCTAGTGGTGTCATGCTTGTCTTTCTATTGTTAGGTGTTTTCTTGTATTGCCTTCTTCCCATTGCTTCTTCCAGTAGGTGCAGATGGGGTCTCTCTCTCACTACTCCCCCATGGGCTTAGGTGGGTCAAAAGTTCATTGTCTGTAGGTCTGGATAGTTCAAGCTCCCTAGAAGGCCTCTACTCAAGCAGTGGCTGGGAGGTGGCAGGGTTGTTGGATCCACCTTTTGTTCCAGTGCTTAACCAGAGCAGTGGGGCTGTGGGCTAGGTTGGGCACAGGGTGGAGGCAGGGCAGGCTCTGGGTGTTGGCAGGTTTGCGGATCAGAGCACCAGGAGTGCTCTTTCTGGGGACAGGACAGAGGGGGAAGTGAGATTAGGGGCCAATCCTGGGAGTTCCCAGTGAAGGGTGTGTGTGGGGAGATTCAAACCAAACTGGTCCCAGACTCACCTCTGGCAGAGGCCCTGCAATATGGCTCAAAGATCAGGCAGGTAGGGACTCTGTGTGGTCCCAAGGGGATAGGCAGGTTTTAGGCAGGGGCCCGGAGCTACAAAATTTCTTATACTTTAGAAAAACTTTGGGTTTCCCCTATTTTTTTTTTTTTTTTGATGTCAGATTTTTTTTTTCCTTTTTTAATTTAAAATTGAAACAAAGTTGTTTTACATGTCAATCCCAGTTTCCTCACCCTTCCATCTTCCCTCTACCATGCCCACCCATTCCCAGCTCATCTCCTTTTTGCTCCCCAGAGAGGGTGAAGACTTCCATGGGGAGTCTTGAAACTCTGTCATATCATTTGGGGCAGGGCCTAGGCTCTTCCCCACGTGTCTAGGCTGCAAAAGTATCCCTCTGTGTGGAATGTGCTCCCAAAGTCCATTCCTATGCTAGGGATAAATATACTGCCTAGTCCTCCTAACTAACATCCACATTCTGGGGGTTCTGGGTGGGTCCTATCCTAGTTTCCCAGCTACCAGACTTGGATGGATAAGCTACCCATTGTTCAAGTCAGCTGAGTCTGTGGGTTTCTCTATCCTGGTCTTGACCCCTTTGCTCATCACATTTCTCTCTCTGTAACTGGATTCCAGGGATTCAGCTAGTGCTTAGCTGTGAGTGTCTGCTTCCATGAGGCACTAGATGATGACGTACAATGTAGGTATAAATCTCATTATTGTGGAAGGGCATTAAATGCAGCCTTGAATTCCCCCAGCATCATCATCATTTGCCTCACAACCACCTGTACTCCAGTTCCAAGGTATGCAATGCCTCTGCCCTCTAAGGGCATCTGTAGTCACATGTACAAACCCACACATTTGAAGCTCCAGTGGCTCAATCAGTTAGGGCATGGTACTTATACGAATTCCCCTTCTTTAAGGAAACCATTGCAGCTTCATGTAGTTAAATGTAATTTTTTCTCCTTCCATTTTAATGACCACATATTTTTAGCCCTAACAGGTATATGTAATACATGAATATTTGTATTCAGAATTCATTTTTCAAGCCTTAATATGAAACATCATCATTTGTTATCATTGTGTTTAAAAGATACTTCAACTTATATGAATTAATTTTACAGAAATGTTTCAATACTCAAGTGGATGAATCTGTGTTCAGTCAAAATAAGTCTGGCATGGTCCAGGCTTTTAAATCTAATTCAAATGGTATCTTTAGTTAATTACTAACTTGATGGGATTCTGGGATGCCTATATTGCAAGAAATGCATTATGAATTTCTATATATAGTACTACAGTTGATATTTCAAAGAACAGACCACCAAGAGAGATACCTAGGCCTGGAGGTCATGTTGAGAATACATAGTCACAGACAAAAGATTCAAAGTCAACTACTGGCCACTATCAGGCAGTCAGTCTTATGCTAACCTGTTTTTCTTATAAAATTGTTCTTAAGTTTCACAACAAACTTGTTCATTTCTTTCTTACTTCACCCATAGTTACAGAGAAATACTTATATAGTAGAAATATATGCTGAAAAGTATTGGTATACATTTTTATTTATGCTTTGAGAATTCATATAACATATTTTGACCCTACCATTCTCTTGTATCTTAGTCATTGTTATATTGCTAAGGAGGGATGCCACGCCTGTCATAGTTTTGGTTTTATTGCTATGAAGAGACACCATGAACACAGCAACTCTTACTAAAGAAGGAATTTAATTGGGGATGGCTTATCATTTCAGATGTTTAGTCAGTTATCATCATATCGGGACATAGTAGCATCCAGCCAGAAATGGTACTGGAGAAGGAACTGAGATCTATATCTTGGTCCACAGGCAGCAGGAAGTGAATTGTGTCCCACACTGGGCATATGTGGGCATATGAGACCTCAAAGCTTGCTCTTACAGCAACACACTTCCTCCAACAAGTCCACACTTCCTTATAATGCCAAGCATTCAAACACATGAGTCTATGGGGCAGAGGGATGAAGTCATTTCCAATAATATCAATAGCCAAGAAAACTCTCATTTTAAAGAAAAAACATTTAATTAGGTACTTGCTCACATTTTCAGATGTTTTCTATCTATTTTCACAGCAGGAATATGGTGACATGCAGTCAGGCATGATGGTGGAAAAATAGTTGAGCGCTACATCTTGACCCTTAGGTAGAGAGAATGAGAATCTGGGATAGCATGGACTTTTGAATAGTTAAAACCTATCCCCCAGTGATGTACTGCCTCAAAGATGGCCATGCCTTCTAATCCTTCCAAAGAATTCTACTCATTGTGAAAAGACATACACTTGACACTTCTTGTGTCAAATATATGTCTATGGGTATCATTCTTATTTCAACCAACACACCCTACCTCAACTCTACTTTTGAGATCCAGTTCCTACTTTGAATCTTACTTTGTGGTAGTGTATTAATATATTAATTTTGTTGTTATTTATCTACTTACATGCATAATTTATGCAAAATTTAATGAGATATTCTGTGATACTGCCATGTTATATATGCTTTATATTGATAACATCTATATTTACAATTCATCCATTTAGAACCTTCTGTTGAGCACCCTTTCTAATGATAATCTCCTTTTGAAGATCAAGTTTTCATTGCTTCAAACTTAAGGAGAACAGGCAATACTTCTCTTTATGTTTTGTTAGTTTGCTGTAAATGATGTTCTCTAGTTTCATTCACTTTGCTGTAATTGACACAAAATTGTTTGCTTTAAGTCTGACCAAGTAAAATTGTGAATGCACCACATGCCCTTTATCCATCTGTTTCTTGAAGGGCACATAAGCTGATTCCATATATCAGCTAATGCTGCTAATAATGAGTAATGTTGCAGCAAATGTAGAGTGAAGGTCTCTATTTCCTAAATACTACAAACAGTTGTCTATATTTAGGCATGACATACTGGTCTCTATTTCATATTCTGTTTCCTGTATTTACTTAAGAGGGTGCATAGTTAGATAGCATGAAACATTTATTTTTAGTTGCTTAAGGACTCTCTCTACTACTTTCCATACTAACCAGACTAATTTACTTTCCTACCAAAAGTATATAAGAATTCCTTTACATACTTGTCATAATTTTTTATTTTTTCTTTTGTGGATTTTATGATTTTATTTTTTAACAGCTATTCTGACAAGGTGGAATGGTATCTCCTTGTAATTTGATCTCCTTTTCTCTGCTTATTGTTTTGAGCATTTCTAATATATTTAGTGACATTTGTGGTTTCTGTTTTGAGGATTTATGTTGAGCTAATTTTCCCCTTTTCAAAAGCTAGATTGCTTATAGTTGTTCATTTTTATTGAGGTTTTGGCCTTGTCTGTATTCTGCATATTAGCTTTCTATCAGAAAAGCAACTGTCAAATAGTGTCTGCTATAATGTCTTTTCCTTTGTGGAATGCTTTCTTGGCCACGTAAGATCTGATGCAGGTTTATGGTAAATTCTCCAGTTCTTCTATTTGTTTCCTGAACATTGGGAGGCCTGTTTGTTGCCTGATCTGAGTTCTTCAATCATTTCCTAACAAATATCTCTAATGCTGTCAGTTTAGGATTTTATGTTAATTTCTTATATTTGACTTTGATTTTTTTTTTGTCTATATTGTTTGTCTTTTTTTTTTTTCAGTATAAGAGAAAGGAGTCCAACTGAAATTTCCCAAGTGTACTTGAAATGTTCCTTAGGCTGCATACTTGCTCCCAAATCAAGACAGATATTTATTAAATAAATGCCTTGCCTTAGCTTAGGCTTGTTTACTCACACTTTTGACACAATTTAACCTGTTTCTATTTCTCTACATTTTGTTTTAGGGCTTTTTACCATTTTGTTTCATTCTATATGTCCTACTTTCCTGCTTCCTTTACTTCTGGCTGACTGACACTTGGTGTATCCCTGTTGTTTCCTTTTCTTTCTTCCTGGAGCCTAAATTCCTCCTCCTACTTACTTTCCCTGCCTGACAGCCTATCTATACCTCCTTCCTCATTATTAGCCATTCTGCTTTTCATTAGACCAATCAGATGCTTTAGGAAGGTAAGCTAAAACAGCAATGCATTGTTATACAGTCAACATAAATAAATGCAACATTTTTAAATAATTAAATATTCTACAACATAAATAAATGGAACAATCTTATATAGTGAAACAAATTCAACACATCTTTGCATAGTTAAATAAATCTACAGCACCTAACTATGGATAGCCAGTTTTCCAATGACCATTTATTAGAGACTTTTCATGCTGTATCCATATAGACTCACTTTTGCATCCTTTGTTCTGCTCCCATTTGTCTACATGCCCGTGTGTGTGTGTGTGTGTGTGTGTGTGTGTGTGTGTGTGTGTGTGTGACAGTACCAAGTTTCTTACTCAAAATCTTACTCAGATTCTATACTGTTATTTGAAATCTGGAAATAAAATACCTCTATTTTTTGCCAAGTTTGCTCAAGATCGACTTAGTTACCATGGAGAATTATGGATTTGATTTCAGTTTCAGTTTTTTTCTACTTTTTAAAGAATGTCACTATAATTTTGATAAGGATACTGTTCAATCTGTATAGATGACTTTAAACAATATGTTCATTTCAATTAACTATCTCAGTTCTTTTAATCTATGAATATTGACAGGTTTTCTTCCCTTCTGTATTTTCATTTTCTTTCTTCAGTGTTGTAATTTTCTTTAAACATATTTTACTTCCATACATAAGTTTATGCTTGTGTGTGTGTGTATGTGTGTGTGTGTGTGTGCATGCGTGCTTTCGAGTGCATTCATGCATACATGTCCATAAATGCAGTCTGCTTATTCATTGTAAATTATGGATTCTGCTTCAGCAAATTCATTTTGGTATACATAAAGTCAATATATGTATAGTGGCTTTGCATCTACTGGCTGTGGAGACAAAAAAGTGGGTTCTGGAATAACACTGTTTTCCTATGCTGGCATCCCACATCTCTGGATTTTATCAAATCACTTTACTCCTGTTTAATCAAAGGTCTCTTAGCACTTCACATATGTCTGCACACCTAATACAGGGGTTCAAGAATTGCTAATAAAGACCCCAAAGAGAAGCACAAGAAGCTCCTTTAAAACATAGCTAGGGAATTCCAGGAACAATTAGCTCATCTCAAACACAATTGACTAAATAAGCAGCTGTTATATTGGTATATTTTGATTGTCTGAAGTTTTAGTTCTTTCAGCTATGGACATGATTCGGTAAGTCTGGGCATGATATTGAGTGGTATTTATAGAAACCGTCCTTCTTTATGGTGATCATCTTGAGATACTGTAGTGTGGGGGTGTGCTCATTCATACCTTGTTCTGTTCTCTCCCTCATCTCTGCTGTCAGGAGTATTTGTGACTAATGGCTCTTTGTTTGAAATAAACCATGTTTGCCTTTAAGAAATTGAAACTTTGATACAATTATAAAATGGAGGGTGTTTAGACCTCACTAACCCCATTGTTGTTACCTCTTGGCACTGTCTCTTCTGTTACCTTGTCTGTCTGGATTATCTCCTCTTTCATGTTTTAGATATATAAAACATTCCTCAAAAGTATCTCCTTTTAAATGACACCACAAAAATAAAAGAGATCAAGAACCCCTGTCCTGAAAGCTATTGTTTCCTTAGGTCAACCTGACAAAAACTAGTCCCCAGATGAGAACAGGCCCCAGTGGTACTAAGGCTATTAAATGACATTGCAGTCAAGCTTTTGAGAGCAATTTTAATTTGGAAAGACAGTCCCCTAACTAGTGCTGTGGATAATATAACATCAGGAATCAAAAGAACTTGACTTTAAAAACAAAGAATCTTCAGTGGCCATTCAGGGCAGGAGATGATTCCTGTCGCATTCATGAGCTCCAACTTAAGCTCAGAAAAGAGGGCATTGTAAAATTACTACTGATTAATTATTTTGGCTTGAATTTGGTAAGCTATCCAAATCCTTACATAGTTCAATATGTTGAACTATATAATAGAAAATAAAAATATACGAAGGTTTGATCACTGTTTAAAAAGGATGTAAAGAGAAAAGCCTATGGCTACTAATAGAGTGAAATGAATGGAAGGCAGAGAGAAACTGGAGAGCTATATGTTTTGGAAAAAATATATCTGTATTTGGCAATATCATATAATCCCAGAGGCAACTTAAATAAATAAACAACAAGTATGATGTTTCTAACGTAAGATAATTATCACAGCAATAGCCTGGTTTCTGATCAGTTGCAAATGACTGTCAAATCATAGAGCCTTACAAATAACATCCAGTCATTTCCTTCTACATGACATATTTAGTAAAGGATGCCAGTGGACTCAGCAAAAATCTGAAAATAAGAATACTGTCTAGATTGACGTGCACTTAAATACTGTAATACAGTTACTCCTCTCTTCCACTAATTCTGAGTTATTAATGCTATTTTACTCATTTATCACATTGTAAGAGTTGTTTAAAGCCTATATACTTTATTCAATAAATAATAGATTTAAGAACACCACTTGTTTATTTGATGTTAAATTGAACACACTGCATTAATTTTATTTAAATAACATGAGGAGGTAGACTGAGACTTTCCTCTCCTTAATTCTAGAACATGGAATCTTTTTTAAATTTATTTTTCTTATTTTACATATTGATCCCAGTTCCCTCCCTCTCTCCTCTCTCCCTCCTTCTTCCTCCCTCTCTGCTCCCTCCCTCCCTTCCTCCCTCTCTAGCACCCTCCCATGTCCCCTGACCACCCTCCTATCCCACCTCCCCCCACTCCACAGGTAGGGTGATGCCTTCTAGAAGGACTCATCAAAATCTGTCAAGTAATTTGGAGTAGGGACTAGGTCCTCCTTCCTGCCTCTAGGTTAAGGAAGTATCCCTCCATGGGGAATATGCTCCCAAAGTCCTTTTGTGCACCAGGGATACATCCTGGTTCCACTGTCAGAGGTCTCTTAGACTGCCACGGTCTTCCAACTGAGACCCATGTTCAGGGGGGCCTGAGTCAGTCCAATGCTAGATTCCAAGCTATCAGTCTGGGGTCCCATTAGCTCCTCCTTGTTCAGGTCAGCTATCTCTGTGGGTTTCTCTAGCCTGTTCTGGTCCTCCCTCTCTGCATCTGGATTCGTTCAGTTCAGTGTTTAGCTATGGGAGTCTGCTTCTGTTTCCATCAGCTACCAGATGAGGGGCTCTATCATGGTGGATAAATTAGTCATCAATCTCATTATCAGGGAAGGGCATTTATGGTAGTCTTTCCACTGTTGCTCAAATTGTTAGTTGGGTAACCCAGTCACAAAAAGAGGAATAAGGTATGTACTTACTCATATATGGATTTTAGACATAGAGCAAAGGATAAGCAGTCTATAATTCACATTGCCAGAGAAACTAGGTTACAAAGAGGAATCTAAGAGATTCATACAATGTCCCAAACAGAAAGGGAAAGGAACATGATCTCATGAGCATATTGGGAGTAGGGGGGCAGTGAGTGGAGAGGGAGCTAGGAGAAAGAGAAGGGGAGGAGAGGAAAACACCGTGGGAGTAGGAAGATTGAGTCAGAGGAAGATTAATGAGAAAAAAAAGAGAGAGAGAGAGACCATAAAAGAGGGAGACATTACAAGTTTGAAGAGGAAACTGACTGTAGAGAATTGTCTAGAATATGTAGTCTTTAAATCTAAGGCTCCTGATGAGGTTAGGGTTTGCTAAGGAGTTCTTGTAGAAAACATTTTAAAGCCTTACAAAATCACAAATTAATCATTTTTATAAGGTAATAAAAAAGGGAAAACTTTTCTAGTTTTATTTTAAACTCTATATTTGCTGAAGGCATTTTACAAATTCCATTTCTTAGGAAACATATAACTGTTTTGCAATTCCAGGAACATATGGGTGTTCATGAAACAATGTGTTAGCATTTAGAAGAAGTTGGAGGGGGGTTATCCATTTAGAAATTTTGTAAAGAACATCTCATTGTGCTCAAAGATCTTAGGAAAGTCATCAGAAGGCACCTGTGCAAGAAAACCCCTGAAAGATTTAAATCCTGAATTTCTGTGGTGCCTTTGGGCTTTGTGCTGTGTTTTTAGTTAGGATCTATAATACAGAATGTGGAAATGGTTATATGGAAGAGATTGAAATGATAAATTGCTGAGCAACATTTGTCTTCTACTAAAACAGAGGTGAAAATGTTACCAATTAAAATGATAGTTGACTTTGAATATAATGCCAACTCCCAAAACAAACAAGAACCCAAAAAGCAAAATGTTCTAAGCAAAACAATATGAGCAAATTAATTTGGAATGTATGCCTGGACACATTGAGAATTAGAAGAAGTAGTTGTGGGTTGAGAATAGTTGAAGAAAGATTAAAAAAAATTATAAAGCTTATAAAATAGGAAAACACTCTTTTTCTGTATATATATATATATATATATATATATATATATAATTTATTTATTATTTTTTCTTATTTTACATATCGTTCCCAATTCCCTCTCCCTCCCATGTCTCCAGACCCCGCTCCCATCCCACTTCCACTCCACAGGGAGGGTGATGCCTTCCAGGAGGGATCATCAAATTCTGTCAAGTCATTTGGAATAGGGTCTAGGCCCTCTATTTATTATATAATATTTTAATTTAAATTTGAAAAAGCTTGTTTCACATATCAATCTCAGGTCCCTGAACCCTCCCATCCTCTCCTGTTCCCCTCACCAATCCCATCACATCCCCTTTTGCTCCCTAGTGAATATGACTCCTTCCTTGGGGAGTCTTCAAATCTGTCGTATCATTTGGAGCAGGGTTCAGCTCTTCCTTGGTGTATCTAGGCTATGCGAGTATCCATATATGTGGAATGGGTTCCCAAATTCCATTCTTATACTAGGGATAAATACTGACTCTTAATAATGGGGGAAGGCAAAAATACTATTTTGCTCCAGAGAGGCACTGAACTGGAGAAACCTTGGCTTTCTAATGTGCTCATAGCAATGCATAGTCTGTACAAGCCTGATTAACTTTTCCTGACTGTCTGACTTAAAATTCAACAGTGTCTTTCCTAATCAGAGGTCTCAATTGTGTTCACAAACGTTTATCTTTTAAAATTGTATTATCACTTTGTTTAACTGGAACTACACACCACACACACACACACACACACACACACACACACACACACACCTTATAAAGTAGAAAGTGTACTTTTTGTAGGAGAAAAAGATTTGTTTACCAGTTTCCTCAGTTCAGTTTTATGTATTTATGGTGTAGTCTTTGTAGGGCAGCTGCCAAAATTTGTTTTTGGTAATTTTGAATGAAACACTAAATAATGGAGGGAGCTCATCATGTACTAAGTACTATTTTAATTTCATGAAGTCTGCTGTCTTTTGCTATAGCCTTATGATATGTTAATACTGGCATCATCTTATGCATGAAAAAATTGTGTTCTGGAACATATCAGTATAACATATAAGATATTTAAATCACTGCTTACTTCTATATTACAAATTGGTAACATAAGATGGGGATGCTTTCACATGCCAGTGTTCTTTAGTTACATCTGATGCTGTTTTTCAGTCTTTCTCATTATCACAAGGTTAACATTTCTGTCTAACTTGTACTCATAATATCATTCATAAAGTTTTTCATTATTCTCCTTCCTTGGCAAAGTTGCTTCTTTTCACATTTTCCATAATTGTTTCTACTTGTTTTTATTTGAGTAACTTATAGATAGTTAAACTGTGTGGCCCAAAGTTTTAGAAGCAGAGAAACAGGAGGTCAGGTTTTCTGCAAAACTGATGTACACTTAGTGCTCCTTACTCAAGGAACACTTCCTTGATGCATTTGTGGAAAAATTGAAATGATAACGAAGTTCATGCAAGCCTCTTTGGTAAGTGCATAATTCTAGTTAACAGAGATAGAGTCCTCATGACTTGATACCATCAATAAGAAAACAAAGATAGATAACTGTTAGTGCCCAGTTAGGCTTCTCGTTTTATTTTCTTTGTCCTACCATCTCAGCACATGGGATGGAGCTAACTTCTTTCAGAGTGAGTCTTTATTCATTAAGCTTCTCTGAAAACAACATTAATGCTTACTCAGCATTGTATATCCTAGGTAACTCTAAATCCAGTCAAGTTCCTAATGAAACGTAACCAACCAGCTCCCATCCTTTGCCAATGATCTAAGAAATTTCTTTATGCAGCAGCACAGGTTGATCCACAGCTGATCATAATGCAGAGAATAAGTGACCATGAGTGACAGTCTCACGTCACTGCAGTCTCTAGATAGAAGGATCAGGGAACAACTCAGAAAGAAGATTCAGAAAACAAAAACAAAACAAAACAAAAGCGTAAGATCCAGTTGATCAAGATGCATGGTATTAGATAGTGCCTTCTAGACAAGACAAAAATGTTACATTATTAATCTAAATACTGTGATGGCCTACAAGGTCTACATAATGACAACACTATACATAAAGTCAACATGCTGAAGAAGATGGGAAAATTTCCAAGGCTTCACGACTAGACGACTAGATGAAGAACTACAGGCAATCAATGTCTGCTAAGACAGGGAGAATCAGTGTTCCCTAGGAACAATTCCAAGATAGGTTACTCAATACTAAATGGTTAAGCATAACAGACACACATGAAGTCAAGGCTAAATGGGATTAATAGATTTATAGAGATAGATAGATAGATAGATAGATGGGTGTTGTAGGTGATAGATAGGTAGATGTTATGTAACAATAGTTAAAAATGTTTAAAGAAATAAAAATCACAAATCTGAGAAGGAATCTGGAACAGAAGAAAGAGGAAGAGTTAGGATTGATATAAAAATTAAGTGTGAAATTCTCAAAAAAATCTTAAAATCATGATCCAAAGTTCAAAATAATTGTTAAAAATGAAAGTTAAAGATTTGTGTGTGTGTGTGTGTGTGTGTGTGTGTGTGTGTGTTTGTGTGTGTGTGTTTTCTAGCATTCAAACATGCCCTTGAATGAGTGTCTGGAAGAGATCATTAGATATCTTGAAGATATAGTTACCAGCATTTATAAAGTTCTGCACTTATTAAATGGACACTGGGATCCATCTCTCTTTTTTATGATTTTTCCAACAACTGCATTTACACACTGAACTATTCTTACTCTGAAAAATGTTCAGTCCAACTCAGTATTTTTAATTAAACTTTGTAAATTTAATTAGGTGACTTTATTCATTCATCATTTATTCTCAAACATTTGTAGCAACTGTGATATACCAAGCGTCTCCTGGTATATAAAATAAGAAATGACAGTTGCCTTCTTTTTTCTTTCTCCAATATTGGTGTAACATTTAAAAAGAATCAGTTTCAATGTGTATTGTGTTCACTTGTCTTTGAAGTTCTGAATAGATTTTATGTTGTTTATTTTAAAATTTTAATACAAAAACATATTTTTATTATTTGCAAAAGAACAACTATAAGCAGGTTGATATATAGAGTTATGTTAAATAAAGACATGAAGTGGCGGTTGTTTCTTGAAAGTCATAAATGTTTTTGATTCCTCCATACTTAATGCCTTATAAACTATACAGTAGGACTGGAGTATGGCTCAGCAATCAAGTGAAGACTTCTTTTGCAGAGGAGCTGAATTCAGTTCCCAGCACACACATCAGTTGACCTACAACTGCCTGTACCTCCAGCTGCATGGAATACAATACCTTCTTCTAGCATCATGAACACACACACACAGACACACACATCCATACATGAAATACATGTACTAAGACACATACACATTCTTTGAAAAAATGAAGCTATATGACATCTTGAAAAATTGGTTATAAATGTAAGACTGGGATGACTATTTTCAAAAAATTATTTTTCCTTTTTTATTTAAATTTGAAACAAGGATGTTTTACATGTCAATCCTGTACCCTCACCCTCCCATTCTCTCCTATCACCCCCAACAAAGCCAAGTCCATCCCCTTTCTGCTCCCCAGGGAGGGTAAAGCCTTCCATGGGGAGTCTTCAAAGTCTGTCATATCACTTGCGGCAGGCCTAGACCCTCCCCATGTGTCTAGGCTGAGAAAGTATCCCTCTATTTGGAATGAACTCCCAAAGTCCATTCCTATACTAGGGATAAATACAGATCCATTATTAGAGGCCTCACACACTTTCTAGTCCTCCTAACTAACATCCCCATTCAGGGGGTCTGGGCCAGTCCTGTACTGGTTCCCCAGCTATCAGACTGCGGTAAATGAGCTCCCCCTTGTTCAGGCCAGCTGATTCTGTGGGTTGTTCCAGCCTGGTCTTGACCCCTTTGCTCATCACACCTCCCTCCCTGTAACTGAATTCCAGGAGTTCAGTTAGTGTCTAGCTGTGGGTGTCTGCTTCTATTTCCATCAGGTACTAAATGAAGGCATTAGGAAGGCATATAAGGTAGTTATAAATCTCATTATTGTAGAAGGACATTAAAGATAGACTCTCCACTATTGCTTATCTTGTTAGTTGGGTTCATCCTTGTAGATCACTGTGCCTTTTCCTAGTGCCAAATTTCTCCTCAAATCTATAATGGCTCCCTCTGTTATGGTATCTCTTTTCTTATTTTCCTCTATATCAAGCTTACTGTTCCCTCATGCCCACCTCACCCCTCCTCTTCTCCCCTAGTCTTTCTCCTAACTTCCTCTCCCCTCCCCCCATGCACCCAATTTTCTCTGGAGATCTTGTCCCTTTAATTGGCAAGGAAATGGATGGAGCTAGAAGAAACCATGCTGAATGAGGTAACCAGTCACAAAAATCAAACTCAGTATGTACTCACTCATACATGGATTTTACATATAGAGCAAGGGATTACCAGCCTACAATTCACACCACCCAAAATGCTAGGAAACAAGGAGGACCTGAAAAGAGACATAAAATTATTTTGTATGTTATTGTTTACCTAGATTTATGTCCATTTACCACTTTTTTCCAATAGAGGCCAGAAAGGAGCATCATATCCCCTCAAACTAGTTATGGATGGTTATGAACCACCACATGGATGCTGCTGTAGAACAATTCTGGGAAATCTCTCTAGCTCTTGGGACAATTATCTATGCTAAATCCATTTTGATGAATTTAGTATACATCCTAATTTAATGATTTCCTTAACTGGTAAAACACTGTAACATCGGAAATAAACCATCCTAGATTATTTTAATTAATTAATTTTAATATCCTATGATTTTGCTATGTTTTTCTCTCTAAAAATGAAAAATAAATTAACAGATCTTGGCTAATTAATGGGCCATGAACAAGGGGGAGGTTATGTACTCCAGTCTGATAGCTGGTAAATCAGAGTAGGACCAACCCTCACTTGATAAATGAGATAATCAAAGCAATGAAAAGTATATTTAAACCATCTCCAAATGATGATCTGCAGCTGGACACTGATGCACAGTTTTAAGATACAATGGACTAGGTTTAAAATAGGTTATTAATTTTATTCAGAGAGAAGTCACTTACACGAGAACCCGATGACCCACAAGTTTCTGCTCCAATGATCCACCCCCAGACATAACCTCAGGCTCCCTCATGTCCATATCTGGGACCACACACAAATGGGCATGGTTAGCGTTATAGGTGTCGACAGGGTGGATAGTACAATCTTAAGAAAAGATTTAGGCTTCATTCATATATATATATATATATATATATATATATATATATATTCAAGTGTGCTCTAGAAGGAAATGTAAAAATATATACACTTAAGACCTATTGGCAGTGAAGCAACATGAGCAAATAGCAAGAATTCCATTGATCTATTGGGTCATTTGTTAGAAGGAAAACCAGGGTGAATGGGAGAGTAGATATAATCAAAATGCATTGCACACAGGTACAAAATTCTCAAAGAATGGACAAAATAAAACGTTAAAGTGTAAATCTCTGCATTTGATTTATTTTTAACTAAATTGACAAATATTACATGCCATGGACTTTGAAACCTTTCACGCTTGTTTATCCTTTGAAATACCTGCTATTGGAGTTTTTGTTACCTAAATGCCAAAGATACTCTCCTCATCCTTAACATTAATTCATTGTACTACACTACCCGCTTTCGACATTCTTAGTCACAATGTTATGATGAAATTTATTTTTAATACTGTATAGCAGCACCCTTCCAAGCATTGCTAAAGCTATTTTGTGTAAAAAGCTTAGGTCATCTAAACTAACCTGTAATCTATTCAAATAGATGTGACATTGATGTATAGAGCAGTCACTCAGCTTTACAGATTTTATTTTTAGTACATAAGATTGTCAGAAAAGGTGTGAAGAAATAAAGGTTTTCAATGAATGTGGGAAGGAAAGATTCAGTTTCATTGGAAACATGTGTAAAATAACCTGTGTTTTCAATGAAATCATTAAGAACTGTTACTTATTTGAGAAAGTAACAAGAGAGTAGTAACTCTAAAAGAAATTAGTTGCTCAGATTTGGAGATAAGTAGAATTGTTTGGATAGTTTGGGGAATAAAGTAACTTGGCCAACTTTGCATACTTGAAAAACTTCATTTTTAATACTTGAAAATATTAAATAATTTGGACTATATTTTGCATTTGTTCATTATATTTCTAATTTCAGATATTTTCATGGAAAAAAACTACAGCTATCTATCAGGTATTTCCTTTCTAGTCACATGACATAAGTTTTCCTGAAGATTAATTTTGGTTAGTATGTTACTCAAACTTAAATATTATCTCCATGTAAAACAAGAAAAATTTTTTAATTTAATTTTTTTTTTACTTTCATTTTGTGTGCAATGGTGTTTTTCCATGGTATTGGTTCCCCTGGAACTGGAATTAAGGACAGTTGTAAGAAGCCTTGTGGGTGCTTAGAATTGAACCTGGGTCCTTTGGAAGATTAGTCAGTGCTCTTAACCAATGAGACATCTCTCCAGCCCCACAAGAAATAATTTTAATCATATTTTTCATAAATGATCTGTATTTTAAAGCCACATATTTACTATCTCATGGAAATATAATTATTAGATCAACGTGCATGAAGTATTAATTCCAGGTCCTCAGGCTACTTACATGACTGAAATCTATGACTATATATTGAAACAAACAAGTATCATGTCATTGCAGTATGTGACTGTTACACTCCTGAGACATTGGCATGTTGAAATTTTGGTTACAGATTTTGTGTTGGAGACAAAACAATTTATTTGGGCTCAGCTTTACTATTAGTGAAATAAGAACAATAAAATGTGTCTCATAGAAATATATACTTGATACTATAAACACATGGAGACAATCTACTTACTACATAGCAGGTTAGAATTTAGTGAGTACGTGATCACTGCAAGTGATTCAAAGGTGTTTTCCAAAGGATGGCTAGTTTACTCCATTTGCTTTCACAGGCTGACTTTCGAATATTATCCTCATATGTACAATAGCAGCATTGTTAATGTACTTGGATTCTTAGGATTACAGCACAAATACCAGGAAAATGGTTTGTGATTAATATGAAATATATTTCCAGTGTACAGAATGTTCATTCAAGCATTTCTGATATGCCTTGATCAATGCTTGAGCTCCTGGAAAGCCAAAGGAGGATAAAGTTACACTACAGTATGGTAGTAGGTAAAATACGTGGGATAGTACTTCCTGGTTGTATCATACTTCACATAAAAAAGTGTTTTTCATATATACTGGATCTTCATTTATATTGAATTTGTTTAGTTCATAAAATATTGAAGACTCCATACTCTCTAATTTCTCCTCTTAAAAATTTCCTTTTAGAAGTACAATAATCTTTTGTCCATATCACAAAGAATATATTTTGAGTTTTTAGTAATAACCCCCATACAGTCCAAATTTTCTATATCTAAAGACTCCTGAGTGAGCTAAAAGAAGCTTTCCTGTATTTAGATTTCTGAATCACACTAGAAGGTAATATCCACTGATAAAATCACACGGGGGAAACAAAACTTAACATTTGTATGAAGATGCTCAGCTAACCTGGAGTTTGCTTCATATCTGAGCATCTCTAAAACATTTAAAGTGTGAACTCTACTTTCTCTAGCAAAATAACTTGGACTGTGAAGTCCCTAAATAACAGACAATTATTCTTCACAGCTCTAGTGACTATATTTTTAAAGAGCAGAGTAAAAGTATTTGGGTCCTGATGAGAACTCCCTTAGGGGTTACAAACTGACAAACTTTTTGTATTGTATGTGTCAAAAAGAGAGTTGTAGTTAACTGGAGTCTTGTAGGGGCACACATTCTATGTATGAGGGTTCCAGTCTAACGACATAAATTAGCTCTTAAAAGCCTTCTTTTTTAAATATTATCATACTTCAAGTGAGGGCAGTAAGATAGGAATTTTGGTATTTGCAATCATTTCCTACATAAGAACATCAATTACCAATTGAAATGACCAGAAAGTCCTTAAAGCATATAGAAACCTTGGGCATGATAAGCTATACATCTAATTAAACAATTTTCTATAAATTGTATTTATTTTTTAATTTTTATTTTGATAATTGTTTAACTTTCGAATGAGTTAGAGAATAGGTATTTGAAATGCATTTCTTTGTGAAGAATAACAATTAGAATCCATTCTGCTATGAGATGATCTACATATATTCACCAAAAAAGGGATCTGAAGTCCTATGTTTCTTTCACATATTTGCAGTTGGCTAAATTTATGATAAAAGCAAATTTTACTATGGCCAAAGAGAAGACATCTAAATTTCAAAATACTTTAAAAATTCATTAAATATCAATTGATACTTCCTAGAAAGTGTCAAATAATTTTCTTCCATTATATTACCTGTTAAGTAATATGAGGATGGTCTATGAATAGATCAATGCATATAGTATGAAACAACCTTTTAAAATTCTCTAATGTTCCTTCAAATCATATATTTAATCAACAAATTAAATTGGATTCATAGAGTGAAAATGTTCATTTGTCAGATCATGATTATCTGCTTTCATTATTGCTTCGCAGTACTCATTTGAGGCTCCTTTCGAGAATCAGTCACACTGTGGGGACTAAGGCCACCTGAGTACACATACGATCCTCATTTTAATAATGACAAGTTTTATAGGTTATCAAAATCACCCCACATTTTAGTAATTTACTTTAGAAACTCACACATGTTATTGAACACTGTTATATTCACAATTACAAATTACTAAAGGTTAAAAACACAAACCAATTAAAATCAAAGAAGAATCATGTTGGAAAATTTGTAATGCCATGATTTTTGTTATCCTAGGAAGCTGACCCTCAATTGTTACTGAAGTATGATAGTGTTAGGTTATTGCCAACAAGCGAAACTCATCAGAACTGCCTACAACAAAGTCTTTTTCATATGTGTTTTCTGTTTTTGTTACATTGTTGTGATTTATTAACTTGATTGTCCTTTTATCAGCAGCCAACCCTACCCTAGGTCATATTATTAGTTTTCTAGAGTGCCCAGCTGTGGCACTACAAAACATTATTATCAGCTATGACAAACACTACGTTCCAGAAAACTGGCTTCTTTAGACAAAACAAAGTTCTTTAATAAACACTTCTCCACAAACACTGTAACAATTGTTCACTTACTGGTATTCATTAAGGATAATGAATTTAATAGACAAGCTAACAATAACTTTATTAAGCACTGAAAAACAGTGAGGAGAAGGCACATAGCTATCATGAAATCAATGAGGTAGAGAAACAGTAAAATAAAATAAAAATGAATTGCCATACAATTTGAACTACTGATGGCCTATGATGAAAGGAATCTAAAGATTTATAACTGAATAGGACAAGGACATAATAGAGACACAGGATTCAAGGAAACACTGTGAAGGAAAGTGCATGCAAGTATATAGTTAGTGCCCTGCAACTGGAAAAAGTGAAATTAATTGAGGGATGCCAATCATTGTCTATTTTCAGACTTTACTGAATAGTTAGGTTATATGATTTTGCTTCAAAACAAAATAATTGTTCTTAGTAATTTTTTCAAGCCAATAATCATATAAATATTTGTTTACTTATGTGGTGTGTGTGTGTGTGTGTGTGTGTGTGTGTGTGTGTGTGTGTGTTCATATGCATGTGTGTGGTTGCAAGTACAAATTCTTGCAAACTAACATTCTGTAATTTAAACACCTGAGTTTATATCTCTGTATTTATGGAATGTAGCATAGAATCTGAGATCTTGATTTTGTCTGGCTTTTCAATACTAAAAGCACTGTAGAATATCTATGTGATTATTTATTCTCTGTATACCTATCTATATCATGTTCAAAATGCGAATAATGAAAAGTAATTTCCTCTTATCTTTATAAAAAAATAAGACAAAATTAGTCATTACATAAGGTCATCTAATATACCCATTTATTTAGCAGTTTTGTAATACATATGATACAAGTGTTTTCTTATTTTTTATCATAAATGATAGCATCCTCCAGTCTATGTATGATCTCTTTTGAAGTTTTTATTATTTTATTTTATATGTAAGGTTGGTTTGCCTCTGTGTAAGTTTGTATACCACATGAGTACCTGGGAGCCCCAAAGGCCAGAAGATGGAGTTAAACCCATTGAGGTACAGATGGCTGTGGGCCAATAAATGGGTGTTGGGACATGAACCCAAATCTTCTGGAAGTCTAAGTTGTGTTCCTAACCACTGAGGCCTAAACACAATATTAAATCTTAAAAATATGCATGATATTTTATGACCACAAGTAGGATACTAAAAGCCAGATCTTGCTGGCTCCTTTATACTGTTCTTAAATAACAACTACTATACTTTGCTATTGTTATGTTAGCTGAAAATATAAAATTAGCAAACATTTTCATACCTGATTTAATAATATGAACATTAAATTGTGAGATTACTTAAAACTAAGTTTTATTTTAATTAGTGTGAGCAGGTAATTTGTGATAACATGAAACTGATACACTGACACGAATTAAAAAAATATAATATCAATGGAACTTTTGATAAAATCATAAATGAGGTATTTAAGATTTGGTCAACATCTTTTTTTTAACATCTTGGAATCTTTGTGTTTTCATTTATTTACTTGCTGCTGTGACAAAATACCTAGATGAAAGCAACTTGAGTGAGAAAGGTTACTTTATTTTCTTTTATTATTTATTTTTCTTATTTTATATATTGAACCAGTTCCCTATCACTCCTCCCTCCCTCTCTACCACCCTCCCATGTCCCCTCAATGACTACCCTCCAATCCAATCCCTCCTCACTCTTCTCATGTAGTCTGGGGGCCCATTGGCTCCTCCTTGTTCAGGTCAGCTGTCTCTGTGGGTTTCTCTAGCCTTGTCTTGCCCTCCCCATTTTGCATCTGGATTCCAGTTTGGCTCAGAGTTTAGCTGTGGGTATCTGCTTCTGTTTCCATCATCTACTAGATGAGGGCTCTATGATGGTGAATAAGTTGGTCATCAAAATCATTATCAGGGAATTTCATTTATGGTAGCCATCCACTGTTGTTCAAGTTGTTAGTTGGGGTCAGATTTTAGGTCTCCGGATGTTCCTCTAAAGTAAATTTTCTCTTCAAACCTATAATGGCTCCCTCTTATGCTCTCTCTCTCTCACTCTCTCTTCTCTTCTCATATCTAGTCCTGCCCTGACTCAATCTTCCTAGTCCCACATGCTTTTCTCACCTCCCCTTCTCTTTCTCCTAATTCCCACTCCACTTGATGCCCAAACCATTTTCAATATGCTCAGGAGATCTTGTCCTTTTTCCTTTCTGTGAGGGAACTTATATGAATGTCTTAGAATCCTGCTTGTATCCTAGTTTCTCTTGCAGTGTGAATTATAGGCTGGTGATCCTTTGCTCTATATCTAAAATTCATATATGAATAAGTACATACCACGTTCTTTTTGTGACTGGGTTACCTCACTCAGGATGGTTTCATCAAGGTCCATCCATTTGCCTGTGAAATTCAAGATTCTATTGTGACCCCCCCCAGGAGAGTAGGATTCCATTGTGTAAATGTGCCACATCATTTTTATCCATTCTTCAGTTGAGGGGCATCTATGTTGCTTCCTGGTTTTTGCTATTACAAATAGTGCTGCTATGAACATAGTTGAACAGATGTCTTTGTTGCATGTTGGCTATATGCCTAAGAATGGGATTGCTGGGTCCTGTGGTAGGCTGATTACTATTTTCCTGAGGAACCACCATACTGATTTCCAAAATGGCTATACAAGTTTGCACTCCCACCAGCAGTGGAGGAGTGTTCTCCTTTCTCCTCATCCTCTCCAGCATAAGTTGTCATTGGTGATTCTAATTTTAGCCACTCTTGCAGGAGTAAGATGGTATCTCAGGGATGTTTTTGCTTTGCATTTCCCTGATAGCTAAGGATGTATGTTACAAGTAGTTTTTCCCACCAGCCTGGTCCCACAGCCATGACAGTCCCAAATAACACAAGAGATACTGTATTAGATATTATGTTCTTGGCCTATTACTGGCATTACTTATTGGCTATCTCTGTCTTAAAAATTAACCCATTTCTATTAATCTAAGTACTTCCATGTGGTCTTATCTTATGAGAGAGAAGGCCTGGTATTCTTCTCTCTTATTCCTACATTTTGAATCTTCTCCTACCTCTCTTTGATTCCTCCTTGTCTTCTTGTTTTGCCTATCTTGCTTTCCTATTGGCAAACAGTTCTATATTCATAATAAGAGAAACATATTTACAGAATGATATCTCCCATCAGATGTTGAGCACTTTTATAAGTGTCTTTCAGTCTTTTTGATTTCCTCTATTGAGAATTCTCTCTTCAGGTCTGTACCCCCTTTTTAATAGGGTTATTTGGTCTTTTGGTGACTAGTTTCTTGAGTTCTTTGTATATTTTGTAGATCAGCCTTCCGTCTGATGTAGGGTTGGTTAAGATCTTTTCTCAGTCTGTGGGCTGCCGTTTGGTCTTGTCCACTGTGTCCTTTGCCTTTCAGAAGCTCTCAGTTTGAGGAGGTCCCATTTATTAATTGTCAATCTCAGTGTCTGTGCTACTGGAGTTATGTTCAGGAAGCAGTCTCCTGTACCAGTTTTCTTCAGGGTACCTCCGAGTTTCTCTTCTAAGAGGTTCAGTGTGGCTGGATCCATTTGGACTTGAGTTTTGTGCATGGAAATGTAGATTGATCTATCTGCCATCTTCTACACATCATCATCCAAGATCTGTTGAGCACATTGGGAGTGGGGGGGGGAGTGAGTGGAATAGGAGCTAGGAGAAAGAGAGGGGGAGAAAAGGAAATCATGTGAGACTAGGAACATTGAGTCAGGAGAGGAATAGATGAGAGAAATAGAGAGAAATATACCTTAAAAGAAGGAGCCATTATAGGTTTGAAGAGAAAACTGAGTCTAGAGAAATGTTCAGAGACCTACAAGACTGACCCCAAGTAACAATTTGACAAAAAGTGAAAAGGCTACCATAAATGCCCTTCACTGATAATGAGATTGATGACTAACTTATCCACTATCATAGAACCCTCATCTAGTAGTTGATGGAAACAGAAGCAGATACCAACAGCTAAATCCAGAAGCAGAGAGTGAGGACAAGACCAGAGTGTAGAAACCCACAGAGATAGCTGACCTGAACAAGGAGGAGCCAATGGACCCCCAGATTGATAGCTGGGAATCCAGCATTGGAGCAACTCAGACTCCCTGAACATGGGTCTTAGTTAGAAGGCCTAGGCAGTCTAAGGGACCTCTGACAGTGGAACCAGGATGTATCTCTAGTGCACAAAAGGATTTTGGGAGCACATTCTCTATGGAGGAATACTCTCTTAACCTAGAGGCAGGAGGGAGGGCCTATTCCCTACTCCAAATGACTTGACAGATTTTGTTGCTCCCTCTCCTAGAAGGCACCACCATCCCGGTGGAGGTGGGGGGAGAACTGGGATGGGAGGGTGGTCACGGAGCATGAGAGGAAGGTAGAGATGGGCAGAGTCATGGAGGGAGGGAGGGATAGAGAGGGAACAGGGAATGATATATAAAATAAGAATAAATAAATAAATTTTAAAAGTTATACACCACAGAATTAAAAAAAAAAAAAAAAGAAAAAATAGGCCCTATAAGAAGGACCAATGTTGGCTATGACCTGAGTCTATGAGAGAAGCAATGGATCAATCATATTTTCTAATGTACATATCCATGGCATGAGGTAAGCAGTACCCTGGATAAATAAAATTAGTAAATCTCTATGTTAGAAAAAGAAGTGTTCTAATGATCATTCATATCACTATAATTACATCTATGTCTGTAATTCACATTATAATGTTATTCATTTGTGTGATTTTGTTTGGTCCATGCTTTTTGTCACCATGGAATATTCAAAAGCTATTCTATGCCTCATTGAATAAGTCTGATTCTTATGAGTCAGGATTTTTAATATTCTGTTACAAGGTAATTCAAGGATCAGGGACTAAGGGAGAACAAATGATATGAGAAGAGAAGATAGTAAAGGAAGACTAATTTTCTTCAAATGTGATATAATAAAGTTATATATTCTATTGCTGCAGATAATTTTGGGCCCTATTAGCCTGCTTGTTTTAGTGAGCAATTAACAATCACCACGGTAGTTTGAATGTGATTGTCTGCAGCAAGCTCATAGGGTATGTCACTATTGGGAAGTGTGGCTTTGTGGGAGTAGGCATGACTTGTTAGAGGAAGTGTGTCATTGTGATCTCACATATGCTTAAACAATGTCTCAGCTCACTTCCTGTTGGCTGTAACATTTAAGAATCTCAGCTCCTTCTGAAGACCAAGACTGCCTACGTATGTCCTTGTCCTACCATGATGATAATGGACGAAACCTCTGAGCAATGTAGGCCACCCAATTAAATGCTGTCATTTATAGGAGTTGATGCAGTTATTGTGACTCTTCACAGCAATATAAAACCTAAGACAATCCCCTTTGCTGAAAAATTTACCTCCAAAATGTTTTGCTCATTCACAGAAATATTTTAATATCTCAGTTAGAGAGTAGAGAAATGTTTACATAAACATATTTAGTAAAACACATTTTATAAATTTTAGAAGTGGGAAAATTGAGCAGAATGTGGAGAAGACATGCATATTTGTTATACACTTCTTCCCCAATTAGCTTCTTATACAATTAAAAAATTCTTATTATAAATAACTACCAACAATGCTACATTGTTGTTCATTGAAGCCCATAATTTATTAAGATTTGATTACTTTTTTTTTCCAATATATCTCATCTGTTCCAAGGCTCCTTTTCTGTATTTCACTTGCAATTAGCTGTCTAGTTTGCTTGATCTTGGTAGTGTCAGTTGCTTAGCCTTTGACTATTGGCATTTTCAAACAGTAGCTGTTATTACTGACTCTCTCAAGCCTGTACTGGAAAAGAAGGAAGGAAAGTGCCATTATCACTACACAAATCCCAGGAGCTTCTCTCAGCATATCTGTCTGTATCCATTCACTTCATCATATGTCTAAGAATCTTTGTTCAGTTGTTTGCTGAGAATCAATTCTTCTAGGATTTGATATTCCCCCTCTTGTTTTCTCTTCTTTACATAATATGCAGCTCTCAGAACTGATTTTCTTTCATTTTCCCCATCACATAAAAACAATGGACATCAGAGGACAGCACTAGTTTACTGAACACACATTGCTGCCATGGATTGTAGGGAGAAGATCAGCTAAATAGTTGAGGAATAAGGTGTATTTGTGATAAATCAACATTTTTTTAAGTGAACTAAAATCTATATGAGTTAATATAGCATAATAAAATGCATTCAAAGAATAACAGAAATATGGTATGTTAGTGTAGCCTTCGGGCACACCTCTAATGGTGTTACTTCATTTCACATATTTATATTAACTAAGGAACATTGACTGAAAGCAAGTCTTTCAACACATTTAAGCAGGAATAAATACTAAAGTGACTAGGGAAACTGCATTACAAAACTATTAGAAGAAAAATATTGATTTTTGTACATGATGCTTCTATGCTAAATGTAAAATTTTTGTGACATTCATAAAGCAACATTCAAAATATTCCTGCATTGTTAGAGGGGGAACTTTTTACTGATACTGCTATCTAGGCAAACATTTCTTTGTCATAAAGCTATTTGCATGTCCATCACTAACAGTTCTTCATTTTTTGACCAAAACTAGAGGGGAATTACTTTTCCACTCTCTCAAAAGTATAGTGGTAACGTTACCTTCAAGAAAAATCAGTCTTAGAAAAATAACTGAACTTATACTCATGCACATGGAAAATTTTTTTCAGACGTTCTGTTGTAGTTCATTTGAAACATGGTGATTTGCATTTGTTTGCAGGCATACTGTTCAAGTATGTAAGTATTTGCTTTAGTAGATTTTGAAACTAACTCCCTGCTACATGGAAGAAGTCAGGCACATGCTTCATGGTGAAAATATCGGACTGTTACATGTTGAAAATTATCTGCTTGCCAGACTCAAGTTAAACCAGTCATTGGTTGGCCACTCTCCCATGTTCTGTAAGACATTACCCCAGCACATCTTGCAGATGGGGCAGATTGTAGGTTGAAGACATATTGGCTAGGACCAAGGTTGATATCCCAGTTCCTCTACTTGGAGACTTGTCTGGTTATAGAAAACAGCCAATTCAGGCTCCATATTCTTTGTTATTAGAGGACTTCACTAGGATTCCAGGAAGGTTCCACTGTACTGGGTTCCATTTCACAAATTCCAGTCATCTCTCTTCCTCCATCCTTCTCAATACCATCTGAAACCTTCTGTTCTCATCTACATCTGTCCCCTGTTTACACAAACCTATTCTATATCTCTTTTCTAGGGAGATCTTACATCCTCCCTTAAGCACTCCTTGTTAATTAGCCTCTCTGGGTATGTGGATTATAGCATGGTTATTCTTTAATTTACAACTAAAATCTACTTATAAGTTAGTACATACCATGTTTGTCTTTCTGGGTTTGGGGTTATGTCACTCAATATTTTTTCTAGTTCTATCTATTTGCCTCCAAATTTCATGATGTCATTAACAGCTGTGTAATATTCCTCATGGAAATGTTCCATATGTTCTTATTCATTTTTAAGTTGAGGGATATCTAAGTTGTTTCCAGATTCTGTATATAATGAATAAATCTGTATTGAACATAGGGGAGAAAGTGTCCTTGTAGTAGGATTGGAAGTCTTTTGGGTATATAACCAAGAATAGTTTAGCTGAGCTTTGAAGTAGAGAATTCTCAATTTTTTTAGGAACTAAATATTGATCCACTGTGGCAGCACTAGACATCACTCCCACCATCAACACATGAGTGTTTCCCTTATTCTATCACTTGTGTTTTTGGTCTTAGGTATGTTGACATGTGTAAGATGGAATCTCATTGTTTTGATTTGCATTTCCCTAATGACTAAGAATGTTGAACATTTATTTGTTTCTCGGCTATTGAGAGTCCTTTGTTGAGAATTTTGTATTGAAATCTCTGTCCCATTTTTAACTGGAATATTTTGTCTCTTGATGTCTAGTTCCTTGAGTTATTTATATATTTTGTATATTAGACCTCTGTCAGATGTAGAGTTGATGAACCCTTTCTCATTCTGTAGGATGCCATTTTGTGCTGCTTATTGTTTCCTTTGGCTTACCAAAGCTTTTCAGTTTCATATAGTCCCATTTATTGATTGTTGTTCTTAGTTCCTGTGCTAGTGGCATTCTATTCAGGAAGCTGTCATTTGTGGTCAATGTATTCAAGGGTACTCCTCACTTTCTCTTAAGTTCACTGTATCCAGATTTATGTTGAAGTCTTTGGTCCAGGTGAACTTGAGTTTTGTGTAGGGTGATAGATATGGATCTATTTTTATTCTTATACCAGCTTACATCTACTTAGACGAGCACTGTTTGTTGAAGAGTCTTTTACCATTGTTATTTCAGTGTTCTTTCTCAAAAATAAGATGCCCATGGATATGTGGATTTATTTTTGGGTCTGAGATTATCTTCCATTCATCAACCTGTCTGTTTTTATGACAATACTACATAATTTTTAATACTATATCTCTATAATATAACTTGACAACAGAGATTGTGATATCTCTGGACTTTTATTACTCAAGATTATTTTAGCTATACTGGGGTTTGTTTTGTTTTGTGTTGTTTCTCTTTTGCATAGAAAACTAAGTATTGGCCTTTTAGTGTATTTAAATAATTGTCTTGGAATATTGATGGGGATTGTGTTGGTACTATAGATTATTTGTGGTAGGATGGCTATTTTACTTACTATGTTTCTTTCTTTCTTTTTCTCTTTTGTTTCTTTTTTCATTTTCGAGACAGTATTTCTCTTTATTGCTTTGTGGCCTGTCCTGTAAGTCACTCTGTAGACCAGCCTGGCCTCAAAATCATAGAGATTTGCCTGCTTCTGTCTCCTGGGTAGGGGATTAAAGGCATGTGCCACCATCACGTTACTTGTTTCACAATTTCAATTGGTTAGGATTAGTAATTTTTATATATGTATATTAATTTACACTTTGTTGAGCCAGTGATACCAGATGCAAATATTTAATTAGATCAAAGTCAATAAATTTGTCTGTCAGAAATCAAGAGAGTGGAAGAATTAGTGAGATGAGGATGCTTGCTCAGAATATTACCAAACTCTGCACACTGTTTACTGAAGCTGTGAAATTCATTGCTATTCATTACTCTCATATTTTACAGTCATCTGCTGTGAAGTGCCATATATGAAACCTACTATTAAAGGAATAACTGTTTTTCTAAAAAGCCAATACATATACATTTAAATTAGACACACAATATAATGGTTGTTTGTGTATATGTTTTCTTTTGAACAAGCCCCTTTCTTAATTATTTAATGTGTTATATTCTTTATCTGTTGACATTTTCTCAGTGAGTTAGAAAATGTCTCCTGAACACAAGAACAATTTACACTTAAAATTCTTTAGAGAATTAATTTTCTATGTTTCACTCATGAAGCAGAAAGGAGAAAAGAAGTATATGAGATAAAACTATGTAATCTTGTAAACCACCAAAAGATTTTTCATTCTTTCAGTTAGGAACTTTGAAAACTAATAGAAATTATTTGACCTCATTGAATCTAGATTTTTTTTCGTTCATGAAACTGTGAAACATTTGCTAAATTACTTCCCAGATTTGCTATGATGATTAAATGCATATGAGCTTGGAAAGAGATGGGCTTAGCACATTTTTACCACACTAAGTAGCAAATCTGTGAAGTGAGAAGAGGAAGGTTTTCTGAACATCCCAAGGGGTCCCTATATCCTCTCCATCCTCATGACAATAAACAAGTTGCTTTGTGATTTGCTTTATTATCCTATCATTGCTCAGTTTAAACATTTTCACTCTATATTCTCTAAAACATGAAGTAATAGACATACATATTGAGGACACAAGAATTTGTAGGTCATATGTATATATTTTCCAAATTAAATGCCTTTTCATTTGCTAGTATAAGTACATATCTAAAACTGTGTGACGTAGAGATGTTTCAATATTAAATATAAAATTGAAAATTAAAACAATGAGAATGAGAACAATGTTGTATTTGGATATTTTTAATAGAAGTGATTATTGTATTACTATTTTACCTTTAAGAACCCTACAACTAATTTATATCCCTTTTTTACTTCTCAAGACTCATTTTCCAGAATCTTTTCTAATTATATCAAGAAAAATAAGAGACACATGTATGAACATACGAAACTCGAGTCCAGTTGTTGATCACTTTTCAATCGGCATAAACTTCAAGCTGCATCTCATTGACAAACTCTCTACATTATTGTGATGGGGAAATGGCAAGGCCTTTGGTCTTGTATTTCAAGGAAATGTCAGGACTCAGAGTTGCAGATAAGTTACAAATTTGAGAGTTTTGGTCAGATATTCTGAATTATTATGAAAATTTGATAATATTAGAATATTTTGAAGCATCAGTTTAGAGCCTAAAATATAGAGACTCTCAAAAAGCTAGGAAATGTGCAATCCATAAAACTCTTATTTAGAGGTATTTTGTCTGATTTTTATAGCTCTAGTAAAAAAAAATCAAAGAATATATTTCTCCATTTTAGCTGGGTTTTCAAGATACTGTGATAAATTCCATAACCCAAATCAACCTGTGGAGAACAGGGTTTATTTAGTGCTGTGGTTTATAGACTTTCATCTAGGGAACCTAGAACAGGAACTATAGGCAGGAACTAGGAGATGATGCATAGACTATGCTGGATCTTTCCTCATAGCTCCCACAATATGCATTTGAATAGCACACAGATCATCCAGTCCAGGGTTATCACCACCCACAATGTGCTAGGCCATCCCACATCAAAATGAACCTCAGCATTGTCAATCTGGTGGGGTATTTCTTCAAGTGAAATCCGGATGGGAGATGTCATTTTGTAAATATGTTTCTTATACTGGTTAATGAATAAAGCACTGTGGGCCAATAGGAAAGCATGAGAGGAGGGACTAGGAGACAAGAAGGAAAGAGGAAGTAGAAAGGAGGAGTCAGTAGGGAGAGACTGGGGAGACCAGACGCAGGCCCCATGATGCACGTGGAAATACATAGATTAACAGAAATGGGTTAATACTTAAGACAGAGCTAGCTGATAAGAAACAAGTAACTGGCCAACAGCATTCTATCAAATACAGAGTCTCCGTGTGTTAATTTGTACTGGAGCCGCAACGGGACAAGACCAGCAGTGGGAGGAAAAAACTTACTTCTTACAAAATCCATCTTTCTAAATGATTCCCTTAAGTGAAAAGTGATATATAACTAGACATTTCAATTGATCCTTTGCAAAATTGACAAACAAACACATTCCTATTCAATGGTATATTTTCTTTATTGTTCATCCCCAAAATCTTATATTAATACTATCATGATATAAAATTTTCTGATTTTTAAATTTGTGTTAATTTTTATTAAAAATATCCACACACAAATGTACATAAATTTTGTTCTCTCTCTCATTAGAAAACAGACATCTAAAGGAACAAAACAAACAGTAATAGCACAAACATATAAACAGAAAAACAATTAGCCAAAGAAAAATCACAAGAAACACAGAGAAACCCACAGAATTGCTCCCACATAAAATCATAAACCACAAAATATAAATAAAGGATTTATAAGGCTTAAAAATTTTACTGATAATCATAAGCCTGCACAGAGGTGTGGTTGTATATCCAGTGAAACACCATGTGAGGAAGAAAATTTTCTTTCTGGACAGTTATCATTTGGAGGTAGCTTGAGTTAGGGAGGGCCACTTGTATTCACTTCCCCTCCCAGAACTAGAACCCTATGTGGCTTTGATCTATGCATGCCCCATGCATGTTGACACAGTCTTTGTGAGGTCATATATGTCCTGTTGACTTTAGAAGGATTTGTTTCCTAATAGCCATCATTCTTATAATTTTATTGCTGTGAAGAGACACCATGACCCTGGCAAATCTTATAAAGGAAAACATTCGTTTGGAGTAGTTTACAGTTAAGGGGTTTAGTCCATTAACATCATGGAGGAACACAACAGTAGGCAGGCAGACATGATATTAGATAGGAAGCAAAGTATTCTACAGCATGATCCAAAGGCAAAAGGAACTGAACTGATAATTTGCTGTGGTTTGAGCATTTATGAATCCTCAAAACCTACTTCCACAGTGACACACTTCCTCAAACATGCCCACACTTAATCCAATAATACCTTCATACCTCCCAATAATACCACTTCCTATGAGCTTATAGGGCAGTTAAATACAAACTACTACAGAAGGGTGTATAATTGGGGTGATGCTCACCTTTCCCTCTACTAGCAAGAAGACTACCACCCAGTTGTCAGTAAATGAAGGCTCTAAGTAGGCTCCAGGTCAACCTATCTACATTCAGTTGAGTTCAATGAGTTATATAGGTATTGTTCAGCAACAGGGTCATACCATCTGTTTGAAAAAATAGACAAGTATTGGCAATTACCTGGGTTCTTTAGGGTTATGATAGGACCCCTTGATTAGATGTAATCCATTCCTGGCACAGACATTTCTTTTGGTGGCAAGAGAGGTGTGGTTGGGTCTTTCTCTCCTTCATTATTCTTTGTAGAATTCATTCACATATATGTATTTGGGAAACGTCTATATTTGTTTTCCATATGACCCTTCAAATTGCCCTTAGAGTTATCTGCCCTACCTTGTATTTCTCTCCATTGTACCTCTTTTTCCTTCTTTATATGTAATAATCCCATCTATGCTCCCTAACCCCTCATTCATCTATAGCTATATACTTTCATTTTACTTTCTCAGGAGATCTGCATCCATCTTCAAAATCTCTTATACTATAACCTTTGTAGTTACATGGGTTGTTACATGATTATGAAAATATTAACAGCTATCATCCACATATAAATAGATTCATATGGTATTTGTCCTTTGGAGTCTGAGTAATCTCTCTCATGTTGAGTTTTTTTTTTTCCCTCAATTATTTGACCTGCAAATTCTATGATAATTTTTAGCAACTTAGTAATATTTCTTTGTGTAAACATACCACATTTTCTAGAACTATTCATCCAATGAGAGATAACTCAGCTATTTTTAATTTTTGGGTATTATGACCAGAGCATCAGCAATGTGCATAGGTGAGCAAGTGTCTCTGTAGTAGGATGTAGACTCTTTTGGGTATATTGCCAAGAGTGATATATATATATACATATATATGTATATATACATATATATATATATGTATATATACATCTTGAGGTGGATCCATTCCCATCTTCCTGAGAAAACCAGCACACTGATTTCTACTGTGACTATATATATATTTGTAGTCCCAAATATGCCAATTATAAAAATTTCCATTTTTAAGTTTTCAAACACTTTAAAAGTCCAGTCTTTTAAAAATATCCAAAGATTTCCAGATTTCAAGCATATCTAAAACATAATTAATCTCTTTATATTATCTAAAATCTGTCTGAAATGCTAAAGTCTCTCCAATACATTAAATCTCTTTAAATTTTTAAAGTCTTTCAACTGTGTTCTATAAAATATATTTTTTAAATGTTAAATTCTTTCTTATTCTTAGAGGGAAGAATCACAAACTTGCCTATGTGACAATCAGTAGAAGAATTTTCTTCATTGAGATTGCTTTTCATTAAACATTTCTAGCTTGAGTCAAGTTGATCTAAAACCAATAAGCAGTACATCCAAAGAAAATTAATTATTTTCCTTTGCGTTTTCTGTTTCGAATTTATCCAGTAGAGATATTTCTGTATGAAAATGTGCATTTCAACTATATCATTTTGGGGAAGACAATTTAATTTGTGGTTTTCAAATTATGACTGGTTATTTTCCTCTTAGTCTTCATATGTGAGTAAAAGAATAGGTTTTTCCTCATAATTTCTACAAACCATATAGAATTATTAAAAGCAAAAACATTAAGCTACTGCAGTAAGGACCATAGTTATTTAAATATAGTGTAATTGTTATCTGCCGAAGAACTTGCTAAGTAGACATACATAAAAATGTCTTTAGACATATCAAGAGCCATGGTTTCTTTTCTTTGTCAGGACAAGAACACTTATAAGACCTAGACATATCTTTCCCTGTTTCTATTTCTCCCTTGTGCAATCAAAGTAGTAGATTTAAATTAATACACACAGTGAAAATGTTTATGTTCTCTCCAATCTCTGACAATAGGAGTACTGACAATGTATTTAGAAGGTGCTCTGAAAACAGAGTCACAGAAAGATGAGCATAAAGCTTCCAGCTTCATATTAATTGTGTACTATAGCTTAAATTTCTAGAATGGAGAGAGAGCAGATTTCTAGGTATAAATATGTAAAGAGGCTAAACTAAAATCAAATAGAAAAAACTAAAAAAAGTCAGTTAAATAAATTTCAGTTCAAAAATAATTCTTAGTTCATAAAATATAACATTCTATTATGAAGTCAGTCCTCTTTGAAAATTGTCACAACTAGGCATAATAATATAACTTTCAACACATGAATGAAAGTGATAGACATACAGTCAGAAATGCATGGACATAATTGAAAAATTACAGTTTCTCTTAATTCCTCAATTCCTACAAATCCTATACAAGAACAAACTTAAGAGTTTATTGTTCTCATTCCAAAATCAATGCATATACTGTGACATGAAAAAGTCCTATTTCATCTTAAGTAGTTCATATGATGTCATGGGATTTTCCTTTTCACAGTGGAAAGTAATTATAAGAAACATATAATTAACATGCATCTATGCTGGCATTTAACAGTCAGCAATGTGATGAAATCTTTGAATCAAAAGAAAAATCAAAAGAGGAGTTGAAAATATTTAAAAAACCAAGAGGGCATGTTTTGATGGTTTTTGTAAAATGCTTACTTGTATATGATATCAATTCTTTGAATTCTTGTATTAAAAGAAAAAACTAAAACTCAACAGTGACATCTTGCTTCCACAAGTTTATATACAAATAATTACAAGGTGAAGGGATAAAATAGTGGACATAATCCCAATCCATAAAAACAAGCAATCAGTAATAAATATTTACCAATCTAATATTCATTTCTTTTAAAATATTAATAAAATGAATATCTAATTGAACCAATGCCGACAAAATGAATCCCAAAATTTCATTATTTGGAAAGAAATATAAATCATCATCAACTCAGTATTAACTGTCTGCTTTTTCCACAAAGGTGCCCCCAGGTACCTGTTACTATTTAAATATGATGATGAAAAAAGTCCTATTCTTATACAAAGGATCATAACTGAATTTTTAAAAATACCATGAGAGTCTGACAATTATCGCCAATTGATAAAGGGACAGGCACCAAGCACCTGAACACCTACCTGACTTCTGTTCCTGGCATCCACATTGTAGGAGAATACTGACTCCCCAAATATCTCCAAATATCTTCATTCACACACAAACACATTCAACAAGAAAACAGTCAAATATCCAGTGTGAGGTACATTATTTATAATTAGAATATTTGACTGTTTAGTGCTATAATATATGTATACATATATACATATATATGTATACTATTTCTATATATGATATATACTATATACACTATATATACCTATATAGAGAGATATGTACACACATCAAAGGCAAATCACATTAATCTGTATTTGTCAGGGTTCTCTAGAGAAAGAGAACTTATAGGATAAATGTCTTTATAAATACAAAAGTGGGATTTATTTGAAAGACTTACAGGCTTTAGTCCAGCTAATTCAATAATGGCTATGAACTCAAAGTCCAAGAATCCTGTAGGTGCTAATTTTATGAGGCTGGATATCTCAGCTGATCTTCAGTACATGTCAGAATGCTAAAACAGAATGGTCTACTTCCATTGAAGAAAGGAACTTACCAGTGAGGTGAGAGCAAGCAGGCAAATAGCTAAAGCTTTTCCTTCCATGTTCTAAACGCTTCCAGCCAAAGGCATGGCCCAGATAAGGGGTGGATTTTCCTAGCTCAAAAGATACAGATTAAAGTGTTTCTTTCTACATCAAAGATCTGAAATAAAAATATATCTTTCTACTTCAAAATAAGCAAAAATGCCTCACAGGAATATTTCCATTTTGGGGTTTTATTTAATTCCAATGTAGCCAAGTTAACAACCAAGAGTAGCCATCACCAAATCTAATGTGTTGTTTATGCACATCATGCCTTCCTTCCAAGAATCTTTGTAGGCACAACTGATTACCCAGCTGTCATTGACATAAAATAAGGTCTGGCATGGTTTCAGTTAAATTCTCATGCCATCCAGCTAGTAATAATTATATTCCAAAAATATAGTGTCCTCTACTGTAGTACTGAACAGTAATATTCTAATTATAAATAATTACATCACTCTGGATACTTGATTGTTTTCTTTACGAATGTATATTTTTAAATAACTCTACATACAATGAATTTGTAAAAGCACTATGATGTACATCTACAAAATCAACCCTCACATATAACTAAATATACTCTATAGAAAAGTGACTGCTATCCCTTAAGATCAGATGCTGTCTAGGTTTTTCATCCTAAAATATGTTTAAGGTTAATATTCTTGTGATAACATTATAGATAGGAAACAAAAATATAAAAAGATCAGATTACTATTTCAGTGAAGTTCACACAGGGTCATGACACGCTATTTGTTTCAGACAATCTATTATTTATCAAGTGTATTTTTAAAAACACTATGAACAGCTTTCAAAATTACTTATGTTTATGTGCTACTTACTTTGTTTAATAATTATCTAAATATGTTTATGTTTATAATATTAACAGAATCATGCTATTATTAAGTAATTTTACTGACTGGGTTGTATATAACAAATTTAATAATTGTAGTGATATGTTCTCTTTATTTGAAAAGCCTTCATGAGATACAATCTCATAAAATAGAGACACATTTTAAATTATTATATCATTTAATTTATCATTAGGCAGTGTACTCATGCACATAGATTTCCACATATTTGTGCTGATTTAGAATTAGTAAGTGACATATTTACAACAAATTTAGCATATACTCTCAATGTCTATATCAATTCCTACATAAAACCTTTAGATATTTTTTTTTCTACAGTCTGTATTTTATAACCCAGAAGGCATTTTCAACCAAGGTCATTACAGTTGTGTCACAGTTTTTACACATGTAAAATATAAGACAAATAAAAGACACTAATGTAAGATAAAAAACAAGCTGCATAATTTCAACATAGTGATTGAATTCTATCAATCAACACCTTTTGCTGTCAGAAAAGATAACAAGAAAGTCCTATATGGATGAAAGTATGGCTTTGGGTAAATTAAACTAAAAAAGTTTAATCTTTAAAAGAAATGTGTTTCTATAATTGAGGCATATGAACTAGGAAATGCAAACAGTATTGGATAAGACGTGTCTAGACACTGGTATCTGGAGTATGAATATTGAATAATAAAATTGAAATGAATAACATTATGATACCATCAGATAAATTCATGAAAATATAAATCAGAGAGAGTGTCACTATAAGGATGGAATGCAAACAAAGCCTGGGCTTGCATTTGGAACTTTCTAATCAATGAGTCACTTCATCATGCCTACTATGAAAGTCACTTTTTTCTTTATAGTCAAGTTTAATTTTACATTTAAGAAGCTGTCTTTACCACTTCATTTTATGACCAAATTTTACTTTCAGTTTTACCAAGTCCACGTGTTGTGGCTTAGGTATCCTGACATATGGAAGACATGGGGAACCAGCTGCTGGCAACATCTGACAGGTCCTAGAAGTATTAAGAGTTGTGTGACCCTACTTCAAAGATATAGGTTACTAGGAGCACTTACTTGGGGGGATTGCACATTTTCCTGAGCCTTTTCTGTCTCCTTTTCCTGTCTATATGGGCATTTTATCTGTCACACATTTCTTGCACCATGGTGCTATGCCCAAGAGCATGGGTCAAAGCAACCAGAAACCAATTATTCTGAACAGGTGCACCAAAATAAATACTTCCTCCATGTTTTAATAAAGCATTTTGTATTGCAATGAAAATTCCAGTAAAATGCTTATTTATCAAAAATTGGAAATTGTAGCATTCAAACAATAGCAATGAATCTCATATGACACAAATTACTCTCTTTCTGAGATATAAGTCTTCTACTCATGTGACCTCAAGCAAGAAAATATTACTCTTGGTGAACATAAAACAAAACAAAAACCTGAAAACAAATCTGAAGTATTACAAATTTTTCAGGTATTCTCTGTGTTTATATTTTTAATTAAATTATTTATTTAATTTAGAAACAATCTTATTTCACATATCAATCCCACTTCTCTCTCCCTCCCATCTTCTCATCCCCCCCCCCAAATGACACCCTCATCGCACCCTACATTTCCTCCCTAGGGAAGGGGAGGCCTTCCATTCCTGTTCATCAAAGTCTGTCACTCATTTGAGGGAGGGAATAGGCCTTTCGCTGTGTATCTCAGCTGAGAGAGTATCCCTTCTTGGTGAATGTGTTCCCAAAGTCCATTTGTATACTAGGGATTAATGTCAGAGGTCCCATAGACTGTCAAGGCCTTGTAACTGGAAATCACATTCAGAGAGTTTGGTTTGGTTCAATGCTGGTTTCCCAGTTTTATGACTTGGATCTCTATGCTCCCACTTGTTCAGGTCAGCTGTTTATGAGTTTCTCTAGCATGGTCTTGACCCTTTTGCTCATCATTCCACCCTCTCTACAACTGGTTTCTAGGAGTTGAGCTCAGTGTTTAGCTGTGGGTATTTGTTATTGCTTTCATTAGCTACTGGATGAAGGCTTTAGGATGGCACTTAAAGTAGCCATCAATCTCATCGTAGAGGAAAGGCATTTATGGCACCCTCTCTACTATTGCTTAGAGTATTAGTTGAGATAATATTTGTGGATCTCTGGACATTTCCCTAGTGCCAGATTTCTCCTTAAACCTATAATAACTCCCTTTTAAGGTATCTCTTTTCTTGCTTTCCTCTATTCTTCCCCCTACTCAGTCTTCCTGATGCTTCATGTTCTTCCCTACCTTCCTCTTTACCCCTTCTCTTTTCCTACCATCCTCTCTTTTCCCCCATATTCCCAGTTTGCTCAGGAGCTCTTGTCTTTTTCCTTTTCTCTGGGGGAACATGAATGCTTAATTTTAAGTATATGCTGATATTTTCAATTTCAATAGCAAAATTTTATATTAGGTTCATATATAAAATATTTATAATGATAAGTTGATAGAGATGACTAATTTTACTGTCATGTAAACTGCAGTATCATGTGTTTTCTCAAATCAAATAATGATGTATATGTTTTATAAGCTTGTGTTGCATGTGCATGTTATAGGCATACATTCTTTTGTTGCATGTGTATATGAGGGGGGTTGGGTGTGTATTTGCACATATCATAACATCCAACTGGTCATGTAGTTCTTAAATAGAGCAGTCATCTTTTGTTTTAGTGCCTTCCCTGATTCCTACCCCTGAGAATATTTTGCATTTAGCCTTGCTTTGTTTTGGTTCCATGTACCTGAAAAGTAAGGGTTTCTGCTGAGGCCAGCTGGCATACAGGTGGAGATACTGTCTATGAGGCCTATTCTGAAAGTAGACTATTGTTGCCTTAGAAACTGGCTTTTTACCTGCTGCAAATGCTTCTAATGTTATTATATTACAGACAGCCCATAAACCAGTACAAGCATATCAGTCGGCATCTGTGCACATTCTTCAAAGCTACATAGGGTGTGCTTTCAATGTAGATCTTTTATCATTCATAAATTCCTTGATGGCTTTTCATTCAGTGCTCTATATTTGCTCTGGAGTACATTGGGCAGCATACTTGTCATCTGGGAATGTCACATCGCTACTCTCGTTTAAATTACTCAACCTTCTGAATCATTAATCTAAGTTCATGTACTTTAGAATAATGTTTTAAAATTTTGTGTAGAACAGTCCACAGAAAAGTTGTTCCACTGGCTTTGTATGTCTGAAAGTAATAATTTTCGCAGAATTAGTAAAGCAAATATTTAATGTGTATAAATACAGAATAATAGAAATAATGTATTCTATTTTGAGATATTGCTTCATTTATGTACAAATTTCTACTTATTTATGATTAAATACTTATTTATGATTAAAGAATTTAATTTCATTGTGATATCCCATCCAGTATAGAGGATCAACTTCTGGATTTTAGATAAGGTTTTATTCCATTTGTTTGTTTTAGATTTTTTTTCCTTTTTTTTTTTTTTTTTTTTTTTTGAGGAAGGGTCTCATTTTCTCAGGTGGGAATCAAACTAATCAAATAGCATGGGATGAAGTTGAATTGCTAATCTTCTTGCCTGAATCTCACAAGTTCTGGGATCATAGAGTTACACTTGTTTTTTATGTTGAGCTTTCATATATGAGACCATTTAATAGATCTCTCATGTTGTGCAATGAATAACTTATGTAGTTAGATTGTCAAAGCTATAGAACCATCCTTTCCTTAAGCATCAATCTCTAGTGTGCATTTACTTCCTTAATGACATGAAGGTTGAAGTAGATAAGACAGTCAATTATCATTTATTTCATTTTTTTACCACCCAAATTTTGCTAGTACATTTATTTTTTTATTGTAATTTCACATTTTATTCACCTTTCTTTATAAACATCTTTATTTTTTTCCCTAGTTACCACTTTGGGAAATATGTCCGAAGTTGACAACAGGTTTAATACTTCTGCTATAACATGTGTTGTGCCCTGTGTTGGATCATTTGGTTTAGTTTGTACTTTCTCACATCATTGAAAATACAAGTACAATTTCATGTTGAACATCATTGCTTCCTAAGGATTGGCTCTTGCCTCCCTTACTCTAACCAAGTAGATAAAATTACAAATGTTGCCATATTTCTTTCACTCTAGATATATGCATGTGACTGATGAATTGTGCTTTACATGTATATATAAGTAATATCTTTCTGTAATTAATATGAGTAAAGTTTTATTTGCTGTATATTCTTCATCCTACATTCTTTCTAGAAATGAAAAGTTCCCTTACTGTGTTCATGCAATTTATACTTGACAATTATATTTTTCTAGGCATCCCTGATAAAGTTGGAGATATTTCCCTCTCTGTTACTATTTAAATGTACTGATCAAGATGAAGTCCTAATTTGGGTTAATTTTTATTACTCAAGCTAGACTATCATACTATTAAAGTATGAATGAAAATTAAGAATGATTCTCCAGGCTACCTTATATGCCATCCTAAAGCTTTCATCTACTAGCTGATGGAAACAGAAGCAGACACCCACAGCTAAACACTGAGCCAAACTCTTGGAATCCAGTTGCAGACAAGGAGGAGTAATGATCAAAGGAGTCAAGATTAGGCTAGAGAAACCCATAGAATCTGGTAACCAGAACAAGGGTGAAGGGCTCATGGACTCCAGTCTGATAGCTGGGAAACCAGCATCGGACCGACCCAGATTCCCAGAACGTAGTATTGTTGGGAGGACCGGACAGTTTAGGGCCTTTGGGTAGTGGATTCAATATTTATCTCTAGTATATGAATGTTATTTGGGAATCCATTCCACATTGAGGGATACTCCCTCAGCTTAGACACATGGGGAAGAGCCTGGGCCCTACTCCAAATGATATGACAGACTTTGAAGACTCCCCATAGAAGGCTTCACGCTCCCTGGGGAGCAGAAATGGGCTGGGGGTTGGTAGGGGAAGCAAGGGAGGACAGAGGAGTATGGGAACTGGGATTGATATGTAATATAAGCTTATTTCTAATAAATAAGTACATATTTTTATTACATATATATATATATATATATATATATATATATATATATGGTTGTGAATTTTAAATTTGGTCACCATTTGGGATGTAAAGTGTTTTAAGAGTTGGGGCATACTGGGACAACTTAATGCTATCCCTGCCACCATCTTCAGTAAGGCACATTGTTTTCATGGAGTGAAATGCAATTAGAGCAAGTCTGATAAGATTTTGAGTTGTGTTCTGAATCTTTACTTGGTTTCTTGGTTTCAAATGTCATCTGGCTATTGTAGTGTTATCTGCCATGGCATCTTTATCAAAGCTGAGTTAGTACTGACCCACCAAAAAACTGTGAGGTAAATAAATCTCTTAGCTTTACAAGATTAATTGTTTTTATTTGTTATAATAACTGAGAAAAAACTAGCATACATGATTACTGCAAAATTTAAATATGAAATACCAAGGCAAAATATATGATACCTATATATGAACACACCATGGCCTTGCTAGGAAAAAAAAAATCAGTTAGTAATTTGGCTTTCTTTTTTTTTTTTTTTCACCTCATTCTTTCCAAACTAGTTGATATTTCCATTCTAACACAATCAACTATAAATTATAGAGTTCCTATATTCACTAAAATATAATAACTTCTCAAAAGAACTGACTTATTATGAAACAGAATCTCACCCTTGGTAACATTACAAAGGTGGATGAATAATGAGTAATGAGGTTTCAGGATCCTCATGATACCATGTATGCCATGGTTCAATCTTCAATATAAAATTTTGCTTTCCTTTAGTGATAACTAAGGCAATTGCCATCTCATAGATGTTAACAGCAACTCTGCTTCTACAAGAGTTTCTACAGGTTTTCTTCTGCTGTTGATTTTGTTGTTGTTTTTGTTTCTTTAGCTACTTTTTTCTATTCCTGTAGTTGGAAACCAGAGTCTTCTGCTTTTAAAACAAGTACTCTATCACATAACTGAATCCCAACCCAGCCTTATTCTAGTTCTAATTCTAAGAAAACACATGGTCACTATATTGTGGTAATACGGAAGGTAATAGTAAACTTGTCAAAGATATGGAAAAGGTATGGAGCTAGAATTGTTTGCTTTTCTCTTTTCAACTCAGAAGAGTAATATACTCTTTTTGCATTGATACATTTAATTTTATAAAATTATTATGTAATCATACTTTATAGGTTTTCACTTTTATTTACTTTAATAATATCATTGAACACATATTTGGAAGATAAAATTTAAATGAATTTCTATGTAAGGAGTATGGTTTTTCAACCGCCGCCCGGTCTTGTCCTGCCGCCGCACCAGCCCCAATTAACACACAGAGACTCTATTTGATATAATTGGGTTGGCCCGTTACTAGTTTCTTATCGGCTAGCTCTGTCTTAATTATTAACCCATTTCTGTTGACCTATGTATTTCCACGTGGTCTCCTTACCTGGGAGCCGGCAGGCATTCTGCTTTCTCCAGATGCTCCATCTTGACCCCTTCTTCTACTTCCTCTTTCCTCCTTGTCTCCTAGTCCCTCCTATCTTCCTTTCCTATTGGCCAACAGTGTTTTATTCATTAACCAGTATGAGGAACATATTTACAGAATGGCATCTCCCATCATATCCTCTTTTCTGTCTAAATAAAAAGAAGGGTTTTAACCTTAGCATAGCAAAATATATCACACAACAACAGTTATCAAATAAGAATCACAGTTAACAATATTTAGTCCATTAACATTTAGCAAGATTAAAAGAAACTATTCTATCATCTATCCTATATTTGTGAGTCTAAAATCCTATACGTAACTTATCTTTAATCCTATCTAAGGAAAACTATAACCATAACTATTTGTCCTCAATTCCATCAAAGACCACAGAAGGATAATATATAAACTCTAGAAATGACAGAGACAACTCACTGTCTGGCCAGTCAGCTGAAGCTCTTCTGTAATCTTCCATCTTCAGCCCATAGGCCATAGTGTGTCTGGCAGACTCTTCAGCAAGGCAGAAAACTTTAAACTGTCTTCTTGTATTGGCAGTTTGTCAGTCACTTTTCTCTGTGTCCTGAAGGCTGTCTAGCAGACTCTTCCATGAAGCAGGAACTCTGTAGCAATGTCCATCTTGAATCAGCAGTCACATTTCTGTGGGTCCTGCATGTCCAGTTTATACATCACAAAGTCAAACAGTTCATACAAGAGCAGTATCTTGTCAAAATGGCTAGTCTTTCTATATTGAAAGCAAACTTCATAACGCGTTTCTTCAATGTCCATCTTCCTTTCTGGTGCATGTGGTTTTGCCAAGAGTAATTATGTCTCACTGTCACGAAAACCCTAAACCATTTTAAATGCCATATTCTGTAGGTCTTTGAAGGTTTCGAAGAATTCCTATCCATCTCAAATACATTTCTAAATGAGCTGTAAAAACACAATACCTAAATAAGAGGAGAAATATACATATCATAAAATTGACCTTAAATTGTATCAATAAATGGTAATCCATTCCAAAGCAAAGTATCCATTTCTATACTATAATCCCCCTTTTTACCTTTAAAAAAATTGTCTGTGATCATTAACCATTTATAACCAAGTCCATTTAAATGAAAACAAACATTTATAAACAATATTTGGGAATTTGGGCGTCGTTCTTTCCAAACTACTTCCTGCGGATAAGGGGCGCTGTCATGGGGATCCTAAGAAGATGCAGATATCCTGGCTGTAGTCTGAAAGGCTGTCTTGTTCAAGCTGTTTTGAATGCTGGCTCTCCAGGAACTCTGTTTCAGCGGGTCTGGCTTGATCAAACCACATTAGTCTGGAAGGAATCCATAGCTTTTCATTTTCTGTGGAAACAAAAATAGAAATCCTTTTCCCCAGTAACTTGTCCTTAGACTTAAATTTTGGAAGCAAAGCATTTTTAAAATATATAAATTGAATTAATTCAGCAGCATTTGTTTTAACAGTTGTTTCCTCAGCAGTCAAACAACACAAAGACAATATAATACCGTACAGTATCTAGATTCTCTCCATCTGTGGCTTTTTTATTATTCTGTTTCTTTTCTATTTTTTGAGACAGGGTTTTTCCATGTAACTCTTATCTGTCCTGGAATTTACTCTGCATACCAGGTTTACTTTGAAATCACAAGATCTACTTGCCTCTGTCTCTCAAGTGCTGGGATTAAAGGCATGCACTGCCACACCCAGCTGTTCTCTGTCTTTTTAAAACCATTTTTTTTCTTCTCTCCCAAGCCTACGTATTTTTTAAAACACACTGTAAACCTTTAGAGGGTTTCCTTAATATGAATCTGTCTTTACAGTAAATTTTTGTATTTGTCTGGCCATGAGTCTTTTTCTGTTAAACAACAACATTGCTAAAATGAAAGTCTTTGTTTCTGCCACAGTTATCAAAGATGGTGGCGGGTACTTTTACCACCAGCAATGAAAGCTGTGGTCACTGATGGTCAACTCTGCCATCCAGCAGGCAGGCTGCTGGCTTGGAGATGTGGTCACTGCCATTGCCATCTCTCATGCACACCAATAAATTGTTAGCAGTGCTTTTTAAAAGCCTTGCTTTTTTTTTTTTTTTTTTTTTTTTGCCATTTATGCTGAGTCAGGAACCTTCCCTTAAAGGAGCCGAGCAATTATCTGCTTGTTTCTCGTAAAGCAGAGTTCAACCAAGAAAAATGCTGCTACAAGAAACCTTGCTTGTCTCTATTCTTTTTTTTTTTAAACCCTTTTTTAAGCTTTTGTTAAATTTTAAGTGGAAGTTCTTATTAGCCACATGAGTGCCATCTGTAAGGGGTACTGTTTATCCTCCTGCTGCTGGTCTGGTCCCGCAGCCACGCCAGCCCCAAATAATGCACAGAGACTCTGTATTTGATATAATTCTGTTGGACAGTTACTTGTTTCTTATCGGCTAGATTTGTCTTAATTATTAACCCATTTCTATATATTTCCATGTGGTTTCCTTACCGGGGAGTGGGGCAGGTCTCCCTGGTCTCTCCATCTGACCCTCCTTACTCCTTCCTCTTTCCTCCTTGTCTCCTAGTCCCTCCTATCTTCCTTTCCTATTGGCCAACAGTGTTTTATTCATTAGCCAGTATGAGAAACATATTTACAGAATGGCATCTCCCATCATTTCTAAATTTTACTCCATTTCAGTAAATAAATCATTTCAATAAATAAAATGATAAGTATAAATACAATAATACATTTACAACATGTGTATACTAGAAAGTTATCAAACTCAGAGATCAACAGTAAGTACAGATAGATATTTTCTAATATTTAACATTTTCTAAGCACTACTTCTTTTAACATTCAAGTATTAACACCTACGAAGAGTCTAAAATATATGTGGAGACAAAATAGACCTTGACTACTTAAAGTGCCAGTCCAAAAGAGCATTGTAAAGATTCTTGTTACCAGACTTCAAAATAATTTTTTCTCCAAATACCAGAACACTAAAAAAGGATGAGCATGTGGATTACTGAAACACAAATTTAAAAATTTCTGTCAAGTACTAAATGCAGGTTTTTGTTTGTTTGGGTTTTGTTGTTGTTGTTTTTGTTTTGTTTTGTTTTCAAGACAGGGTTTATCTGTATTGCTTTGGAAACTGTCCTAGAAGTAGCTATGTAAACCAGGCTGGCCTTGAACTGACAGAGATCCATCTGCCTCTGACTCTACCTCCCTAGTGCTGGGATTAAAGGCATGTACCACCAACTTCCAGCTAGAAGGCAGTGTTTTTTTTTTTTTCTTTTTTTGTTTGTTTCTTCTGAAGTGAAATATTTTCTTATGATGTAAGTCTGAAATCTCAGAATTAATCCAACTAACATCAAAATCTAATTTTATACAACACATACTTCAGTTTTTAACATTTAATTATCAACTTAAAAAAATAAATGTTTACCAGTTTGTAAAAGGTCATACAATAGAATACTATACTACTGTAGAAAAATACAGACTGATACTATCAACCTTAAGACAGATAGATGATTCTGATGTAGAAGAATGACCTTTATTTTTGCCCAGAAAGTAGTAGCTGGGAGAAGCTGATAGGGAATATTTCACTGCTCTTTGAAGCACTGCATAGCTTGGGATCCCTAAGGAGAAGGAAATTCAAAATCTATTGATCCACAGTTTTCTTCCTTCCTTCCTTCCTTCCTTCCTTCCTTCCTTCCTTCCTTCCTTTCCTTCTTTCTTTTATTATCTCAATATAAAACTCTACAAGTGCTGGGAAAAAGAAATATTAAAATTAAAAGTGATCATGGGCTCTCTATAAATCAAAAGTTTTATTTATCTTGTTTTTTTTTCTAGTAATATAAATCCAAAATCTACATCATGAATCTAAGGAGTTCCAAGTTTAGGTGTTGCAATGCTACATACCTAATACTAGGATGCTCTCAGCTTGCATTAGATGACATATGGATGTATTTTTAGTTTACCACTTGAACTTTTCTTCTTCATGATTTTTTGTAAGGGTATGGAAAATATTTATTAAAGTAGAAGAGACTTCATCAATTGAATAAGATTTAGTCTTGAGTCTTTGAAATACTAACTTTTCTCTTTAAATGAATCGTGTAATGTGACAATATCGAAAAAATTGTGGTCAGGTATTTTTAGAGGTCCCATTTGAATATCACATTGATTTATGTTTTTGTAGTCTTGCTAATTCAGTCTGAGACCAAATCTTATGTCAATAGCACATGAGCCAATGACTCTGCCACATGAAAGGCATTCTGGAAAAACAAATAATGATTAAGCATAGAATTTGTGTGGTGCTTGAATAAACTTTCTAACATGGGTGGATGAATAGTTGTTAAGTACCTGCTCATTACAGTTTTGCCTATAACTAAGCATAGATGCTATGTAATCCAAATACATAGCTTTATAATGATTATTAGTGATTTTATAAAGAAGCCTAATATTGAATTTCAGTTTCATGCTGCTAGTTTTTTTTCAGATTTATATGTGATCTTCTAGCAGAGTCTATGTTTAGAAGTTTCCCACATTCCCATATAGTGTTTGATAATCTTCTGAACTTCATCCTTTACAAACACACATCCTTGGGAAGGGACACCCACTAGACTCAAATACCAGATATTTTTCTATGTTTTAACATTAGACCATGAACTAGCTTTAAAATTTAACCTTAGAGATCCATTATTTCTCTCTTTCTTTTTTTAAAATTTATACTTGTTTGCCTAGACTCCACACATTGGAAACTTTTCAGTGGATCACCCTTCTGTCCCATAGGCATTATACTTAGAGGGATTATATAGACTAAACAAAAGATATTTGTGTTTTCAATTATGAATTAAAACATTAACAAAGAGAAGCTTGGAAAGAATATTTATTCATAATTTTCTTTTATTTGGGCTGTATTCTTATACTTGTTCTCTGTAATTTTATTGTTGAGTGGTATGGGGGTTTAGTATGTGTATGCATTTGTGTGTGCATATGTGTGTGATTTGGGCACAAGAGAGTATGCCTCTTTGCAACCTTCTGTCTGAATACTTTATATTTTGAAGGTCTACTGGTCTATGAAGTGGTATGGAAGCAATAAGAAAGCTGTATATAAATAATGAGTGTGTGGCAATGTTCCAATAAAATGTTTGCAATTAGAGTAGAGTTTAGTTTGACAACTCTCACCTGATGCAATTGAAAAAATAAATAAATAAATAAATAATGACCAGGAGGGGAAGCAGAACACAGCTTAAGCAATGGCTTTGAAGAGGAGAGAGGAGGTAGGGCTAGCACAGAAGTAAGTGGTGCTGTGGAGAATCTGGTTATTAGCTCAGCTAAATTTGTAAGACTGGGGGCAAGAATTTGCACAGGAGAACAAATATGGACTATAAAACTAGTGAGATATCTTCTGACCACTCTAGCTTCTTGAAAGAAATAAGATAGAAGGATAGCATGAGTGAGTAAATATTAGGAAGGAGGTTTTGAGCTTTAAGAGGACAATTAAATAGTCTTATGTTATAATTGAAAGTAATCAAGGTAAGGGAAGAGTAGATGTAATTATACCCTCTAAAGTACCCAATGTTTAACTTAGAATGTTCCAGATGAATTATTTTGTTTTGCTGTCTACTATTTTTTATATTTTTATAAAGCACTGAATACATTTTTGTCAAATAATGACATATGTTTACTCATTTAACTTTAGTCTTCAGAAGGCTTCTCATTCATCCTAAGGAAAATTATAATTTTCTAATACATTAGAATAATATTTTGAGGGCAGATAAACAGTCACACCTTCTGTTGAAATAATTTTCAAGTCTAGCAAATCTTGCTCTTATTAGCCGCAATGAAATGCAAGCTACTGCCACCCAATGTCTTGTGCAGTATCACAATGAATCTGAATTTATTTGGATGGTTTCTAACTTGTGCTCTAATGATGTATTTCTTTTGGAAGAACACAAGCATACTAAAATTAATTATGTCCAGAATTTCTCTAATATTTTCCACCAATGAAAAGTAAATTATTGAGGTAGAATGTACTCACATTGATTTTATGCAGGTTACACATGGATTGGTAAATCAAAACAAACTTCCAAAGACAGAAAATCAACTGATCCATCAGGCAGAGAGACATGGATGGGGAAATAAACCTTCAAACTGAGACTTTTCTTCTTGAAATAATTTAATTTACCAGAATTTGAAAAGACTTGTTACTTGAACATAGTAATATGATAATATGATGAAAACTGCACATCAGTTTATATTAAGTGCTGTTACCAATCCTTCAAATAAGTTCAAAGCAGCCTTTTTAAAGACAATAGGGCTTTCTCCTTTGCTTAATATTGACAATATTAATTTTAAACATTTATAAGTGCACAGTTTGCTATAGAGCTGTACTTGTTTTTCCTCTGCAGAACTGCTACCCAGTTGTCAGCAGCTGAATTGCCAGTTTAAATGTGCAGTGATCAGAAATATTACAAGATGTTACTGTGAGGATGGATTTGAAATAACAGAAGATGGGAGAAGCTGTAAAGGCAAGTATGAAATGTGACTATCTATTAGTTGGCATGTTATTACTCTGGCCAAGTATGTGCAATAAGTACATTAAGAAGGAAACTATATTTTGGCTCGCAGCTCTTGAGGCTACAGATCCTTTTTAAAAGCAGCATCACATTTCCATATGAGTATGTGGTTTAAAAAAAGAAAAAGCCTTACCCCAAGTACTATTAAAAAAGAGAGAACTGGAAAGCGCAGGTCCAAATCACCTTCAAGAGCAGCCCTGATAACTTAAAACCATCTACTAGGCCCCATTTCTTTATTTACTTCCCCACTTCCCAATACTTCCATAGGCCAAGTATTACACCTCTATTCATTATCCTTGAGACACCTTTTATGGCCAAAGAGAAGAAGTAATTAATACTTGTATGTAGTCTCAGTTGAGAGACATTTAATGAGCTATCTGAAAATAATCATTTTTAATGTTGAATATTTACAGTTCTTTTATTTATTCTTTTTATTGTTGTTAATTTAACTTTGAAACAAGCTTGTTTTACATGTCAATCCCAGTTTCAGCACCCTCCCATCCTCCCTGTTTCCCTCACCAACCCCCATCCCATCCCCTTTCTGCTCCCCAGGGAGGGTGAAGCTTTCCATGGGGAGTCTTAAAAGTCTGTAATATCATTTGCAGCATGGCCCAAGCACTCCCCCATGTGTCTAGGCTGAGTGAATATTCCTCTATGTGGAATGGGCTCCCAAAATCCATTCATATATTAGGGATAAATAGTGATCCAGAAAGAGGCCCCATAGACTGCCCAGTCCTCCGAACTAACACCCACATTCAGGTTTCCTTTTTTTCCTTCAAATGTAAAGGTTAGCATTATCTAGAAAGCATGAACATTATATATGTATTTTTTTTTTTACCAATTTTCAGCTTTTTTTACAATAATATCAAAATTTGAAAATAATGGAGGTAATATTTTCATTGTCCACTACAACACTAGATTGTATTATTTTTAAATTCATAACTTGTTTATTGTTATCATATTGCTGCAGTGTATTTAGTATAAATCTAATTAAGTTAATTATTATAATTATATTGATGTAATGGATTTTACAATCACTGGGAATCTGATGTTTTATTTATACCACATTAATCCATATAAATATTGACTTTCATATCATTTCCATTTCCTAATTTTGATTAGGGGCTCCTTCCCTTTTGAAATAATACTTGGGACTTGACTTTTAGGTTATTGTTTGCTTTCTGGGAAACAAAAAATTATTATAAAATTATCCAAAATCAAATATTTCCCTTATCCTAATCTGCCATAGAAATAAAATAATACCTCTTTAAAATAAACTTTAGAAATCAGAAGACTATACACAAAAGTTCACGTTTGAAAGAATTAGCACTAATGTCTTCATAACAGGGAAATTCAGCCAAAGATAAATGATAACAAATATAAACCCTATGGACATGCTGGATTTTTCCAGTTCAAACCCCACCTATTTATACTTTTTGCTAGGGGGATGAACCTCTGAACACTTTTCTCTCTAAGTAAGTCTTATCCCAAAAGATTCCAGACTTGTGCTTTCTGGAGCCAGCATAGAACTCAACTGAAATCTAGGAATCTTTAATCTCTTAATTAATGGTAAAAGCTCAGTCATAGTCAATTTCTTCTGTTGAAAAGCAGGAAAAAACAAAAGAAAATATGTCGTGATTATTTTGGAAGTAACTCATAGTAAGTGAATTCCTTTTATTTTGCTTGCACTCTTTAGTGGCCAACTGTGAGAATCATTTGTTTCTCTTCAACTGTATTTCTAGACACTTCCATGTCCTCTTGGGAGAAAAAGGTGACATCACAAGGAAATAGCATGCTTATTCTTCTGTGGCCAATTTTGTGGAGTTACATGAATGTCACAACAATATAATCTGTCTAGGTTAAAAGAACAAAGGAAATTATTAGTCACATTTCTTTCTGGATAACATAATCATATCAGTAAAACTAAAATAGAAACCAATGATATTGAAGTTGAAAACCCAGTGGAAGTAAATTAGCATTATTACTGCAACCAAGAGCTGAACTTTTCCAAATGCAAAATCAAATTTATTTCACCATTACTGTAGACATAGCTCCAAATACTTTTTCTATCCCCCAATGTCCTTACTTCAAATGAGCCATCCATGACTGTAAGTTATTGTAGAACTATAAAGAAATTCAAAGTCAGAGTAAAGCATTCCATATAGATTAATTCATTCCTAACTTAAAAAGCCCCTTATGCTACATACCAATGTCTTTGCTTTCCATTATTAAATTCCTTTATTAGCTTTGGTTTTCCCAGAAGCCATCCCTGAAACAAGAATTCAAGTGAACACTTATCATGATTTTTTTTTTGGTCTGTGTTCTATCTTCTTTTTTTTTTCTTCATTTTGCTTCCCCCTTCCCATTTATATTTCTTCCTTCCAAATTCTCTCATTCCCTCCCTCTCATTCTTTCTGCTACCTTCCCTTATTTTATTATAAAGATAGTGAGAGGTGATACATAAAGATGAAGATTATTAATATTAGAATTAATATAGTAATAGGAAGTTCTGCCTAAATTGTGGCAGAACCTTATGTAAGGAGGAGCAGACATACTAGACTTTTTTTCACTCATTCCCAGGAAGATATGGTTGTATGTTGGAGGTGACATCATCTCTCCATCTTTGTTAGACTCCATTCCTGCTAGAGTTTCTCATTGGAAAGAGAGCAGGGTTGTCACAAGACACTAAAAGATCTAATGAAAGTGGGTGGTTATTATCCGCTACATGTTTCTTGAGAATCCCTCTCTAAGTTGTACCATGAAATTCTTTATTACCCTACAATATGCTTTCTTAGTCTGTTCTACTCAGCTTCGGTCAATGAATGTGTTTTCTCTACACAGATTTCAGTACGTTCCTTCTGGTACCTATTAAATCAATTTACTCTCTTTACTCCTCCTGACTTACATTTCAACACATCAGTGCATCCTTTATTCTTATACAACTTCATACATTCATTCTTTTCATTTTAATGTTTATTCAAACCATTTCATGTATTGACTGATGTACCCTTCAACTTTCACCTTTCTTACATATCTTGAAAAACTGCTCCCTTGCTGCCTCACTATGTAGTCAAGCAACATACTCACATTCTTTCATATTAAAAAAAGAAGAAAAAAGGAAACAAAGAAAAAGAATGAAGGAAGGAAAGGAGGGAGAGAGGGATGAAGGAAGGAGGGAGGGAAAGAAATTCTACCAAGAACTTGCCTATATGCATTACATTAGAGCTGTGGGTTAAAAACTGACTGCATTGTGTTCTTAAATGCATTACTTCTGCTTCACTCTTTTATGCATTGCTGACTTGTAACTTCATTATTCATTAAAAACAGTTTTGAAGATTTTCTTTCACTTATGACAAAGAAAGTCTAACCCTTTCATCATTGTTCCATATGACTTTGAAAACTTGGGATAAGCTAAATATCAGCACATTTTTAGCTTATCCATATATCCTCTGTTTTAGTTATGGATGCTAAAAACTATGTATTTACTATAATTTCAAGGTCATTTAAAGAGGTTCAACATATTAGAGATAAAACTCTCGTTTGTATATGTCTTACAATACAGTGTGAAAGCTTCTAAAAATCGTTCAATATCTACATGTCGAATATGTGATAGAAAATTATTTAGTATGTAATATAGGAGTTTCACATTATTCCAAGTTGAGTACCTTAATCGCTGTTTCCAAAAGGCACTTTTTATTGGTTCCTGTTGAGTCATTAATTCAGATTGTTGATATCATTGAAATGTTCTTGTCTTTAATATCCTCAACGAATCATGGAGACCCCTACAGGGAATCCTTATGTAGGTCATACCTCACGTGCCCTCCCCACATTCAGATACTATTTTTCCTCAGGTGAACTTTGTCTTCCCATTCCTTTCATTGTGCAAAATATTCTGGTTCATTTCTTTTAATGTCTAGTATTCATATACTCCTAACTTCCAAGCATAGGTCAGATCTCTCTCATTCTCTCTCTCTCTCTGTCTCTCCCTCTCATGCTCACTCACTCCCAACCTATATATCCCATTGCTTTCTGCAGATGTTGTTTAGTCTATATCTTAAAGTTTTGTCTAGTCTCTTTTCTCTATTATTACTACCATTGACTTCAAAGTATAGGGAATTTAAAATTAGCTGAGTGTGGTAGTATAAGAAGGATGAGGACATCATGGTCAGACTTAATGGGGATACTAAGGCCAATCTGAATGTACGCACACACACGCGCACACACACACACACACACAAAGACATAAATATAAATATATATGTCATTTAATACATATATTATATATAAAATATATTAATATATTATAAAAACTCATTTTTTAAAAATTAATATTTGGTTTAAATTATCTTGCTATATTCATCAATCTGTCTTTAAACTAAATTAATTTTGAATTAGAAAACAAAGGTCATTCCTTGGCTCCTTTCTAATTAATTTCTTCCAAATGTTGTATACCATATATATGGTCCTCTAGATTAGTGTATAAATTATTTCATTATCAGGACTATAAATTACATTTCCCCTTATAAACACTTTCAACACTTGAATTCACCACTGCAAATTAAATACCTATGTCACCTCAATGCCTGCCAGAAGTTGTTAGATCTAACTGTAATGTATGTTTTGCTGGACTAAGGAAATACTAATATTGTTTAAACTCACCCAACTGTGATATTTTCCTTTTTATTGAAAAAAGATTTTTCTTACATTATTATGGTTTCTCCTGTGTCAACCCCTTCAAGATTCTCTCCACTGTTATACCTGCTCAGACACACTCCTTTTCTTTTTCTCTCTCAATATGAAAACAAACAACAACAAAAATAGACATCTGAAAACAATACAATAGTATAAAAAGTTTTGAACTGAACAAAACAAACAAACACACAAGAGGAGAAACAAAGAAATAAATGAAAAGCAGAAGAAACACACACACACACAACAAATTCAAACAAAATCAGAACCATACTATATAAGTAAATATCTGTGAGGATGAAAAATAAACAAACAAATTTAAAGATCTCCAAAAATACAACAAAGTTTGTTTTGCGTTGGCCTTCTTCTATTTAGCATGGGGCCTGTACTTAAATTTTACTTAAGTGTGGTTTCTATGTTCAGTAAGTTCTGTATCTAGTAAGACTCCATTGGAGAAAGAAACCAATTTTTTTTTTCTTTTTTCTGATAAAGGCAGTTATCACTTGGAACAACAGAAGTGGAAGGAGGACTATAGATGGTTACACAAATCCAATTAAGAGCAAATTTATGAGGTCTGGCTAGATAGCTCAGCAGATGAAAGTACTTGTTGCACAGGCCTGAGTTAGATCCTTTAATTCATAAAAACAAATGTGAGAAAGAACTAGTTCTACTAAAGTGTTCCCTGAACTCTTCATGATTTTGATGATTTCAAGTGTGTCCATATATATCTCAGACCAGACACACACACACACACACACACACACACACACACACATATATATACATATACGTATACGTATATGTATATAAAACAAAATAAAATCTTAAACATGTAAAAATGATAACATTTTTAGTTTCAGTAAGAAGTTGAATAATTTCCCTTTTTGAAACAGTGGAGACTGTTTGCATGGTATGGCTCAAAAAGCACATACAATCTGCAGATTAGAAGCCTTCTACAAGGTTAATTCTAGAAAAAAAATATTTCAGTGAAACAGCCATGTTTATAAATACTGAAAATATTTAACAAAAATATATTGCAGTGCATTTTACAAAATTATAAATACAATAATGTTTGTCTAGTTAGCATGACCATCACAATTGAACTCAGTACCCTTTTATAACATAAAATTTAATACTAAATATGATCTTTTCACTTTGTAAATATTAAATCAGTAATGAGCTTTACATTTAGTTGCAATTATTTTAAATAGCTTAAATAGTTCACCTTTAAACGTAAATATTTTATTCATGAAAAATATTTCAACCTCAAAGCATAAAGTTCCTTAGAAATTACAATATTTTTTTCTTTCAGATCAAGATGAATGTAGCATTTATGGTACTTGCAGCCAGACCTGCATGAATACATATGGATCCTATGCTTGCAGTTGTGTAGATGGCTATATAATGCAGTCAGACAACAGAACTTGCAAGGTTAAAAATGGTAAGTTATAGTCTTCCTCTGTTTCACTTTTTTTGCTTTTGTTTTTGTTTTTTGCAATGTGGTTCACTCATGTAGGGTGGCTTCCCCTTGTGGGAACACACTGATACATGCTGGGAACTCAGGTCAACCCTTTTGACAATTTTTACTCTTAGAAGTGAAATGTCTGTTCAGGGGTTCTGTGTCAGTCACATGCTGGATTCCCAGCTATCAGTCTGGGGGCCCATTAGCTCTTTCTTGTTAGGTCAGCTGTCTCTATGTGTTTCTGCAACCTGGTCTTGTCCTCTCCCTCTGCATCTGGATTCTAGTTCGACTCAGTGTTTAGTTATGAGCGTTTGCTTCTGTTTCCAACAGGTACTAGATGAGGGTTCCATGATGGTGGATAAGTTAGTTGTTGATCTCACTATCCAGGAAGGGCATTTATGGTAGCCTTTCCTGGGTTAAAGGACTGAGCAATCTAAGGGATCTCAGACAGTGGAACCAGGATGTAATTCTGGTGCACATAAGGACCTTGCAAACACATATCCCATGGAGCCTTAATCTAGAGACAGGAGAAAAGTCCTAGTCCCTACTGCAAACGACTTGACAGATTTGCATGGATGGCACTGCCCTACATGTGGAATTGGGGTGAGAGATAGAAAGGGAGGGTGGTCAGTGTACATGTGAGGGAGGAGAGAGTGTAAGAGGGAGGGAAGGGGAAAGGAGGGAGGCAGAGAGAGGAGACTGGGATGGACATGTAAAATAAAATAATAATAATAAGACAAAAGAAGTGAACTGTTTAATTAGAAGATAGGTTCATTAATGGATTTTAATTACCAATCCTTCTACCAGACTCTGCAATATATGTGATTTCTGTGGACTTTAACTTTGAAACTAAAAGTTCTATTCCATATACTAAAACTAGTCTGTTAAAACCTAGTTCCATTTACTCTTTTACTTAAAGTTGTCAATAACTTCTGATCCAGAGAATAAAATTTCAGCTACATGAAAGAATATGATGTCTATCTAATTTAGTATTTACCTTTCCTTTCAAATATTCCTTTTCTTGCCTCTGCGTTTGTCTCCTCCTCTTCAATTGTCTATCACAGAAATTATGTTTTCCCTCTTCATCTGTACTGGTTGAGCCTTGAATCATTCCACTTGTGAGTACAATGTACTCAAGTACCCAAATCATGGGACTGTTCCATTTTCATTTAAGGCTCAGCCACAAGGTCAGCATTTAAGTTATTTCCATGAGTACTCCATTTAAAGGAGTGTGCTCTCTCCATTACTATCTTTGTGTGTGTGTGTGTGTGTGTGTGTGTGTGTGTGTGTGTTGTGTGTGTGTTTGTATTATGATACTATATGGTTTCATAACATCACTGTATTATTTGCAGTACCATTTGAGATAGACTCTGCTGTTAAATTTCTTTCTTTCTTACTACATGATTCTCCAGGTTTATATAAAGGGGAAATAGAAAGAAATATTAAAATGAAGGAAGGAAAAAGAAAAATGGAGAGATGGAGGGTACAAAGAAAAAAATAAATTTATGTTTTAAATTTAAATTATACAATTAATAGATCATTGTTTAAATTTTTATATACCATGTTTAAAAACTGCTTCTCTTTCATTATTGTTACCAGCAAATAAAGCTTTCAGTTTCTACATAACTATCAGCAAGTATTAAATACTTGGTAACATTATTGATTCAAGGAAGTTTCTTGGAGATACGCTAGTAATAACAGGGTAATGCTATCTTATATGACTTAATTAGTTCAGGAATAACATGTGGGAATATTATAGACAATGTTTCACCTAGGTTCATTAATTTTCTTTAACCTTGTTTTCATAAAATGCCCTTCAAATTATGTTGAGAAAGGAAGAATGCTCCCCTACCTCTATTGTCAAGTAGTGAGTTACCAGAGGGAAGTTTGTTTTTTTTTTTTTTTTTGAAGCTAAACTTAGAGAAACTCATTAAATTGCTGCTATGAGGTTCTTCCATAGACCTCATAACATGTTGGACCATTTCCTTGAGACACCATGTACATTATTTAGAAAAAAAATTGCATATGAAATCACAAAGGGATCTCTTCTAATTCTTCATTTTCTCTTTGAATTAGAAGAGCGTCGTATACAAGACGTTAATTATTTGGGTGTGAGATTCAAACCTTTAAAACCATAAGCCGTGCTTTATATTCCCAATTTCCCTTGTGTGAACAGTTCTGAATCAAAATATTATTGTGCTGAGGAAGGATGATTCTTCACTGTTTCTTTTGAGTCAGACAATATTACTCAGGGAGCTTATCTGACAGTAATAGGATACGACTAGAGAGAGATGACACATGGTAATGTCACGCTGTATCAAGGAAAGGTGATGACTCTGGAATTGATAATGGAGTATACAAATCACCTCTATGCCCTTAGCTTGAAGACAGTATCTGCCTACAGAGTATAAAACTAAACAGTTGCTATGGTAATATTGTTGTGGCTTAAAGTTTAAGGAAAATGACTTGCTAATAATAAGGGCCTACGTCTGTCACAAAGAGCAACTACTTTTGAAGGTCATATTAATATTTTATTCCATGCATTTGCAAAATGCTAGAAGAAAACCATCAGTCTGTTTTAATTTCTCACATTTATGGCAAATGAACCAGAGAAAATAGTTGATTTTGGTTGCGCATACATTTTTACTTAATATGTCACCTTAAAAAATACATATTGTGGCAAAATTTTCTAGAGATTAGAGATATATACAACTATCAAACCCAAATGATGGGGAGGTACCCTAAGACCAGACTGAGTAGGAGGGTTCTGTGGAGAGATCCTTGGGGCAGGTAGTTTACAGTTTACTGGTTTACAGTTTACAAAGAGGTTGAAGTTTTAACATGAATTAATTTTGTGGCCTTCTATGTGTTCAGTCCAAAGGAAGCCTGTGGGATCCTATTTTCAGCATGACAATTGATAATAATTAGGTAAACTGAGCTTTAATTTGCTATTTCAGTTGTGTAGTATCATGCCTCACCACAAGTAAAATTGATAAGCCTAAGAACAGTTTTACAAAGCATGCATGATGGTGAGTTGGGGGGTGGGAGTGATGTAGGATTTGGGAACAATATTAAGCACGAAACTATAGGTCTTAACTTGTAAAAAAGTGGTCCCCCCACACATTTCACACTCTGTGTCAATCAAACATTTCTGAGTTGGAAAACTTTACAGGTAATCTATTTGCTGTCATACTTGTTACTGTGCACTATTGAACTCAAAAGGAATCATTTATAAAAAGAAAGTCAGTAATGCCTATTTGTAAATGAGCATCAGGCATGAATGTCTGGATATTCCTGAACTGTTGCCAGAGACTCACTGAAAGTAAGTGAGATGAACTAGTGTTTATGACTGCAGTGGGATTTACACTAAGAGTGAATAGCTGTATAATCAAATATTAATTTAAAAGCACTCATGTAGAGCTACCAGTGAAATGTCCTGACTCTTTTGAGTTCTGTTTTGCAAACAAATGATAAAATTTCACATTTTGAATGCATCTTTCTTCTTGTTAAATGTTTTAAATGGACTTTGTTATAAAATTTTGTTATAAGATTTCAGTATTGGTAAGTTGAAATTGGGGTTTAAAATGAACTCACAGAGTACCAGTCCCAGTAATGGAGAAACTTGCAAGCTCTTAGCAGCTGTATTTGTGATAAATTTAGGTTGATTGGTCTGTTTGTTCTGTGTCCTTTACTACTTACACAAAGCAGATCTCCTGAACCAGTGGAATTCTACTCATAGTAGTGGAGTACTGGTAACATAAAGAGCCCTGCATTGATTTTATGTTTATTATTGTGCAAGGAAGTCTGAGAAAGTGTTACTCATTTGGTGAGTGGACCAGCAGTAGATTGAGACATATGTACTCATCTTCAGGATTCTTTTTTAGCTTTTATTTTAAAAATTAACTGATTCTTTTGTTCTTTAAGAATGCATTTTTTTTTTCATTTCCTGCTTGTCTTTCTTCTCTTATCCCTGCCACATCCTCTTTCTTGTATTCTTTCAAATTATTGGAATATTTTTTCACCAGTTGTTATTGTTGTTGTTGGTGGTGTTGTTGTTGTTGATGCTTGTGCTTGTGTGTGCACATGTGCACGTGTGTGTGTGTGTGTGTGTGTGTGTGTATTCTTAAATATGCAACTGAAACCTTCTCAGTCTGTATGTTACCTGAACATATGTTTTCAAAGATGACAATGGGTGTGTGCGTTTTTTATTTGCTGCTCACTGATATATGGGAAAAGAAAGCTAGAATGAATGAAAACATGCTAGGTACTTGAAGTCTTTCCTTGGTATCATGCAATGCAGTGCATCACTAAATAGAGCTGGGACAACACGTACTTGCTGCTTGCTGTTTTCATCACTATGACAGAGAAGAAAAAAGTAAGAGAGAAAGAAATTAAAACTGTAGCTCCCCATATTCTAAATTAAAACCATGGATATAATTGAACATCTCCTTGATGCAGGATTAAGGTACTTGTAATTGGAGAATAAAACATTGCCCTCACAGCTGCTTCCTCTTAGACAGTCCATGGGATCCTGTAGAGCACAGAACTTTCTCCCTCCAAGTGTTGTTTGCAGCTCAGTTATTATGGCATCCTCTATGGTTTCTTTTTTGTTTGTTTTTTAATTATGAATCTGTTACCTAGTTACTAGCATTTCTAATTAGTATTAAATATTTACATAGTTCTATCACTCTAAGTGTTTCCACATGGTCTAACCTCTTATTTCTCTCAGGGCTCTCTCTTGACTTCTCTCTACTCCATCTCCCAAAATCCTCATTGTATCTTTGTCCAACCTATCTTGCTTTCCTATTGGCCAACAGGGCTTTATTCATTAACCAATAAGAGAAACATATTTACAGAATGACATCTTCCATCATCTCCTCTTTTCTGTCTAAAATAAAAAGAAGGGTTTTAACTTTAACATAGTAAAATATATAACAAAACAGTTATCAAATAAGAATTATAGTTAACAATGCTTACTCTATTAATATATAGCAAAATTTAAAGAAAATATTCTATCTTTGTGAATCTAAAGTCTTATATGTAAATTATCTTTAATCCTAAGGAAAACAAATGCCATAACTTTCTGTCTTCAACTCCATCAAGGACCACAGACAGAAAAGATATAAATTTTATAATTGACAGAAACAATTTTCTGGTCAGTCACCCAAAGTTCTTATGTAATGTTCTATCTTGAGCCAATAGGCCATAGTGTGTCTGGCCTCTTCAGCAAAGTAGGAAACTTTAATTTGTCCATCTGTATTGGCAGGTTGTCAGTCACTTTTCTCTGTGTCCTGCAACTGTCTGGGAGATTTTTACATGAATCAGGAACCCTGTAGCAATGTCCATCTTGTTTCAGCTGTCTACTTTAGAAAGAATATAGTTAAATAGGTCAGACAAGAGCAGTACCTTTGCCCAAATTGCTAGCCTTATTTTATTAGAAATAAACTCTATAATGAGTTTCTTCAATGTCCATCTTCTTTTCTGACCCAGGTGGTATTGCCAGGAGTAGTTATGTCTCACTGTCAAGAAAAACCCTAAACAATTTTAAATGCCATATTCTGTAGGTCTTCGAAAGGTTTGAAAAATATTTATCCATCTCAAATATATCTCTGTATATCTAGAAATCCTAACTAACAAAACTCTGCTTTGACTATTAGAGATAACTATCTATAATCTGTACTAAATTATATAGTACATTTTAAATGAGCTATATAAACTCACTACCACTATGTAAACAAGAGGAAAAATATTATAAAATTGACTTTAAATTGTATCAATAAATGAAAACTCATTCCAAAACAAAATATTCATTTCTATGCCTCATTCTCCTTTTACCTTTAAAAAGTGATTGGTTGTGATCATTAAGCATTTATACTGCATTTAAATGAAAACAAACATTCATAGAAAATATTTGGGAATTTGGGAATTGTTATTTCCAAACTGCTTCCTGCTGGTTGGTAACCTGTTTTGGGGATCCTAAGATGAGCCAGAAATCGTGGCTGTAGTGGTCTGCAAGGCTGCTTTGTCGCAGCTATTTTGAATATTGGATGACCTGCGACACTGTTTCAAGGGGTCATGCTTGATCAAACCATGTTACCCTGGAACGAATTCACAGCTTTTCACTTTCTGTAGAAACAAAAATAAAAATTATTTTCCCCAGTAACTTGTCCTTACATTTAAAATTAGAAGTCAAAGCATCTTTAAAATATATAAATTGGATTAATGAGCAGCATTGCTAATCAAATGTATTTTAGCAGTGGTTGTTATGGTTTATTTTTTTAACACTCACCTCATATTAAAACATTTTTTATAAGACTAATGCCTCAGAATATTGTATAGCTTGGAACTGCTTCTTGTGAAAGGTCACTGAACTGGATAAAGGTTGCATTGAGACGTTTGCTTTTTGTAAGGGTCATTTCACTGACCTGTAAATGTGAATGGCATTTGATAAAAAGACAAGATGTGAAGTGTTCATGCCTAAGGTCGATCCCAGTTGACCAGCAGAGTACAGGAGTTTGGTTTGATCTTCTTTACTTGTCACATGTAGATGACATTATGAAAATATAGTAAATAGTTCGTGGTAGGAAAATAACTCAATGAATAGAAAAGATTCTGTACTTGGTTCAGGGAACCAAGATGAAGATATAGAGGTGTTGAGACTAGAGAAAAGAAGAACCAAAAGCCTCTATGTAACTGTAAGGAAAATTACATATTTTGCTAGTTTTGCTGTATTATTCATGACCAACTATAATTTGGAGGTGACAGTAGCCCCAGAATGGTTTGGACAGCTCTGTTTTAATTCCCTTGCATGTTTCATCACCAGTAAAATTTCCCTTTTAGAAAAAAACTGAAAGGTCAGAAACGATGTATGTGAGCTAAAGAGAGTACACAGTAAATGAACTCTTCTCTAAACAACTAGGCTGTACTGACAGAATTCCTACCCGATAGGGGTTCTAGAGTTTGACTAGTTGTTTGAAATCCTGAGCAGGTAGCCTTACCATGGGAAAATATTTACTATAAGGAATTGTATATGTTATCTGTCCAACTGCAGGTTTGTAAATTGAATTTCATGCAATAGAATATGTGAAATTTTTCAGTGGCATTTTCATTTCCCAAATTACACAATATTCTTTTTTTTTTTTTTCCTATCTAAAAGTTGTTCGAGAATAGAACAGCTCAAAACATAACAACTCCTCATGAATATTTTCATGGTTTCCTTTTAGTTTTTGTTTTTGGCTGGAAGACATCATCATCTTCATAATCTAGCACATTTCTTAACATGTCTATATCTTTATTCACCAACAAAGTTACAAGAGAATAAGGGATAAAACAACCAGGGGATCTTATGTGTTATTAAACCTTTGATTTACTCATAGTTTACTAAAATATTACCCATGACATGAAAGCATATTCTTCATTAGCTTTTGAAATCCTCTCCTTCTACAGTTTATGTGTGTTTTTTTCTGATATGTAAAAAAATGACACATTCATAAATACAGATATGAAAATCAAAAATTTTGTTTCTTAATCAATGGCAAGCTAGATACAACTTTCATTATATTCTTTAAATACTTTTGATAGAAAAGCTATTGAATCATTATCTATATCTTCAAGTTAGAACATTTAATAAATTACCCTCTGCTCTCCAGTTATCTCCTTTAAATATTAGACAAATTTAATGAATAATGACAAAATCAAATCATTTATGTTCATAGAAATAACAAATTATTGAAGGATAAGTGTTTTATAGGTATAATGATAAGATGTTAGGAATTTGTTTGATATTATGCACATTGAGCATAGGAATGCTAGTAGGTCCAACCCTAGCACCTAGGATCTTTTCTACAGATTCATGGCCTCTAGGTTGGGTTTTAAATATGGAGTCTTACATAGACCTTATCAAAGTAGTTGGTTTTTCCCTTCATGTTTGTACCACTACTAAACTACTGAGCAGGGCTTCAAAGGACAGTTATTACTGTGACTTTACATAGTTCATAGCTGGATAAGACTGGTGATTACTTATCCCTTCTAGTAGCATGGATAGCACCCTCCAGCAGATAATAGGGATTAAGATTCTAGGTCAGTATTAGTTTGATTTCTCCATGTTCTTTCAATCAAGTATATGTTATCTTCAGCTACAAAGGTGATTAAGAGCATTAACAATAGCCAATAATGTTTGGGGGCCTATAGATTGCAATATTCTAACAACTCCAGAAGGTGTAACCCATTCCTGGCATTTGGGATTTAACTGTTCATATGTGATATCTAGTGGCATTATTGCCTCATTATAGAGCACATTATTTTGACTTGTTTTTGTATGAGTGTATGTATATGTTTCAGGGTGCTTCTACAATACTGAGCTTCCACATATTTTTTCCCAAATAACTTTAGTGTTGGTTATCAATCTTTATATCCTCTTCTCCACCCTGTTCCTGTATCCCCCCATCAAACTTCTCCTATACCAGTATTCCCCAAATGCATTTACAACACTGTGTCAATTTCCCTCCATGGCCTTTTCTAATTTCTTGTTCTCTATGATTATTCTAAATGAAATACAAATGTCTGAAGATTCAAAACCTATCATTCACAAATTAAAGTGTGAATCTTCAGCCTTCTGGTTCCAGATTACCTCACTTTAAAATAATCGTTTCCATTTCCATTAATTTTCCTGAGAATGCAATACAGTGCTAACAAATTTTTCTAACAGCTTGATAATATTCCATTATGTAAAATATCTCATTTTCATTATTCATTCATTAGTTCATTAGTTGGCTACCTAGATTGCTTTCATTCAGGATAAGGGAAACTACTGTGGAGATGGAAAGTTATTATTAATATAGTAGCAATGAACATGGATTAGCAGGTATCTCTGTAGTAGAATATAGAATCCTTTGGTTAAATGCCTAATATACATAGTATTGCTGTATCATATGTCAAATCTGTTTCCAGAGTTTTGAGGAACAGCCACACTGATTTCCACAGTGGCTATATCAGTTTGCATAATATTCTCCCTGCATCCTTGAAAGTATTTATTATCATTAGGTGTTTTCATCCTAGCTATTACAATTGGGGAAGGATGAAATTTCATAGTAGTTTTAATTTGGATTTATTTGTGCCTAAAGATGAAACGTTCTTTAATGTTTCCTAGCTGTTCAGGCTTTGTTTTGTTTATTTGTTTTGTTGCTTTTTATGAGAACTCTGTGTTTAGTTCCATACCCCATATTTAAATTTTTTTTTTTAAATGTACTTTGGTTGTTGCTATTTTGTTTTAGTTCACTGTGTACTCTAAGTATTGCTGACTGTCAGGTTCAAATCTGCTAAAGGTTTTTTCCCTTCTGTGGGCTGCCTTTTCACTTAAATAATGACATCCTTGGCTGTACAGATTTTTAGTTTCATGAAGCTTCATTTATTAATTGTTGATATGAATGTCTATATTACTGGGGTCCTATTCAGAAATTATTTTCCTCTGCTAATGAGGTCAAGCACATTATCTGCTTATTGATTTATCAAATATAGAGTGCCAGATCTTTTTCAGGTATTTGATCCATTTGGGGTAGAGTTTTGTGGTGGATGAGAGATACTAATATAGTTTTATTCTTTTACATGCAGCTATTCAGTTTGACTCTCAAAATTTGTTGAAGATTATGTCTTTTTAACAATATCTTTGTCAATAATCAGTTATGGTTTTTGTTTTGTTTTTCTTTGGTTTGTTTATTTGTGTTTGTGTTTGTTTTTTTAGATTGGAGCTACAACTTATCACTTAAGATCACTTGTTGAATTTGCAGAAACAATCACAGATTTGTTTCCTATATCCCATATGGTAATGACTCTCTAATTACATTTCCAGAGGATCTGATACCCTTCTCTAGTCTCCTTGGGCACTGCTCTCATGTGGTGCACGTACATTTATGAAAGGAAGCAAAATCATAAAGAAATAAATATTTTTAAATATCATGTGACTTCCCATGTATGGCTTTTGCATTCATCAATGAGTTTTTATGCCTGTATCAGGTTATTTTTATTACCATATTTATCTCAGTCATGTATCTTGAAATTAAGTATGGTGATACTGCGTTGCTTTAATGTTCTGGATTGATTTAAGTATCCAAGGTCTTATTTGTTTACAGGTTAAATTTAAGATTATCTTTTCAATTTCTGTGAGAAGTGTATTTGAACTTTGACAAGACTGTCTTGAATCTGTAAATTGCTGTTATAAATATCTATTTATGCTATTTTAATAGGACCAATCCATGAGGATCTGATGTCATTCTGTTTTGTGGTTATCTTCTTTCATTTCATTCATCATAGTATTAAAAATGTCTTTCATCTCCTTGGCTATATTTAATTTAGTGTATAATTTTGAAGCTATTGTGAATGATATTTTCCTTGATTTCTGTTTTTCACTAAGTCTTTCTTTTGTATATTGGAAGTTTAGGAAGGCTACTGATTTTTGGGTTAATTTCACATTCAGCAACAAAGATGAATGTGTCCTTCAGCTGTAAGGTACTTCTGCTGGAATCATTTCATCTTTTATGCATAGAATTCTTTTATTCCAACCCTCATCAAAAATGCTTCTGTATACATCAGGTGGCAACTAGCACAGAGACCCACATGTGGCCAAAATACAGAGAATAAGAAGCTGTGGAAAGCTCATCAATGAACTGCTAATCTGGATCACACCCTCCTCCTTTCAAGACTCAGTCATCATTGCAAAAGAGGAGGAAGAAAGGTCCTAAGACACAGGGAGGTAGATGACTACAGGAAACTGCATTGGGACACAAAAAGAAAGTTGCACATATTAACTTTGAGAAATCTGGTAGCATTCACATGACCTGTGCAAATTTAAGCTAGATAAAAACTGAGATTTGTAAGTGGGCCGGGGATGAGCAATAAGTCCCATTCCAAACTTAAAAACTGTTTGGAATGTATAGATTCTGAGACAGGGGAAAGAGTTTTCTCTAAGGGTTTGGTCTCTGCTCGGTCGACCATTCTCCAGTAGCTAGACATGAGTACAGAAATACAAAGGCAGTATAAATTGCAAAATATGGACTTGGAAAATAGAGGACATCAAATTTTTTGGACAGGGAAAGATGTTTTATGTAGGAGTTGGGTAAGGGACTGAATATAGTCAAAATGCATTGTTTTAAATTCTTAAAAACTAATAAAAACAGAAAGAAAAATTCTTAAATAAATGAGACTAAAATACACATGTAAATAATGTATTATTTTATTAATTTTGGAAAATGATTAAACTATATAATTAATTAAATGCTCAGGAGGATAAAACTCTTAAAACTTGAAAAGTAGAATAAATCTGTCTTTTTATATAAGAAAAATAAATTTTCTTTAGAAAGCCTTTAAGGCATTGCTTGTATCAATTGCAATCAACAGTTTGATTAAAAAAATTCTAGAGTAATAATAGCAGTTATAGAATACCCCTTTGGCACTTCTCTCCTTCTACCATCCTGGCCTGGGATGATTAATATCCTTGTATTCTCTTTAGTCATGCTGCCTACAGTCTTTTTAGTTAGTAAGGGGAAAATCTGTTGCATTGATTTCTTTTCTCAATGTGTGAAAGCATTTCTTCTTAGCAATAGGACTCATGTGGTACAGATTTTGGTGGTGACTTCTACAAAAAAGTATCCTGGACAAACTCTTAACTAAATTGCCCTTAAATGTCATTCTGGTGTTTAGAACGGCATACTATTAATAATAGAGGATAGATCTGAAGATGTTCCTAAAAGTTTGTTTGCTATATATCATTGAATACTTACTGTACTTAATCTCCATAATAGTAATGTAAAAAACTGTGATCTTAAATGCAAGTTATATGTTTATATCTGTAGGAAGCCCGTGAGAAAACACTGATATAGCTTAAATGAACTTTCCTTTTCCTCTTTTCTAGATAATGAGATTCATGTACGACTTTCACATTTGTTTAAATTGAACTTTCTCAGTCCAAATCCAAGAAAAGAAATACCATAATAGAGGGAAGTTTAAAGAGATATCTGCACTAGAGAAATGTCCAGAGATATACAAGGCTGACCCCAGCTAATAATCTAAGCAATAGTGAAGAGGCTACCTTAAATGTCCTTCCCTGATAATGAGATTGATGACTACTTTATATGTCATCCTAGAGCCTTCATCTAGTAGTTGATAGAAACAGAAGCATACACCCACAGCTAAGCACTGAGCTGAACTCTTGGGATCTAGTTGTAGACAGGGAGGAATGATGAGCAAAGGGATCAAGACCAGGCTAGAGAAACCCATAGAATTTGCTGAACTCCAGGCTGATATCTGGGAAACAAGCACAGGACCGACCCAGATTCCCTGAATGTGGTGTTAGTTGGGAGGACTGGACAATCTATGGGGCCTCTGGTAATGAATCAGTATTTATCCCTAGTGTAGGAATGGACTTTGGGAGCCCATTCTAAGTAGAGGGATACTCCGTCAGCCTAGGCACATGTGGGAGGGCCTGGGACCTGCTGCAAATGATATCACAATTTGAAGACTCCCCATGGAATGCCTCACCCTACCTGGAGAGAAGAAAGGGAATGGGATGTGGGTTGGTGGGGGGAATAGTGGAGGACAGGAGGGTGCTGGAGCTGGGATTGATGTGTAAAACAAGCCTGTTTCTAATTTAAATAAGAAATATATAAAATAAAAAAAGAAAGCTGCAAATCTTATCAACTGTTTAGTGAAACAGTAAAGGAGAAAATTAAGAGAGAGAGTGACAAGAAACCTGATATGTTCAGAAGTAGATCTCTAAAAACAGTTACATGGTAGAAAGCTTCAAAGAAAGTGGAAATATTACATGTTAGGGATTGAAATTTTCAGGTTTTGGCAAGTATTTAAAGAAGAATATAAGAGAAAGAAAGGGTAAAAAGGAAAGGCTATACTGAAAAGTGTAACTTAGATAGGTGGGCCAAATTAGCTGTCTTCCATGACAAAAAAATTATATCAGCATCAATGTTGTGGCTTCTTGGCAGGACAAACACACTATCTCATTAAGGGGATAAGTATAGGAATAATTATCCTGTAACTACATCTTCAGGTGATTCATATTTCCTATGAAGTAGTCTTCTGGCTAGGTGAATAACAGAGTCATCTGCACTAATATTTTAAAAAATGCCATAAAATGTAATGTCCTAATATTTGGAGCACATCAGAATGTCATGTTTCTGCATGAGAATTGAGGTAGATATCAAATCCTGTTATTTTCACCAGGAGAGATAGGAGGAACAGTTGTAATGTTTATTATTATTATTATTATTATTATTATTATTATTATTATTATTATTTTATCAGAGAACTGGGAAGGAATTCAAATTTGACTAAGACAGAGTGTTCCATTCTCAATGACATCCAAGGCTACTGTGCTGGCTCTTTTGTGTGAACTTGATATGTTATCATTACTTGGAGACAGAAACAGAGAGAGAGAGAAAGAGAGAGAGGAGCTCCAATAGAGAATATGCATCCTTAAAAGTGGGCTATAGTTAGCATTTACGTCATTTCTTAATTACTGATTGATGTGCAAAGGCACATACCATTGTGGTTGGTGCCACTGGGCTGTTGATCGTGGGTTCCATAAGAAAGCAAAATGAGCAAGGTGTGGGGAGCAATCTTGTAATCAGGACTCTTCCATGGCTTCTGCATCAGCTCTTGCTTCCAGGTTCCTGCCCTGTTTGAGATCCTGTTCTGACTTCCTTCAATGATGAGCAATGATATGGACATGTATGTCAAATAAACCCTCCCCTCCCCAACTGTTTTTTAGTTTGGTGTTTCATCACAGCAATAGAATCCTGACTAAGTTAGCTATTAAGCACCATATTCCTTTTAATATTATTCTGTGGAATATTTTTGCAGTTCTATCCATTTTTCTGTCCATTTTATTTTTCTTCATGTCTAAATAATCCTTAAATTTCCATATATTTTTTATATATATATCACATGTTCATTATCCATTCACTGTTTTAGAGATATCTACAATGTTTCCATTTCCTTGATGTAGTGAAAGTAACAGAAGTAAATGTCTGTGCAAGTATCTATCTATCACAGGATGAGGAGATCTCTGAGCATCCTTGAGTGTCAAGAGTGGTAGAGCCAGGCATTATGTTCTCCTTTTAGTTTTTGAGAGGGAGTGAGCCAGACTTATTTCCATAGTAGTTGTTCTACTTTCCAGTCCCACCAATAGTGGATAAAGAATGTTCTTTCTTTGTATCAGCTCTAGTATATGGCAATATATTTCATATTACCTGAACTCTGACTACATAACAGAGATATAATGACAAAGATAGCAGAATATTGGTGCATAACAAGACAGAAAGACCAATGCCACAGAACAGAAGGTCTAAATGTAAACCCAGACAGGTGTGGATACCAGGTGTTTGAGACCTGGGAAAACTTGTGCTAGGAAAAACACACAGCCTTCTCAATTAAAGGAATTAGCAAAATTTGATATCCAACTTAGGAAAAATAAAATTAGATACATATATCTCTCCCCTATACAAAATTAATTTAAATTTGATTAAAGATATTATTATTAGTTCAGAAACACTAAAACAATAAAATAAAATAAAATAAAAAGAAACAGATTAGGCCTTAGGCACAACAATGAACTCACTAGTACTTTAGTGTGTCCTAGATTTTTCCAAGTAATGTTCTGTAACGATAAGTTAAAAAAACTCTTAGTGCCATGTTTTCCCCCAACTCTTGTGTATTTTTTTCTAGTAATAGAAGTAATCCTGAAGTGTATAATTATTCCTCACTTCTCCCCTTCTCTCTTGAACCTACTTCCCTGTATCTTAACATCATTATCACTTGAATGATTTATTACCAATGATTTCTATTTCATTAATCATTTATTGGTCATTGGAATATAAGACAATTGCCTCCTTTGACTACTCTCTAATATATATGCAACCACCTTAAAATGGAATTATATTATAAACTTCCTGGAACTTTCCCTCCAGCTACTTTCCTGTCCTAGTCTAGTACTTGTCATTATTTTCTCTTCCCATCCCCTCTATTTTTTTTCTTTGGTTGACTTCCTATGTCATACAATTCTTTTACTTGGGTTTTAAAGCGCTTCTTATTTTCAGGCTTTCAATATTATATGAATTTAGAAGTTTCTAAATTTCTAAGATTTTTATCAAAGTACCCATTGAACATAATATCAAGCTGTACATTCAATGTTTCCCTACATATTTATCAATGGCTCAAATTACATATATTAAAAATAGCCCCTTTAGCCTATTTCATAACACTACTCTTGCTCTTTTTGCAATATTGCCTGTCTTTTTTACTCTCACCTTCTTTTACCTCATTGATAATGTTAAAATATTAGACTCACAGTTGATATTATTTCTCCTCTCAAGAACTTTATTTCTACCTTATTGTTGAGTTTTACTGTTATGTTTTGCAAACTCCATGGCATTTATTTTTCAAGAAATTTTAATCAGCATTTGCTTAATATCTGCCTTGTTTAAGGCATAAAATACCATGACCAAGACAACCTAGAAAAATACAAATTTGCTTGAGCTTACAATTCAAAAGGAAACTATTCCCTTAAAATAAAATTAAAAAGATTCCTCATAGCAGAGACATATAAGCATGTAGCAATCATGGGGGCAAGATCTGCACATTCCAATAGCAAGCAAGAAGCAAAGGTAGAGAGACTACTAATCCTCAAAACCCTCTGACAGTGTGTTACATAGCAAGGTTGTACAGCCCCCTCAACATGTGTTACCAACTTGGAATAAAGTGTTCAAATGCCCATGCTTAACGAAAACATTCTCAATACCACAGCATTCCACTCCAGGGACACCACACACAAAACGTTTAGTCTAACTTCACAAGTCCTCATAATCATTTACAGTCTTGACAGCTCATATTTGGATATATCTCCTTTGAGAATCAAGGAAATCTCTTAATTGTGACCCTCTCCTATAAAATAAAATAGCATACACCCAACTTAAAATGTCACAGAATTTACATTTCTTTTCCAAAAGAGAGGAATGACAATATAGTGAAGAACTATTGTATCAAATGAAGACCAAAACCCAGCATGTCAAATATATAATCCTGTAGTTTGGTGTCATTAACAAAGGGCTTAAATGTCCCTCTACCTCTAGCTTTGCTACCTACAACATACATCTTTCTTGTGGATTGATTCTGTTTTCATGACAGACATAATTCTGGCATTTCAACATTTTGAAGTCTTCCCTGAACAAAAAGTTTTACTTTCATAGCTTCCTTTCAGGCCTCTTGCCGTCTCAGGTCTTTGGCACAGGAATGCCCCAGCCACACATTGGCTGGCTGCAGTGACTCTCTGTAATTAAATAGACAGAATCCAGGACCCTGAGTCCCTTGAATCACATAAACATCAGTTTCTATAGTAAGTAGCTTTCAAGAAGCAGAAAATCCCTTAGGCTCATGTTCACAAGTTGGGAGCTTATCAAAGTGAGGTCTTGCCCTGAGTACAGTGTCCCCTTTTTTCCTCTGCAGTGCAGTGCAAGAGGCTGCTCCTTGATGACACTAATCTCCTTAACAATTATAGCCTCAGTTACAGTACAGGTTTTGACTGCAACATTAAGCTTCCTAGTACTAATTTTTCAACAAACTGTACACTGTATATTTCCTTCTGTCCTACTAGCTGTTTTCATTATAGTTCTCCAAAAGAAAAATTATTAACAGCCAAGCCACATATTCACTGTTACCTGTCATAAAACATTTTTCTGCCAAACAAAATAGCTCACAACTTTAAATTTAGCTTCAAGCCAGTTCTTAGGACAAGAGCAGAAGCCATCCAATTTCTTGCCTAAATATCATATGAATGACTTCTAAAGACCTTTCTTCCTGCTGAACTCTTATGAGTCAGGTCTATATGGTCTGCATTTCTACACAGAAGTACAGTACTCTAGGCTCCTACTAAAAGGGGACATTATGCAATGCTTATGTCTGTAGTTGGAAGTTTTCTTGTTCCACCCACCAATTTCCAAATAATCACTGTAAGCATTAATATTAATTATATTTATTTTTTTGGCCAGTGGCTCAGGCATGTTACTGACTAGCTCTACATATACATTCACCCATTTTTACTAATCTGTGTATCACCATGTGATTGTGACTTAATGTTCTGGCATGGCACTCCTTCAACAACTACATGGCATGTCCCTGATACTTTCTTCTTTTTGTGTATGATTTCCTATCTAGCCATATTCTGCCTAGGTATTTGCCAAAACAGCTTTATTTATCAACCAATACAAGCACCACATATTCTTAGGATGTAAAAGTCATCCCATATTATATGCCATTCAAATTATTTTTTGAATCCAAAGTTTTCCATATTAAAAACAAAACAAAACAAACAAGCAAAAATAAGGCACAGTTAGGCTCTTCAAAGCAACAGCCCCTAATCTGGTACTAAGTTCTCCACTAGTTATTTTTCAGGTGTTGTGAAAAAGCACCATAAACAAAGTAACTTGGAAAGATAAGTTTACTTGGTTCCGTATAAATGATAGGTACATAACAGGGAACAAACAGCAGTGATGGTGACAAGGGCAAGAGGCTGAAATATCACATCCTCACAGCAAGCAAACTGGATGGAGGACAAAGCTACGAGTTGTTAAACCCTACCCTCATTGATGTACTTCTAGCAAAGCTCCAGGTTCTCTGTGATAGTGTTACCAAATGGGAACTAGGCATTTCAGTACTCAAGCTTATGAAAGATTCTACCCATTCAAATTACCAGACCAAATAAAATGGATGCTATAGAAAATAATAATTTTGTTAGTTTTATTTTATATTTGTATGTCTGGAATATACAGAAATATCTGACAAAATTTTGCCATGTTCAATAAATATTTGTTGGACACATAAATCTACAAATACAGGTGTGGTATTTTCTTCCCTTTCATCCAAATCATGTGTGATCTTCATAAGAACATATAGAATATATTTTATGAGTAGGCAGAATACAGAAGCACTTTCAGATAAGGAAATGTATATTAATCTTAAATTCAAATGTTACCTATTTCAATCATGGAAGAAGAAATCTGTCTGAGTTTTGATATTATGCTTATATAGGTAAGGTAGCACCTACAGTTAATAATTAAGAGGTGACTGAAAGTTTTTTAAGTAGCCATTGTCCATCTTTCAGTAATTCAAATAAATTAGACATTCCTGTAGACCTTGCTTCTGGTTATATTCATTTAATAGCATAATATTTCAATTAATTATACTTTGAGCTATGGAGATTTACTATGACATCAATTGCTTGAAAGTAAAATTTCTTTTATTATTACTTTGATTTTTGTCAGAGTCCAACATGTCATCATCATATTAAAATGATTATTTTTAAATTTTAATACCATGCAAAATCTTTAAATCACTAGAAAATGCAAAGTAGAAAAATCCTCAACATTTGCTGATTTATTGTCTGTTATGTGTCAAGAAATGCTTTCAGATGATAAATAACCATGTAAACTGTCTAGGAAATGGAGAAATTCCTATGCAAATGGAAAGACATTTATTCTTTTCTTAAATATAAAACACAAACTTTATACTTTTTTACTACTGGCTTGTATATTCATGGATAATCACTTGGTTGTGAATAAACAGATAGGGAGTCCTTCCCTAGGGAATATTATTTCTCCCACACTTAGCATTCCCTGTCTGCTTATAGGTTTTTGTAAAAGGTGGGGGATTGTCTTCCATATTAACACATCTGTAGATGTCCTTCAGATCTTGTTTAGGAAGAGGTGTTGAAGAGAACTCATGGATTCAGTTTCTGCGAGAGGTATTGGATCCCTAGTTTACAGAATCCTGTTCCTCTAGCTCTTACAGTCTTTTCATTCCCTATTGCTCTATAACCCCTGGAATTTGGTGCAGAATTTATATTGTAGGTGTAGGGTGGGGCATCACATTTGTTCTTTGCATTTTGATCAGTTATGGCTTTCTGTAATGGTCTCACTCTACTGTAAGAAATGTGTCTTTGATGAGAAATGAGACCAATACTTATTTGTGGATATAAGGATCAATATTTTGAATATAGTTAAGTTATTAAGGATCCAGTTAAGTAAGGCTGGTCTAGTAAAAATGGTGGTTTTAAGCTTTCTTCCAAGACTGGGACTTCATTGGCCTTAGGTATCTGGCTAGGTTTCCTTTATTAGGCATGCTTTTATTCTTAGTGAACAGACCTTAATTCCCATTTGAGAATTATTGGTCATTGTCAAAGTATGCATGGCCCTATTTTACCTGTAGGGATACCTTGTTATACAGGAGATTATTGTTCATAGAAATCATACCTGGGTTGCTTCATTCCTTTGAGGACTACATGGCAACTTCTGGTACAATAAAATCTAGACCATGCAAAGTAGGCTATTAGATCAACTCCAACTCAGATTCTCTGTATCTTGTGTCCATGACATCTTCAGTATTCAGGACTTACCTTCCATCTCTGGGAGGCAACTAAAGCCAACAACACCAAGAGGTTACAACTGGGGACTGTCTAGATCAAACCTAAACAACAACTCAAAAAGGAGCTTCTCTTGCCTGTTATTGGGGTTTGCCAGTCCATAAGGGAAGTTTTCATTTTAACTACGCATGCATGCATATGCAGGCTTGTGAGTAGTTTAGTAGTTGTAGCTAAATAGGCAAAAATGTGATTTTTTTTATGACTCTCCAGAATCTGTCTCAGTTAGCATTTCTATTGCAGTGATGAAACAGCATGCTTATAATGCAAGTTGTAGCAGAAAAGTTTTACGTAGCTTATACTCCCACATTGCTGTTCATCGCTCAGAGAAGTCAGGAAAGAAACTCAAATATGGTAGGGTCTTGGAAGCAGGAGCTGAACCATAGAGGTGTGCTGGTTTCTGGCTTGCTCCTTATTGCTTTCTCAGTCTGCTTTCTTACAGAATCCCAGACCACCCACCTAGGGATAGCACCATCTATCATGGTCTCATCATTAATTGAGAAAATGTCCCACAGATAGATGTCATGGATGCATTTCATCAGCTGTTGTTCCTTCTTCTCTGATGACTCTAGTTTGTATCAAGTTGACACACAAAACCAGTCAGTCAAAATCCTTATTGTTTTTTTTTTTTAAATTTTCTCCCTCCTTCTTACTCTGTATTTATACGTTTAATTTTTTAATTAGTTTTATTCTGACATGCTTTATTTTCTTTGATACTCTTTTGAATGAGAGTATCCATGATTTCTTTCTCTATGATTGTTGATGGTCTAACAAAAAGCTATTGCATTTTCAAGTTGATATTGTAATTTTCCACATTGCTAAAACTATTGACTACTTTTAGCATTTTTGTGAGAGAAGATTTGGAATCCCAAATTATGATGTAATATCATCTGCAAGTAGTTGTGCCTGTTCACTTCCTAGTCCTGTTTGACTAGAGTACTTTTTAAAATCTTTTCTTTCTAAGGTGGTGTTGATCTTAAAGTTAATATGTATTTCTTGTAGACTCCAGATAGGTAGATTTTGTGGTGGATCACTCATCCACTCTGGACTTTTTCACTTGAGATTGAAGTATAATATTTAAATGTATTATTGAAACATATATTTTGATTATAGTCATTGTGTTGTTGATTTATGGTGGTAGAGTTTGTGTTCTCAGTAGTTATTCCTGTTTCAGTAATATAGCTTCATTTGTTTTCTTTTTATACTTTCTTGGTTATCATTATTTCTCTCTTTAGTCTGAAATATTCTGTATTTTCTTTTAGTTTGGTTTCTTGGAAATATTTTTAAGCTCTTTATATCATAGAAAGTATTTCTATATCCATTTACTATGATAGATACTCTTTAGTCTTACTTATTAAAAATATTTTTTCATACACTGTTATGATTGTGTTTTCTTCTCCAACTCTTCCAAGTTCCTCCATATATCAATACCTTTCCACACCTATTTATCTTTTTTAAAAAAGAAACCCACTGTATCATGCCTTCTTTTTCTCTCACTAGGAAATAAATAATCAAGCAAAATCAAAGTAAATAAAAAAGAAAATAAAAAGGCATAAGATATTCACAGCACAAAACATACAACAACAACAACAACAAAAAAAACAAAAACACAAATTTAGAAAGCATATTATAGAACAAAAGGACAAGTAATACATAAGTGCTCAAACAAAGCAATGAGATATAAAAAAATTGCAAAAATATCATTAAGCTTGTTTTGTGTTGGCTGTCTTCTGCTCAGCATGGGTCTTATGCTTAAGTGTGGTCAATATATCAGTGAGACTCCACTGGAGAGAAATAGCTTCATATTTAGAGTTGCAAGCCCATATCTACTCTCAGTGCTAGGACCCTGTCTGGATTTCTGCCTTGTACATGTGCAGGCCCTGTGAGTGATGTCACTAACCCTGTGAATTCCTACGTAAATTCACCCTTTCCTTTATGCCTTTCACTTTTCTTTATGCCTTTCACTTTTCAACTCATGGGCTCTTACAATCCCACTCCCTTCTATAAAGCTTCTGAAACCCCGAAGAGAAGCTTGATGAAGCTATACCATTTAGGAGTGATTGTTCAAATTTTCTAACTCTTTGCATATTTTCCAGTTGTGGGTTTCTGTGTTGGTTCCCATTTAAAAAACAATGAAAATAAAGCATTTAAGAGAGGAGTCTTCTCTGGCGGTGACTTAATAAGACACCTACCTTGGGTATAGTAGATGGAGTTAAGCCTCACTTTATGACTACATTCCTTTAGAAGAACAATGGAATGTGATTTTCCCCCTAAGTTTATGGTCTATCTAGCCTTAGAGTCTTGGCCATCCATCCTGTGTCAGGCATGGAATCCATTTCATAGGCCTTAACTCTAATCAAAATGTGGTCAGGTACTCCCATAACATTTGTATCACCCTATTCTTAATGCAAGTCAATATTGAAAATGGCAGGTCTTGTAGCTGGAGTGGTGTCTACATTTGTCTTATGGTAGCATGCATAGATCTTTCCAGCTCCCAGAACACTGGTCAGTAGGAGTGGGGGCTCTGCTTAGGCAGATAGATTTGTAAAAAAAAAAAACACCAGTGTAAATTGGTATCTTAGTTAGCACTTGAGGTATTTTGCTCAAGGATCATTTGAATTTCCAAATTTCCATTGAGAAATCAGATGTTATGCTGATGGACTTTCCTTTATATGTGACTTTTTCCTTTTCTCTTGCAACTTTCAATACTCTTTCCATTTTCTGTATACATGATACTTTAATCATGATATGCTGAGGAGAGATTCTTTGTTGATCTTACATATTTGGTGTTTTGTATACTTCTTATATCCTTATGGTTCTATTTTTTTGCCAATACTCTTGTTAAAGACCTGGCCTAAGACATTGACTTAGGATTCTTCTCCGTCATCTGTGTCTATAATTCAAGTGTTTGAAAAAATTCCTTTAAACTTTTCATTTTCTTTGGTTGTTTTCTGTAGATCCTCTATTTTACTCTTGAATCCAGATATTCTGTCTTCTCTTGATTCATTAAATTTGCAATGCTTTCCCTTGGGGTTTCTAGTTGGGTTGTTGGGTTGTTCAACTCCATAGTCACTTAAGCCTGAGTTCTCATCAAGGTTTCTTTGTCTTTATTGAATTCTGTTTTCAATTTCTGGATTGCTATTGTCATTTCCATCAGTCTAATATTTGTATTTTCTTGGGCATCTCTCAGGTATTCATTCTCTTACAGTTTGCTGAACTGATGTGTGTATTTTAAGTTTTTAATTTGTTGATGAAGTTTATAATTGTTCTTTTAATATCTAGGCACTTTCATTTGTATAAATCAGTGTTTATCAACCTGTGGACTGTGACTCCTTTTACAGGGGTAGCCTTAAACCATCAGAAAACAAAGATATTTGCATTAGGATTCATAGTGGTTGCAAAGCAATAGTTATGAAGTGACAACAGAATTAATTTTATGGTGTGGCTCACCATAAGACCTGGGAAAATGTATTAAAGAGTTACCTCATTAGGAAAGTTGAGAACCATGACTATATGATGAGAGACAACTAATTGCTGCTATAGTTACCCCAACCATAAAATTATTAAAAAGTAATAGGAGGGTTGAGGTCCACTGGTATAGGACATTTTCACCAGCAAACATTTCTACAGGAACTTGGTGTATGATGTGTCCCTAATTACTTTATAAATCTTATAATTCAAGCCATCATGTGTTTCTAAAATTTCCTCTAAAACCTTGACTCCATCTGTCTTATCATCAATTGTTGAAACACTAAAATTTTTAAACATCTACTAAGCAATTTGTTTCATTCTATAAACCTATGTGTATATCAGCACTTCCTTTCTCTGTTCCTATTACCTAATTCAAAGACTAAGAACTGAATTTCTTTATCAATAGTCCATATGTATTCAGCATTTTCAAATTATAATTAACATTCAATGTCAGAGTTAGATTAACATGACTATGTAACATGCAGAATTTTGAATGCAGGGGCATTCCAAAGGTGTTGTTTTGGTAATTTCATATATTTTTGCTTGTGAGACTAGTCTTTAATGGCTGACCTATCTCTCCAGTCCTGTTTTGGTAATTTCTGACAGTACTCTGGGGATTTTCATTCTCTAATGATCAGTGTTTTGTATAGTACAAATGCAACATGTAACTCTTCCTGCTGTTTATACAGGAACAAGGATCCCTTTCCAATTCATTCCAGTGAATATATACGTATAAAGGGCATGATGTTATCTTTCACCATCTGACATGAATTTTAGTTGTTAACTGGAAAAGTAAAAACTAAATCATTAATTTTGGAGATACAAAGGATACTTATTCATTTCTCTGTATTCTACTAAAACACAGCTATGCTGCAAACTATTTCTGACTTTGACTTATTAAAAACAGTTGTGATCACATTATAACCTGCATCTAATTAACACTGGCTTCCCACTGAATCTCAAATTAAAACTGTCCATCATCCTAATATTTAATAACTCCCATACTTTCTTAATGTTATATATTTTTTAAAAAACTATATAATTTTGAATCCAGTTCTCACATACTGGCTATATGATCTTAAGTAAGTTACTCAACATCTCAACATTTTAGTTTCCAAATACGCATGATGTAGCATCTGATAGGCATTAATATGTGCATTTCTAATAAATAGGTACATGTAACAACTTATGTGACTCCTGAAATGCTTTCTTCAATGTCAGCTCTTCCATTTATCATTGTGAAGTTCTCCAGTCAGTCAATCATGTGTTGCCTTCAGAAAACTAAAGACTACTGTGATTATCTCTCTAACATATATTACTCACTCATCTACTCTTTTAATATAGCTATTTATTCCAAAATAAGTCTTTTTCATTATTTAGCAATATCAAATTCTTGTTTTACAGTTAACCCAAGAATAAAATAAAGTGCAATCAATATTTCTTTTGTGTTGTTGTTTTTGTCAGAGTTTCTTGTTGTTTGTTTTTTGGGGTTTTCTTTTGTTTGTTTGTTTGTTTGTTTTGTTTTGTTTTCCTAGACAGGGTCTCTCTTTATAGCTTTGGAACCTGTCCTGATACTAGCTCTTGTAGACAAGCCTGGTCACAAACTCACAGAACTGCCTGACTCTGTGTCCCATGTGCTTGGATTAAAGGCATGTGCCAATTCCACCTGGCTGATATTTGGGTATTAAAAAAAAAAGGATAGTCAGGCAGTGGTGGCACATACCATTAATCTCAGCACGGGGGAGGCAGAGGCAGGTAGATCTCTGTGAGTTCAAGGCCAGCATGGTCTACAAAATGAGTTTCAGGGCAGCTAGGACTGTTACACAGAGAAACTCTGTTTCTACAAATTTATCAACATTTTTTTAGTTTGATGAAAAGTGTCAATATCATTATAGAAGAATAGATATTTGGGGGCATAACTTAATCTCTGTAATAGATTAGATTTTTCTTGAAGGCACAAACTGATGTCTTTTATTGTCTTTGAAGACTTAATATCTATAAATGCTAAATAAATTAGCTAACCACACAAAGCATATTTGCACAGAGATCAGGTCAGAATAATTATATTATAAAAGTAAAAACAATATAGCAAAATATAGTTTAGATAAATCATGTAATGATTCTTGCTCAGCCCAATATTGCTTTTATTGGATTTTCCTTACTTAATTTGTGCACTTTTACAAATTATATAAATGAGTGGTGATACATCTTTACCTCAATAGGAATTAAAAGGAGTGGCAAGAGAGATTAATGTGACCATTATATTTTATAAAGGAAAAGCTATCGCTATATATTTTAACTTTCATGGGGCAGGAGGCAGTGCTGGAGGTCAGACTCAGACTATCAGCAATGCTTTAAAACTGCTCTGCTTCTGAGCCAAGTCCCGGTCCAGCCTTATTTCCTTTTCTCTTTTGGAGCATTACTCTCCTGGATGTGTTTGATAGCCCAGTGGAGAGGCTGATTCAATCTGGCTTCCTTCTCTAAGGTGGAGTGTTGATAACTGGTGTTTTCTTGAGTTTCAATCTTTTCTGTGTGAAAGGTTAATGTTTATTATGTCTCACTAAACTTTGATTTGGGTATCTCTGTGATGGAATTCATCAAAAGTGTTTTCCTACTGTTCCTTGGAGAAAACATTCAATTGACTCTAAGAATGACACTGAGTAATGACATCACATTATTCTGGGTAGCTTTTCATCTTCATTTGTGGAACTCTTAAGCTGGTGGTAGAGATCAGGGAAAGTGCAAGTGGGCACACAGAGTAGTCTTTATGGTCAGTAATGGCTTATATTATTAAACAGTCTGATATCAGTCCTTAGATCCCAATGATATTCAACTCTCCTGTATTTCAAGGGTTTTTCTCATTACACCAGATATTATATATGTCTGTCAAAAGAAACAGTAAATAGTTAGGAGGTTTTATATATATATATATATATATTTAAAGCAGTTCAAAATTAACATTCTAGGCACTCTTTCTCCAGAATGTCAGCAGTAACTTTTACACCAAACTATTCAAACCATATTAGTTTGCATACCATTTCACTGTCTTTTTGGAGTTTTCTGTTATCTTGAAAGAAAGATTTAAAATTTGTGATGTGTATTTTTAATTAAATAATTAGTCACTTGGTTAATTTAAAAATCATTTACAAAAATTAACTATATATGTCAAATGAGTGTTCTTGTGTAGAAAAATCTCTAGGGAGTCTAGCATTCCATTACATTTCTAGAAAGCTAAGAAGTGGCTATCAAAACTAAGATTTTCATAAATCTTGCCAGCAAAGGAGCTTCCCATGGAAACTCATCTGTAGTGTGATGCAAATTCTCTACGTTCATTTCAAATGTCACAGGAAGACTATAAGCACTAACATTAGTGTGAGCATATCTTTGTGAATCTGAAAACTGAAAAATCTGTTATCTCACATGTTTCATAGATTCCTAGGTCACATAGAAAAGGCTCAATCTAAGAGTATTAAAGCAAGACCATGTTTTGATTCTGAATGTCAAGGGAAAGTGTAACATAGTCTCAATGTAGAATTAAGAGATTTTCACAGAAGCCCAAAGGCTGATAGTGCTCAGATATATATATATATATATATATATATATATATATATATATTTTTTTTTTTTTTTTTTTTTTTTGAAAAGCGTACACTAAGCAGAGATACTGTATACTTCTGTTAGGTTCCTAGGATATTTCTTTGTTGTAAAAATTATCTTGGAATCTTGAGGGTTCCTGTCTGTTGGCTTATGATCAAAGATGTCATGTACTCTATGTTGGAATATTTAGTTTTATAGTGTCACTGGGTATTTTGTTGTCATTTTCTTCAAAATGTTTTTTTATTAATTTCATTATGCCAAAGTTTAGAGTCTTTTCCAATATAAAACTAAGCCTATGGTTTTACTGACAAATTTCTTAAGAACAAAAATGATGTTAGTACTCATGAAATACATTGGACTTAATTCTGAGATTGGCTTTTTTTAAAGTTATGAGAAAGAACTCCAGATTCAAGTGAGAACTCTTCTGTCCAGAGCACCTGACTTTTTCTATCCCAAACAGAAATAACAAGGGCCACTAAATATACTGAATATAAGTTTAGATTTATATAATTGCATCGATCAACCTTTGATAGAGGCTTTGTTTTTCTACTTCACAATGCTCAGAATGATCACTTAGTATTTGTGCCTTTTGGGGATATATGATTTTTTTATTCCTTTAATAAATTAATGTGTTATTTAATAGATTTAATAGATTGTATGTTATATGTGTTTCTTTTTAAGATTCACAGAAAGTTTCTAATTTATCCTGTAGTGTAAAACTTCTATTATATTTGCTTATCTGACCACTGTGTTATTCAGCCTTCTTCCTAGATGCCAGAAAGAGAACAACTGAGATATATAACTAAATAAGTAGGAAAAATACATGCTATAAGGTGATAAAAATGAGAGGTATTTTATACAAAGGAATGGAGAAGGAAGAGAATTGCAATTTTACAAGATGTAACAGAAATCCTCACCAGAAATGTAATTTTGTAATAGTGGTAATAATGAGATCAGAAAGCAGCCAATGTATAAGAAGATGTATTCAAGGAAAGACTCTGTGTTATACAGTCTCCCTCACTTATGCAAGGAACACCATGGAGTGCAACTTTCTAAAACAAGCTGACAATGGAAAATAGTACTAGGGACATGAGGGAAAGATATAATGAGAAGAAATCTAGGAAAGTTCTTAAGACCTGTTACTGGTATGATTTTGTTCTGTGTGGAGTGAGCTTTGGGGGAAATATCAGAAAGTGGTATTAACTATGTTGTGCTTTGCTGGCATAATTATGGCTGGTGTAATGGAATACACTAAGAGAAGATACCTACAGAAGGAGGGAAAATAGCTGAAAGTCACTGAAATTAGGCAGGGGAGAGATACTGGTAACTTGATCCTGGATGTGGTGGCAATGGCTAATATGAGGCTGGAAATTCTTTTCGTCATAGGTTTGACATCAGAGTCTAAATTATTTATTTAGTGATACATTCCCTAGGTCTCATAGCAAGAGCTGACATGATAAATTCTGTATTCTCTACCCCTTAGCTAACAATACTAAAGGGGTCATGTAACTAATCCCTGGAAACACTAGTTTTCATGGGGAGTCTACTACCACCTTTGAATGTCATTAGACGTCTGGACAATGTCAGTGTGCCCATCAAAAGCATATCACTCCTATCATCAGCAAAACTGTATCACATAAAAGTATAACCTTGATCAAGTTTGTTTTACATCTAGAGTTGATTGTTTGGTTCTTAGGTCTTTCTGGAACCATTCATGTTGTTAGGAGTTGAGTTTTCTGTGTTTTACTCCACTAAGTCTATTTCCACTAAGTGACTCCACTAAGTCACTTTCCAAATGATTGTTTTTAAAACAAAAACAAAACACACAGCAAAACACTTTCTTTTATTTACCGTTGATGAAAGTAAACAGGATTTCTTTCACATTAAGAGTGCAAATTATGACTTAGGGAATAATAGAAACAAGTGCTCAAATAAACGCTTTTTTCCCACAGAGTGAAATGACTCATACAGTGAGGCATGTGTGTAGCATATTAAAAGGTTTTCATGCAAGCATCCTTTCTATTCCAATAATATTTTACAAGTACAGGAGTAAGTTTTAGTTGATAATGCACCATTGTGGGGGGGGGGCAACAAGACAATCAGTCACCTCTCCCTTAACACATGTTTTCTGCATTTTTTCTAGAACCTACAGATAGGCCACCAATGTTACTAATCGCAAGTCCTGAAACAATTGAGGTCTTCTACATTAATGGAAGTAAAATGACAACTCTAACCTCAACCAACAGAAATGAAATCCATACTCTAGATTTTATTTATAATGAAGAGATGATTTGCTGGATTGAATCAAGAGAGTCTTCAAATCAACTCAAATGTGGCCAGATGACAAAATCCGGACAATTAACAGATCAAAGAATCATTAACATTCTTCAATCTTTTCATAGTAAGTCTTATAGTTTTTTGCATTTCCCTTCAAGAATTTCCTTTGTAGAGAAGTATGTGGGATTCTTATCTCTCTGCACAGCCTAGCTTGAAGTTCTGCATGTGTGGATATAAGTGTGCAGGGTATATGTTTGCTTGTCCTCATAAATACAGATTCAGTAGCTCTGGTTCCATAGGTACAAAGTACAGTGTTTATTTTCTTTAATGCTGCTTGGAGGGTCACCTAGCTTATAATTAATATTGTTTCACTGAGATATAGTTCACAATAAAACTGCAAAAATGGAACTGCAGTAAAAACAGAAGGCAAAAACTTGCTTTTATAATTGTCAGTTAATTGGTTGTAGTATTCATGTAAAATTCATTGAAAACTATTAGGTTTATGACAATAGGTAGAAAAATACCTATGTTGAATTTAATTAAAGTAAATCAGTATTTATTCATTATTTTCCCAAAAACTGACAATTGAAGTTTGATTTATTTTGACATTTCATGACTAGTAATTATTGTTTGTGCATAATGACACAAACTGAAGTCGTATGGTTATACAAATATGAACATTACATGCCCTGTATCTCTTCTCCATTTCCTCATGGGTATAAAATGTATTCATAAATGCCTGGATTGCCTTGCATGAGATTTTAAATTTTTACTAGTTATTTTATCATTTACAGAAAATGGTGTCCTCATTAAACATAAATAAAAGAAATGAATACATTCAGAAATAAAAATATAGTGTGAAATAAATATAAATTACTAATGAGAAATGGTGATTTAGATACACAGAAACAAAGAATTGTGTTTCAAGTTTATTTAACATATGGGTTCAGCAGGAATTAAATTTGAATCAAGAAACCAGCTTTTTGCAACTTTTTGATTACCCTATCTAATACAAATGTATTCGTCTCCAGAAATAGCTTAAAGAGAGGTCAAATAACCAGGATACTGTTTCCCAGCTTTCCTCAACACTCTTTCGTCTACATTTAACGTTTCCTAAAAGATAGTTATCTTTTTTGATAACTATCAAATAAAGCTTTTTTTTTTTAATAAACCTAAGGAAAATAAAAGAATCGCACATCATAATAGTTGTAAATATGCCTTTTTAACTTAATCTGATTGATTTATAAAAAACATAATATCTATCCAAATATATATTAATTTTGTTATGCCATTTGTGAAATGAAGAAAAGAAATGTACTCTATTTTATTTAGAGTAAATAATTTTCTATAAAGTTGGGTTTAAGTCATGTAATTACATAGTCAGTTTTGACTTTAAAATAATATTTAAATTTGAAGGAGCAATTCAGTGATAGTGTGGACAGAAATATGGGTAAGATTGTCTGACCTCTCCTGATTGCAAGCTGTACATTTTAGCAACTTGTTCTAGCACAGCTGCCATTGAGTATTATGTGACCTGCATTTACTATGACAATGTGTGAGTTGGTAATGAAGTGTAAATATTCCCTGCATGTATAATTACTTAAAACCTCTGGCACACTGTATAAGTTAAAATAATGAACTGATATAAGTCTGGTTGAATATATGTTATCGCTGAATTTTCTAAAGATTATTTTTACAATTTTGTCAACCCTTACTTTTAGGTGCCTTTTACCTGGACTTACATAAAAAGAACATTTCCTTTCTGAAAACACTTTAAAACCTATTTCAAATGGTTCTGTGCACAAAAAAGAAATTTAGAAAGACAGATCAAATTCACTTGTGATGCAAAATTATATGACTGTGGTGGGAACTGTTATGGTTTTAAAGTCACTACAGATTTCATCTTTGCATATACATTTCATCTCCAATTTAGCAGAAAAGGAAGGTCTTTTCTTCTTTATATAATAGGTACTCTTTTAATATTTTTCATTTTTATTTAAATTTGAAACAAGGATGCTTTACAAGTCAATCCCAGTTCACTCACCCTCCCATCCTCCTCCCCATCCCCCCCGTCACTCCCTCCAAACCCCAGCACATCCCCTTTCTGCTCCCCAGGGAGGGCGAGGGATAGATAAAATTTTCACTGAGAACATAAGAGTGTTATCCAAAAGCAAATGGTTAAAACAGACCTAGGAATCTAAAACCCATGTTTGTTTGCATGTTTGCTTAGTTTTATGTTAAAAAGAAAACATGAATGTACCACAAGTACAGATATTAACATTTTATTGATCTCATGAAATTGTTATCTGTGCAACTGGAAGCTATTGATGTCTTTTCACAAATGGACATTGAAGTTTTGGAAAGCTGCATAATATTTTATAGAAAGTATGGGCAGCTAGTAAGGAGTTCAATGAGGTTTCATAGCTTTTCCAAACACATCTTTCAGTCTGTATTTTGATCTTCCATACTAACAAACAATACAATTATTCACCTAACCATAGTTTCAGAAAGTCAGTGTCTTTGAAGTTTGAAAAAGATGTGGAAGTGGTGATTTAACGAAAATTGTATTGTTCAAAAGTTCCTACAAAGGCTTCCTGAGTAGTTCCCACAAGAGTATTGATTGCCTCTTAACATTTAACACTTAAAGAAATATTATAGAATGATAAAAAGAGTGGACAGTAACATGCTTAAGAAATAGTACTAATTAAGGAACATTTGGAAAATTGATAGAGTTTACATTTACTGAATTTTAAGTTTTATGGTATCTTATATTTAATATTTAATATTTTATTTTCTAAAGCATTGACTTGAATTCATTGGGTTGCAATAAAGTACTTTAACATATGCATTTGTTGCCCTAATTATTTTCTAAACCTTTTCTGAGAGAACACTCTGAAGAGATAGATACTGAAATAAAACATGCTGCTGATCCCATCAGAACACTGTATTCAGAAGTGAATGTACTAGATAAGGAGAATTTTAATTTATTTTATTATTAAATATAATTTATCATGCATACTTTCACTCTGTTGCTGTATGCCATTTTAAAATATGCCAAATACTTTGAAAATCCTTTTGCATGTCCTATCACGGACTCAACTTTTTCTTGGGATCCATTCTTGGGCTGATGTCCAGTACAACGGAGTATGTCTAGCTAAAAATGTCATTGCTTTGTGTATTGTACCAACTGAAATAATTCCATGCTGCTTTTATTTTCTCGCTGAGCACATTTCTATAGAAAATTTAGGTTATTTTCCATTGATTATCTTTCTGAAACTAATAAATCAATTTCTAATTGGATTTTTCTTTCATTTTAGCAGTTGATTTTTGTCTTCAATCTATCTTAATTTTTTTCTGATAGCTCTGAATCACGATAATTGGGAGAAAGTTTGGTAACTACCCTATTAATTTTTTTTCTTTTTTTCTTTTTTTATTAATTTAATTTATTTTATTTTATATAACAATGTCCAATTAAATGAAAACAAACATTTATACACAATATTTGGGAATTTGGGCTTTGTTCTTTCCAAACTACTTCCTGCTGGTAAGGGGCACTGACATGGGGATTCGAAGAAGATTCAGAAATCCTGGCTGTAGACTGTAAGGCTGCTTTGTCCAGCTGTTTTGAATGTAGGATCACCTTGTACTCTGTTTCAGGCAGTCTGGCGTGATCAAACCACATTAGTATGGAAGGAATCCACATCTTTTCATTTTCTGTGGATACAAAAATAGAAATCCTTTTCCCCTTGTCCTTCAACTTAAATTTTGGAGTCAAAGCATTTTTTTAATTTAATTTATTGTTTTACATGTCGATCCCAGTTCCCTCTCCCTTCCTCCCTTCCTCCTTCCCTCCCTCCCTCCTTTCCTCCCTTTCACCCTCTCTGCCCTCTCACATGCACTCTAACCACCCTCCGCTCCCATCCCCCAACCCCAATTACATATGTAGGGGAATGCCATCCAGTTGGGGTCATGTAGATCTGACAGGTCATGTGAAGTAGGGACTAGGGCTTCTCTCCTGTCTCTAGATTAAGGCAGTTATCCCTCCATGGGGGATATGTTTGCAAAGTCCTTTTGTGCAACAGGGATACATCCTGGTTCCATTGTCTGAGGTCTCTTAGACTGCTCAGTCCTTCTGGCTGAGACCCATATTCAGGGGGCCTGAGTCAGTCCCATGCTAGATTCCCAGCTATCAGTCTAGTGGTCATTAGCTCCTCCTTGTTCAGGTAAGCTGTGTCTATGTGTTTCTGCAGCATGGTCTTGTCCTCTCCATCTGCATCTGGGTTCTACTTCAACTCATTGTTTATGTATGGGTGTTTGATCCTGTTTCCAACAGGCATTAGTTGAGGGCTCCATGGAGAAGTTAGTTGTTGATCTCATTCTCTGGGAAGGGCAATTATGATAGCCTTTCAACGGAAGCTCAGATTGTTAGTTGGGAGCAGTCTTGTAGTTCTCTAGACCATTCTTTGTGTTTAATTTTATCTTCAAACCAATATTGGCTCCCTCTTTTATGTTCTCTCTCTGTGTCTCTGTCTCTGTCTCTCTCTCTCTTTCCTATCTTCTATTCCTAACCAGGCTAAATCTTCCTGGTCTCACATTTTCTTTTCCTCCCCCTCATTTTCTCCTACTTCTTTCCATTCGCTGCCCCCCCCCCCACTTCACCTGAGCTCTGGGGGACTTGTCCCTTCCCATTTCTGTGAGGGACTTTATATGAATCTCTTAGGATACACCTTATATCCTAGTTCCTCTGGTGATGTGAATTATAGGCCAGAGGTCTAAAATCCATATACAAGTGAGTAAATACTGTGTTCCTCTTTTTGTGACTGGGTTACCTCATTCAGGATGGTTTCTTCCAGTGCCATCCACTTGCCTGCGAATTTCAAGATACCATTATTTTTTTCTGCAGAGTAGTATTCCATTGTGTAAATGTGCCACATCTTCATTAACCATTCTTCAATTGAGGGGCATCTAGGTTGCTTCCAGGTTCTTGCTATTACACATAGTGCTGCTATGAACATAGTTGAACAGATGGCTTTGTTGCATGGATGTGAATCATTTGGGTATATGCATAAGAGGGGGATTGCCGGGTCCTGTGGTAAACTTACTCCCATTTTCCTGAGGAACCGCCATACTGATCTCCAAAATGGCTGTATGAGTTTGCACTACCACCAGCAGTGGAGGAGTCTTCCACTTTCTCCACATCCTCTCCAACATAAGTCATCACTGGTGTTTCTAATTTTAGCCATTCTGGCAGGGGTAAGATGGTATCTCAAAGTTGTTTTGATTTGCATTTCCCTGATAGCTAAGGATGTGGAGCATTTTCTTAAGTGTCTTTCAGCCTTTTTGATTTCCTCTATTGAGAATCCCTTCTTCAGTTCTGTACCCCATTTTTTAATAGGGTTATTTGGTGTTTTGTTGACTAGCTTCTTGAGTTCTTTGTATATTTTGGAGAAAAGCCCTTTGTCAGATATAGGATTGGTGAAAATCTTTTCCCAGTCTGTGGGCTGCCATTTGGTCATGTCCACTGTGTCCTTTGCCTTACAGAAGCTTCTAAGTTTGAAGAGGTCCCATTTATTAATTGTTTCTTTCAGTGTCTGTGCTCCTGGAGTTGTGTTCAAGAAGCGGTCTCCTATACCAGTTTGTTCAAGGGTACCTCCTACTTTCTCTTCTAAGAGGTTCAATGTGGTTGGATTGATGTTGAGGTCTTTAATCCATTTGGACTTGAGTGTTGTGCATGGCGACAGACATGGGTCTATCTGCAGTCTTCTACACACCCTCATCCAATTGTGCCAGCACCATTTGTTGAAGATGCTGTCCTTGCCCCATTGTATGATTTTAGTTGTTTTGTTGAAAATCAGGTGTTCATAGATGCGTGGATTAATATCAGTATTTTCAATTCGATTCCATTGGTCTACCTGTCTATTTTTATGCCAATACCAGGCTGTTTTCAGAATTATAGCTCTGAGTAGAGCTTAAAGTCAGGAATGGTGATACCTCCTGAAGTTCTTTTATTGTATAGGGTTGTTTTGGCTATCCTGGGTCTTTTGTTGTTCCATATAAAGTTGATTATTATCCTTTCAAGGTCGGTTAAGAATTGTGGTGGGATTTTAATGGGGATTGCATTGAATCTGTAGATTGCTTTTGGTAAGATTGCTATTTTTTTTACTATGTTTATCCTACCTATCCAAGAGCATGGGAGTTCTTTCCATTTTCTGGTATCTTCTTTAATTTCTTTCTTTAGAGTCACAAAGTTCTTATTATATAGGTCTTTTACTTGTTTGGTAAATGTTACACCAAGATACTTTATGTTGCTTGTAGCTATTGTAAAGGGTGATGTTTCTCTGATTTGTTTCTCTGTCTCTTTGTCGTCTGAAAAAAATAGGGCTACTGATTTTTTTGAGTTTATCTTGTATCCTGCTAGTTTGCCGAAGGTGATTATCAGCTGTAGGAGTTCCCTGTTAGAGTTTATTGGGTCGCTTATGTAAACTGTCATATCATCTGCAAATAGAGGCAGTTTGACTTCTTTCTTTCCAATGTGGATCCCCTTGATCTCCTTTTGTTGTCTTATAGCATTAGCTAGAACTTCTAGTATGATATTGAAGAGATATGGAGAGGACAGCCTTGTCTTGTTCCTGATTTTAGAGGAATTGGCTTATGTTTCTCTCCATTCAGTTTGATGTTGGCAGTTGGTTTGCTGTATATTGCTCTTATTATGTTTAGGTATGTTCCTGTTATCCCTGACCTCTCCAAGACCTTTATCATGAAATGGTGTTGAATTTTGTCGAAGGCTTTTTCCTCATCTAGGGAGATAATCATATGGTTTTTCTTTTTCTGTTTGTTTATATGGTGGATCACATTGATAGATTTTCGTATGTTAAACCATCTCTGCGTTCCAGCGATGAAGCCTACTTGGTCATGGTGGATGATTTCTCTGATGTATTCTTGAATTCGGTTTGCCAGAATTTTATTGAGTATTTTTGCATCGATGTTCATCAGGGATATTGGTCTGTAGTTTTCTTTCTTAGTTGTGTCTTTTTGAGGTTTGGGGTCCAAGGTTATTGTGGCCTCATTAAAAGAGTTTGGCAATGAGCCTTCTGTTTCTATTTTGTGGAACAGTTTGAGGAGTAGTGGTATTAGTTCTTCCTTGAATGTCTGGTAGAATTCTGCACTGAATCCAACATAACAACAGACACAGAGGAAATCCAGACAATTTTCAGGTCATACTTTGAAAATCTGTATTCCACAAAAATTGAAAATGCAAAGGAAATGGACAATTTTCTGGATAACTATCACTTACCAAAATTAAATCAAGAACAGACAAACAACTTAAATAGACCTATAACCCACAATGAAATAGAAGCAGTCATCTAAAGCCTTCCAATCAAAAAAAAGTCCAGGGCCAGATGGATCATAGCAGAATTATACCCTATTAATTTTTTCATTTACAATCACCATATATTGATATTGTTTATATTGGTCAGTTGTACTGAGAGATGAACCCAACTTCTGAAACTCTTTGTTTTCTACCACTAAGATATATCTCAATCACATATAGTATATTGAGGTAAGACGTTACAATTTCCAAGGTGTCTAGTGTATAGACAGGGTTAGATTTGTCATATTCTCATTCAGCATTCTGAGTAGTAGGTTTTAAAGTTGTGTGTCACCAAGGGACATTACATTGTTTCAACTTTTTTTCACATGGTTTCTAGTCAAGTAGTTCATTCCATTAGAAACTTAGGCATCTGCTTCATTCTTTAAAATTCTGTTGAATTCATTGTGATATCTAACCATTTAAAACAAAATAGTATAGTAGCTTCTCATTTCTCTTAAAAGTTAAACAAGGCTTTTCCTTCTGCCTTCTCTGTGGGCAGCTGCCCTGCCCTGCATTGATCTCCCATACAAACCCTGTGTTGTATAGGGGAGTAAGTTTCTCTGATGCAGTTCAGTCTCTCCTTTCACTCTTTATGACATCATATTCTTTATTAGTACATTCTAGCTTAGCACTAAACCTGCAATTTATGCTTTCAGTTTTTCACCAGTGATAAAATGCATGTGACAATTAGTTCAGAACCTAGTATTCTGGTAGAAGCACTAAGAGACTGAGGATCTTATAGTAAAAGAGAATTGAAGAAATGCCAGTGATGAGTACCCTTTCATTATGCCCATGGGACTTTTCAAAACCAGTATTTTTTCTTTAGTTGTCATGTCTTTGCAGACTCAGTTGCCAGACAATGGTTAGTTAATCTGTTTAGAATTTACAACATATTTATTACAATATCTTGTGAGGTAATTTTTGTATAAGTAATTAAAGTAAATACTTTTATATTCCTGGCCAGACAGTATCTTGTACAGGAATATTACAACTCTATTCATTCACCATCATTGATAAACTTCTGTTTGGTGAATAAATGGATGATATGTTAAACACTTTATGATTTTTAAAAATATTTTATTCTCTATTTAGCACATTTATATGGAGTCATAAAAATGAATTTGTTTTTGTCTGAGACAAGAATTACCATTTTGATGATTTCATAGCTAATTAGCACACATTAGTGTATCAGGGAGAATAGACCAATACTGAGATTTTTGTTGTTTTAAACTAGTCAAAGATGCTGTTCTGAGAATACAGTTCCAGAGAACTTTAAGTTACAGTTCTTGATAATATATTCATACTATTTTCCTTACCTTTAACAATACTATTAGACAAACTGGCTTTGAAGTGACTCATCTGAGTAACATTCAGTAGGGCGCCAGGGAAGAGCCAGGGTGCCTAGATAGAAGGGAAAGCACAGCAAGACAAAAGAAAGCAAAACTGTTTTACTCTTACACTTGTCCTTCCACTTGGTTCATCTATGTAGTTGTCAGGCATAAAGACTGGAACTATATGAATGCTATTTGTCAGAAAGCAAGCAACTTGAAAAAACAGAAAACAAGGATACATCAGACTTCAATGTTGATAGTCAGTTTTCCCTTGCATTTGTTAAACTATATCACACACAAGACACAAACATGCTACTTCCAAATTGTGCTTGATGCTGTATCAGTCTGTTAAATTCTTATTACTGAGTTTTCCATCTAGATTCACACACTGGTATTTTTCATGTGCTCTTCAATAAGCATTCTGTAAAGTGTTAGGTTTCATAATGAGAATTTTCCTCAAGTGTATCGTATTCCCCTTTTCTTACCCTCCCCCATCTGACAAGCCCTTGGCTAGTCCTCAGCCAAATTTCTAAAATTTCCATTATTATTAAATAATATTTAATTGATTAGTTGATTTCATTATCATGGAAGGGCATTTATGGTAGCCTTTCCACTGTGGCTCAAATTGTTAGTTGGCAGCAGTCTTGTAGGTTTCTAGACTTTTCTTTGGGTTCAGTTTTCTCTTCAAACCAATAATGGCTCCCTCTTTTATGTTCATTCTCTCTCTCTCACTCTGTCTCTCTCTTCTGTCTTCTATTCCTATCTTGACTTAATCTTCCTAGTCGCATGTGCTTTCCTCTCCTCTCCTTTTCTTTCTCCTACTTCTCTCTGTTATCTAGCATTTCATATCTTTTAATTATTTTCAAATTTCTTGTTATTTATTATATAAAACATTTTAAATTTAAATATATTTTAATCATATTTTCTTTCCCCTAAGTCCTTTCAGATCATCCCCTCTTCCCTACCTACTCAACTTTAAATATTTTTAAAAACAGCCATTCATTCTTTATTTTTAAAGTATACTAAATAAAATATAGTAATATAAAACAAGAAACTACCACATAGAAATTAGACAAGTCGAACCAACCTAAGGAAAAGAGTCCAAGAGAAGGCACACAATCAGAAACATACTCATTCTCATTCTCAGCAATTATGGAAATACCACAAGCATAAAAACCAAATGAACTAGAAATTATAATATACACACAGAGGCCAGGGTACAGATTTGGCAGGTACAATCTATGAGTATAACAGAATATCATTAGGACACAGTCTATCATATATATATATATATATATATGTATATATATATTAATATATATATATATATTATATATATTAAATTAGTGTTATTTGGTCTTTTCTAGATTCCTGGGATGTCTAGTCTCAGGTTCTTGATAACTCAAGCAGTGTGAGTCACAGGGTTTTTCTTGAGGTGTGGGCCAGATCTGTTATTAGTTGGCTACTTGCACAAGCTTTTTGACTATAATGCCCAAGCATATCTTGCAGGCAATACACCATTGCAGATAAAGACTATTTGGTTGGTTTGTTTACATTTCTCCTTTGACAGCCTGCAAGTTTCTACCTGTGCCAAAGACACTGAAATCCTGAGGTGAAGTGTTTATGTATCATGAGGAGCAGGATACCTGCATATTCAAGTTGTAGGTTGTTACTTTAACAATTGGGCCTTGCTGTCAGTTGGCGTAGAGCAACTTACTGTATTGACAACAGCATGGGTTATTCGAGGATTCCCATGAGGCCCTTTTTTCAGTAAAACTAGATGCAACCCAAACCTGGCACTGGAATCTCATTTGGTAACAAGACATGGTCTACTGGAACTTTGTCTCCCCCATTTTGGGCAATTTCATTTAGATTGTCTTCATATATGTATGTATTTTAGGATGTTTCAACTATATGACATTTTCATGTACCTTAGTTTTAGCTATCTTTCTCCATACTCACCCCTGTACCCAGTATACTCTCCCCTTTCCCCATTTGATCCTCCTTACAGAATCCCCCAACATATCCATCAATATATATTTGATACCTCTTTCTTAATGATACCCTCTTGTATCTGCTCCACACCTACTCTCTGTGGTTCTATGGATTGCCTATTGTTTATCATTGACTTCCCAGCTAATATTCACATATAAGCAAATATATACTATATTTGTCTTTCTAAGTGTGTCATACTTTATTTAGAAGAATATTATTTTATTTACATGCATTTGCCTACAAATTTCATGATGTCGGGTTTTCTTTTGATTTATTTTTTGTTTGTTTTGTTTTGTTGTATTTTTAATGACACAGTAATACTCTATTTTGTAAATGTACCACATTTTCTTTAACAATACTTCTATTGAGTGACACATAGACAGTTATAAGTGTATTCATTTTATTTTGTACTCATTCATAAATCAACTAGTTGTCCAAAAGTAGAATTTTACAGTGAAACCGTAATATCTCTCTAAGTTCCTCATAAATCTTAGAAGGCTTACATTTTGAATCTGTGCTATTTTGTTTGCTTTCATTTTTTGTTTTTAAAAACTTAGAGACAGTTTTTGATAACTTCATATATAAGTGCTGCATTACATAATCCCCCTCTACCTGACAATTCTTCCTGTGTACCACTAACTCCTTTTTAAATCCCTGACATATTATTCTTTCTTATTTTCATATATACTAACACAGACTCAGACACATACATACACACACGCACACACACACACACACACACACACACACAGACAGACAGACACACACACACACACACACTCACTCACACACAGAGTTCTTTTATTCTTGCTTGTATGTAATCAGAGCTGACATCTTGAGATTTGAATGAATCATCTGAGACTCCTCCCTAGAGTAGACTGATTCTCAATCTCTTAGTAAGCATCAATTAATAAACTGCCAGTAGCTCTTTTTCTGGGATGGATCCTTAGAGACATTCCCCTATCCACAATGGCATACCAATTATATTTTTAGAGATAGTTTCTGTTGTATATTTCTAGCTTTGGACTATCTAGTGACAAATTTATCAATTGGCATTATGGCTGATAGTCTCCTGAGAGTGTGATAAGCATGAAATGACCTCTCAAGCATGATAGTACATTCGTGAACAATGAACATAGAAATCTTGATATTGAAAACTTACTAATTTTGCTTATGTGCAAAAATTATTTTGATTTTGTTGCTGCAATATTTGTCCTTATCATTTTAATGATTTTATGGTTTGAATGTGAAGTATCTCACAGAATCATGTGTTTGGATATTATGTTTCCAGCTCATTGATGCAAATTTGGAGACAGAGGAAACTTAGGTAGAAGGAGTAGGAATTTTACAGTCTTGTTCAAGGTTAGGTCTATCTCTGCTTCCTGAGCCACTGAGGTAGAATGTCCTATACCATGAGCTCCTGATACCATGGACTAAATTCCTGGTACCATGCCTTCCCAACAGGTTAACTAAATGACCTTAAACTATGAATGCAAAGAAACTTCTTCATTAAATGTCTTATGCAATGTATTTTGTCACAGTGACAGAAAGAGTAACTGTTACAGACAATTAGTGCTTGGAGGTGATGACATTGAAGTGATAAGCATGACTCTAAGGTTAATAGGATTTGCAAAATTAATTGTGAGAGGAAAATGTAAAAGTTAGATGGAATGCTGGAGAAGTCATGGGATGCTATGCACAGTTTAATGGACTATTCTGATGAAAGTATGGAAGACAAGAATGATCACAGAAATGGTAGTTAAAAATAAAAAAAAATCAGAATGCTTCAGAAGGAGTGAATATTAGCTCAAAATTATTTGCAGTATAATAATTTTTTTCCAGAGAATCTTACAGTTTATCAAGTAAGCATTATCATTAGTATCAAGCATTTGTACATTTTCCTGATAGAGGAAAATTATGGGTAGAAGGGGTCTTTTGGGCTCACAGCTCCTGGTGATTTAATCTGTCATGACCAGCAAGGCATGACAGCTAGGGTTGTGCATGTGTCTGCAGAAGTTTGCAATGGAGCTTGAAATACCTCAGTGAGTCAGGAAGTCACAGAGAGCTCAGGTAATCATCAGGTATTCTGTAACTGTCTATCCCATCTCAACGACTTACTTTCTCCAGGGCAGTCAGCTATGTACAGGCTATTCACACACATGATTTGAAGGGATATTTTACACTGAAACTATGACATTCCTTTCCTGGTCTTCTTAACTTACAGCTATTGCATAACACAAAATATAATCATGCCAATTATTAAAGCCCCTATATTCGTAACAATCAAAACACCTTCCAAAAGTTCAAAAGTTTTTCTGATATACACGTAACTCTCTTAATTATGATTCACATAGCAGAATGAGTTATATCACCACAAATGAACAATACACTCCCATTCGGTAAACACCTCCATCAAACAGGGAGAAATGAGAAGGCAAGAAAATAATTAACCTAATAAAGAACAACACCCACAGCAAGGAGACTAATATTTAGGCCTTTGTGGTGGCTTCATCTGCACTTCAATGTTTTGGGTAGCCCCAGAAGCTGATGGCCCCCCTTTGACAAGCACCCTATGTTTTGGATCTCAATATTCTGGACTTGCTAATAGGAATTAGGCTCCACCTTTGCAGATCAATGTACAGCCCACAGATGAGTTCATAGTGGATATTATGTTCTAGTGAACATTGCTTAGCTTTGGAGTTCTTTTATTGCTTATTTTTGTTTGTTTTGCTTTCATTTGAAGCTTGCTATAAACTTTAATGATTCCCCACTCCTGTACTCTAATGTTATGGTCTCAAAATTGTTAGAGGACATAAATAAGAAAATTAAAGAATTAGTTTCTCAAAGTTTAATCTAGAAAAACAATTAAACTTTAGGAGTCAGTAGTTTAGAGACCAACACTGAACTATCCTACTATCCTGTAAGCGACAACCTACTGTATCAGGTTCTGAATATTCTACAAACTGGGGATTAGATAAATGTACAAAGAATCACAGATACTTAAGGGTAAGTGACTCAATGGTTTCTACAGTTTGTTATCAAGGAAGCTAGATAGTAATTACAGAACCACTTCTTCTAACATGTGTCACATGATAAACAAGCATTCTTTTTGTTTGTTTGTTTTTTGATATTTTTTAAATTTAAATTTGAAACAAGGTTGTTTTACATGCCAGTTTCAGTTCCCTTATACCCCTGTCCTCCCCGGTTCCCCTCACTAACTAACCCTCATCCCATCCCTTTTCTGCTTCCTGAGGAGGGTGAGGCCTTGCATGAGGAGTCTCCAAAGTCTGTCATATCATTTGGAGCAGAGCCTAGACCCTTCCCCATGTGTCTACGCTGGGGTAGTATCCCTCAATGTGGATTAGGCTCCCAAAGTCTAATTGTACACTAGGAATAAATACTGATTCATTACCAGAGGCCCCATAGACTCCCCAGTCCTCCTAACTAACACCCACATTCAAGGAGTCTGGCCCTATAATGGTTTCCGAGCTATCAGACTGAGATAAATAAGCTCTCCCTTGTTCAGGTTAGCAGGTTCTGCAGGGTTTTCTCACCTGGTCTTGGTGCCTTTGCTCATCACTCCTCCCTCTCCTCCAGTGGATTCCTGGAGTTCAGCTCAGTGTTTAGCTGTGAGTGTGTGCTTCTGCTTCCATCAGCTACTGGATGAATGCTCTAGGGTGGCATATAAGGTAGTCATCAGTGTCATTATCAGGGAAGGGCATTTAAAGTAGCCTCTTAACTGTTGCTGAGATTGTTAGTAGGGGTCATCCTTGTAGATCTCTGGACATTTTCCTAGTGCCAGATTTCTCTTAAAGCATATAATGGATTCCTCTATTATGGTATCTCTTTTCTTATTCTTCCTGACTCAGTCTTCCTGCACTGTCATGATCACCTACCCCCCCTCCTCTTTCTCCCAACTCTCTCTTCCTGTCTCCCATGCTCCCAATTTACTTGGAAGATCTTGTCCTTTCCTCTTCTCCGAGGGTCCATGTATGTCCCTCTTAGAGTCCTCCTTGTTTCCTAGCTTTTCTGACAGTGTGGATTGTAGACTGGTAATCCTTTGTTTTATGTCTAAAAAACATACATGAGTGAGTAAAACTGTGTTTGTCTTTTTGTGACTGGGTTACCTCACTCAGGATTATTTCTTCTAGTTCCATCCATTTTCCTGAAAATTTCAAGACTCCATTATTTTTTTCCCCCACTGAGTAGTAACCCATTGCATAAGGTACCACATTTTCTCGATCTATTCTTCAGTTGAGGGGCATTTCGGTTGCTTCCAGGTTCTGGCATTTACAAATAATGCTGCTATGAGCATAGTTGAACAGATGTCCTAGTTGTATGAGTGTGCCTGAGAGTGGAATTACTGGATCTTGAGGTAGCCTTATTCCCATTTTCCTGTGGAATTGCCATACTGATTTCCAAAGTGGCTGTATAAGTTTTCACTCCCACCAACAGGGGAAATTGTACCCTTTTCTCCAAATCCTCTCAAGCAAAAACTCCCTCTGGTGTCTTTGATTTTAGCCATTCTGACAGGAGTAAGATGATATCTCAGATTTATCTTTCCCCAGAGTTGTTTTGATTTACCTTTCCCTGATGGCTAAGGATATTGAGCACTTTCTTAAGTGTCTTTCAGCCATTTCAGATTCCTCTGCTGAGAATTCTCTATTTAGTTATGTACTCCACCTTTTCCTTTTATTTTTTCCTTTTTTTAATTTTTATTTTACATATCGATCCCAGTTCCATCACCATACCTTCCTTCCTCCTCCCTCTTTCTCTCTCCCACCCTCTCATGTCCCCCCTGACCACTCTTCCCTCCCACCCCATACCCTAATCCATACTCCATTTTTTCTTAATAGAAATTCTTTTCAACACAGCCTCTTTACAAAAAGTGTGGCAAACCAGGTTGGGGAGAAGTTGTCACTATGCTTTTGCTCATCTTAACTAGCCATTGTTTACTAGCATGTTCCCCACAAAGTATGTGGGTATTCTGAATATATATGTATGTGGAGATACATGTGTTTATATGGTATATGTATGAGAATATTTGTACTGTATGTATATGATGTTCGCTTGTGCATGTGTGTGCATTATGTATGTGTGCATTAAGGAATTCATCTCTTTCTATTATACTTATTTATATCATATCATATCATAACATGATTTAATATTTCAATTTTGCCCTAAGGTCATCAGAGGATGAGAAATTAAGCTGTGTTTTCTGTTTCTAGTCAAGGACACATGATTATATTCTCATTTCTTTTTTTGTTGTTGTTGTTACTGAATTTTTAATATTATTTTTTCTATTTTTGAGGTTATAATATTATTTCATCATTTCCCATGTCTCTTTATTTTGAAATGGGATCTTGCCATTCCTGAAACTGGACTTGAATTCAATCTGTTGAATAAACCACCTTAGAAGTAGTAGGACTCTGACCTGTACATAAGCATTCCATCCTCTACTTGATTCACTGTGTCATAGGATTTTTGACAAAAATGATACAGAGTAGCCCCAATCTGCTATTTGCCCCCTTTGGAAGAACGTCACGAAGTCCATCCTCCTCCAGACTGATCAAAGAATGCCTCATATCAGATAGGGAAAAAGGCAGTATCTAGAGTTCCACTGAAGTACAGATATGTAGGACTTGAAATGAAATTGTATATTGTTTTAATCACTTTCAATTTTATCACTAAGAAATTAAATTTTCTCTCCAGTTCTGAACAGGAACTATTTTCAGTTATTTTTAATAGACACATAGTGGTGAAATAAAGCTTCTCTTTAGTTTTTTGCTGGATTGGATGTAAGTTTTACTCTGTCCTATAGCTTTAAGGATTTGAGTGTTTGAAGACATATAACTGAATAAAATTGAAAGTATCAAGAGTATCCCTACCAAGATTTTGGACTTAGAGGAATATACCATGATTATGCTTCCTTATGCAATATACCAAGAGGAATTACATTAAGGGCTCACAGACTGTGCAGAAATATTTGTTGGTAAAATCTAGGTGATAGAAGCAAGAAGTTTTTGCATGTGGATTATTTAAAGAGTCACCTATATTCCAATCCATGGGCACATTTCCCTTAGCCTTTATGTATTTACATTTATATAAATCACATGGAAGGGCAATGTCATTGTCCTAGTAACTAAAATTTCAGCTTTGTTCTTGGAATTTCACAGACAATTCAGTGTGTTCACTATCATGTTTATTGTCTGATTTATCTTATTATTCATTAAATAAAGTTAAAACATTTGGCAAAATAATTCTCACCTTATATTCTGGCTTATAAAGAGATAAAATGGTACATCCATATGTAAGTCACTTTGGGGAATAAGAATTTTTTGTATTACCTAATTGTATTGCTATTAATAGAATAGAACACCTAATGCTGGGCAGCATGAGAGAGAAAAAAAATGTCACTTAGCCTTGTGATTCTCAACTTCAAAGTCAGAATTTCTTTAACTGATTGTCTTCTGGCTGGAACATTGGTTGTCCTGAAGTGATTCAGGACAGCATTTGTTAAGAGATAAGGAGTTTGTAAGACTGTGCACCTCTAATGGTCTCTCTTCTGTTTTTATTGAGTTTCATATAGTTATATAATATATATATTTAGTATGGTATAATTCCTAAGGTGATCACACATTTTTGTAATGTTTAAGGAATTATTAAATTCTTTTAAACAGGTATTATTCAGAGTACATTATTAGCAATTATTTGTAGTTGTAAATGGACTTGAATATTGATTTTTCTACACAGTCTTACTATTTTTTTGTGACATCTGCCACTGGAACAGCTACTTGGTCTACATTGGCTAAATTGAGATTGTTTGCTGTGAAATGCTATGAACTGTTGCTCCACAGCCATTCTTGGAGTTGATTACTTCCATGCCATCCCCAATTCTGAGACATTTTAATGATTTTCATGTTTTTCCGTGTGAGTTTCGGAAACAATGCCTACCAACAACACAAAAATTGCACAAACACAAATTCACTTTAAATTTCACTGTGGTGAAACAAAATATAATTATCCTTTAATGTTTAGAAATATTATTATATTTTTATTATATTTGTACTATGTTTTTGGTTTATATACACCTGTGTGCCTAGTGATCATGGAGATCAGAAGATGGGGTCGATCCCCTGTACCTGGAGTTAAAGATGATGATTTGCCACCATTTGTGTTCAGGAAACCAAACCCCATAGTTCTTTGCAAGTGCTATAAGAGCTCTTAATCACTAAGTCAATCCTCATGTCTTAGACACTTATAAAATTATATATCTTTCTAAAAAGCATCCCTTCATTTGAAACAATTTTATAATTAATATTGACAGTAAAATAAAGTTAATATCTAAAATGTTTGTCTAAAGGATAATTGCTAAGGGATCATCTTATAAATATTTATTTGGTGATTGTGTTTTGTAGCTAAAGCTCATGTGATTTGACTAAGTGAAACTAATAACATGGAAGTAACTAAATTCTTTTCATACAGAATCATTACACTCAGTATAGATCAGTTCAATATATTCTTCTACTGTATGCTCATAACAAAACCAGTGGAAATACATTTTACTCTCTCACTTTCTGATTGTTTTGATTCAGATTGAGTTGATAACTTGGGTGAGTTAAGAGGTATGATAAATGGGAACAAACAATTGAAATGATATAGTTATTTTCTTTTTTCTTTTTTTTTTTTTCACAGAGATAATTTTATTAGAATTACAAGATAAATCACATGGCTGGAAAGCTGTAAATCTTGTCAGAGGAGAGCGATGGAAGGGGGGGCAGGCCATTTGAGTTAAGCTGTGGGCTCAGCAACGGAAGCTATTCACGTGGCTGGACAAGCAGCCTCATGGTAATAGAAGTTGGGGAGGGTCTCAGACAATGAGCAAAGAACCCTACACGACATGGGGAAAGAGATATTTAAGTGATGCTTTTCTGAGTCAGGGGTTGTGCCTTCTAAAGCAACTGTAAGGAGGGCGGGAAAGTACTTCACCTCATTAACAATTCCTTCTGCCTCTTTAACATAGTGTTAAGTAGGGGTGGGTGGTCCTCTTCCTTTGGCCAGGTGATGGATTGACCCAATTGTATCAACTTTTGAAGTGAACAGACACATCTCCACCAGAGGTGGATTTCATTCTTTTAGCTAGGAAGGGGCTCTCTTTGCTCCTATCATCCCCCACCATGGCCATCCCTGCCATGGTAGACAAAACCTCTTTCTAAGGCTCCCATAAATTCTCAGGGTGCATACAATACACGGAAGTATTTCTTGGAGAAGGCAGCATCCAGGAACATTTTTTGGTAGCAATTGTATATCTTTCCTGGTCTTATATTCCTGGCTGGGTGGGGCTCTCATGTCACCCGGATCTCCTGCTGAACACCTAGGCCAGCTGAAGTGTCCCATGTCCTAGAAGGTGCAGAGTTTGGATGGTGCAAATGGAGAATCCATTGGCATAATGATCAACTATCCTGCTGTGGCCCTTGTGGTTCACCTCTCATTGCACTTAACAGGTCCCATCGAGGGGTAGATAGAATAAGGAGAATGGGTCCCAGCAGTTTTGACAACCTAGACAGATGAACACCAGCAAATTCCACCGGATGCTCTCTTGTCCGAGTCCCGCCAACAAGAGCGATATAGTTGTTTTCTATAATATATTTTGAAGGTTATCATTACATAGATAATTTAAAATGGAAAAATGATAATAATATAAAAAATGCCTTCATCAAATCTCTTTGAAGGGAAAGCTGTCATCAACAATCAACACTCTTTGAAGGGAAAGCTATATGGCCCCGCTTTTCTAAAACACTGTAACATATGCAGAATTAAGTAGTCAATATAAATCAATAGTGTCAAGGGAGAAAGCATGCTCATGTCCAAAAATCCTTACTCAGCCAAACAGAAGCTGGAGAAACAGGACCTCCTATTTTGAGAATCAGGTGGACTCTTGGTTTCCACACATAAGGAAGGGAACTAGACCATGATGGGGATTACTTTGACTGTAGATTACTTAAGTCAGGATACAGTGCTTTAGTGCACCCATATGTCAGTGCTTTATCTTCAGGACCCTTTGTCAGGACATTTTCAGATTTATTTTACTTCCTATCCTCTCTTATACATTAATGTACATGAGCTGCTATTATTCTTTCATATTGTAATGTCCAACTGTCATCACTTACTGTCATATTTCCCCTGAGTATGCACCTGCAAGCTGTGATCTGCCTAATTGCCCTTTCACCAAACTGCTTATTAGCATTAACTAGGTAAAATCCTAGGGACATATCAAATTTGAACTCATGATAAAGTAATGGAAATATTTCAGTTGATGAAAAAATTGCAGCTGATTTTTACATGAATGGATGAACAGAGAGGAGGAGTGAAATAATTGTGTATAGCCACAGATATTGCATTTTTCATGGACTGTAATTGTATCTGGGCATTGGATGTAAGATACACAGGATTCCTGATCATCTAGCCAAGGATATAGCACACAAATAAATAACAAATTAACTATTTTCTGAGAGAAGATTTTCTTGAGAACTGATATTTGAACATATTTGTGAATAAAGACAGAGCACTACCATTGATAATTCTAAGGTAATTTTGTCATCAATGGCAAGTAAAGATTTCCTAATGATGATTCATTTTTTGCTGGTTTAAAGAAATGTACACAAGGCTAGCAGGACTGCAATAAAGTAAGAAAAGACATTATGAGAAAAATGAGATGCTTTGGAGCATTGGCTTTTTCAAAGACTGAGTTTTATCTAAACCATGGTTGGGTACTATTAGAGATTTAAAGATAGGACTGGTATATTGGAAACTGTAAATATAGACCAAAAATTTGAGAGTAAAAGATAATATCACTAAAAATTGAAAAGACAGAATGAAAACTCTGACGATCCTTCTAAGTAATTTAGTTCATTAATGGTACACATAGCAAGCATTATATTAAACAAAATTTCTATGATGCTTTCATTTAAAATTAAGATAATAATGTTCAATAAAATGCACTGGCCTAAAGGGTTAAATAGGAATAATGAAACAGGACATGTTAAACTGGAGTGAGGGAATGAATGTTAGAGGAAAACTTTGTAGAGGGATGTATATAACATTAATGAATTTTCAAAAAAGACAAGTGAATACCTACTAATGTTGAAGCACATACAAGCGTGCACACACACATGAGATAAAATTTGAGTTTATCTGTTGCAGGGCAATAAACACTCCTACTAGAGATTAATAAATAAAATAATGTCCCTACTATAAGAGGTAAATAAGTAAAAACCTCAGTCCTTGTAAGGCATTATTTCTTTTAGAATTGTTGTCCAATGAGTTCCCATAGGAAGCCCTTGGCCTTAAACATTAGAGTCTATTTTGACTCTCCTGGTGGCAATGTAGAAGTTGTTACTGAGATATTATTGCTGATATTATTGCTAAGGACTCCACATATTTGCATAAAATATTGGAATGAATCTATCTGGGATAGATCTGGAAGTTTCATCCCTACTAACTACCTTTTGTAATGCTATAAGGTAATATACAATTGTCAGAGGTAACAATAGCTATCAATCACACTCACTTATGGACCCTTCCAACTACAACAACTGGCCTGACAAGGCAAGTCCAGCAGTCAATAATGACATGAAGATCACGGGAGCAGAGTTGGGAACATTCCTACCCATAGCCATAAAGTGACAATTGTAAGCTTCTGTGACAAGAGATGAGTGTTTTCTCTAAGAGTGTATCTCAGATAAGCTGACTACACTTTGAGGAAAAACAACACATCTAAGAATATTCAAGTGGCACAAATTGGTCTTGAAGTTAAAAAAAATATGAAATGGACACAGAGTTATAAGGGTAGGAAAGAAGTGGTTACTCTGGAAGAGTTGTAGAGGGTGAATGTGATCAAAATATGTTCAAAACTATCAAAGAATTAATGAAAATGGATAGAAAACTGTGATATTTTTAATAATGCTGATTTATTTTTAAAGTATTTGTGAAGGCAAAAACTCCTCAGAACCTATCAGTTAGGGTTTCCTTCACTTGCAATTAACTACAAGTTTCCAAATTGCCAAAAGGCCGATTTATCCTTAGTGTCATCATATAATTTGTGTTTACAATTATTTCTCTGAATGTTTGGCAAATGATTTTAATGACATTTCATTTATTTACAAAACAGAATTAGAGCCTAGAATGAAGCTGTCTTATAGTATCTTCAAAAATGAATCAAATAAAAGAGTTTTAGTAGGCTATGAAGGCACATTCCTCTAGCCCCAGGTCTCCCTAAGAGACAGGGGTATGGAGAGATTAAGATGATTCTGAGCTACAAATTGCATGCAAGGCAAGCCTGAGCTGCTCAAGAGTCCAAGGGCTCAAAGACCAAGGGCTTGAAATGTAACATAGTTACAGAACACAAGGCACATGGTCCTAATGATACCATCTTTTAACAGAGAAAAATGAGGAGGGGAAGTGTTATCAATGATTCGGAGGAGAGAAGATTATTGTATAATAGTTAAACAAAAGGAATAATATACTTACAAAATAATAGACGGTCTGTAATATAAGAGCCTTAGGGTTTTTCCAGTAGACTGAACATGGAGAATACTAAGAAACAATACAAAGAAAAATTAATATGGTTGATTTATGAGTCAAATACTTATGTAATATCTGCCTTGAGATAAAGTAATATCTATATATAAAGCATGTTGACTGCTATGGGAATGGGATAACCCAAGCCTCTTTTCTGAAACAGATTCATAACAAAAAGTAGCATTGGCTTGCAACCTGTATTAAAATACACAATTGGGAGACAGAGAAGACAGAGACATAAGGAAAAGGGCAAAGGCCAAGACCTTCCCCCAACCAAAAAGCAAAAACACTGGTGCTTCCCACTATAGTCTCACTTATTGCCACCCTAAGTAACTTATCCTAGTTTTCTATAAATCAGTTCATAGGTTCCAGGTGGCTCTTTGTGACTACTTGTAATCAAATATCTTCACAAGCTACACATTTAAGAAATTACATCAGAACCCAGAAGTAGACAATCATCTTTCAGTGGCAGAGGTGGTGGAAATGCTCTCTAGTGAGCCATTAAGTCTGCTTCTGTTGGCCCTAAGTACACACAGATTAACCTAGCATTTTAATAGTTGTGTCAAGATTGTATAATCTCTCTTTGCTCAACTTTGTGTCACACTAATTAGAGAAAGTTTGAGTGTATAACTTCTGATAAAGCTTATAATGTCATACGAAAATAAATGCTATTATATTACCTTATCAGTTACTAGATATTTTCAAACGTTGTAACAAAGTAGTATAAAATCTAAATGTTAAATTACTTTTTAAATTGTTGAAGATACTCAAGGTAGAATACAAACTTATTGCATTTAACTTTTGTGACTGATGTGCAAGAATTGAATAAATATAACATTCAGTTGAAATACTCATGCTATGTGACAAAAATAGAAAACTGGCTAGACATTATTTGTACTAGGAATTTTCTGGTTTTCTATGAAGTTTTCAGACTTTATATTTTGTTTTTTAGCTTATTATGTGTGGCATTTACATTGAAACCCCATATGCAACATGACTAATGCAAAGTGTGAGGTGCAGGTAGTATGGGTTCATGATTACACTGACCCTCCTTGAAAATACCAAAATACCATCCCTGCCTCTTGGATCAGCTGCTTTCAGGTTCTTTTTTTTTTTTTAACCACACATCAGCCAGACTGACATTTTTAAGTTGATAAACATACTTATCACTTCCATGTTTAAAGCTATCTGCAGAGATTTTCTCTGAATGATGCCAATGGGATGAAGATGGGACGGGTATATGCCGAGAGAAATGATGGGTCAGCTCTTAAGAACATTGGTTGCTCTTCGAGAAGACCCAGTTTCCATTCTGAGAAGCTACATGGCTGCTCATGGTTGTTTATGGCTCTAGTTTCAGAGGATCTGAAGTCCTCTGTGGGTGCCAGCCATGTCTGTGGTGCAGGAACATACATGAAGGTGAAGAACCCGTACATTTATAATGGGGATGGGGATCTGCACTGGACTGAACTAGACCCTCTGTATGTAGGTGACACTCATGTGTACTGATTTGTTGAGGGGTGGAGAACCTGGTAGTGGACGAAGACTTTTCCCAGGTACATGAATTGGCTTTTTGGAGCCCATTCCCCGTAGTAGGATATGCGTACCTCAGCAATGACACTGGGAAAGAATCTTGATCCTGCACGACTTGGTATGCTAGACCTTGTTAAGGGGCCTTGACCTCTCTCAGGAGTGGATAGGGAGTTGGATGAGAGGGAGGAGAAGGGGAGGGAGAAGAAACTGGGGTTGGTATGGAAAATGAAAAAAAATTAAATAAAAAGTAAGATGAATGCATGTGTGAGCTTGTATACACACAATTTTAGAAAACAAAATGGAGTTGACTGAAATATAAACGGGCAGGATTAACATTCCTCGGCTTTGCAAAGTTAGTGCAGGTGGTATGTAAAATTAAATGACCCCCATAGAATCTGGGCACTTCTGAAGGTGGGGGCAAGAAAGGAGACTCATAATGAAAGAATTGCCTATTGTAAGAATAACTTCAAGCCTAGGGTCTCTACTTCACCTCCACAGCAGGAAATGCCTGACCTAGAGAAAAGAAGATGCCCTAGATCCCCAGGACAGAAAAGCCTGTACAAATTCCAGAATAGGATGCCAGACAGCTGGAAGGATGCCAAAATTGAAAACAACGGCATAAAATGATGAGATGGTTTTCTATTTGAGAAAGAATTTTAGACAATTTTTGTTGAATTATGGAAAAATATCTTTAAAAAAACCCTGTAGCATACATCAAGTAACTCTTTAAAAGACAAGATTTTAAGGAAGTACAATCATATTAAAATTTCTCATTAGTCTACAAATATTACATAACATATTATTATTGTTATTTTGTTGATGTTGTTGTTAATGTTATTTTGAGAAAAAGTTTTCCTTGTGTAGCCTTGAGTGTCCTGGGACTAGCTCTGTATATCAGACTAACCTCAAACTCACAGAGGTCCACCTGCCTATGTCTCCTAAGTGCTTGATTAAAGGCATGCAACACCACTGCCCAGTTCAAAATATTAAATTTTAGTTAAACATTGATATTTGAGAAATAGAGGAAGTGTGAATGTGTACATATGTAAAGAGGAAAAGAATAAAATCATTTTGTATAGTAAAAAGGTGACATATTACATATAAATTTTAAACATTTAGAATTAGTAAATATATACAATTACGAACAAGAGAGCACACAATTTAAATGGCTAAAAATGTTTGAGGACCTAGGGACAAATATAACAGAAAGTCCTGTTTTCTGCAGTAAGCCTTAATGATATGCTTCTTTTTAAGGTATGCACATTTACTGTTTGATACCAATAAAAGCACAGTTGTTGTTTAATTACTGCATAAACCCACCATATTTACAAAGCACACATCCCTCTTCCATTCTTTTCTCCTTCATCTGCTCGCTCCAACCCTTCTTTTTTATCTTATTTTTATATTTTATTTTATTTTTATTTTACATATTGTTCCCAGTTCCCTCTCCTTTTCTTCCTCCCTCGCTCTTTCCCTCACTCCCACCCTCTCATGCTCCTACCCTTCTTAAGATTTTTGGTTACAAACATTATCTGTGCCATGGGATTCTACAAATTTAGTAGTTTTAACACAGAAATAGTTTACAATTGCAGAAAATATTCAAGATGGGATGTGCTTACATTCATTGAGTTGCATTTGGATGTGTTTTTTGTGGTTTAAGCTTTAAGACCATATAATCGGTAATTTAAAAGAACCAAACAAATATTCAGCTAGTACTGACAGATTCTGAGAAGTCAAGATGATCTAAAATTTGCTGGAATGTGACAATGGTATCTATTGCTGTATAACAAATTACCTTCATACACATTCTTAGCTATAAACTAGTAAATACATCTATGGGAGTTTTGGTGCATGAGAAATTCATGTTGGTGTTTGAATCCCAAAACAAGTTAAGAGACTGACACTGAGATGTACAGCAGGCAGAAATTCAGTTCTTCACTGGTAAAGTGAAGCTAGCTTCCAAAAATGCTCCTGTGAATTTGTGACATTGACCTCACAGTGTAGTTAGTGGTTCTAATAGAAAGAGAACCCCAAGAATAACAAAATGAAATTACAAACTACTCCTGAGTTTTCCCTGTGTGTAACTTTGCTATTTCTATTAAATTCTGTTCAATAGTCTGGCTGGCCTTTAATCCTAGCACTCAAGAAGCAGACAAAGGTAGACTCTCTGAGTCTGAGCCTAACCTGTTCTGAATAGAGAGTTCCAGGAGAGCCAGACTACACATTGAGACCATATCTCAAAAGAAGTATCAGTTAAAGGGCATTTTCAGAAATGGTTCTATTCAAGAACATAATGACACATCTCTTTAATCATTAAATCAAAGAAATCATTTTGTATCAAAGAATTTATGGTCATTATTTACAAATTATTAAGATTACCCAAATTTACCTTTTCATCAGTCAACTTACTGATTTCTATTTTAAACCCTCTACTATAAGGATTTCATGAGCAGTTACAAATTTGTAAATTGAAGTTCAGTCCTTTAGTTCTTTCTGGGAAGCAACTGCTATCTGTGGAATATTTATTGCCTGCCACTATGTGCAACTTGTAAGTTAGATTCCTGACATGAAGATTTTCTAAATATTGTCTTTTATTAAATATAAGGACAGAACAGTGAGCTTCTGAAATTTTATTTTGTTTTCAAGCAAAAATAAATTATGCTATGTATTAGTGTTTTACATGGAGTATCAGATCCCCCTGGAAATGCAGTTATTGATTTTTGTGAGTGGTGATGTGGGTGCTGGGATTTGAACACAGGCTCAAAACCACTTAGCTATCCTTTTAACACTTATATGTAACATATGTTAATGTTGATTTAACATGTGTAAATGGTGAAAAACATAAATCCTAATCTGAACACTTTTGAAACATTTCTATGTTGAAAGAAACAGCAATATTGAAGTTACCTTCTGAAACAGATGCTTACATTCTAATGTTCATTAAATTGACACAGGAGCTGTTAGCAAACTGTGCTAACAAATTGTGTGCTTCTGATCCTTATAGATTTTTAATTTGTCATTTCTGCTTCATTAGAGACTATGTAGCAAAACTAGGTATCAATCATTAATACCTGTCAATGGATAATATATAGAATAGTGGCAACATGTCTTATGTTAGTGCATTGTCTTGGTGTTCTATTGCTGTGAAGAGACACCATGTCCACACTAACTCTTGTAATGGAAATCATTTAATTGGGGCTTGCTTACAGTTTTAGAGGTCTAGTCCATTATCATTGTAGTAGGGAGCACAGAAGCACACAGACAGCATGGTGCTGGAAAAGGAGCTAAGAATTCTATATCTTATCAGATTTATAGGCAGCAATAAGAGATAGCCATGGGTTTGCCTTGAGCTTCTGAATCCTTAAAGTCCACCTGTAGTGAAACATTTCCTTCAACAAGATCACATCTACTCCAAGGATGCCACAACTCTTAAACCTTCTAAGTAGTATCACTCCCTGATGACTAAGCATTGAAATATATGAGACTATGGGGTCCATACTTATTCAAACCACATATATAATAGATGCCCATCAAAGATAATGAAAGTGTGAACTTTTAGGTTATCTTTTCTGTGTGGTGGAAACTATTTTCAATTTATCAATCTATAAATTAGTATCCATATTCAGAAAAAATATGTCTAATTATATAACTGAAAAAAAGTGAATCAACTGTTTATTTCCCAGAGGAATATACTAGCCCTTAGATGAGTTTATTATACAATGGTTCACCAGATCAATGATAAGCCATATCAATATCTCTTTTATGAGTTTTCTCATGATGGTTTGTCTTTTTACTCAATAATTTTAAAGAATAGGGTGCTCTCACAAACATTACTTGGGTATTTTCATTAATTTGATATATACTAGTCACAAAAGAGAACCATTTATGGCTCAAACAATGGAAATGGAGTCTGGAAAGTTCCACAAATGGAATGCCTCTAGGACATCTTGCTCTATACTGTCATGTCTCATATTGTCTTCATATGGCCTTTCATTAAATTACCTCTTTAGATACCATATGTCCAAATGTAATCACTTACTGAGATACTGAGGACTATAATTTGAAACACATATAGTTCAACTCATTACAACATGTTATACTTTAGAAAACTTAAAATGTTTGAGTCACATACTAACAATTCTGGTAGTATATGACTTACCTTATTATATGAGAGAAATCAGAAGCATCATTTTTAATCAGTGTTGGATTATCACATGTCTCTTGAATTTATATTTGATTTAATCTGAAGTGAATAGACTGTTAAATTGTTAATCTTAACAGATAATATGTAATTAACAAAATATTGGCAAGATGATGATATCTTATGCGATTCATGACCATCAAAGATAATAAAGGTGTAATTTGAGGTTGATTTTTTCTGTATGCGGGAAATTATTTGCATCTTGAAAGCATGAGTATATTTTTGTTCATGTAACTACATTTAAAAATTATTTCTGTGTTCCTGTATTATGCTTTCATATTTTAAGGACATTATTTAGACTCATTCTGTTTCTGATAGTGGGTGCCCAACCTGTTCAGTTATTGTCAGTATAAATAGAAAAGTTCTTAATGATTTTTGATAATTTAAAAAATTATAAATAGTTGAGCATGGTTTCATATGCCTTTATTCCAAGCACTTGGGAGGCAGATCTCTGTGAGTTCGAGGCCAGCCTTATCAAGAGATCAAGTTGCAAAATAACCAGAGTTGTTACACAGAGAAACCCTTTCTCAGAAAAAATTTATATATATATATATATATATATATATATATATATATTCACATTGTAAATAAACACATTTATAATATATATGTGACCAAAATTAGAATCATTTCTAGGAAACAATAAAATACAATCTAAATGATCTTTAGTTGACCAAAGAATAAATTAAACAAATGTAATAAAACATATAAATGTTTGTACTATAAAGTGCATCAGCCATGTTAGTAGATACTAAGTGGTATCTTATCTTTGTCCTTAACCTGTTACAGCAAAATTCTTCTATGTTAACAAGATGAAAATAAAATACTGAATATGCTTTCTGGAGGGTTCTGTCTTCTAAAATGTTCATATTATTTCTGAAATTCTGGAGACAGAGAAATGATTTAGACTTATTGTGTTGCCAAACTGGTAGACACATAGAAGATCAGAAGAGGAGATGGGAAAGGAGAGGGGAAGTAGACAGATGAGAAAGGAAAGAGAGAGAGGAGGAGCAAGGGGAGAGGAGAGAAGGAGAGTGGTGTGGAGGGGAGTAGAGGGAAAGAGGGTATAATAGAAGGCAAAGGGAGTGGGGAGGGAAGAATGGGATGCTTTTGGAGTGTGAAGCATTTAAATGCTTACATTGGGCAATATCCATCTGCCTACCTACCACAAGTACATGTCTCTGTGATGCCAGAAAGTGAAACTGAACCAGAACACAATGAATGATCCAATAACTTAGAATAACCTGGATTAGGAGGTTGATGTTAGAGCATCTTTGAAGACAAAGATAAAGAATTAGGAAAGGACTGCACATTAAGATAAAGTAAACCTAAGAAGTCATGTCTATCTATCTGCAAAATAAGAAAGATGAAGGGCTGTATGTAGCCACAAATTCCTTGAAGCTGTCACTGAGGGTTAAGGACAGCACAGACACAACACCATGGGAGTAAAACCAGACTCCACCTCTCTTTTTTCTTTTTTGTGGCTGTGATAACCATAAGAGGAAGCAAGTTGAGGAAAAACAGGTTTATTTTATCTTACAAATCATAAGTCAGAGCTGATCAGTGAGGAAAGTAGGATAGAAACCTAAGGTAGAAACCTGAAACCAGGAACTGAATCAGAGACCATAAAGGACTGTTGCTTACTAGCTTGTTACCCATGGCTTCCTCAACCTTTCTTAGGCCACCCAGGATAATTTCCCATGGGTGGCACCCACCTAGAGCAGACAGTGCTCTCCTGTATCAATCATTATTAAAGAATATTCCCTACAGACTTGCCCACACGCAATCTAATGGAGGCACTTGCCCAAGGCAATCTAATGGAGGTATTTTCTCAAATGAGTTTCCTTTACAATCATCCCTAGCATTATCAAACTGACAAAAAAAATCATATAGAACAGGGTCATTTCATATGTGCCCTTAAAGAAGTTGCATAGCCGAATCACACTGTAAGCACAGGTGCATGTGTGGGAGCCCGGCTACAACCATTGTGGTCATCACTGTTTGCAGAAGGTCATATTATGCTAATTTATGGAATGGGTTCAGTGTGCATGTATGGACCAACAACTGGAGTGTGTACTGTAGACAAACACAGACATAGCTCGCTGCATCTACTATTAATAGTCGGCTGTCTCACTCTTTTGGTTCTAGGATAAATATTGCACTGCATTTACTGTGGTTGACTTAAAGCTTAACTTTCTAGATAGTTGCAAAATACTTAGATTTTTCTGTTGTTCATTAAAGAAGTACTCACTTGAAAATCTTTTGACTAATGAAAAGGTCTGTGCTTGGAAATTTGCCTCCTCCCATCCTGATTGTTCAGTGTCTACCTATTCCTACATCAAGTTTACAGGCAAGACTGTAATTGGGTAAGGGAAAGAATTTTAAATTAAAGAGATGAGAAAAGATACTAACTGAGATATTCCAGAGTACTTCCTGTCTGGAAATGTGAAAGCAATTCTTTGCTCATGTGCAGGGGTTTTAGGAAAGGACCAGTGTCTGTGTGAAGGTGATGGGAGAATGTAATAGGTAGGGAAGGGCAGGCCTGTGGGTCTTTGGCAGGCCTTCAAACCAAATTTTCTGTTTTGGGTACATGTTCTAGTCTACAAACAGAGATGATTGTATTTTTTTAGACTGGAGTTCAATCCTATGTAAATACCATACTTCATAGTAAGGCTGAGGTGTAGCAGTGGAATGGTCAGAAGAAAACACACTGTGCTTTCAGAAGTACTAGAGGTGCTGGAATGATGGCGTCTTCGTTAGGGTTTCTACTGCTGTGAAGAGACACTATGGCCATACCAAATTTTACAAAATTGAGGTGGCAGCTTATACTTCAGAGGTTCAGCCCATTATCCTAATTGTTGGGAGCAGGGCAGTGTGCAGACACACTTGGGGCTAACTACTTCTTGATCAGATGACAACACAACTAAGACATTAGGCATGAGCTGATGTAGTGGCATCTTGTTCCACCAATAGATTTGAGGTGATGTCTACACCTTTGGGTGTGGCTTTAAAGTGCAGGCCTGACTCCTTATAAGGAAGATGAGGGGGTCATTTGAGCTCTCTCTTCAGTGTGGTCAGAGCATCCTGCAGGGCAGACAGTTTATCTCCAGGAGCAGTAGAACACTGCAGTTTTTTACAATCATTGTGTGAATGGTTCCCAAATAAATTTCTGTTAATTCTTTGTTCGAGCATTTGTGGACTTCCTTTAACCTGCCTGCAGCATGAGACCTCAAACCCACAGTCACGATGACATACTTCCTCCATCAAGGCCATACCTACTACAATAAAGCCACACCTCCTAATAGTGACATTCCCTATGAGTATATGGGGGGTAATTACATTCAAACTAGCACAGATGGCTTAGATAGCTAACAGTGTTATTGCTCTTCCCAAAGAATAAAGCTAGATTCTTATTCCCCATGTCTGATCATTCATACACAGCTGTAACTCTATCTCCAGGAAACTGAATTCTGTGGCCTTTTTGGACATATACAACATGCAATCATACCAACACACCACACACACACACACACACAAACACAAACACACACACACACTGCAGAAAAAAAAGGATACATCCTAAAAAAACAAAATGATAGGTTTAGCAGATCATAAGTTTGTCTTCTATCTTTTGGCAGGAGTACAACAGTCTCATGATTTCCTCCTCCAAAATATTCTTATATTCTGGGAAAATATTTCTAGTTATATTGGTGCTTGTGAATGTGGTCACTAATCTTAAGGATTTGAATCTGCATCTACCCTTTGTCCTCTGGTAATTCGGTATCACACATATCTTGCTATCAAAACAGAGGAGGAAGACATGCACTATCTTCAAAATCCATCATAAAGATAAAGATAGACACTTTCATAACAAAATATAGGTTAGCGAGTGAATGTCAAAGCAATTTTAAAATTTTTGTTTTATTAGCAAATATTTTGAACAACATGGTTGATTTCATATATGATTTATCACATATACCATACACTTTGAATGTATTTATACACCTTTACTCTCTCTCCTTCTACACCTCCCTTCCTGACTGTCCTTTTCCTTTGCCAAAATAAAAGCTGCAAAGCTTCCTTTCTACTTTCAATTCATTTTTAATATCAAAATCAATGAATAAGTTCACAGGGGTTTTACTTATAAGAAATATGAAAATGTATTTGTCTTGCTGAATCTTGCTTATTTGACTTTTTATGGTAATTCTGGTTCTAAATAGCTTAATCAAATATGATTTTGTTCATTGGATGACTGAAAATAATGTCTTCCATTGTTCTTTGAAGAGCAATCCCATCATCCTCTTGTTAGACACCTATGCTGACTCCATGACATGGCTGCTGTGAATGGTACCACCACAGGAACAATGTGCTCTACTGACTCACACTTCCTTGAGTATATTCCCTGGAGTTACATAGCTGGACCATGTCCCTCCCTCTCTCTCTCTCTCTCTCTCTCTCTCTCTCTCTCTCTCTTCTCCCATAATTCTCTCCCTCCCTCCACTCTCACATATGTTTTTGAGGATTTCTTATACTAATTTTCAAAGTTTATGTGCTGATTTACTAATTTTCATCAACATTAACAGTGTTTGGAGCCTTTTCCCAGTGTCCTCATCTACATTTGTTGTTATAGGTCTTCTTAATGTGAAGCAGCATCTCCACATGATTTCTACTTTAATTTCTGAAAACCAATGTGTTTACTCTACTTTCTGTGAAATGAGAATTTTCAGAAATCTAGTAAGTAGTAAGATGTAGTGGCACTCAGAAAGCCAGGTTGGTTAACTCACAGAGATTGCCACAAACAAAATCAAAGGGAGACACTGGGACAGCAATCTTCTGAGGTGTCTGCTTCTGTGCTCCTTAGTTTGATCTTGACTTGCAATTAGACAACAGGGGATGCTATAGTGGTTAAAGATTGGGAGGGACATTCAGTGAGAGCCATCTGTCCAGAGTCACCTTCCCCTTTCTTTGTAACATTCCCTCCTCCCAGCTAGCTGGAGACAGGACTCCTCTGTAGTGAAGGTCTTATGACATAGTAAAAGAAAAGGTAAGTCAGAGCACTTCTTCATTACCTGTGTCCATACACAACAATGTGGAATATTTAAGGAATACCTTCAGGTTTTTTAAATTATACCACTCTTTCTCCCTATTTGAAATTCTTCAGAAATTCCCCTTGATAATTTACCTCTGTGACTAATTTTTGTGAAATAGGGAAGAATTTTGCAAGGTAGAAGCTTTGAGGCATTCTAGTATCCTTTTCTTCAAAGCACACGATACTTTGCTATTTTCTGATTTTCAGTGTTCCCTGTTTATTTGCTAACTTGCTTGCCTGAAGGCTATGTCTAATTACCCAAGCTCTCTGATTTAAATACAAATTACACTAAAGACAGAAGGAAACACTAACAATTTATAAAGAATCTAAACCAATTCTCACAATTACTAAGCTTTCTTCTAATTGGAATTTTTCACTGAAATCTCACTGCTTCAAGAGTGGATAGGTATTAGTTAACAGCACCTTTTTTCCTCCAAAGTTAAAGAATTTTTGGGAAATGAATTGCAGACAGGTGTGGATGCAGCCATCCAGCAGCTCTTTTGTCCAAAACTACAGCAGCATGTACTGAAGCCACCAGTTTCACAGCATAAAAGGATTGGTGGGTGGATGGGACTGGCACCTACTTGAACTCAGGCCAATGTATCTGACCTGTTGTTGATCGAATAATGCAAAAGCATTATCCTTAGTGTAGGACTGACTGAGGATAAACAAGGTTTCTGGTAGTTTAAGGACTGTTTAAATGTTTATTGTTTCATGAAATCTGTATAGTGAGAGTAAAACTGTTACTGATGACATGAAAATGTATGTCAGATGACTTGCAATATCTAGTTTCTGTTTATCAAGTTGCTGCTGTCTCTCTTCTTTACACACACACACACACACACACACACACACCACAAAATAGAAATGGAAAGAGTTTATTCTGTAGCAAAATATAAGTGGCATTCTCCCAGGAACAAAAATGCAAATCATCTCAATTATTATAATCCACTAATATTTCCATGGAGTTTTATTGTAACAGAACACGTATAGTTAAAATCATGACTCTTTTGAAATACATTGTTGGAAACTAGCAGGAGTTTGATTACAGAAAAATGGAGAAATGTCTACTACAGCCTTCACTTGCTCATACTATTTGTCCTACCTTTTTAGAGTATGGATGTGTACATCCAAAAGGATTTATCTAATAATCATAAGGACATTAATAAAATCAAAGGTTGGTAGTAAATGATTACTTAAAGGCTAAGATACTCCAAGATAATTTGGCTTTAGAACTACAATATCCCAGTTCTCACAATCATTGGTATTCTAATCAGTTAATTATCTTTGTAGAATGGGTAATGTAAGTACATTATTTTTCTGGTAACTTAAGTCAACAAAGGAAAAATTAATTTTATGTGGTTAAGACTCTGAAGTTAGAACATATGCAAATCTGAGCAACAAAAAGAGATTCACAGAGAAAAGCACACAACTCTGTTTAAACAACAGAAAGGCCATAAGAGGAAGTGAAGATAGGAGTATTCTCACAGTAGATTGATGGGGCAAGGAAAGTTATAGGAAGGTATGATTGCATGTTTGTGCACTAAAGGCAGCAAAGTGTAAGAATCTTAGCAATTAGAACCACCTAAAAATTCTTTCCACAGGGAGCATACATTGCATCTCTCACTTGAATGTCTTCTGACCTATCTCAATTGGTGACTGTCACAAAGCACTCTTGTTGCTCAAATTCCTTCAGCTTTAAATATCAAACCTGCAGGGTTTGCTTTCCTAGTTGACTTTTCTGTTGCTGTGATAAAATACCATGACTCTGGGCCAAACTCCTGGAGTCCAGTTGTGGGGAGGGAAGATTGATGAGCAAAGGGGTCAAGACAAT